>NC_137437.1:19988600-21343600 GCF_964374335.1 Astatotilapia calliptera | reverse complement strand
AAAATACAAAATTTTTCACCAGACCTGGCATGTGTGCAAAATTTCATGAGTTTTTGAGCATGTTTAGGCCCTCAAAAAGGCCCTTGTTTCGCCTGAATAATAATAATAATAATAATAATAATAATAATAAGAAACGGAGCAGATACAATAGGGCCTTCGCACTCTCGGTGCTCGGGCCCTAATAAACAGAGCAATTACAATAGGGCCTTCGCACTGTCAGTGCTCGGGCCCTAATAATTAAAGCTGCAAGCAGCGTTATGAGGGCCCTCGCACCCCCGGCACGTCGAGCCACTGCCAACACCTCAAACCGGCACGTCCGATGTGATGTCACATTGATGGATTTCATGCTTTTAATCACCAGCTAACATTTCATCTTATTCAACCAGGATTATAGTCATGCCACTAGGTGGCGCTCTAACCATTATTGACAAATAGCATAACAAACATTTCCAAGCTCGAGTCTCATCACACCTGCGACCTTTGGGAGAGATTGGACATTGTGTTTTTTAGTGACAGCAGATTAGTGCTTTTTGCGAGTGATTGAAACTCTACGTGCCGCCATGACCACCCCGTTTCCCTGAACGGAAAAAGCTTCGCAATTTAACATCACAAAGGTCTTTAGATTCTACACACTGAAGAATGCTTCAATATGATGAAATCCCTTGGAGGAGTTCGTCAAAGTATGAGGCCTGAAAAGGGGGGAAAATGTCATCAAAATTACACATTAATTTTAAAATGGCTGACTTCCTGTTGGATTTGGGATATTGCTCCAAGAGACTTTTTTGTACATCTTGATATCTTACACAAGCTTACCAAGTGTCAGACTCATAGATGAAACACAGAGCAGGGGCTGATGTTTTGAAATATTGTAGGGGGCGCTGTGGAGCCATTTTGCGCTATTCAAGGAAAATGGTTACATAACAACAATGCCTTCATCCATTTGGAGGTGTGTGCCAAATTTCAAGCCTCTATAAACTTTCCAAGCCCCTCAAAAGCCACTTCATCTTTCATGATGAACCGCGTTGCCACCAGGGTGCGCCGTTCAGTTTAAAGTCACAATTTTTGCACTGAAGCATCACGAGGGACTGATGGTGATATTCACCGCTTTTGAGGTGGCCACGATGAACCTGTGAAAATCAGTACAACAAAGTTAAAGCCATGACATTTCCTGTTGCCACTAGGTGGCGCTGTCCGTATTTCCGACAATGGGCACATCAATCTGTTCAGGGCGGGTCTGACATCATGCCTGTAAAGTCTGGTACTGATCAGACTGGATTTCATTGAGTTATACTAATTTGTTTCTTCATGGCGTGACATCAAAGTTCGCCATGCTGCTGGGGTCACACCCTTTCGCGAAAACTCACAGTTTTCACTGTAACCCAAGACCAACTCCTTAAGGCTTTCCTGGAGAAATTTGAGGCTGCAGATGTCACCCATCACTACACTGTACCCCAAAGTGTAAAACATGACATTTCCTGTTCCCACTAGGTGGCGCTGTCCTTCATGTCAAATATGGCAGTTGAAATATGTTCAGGGGTGGAGCCTTATCATATGTGTTCACTTTGGTCAAGGTCAGAAAATGTATGACAAAATGAGAGGCAATAAGATTTTCATGGCGAGTCATCGAAATTCGCCATGGCGCCACGGCCTCATGGTATTGTGAAAACTCAAAAGCTCCGCAATTTAACATGGCACAAGGGTGTAGTTGACACTGTCCAAATTTGAAGGTTATGAAATGAAACCCCAAGGAGGAGTTTGCAAAAGTTCGAGGCATGGAAATGGCAAAATTACAGCCAAAATGTCACCTTCTCTTCCAAATGGCGGACTTCCTGTTGGGTTTGCGTCAATGGGCCCACAGACTTTTTTGTTCGTCTTGGCATGATACACATGTGTGCCAAATTTCATACATGTAGCTCAAACGATGTGGTCGTAGGGCTGCATTTAACAAGGCATAGGTGGCGCTGTAGAGCCATTTCCCAGTGCTCATATGTAAAACCATTAAAATACAAAATTTTTCACCAGACCTGGCATGTGTGCAAAATTTCATGAGTTTTTGAGCATGTTTAGGCCCTCAAAAAGGCCCTTGTTTGGGGTGAATAATAATAATAATAATAATAATAATTAAAGCTGCAAGCAGCGTTATGAGGGCCCTCGCACCCCCGGCGCGTCGAGCCACGCCCAACACCTAAAACCAGCACGTCCGATCTGATGTCACATTGATGGAATTCATGCATTTAACCACCAGCTAACATTTCAACTCATTCATTCATGATTAGTTAGTCGTTCCACTAGGTGGCGCTCTAACCATTATGTACAAATGGCATAACAAACACTTCCAAGCTCGAGTCTCATCACACCTGAGACGTTTGGGAGAGATTGGACATTGTGTTTTTGAGTGACAGCAGATTACTGCTTTTTGGCGAGTGATTCAAACTCTACGTGCCGCCATAACCACCCCGTTTCCCTGGACGTAAAAAGCTTCGCAATTTAACAACACAAAGGTCTATGGATTCCACACACTGAAGAATAGTGCAATCTGATGAAATCCCTTGGAGGAGTTCGTCAAAGAACGATGCCTGAAAAGAGGGGAAAATGTTGCCAAAATTGCACATTAATTTTAAAATGGCTGACTTCCTGTTGGATTTGGGATATTGCTCCAAGAGACTTTTTTGTACATCTTGATATCTCCTATAAGCTTACCAGGTTTCAGACTCATACATAAAACACAGAGCAGGGGCTGTGGTTTTGAAATTTTGTAGGGGGCGCTGCAGAGCCATTTTGCCCTATTCAATGAAAATGATCACATGACAACAAAGCCTTCATCCATTTGGAGGTGTGGGCCAAATTTAAAGCCTCTATAAACTTTCCAAGCCCCTCAAAAGCCACTTCATCTTTCATGGTGGACCGCGTTGCCACCAGGGTGCGCCGTTCAGTTTAAAGTCACAATTTTTGCACTGAAGCATCACGAGGGACTGATGGTGATATTCACCGCTTTTGAGGTGGCCACGATGAACCTGTAAAAATCAGTACAACAAAATTAAAGCCATGACATTTCCTGTTGCCAGTAGGTGGCGCTGTGCGTATTTCCGACAATGGGCACATCAATTTGTTCAGGGCGGGTCTGATATCATGCCTGTAAAGTCTGGTACTAATCAGACTGGATTTCATGGAGTTATACTAATTTGTTTCTTCATGGCGTGATATCAAAGTTCGCCATGCTGCTGGGGTCACACCCTTTCGCGAAAACTCACAGTTTTCACTGTAACCCAAGACCAACTCCTTAAGGCTTTCCTGGAGAAATTTGAGGCTGCAGATGTCACCCATCACTATACTGTACCCCAAAGTGTAAAACATGACATTTCCTGTTCCCACTAGGTGGCGCTGTCCTTGAGGTCAAATATGGCAGTTGAAATATGTTCAGGGGTGGAGCCTTATCATATGTGTTCACTTTGGTCAAGATCAGAAAATGTATGACAAAATGAGAGGCAATAAGATTTTCATGGCGAGTCATCGAAATTCGCCATGGCGCCACGGCCTCATAGTATTGTGAAAACTCAAAAGCTCCGCAATTTAACATGGCACAAGGGTGTAGTTGACACTGTCCAAATTTGAAGCTTATAGGACCAAATCCCAAGGAGGAGTTCGTTAAAGTGCGAGGCATGGAAACGGTAAAATCAGACCCAAAATGTCACCTTCAATCCAAAATGGCGGACTTCCTGTTGGGTTTGCGTCAATGGGCCCACAGACTTTTTTGTTCGTCTTGGCATGATACACATGTGTGCCAAATTTCATACATGTAGCTCAAACGATGTGGTCGTAGGGCTGCATTTAACAAGGCATAGGTGGCGCTGTAGAGCCATTTCCCAGTGCTCATATGTAAAACCATTAAAATACAAAATTTTTCACCAGACCTGGCATGTGTGCAAAATTTCATGAGTTTTTGAGCATGTTTAGGCCCTCAAAAAGGCCCTTGTTTCGCCTGAATAATAATAATAATAATAATAATAATAATAATTAAAGCTGCAAGCAGCGTTATGAGGGCCCTCGCACCCCCGGCACGTCGAGCCACTGCCAACACCTCAAACCGGCACGTCCGATGTGATGTCACATTGATGGATTTCATGCTTTTAATCACCAGCTAACATTTCATCTTATTCATTCATGATTTGTTAGTCGTTCCACTAGGTGGCGCTCTAACCCTTATGTACAAATGGCATAACAAACATTTCCGAACTCGAGTCTCATTATGCCTGCGACCTTTGGGTGAGATTGGACATTGTGTTTTTGAGTGACAGCAGATTACTTCTTTTTGGCGAGTGATTGAAACTCCACATGCCGCCATGACCACCCCGTTTCCCTGAACGTAAAAAGCTTCGCAATTTAACAACACAAAGGCCTTTGGATTCCACACACTGAAGAATAGTGCAATCTGATGAAATCCCTTGGAGGAGTTCGTCAAAGAACGATGCCTGAAAAGAGGGGAAAATGTTGCCAAAATTGCACATTAATTTTAAAATGGCTGACTTCCTGTTGGATTTGGGATATTGCTCCAAGAGACTTTTTTGTACATCTTGATATCTCCTATAAGCTTACCAGGTTTCAGACTCATACATAAAACACAGAGCAGGGGCTGTGATTTTGAAATTTTGTAGGGGGCGCTGTGGAGCCATTTTGGGATATTCAATGAAAATGATCACATAACAACAAAGCCTTAACCACATTGGAG
This sequence comes from Astatotilapia calliptera, assembly GCF_964374335.1. Lineage (NCBI taxonomy): Eukaryota > Metazoa > Chordata > Actinopteri > Cichliformes > Cichlidae > Astatotilapia > Astatotilapia calliptera. Next base: position 21,338,874 of record NC_137437.1, on the reverse strand, counting down.
GTGTGCGCCAAATTTCAAGACTTTTTAAACTTTCCAAGCCCCTCAAAAGCCACTTCATCTTTCATGGTGAACCGCGTTGCCACCAGGGTGCGCCGTTCAGTTTAAAGTCACAATTTTTGCACTGAAGCATCATCAAGGACTGATGGTGATATTCACCGCTTTTGAGGTGGCCACGATGAACCTGTGAAAATCAGTACAACAAAATTAAAGCCATGACATTTCCTGTTGCCACTAGGTGGCGCTGTCCGTATTTCCGACAATGGGCGCATCAATCTGTTCAGGGCAGGTCTGACATCATGCCTGTAAAGTCTGGTACTGATCAGACTGGATTTCATTGAGTTATACTAATTTGTTTGTTCATGGCGTGACATCAAAGTTCGCCATGCTGCTGGGGTCACACCCTTTCGCGAAAACTCACAGTTTTCACTGTAACCCAAGACCAACTCCTTAAGGCTTTCCTGGAGAAATTTGAGGCTGCAGATGTCACCCATCACTATACTGTACCCCAAAGTGTAAAACATGACATTTCCTGTTCCCACTAGGTGGCGCTGTCCTTGATGTCAAATATGGCAGTTGAAATATGTTCAGGGGTGGAGCCTTATCATATGTGTGCTGTTTGGTCCAGATCGGAACATGTATGACAGAATGAGAGGCAATAAGATTTTCATGGCGAGTCATCGAAATTCGCCATGGCGCCACGGCCTCATAGTATTGTGAAAACTCAAAAGCTCCGCAATTTAACATGGCACAAGGGTGTAGTTGACACTGTCCAAATTTGAAGGTTATGAAATGAAACCCCAAGGAGGAGTTCGCAAAAGTTCGAGGCATGGAAATGGCAAAATTAGAGCCAAAATGTCACCTTCTCTTCCAAATGGCGGACTTCCTGTTGGGTTTGCGTCAATGGGCCCACAGACATTTTTGTTCGTCTTGGCATGATACACATGTGTGCCAAATTTCATACATGTAGCTCAAACGATGTGGTCGTAGGGCTGCATTTAACAAGGCATAGGTGGCGCTGTAGAGCCATTTCCCAGTGCTCATATGTAAAACCATTAAAATACAAAATTTTTCACCAGACCTGGCATGTGTGCAAAATTTCATGAGTTTTTGAGCATGTTTAGGCCCTCAAAAAGGCCCTTGTTTCGCCTGAATAATAATAATAATAATAATTAAAGCTGCAAGCAGCGTTATGAGGGCCCTCGCACCCCCGGCGCGTCGAGCCACGCCCAACACCTACAACCAGCACGTCCGATCTGATGTCACATTGATGGAATTCATGCATTTAACCACCAGCTAACATTTCAACTCATTCATTCATGATTAGCTAGTCGTTCCACTAGGTGGCACTCTAACCATTATGTACAAATGGCATAACAAACACTTCTGAACTCGAGTCTCATTATGCCTGCGACCTTTGGGTGAGATTGGACATTGTGTTTTTGAGTAACAGCAGATTACTGCGTTTTGGCGAGTGATTGAGAGCCTACGTGCCGCCATAACCACCCCGTTTCCCTGAACGTAAAAAGCCTCGCAATTTAACAACACAAAGGTCTTTGGATTCCACACACTGAAGAATAGTGCAATCTGATGAAATCCCTTGGAGGAGTTCGTCAAAGAACGATGCCTGAAAAGAGGGGAAAATGTTGCCAAAATTGCACATTAATTTTAAAATGGCTGACTTCCTGTTGGATTTGGGATATTGCTCCAAGAGACTTTTTTGTACATCTTGATATCTCCTATAAGCTTACCAGGTTTCAGACTCATACATAAAACACAGAGCAGGGGCTGTGATTTTGAAATTTTGTAGGGGGCGCTGTGGAGCCATTTTGGGATATTCAATGAAAATGATCACATAACAACAAAGCCTTAACCACATTGGAGGTGTGCGCCAAATTTCAAGCCTCTATAAACTTGCCAAGACCCTCAAAAGCCACTTCATCTTTCATGGTGAACAGCGTTGCCACCAGGGTGCGCCGTTCAGTTTAAAGTCACAATTTTTGCACTGAAGCATCACGAGGGACTGATGGTGATATTCACCGCTTTTGAGGTGGCCACGATGAACCTGTGAAAATCAGTACAACAAAATTAAAGCCATGACATTTCCTGTTGCCACTAGGTGGCGCTGTCCGTATTTCCGACAATGGGCACATCAATCTGTTCAGGGCGCGTCTGACATCATGCCTGTAAAGTCTGGTACTGATCAGACTGGATTTCATTGAGTTATACTAATTTGTTTCTTCATGGCGTGACATCAAAGTTCGCCATGCTGCTGGGGTCACACCCTTTCGCGAAAACTCACAGTTTTCACTGTAACCCAAGACCAACTCCTTAAGGCTTTCCTGGAGAAATTTGAGGCTGCAGATGTCACCCATCACTATACTGTACCCCAAAGTGTAAAACATGACATTTCCTGTTCCCACTAGGTGGCGCTGTCCTTGATGTCAAATATGGCAGTTGAAATATGTTCAGGGGTGGAGCCTTATCATATGTGTGCTCTTTGGTCCAGATTGGAACATGTATGACAGAATGAGAGGCAATAAGATTTTCATGGCGAGTCATCGAAATTCGCCATGGCGCCACGGCCTCATAGTATTGTGAAAACTCAAAAGCTCCGCAATTTAACATGGCACAAGGGTGTAGTTGACACTGTCCAAATTTGGAGCTTATAGGAACAAATGCCAAGGAGGAGTTCGTTAAAGTTCGAGGCATGGAAATGGCAAAATTAGAGACAAAATGTCACCTTCTCTTCCAAATGGCGGACTTCCTGTTGGGTTTGCGTCAATGGGCCCACTGACTTTTTTGTTCGTCTTGGCATGATACACATGTGTGCCAAATTTCATACATGTAGCTCAAACGATGTGGTCGTAGGGCTGCATTTAACAAGGCATAGGTGGCGCCGTAGAGCCATTTCCCAGTGCTCATATGTAAAACCATTAAAATACAAAATTTTTCACCAGACCTGGCATGTGTGCAAAATTTCATGAGTTTTTGAGCATGTTTAGGCCCTCAAAAAGGCCCTTGTTTGGGGTGAATAATAATAATAATTAAAGCTGCAAGCAGCGTTATGAGGGCCCTCGCACCCCCGGCGCGTCGAGCCACGCCCAACACCTAAAACCAGCACGTCCGATGTGATGTCACATTGATGGAATTCATGCATTTAACCACCAGCTAACATTTCAACTCATTCATTTATGATTAGTTAGTCGTTCCACTAGGTGGCGCTCTAACCATTATGTACAAATGGCATAACAAACACTTCCAAGCTCGAGTCTCATCACACCTGAGACGTTTGGGAGAGATTGGACATTGTGTTTTTGACTGACAGCAGATTACTGCTTTTTGGCGAGTGATTCAAACTCTAAGTGCCGCCATAACCACCCCGTTTCCCTGGACGTAAAAAGCTTCGCAATTTAACATCACAAAGGTCTTTAGATTCCACAAACTGCAGATCGGTCCAATCTGATGAAATCCCTTGGAGGAGTTCGTCAAAGTACGGTGCCTGAAAAGATGGGAAAATGTCACAAAAATTACACATTAACTTTAAAATGGCTGACTTCCTGTTGGATTTGGGATATTGCTCCATGAGACTTTTTTGTACATCTTAAGATCTTCCATAAGCTTACCAAGTTTCAGACTCATAGATAAAACACAGAGCAGGGGCTGTGGTTTTGAAATTTTGTAGGGGGCGCTGTGGAGCCACTTCGCGCTATTCAATGAAAATGATCAAATGCCAACAAAGCGTTCATCCATTTGGAGGTGTGTGCCAAATTTCAAGCCTCTATAAACTTGCCAAGACCCTCAAAAGCCACTTCATCTTTCATGTTGAACAGCGTTGCCACCAGGGTGCGCCGTTCAGTTTAAAGTCACAATTTTTGCACTGAAGCATCACGAGGGACTGATGGTGATATTCACTGCTTTTGAGGTGGCCAAGATGAACCTGTGAAAATCAGTACAACAAAATTAAAGCCATGACATTTCCTGTTGCCACTAGGTGGCGCTGTCCGTATTTCCGACAATGGGCACATCAATCTGTTCAGGGCGGGTCTGACATCATGCCTGTAAAGTCTGGTACTGATCAGACTGGATTTCATTGAGTTATACTAATTTGTTTCTTCATGGCGTGACATCAAAGTTCGCCATGCTGCTGGGGTCACACCCTTTCACGAAAAGTCACAGTTTTCACTGTAACCCAAGACCAACTCCTTAAGGCTTTCCTGGAGAAATTTGAGGCTGCAGATGTCACCCATCACTATACTGTACCCCAAAGTGTAAAACATGACATTTCCTGTTCCCACTAGGTGGCGCTGTTCTTGATGTCAAATATGGCAGTTGAAATATGTTCAGGGGTGGAGCCTTATCATATGTGTGCTCTTTGGTCCAGATCGGAACATGTATGACAGAATGAGAGGCAATAAGATTTTCATGGCGAGTCATCGAAATTCGCCATGGCGCCACGGCCTCATAGTATTGTGAAAACTCAAAAGCTCCGCAATTTAACATGGCACAAGGGTGTAGTTGACACTGACCAAATTTGAAGGTTATGAAATCAAACCCCAAGGAGGAGTTCGTTAAAGTTCGAGGCATGGAAACGGTAAAATCAGAGCCAAAATGTCACCTTCAATCCAAAATGGCGGACTTCCTGTTGGGTTTAGGACATTGCCATAATAGACTTTTTTGTTCGACTCTGAACGTTATATAGGTGTACCGACTTTCAAACGTGTAGGTCATACCCATACCGGGGGCTCGCGTTTTTCATTTTTCTAGGTGGCGCTCTAGAGCTAATTTTCCCTGGCCATGTCTGGGAACATTAAAATACGTAAATTTTCACCAGACCTGACGCGTGTGCAAAATTTCATGAGTTTTCGAACATGTTTAGGCCCTCAAAAGGCCAATTCATTTGCCGGAATAATAATAATAATAATAATAATAATAATAAACAGAGCAATTACAATAGGGCCTTCGCACTGTCAGTGCTCGGGCCCTAATAATTAAAGCTGCAAGCAGCGTTATGAGGGCCCTCGCACCCCCGGCGCGTCGAGCCACGCCCAACACCTAAAACCAGCACGTCCGATGTGATGTCACATTGATGGAATTCATGCATTTAACCACCAGCTAACATTTCAACTCATTCATTCATGATTAGTTAGTCGTTCCACTAGGTGGCGCTCTAACCATTATGTACAAATGGCATAACAAACACTTCCAAGCTCGAGTCTCATCACACCTGAGACGTTTGGGAGAGATTGGACATTGTGTTTTTGAGTGACAGCAGATTACTGCTTTTTGGCGAGTGATTGAAACTCCACGTGCCGCCATAACCACCCCGTTTCCCTGGACGTAAAAAGCTTCGCAATTTAACATCACAAAGGTCTTTAGATTCCACAAACTGCAGATCGGTCCAATCTGATGAAATCCCTTGGAGGAGTTCGTCAAAGAACGATGCCTGGAAAGAGGGGAAAATGTTGCCAAAATTGCACATTAATTTTAAAATGGCTGACTTCCTGTTGGATTTGGGATATTGCTCCAAGAGACTTTTTTGTACATCTTGATATCTCCTATAAGCTTACCAGGTTTCAGACTCATACATAAAACACAGAGCAGGGGCTGTGATTTTGAAATTTTGTAGGGGGCGCTGTGGAGCCATTTTGGGATATTCAATGAAAATGATCACATAACAACAAAGCCTTAACCACATTGGAGGTGTGCGCCAAATTTCAAGACTTTTTAAACTTTCCAAGCCCCTCAAAAGCCACTTCATCTTTCATGGTGAACAGCGTTGCCACCAGGGTGCGGCGTTCAGTTTAAAGTCACAATTTTTGCACTGAAGCATCACAAGGGACTGATGGTGATATTCACCGCTTTTGAGGTGGCCACGATGAACCTGTGAAAATCAGTACAACAAAATTAAAGCCATGACATTTCCTGTTCCCACTAGGTGGCGCTGTCCGTATTCCCGACAATGGGCACATCAATCTGTTCAGGGCGGGTCTGACATCATGCCTGTAAAGTCTGGTACTGATCAGACTGGATTTCATTGAGTTATACTAATTTGTTTCTTCATGGCGTGACATCAAAGTTCGCCATGCTGCTGGGGTCACACCCTTTTGCGAAAAGTCACAGTTTTCACTGTAACCCAAGACCAACTCCTTAAGGCTTTTCTGGAGAAATTTGAGGCTGCAGATGTCACCCATCACTATACTGTACCCCAAAGTGTAAAACATGACATTTCCTGTTCCCACTAGGTGGCGCTGTCCTTGATGTCAAATATGGCAGTTGAAATATGTTTAGGGGTGGAGCCTTATCATATGTGTTCACTTTGGTCAAGGTCAGAAAATGTATGACAAAATGAGAGGCAATAAGATTTTCATGGCGAGTCATCGAAATTCGCCATGGCGCCACGGCCTCATAGTATTGTGAAAACTCAAAAGCTCCGCAATTTAACATGGCACAAGGGTGTAGTTGAAACTGACCAAATATGAAGGTTAGGAAATCAAACCCCAAGGAGGAGTTCGCAAAAGTTCGAGGCATGGAAATGGCAAAATTAGAGCCAAAATGTCACCTTCTCTTCCAAATGGCGGACTTCCTGTTGGGTTTGCGTCAATGGGCCCACAGACTTTTTTGTTCGTCTTGGCATGATACACATGTGTGCCAAATTTCATACATGTAGCTCAAACGATGTGGTCGTAGGGCTGCATTTAACAAGGCATAGGTGGCGCTGTAGAGCCATTTCCCAGTGCTCATATGTAAAACCATTAAAATACAAAATTTTTCACCAGACCTGGCATGTGTGCAAAATTTCATGAGTTTTTGAGCATGTTTAGGCCCTCAAAAAGGCCCTTGTTTCGCCTGAATAATAATAATAATAATAATAATAATAATAATAATAATAATAATAAGAAACGGAGCAGATACAATAGGGCCTTCGCACTCTCGGTGCTCGGGCCCTAATTAAAGCTGCAAGCAGCGTTATGAGGGCCCTCGCACCCCCGGCGTGTCGAGCCATGCCCAACACCTGAAACCAGCACGTCCGATGTGATGTCACATTGATGGATTTCATGCTTTTAATCACCAGCTAACATTTCATCTTATTCAACCAGGATTATAGTCATGCCACTAGGTGGCGCTCTAACCATTATTGACAAATAGCATAACAAACATTTCCAAGCTCGAGTCTCATCACACCTGCGACCTTTGGGAGAGATTGGACATTGTGTTTTTTAGTGACAGCAGATTACTGCTTTTTGCGAGTGATTGAAACTCTACGTGCCGCCATGACCACCCCGTTTCCCTGAACGGAAAAAGCTTCGCAATTTAACATCACAAAGGTCTTTAGATTCTACACACTGAAGAATGCTTCAATATGATGAAATCCCTTGGAGGAGTTCGTCAAAGTATGAGGCCTGAAAAGAGGGGAAAATGTCATCAAAATTACACATTAATTTTAAAATGGCTGACTTCCTGTTGGATTTGGGATATTGCTCCAAGAGACTTTTTTGTACATCTTGATATCTTACACAAGCTTACCAAGTGTCAGACTCATAGATGAAACACAGAGCAGGGGCTGATGTTTTGAAATATTGTAGGGGGCGCTGTGGAGCCATTTTGCGCTATTCAAGGAAAATGGTTACATAACAACAATGCCTTCATCCATTTGGAGGTGTGTGCCAAATTTCAAGCCTCTATAAACTTTCCAAGCCCCTCAAAAGCCACTTCATCTTTCATGATGAACCGCGTTGCCACCAGGGTGCGCCGTTCAGTTTAAAGTCACAATTTTTGCACTGAAGCATCATGAGGGACTGATGGTGATATTCACCGCTTTTGAGGTGGCCATGATCAACCTGTGAAAATCAGTACAACAAAGTTAAAGCCATGACATTTCCTGTTGCCACTAGGTGGCGCTGTCCGTATTTCCGACAATGGGCATATCAATCTGTTCAGGGCGGGTCTGACATCATGCCTGTAAAGTCTGGTACTGATCAGACTGGATTTCATTGAGTTATACTAATTTGTTTCTTCATGGCGTGACATCAAAGTTCGCCATGCTGCTGGGGTCACACCCTTTCGTGAAAAGTCACAGTTTTCACTGTAACCCAAGACCAACTCCTTAAGGCTTTCCTGGAGAAATTTGAGGCTGCAGATGTCACCCATCACAATACTGTACCCCAAAGTGTAAAACATGACATTTCCTGTTCCCACTAGGTGGCGCTGTCCTTGATGTCAAATATGGCAGTTGAAATATGTTCAGGGGTGGAGCCTTATCATATGTGTGCTCTTTGGTCCAGATCGGAACATGTATGACAAAATGAGAGGCAATAAGATTTTCATGGCGAGTCATCAAAATTCGCCATGGCGCCACGGCCTCATACTATTGTGAAAACTCAAAAGCTCCGCAATTTAACATGGCACAAGGGTGTAGTTGACACTGTCCAAATTTGAAGCTTATAGGACCAAATCCCAAGGAGGAGTTCGTTAAAGTTCGAGGCATGGAAACGGCAAAATTAGGGCCAAAATGTCACCTTCACGTCCAAATGGCGGACTTCCTGTTGGGTTTGCGTCAATGGGCCCACTGACTTTTTTGTTTGTCTTGGCATGATACACATGTGTGCCAAATTTCATACATGTAGCCCAAACGATGTGGTCGTAGGGCTGCATTTTACAAGGCATAGGTGGCGCTCTAGAGCCATTTCCCAGTGCTCATATGTAAAACCATTAAAATACAAAATTTTTCACCAGACCTGGCATGTGTGCAAAATTTCATGAGTTTTTGAGCATGTTTAGGCCCTCAAAAAGGCCCTTGTTTGGGGTGAATAATAATAATAATAATTAAAGCTGCAAGCAGCGTTATGAGGGCCCTCGCACCCCCGGCGCGTCGAGCCACGCCCAACACCTACAACCAGCATGTCCGATCTGATGTCACATTGATGGAATTCATGCATTTAACCACCAGCTAACATTTCAACTCATTCATTCATGATTAGTTAGTCGTTCCACTAGGTGGCGCTCTAACCATTATGTACAAATGGCATAACAAACACTTCCAAGCTCGAATCTCATCACACCTGAGACGTTTGGGAGAGATTGGACATTGTGTTTTTGAGTAACAGCAGATTACTGCTTTTTGGCGAGTGATTGAAACTCCACGTGCCGCCATAACCACCCCGTTTCCCTGGACGTAAAAAGCTTCGCAATTTAACATCACAAAGGTCTTTAGATTCCACAAACTGCAGATCGGTCCAATCTGATGAAATCCCTTGGAGGAGTTCGTCAAAGAACGATGCCTGAAAAGAGGGGAAAATGTTGCCAAAATTGCACATTAATTTTAAAATGGCTGACTTCCTGTTGGATTTGGGATATTGCTCCAAGAGACTTTTTTGTACATCTTGATATCTCCTATAAGCTTACCAGGTTTCAGACTCATACATAAAACACAGAGCAGGGGCTGTGATTTTGAAATTTTGTAGGGGGCGCTGTGGAGCCATTTTGGGATATTCAATGAAAATGATCACATAACAACAAAGCCTTAAACACATTGGAGGTGTGCGCCAAATTTCAAGACTTTTTAAACTTTCCAAGCCCCTCAAAAGCCACTTCATCTTTCATGGTGAACCGCGTTGCCACCAGGGTGCGGCGTTCAGTTTAAAGTCACAATTTTTGCACTGAAGCATCACAAGGGACTGATGGTGATATTCACCGCTTTTGAGGTGGCCACGATGAACCTGTGAAAATCAGTACAACAAAATTAAAGCCATGACATTTCCTGTTCCCACTAGGTGGCGCTGTCCGTATTCCCGACAATGGGCACATCAATCTGTTCAGGGCGGGTCTGTCATCATGCCTGTAAAGTCTGGTACTGATCAGACTGGATTTCATTGAGTTATACTAATTTGTTTCTTCATGGCGTGACATCAAAGTTCGCCATGCCGCTGGTGTCACACCCTTTTGCGAAAAGTCACAGTTTTCACTGTAACCCAAGACCAACTCCTTAAGGCTTTCCTGGAGAAATTTGAGGCTGCAGATGTCACCCATCACAATACTGTACCCCAAAGTGTAAAACATGACATTTCCTGTTCCCACTAGGTGGCGCTGTCCCTGGTTTCAAATATGGCAGTTGAAATATGTTCAGGGGTGGAGCCTTATCATATGTGTTCACTTTGGTCAAGGTCAGAAAATGTATGACAAAATGAGAGGCAATAAGATTTTCATGGCGAGTCATCGAAATTCGCCATGGCGCCACGGCCTCATAGTATTGTGAAAACTCAAAAGCTCCGCAATTTAACATGGCACAAGGGTGTAGTTGACACTGACCAAATATGAAGGTTATGAAATCAAACCCCAAGGAGGAGTTCGCAAAAGTTCGAGACATGGAAATGGCAAAATTAGAGCCAAAATGTCACCTTCTCTTCCAAATGGCGGACTTCCTGTTGGGTTTGCGTCAATGGGCCCACAGACTTTTTTGTTCGTCTTGGCATGATACACATGTGTGCCAAATTTCATACATGTAGCTCAAACGATGTGGTCGTAGGGCTGCATTTAACAAGGCATAGGTGGCGCTCTAGAGCCATTTCCCAGTGCTCATATGTAAAACCATTAAAATACAAAATTTTTCACCAGACCTGGCATGTGTGCAAAATTTCATGAGTTTTTGAGCATGTTTAGGCCCTCAAAAAGGCCCTTGTTTGGGGTGAATAATAATAATAATAATAATAATAATAATAATTAAAGCTGCAAGCAGCGTTATGAGGGCCCTCGCACCCCCGGCACGTCGAGCCACTGCCAACACCTCAAACCGGCACGTCCGATATGATGTCACATTGATGGATTTCATGCTTTTAATCACCAGCTAACATTTCATCTTATTCAACCAGGATTATAGTCATGCCACTAGGTGGCGCTCTAACCATTATTGACAAATAGCATAACAAACATTTCCAAGCTCGAGTCTCATCACACCTGCGACCTTTGGGAGAGATTGGACATTGTTTTTTTTAGTGACAGCAGATTACTGCTTTTTGCGAGTGATTGAAACTCTACGTGCCGCCATGACCACCCCGTTTCACTGAACGGAAAAAGCTTCGCAATTTAACATCACAAAGGTCTTTAGATTCTACACACTGAAGAATGCTTCAATATGATGAAATCCCTTGGAGGAGTTCGTCAAAGTATGAGGCCTGAAAAGGGGGGAAAATGTCATCAAAATTACACATTAATTTTAAAATGGCTGACTTCCTGTTGGATTTGGGATATTGCTCCAAGAGACTTTTTTGTACATCTTGATATCTTACACAAGCTTACCAAGTGTCAGACTCATAGATGAAACACAGAGCAGGGGCTGATGTTTTGAAATATTGTAGGGGGCGCTGTGGAGCCATTTCGCGCTATTCAATGAAAATGATCACATGCCAACAAAGCGTTCATCCATTTGGAGGTGTGTGCCAAATTTCAAGCCTCTATAAACTTTCCAAGCCCCTCAAAAGCCACTTCATCTTTCATGGTGAACCGCGTTACCACCAGGGTGCGCCGTTCAGTTTAAAGTCACAATTTTTGCACTGAAGCATCACGAGGGACTGATGTTGATATTCACCGCTTTTGAGGTGGCCACGATGAACCTGTGAAAATCAGTACAACAAAATTAAAGCCATGACATTTCCTGTTGCCACTAGGTGGCGCTGTCCGTATTTCCGACAATGGGCACATCAATCTGTTCAGGGCGGGTCTGACATCATGCCTGTAAAGTCTGGTACTGATCAGACTGGATTTCATTGAGTTATACTAATTTGTTTCTTCATGGCGTGACATCAAAGTTCGCCATGCTGCTGGGGTCACACCCTTTCGTGAAAAGTCACAGTTTTCACTGTAACCCAAGACCAACTCCTTAAGGCTTTCCTGGAGAAATTTGAGGCTGCAGATGTCACCCATCACAATACTGTACCCCAAAGTGTAAAACATGACATTTCCTGTTCCCACTAGGTGGCGCTGTCCCTGGTGTCAAATATGGCAGTTGAAATATGTTCAGGGGTGGAGCCTTATCATATGTGTTCACTTTGGTCAAGGTCAGAAAATGTATGACAAAATGAGAGGCAATAAGATTTTGATGGCGAGTCATCGAAATTCGCCATGGCGCCACGGCCTCATAGTATTGTGAAAACTCAAAAGCTCCGCAATTTAACATGGCACAAGGGTGTAGTTGACACTGACCAAATATGAAGGTTATGAAATCAAACCCCAAGGAGGAGTTCGCAAAAGTTCGAGGCATGGAAATGGCAAAATTTGAGCCAAAATGTCACCTTCTCTTCCAAATGGCGGACTTCCTGTTGGGTTTGCGTCAATGGGCCCACAGACTTTTTTGTTCGTCTTGGCATGATACATATGTGTGCCAAATTTCATACATGTAGCTCAAACGATGTGGTCGTAGGGCTGCATTTAACAAGGCATAGGTGGCGCTCTAGAGCCATTTCCCAGTGCTCATATGTAAAACCATTAAAATACAAAATTTTTCACCAGACCTGGCATGTGTGCAAAATTTCATGAGTTTTTGAGCATGTTTAGGCCCTCAAAAAGGCCCTTGTTTGGGGTGAATAATAATAATAATAATAATAATAATAATAATAATAATAATAATAATAAGAAACGGAGCAGATACAATAGGGCCTTCGCACTCTCGGTGCTCGGGCCCTAATAATAATTAAAGCTGCAAGCAGCGTTATGAGGGCCCTCGCACCCCCGGCACGTCGAGCCACTGCCAACACCTCAAACCGGCACGTCCGATGTGATGTCACATTGATGGATTTCATGCTTTTAATCACCAGCTAACATTTCATCTTATTCAACCAGGATTATAGTCATGCCACTAGGTGGCGCTCTAACCATTATTGACAAATAGCATAACAAACATTTCCAAGCTCGAGTCTCATCACACCTGCGACCTTTGGGAGAGATTGGACATTGTGTTTTTTAGTGACAGCAGATTACTGCTTTTTGCGAGTGATTGAAACTCTACGTGCCGCCATGACCACCCCGTTTCCCTGAACGGAAAAAGCTTCGCAATTTAACATCACAAAGGTCTTTAGATTCTACACACTGAAGAATGCTTCAATATGATGAAATCCCTTGGAGGAGTTCGTCAAAGTATGAGGCCTGAAAAGGGGGGAAAATGTCATCAAAATTACACATTAATTTTAAAATGGCTGACTTCCTGTTGGATTTGGGATATTGCTCCAAGAGACTTTTTTGTACACCTTGATAGCTTACACAAGCTTACCAAGTGTCAGACTCATAGATGAAACACAGAGCAGGGGCTGATGTTTTGAAATATTGTAGGGGGCGCTGTGGAGCCATTTTTCGCTATTCAAGGAAAATGGTTACATAACAACAATGCCTTCATCCATTTGGAGGTGTGTGCCAAATTTCAAGCCTCTATAAACTTTCCAAGCCCCTCAAAAGCCACTTCATCTTTCATGATGAACCGCGTTGCCACCAGGGTGCGCCGTTCAGTTTAAAGTCACAATTTTTGCACTGAAGCATCACGAGGGACTGATGGTGATATTCACCGCTTTTGAGGTGGCCACGATCAACCTGTGAAAATCAGTACAACAAAGTTAAAGCCATGACATTTCCTGTTGCCACTAGGTGGCGCTGTCCGTATTTCCGACAATGGGCACATCAATCTGTTCAGGGCGGGTCTGACATCATGCCTGTAAAGTCTGGTACTGATCAGACTGGATTTCATTGAGTTATACTAATTTGTTTCTTCATGGCGTGACATCAAAGTTCGCCATGCTGCTGGGGTCACACCCTTTCGTGAAAAGTCACAGTTTTCACTGTAACCCAAGACCAACTCCTTAAGGCTTTCCTGGAGAAATTTGAGGCTGCAGATGTCACCCATCACAATACTGTACCCCAAAGTGTAAAACATGACATTTCCTGTTCCCACTAGGTGGCGCTGTCCCTGATGTAAAATATGGCAGTTGAAATATGTTCAGGGATGGAGCCTTATCATATGTGTTCACTTTGGTCAAGGTCAGAAAATCTATGACAGAATGAGAGGCAATAAGATTTTCATGGCGAGTCATCGAAATTCGCCATGGCGCCACGGCCTCATGGTATTGTGAAAACTCAAAAGCTCCGCAATTTAACATGGCATAAGGGTGTAGTTGGCACTGACCAAATATGAAGGTTATGAAATCAAACCCCAAGGAGGAGTTCGTCAAAGTTCGAGGCATGGAAATGGTAAAATCAGAGCCAAAATGTCACCTTCTCTTCCAAATGGCGGACTTCCTGTTGGGTTTGCGTCAATGGGCCCACAGACTTTTTTGTTCGTCTTGGCATGATACACATGTGTGCCAAATTTCATACATGTAGCTGAAACGATGTGGTCGTAGGGCTGCATTTAACAAGGCATAGGTGGCGCTCTAGAGCCATTTCCCAGTGCTCATATGTAAAACCATTAAAATACAAAATTTTTCACCAGACCTGGCATGTGTGCAAAATTTCATGAGTTTTTGAGCATGTTTAGGCCCTCAAAAAGGCCCTTGTTTCGCCTGAATAATAATAATAATAATAATAATAATAATAATAATAATAATAATAAGAAACCGAGCAGATACAATAGGGCCTTCGCACTCTCAGTGCTCGGGCCCTAATAAGAAACGGAGCAGATACAATAGGGCCTTCGCACTCTCGGTGCTCGGGCCCTAATTAAAGCTGCAAGCAGCGTTATGAGGGCCCTCGCACCCCCGGCACGTCGAGCCAAGCCCAACACCTAAAACCAGCACCTCCGATCTGATGTCACATTGATGGAATTCATGCATTTAACCACCAGCTAACATTTCAACTCATTCATTCATGATTAGTTAGTCGTTCCACTAGGTGGCGCTCTAACCATTATGTACAAATGGCATAACAAACATTTCCGAGCTCGAGTCTCATCACGCCTGCGACCTTTGGGAGAGATTGGATATTGTGTTTTTGAGTGACAGCAGATTACTGCTTTTTGGCGAGTGATTCAAACTCTAAGTGCCGCCATAACCACCCCGTTTCCCTGGACGTAAAAAGCTTCGCAATTTAAAATCACAAAGGTCTTTAGATTCCACACACTGGAGAATGGTTCAATATGATGAAATCCCTTGGAGGAGTTCGTCAAAGTATGAAGCCTGAAAAGAAGAGAAAATGTCGCCAAAATTGCACATTAATTTTAAAATGGCTGACTTCCTGTTGGATTTGGGATATTGCTCCAAGAGACTTTTTTGTACATCTTGATATCTCCTATAAGCCTACCAGGTTTCAGATTCATACATAAAACACAGAGCTGGGGCTGTGGTTTTGAAATTTTGTAGGGGGCGCTGTGGAGCCATTTTGCGCTATTCAATGAAAATGATCACATAACAACAAAGCCTTAAGCACAATGGAGGAGTGCGCCAAATTTCAAGCCTCTATAAACTTTCCAAGCCCCTCAAAAGCCACTTCATTTTTCATGGTGAACAGCGTTGCCACCAGGGTGCGCCGTTCAGTTTAAAGTCACAATTTTTGCACTAAAGCATCATCAAGGACTGATGGTGATATTCACCGCTTTTGAGGTGGCCACTATGAACCTGTGAAAATCAGTACAACAAAGTGTAAGACATGACATTTCCTCTTCCCACTAGGTGGCGCTCTTCATATTCCTGACAATGGGCACATCAATCTGTTCAGGGCGGGTGTGACATCATGCCTGTAAAGTCTGGTACTAATCAGACTGGATTTCATTGAGTTATACTAATTTGTTTCTTCATGGCGTGACATCAAAGTTCGCCATGCTGCTGGGGTCACACCCTTTCACGAAAAGTCACAGTTTTCACTGTAACCCAAGACCAACTCCTTAAGGCTTTCCTGGAGAAATTTGAGGCTGCAGATGTCACCCATCACTATACTGTACCCCAAAGTGTAAAACATGACATTTCCTGTTCCCACTAGGTGGCGCTGTCCTTGATGTCAAATATGGCAGTTGAAATATGTTCAGGGGTGGAGCCTTATCATATGTGTTCACTTTGGTCCAGATCGGAACATGTATGACAGAATGAGAGGCAATAAGATTTTCATGGCGAGTCATCGAAATTCGCCATGGCGCCACGGCCTCATAGTATTGTGAAAACTCAAAAGCTCCGCAATTTAACATGGCACAAGGGTGTAGTTGACACTGTCCAAATTTGAAGGTTATGAAATGAAACCCCAAGGAGGAGTTCGCAAAAGTTCGAGGCATGGAAATGGCAAAATTAGAGCCAAAATGTCACCTTCTCTTCCAAATGGCGGACTTCCTGTTGGGTTTGCGTCAATGGGCCCACTGACTTTTTTGTTCGTCTTGGCATGATACACATGTGTGCCAAATTTCATACATGTAGCTGAAACGATGTGGTCGTAGGGCTGCATTTAACAAGGCATAGGTGGCGCTGTAGAGCCATTTCCCAGTGCTCATATGTAAAACCATTAAAATACAAAATTTTTCACCAGACCTGGCATGTGTGCAAAATTTCATGAGTTTTTGAGCATGTTTAGGCCCTCAAAAAGGCCCTTGTTTGGGGTGAATAATAATAATAATAATAATTAAAGCTGCAAGCAGCGTTATGAGGGCCCTCGCACCCCCGGCACGTCGAGCCACTGCCAACACCTCAAACCGGCACGTCCGATGTGATGTCACATTGATGGATTTCATGCTTTTAATCACCAGCTAACATTTCATCTTATTCAACCAGGATTATAGTCATGCCACTAGGTGGCGCTCTAACCATTATTGACAAATAGCATAACAAACATTTCCAAGCTCGAGTCTCATCACACCTGCGACCTTTGGGAGAGATTGGACATTGTGTTTTTTAGTGACAGCAGATTACTGCTTTTTGCGAGTGATTGAAACTCTACGTGCCGCAATGACCACCCCGTTTCCCTGAACGGAAAAAGCTTCGCAATTTAACATCACAAAGGTCTTTAGATTCTACACACTGAAGAATGCTTCAATATGATGAAATCCCTTGGAGGAGTTCGTCAAAGTATGAGGCCTGAAAAGGGGGGAAAATGTCATCAAAATTACACATTCATTTTAAAATGGCTGACTTCCTGTTGGATTTGGGATATTGCTCCAAGAGACTTTTTTGTACATCTTGATATCTTACACAAGCTTACCAAGTGTCAGACTCATAGATGAAACACAGAGCAGGGGCTGATGTTTTGAAATATTGTAGGGGGCGCTGTGGAGCCATTTTGCGCTATTCAAGGAAAATGGTTACATAACAACAATGCCTTCATCCATTTGGAGGTGTGTGCCAAATTTCAAGCCTCTATAAACTTTCCAAGCCCCTCAAAAGCCACTTCATCTTTCATGATGAACCGCGTTGCCACCAGGGTGCGCCGTTCAGTTTAAAGTCACAATTTTTGCACTGAAGCATCACGAGGGACTGATGGTGATATTCACCGCTTTTGAGGTGGCCACGATCAACCTGTGAAAATCAGTACAACAAAGTTAAAGCCATGACATTTCCTGTTGCCACTAGGTGGCGCTGTCCGTATTTCCGACAATGGGCACATCAATCTGTTCAGGGCGGGTCTGACATCATGCCTGTAAAGTCTGGTACTGATCAGACTGGATTTCATTGAGTTATACTAATTTGTTTCTTCATGGCGTGACATCAAAGTTCGCCATGCTGCTGGGGTCACACCCTTTCGCGAAAACTCACAGTTTTCACTGTAACCCAAGACCAACTCCTTAAGGCTTTCCTGGAGAAATTTGAGGCTGCAGATGTCACCCATCACTATACTGTACCCCAAAGTGTAAAACATGACATTTCCTGTTCCCACTAGGTGGCGCTGTCCTTGATGTCAAATATGGCAGTTGAAATATGTTCAGGGGTGGAGCCTTATCATATGTGTTCACTTTGGTCAAGGTCAGAAAATGTATGACAAAATGAGAGGCAATAAGATTTTCATGGCGAGTCATCGAAATTCGCCATGGCGCCACGGCCTCATAGTATTGTGAAAACTCAAAAGCTCCGCAATTTAACATGGCACAAGGGTGTAGTTGACACTGTCCAAATTTGAAGTTTATAGGACCAAATCCCAAGGAGGAGTTCGTTAAAGTACAAGGCATGGAAACGGTAAAATCAGGCCAAAAATGTCACCTTCAATCCAAAATGGCGGACTTCCTGTTGGGTTTAGGACATTGCCATAATAGACTTTTTTGTTCGACTCTGAACGTTATATAGGTGTACCGACTTTCAAACATGTAGGTCATACCCATACCGGGGGCTCGCGTTTTTCATTTTTCTAGGTGGCGCTACTGAGCTAATTTTCCCTGGCCATGTCTGAGAACATTAAAATACGTAAATTTTCACCAGACCTGACGCGTGTGCAAAATTTCATGAGTTTTCGAGCATGTTTAGGCCCTCAAAAGGCCGATTCATTTGCCGGAATAATAATAATAATAATAATAATAATTAAAGCTGCAAGCAGCGTTATGAGGGCCCTCGCACCCCATCGCGTCGAGCTACGCCCAACACCTACAACCAGCACCTCCGATCTCATGTCACATTGATGGAATTCATGCATTCAACCACCAGCTAACATTTCATCTCATTCAATCATGATTATAGTCGTTCCACTAGGTGGCACTCTAACCATTACTGACAAATGGCATAACAAACATTTCCGAGCTCGAGTCTCATCACGCCTGCGACCTTTGGGACATATTGGACATTTTGATTTTGAGTGACAGCAGATTACTGCTTTTTGGCGAGTGATTGAAACTCCACGTGCCACCATGACAACCCCGTTTCCCTGAACGGGGGGGGGGGGGGGGGGGGGGGGGGCAAGTGACACTGTTGAAAAGGTTAGACTGAGACAAAAGATCATTTGAAGTTTTTTGAATGTCCCTCATGATTTCAATAAATACCTGTGCCACTGGTTTGTAAGCCACTTTGCTTTTAGCAAACGAGAAGAGGAGAGCTTTGGATTTTAACATTCTGAGGATTCGAGGACATTATTTTAGACCACTATAACAAACATCACAAGAGATTATTTTTGAAAAACCCTGCCCTTGTGCAATTCTTGGTAAGTTTTATTTGTTGTAAATTGAATTTTATTTTTGGTGTAAAACCACATTTTAAATTTCAGTAACAGAATTTACTTTGTATTTAAGTTATTTTTTTATTGTTTGTGGGAGGGGTACCGGTGAAAAGTCTTTGGTTTGGTTTTCTGTTTTAGTGAATTTGGGCCATTAAGCCATTTTGTGGTCTTTTTTGAAAGACTGAAATCTGTGAAAGCTAGGCCGGGTAATTAGCCACTGATTTCTTATTACAAGTAAAGCACAACATGAATATAATGAAATACATGAAGTGTGGAACATTTTTGGCTGGTTTATGTGTGTTTAGCAGATTTTAAGCAGTTTAGTAACTGCTATTTCAATCATGCTTGTTTCTGCTGTCTTTGGTAGTTTTAGAAATGGTTTATATGACCATTTAGCTAAAATTATAAGGCTTCTGTGGATACTACGTGATATTTGCATGGAGGTTTTTGCATAACTCTTGAGCCACAGTACTGGTGGCTATAGAGCGTAAGAGGATAATTGTAATTTTTCACATAGCTGTGATTTGTTGTGCGTTCAATCCTTTTCTTTAAGCAAATTTGAGCAGCAGACAGCAAGAGTTGGTGAGCATTATCTTAATGTCATACATTGACTAATTTACACCTTCATTCTGGATGTGTAAAGCGCTTTGGGGTCCTTAGGGACTAGTAAAGCGATATAGAAATACAGGCCATTTACCATTTATATATATGTTTTGTGTTTTTTGAATGAATGTAATTGCATTACTGATCATTATTGTGAACTAACTACATGTTTATGTGTAAGTAAAGTCTCTTTGATGCTCTCATGTTTGTATATTGTTTGAATGTTGTGTAAAATGTAACTAATTAACCTCATACTTTATCATAAATAGAGAATGGCATATGCTTCCCCAACGAAGTTTGCTGGGATTAATGATCCTGAAGTTGAATCATTGCGTCAAGAATTTCAACTATCAACTGTAAGTAACAAATATTTCTTAAATTTTATTTATAGTGTAGAAAAATTTGTTTTTACGCTACATTACCTGTTACAGAGCTGGGCAGGATGCTGTGTTTAGTGTTTCTTGTGTTTGTTTGTTTGTTTGTTTGCTCTTTCATATAAGTCACTGTTAACCCTTGTGCCATACTGGGGCCTTTTTGGGTCCCCAGGGTGATCAACGTAAGTTTTTTAAAGGATGGCACAAGGTTAAGCTGAGACTTTTATACAGCTGTTGTTGTGATCTGGCACTACAAACATTACATTGTAGCGGCAGCATAGATTGAAGCGAATAACTGTTTTCTAATTTTGTTATGATCCAAAATATTTTGTAATTTCAGTATGCCTGCTTGGACCCAGGGGTCAGCAGAGAGGATCTATATACAAGGTGCTTGCAACTTCATGCCAAGGCAATGGACCTCTTGGTTCGGCAGGTGCGGCTCAGGCGTGCAGCCGAAAGAAAGATTTCTGTTTTAAAAGAACAGCTGGATGCTGAAAAAGAAATGCTGAATAACACTGCCCAGGAGCTGGATGCATTGCAAGCTTCGATTACATTCGCACGTGATGGTAAGTCTTAATGTATTGTTTGGATGGTATAAACAGTGAATGTTGGCTTCAGTGTCTTATTTTAAGAAATGGGACTTAGAAAAAATACTCTATGAATTACTATTGAACGACTGTCTACATACAAATAAACATGAATGCGAATTATTTATTTTAGTTTATGATAAATCATTTGGAGAAAATATTAAATCCATGATTAGTATCATGTTTTGTTTTCTTCATTTGTGATTTTATAAGGATTAGATATATGCAAATGTCTGTTTTACCCATGTATATTTGTTAAAGTTGTTTATAAATACTAACTGTCAAAAAATATTATTTGTTTTTGTTTTGTTCAGATGTGACAGAGGCCACCACTCAGACAGACGAAGACTTGTGACAGATGTTTTATAATAATGCTAAGTTTTCTTAGATTAATATATTTTTTCACATTTGACCCAAAGTGGCATGTTTTAGGTCACTTTGGGTAATTTTTAATTCAGAAATAGGTGTGGTGAGACAGTTAGTGGTAAAGACTATCAATGGCTGTCTTTTGTTTTCATGTGTGAAGGGGAAGCAAGGGGGGGGGGGGGGCAAACTTGAGGTCACACTGTTGAAATGAATAAGTTGTAAGGCTGTGAAACCAAGGTGAGACTGAGTCTCACCTTGGTTTCTTTTGGCAAGGCCATCTTTTGGCAAGGCCAAGGGTGTGGACAACAGCTATGGAAATTAGTGTACTGCTGAATAAAGATTTTAACTACTCAATTCTTTTACAATTGCTTTATAAATACTGTGAATACTCAACTGTGAAAAATATTGTTTTGGTTTGTTTTGTACATATGTGACAGAGGACTCCAGTCAGACAGACAAAGAGTTGTGACAGATGTGTAAATATTTTATAATAAATGTTCCTGTTTTAAATTTTGGTTTTCTTTGACTGTTTATTCATCCTTATGGTATATGTGTTATTAGTTTAAATTCTACAACTCTACAAGTTTAAAAAAAAGAGATGTATGAAGACTAAGAGGAGGATGAAACTTTTTCACATTAAATGTTTAATAATAACAAGTATTGTGAATAGGAAATAAGTTTCTAACATAATTGTTTATGAATCAAGATTTATAAAACACTAGTGGTGTCACTGGTGTCATTTTGGCTTTAAAATAAAAAAAAGCGAACTTATGTTTTATGAACAATTTGATGTTTTGATAATAACTAATAACTCCTTTCAATGTCACTGATAGTTTTAAAGACATTACTATTAAAATGTATAAATTACACTTGAAAGCTGTACACTAGTTGATTGTCAGTGTTTGTAAGTTTTTCAAGCTTTCTCTTTCTTGAAAGCTACTTCCTTTTCCATGTCGAATGGCTATGTTGCAACACAACAGAGAGGAGAAGCTGAAATATATTTTTTCATATTTATGTATTCTTCTCATTCTCTAGTTGTTCTATTAAGATTCCTGTATTTTGTTGATATAAACCTAAACACTATGCTATTGCACTGCCAATGTATTAAACAGAAGCTCAATATGAACAGTAAGGAACAAGACTTGCCGTTAATCCTTAGAGCTATGGAAGATTTGTGTAGATAACTCGTGCTGGTTTTTCACCAGAATGAACTATTCTTCTTTGTTTGTCATTGACATCAATGAAGATGCTAAATAACAGTCTTTTGCTACCAAATTGATTTAACCTTCGTTGTGTCTATTCGTTGTGGGCCTTTCAATGATCTAGCAGTTTGGCAGATTCAGCCTGATTAACTGACAGAAAAACACAGAGACCACACGATAAAATCCACTGCCAATTATTCCAACAGTCTTTCACCATTCTCTGATACTGTACTTCTGAAGGAACTTTGGCTTATGCTGCTTTTTCATTTGACTGTTTTGGTTTTACGATATTTCTGCTAATTTCTTATGATTTGACAGCATCAGGTACTTGCTAAGCTTTCTTACTTTTATATGCTGTCACCCACTGGGACTGTGACCTAAAGTGACCCAAAAGTTTTAGGTCACTTTGAGTAATTGTTAATTCAGAATTAGGTGTGGTGAGACAGTTGGTGGCAGAGACTATCAATGGCTGTCTTTTGTTTTCATGTGTGAAGGGCAAGCAAGGGGGGGGGGGGCAAGTGACACTGTTGAAAAGGTTAGACTGAGACAAAAGATCATTTGAAGTTTTTTGAATGTCCCTCATGATTTCAATAAATACCTGTGCCACTGGTTTGTAAGCCACTTTGCTTTTAGCAAACGAGAAGAGGAGAGCTTTGGATTTTAACATTCTGAGGATTCGAGGACATTATTTTAGACCACTATAACAAACATCACAAGAGATTATTTTTGAAAAACCCTGCCCTTGTGCAATTCTTGGTAAGTTTTATTTGTTGTAAATTGAATTTTATTTTTGGTGTAAAACCACATTTTAAATTTCAGTAACAGAATTTACTTTGTATTTAAGTTATTTTTTTATTGTTTGTGGGAGGGGTACCGGTGAAAAGTCTTTGGTTTGGTTTTCTGTTTTAGTGAATTTGGGCCATTAAGCCATTTTGTGGTCTTTTTTGAAAGACTGAAATCTGTGAAAGCTAGGCCGGGTAATTAGCCACTGATTTCTTATTACAAGTAAAGCACAACATGAATATAATGAAATACATGAAGTGTGGAACATTTTTGGCTGGTTTATGTGTGTTTAGCAGATTTTAAGCAGTTTAGTAACTGCTATTTCAATCATGCTTGTTTCTGCTGTCTTTGGTAGTTTTAGAAATGGTTTATATGACCATTTAGCTAAAATTATAAGGCTTCTGTGGATACTACGTGATATTTGCATGGAGGTTTTTGCATAACTCTTGAGCCACAGTACTGGTGGCTATAGAGCGTAAGAGGATAATTGTAATTTTTCACATAGCTGTGATTTGTTGTGCGTTCAATCCTTTTCTTTAAGCAAATTTGAGCAGCAGACAGCAAGAGTTGGTGAGCATTATCTTAATGTCATACATTGACTAATTTACACCTTCATTCTGGATGTGTAAAGCGCTTTGGGGTCCTTAGGGACTAGTAAAGCGATATAGAAATACAGGCCATTTACCATTTATATATATGTTTTGTGTTTTTTGAATGAATGTAATTGCATTACTGATCATTATTGTGAACTAACTACATGTTTATGTGTAAGTAAAGTCTCTTTGATGCTCTCATGTTTGTATATTGTTTGAATGTTGTGTAAAATGTAACTAATTAACCTCATACTTTATCATAAATAGAGAATGGCATATGCTTCCCCAACGAAGTTTGCTGGGATTAATGATCCTGAAGTTGAATCATTGCGTCAAGAATTTCAACTATCAACTGTAAGTAACAAATATTTCTTAAATTTTATTTATAGTGTAGAAAAATTTGTTTTTACGCTACATTACCTGTTACAGAGCTGGGCAGGATGCTGTGTTTAGTGTTTCTTGTGTTTGTTTGTTTGTTTGTTTGCTCTTTCATATAAGTCACTGTTAACCCTTGTGCCATACTGGGGCCTTTTTGGGTCCCCAGGGTGATCAACGTAAGTTTTTTAAAGGATGGCACAAGGTTAAGCTGAGACTTTTATACAGCTGTTGTTGTGATCTGGCACTACAAACATTACATTGTAGCGGCAGCATAGATTGAAGCGAATAACTGTTTTCTAATTTTGTTATGATCCAAAATATTTTGTAATTTCAGTATGCCTGCTTGGACCCAGGGGTCAGCAGAGAGGATCTATATACAAGGTGCTTGCAACTTCATGCCAAGGCAATGGACCTCTTGGTTCGGCAGGTGCGGCTCAGGCGTGCAGCCGAAAGAAAGATTTCTGTTTTAAAAGAACAGCTGGATGCTGAAAAAGAAATGCTGAATAACACTGCCCAGGAGCTGGATGCATTGCAAGCTTCGATTACATTCGCACGTGATGGTAAGTCTTAATGTATTGTTTGGATGGTATAAACAGTGAATGTTGGCTTCAGTGTCTTATTTTAAGAAATGGGACTTAGAAAAAATACTCTATGAATTACTATTGAACGACTGTCTACATACAAATAAACATGAATGCGAATTATTTATTTTAGTTTATGATAAATCATTTGGAGAAAATATTAAATCCATGATTAGTATCATGTTTTGTTTTCTTCATTTGTGATTTTATAAGGATTAGATATATGCAAATGTCTGTTTTACCCATGTATATTTGTTAAAGTTGTTTATAAATACTAACTGTCAAAAAATATTATTTGTTTTTGTTTTGTTCAGATGTGACAGAGGCCACCACTCAGACAGACGAAGACTTGTGACAGATGTTTTATAATAATGCTAAGTTTTCTTAGATTAATATATTTTTTCACATTTGACCCAAAGTGGCATGTTTTAGGTCACTTTGGGTAATTTTTAATTCAGAAATAGGTGTGGTGAGACAGTTAGTGGTAAAGACTATCAATGGCTGTCTTTTGTTTTCATGTGTGAAGGGGAAGCAAGGGGGGGGGGGGGGGGCAAACTTGAGGTCACACTGTTGAAATGAATAAGTTGTAAGGCTGTGAAACCAAGGTGAGACTGAGTCTCACCTTGGTTTCTTTTGGCAAGGCCATCTTTTGGCAAGGCCAAGGGTGTGGACAACAGCTATGGAAATTAGTGTACTGCTGAATAAAGATTTTAACTACTCAATTCTTTTACAATTGCTTTATAAATACTGTGAATACTCAACTGTGAAAAATATTGTTTTGGTTTGTTTTGTACATATGTGACAGAGGACTCCAGTCAGACAGACAAAGAGTTGTGACAGATGTGTAAATATTTTATAATAAATGTTCCTGTTTTAAATTTTGGTTTTCTTTGACTGTTTATTCATCCTTATGGTATATGTGTTATTAGTTTAAATTCTACAACTCTACAAGTTTAAAAAAAAGAGATGTATGAAGACTAAGAGGAGGATGAAACTTTTTCACATTAAATGTTTAATAATAACAAGTATTGTGAATAGGAAATAAGTTTCTAACATAATTGTTTATGAATCAAGATTTATAAAACACTAGTGGTGTCACTGGTGTCATTTTGGCTTTAAAATAAAAAAAAGCGAACTTATGTTTTATGAACAATTTGATGTTTTGATAATAACTAATAACTCCTTTCAATGTCACTGATAGTTTTAAAGACATTACTATTAAAATGTATAAATTACACTTGAAAGCTGTACACTAGTTGATTGTCAGTGTTTGTAAGTTTTTCAAGCTTTCTCTTTCTTGAAAGCTACTTCCTTTTCCATGTCGAATGGCTATGTTGCAACACAACAGAGAGGAGAAGCTGAAATATATTTTTTCATATTTATGTATTCTTCTCATTCTCTAGTTGTTCTATTAAGATTCCTGTATTTTGTTGATATAAACCTAAACACTATGCTATTGCACTGCCAATGTATTAAACAGAAGCTCAATATGAACAGTAAGGAACAAGACTTGCCGTTAATCCTTAGAGCTATGGAAGATTTGTGTAGATAACTCGTGCTGGTTTTTCACCAGAATGAACTATTCTTCTTTGTTTGTCATTGACATCAATGAAGATGCTAAATAACAGTCTTTTGCTACCAAATTGATTTAACCTTCGTTGTGTCTATTCGTTGTGGGCCTTTCAATGATCTAGCAGTTTGGCAGATTCAGCCTGATTAACTGACAGAAAAACACAGAGACCACACGATAAAATCCACTGCCAATTATTCCAACAGTCTTTCACCATTCTCTGATACTGTACTTCTGAAGGAACTTTGGCTTATGCTGCTTTTTCATTTGACTGTTTTGGTTTTACGATATTTCTGCTAATTTCTTATGATTTGACAGCATCAGGTACTTGCTAAGCTTTCTTACTTTTATATGCTGTCACCCACTGGGACTGTGACCTAAAGTGACCCAAAAGTTTTAGGTCACTTTGAGTAATTGTTAATTCAGAATTAGGTGTGGTGAGACAGTTGGTGGCAGAGACTATCAATGGCTGTCTTTTGTTTTCATGTGTGAAGGGCAAGCAAGGGGGGGGGGGGCAAGTGACACTGTTGAAAAGGTTAGACTGAGACAAAAGATCATTTGAAGTTTTTTGAATGTCCCTCATGATTTCAATAAATACCTGTGCCACTGGTTTGTAAGCCACTTTGCTTTTAGCAAACGAGAAGAGGAGAGCTTTGGATTTTAACATTCTGAGGATTCGAGGACATTATTTTAGACCACTATAACAAACATCACAAGAGATTATTTTTGAAAAACCCTGCCCTTGTGCAATTCTTGGTAAGTTTTATTTGTTGTAAATTGAATTTTATTTTTGGTGTAAAACCACATTTTAAATTTCAGTAACAGAATTTACTTTGTATTTAAGTTATTTTTTTATTGTTTGTGGGAGGGGTACCGGTGAAAAGTCTTTGGTTTGGTTTTCTGTTTTAGTGAATTTGGGCCATTAAGCCATTTTGTGGTCTTTTTTGAAAGACTGAAATCTGTGAAAGCTAGGCCGGGTAATTAGCCACTGATTTCTTATTACAAATAAAGCACAACATGAATATAATGAAATACATGAAGTGTGGAACATTTTTGGCTGGTTTATGTGTGTTTAGCAGATTTTAAGCAGTTTAGTAACTGCTATTTCAATCATGCTTGTTTCTGCTGTCTTTGGTAGTTTTAGAAATGGTTTATATGACCATTTAGCTAAAATTATAAGGCTTCTGTGGATACTACGTGATATTTGCATGGAGGTTTTTGCATAACTCTTGAGCCACAGTACTGGTGGCTATAGAGCGTAAGAGGATAATTGTAATTTTTCACATAGCTGTGATTTGTTGTGCGTTCAATCCTTTTCTTTAAGCAAATTTGAGCAGCAGACAGCAAGAGTTGGTGAGCATTATCTTAATGTCATACATTGACTAATTTACACCTTCATTCTGGATGTGTAAAGCGCTTTGGGGTCCTTAGGGACTAGTAAAGCGATATAGAAATACAGGCCATTTACCATTTATATATATGTTTTGTGTTTTTTGAATGAATGTAATTGCATTACTGATCATTATTGTGAACTAACTACATGTTTATGTGTAAGTAAAGTCTCTTTGATGCTCTCATGTTTGTATATTGTTTGAATGTTGTGTAAAATGTAACTAATTAACCTCATACTTTATCATAAATAGAGAATGGCATATGCTTCCCCAACGAAGTTTGCTGGGATTAATGATCCTGAAGTTGAATCATTGCGTCAAGAATTTCAACTATCAACTGTAAGTAACAAATATTTCTTAAATTTTATTTATAGTGTAGAAAAATTTGTTTTTACGCTACATTACCTGTTACAGAGCTGGGCAGGATGCTGTGTTTAGTGTTTCTTGTGTTTGTTTGTTTGTTTGTTTGCTCTTTCATATAAGTCACTGTTAACCCTTGTGCCATACTGGGGCCTTTTTGGGTCCCCAGGGTGATCAACGTAAGTTTTTTAAAGGATGGCACAAGGTTAAGCTGAGACTTTTATACAGCTGTTGTTGTGATCTGGCACTACAAACATTACATTGTAGCGGCAGCATAGATTGAAGCGAATAACTGTTTTCTAATTTTGTTATGATCCAAAATATTTTGTAATTTCAGTATGCCTGCTTGGACCCAGGGGTCAGCAGAGAGGATCTATATACAAGGTGCTTGCAACTTCATGCCAAGGCAATGGACCTCTTGGTTCGGCAGGTGCGGCTCAGGCGTGCAGCCGAAAGAAAGATTTCTGTTTTAAAAGAACAGCTGGATGCTGAAAAAGAAATGCTGAATAACACTGCCCAGGAGCTGGATGCATTGCAAGCTTCGATTACATTCGCACGTGATGGTAAGTCTTAATGTATTGTTTGGATGGTATAAACAGTGAATGTTGGCTTCAGTGTCTTATTTTAAGAAATGGGACTTAGAAAAAATACTCTATGAATTACTATTGAACGACTGTCTACATACAAATAAACATGAATGCGAATTATTTATTTTAGTTTATGATAAATCATTTGGAGAAAATATTAAATCCATGATTAGTATCATGTTTTGTTTTCTTCATTTGTGATTTTATAAGGATTAGATATATGCAAATGTCTGTTTTACCCATGTATATTTGTTAAAGTTGTTTATAAATACTAACTGTCAAAAAATATTATTTGTTTTTGTTTTGTTCAGATGTGACAGAGGCCACCACTCAGACAGACGAAGACTTGTGACAGATGTTTTATAATAATGCTAAGTTTTCTTAGATTAATATATTTTTTCACATTTGACCCAAAGTGGCATGTTTTAGGTCACTTTGGGTAATTTTTAATTCAGAAATAGGTGTGGTGAGACAGTTAGTGGTAAAGACTATCAATGGCTGTCTTTTGTTTTCATGTGTGAAGGGGAAGCAAGGGGGGGGGGGGGGGGGGGCAAACTTGAGGTCACACTGTTGAAATGAATAAGTTGTAAGGCTGTGAAACCAAGGTGAGACTGAGTCTCACCTTGGTTTCTTTTGGCAAGGCCATCTTTTGGCAAGGCCAAGGGTGTGGACAACAGCTATGGAAATTAGTGTACTGCTGAATAAAGATTTTAACTACTCAATTCTTTTACAATTGCTTTATAAATACTGTGAATACTCAACTGTGAAAAATATTGTTTTGGTTTGTTTTGTACATATGTGACAGAGGACTCCAGTCAGACAGACAAAGAGTTGTGACAGATGTGTAAATATTTTATAATAAATGTTCCTGTTTTAAATTTTGGTTTTCTTTGACTGTTTATTCATCCTTATGGTATATGTGTTATTAGTTTAAATTCTACAACTCTACAAGTTTAAAAAAAAGAGATGTATGAAGACTAAGAGGAGGATGAAACTTTTTCACATTAAATGTTTAATAATAACAAGTATTGTGAATAGGAAATAAGTTTCTAACATAATTGTTTATGAATCAAGATTTATAAAACACTAGTGGTGTCACTGGTGTCATTTTGGCTTTAAAATAAAAAAAAGCGAACTTATGTTTTATGAACAATTTGATGTTTTGATAATAACTAATAACTCCTTTCAATGTCACTGATAGTTTTAAAGACATTACTATTAAAATGTATAAATTACACTTGAAAGCTGTACACTAGTTGATTGTCAGTGTTTGTAAGTTTTTCAAGCTTTCTCTTTCTTGAAAGCTACTTCCTTTTCCATGTCGAATGGCTATGTTGCAACACAACAGAGAGGAGAAGCTGAAATATATTTTTTCATATTTATGTATTCTTCTCATTCTCTAGTTGTTCTATTAAGATTCCTGTATTTTGTTGATATAAACCTAAACACTATGCTATTGCACTGCCAATGTATTAAACAGAAGCTCAATATGAACAGTAAGGAACAAGACTTGCCGTTAATCCTTAGAGCTATGGAAGATTTGTGTAGATAACTCGTGCTGGTTTTTCACCAGAATGAACTATTCTTCTTTGTTTGTCATTGACATCAATGAAGATGCTAAATAACAGTCTTTTGCTACCAAATTGATTTAACCTTCGTTGTGTCTATTCGTTGTGGGCCTTTCAATGATCTAGCAGTTTGGCAGATTCAGCCTGATTAACTGACAGAAAAACACAGAGACCACACGATAAAATCCACTGCCAATTATTCCAACAGTCTTTCACCATTCTCTGATACTGTACTTCTGAAGGAACTTTGGCTTATGCTGCTTTTTCATTTGACTGTTTTGGTTTTACGATATTTCTGCTAATTTCTTATGATTTGACAGCATCAGGTACTTGCTAAGCTTTCTTACTTTTATATGCTGTCACCCACTGGGACTGTGACCTAAAGTGACCCAAAAGTTTTAGGTCACTTTGAGTAATTGTTAATTCAGAATTAGGTGTGGTGAGACAGTTGGTGGCAGAGACTATCAATGGCTGTCTTTTGTTTTCATGTGTGAAGGGCAAGCAAGGGGTGGGGGGCAAGTGACACTGTTGAAAAGGTTAGACTGAGACAAAAGATTGAATTGTGTCTTTTGGCAAAGCCAAGGGTGTGGACAACAGCTATGAAAATTAGTGTACTGCTGAATAAAGGTTTTAACTACTCAAGGGAAAAAAGGTGTTGAGTACTGTTTATTGCATTGTAACTTCACTGGTTACTTTGTGACAGTCCCTCCCCTGTTGGCTTCTGTGATTGGATCATTTGAAGTTTTTTGAATGTCCCTCATGATTTCAATAAATACCTGTGCCACTGGTTTGTAAGCCACTTTGCTTTTAGCAAACGAGAAGAGGAGAGCTTTGGATTTTAACATTCTGAGGATTCGAGGACATTATTTTAGACCACTATAACAAACATCACAAGAGATTATTTTTGAAAAACCCTGCCCTTGTGCAATTCTTGGTAAGTTTTATTTGTTGTAAATTGAATTTTATTTTTGGTGTAAAACCACATTTTAAATTTCAGTAACAGAATTTACTTTGTATTTAAGTTATTTTTTTATTGTTTGTGGGAGGGGTACCGGTGAAAAGTCTTTGGTTTGGTTTTCTGTTTTAGTGAATTTGGGCCATTAAGCCATTTTGTGGTCTTTTTTGAAAGACTGAAATCTGTGAAAGCTAGGCCGGGTAATTAGCCACTGATTTCTTATTACAAGTAAAGCACAACATGAATATAATGAAATACATGAAGTGTGGAACATTTTTGGCTGGTTTATGTGTGTTTAGCAGATTTTAAGCAGTTTAGTAACTGCTATTTCAATCATGCTTGTTTCTGCTGTCTTTGGTAGTTTTAGAAATGGTTTATATGACCATTTAGCTAAAATTATAAGGCTTCTGTGGATACTACGTGATATTTGCATGGAGGTTTTTGCATAACTCTTGAGCCACAGTACTGGTGGCTATAGAGCGTAAGAGGATAATTGTAATTTTTCACATAGCTGTGATTTGTTGTGCGTTCATTGTGAGTTGTTAAATTTGCATCATGCTAATTATGCAGGTATTGAGAAAATTTTGTTATTGTCTCACATTTATTTTAGCCTTGTGAATCTGATGTTTAATTATTTTTGGTAGGTGCACAGGTATAGATTTTAACCTGAGCATAACTGGTCATTAAAAAAACCATGCCATTTATGGGTGGGGTTTTGTCTTTGTCACAATTTTAATTGCTAGGGTTAAGGTTTCTTTATTTCTGTTTCAGTCTGAAAATGACCTTTTTCTGATCTTATGTCAATAATGTTTAATTGTACAATATCTTTTTTGTATTAGGAGATCAAACTTCCTAAGGGACATCACGTACAGATACTTCAGAAGGCTTGCTGTGAACTTTCAGCAGAACAGCTGGATTTGGTGTGAACCAAGGTAAGTTATTAAAAATGCTGACTATAGCCTTACATGCTTGAGGTTTTAACAAGGGTTTTTTGACGTTTTTTGATGCTTCCTGTTAAGAGCAAAAAGTGGAAAGAGAAGGTTTAAAAAATGTTCTCCAGTATTGTTCAGTGGGTCGTTAAGTAGTCGTTCAGTGGGCTATTCAGTCGTTTGTTCAGTCAATGGCAGGGGGGGTGAGATTCTAATCTCAATGCACTCACCCCCCCCACATCACTTGTATAAGTTAATAGTGTGGAGAATCTCATAAAGCCTTTAGGCAATCAAATGTAAATGACAATATTTATGAGTGTCTTAAGTTTTAAAATGGTCAGGTTTGATTTGAACATGACTGGAAGGTCATGTTCCACCCCCTTACTTTAGTGTTCGTAGTCATAATAGAGATTGACAGACCACATGACTTTCATGCATTGCATGCCGGGCACTAGTGGCAAAACAATTAAAGCAATGCATCAAATGCAAGCATTTGCAGCACCGCAAAACATTCATTCTCCGGTTCTAATACCTTCTTGCTTTTACTTTGCCCCCCAAAAGAGGTATGTACAAAAACGAAGGAGAACAATACCGCTCCGTACAAAGACAAACTTGATGAAAAGTCAAAGAAAAGATACGAGGAAAAAAATCAAAAGAGTGAAAGGGTTAGACCCTTACGAGCACACAGAGTGGACAAAAGAGTTAGCGAGAGCCCAACTTTCACCACGCTCAAATTGATAATCATACGGTTCTTGGAGTGAGTGCATACACTCATGAAGTTTTTAGTAACTTCAGGTCACTTTAACAAGCCCAGGTCTAGTTTACCGACAGATGGGTACAGGACCTTGAAATGCACCGTGTAGAATGAAAGACCATCGTACCTATCATAAGTTTACCAGTCTCACAAATCGTCTTCATAAATACACATTCGTTAACCATTTATTAATAGGACCTTTAAGCTCAACGGTAATTAATTAGTAGTGGAAATATTTTCTGGTTCATTACAGAAATGTAGCAGTGACAATAATATTGTATGCTGTAATCGTACTGCGCAATTAGTGATACAAAAAAAAAGTTTTATCCTGTGAATAAAAGTATATGTTTTTGTTAATGTACCATGGTAATAAAAGAAACGAAACGCAATATTGTGTCAGGACAATTCAGTATTTATGCACAATAAACACAGGCGCATAGTGCGACAATTTCTGTTCAGCGCCAGACTTGCTTGTAACCTATATCAACAATTCTGTTATGAAGAATGACATATTAGCTACTACAAAACACTGACCTTTGTGTAAATGCTTGGAGCAAACTAACATGTGAGCTGGAGTGTGGATGTTTGTTTAATATATTTTTTTTCTCTTTTTATTGTAGATGCCAAGAAAAAAGGGTTTTCGCATGCGGCGCACACCAAGAATCACCTCTGGTAAGTCCAATGCTAACCCAAATGTTTGCATTTGTGCAGAGAAGTTGCAAGCATCCATTGTTGCTGGGACTGCTGTTCAATGTGCACCATCCACTTCAGATGTGAATGCCTTAATTGCCTGCAGTGTTGTGGCTGCAATCAAGCATATGATAGCTCCAGTGTGTACATGGAAACCAGAGGATGTTGATGATATATGTGTAGAGGGGTGCCAGTTAGGTAGGTATATAGCTAAGGCAAGACAGGACATTGGCAGCAAGCATAGCGTTTGCAGGCTGATTGGGCAGCACACTGTGTTTGGCCAAAGATGGAAAGTTGATATTGGCCCGCCAGTTTACATAGATTTTGGGCTGTCGGAAGGGGAAGCTGTGTTGTATGAAAAGCTGCAGGAACATCTGTTGAGGGATGGCATGTGTCTGTTGGATCTTCACACTGCAGTTAGTGTCATCATTCATCACAAGAATTATTTTGTTGTTGTTGATTGTGGCACACGTAATGCAGCTGGGCTGGCATCTGAGATTGGCACAGCTGTGGCTGTTTTTAACACATGCCTTGACGACCTGATGCTTCACATCAGAAATTTACAGACGTCTTTAGATGCACAATGGTATGCTGTTAGCAGCATTTCTGTGCAGGCAGGTCAAGTTGATGTTGACGTGGAGAGCAGTGCAGTGTTTGTGGACAGGGATGTTGACACGAATCTTACAGCTAAAGTTGATAACACTTCTGTCAACCTTGAAACTGTTAATGCTGTCACGGGAGTTGGAGCAGAGGATAGCTGTTGCATTATAAAGAGTGTGAGAGGATCATTTCACCAGGCTGATGATCGATTTAAATATGGAGGAGTTCAGTGTATGGCTATAGGTCTGGTTAGCCTGGCAAAACATAAAGTTGATAGCGTCTTTTCATGGGAGACAAAAGTTCTTGACAGAGTTGTAGTTTTAGGTGACCTTTTGTACACCAATTTGAGAGACGGCAACATGATAAGCAACTCATCCAGTGTGTTGTGTGTCCCTGATTTGCCTAAAAAGTATTGTATTGATGGGCAAAACTTTGAGTTTGAGTATGGAGATTTTGTCAGTGGGGATGTTGATGTGCTTGAAGGGGAACTCATTGAGAATGGTGTCTACACTACCCTGCAGACTGGGCTGCAAAAGATCTGTGCCATGTATAATACATGTCTTCTGACATTGTGTGGCAGTACATGTGCAGTCATTTCTGAGAATGGACAATATGCACTAGTTGATTCTCATGCACGCAGTGCTGTGGGTTTGGTCAGTGAGCAGGGAAGAAGTGTTGTTTTGTGCTTCAGGTCACTTGAAGATGTGGTCAGACACATCTGCCAGCTGGCAACGGGCCTGAGTCAGAAGCAAAAGCCTTTTGAAGTAGCTGGTGTTTGTGTTAGGTACCTTATGGTGTCTGATAGTGCCACACCCAAAGACAGTTGTGAAAAAACGTGCAAAACCTTTACACCAGAATCAAGTTGTGATTCAATCCAGAATGAACCAAACATCAGTGATGTTATCATCGTGGAGTCTTTAATAGAGGCAGAGAGTTGCAAAATGTCTGGAAAGACCTTGAGTTGTTCTGAGTATAATTTGGGGTTATTATGTAATGATGCAACAAGAAAGCGCAAGATTTCAGTGGGTCACAGTGAAGCTAAGAAGTTAAAACAGTATGATGTGTCTCAGGTGAATTCAGATGTTGAATTTGTTAGTGAAGTGACAAACAACAAGCTGGTGTTTAGTCCCATTTCTGAGTGGGTTTGTCAGGCTTTGTGCACACAGTTAAATGTGGAGTTTGAAAAAATTAGTGTACCAGCGTCTACATGTGTTGGTTTGTTAGGTGTTCCATGCAAAAATGAAAGTATAGTGGCTGATGGGAACTGTTTCTTCAGAGCTATTTCTCAGGTTGTGACTGGCACACAAAAGCACCATCGCAAGATAAGACTTGCCATTGTGAAAGAGTTGGAGAGGAATGCTGCAATATATAGAAATATTTTAAGATCAGAGTATTCAACAGTTGCAGACTACATTCAGAAATCTAAAATGAGAAATGTTAACAGCTGGGCTACAGAAGTTGAAATCCAAGCAACTGCTAATTGTTTAGGAGTTGATGTATTTACATTTCATGATGAGCGTTGGCTAAAATATGGCTGTAATGGCAAGCTTTTGTCAGAAAAGGGAATCTATTTAGAAAATCGTCATGGGAATCATTATGAGACGGTGGTTTGTGTTCTTAAGCCCGAAGAGCAGACCTGTTATGGCTACTGCAAAACCAGTCCATCTGTTATCGGAAGATACAGCACTAGGTCTCACAGTAAGGATAAAAGTACTTTTGAGAAAACACAGGATCACACATTTTGTGCAGATGCAGTAGTACTAGATACAGATGCTGATGTTGAGGTTTTGAATGATGAAGGTCAGAAAAAGATTAGCTTTAGTCCTCTTTCTAATGGAGTTGCACATACTTTATGCTGCAAATTTAATGTTGAATTTGAGAAGCAGGATAAAAATGTTCATTCTGTGTATGGTCCTTTAGGTGTTGTTTGTGAAACAGATAAGGTTGTAGAGGATGGAAATAGTTTCTTCAGGGCTCTGTCTCATATAATCAGTGGTTCTCAGAAGAGTCATAGGAAGATAAGGCTTGCTGTTGTAAAGTATATAGAGAATAATGGTGAAAAGTACATGAAGTTTGTGGGAAAAGATTATGCTTCAATATCAGAGTATGTTTTAAAGTCAAAGATAAAGTATGTTGGACATTCTGCTACTGACACAGAATTTCAGGCTGCAGCAAATGCTTGTGGATTGGACATATTAATATATAATGGTGACAAATGGAAAAAGTACAGCTGCACGACTCCTGTTGTCATAAATGAAGGGATATATTTAACGTGTCAAAATGGTCATTTTGAGCCAGTAATTTGTGTGCAAGATGTTCATAAGGCTGTTTGTTTTGGTTTATGTAGCAAGACTAATTCATCTGCACAACAGAATATGTGTAGAATAAAAACAAAAGAACAAGCAAAGGATAATTCAGATACCTTTAGTTCAAATACTAACTATTGTTTTTCAAAGTATTTAAAAACTAAACGATGTTTACACAGTCAACTGACCTACAATGAACATGTCATGTGTAAAGCAAGATCAAAACAAAAAAGCATTAGTAAATATAAACAAAACATGTCGCATAAAGAAAAGGTAAAACAAATGAGCATTAGTAAATATAAACAAAACATGTCACATAAAGAAAAGGTAAAACAAATGAGCATTAGTAAATATCAACAAAACATGTCGCATAAAGAAAAGGTAAGGCAAATGAGCATTAGTAAATATCAACAAAACATGTCGCATAAAGAAAAGGTCAAACAAATGAGCATTAGTAAATATCAACAAAACATGTCGCATAAAGAAAAGGTCAAACAAATGAGCATTAGTAAATATCAACAAAACATGTCGCATAAAGAAAAGGTCAAACAAATGAGCATTAGTAAATATCAACAAAACATGTCGCATAAAGAAAACGTAAAACAAATGAGCATTAGTAAATATCAACAAAATGTGTCACATAAAGAAAAGGTAAAACGAATGAGCATTAGTAAATACAGATCAAATGAGTTGCACAGGAAAAAAATAAATGCA
The DNA here is from genome assembly GCF_964374335.1 of Astatotilapia calliptera. NCBI lineage: Eukaryota > Metazoa > Chordata > Actinopteri > Cichliformes > Cichlidae > Astatotilapia > Astatotilapia calliptera. Next base: position 21,301,897 of record NC_137437.1, on the reverse strand, counting down.
ATGGCAGCTAGAAAGTATCATGGAAATCCAGAACATAAGATGCGTGTTATTGCTGGTGTCAAATTAAAAAGGCAGCAAATGAAAGAAAAGGCAGAGCAGTTTGATTTTGTGATGGAATTTTTTTTAGATAAAGTAAAAGATGGACCAGATTTTGTTTGCTGTGTCTGCCATAGGTTGTTATTTAGACATCAGGTGTTACATTGTCAAAAAAACTATTATAACAAAACTAAAACTGCAGTACTGATTGCAGAAAAATGTATAACTGAAGACTATTTACACAAATGTAATAAAGATTGTATAAATCCATGTCACTGGTTGGACACAGCTAAAGCTAAACTGTGGATCTGTTATACATGCCATTATAAAATTAATAAAAATGAAGTGCCTCCAGAGTCTGTAAAAAATAATTTAGAAGTGCATCCAGTTCCACCTGAATTGGCATGTTTAAATAGCTTAGAACAACATTTAATAGCTTTACATATACCATTTATGAAAATGCTAGCCTTACCTAAGGGTGGACAAAATGGAGTACATGGACCAGTGACATGTGTTCCAGCAAACATTGTAGAAACCACCAATGTCTTACCCCGTTCTAGCATGGAAGGCTCTTTATTACCAGTAAAACTGAAGCGCAAGTTAACTTATAAAGGCCACTATCAATACCAGTTTGTTGACACTATCCACATAAGACAGGCTTTGCAATATTTAAAAGGGTCAAATGTGCATTATAAAGATGTAGAGTTCAATAAAAGTTGGCAAAATCAGTTTTGTATGCAGCAAGAGGAAGCTGTGGAAGAGGAGAGTGATAAAAATGCAGTAAGCGGTGTTGCATCTTCAAATGTTGATGATGAGCTTTTGCATGACAGACAGCAGCACTGTATGTTTCAGGACACATGTCTCATGCCTGTTGATATTGGACAGGAAGCACTAGATCAATATTTTACTAACATATTAAATCTAGCTCCAGCAGAAGGGAATAATCCTGTAAAATTACTTTCAGATCATGCAAATGAAGCCAAATGTTTCCCCGTGTTGTTTCCAAATGGGTTGAATACGTATCATGAAAACAGAGAGAAGCGTTTGACATTGTCCCGTTATTTTAATAACCGGATTTTACACGCTGATGGTAGGTTTGCACAAAATGTCGAATATATCTTTTTTGCTCAGTATATGTCTGAGATTGAACAGGTTATCTCAAATGTTTCAATAGCATTGCGAAAAGGAAAAGGTGATTGTACATATCAGAATGTTAGCCATGAGTTGTTGAAAGATGAAGAGTCTTTGAAGAAGTTGTTGGAGTTTGATGATGGGTACCGTTTTCTTAAGCCTATTAGAGGTACTCCAGCTTTTTGGCAGGCAGCACAGCGTGACCTCTTAGCTTGTGTTCGTCAGCTTGGTATCCCCACTTGGTTTTGTTCATTTTCGTCAGCTGACATGCGATGGACAAATCTTCTTTATAGTATTTTGAATCAGCAAGGTAGAACAGAAACAGTTGAACAGTTAGAGTGGGCAGACAGGTGTGATTTGCTGCGTCGAAATCCTGTGACTGCAGCAAGGATGTTTGACTTTCGGTGGCATTGTTTTCTGAAGGAGGTACTCATGTCTCCATTGCATCCGATTGGTAAGATTAAGGATTACTTTTACAGAGTGGAATTTCAACAGCGAGGTTCACCACATGTGCACTGTCTGTTTTGGATAGAGAATGCTCCGCAGATTGATAAAAATACAGATGAAGAGGTGATTCAGTTTATAGATGAATATGTAACATGTGAATTGCCTTCACGAGATGAGACTTTATTGGACATTGTCTCATCTGTACAACAGCATTCAAAGCGGCATTCTAAAACTTGCAAAAAAAAGAACACAGTTTGCCGGTTTAATTTTCCCAGGCCACCATCTAGTCGAACATTTATATGTCGTAGGAAAAGTGATGTTTCCGAGCAAAAATGCAAGTGTCAAGTCGATAAGAGAGAAGATGATTTACAACAATGTGCCTGTGAAAGTCAGCGTCAGCAAGACTCTATTAAGATGAGAAGAAAGCAGGCAAGTGATATCTTAACAACAATCAAGAAGGCTCTTTCAGATGAGAGTAGGAGTTTTGAAAGTGTGGAGCATTTGTTTCAGAGTTTAGGTATGAATCAGGCAACTTTTGAGGAGGCATACAAATGCTTTAGTCGAAATACACATGTTGTGTTGAAAAGGAAGTTAAACGAGGTTTGGATAAATCAATATAATAAGCCACTGTTGAAATGTTACAATGCTAATTTGGATATTCAATTTGTAATTGATGCTTATGCCTGCTGTGTTTATATAATTTCTTACATGTCAAAATCTGAAAAAGAGATGGGTTTGTTGTTAAGTAATACTCAGAAGGAAGCATATAAAGATGGAAATGTTAGTGCAAGGGAGGCTTTGAAGTCATTAGGCAGTGTATACCTTCATAACAGAGATGTTAGTGCTCAGGAGGCTGTGTATAGATTAACAAATATGCATCTAAAAGAATGTTCTAGGAAAGTTGTGTTTGTGCCAACAGGGGACAGTGTAGTTAAAATGAGTTTGCCCTTAAAAGTGTTAAGACAAAAAGCAACATCACAGGATTTAACAGCAGAGGACATGTGGATGACTAGTATTGTAGACCGGTATAAGAATAGACCAAAAAACATTGATTTTAATGATATGTGTATGGCCACATTTGCCTCCGAATATCGTGTTTTGAGTAAAAGTGAAAAATCCACTAAGCCAATACAGTTGAACAATAGATGTGGTTTTGTTACTAAGAGAACACGGTCACAACCTGCAGTTGTTCGTTATGCGCGATTTTCAGAGACTAAAAATGCTGAATTGTTTTATCATAGTATCATGCAGTTGTTTTTGCCATATCGTGTAGATCAGGAACTAAAGCCTTCAAACTATACAACATTTGAACAGTTTTACAAGAATGGCGTTGTGAAGTTTAGCGATGGATTTCTGCATTCAGTGAAATCAGTTGTTGATGCAAATAGACGTAAGTTTGAAATAAACGCAGATAAACTGGATAACATTCAAAATACAATTGATTTGGATGGTGTAACAGAAGATGCCTGGTGTGAGCTTTGTCCAGAACAGGAGTTGGAGCGTTTAGAGTGTGAGCAGGAATGGAAAGATAAAGAGCAAATAGGGGAAGAAGACAATGAGAATATTCCAGATTTAGCTGTGTGCAGCCAACAGGTTTCACATTTAGAAAAGAGAAATGACATTATGCCCAGAAGAGACGGTTTGGCTTTAATTAGATCTCTAAATGAGACACAGCTTTCAGTCTTTTATCAGATTAGGCAGTGGTGCTTGGATAAGACAGTAGGCAAAAACCCAGATCCATTGCATGTATTTATTACTGGAGGTGCAGGAACAGGGAAAAGCCATTTGATTAAAGCAATTCACTATGAAGCAGCAAGGTTATTGTCACCAATGTGTCGTCATCCTGAAAATGTTTGTGTTTTATTAACTGCGCCTACTGGGATTGCTGCATATAACTTACATGCAACAACAATCCACAACACATTTAGCATTGGTAAAGATGTCCGCTTACCTTACACCCCTCTGGGTGAAGAAAAGTTAAATTGCCTACGTGCTAAATATTGTGATCTGCAGATCCTGATAATTGATGAAATCTCCATGGTTGATCAGAGACTAATGGCTTACATCCATGGTAGATTAAGACAGATTAAACAAATTGGAGATTTTTCGCCTTTTGGAAATGTTAGTGTTATTACTGTTGGAGACTTTTTTCAGTTGCCTCCAGTAAAAGGAAAACCCCTGTATGTTGAGGATGTTGGTATGAACTTGTGGTCTAGTCTATTTAGGGTTGTTGAACTAAATAAAATAGTAAGGCAGAGCGATGTTGGGTTTGCAGAATTATTAAACAGGTTAAGAACTCACATTAAAGGGGCTCCATTATTAGAAAAGGACATTAAAAGCTTGAAGCATTGTGAAACTGGTGAAGTTAGCTCAGCTTTACACATTTTTCCAACAAACAAACAAGTAAATGAGCATAATATGCAGCAGTTGTTTAAGTTGTGTCCTGATTATGTTGAGATACCTGCTCAGGATTTTGTCAATAGTAAGAAAACAGGGAAACTGGAGTTAAAAACTGGACATCATGCCAAAACATATAACACGTGTTTGAATGAAAAGCTTCTCTTGGGGAAAGGTGCCCGTGTAATGTTGTGTAAAAATGTAGATGTAATGGATGGTCTTGTTAATGGTGTATGTGGTACGGTAACACACATAGTTTATGTTACTGAGGACAAGAAGCTTCCCAAAACCATTTATGTAAAATTTGATGACAATCATATAGGTGCACAAAGGAGGAAAAACTGTGTGTATTACCCAGCAGTTGAAATAGGCTCTACAGGTATTGAAGCAGAAGAAGAAAAGGTAACTGAGAAAGGTGGATTGCGACGGCAGTTTCCACTGAAACTTGCATGGGCTTGTACAGTACATAAGGTACAAGGAGTTACTGTTGATGATGCAGTAGTGTCTCTTAAAAATGTGTTTGCTCCAGGACAGGCATATGTTGCCTTAAGTCGTGTTAGGAGTCTGTCAGGTTTAATAATTCAAGATTTCAATGAAAAAGCTATTTACTCTAAAGGTGGTGTAAAGGATGTAATCGAAAGAATGCCCCAATTTTTGTCTGAAAATACAGCATGTACTAAGACACGTGATTTCACAGTAGTGTTAATGAATGTGCAGAATTTAACTCTACATGTAGCTGATCTGGTATTGTGCACACAGCATTTGCAGCCTAACTGTATTGCTGTTACAGAGACATGGATGTCTGCCGATTCTTCATTAGACACTGTAAAAATTGACGGTTATGGGTTTCAGCATAATCCACGAAGTGCATCTTACACTAGAAGTAACCCAACATTTATTGAAATACAAAGCCAACAGCATGGTGGCGTTGGCATGTATACTGCAGACAGTTTGACATCTGAAATTATAGCTATACCAGATGCCAATTTAGAATGTTTACTTTGCAACTATTGTACATTGAACATTTTAATAGCAGTTATTTATCGGCCTCCTTCTTATACCATGGCACTGTTTAAACAAAACCTAGGAAAGTTACTTGATTGGCTAGATAAAAAAAGTAATACAGTAGTAGTAATGGGAGATTTTAATGACAATGTTCTAAAATCTTCAAGTATTTGCAAGTTTGTCACAGACAAAGGATTCATTCAACATGTAACACAGCCCACCACAGAGAAGGGCACATTAATTGATCATGTGTATGTTAAAACAACACATTATAATGTAAAAGCTGTAGTCTTTCCAACATATTTTAGTGACCATGAAGGGATTTTTTGTACGTTTAAATCCAAGACTCCTACATGACAAAAGGGCAGTGAGCAGCAGTGTGTGTGTGTGTGTGTGTGTGTGTGTAAATTTATGTAAATAATGACCTAAAAGTACAAAAAGCACAGCTAACCATGAGAGAAAAGAAATATTCCGCTCTTCTCCTCTCTTCTCTTCTTCCCTTTTCTGGAACGCAGTGGGGAGGTAGAGCGTACAGCCTAAACCGGCGGGGAGGTGTGGGAAGCCAGACCAGGCGCCCCCCTTCTAGCTCTCCTCTCTGCTCTCTCCTATCTTGTCCCTTTTGTCTTACTTCTCTCTATCACCTATTCTATCCCGTTGAAGAAGTTATCCTCCGTAAATGCTAAAGAGAAAAGAAATATTCCGCTCTTCTCCCCTCTACTCTTCTTCCCTTTTCTGGAACGCAGTGGGGAGGTAGAGCGTACAGCCTAAACCGGCGGGGAGGTGTGGGAAGCCAGACCAGGCGCCCCCCTTCTAGCTCTCCTCTCTGCTCTCTCCTATCTTGTCCCTTTTGTCTTACTTCTCTCTATCACCTATTCTATCCCGTTGAAGAAGTTATCCTCCGTAAATCCTCCGTAAATCATGAAGCAGATGTGAGGAAGCAGTTTAAGAGTCTGAATGCTCGGAAAGCTCCCGGCCCAGACGGTGTGTCTCCTGCCACCCTCAGACACTGTGCAAACGAGCTGGCCCCAGTGTTTTCTGGCATCTTCAACTCCTCACTGCAGGCATGTCATGTGCCTGCCTGCTTCAAGTCCTCTACCATAATCCCTGTCCCCAAGAAACCTAGGATCACTGGACTAAATGACTACAGACCCGTGGCTCTGACATCTGTGGTCATGAAGTCATTTGAGCGCCTAGTTCTCTACCATCTCAAGACCCTCACGGTCCCCCTCCTGGACCCCCTGCAGTTTGCATATAGAGCCAACAGGTCTGTAGACGACGCCATCAACATGGCCCTACACTTCATCCTGCAGCATCTGGACTCCCCAGGAACCTACGCCAGGATCCTGTTTGTGGACTTCAGCTCTGCCTTCAACACCATCCTTCCAGACCATCTCCGAGACAAGCTTTCCCAGATGAATGTGCCTGATCCCATCTGCCGGTGGATCACTGACTTCCTGACGGACAGGAAGCAGCATGTGAGGCTGGGAAAGAATGTCTCGGACTTCCGGACCATCAGCACCGGCTCCCCTCAGGGCTGTGTTCTTTCTCCTCTGCTCTTCTCCCTGTACACCAACTGCTGCACCTCCACCCACCAGTCTGTCAAGCTAATCAAGTTTGCAGATGACACCACCACCCACCAGTCTGTCAAGCTAATCAAGTTTGCAGATGACACCACCGTTATTGGACTCATCTCGGACGGGGACGAGTCTGCCTACAGGAGGGAGGTTGAACGTCTGGTGTCTTGGTGCAGCCACAACAACCTGGTGCTGAATGCCCAGAAGACAGTGGAGATTATTGTGGACTTCAGGAAGCACACAGCCCCACTCCCCCCCATCATCCTGACTGACACCCCCATCACCTCTGTGGACTCATGGCATCTTCAACTCCTCACTGCAGGCATGTCATGTGCCTGCCTGCTTCAAGTCCTCTACCATAATCCCTGTCCCCAAGAAACCTAGGATCACTGGACTAAATGACTACAGACCCGTGGCTCTGACATCTGTGGTCATGAAGTCATTTGAGCGCCTAGTTCTCTCCCATCTCAAGACCCTCACGGCCCCCCTCCTGGACCCCCTGCAGTTTGCATATAGAGCCAACAGGTCTGTAGACGACGCCATCAACATGGCCCTACACTTCATCCTGCAGCATCTGGACTCCCCAGGAACCTACGCCAGGATCCTGTTTGTGGACTTCAGCTCTGCCTTCAACACCATCCTTCCAGACCATCTCCGAGACAAGCTTTCCCAGATGAATGTGCCTGATCCCATCTGCCGGTGGATCACTGACTTCCTGACGGACAGGAAGCAGCATGTGAGGCTGGGAAAGAATGTCTCGGACTCCCGGACCATCAGCACCGGCTCCCCTCAGGGCTGTGTTCTTTCTCCTCTGCTCTTCTCCCTGTACACCAACTGCTGCACCTCCACCCACCAGTCTGTCAAGCTAATCAAGTTTGCAGATGACACCACCACCCACCAGTCTGTCAAGCTAATCAAGTTTGCAGATGACACCACCGTTATTGGACTCATCTCGGACGGGGACGAGTCTGCCTACAGGAGGGAGGTTGAACGTCTGGTGTCTTGGTGCAGCCACAACAACCTGGTGCTGAATGCCCAGAAGACAGTGGAGATTATTGTGGACTTCAGGAAGCACACAGCCCCACTCCCCCCATCATCCTGACTGACACCCCCATCACCTCTGTGGACTCATGGCATCTTCAACTCCTCACTGCAGGCATGTCATGTGCCTGCCTGCTTCAAGTCCTCTACCATAATCCCTGTCCCCAAGAAACCTAGGATCACTGGACTAAATGACTACAGACCCGTGGCTCTGACATCTGTGGTCATGAAGTCATTTGAGCGCCTAGTTCTCTCCCATCTCAAGACCCTCACGGCCCCCCTCCTGGACCCCCTGCAGTTTGCATATAGAGCCAACAGGTCTGTAGACGACGCCATCAACATGGCCCTACACTTCATCCTGCAGCATCTGGACTCCCCAGGAACCTACGCCAGGATCCTGTTTGTGGACTTCAGCTCTGCCTTCAACACCATCCTTCCAGACCATCTCCGAGACAAGCTTTCCCAGATGAATGTGCCTGATCCCATCTGCCGGTGGATCACTGACTTCCTGACGGACAGGAAGCAGCATGTGAGGCTGGGAAAGAATGTCTCGGACTCCCGGACCATCAGCACCGGCTCCCCTCAGGGCTGTGTTCTTTCTCCTCTGCTCTTCTCCCTGTACACCAACTGCTGCACCTCCACCCACCAGTCTGTCAAGCTAATCAAGTTTGCAGATGACACCACCGTTATTGGACTCATCTCGGACAGGGACGAGTCTGCCTACAGGAGGGAGGTTGAACGTCTGGTGTCTTGGTGCAGCCCCCCTTCTAGCTCTCCTCTCTGCTCTCTCCTATCCTAAAGCAATGCATTATCAGGGACTGTAATATCTAGTCCTTTAACTGAATCACAATGGCTGAGTAAGGGAGGGAAGTGGAAAGGTTACACCTCACTTCTAGCTATGCTTTATATGTTAGTCAGCCCAATTCTGTGCACACTCATTCTTAATGACTAACCTCAGCCAATTGCTATTACAGTGGTTTTTTTTTCCTGCATTAAGTGACTTTACCATTAATTAATAAACGCAATATTTTAAAGTTTTTTGTAGATATCTTTGGGTATTTCACAATAATTTACTGGGTTCTTGTGCACATGAGGAAATTCTGTCCATAGACTTCTAAATAACTGTAACTGTTTTTTCATTCATCTTTCAGATACAATGTATGCATCACACATAGAAAAATAAAATGTACAATTTGCTAAAGATAGCAGTAAATATTCACTTTTAAATAGCACATAGTACAGTTGTGCTATCAAACAGAGTAGTCATGCTCACATGTTGTTAATGCAGGTTTTGCTTTATCCACTTAGCCTTAAAAAGCAAAAAGACACTGGTAATGGTACTCCTGGTTTACTGGGATAGGGTTCGACTCCCTGTGGTGTCCTTGCTTATGGCTATAACGGACTAATACATGCTATTGACCATTACATTTACATTAAAGTAATAAACAACCATGTCGATCCAGTTACATCTATATCGAGGGTGCTTCTGATTGATGATTAGTGCTTCGAGTTTGGTTTGTAGCTTGTAATTAGCTTTCTGGTCTGGGCAAATAAAGTCTAATAGCAAAGTGTAAAGTAGGGTTAAGTGATATGTAAAAATTTGCCAACCAACAATTTTAAGTCCAACAATCAACAATATAAGATATATATACATGCATGTGCATACTTTTTGATGGGCGGGGCAATGTAATCATGCACAGACTGATTTGAACGTTTACAACAAAGAAGTCCAAACTAATTGCCATAAAAAATAAAGTCACCAATTTAGGATTTTATTTGACTACCAAAACAGTGTGCTACTTGTGCAGATGTATAATGCAAGCAAAGGAATCAAACACGACTAACTTGCATGAGCATGTATGTGTCCACCATCCAAACATTTTTTCTAACATAGGCTCGTGCCTTTCTTTGTGTCTGTTTTGAATTTCAGTAATTAAATCACTGCACTTCGGCACACTCTGAGGAGAGTGCAAAAAAGGTGGTGTGCAAACAGTGCTGTAATTTCTATCCTGTTAACTGCTTCTATTAGCTCCATCATTATTAGCAAACTTACTTATGGGCAAATAAATAAATCGCCCATATCATCGAATTGCGAAACCTTAGCAGACAGATGGAGAGGAATGACGTAAGAATGCACCAGCAGAACTTTATTCCTTTTGAGGCAGTGAACACAATATACAGCTGAACACTAATATTTCACCCAAAACGGGCTCTTGAGAAACTCTACAGTAACTTTTCTTTTTGTCACTCTCTGTAAACTTTAACTGCAAACTCTCACTCGCTAATGTGCAAACACCACACAAAGAGAGGTTGTCCTTGTCTTCTCTACCACATTGAATCTGTGGCACAGATTATATTATGTTTCAAGGCTATTAATTAATTTGTTTTTTATTTGTTTTTATGTTTTTCACCCAATTCTTGTAGAAGCCACAGCTGAAAGGGAAAGGAACTCCATGTGACTCGCAGACCTCTACAATGAGTACAAAAGTATACAACCTGGAAATTGCAAAAATGTGTCATATTGACCAAAAAAATTCCAAATGGAACACTAAATTCTGGTTGAGGGCACATTTCTAACACAATTTTGTGTGTGTTAGGATGTTACATGAGGGAAATTACAAGGCCTAAAATGTGAAAGAGAATGCTGAAAGAATCACATTTTAAAGTCAAAAACATGCAAAAATGTTTGCATGGATCCCTGACATTAACCATAAAAGATGAATAAAATAGGAAAACAGATCATTTGTATGGCAATATATCAAAACTCACTGTGGCACCATGGCCAAACCACTAGCTAACATTTAATCTCATTCAACAATCATTATTTTTGTCCCACTAGGTGGCGCTCTAACATTACTGGCAAATGGCATATCAAATATTTCTGAGCTTGACTCTCGACTCATGCCTGGGATGTTTGGGAGAGATTGGACATTGTGTTTTGGAGTGACAGCAGATTTCTGCTTTTTGGCGAGTGATTGAAACTCTACGTGCCGCCATGACCACCCCGTTTCCCTGAATGTAAAAAGCTTCGCAATTTAACATCACAAAGGTCTTTAGATTCCACAAACTGCAGATCGGTCCAATCTGATGAAATCCCTTGGAGGAGTTCGTCAAAGTACGGTGCCTGAAAAGATGGGAAAATGTCGCCAAAATTACACATTAACTTTAAAATGGCTGACTTCCTGTTGGATTTGGGATATTGCTCCAAGAGACTTTTTTGTACATCTTAAGATCTTCCATAAGCTTACCAAGTTTCAGACTCATAGATAAAACACAGAGCAGGGGCTGTGGTTTTGAAATTTTGTAGGGGGCGCTGTGGAGCCACTTCGCGCTATTCAATGAAAATGATCAAATGCCAACAAAGCGTTCATCCATTTGGAGGTGTGTGCCAAATTTCAAGCCTCTATAAACTTGCCAAGACCCTCAAAAGCCACTTCATCTTTCATGTTGAACAGCGTTGCCACCAGGGTGCGCCGTTCAGTTTAAAGTCACAATTTTTGCACTGAAGCATCACGAGGGACTGATGGTGATATTCACCGCTTTTGAGGTGGCCAAGATGAACCTGTGAAAATCAGTACAACAAAATTAAAGCCATGACATTTCCTGTTGCCACTAGGTGGCGCTGTCCGTATTTCCGACAATGGGCACATCAATCTGTTCAGGGCGGGTCTGACATCATGCCTGTAAAGTCTGGTACTGATCAGACTGGATTTCATTGAGTTATACTAATTTGTTTCTTCATGGCGTGACATCAAAGTTCGCCATGCTGCTGGGGTCACACCCTTTCACGAAAAGTCACAGTTTTCACTGTAACCCAAGACCAACTCCTTAAGGCTTTCCTGGAGAAATTTGAGGCTGCAGATGTCACCCATCACTATACTGTACCCCAAAGTGTAAAACATGACATTTCCTGTTCCCACTAGGTGGCGCTGTCCTTGATGTCAAATATGGCAGTTGAAATATGTTCAGGGGTGGAGCCTTATCATATGTGTGCTCTTTGGTCCAGATCGGAACATGTATGACAGAATGAGAGGCAATAAGATTTTCATGGCGAGTCATCGAAATTCGCCATGGCGCCACGGCCTCATAGTATTGTGAAAACTCAAAAGCTCCGCAATTTAACATGGCACAAGGGTGTAGTTGACACTGACCAAATTTGAAGGTTATGAAATCAAACCCCAAGGAGGAGTTCGTTAAAGTTCGAGGCATGGAAACGGTAAAATCAGAGCCAAAATGTCACCTTCAATCCAAAATGGCGGACTTCCTGTTGGGTTTAGGACATTGCCATAATAGACTTTTTTGTTCGACTCTGAACGTTATATAGGTGTACCGACTTTCAAACGTGTAGGTCATACCCATACCGGGGGCTCGCGTTTTTCATTTTTCTAGGTGGCGCTACTGAGCTAATTTTCCCTGGCCATGTCTGGGAACATTAAAATACGTAAATTTTCACCAGACCTGACGCGTGTGCAAAATTTCATGAGTTTTCGAGCATGTTTAGGCCCTCAAACGGCCAATTCATTTGCCGGAATAATAATAATAATAATAATAATAATAATAAACAGAGCAATTACAATAGGGCCTTCGCACTGTCAGTGCTCGGGCCCTAATAATAATAATAATAATAATAATAATAATAATAATAATAATAATAAGAAACGGAGCAGATACAATAGGGCCTTCGCACTCTCAGTGCTCGGGCCCTAATAATTAAAGCTGCAAGCAGCGTTATGAGGGCCCGAGCACCCCCGGCGCGTCGAGCCATGCCCAACACCTAAAACCAGCACGTCCGATCTGATGTCACATTGATGGAATTCATGCATTTAACCACCAGCTAACATTTCATCTCATTCATTCATGATTTTTATAGTCGTCCCACTAGGTGGTGCTCTAACAATTACTGACAAATGGCATAACAAACATTTCCGAGGTCAAGTCTCATTACGCCTATGACCTTTGGGATAGATTGGACATTGTGTTTTTGAGTGACAGCAGATTACTGCTTTTTGGCGAGTGATTGAAACTCTACGTGCCGCCATGACCACCCCGTTTCCCTGAATGTAAAAAGCTTCGCAATTTAACAACACAAAGGTCTTTGGATTCCACACACTGAAGAATAGTGCAATCTGATGAAATCCCTTGGAGGAGTTCGTCAAAGAACGATGCCTGAAAAGAGGGGAAAATGTTGCCAAAATTGCACATTAATTTTAAAATGGCTGACTTCCTGTTGGATTTGGGATATTGCTCCAAGAGACTTTTTTGTACATCTTGATATCTCCTATAAGCTTACCAGGTTTCAGAATCATACATAAAACACAGAGCAGGGGCTGTGATTTTGAAATTTTGTAGGGGGCGCTGTGGAGCCATTTTGGGATATTCAATGAAAATGATCACATAACAACAAAGCCTTAATCACATTGGAGGTGTGCGCCAAATTTCAAGACTTTTTAAACTTTCCAAGCCCCTCAAAAGCCACTTCATCTTTCATGGTGAACAGCGTTGCCACCAGGGTGCGCCGTTCAGTTTAAAGTCACAATTTTTGCACTGAAGCATCACAAGGGACTGATGGTGATATTCACCGCTTTTTAGGTGGCCACGATGAACCTGTGAAAATCAGTACAACAAAATTAAAGCCATGACATTTCCTGTTGCCACTAGGTGGCGCTGTGGGTATTCCCGACAATGGGCACATCAATCTGTTCAGGGCGGGTCTGACATCATGCCTGTAAAGTCTGGTACTGATCAGACTGGATTTCATTGAGTTATACTAATTTGTTTCTTCATGGCGTGACATCAAAGTTCGCCATGCTGCTGGGGTCACACCCTTTCGCGAAAACTCACAGTTTTCACTGTAACCCAAGACCAACTCCTTAAGGCTTTTCTGGAGAAATTTGAGGCTGCAGATGTCACCCATCACTATACTGTACCCCAAAGTGTAAAACATAACATTTCCTGTTCCCACTAGGTGGCGCTGTCCTTGATGTCAAATATGGCAGTTGAAATATGTTCAGGGGTGGAGCCTTATCATATGTGTTCACTTTGGTCAAGGTCAGAAAATGTATGACAAAATGAGAGGCAATAAGATTTTCATGGCGAGTCATCGAAATTCGCCATGGCGCCACGGCCTCATAGTATTGTGAAAACTCAAAAGCTCCGCAATTTAACATGGCACAAGGGTGTAGTTGACACTGTCCAAATTTGAAGGTTATGAAATGAAACCCCAAGGAGGAGTTCGCAAAAGTTCGAGGCATGGAAATGGCAAAATTAGAGCCAAAATGTCACCTTCTCTTCCAAATGGCGGACTTCCTGTTGGGTTTGCGTCAATGGGCCCACTGACTTTTTTGTTCGTCTTGGCATGATACACATGTGTGCCAAATTTCATACATGTAGCTCAAACGATGTGGTCGTAGGGCTGCATTTAACAAGGCATAGGTGGCGCTGTAGAGCCATTTCCCAGTGCTCATATGTAAAACCATTAAAATACAAAATTTTTCACCAGACCTGGCATGTGTGCAAAATTTCATGAGTTTTTGAGCATGTTTAGGCCCTCAAAAAGGCCCTTGTTTGGGGTGAATAATAATAATAATAATAATAATAATAATAATAAGAAACGGAGCAGATACAATAGGGCCTTCGCACTCTCAGTGCTCGGGCCCTAATAATAATAATAAGAAACGGAGCAGATACAATAGGGCCTTCGCACTGTCAGTGCTCGGGCCCTAATAAGAAACGGAGCAGATACAATAGGGCCTTCGCACTCTCGGTGCTCGGGCCCTAATAATAATAATAATAATAATAATAATAATAATAATAATAATAATAATAATAATAATAAGAAACGGAGCAGATACAATAGGGCCTTCGCACTCTCGGTGCTCGGGCCCTAATAAACAGAGCAATTACAATAGGGCCTTCGCACTGTCAGTGCTCGGGCCCTAATAATAATAATAAACAGAGCAATTACAATAGGGCCTTCGCACTGTCAGTGCTCGGGCCCTAATAATAATAATAATAATAATAATAATAATAATAATAATAAGAAACGGAGCAGATACAATAGGGCCTTCGCACTCTCGGTGCTCGGGCCCTAATAATAATAAACAGAGCAATTACAATAGGGCCTTCGCACTGTCAGTGCTCGGGCCCTAATAATAATAAACAGAGCAATTACAATAGGGCCTTCGCACTGTCAGTGCTCGGGCCCTAATAATAATAATAAACGGAGCAATTACAATAGGGCCTTCGCACTATCAGTGCTCGGGCCCTAATAAACAGAGCAATTACAATAGGGCCTTCGCACTGTCAGTGCTCGGGCCCTAATAATAATAAGAAACGGAGCAGATACAATAGGGCCTTCGCACTCTCAGTGCTCGGGCCCTAATAAGAAACGGAGCAGATACAATAGGGCCTTCGCACTCTCAGTGCTCGGGCCCTAATAACAGTAGTGATAAGACACCAACAGTTGCACACTGCAGGTAGATCAGGGATAACATGACAGAAAATGAGTTTTGATCATTTACTTGTGGCTCATTCCCAAGTAATATAACTGTTTTTGATGATTTCCTTTTCTATAATGTGACAGCAAGTTAAAAATCTGATACATTTGGCTTGTTGCTTCTTGAATACTACATCATACTGCATACTAATGGCCCACACAGACTGGCAGAACTCATATAGGGCATGCTGCGTGGTTTGCTGCTGCATCTGCAAGCTGCTTTGCATCCTTCCTCTGGGTTCTACTTTTAATGCTGTGCTCGATTTAATCAATGTCATATCATTTTCATTGGGTTTACATAACGAAAATGACATTTTTGAATAAAGACCTTTGCTCTTGAATCTTGAACTGCTGATGGTAATAACAGACTGATTTTGACAGTAGTGTTCCTGACAGAACTAACTATGGTCACATGCTTTTCATATACACACACCAACCACTGTATTAGGTACACATCTTTAAGTGCTCGTTAGCACAAATATCTAATCAGAGAATCAGAATAGGGATAATATAAATGTGGTATGGTTGTTGTTGGAAAACAGGTTGGTCTGAGTATTTCAGACTCCGCTGATCTACTAGGATTTTTTTGCAGTTTGCAGATTCTTAGCAGTTCTTTGGGCAAAAATGCATTTTTAATGCCAGAGATCAAAGGAGAATGGTCAGATTACTTTAAGCTGGTAGGAAAGCCAAAGTATCTGAAATAACCACTTGTTACAACCAATGTTTGCAAAGGAGCATTTCTGAATGCACATGCCCAGCCTTAAAACAGATGGACAGCAACAGAAGACCTTACTTTGTGCCACTTCTGTCACCTAAAAACAGGAAACAGAAATGTTGCCTGGTCAAATGTGTCTTGATTTTTCCTGTGATATTTGGATGATAGGGTCACAATTTGGCATAAGCATCAGGAAAGCATGGATCTAACCTTGCTTTTATCAATGATTCAACCTGCTGGTGTTGTAATGGTGTGGGGGATATTTTCTTGGCCTTTAGTAACAACTGAGCACCATTTAAACAACACAGCATACCAGAGTATTATTACTGCCTTTGGGATGTTGTGCAACAGGTGATTCATGGATGTGCAGTCAACAAATCTGCAGCAACTGTGTGATGCTATCATAGCAATATGGACCACTCTCTCCAAGGAATGTTTCCAGCACCTACCAGTTTATAACGTTTACTCAATTCAAATTTGCAACTAAGATATACTCGAGACTCTATTATAACTAGCTAATTTGGTGTTACTGTGTCACTGGTGATTTAGGCTCAGTACTGCGGTGCCTAGGAAGTCTCAGAGACATGATATCATGACTGCACACTAACTTGTTGAAAGGGAATAGAATAGAATAGAATAGAATTCAACTTTATTGTCATTGCACATGTCACAGGTACAAGGCAACGAAATGCAGTTTGCATCCATCCAGAAGTGCTTTAGCCATGATATAGATGTATTACAAATATATATTAGCAATAACATAGATGTGTGAGTATATTACAGAAATGGGTCTATTATGGTATGTTATAATGTACACGGTATGAAGTATGTTATGAATATGCTATAACTGTAAGTATGTACAGGCTGTAGTGAGTACAAGCTATGAACAGGATATAAATATGAAAAACTATACAGAAATATGAGCTATACAGCTATACAGAAATGTGAACTATGCAAGTTATAAACAGTTGTAGAATTAAAAATTATCGAATTGTACAGAATGATTATTTACACAGAATTATACAGTAGTGCAGTTAAGATAAGTGAAATATGTGGATAATTTCTGCAGAGGCTACATAAAGTGCTAGTGGTTGTGAGTGGTGGTTCAGTCCATCTTATTATTGTGTGTATGAGGGTACAGTTGTCCATTGTGTGTGTAGCTGGTTGTGGGTGTGTGTATGTCCAGTCCATGTGTTAACGTGGGTCAGATGTCAGGAGGCAGAGTTCAGGAGTCTGACAGCTGTGGGGAAGAAGCTGTTCCGGTACCTGGAGGTCTTAGTACGGAGGCTCCTGTAGCGCCTCCCAGAGGGCAGGAGGGTGAAGAGTCCATGTGATGGGTGACTGGGGTCTTTGATGATTTTCCCAGCCCTTTTCAGACACCGCTTCCTGTAGATGTCCTACATCTACAGGAAGCACTCCTGCAAGCTCCTCAGAACACGCTCTGAGAACACGCCCGGGGATGCCATCAGGACTTGCAGCCTTGTGGACATTGATCTGAAAAAGTCAGATAAAAAAAAACTGCAGTAATTTTTGTTTTCAGTTGCCAATGTTTCATAGTTTTTAAGGACAAACCAAAGGAAATACAAAGAGCTGGGTGGTGGGTGTGCTGTGCGCCTGGTATAAATTAAGTTGTGCAATGTTTTGTGGCCTGTAAGAGACCTTGGTTGTCAAAGATGAAAGTCTCTCTGATAAAAAACAAATATCTTGCTCTCATATTTGGCAGCCTCTGTCTGCCACCAATAAACAACGTGTGTCAAAGACACATTGTTTACATTGTTTTACTCCTGCACTACTCAGTCCAGATTGAAAAGAGTGCAATTTAAACATTATAATTTGCTGATTGGAATAATAAAGATCATTTTCCATCCCTCGTCATCACCATTCCTTATATTATAGCTTTTTGTAAACTAGCCATTTTATTTTTAAGTGTCCCTGATAGGCTGGACTAGTGTGTGGCTTCCATCAGCGTTACCAGGTGGCCTGCAGTCAAAAGAGTGATACTATCTGTGTGTAGCACAGGCAGCCACACACAGAGCAGCGACTATCGGGAGGTTCGCAAAGCTGCTGCTACTCTACATGACACCACAGTGTACAGGACTCTCAGAGCTCAGATGGTTTCTTAAAATATGGCCTATCAAACCTGACATCATCTTTTAGGCATTTTCTGCTTAAGGTCTGCATCCCTCATCGCAGCTTCTGCTTACTGCGCTATAACACGTGTCTTGTGATGACAGAGCAAATCAAAGCAAATCATTTAAAAAGGAAAAAGAAAAATCACAAAACACCGACAACTGGTGTACTTTTAGCCAGACAGCTACAGTAGTTTACATTCCTAATTTCGTGGCTATGGAGGCAGTCCTATTCATCACTCTAAATGGGAAGCTAGTTAAAAAAAAAGAAAGGAAATCTGGACCAGGATAAAAGGCTTTTCTTTGTAAGTGTGTGAATCTTTTCATAGGCTCACTTCTAATGGCATCTGACGGAGATGTGGCTCATTGTCATGCACCCCATGGTGCCACCAGCCTGTGGTCGGCATGCAGCGCTCACTGATGTGAGCTACACCAAGACTGGAGAGAGGATCAAAATGAAAACACTGGTTTCAATATTCTTACAGAATACAGTGAAATAAGTGCCATCCAAATGATCCAAGTTATGGATGAAACCACATGGTACAGATGAGACGTATGCATATTTATCAGCAGCTGCGTAGCATAGAGCAATAAAAAAAAAAGGAAATTCGTAGTAAATGTCATAATTCACTGCTACATATGCAGATATATTGTTGCAAATTTATGAGTCATAACATCTCTTAATTAGCAAGAGCAGATTTCTGCACATTTCTTGATGCAATCTATAAAATAAAAATAAAATCTATAAAATGGCAAAGGGCTGTTTGCAATACAATTATTGCAATAAAATCTGAAAGTGCTTTCTGTGTATTATATTTGCTTAGATTTGTCACACTATTTACCACACAGGAAACCGCTTTGATTGAGGATTTATGGTCACATTTTGTCACATTTGCTGTAGATATTTGTGTTCGTATTGTTAAATAAATAAAGCCGTCATCTGGCTATGACATTACGTTTTTACAGTCTTCAGATCATCTGAAACCAAAAAGCGCTT
Source organism: Astatotilapia calliptera (assembly GCF_964374335.1). Taxonomy (NCBI): domain Eukaryota; kingdom Metazoa; phylum Chordata; class Actinopteri; order Cichliformes; family Cichlidae; genus Astatotilapia; species Astatotilapia calliptera. Next base: position 21,282,930 of record NC_137437.1, on the reverse strand, counting down.
CAGTATAGGCGTCGCACAGTACATCAGACAGAAATGTCTGTCAGCCTTTGTGAGTGTGACATTTTCTTTGTTTCAGAAATCTAATTAAATTTTGCAATGTAAACAGCTCAGAGGCTTTTCCTCTGGGCCACTCACTTATTTAATCAGGCACTGTGACAAAAAGCTCAAAGATATTTACAGCCTGGGTGAGTAGTTGCAAGAGCAGAGAGGTTTACAAATTCACACTTTAAAGCTCTCCACCAAACACTTGTGTTGGCGAGGTGCCACTTCTCAAGAGGAAGCAGCCAGTGGTTTAGTGCCTTGCTTAAGGGCATGTTGATGTAAGTCTTTCAGAAAGATGAGAGCGTTCACTTACTTAGTCTGTCTTTGTTGCATGTAAATTATTCGTTTTTGTCAAGTCTGTGCAACATCCCAAGTTACTACTCACTTTCCCCATGTTCACGTATATATCTGTATACTTTGAGTTGATGCCCACGGACCTGGACAGTTGCACATGTCTTGTTTTGGCTATGCACCAGGGCAGACTGGATTAGACTGGATCAGATTTAAGATTTAATCTGTTGGTGCTATACTGAATAACACGGGAATTTGTAGCCTCATCTGCCACACTACTCAAAAACAAGTACCGTACAGCTGGAAATGGCTACGATCCCACCTGAATGATTTATTTTCACGGCGGAAGAAAAGTATGACCAGCAACAAACACTCACAGAATTTCTACATTTTTTCATTTGTTCAAAGTGTCTTCCAGCACTTGTTGTAAACACAGACATAGTAAATGCTGTCCATTTACTGTACAAAGTGTTTGTGAGGACTTTCTGTAGCAAAAGAGACTCTATCAATTTACACTGATCTATTTATTCTGAAGACACGTGGACTCGGTTTGAACTGTTCTACAGCCAAAAAAGTGTCCGTCTTTCTTTCTTTCTTCTTAACATGTAAAATCCTGTAGTTTCGGGTAAAAATCGCTTCTATTTGCCAGTGCTGTCAATTCTTCCTGTGCGCATGTGTGTGTGTGTGAGAGAGAGGTGGAGTTTAATATGCTTCCTTTCCTTTTCCTCTCACTGCATGACTTAACCCTGCTATGGATCACAGAGACATGACTTCAAGCTGAATAAATCAGGGTCATCGTGAAAAGAACAGGAGACCTTGAAATATCTCTCAGATTCTCTCGTAGCCCTTTCTCGCTCTTTTCAAGATCTGACAGTGAACATCTGGGAGTAGATGCAACTTTACTATCATATTAGCCGCACTGAAAAATTGATTTAAAAACACATTTATTTTGGACATTTCTTGTGTGATTTTGTGGAAGCAAGAACCAAGAGTGTCTCTTTAAAAAACAGCTGGTTGGAATTGCAGGTGTGAGTTACACATGCTGAGCATGAAGAGGGTCGTGATGGTCTCAAACTCTGACCCACCATCCACAAGTACCAGTCAGGCTGGCGCCACCGTCTGCAGCTTGGCCAAACGAGATGAGCTGGTGGGATGAGAGGTGTCTCCTGTCGTATTTATGGCCTCCTTAACCCTCCTTACCTTAACAAATAGCATTACATCACTGACCCTATTTCAGACCAACCGCAAAGCACAGCGCATGGCCAACACATTTCAACACCGTTTAACTGTCACTTGAATTTGCACCTGCCTGACATCCACTTTGCATCGCGCTGCGGGATTATCAGGAGCAGTGAATAATAAGAGATCCTCCACGTATTTGTTGTGGATTTGTCTGTGCATAATTCTGCGTATCATGACAGGCGGTGGCAGCTGCTGGAGTATGCAGTGCACTCTAATACAAAGTGATGATGATGATGAAACCAGGGTGACCTGATTTATTAGTACCCAAGCATCGGCAGGGGAGTCACAGGAAGTATTTCCATATGGATTTTTTTTTGGGGGGGGGGGGACTTGACATGGGAGGCTTGGAGGCCTCACTCTCTAAAAAAACCCCCAAAAAAAAACCCAGGTCCATCCTTTGCATGTGGGCGGAGGGTCTAAAATAAAATCAGCTGTCACTATCTGCTTGTTGGACAGAAGTGAACACATAATACTGGAGCTGGTCTCCATCACTGACTGGGATTTGCTTTTGGGTTGGACAGACCCCGCATGCCGAGGGTGCAGTGGCCTTTCCTTTGGGATTTTACTTGCTGAGTTTTTATTTTATTGTGTTTATAATTCACCATCTTCCTTCTCTGGTAGGTAATGAGCAGTCTCGGGGAGGTATTTGTGTATGTGGAATGAATACATGATTGATTTTGACTTAAGAAATTCTGAATGCATAGAAACTTTTATGTGATACAGAACATTGTTACATTGTTGTCTTTTTGATACCTGCAGAGGAAACTATGGATTTGTGTTTGTTTGATTCAACACATCAATATTGCCTTCATGCTGAGCACCTTTTCACTCAAAATACAGGACACTGGGCCAAAATATAAATCAAACCGTGACTAAAATGCTGAATTAACGCTGAGGATTTTTTTTTATTAGCTCGAGGAGAGTATACATTCATTACTTTAACTAATTCCAAAGAGACCAAACTCTGAGCTGCTAAGCTGTTTGTACCAAGGCCAACCCTCTAGGAGATATGTCGCCAGCTGAGTGATGAAAAAAGGGAATACTGACGAGTAGTTGGGCATACACTGATGTGTATATATGGTTTATCTTGATGTTTTTGTAAAGGAAAATCGCGTCCCCCATAGCTTTCCTCTATATTTCAAAGAGAAACACGACCCATCACACTTAAGTTTAAAATAGGCGTGATTTATTTTTGCACGGCGCCGAGATTACTTCACTTTCTTGTTATTTGAGCTCTCAGTCAGTGTCATGAGATAGCCTAAGCATGTTTTTTCTACAAATTTTTTGTTCCTATACCGTAGTGATTGAGAGTCAATGGGTCTATGGCCTTGGAGGTATTTCAGTGGGTTTTTTTGTTTGTTTTGTTCTGTTTTTTTTTTTTTCAGTTTAAATGCTATAAATTGAGATTTGAAGTAACAGTAATAGCCTAATTTAAAAGTATTTTTAATGCACTAGCTCATTTACATGTTAACATTCCTCCAAGGCTAAAATAGTAGACTGGTGAGCTACAGATCAAAAATAGTCAGCAGGGAAAATAAACAAATATGCTAATGGAAAAACTAGTCATTAAAAAAATGCAATGATATTTAGTTATTTACTCACAGATTACCATATTAAAGAAGTTTGTCAGCCCACTATTGAGCTTGCATATCTGAATTCCTGTTCTCTGGAGCTTGGGACTTGAATAAGAGATACTTAGGAAATGTGTGGATATAGTTATTAGAATAGGATGCTTATACAATCATAATTCATAAAAGCAAAATCTTTGTGTTGTTAGTGTTATTTCAACTTCCATTGTTAGTAATTGGTCATTATATGAATATTTTGATGTTGTACTTTCAACTGTACAGCTATAAAAATGCAAAATCTATCCTTCTTATTTCCACATCCACAGAAATGAGGTGTGAATGCTTTCTATGTCCCAGACATAGAAGGGATGCTCTTTTCAGCAGCGTTGCTATGTTCAATTTATTATTTGGTTTCTGGAGGCTAATAATGTTCCCAATATAAAACATTTGTAAGTTACCAGGTTATACATAATAATAACTAACAGGGCTCCAGCGCACTCATGTTGCACTCCTGTTTTGACCTGATGAATAATGTAAGTGCTTTTAAAGGGGGGCAGTTCATTAATTAAAAGATACATTAACTTTTCTGCTTATGATCCTCTTAAAAATTCATTGAGATCTAAGTGACCATTTCAATGCACCACCATACACCTGAGGTACACTTCATTTCTGTTCCACTCAGGAGCCATGGGCCAACATGACAGCAAAGCATGATGATGAAATCCACTTTGTAGAGCTGTTTATTTCCTTTTAAATAAATCCTGCACATCCACCAACTTGATGTCAGGCAACAGGTGTGCAAATGTTTTAAAGGACGTCATTTGTGGGAGCACCACCTGCATCGTAGCAGTCCCCTGTTGTCGCCAAGAATATATTTACAAATGAATGATTTTATGTGCTTTCAGTTGGAAATACTTGTACAATATTTCCTAGAAGATCAATATATAATCCATTTATATACAACTTAAATTTGTATATTTATACCCAAACTCTTGTTCTTTATGCACAAATGACAGGACAATCATCAAAGCTTTAGATACTTTTAATAATGCTTTAACTGAATTTTTTGTAGCGTCACTGTGATGTCATGTTATCCTTTAATAATTTGATGACAGCAAATAAAACACACAAATAGCAAATTCTTAAACAGTTGGCTTCTTGTGCCTTAGCTGCTGGCAGCAAAGTTTTAACCGGGGCAGGACTTCCTGTAAGATTTAAACCAGAGGAATCGGGATTCGCTCTGTGGACTCAGAGGTCATCCCACCGGTCAAGTGTGAGGCCATGTACCAGGCAACTGTCTCCAAGCGGGCAGACAACACCATCCCCAGCGGGGTACTTCAGCTTCTGCATGGACATGTATCAGCATGTAGCTATAGTACCTGACAGACCATGCGGTATGCGTAATTAGAAACTACGATTCTGTAGTCAGTTGTATTGCTTTTTTTGCTTTCTTGTTGGAGAGTCTCAAGCTGACTGTGCTGCACTGAGCTGGTATTCCCACCATTATCATTGGTGATGCCATGCCATATTAGTGAAAGACCAGTGCAAACATTTATAAATAGAGTGTAAACATGAGACTGCCATTGCAAGGCTTACTATAGAAAAAATGTTCAAGAAATGCAGTATTATTGTTTGCTTTACTTGGCAAAAGCTTTCACAAATTGTCATGCCATTCTAAAACAATTACATAAACAGAACATAAGTTTGTGCCCGCCTTTGCGTGTGTCTGCAGACACAAAAAGCAAACCGCATTAGCTACACCATGTTTGACGGCAGTCTGTGCTGCATGCATGCCAGACAGAATAACCCTATTAAGCAGCCGTTTGATTTCAGGTCATGTAGAAGTGGAGGCAGCTAACGATATTTCCTGCTTCATTAGGTCATGGAGGAGTTGGGGGTCTGTTCCCTGCCTGGGGGACTTGCAAGTGTGAGGAAACAATTTGAGACCCAGGAAACTGCATCATCACATAATGTAACCCAGTTTCATTTCCATCACAGAACCGTGCAGGTACACATTACGCAGAACAAAGCATTACTTTACTTTCATCAGGCTGATACAAAAAGCATGAAAGCAATGCCTATGATTAAATCATTAGAACATTTTCTCTGACCTGAGCTGTTTCCGTTTTCCATCTGCATCACTGCATGAGGAACTTTGCAAGTAAAAATTCAAAATTCAGACTGAATGTTAACAGTGAGGCTCTTAGTATCTCTTGTTGCACGAGTACCAAAGTGTGTGGGCTTAAGTTACAGACACTGCTTGACATTTTTAACAGCTTCCATGAAAACCTCCCGGGCATTTTCACTTATGCTGTAGCTCGTTTTGCTAGATAGAAACTTAGAAACTTTGCAAAGCAATGGATTTTTTTTCTTCTTTTTTTTGCTATAGAAGAGCATGAGCGAACAGCTTGGCACATTCTTTGTCATCTTGCCTCCATCTGTGATTCATCATTTGAAAGTGCAGTAAGCAATCTGGTCCAACATCTTCTCTGCATGGTATACAGTTGTGTGCTATTATGCTCTGGTTGGATGGAGTTGTAGTGGAATTAGAATGGAGTCAAGTCACATCTGTGGCCATGACAAGGACAAACATATATTCATGTAGATGTGTGTACATGTGGCATGCGCACAGTTTCACCTTGTTTGAATGCCATGCCCTTTCTCTTCACAGGAAATGTCCCATTCAGAGGTGACAGAGTCAAGTGACACCAGACAGGTCCTCCCAGGCAGTCAGCAGCTAAATTTCAATCAAGAAATGATGGTAAATAATAATTCCACTCACTGTTTTCTTGCAGGCAGTGCAATAAGGCTCGCTAATGATCTAAACTCATTGATTGCTTTGTTGAGTAAAAACTGTAACTAATAGAAATCAGTTTGACTGGTTTAATAAATGTGTGTTTAGTAGTCTTTAACAGCTTGAGCAGAGATTAAAAACATTATTTTTAGTGGAAAAATGTGAAGGATGTGAAGGATGATGCTCACTTATTACATTTCTGTCTATCTCTGTGCAGTTTCCCCCCTAATTTCTCTTTACCCGTTCCCATTTTAATTGCTCACAGGTGTCATATAGCGACAACAACTTGGCATCCACTTATGAAAACCATCAAAATGAAACAGGTAGTAATGCTTTTTCTATAGGCTTTTCTGTATCAGCTGTCACTGCTGTGCTGATTAAAACCTTGCCTTTGTTGTTTTTGGCTGTGCTGACTTTTAGAAGAGGATTTCCCCAGGTACACAACAAAAGAACTGAGGGATCACTTTGAAAAAACAATAGAAGAGGCCGCGCCACAAAAACCAATTAAGGTAATGATTTGCACTTAACCATTAAGAACATGAAATTAAGGAATCTTTACTTTGGACTGTTTAATTGGAACTTGGAACTGTTACATTTTTTAAAGTTACATGAAGTTAAAGCTGTGTAATTCTACAGGTTGGGCTGTTTAATTGTCAAAAATACAATGGAAGCATTACTTTATATGTTTATTTATTTAAATGTAAACAAACAAACACCAATGACAGTAAGGCTCTGCAAGGGGTTGGAGGTATACAGTCTCACTCCCGCAACATACCACTGGAGTTTCTGCCTTTATTCTTTAAATGCTTAGAACTGATCTGCTGTCGAGAACTGCAGAAAATAAACATGATCTTGTATTCTTGACATATTAAATGAATAATGTGACAAGGCAATAAAAGTCTGCAGATTTTGGCCATTTGAATATTTTTAATATGAAGCAACAGCAGTAGGAAAAGTTCTGTTTGCATAATCAGTAAGCACTGAGGCAAATAACTGCTGTAGGAGATCTGCAGAAATGCTGCAGTCCTGCATACATCTCCATGTTTAAGTTGAAGGAACCAGAATCCAGTGTGGCAGTGACAGACTCTGTCACTACATTATAACACTACAGGGAGAGACAGTTGCTAAAAAAAATATTAGCAAAATAGAATATTTTTGGTCAAAATATTGATAATAGTACTGAGAAGGTGGTTGATTTAACATCTTTAGATATAGCATTAACTCTTCTTAGTGATTCCTATGCTTAAGGGAAAAAAAAAGATGAACATCACACAGTTCCATTTATTTTAGTAAACTGCCAGTCTGCTGTGTAGTTTCACAACTCGGTCAAGGGTAATTTATATATACGAAATCATGCCAATTTAAAGGAAAGACTTACCCCCCTTGACCCTGACAATATGGGAACCCAGTCACTTTTTAGGTCCAATTGTCCCCTTGGTGCAGGGTGAGGAGAAATTTTTTCCAAGAGGCCATTCCCAGGTTCTCATGTGGCCCCTTGGAAAAAAATTATTGCTCACCATACCTTTAAAGAAATGTGTCAGTACAAAGTTGCTCTGAGTATTCATGTTTATAATATGATGATTTGTTCTTATCCTGATGGGAGTGGTCTATACCAGGATGGCAGTGTTCCCTTCCATATGTTCAAGAGGGGTCATACAGTGCTTTATTGAAATGCATGGATATGATGTAAATCATATATCTTGACCCAATTAAATAACAGAACACTGGCTCACCTAGATACTTTCTTTTCAGTAAATATGTCACTTATCTGTAATTCGTTGTAATTTGATGGATCATTTACCTGTTAATGTCATTTTTGTTCCTTGTAAAGACTGGACGTGACATCAGTCGATCAAAGTGGTCCTCAAGTGCGACTCAAAACAACATAGTGGCTAGTGAGGTGTGTGAAGCATCCCATACTGAAGAACTGCAAGACACAATGGTTGTAATGATGGATTATGAGGACTTTCCACCCCCACCAGCTGAGGATTCTGACTTCCTTCCACCCCCACCTCCAGACTTATTACAAATGCCACCAGACAGCGAAAATGTTCCAAAGTACCAATATGCACATGAACCAGCAAACCTATCCAAATACCCACTCAACAGAGAGGCTTACATCAAGCAGAGGAGTATGAATGAGCTGAAACGTCTTTACAAGCACATTCACCCTGAGGTTCGCAAGAATATTGAGAAAGAGTACTACATTGATTATAACGAAACTGAGAACAACCAGGTAGAGAGCCAGGAGTACATGTATGAAGATGATGTTGGCAGTCCTGATGATATTAATGATGAAGAATATGCAGAATGGGAGGAGATCCTTCCCGGGGACGTGCAGGCAATGCGTTGGAAGTTTGAAAACAAGCCACTGGATGCCATCAGAGATGAAATTCCAGATGACGATGAAGACAATAAGAAAATAACTCAGCAGGAAATCATTCTGGGAAAAGATGTAAGGCGAACAGCATGGATGTTTGAGACCAAGCCAATGGATGAGCTGGGCTCACAAAACACAAATTCCACAGAATACAGAAACAAATTTAATAAATTTGATAAAGGAGATGTCCGCGCTGCAGCTTGGTTGTTTGAAACTCAAACTATGGACACCCTAAACAAAATGCATAAAGAGGAGGATTTGACGAAGGAAATTGTATTCACAGAGGAGGATGGAAATGCTACCATTTACATGATTGACAATAAATTCATGGGAGTCCTTGGGCACACTGAGACCATTGATGAGAGCCACCTGCTGTGTCTGCGGTCAGTGTTAGAGGAGATTAATGGAGATGTGAAAACAGTAACAAGTACATTTGACACTCAGTTCAAATGTATTATTATGGGACAATCAAGTCAGATGCTGGAGATTAAGTCTGTGCGCAAAATTGAAACTGAATTGGAGAGCTCAATTGCTTCACGTTGGCTTTTTGATACCCAACCTCTGGACATCACAAACAGAGAAAATGCTCCTTTGAAACTTGTGTGTAGTCTTTCCATGGAGGACAGCAATAAAGGAGACTGGGGCAGGTGGCTGTTTGAGATAAAAACATTAAATTCTCTCAGTGAGTTGGAAAGCTCACAAATGGAAACGACAGAGATCATGGGAGCTGATGTGCGCAAACACTGCTTAGTGTTTGAAACACAGCCAATGGATTCTCTGAAAGATGACTCCAATGCCAGACCTCAGTCTATCGAGGAGATTATCGGGGGCAATGTTAGATCTGCAAGGCACTTTTTTGAAAGCAGCCCTCAAGCAGTCAGGAAGAACTGCCCAGAGGTTGGAAAACTTAAAAAGGCAGCAATAAGTGAAGAAATAAAAGGGGATGTGAGACACCAAAAGTGGCGCTTTGAGAGTCAACCTTTAGAGGACATAAGAGAAGCGAAGAAAGAGGTCACTCGAACAGTGAATGTCGAAGATGACCTCACACAGGAGGACGGCACAAGCTGCAGGGCAGATGTACGCAAGAACTGTTGGGTATTTGAAACCCAGCCAATGGATACTTTGAAAGATGATGCAAATGCACGTCCTTTGACTAAAGACGATGTCGTTGCAGGTAATGTCAAATCAACCAGACATTATTTTGAAACAATTCCAGCAGAAGAGTTAAAGGAGTTGGCAGAGGTGGGAAAACTGAAAAAGACTGTAGAACTTGATGAGGAGAAGGGTGATGTTAGACATCAGAAATGGCGATTTGAAAGCCAACCTCTGGAGCAGATTAGAGAGGAAAAGAAAGAAGTCGTCCGAACAATTGACCTGGAAGAAATTGATAAAGTGGATGTGTCAAGCTACAAGCAAATCTTTGAGAGCACAGATTTAAACAGCAGGAATGAGTCTCAAAAGATTCTAATAGAGGGAGTAACATCTGGCTCTGTGAAATCAAATACAGAATTGTTTGAATCTACTCCACTGTATGCCATGCAAGACAGCGCAGGTCACTTCCACGAGGTGAAAACAGTGCGTCGGGAGGAAGTTGTTAAAGGAGATGTAACAACATATAAATGGATGTTTGAAACAAAACCGATTGATCAGTTCGATGAAAGCATCGACAAATATCAAATTATCAAGGGCATATCCAAACAGGAAATTGAGTCGGGTGATGTTAAAACTGCAAAGTGGTTGTTTGAAACACAGCCTCTTGACGCTATCAAGTACTTCAGCAACATTGAAGATGAAGAAACTGTGGGTTCAAGTAAACATATTGATGTTGTGAAAGGTGATGTGAAAACCTGCAAGTGGCTATTTGAGACCAAACCAATGGACATCTTGTATGAAAGAGGGGAGGTAAAGGATGAAAACGAATCTGAAGAAATGTATAAGGGGGATGTTAAAACCTGCACTTGGCTTTTTGAGACGCAAGCACTTGATGCTATCCATGATGAGACAGAGACAGTTCTGAACACGCGCACTGTAAAACAAGAGGACATCAACGGAAAAGATGTAAGAATGGCTTGTTTTCTCTTTGAAACAGAGAAACTGGAGAACCTCACTGGAGAGGAGATGGGAGTTTTTAAACGTGTCACAGAGATAGACATTGCATCTGGAGATGTGTCTAGGATGAAGTACATTTTTGAGAATCAAACATCTGATATCACCACTTCTACATCTGAGGAAGTGATGCAAAAGCTCAAGAGAGTTCAGACCGAAGACATACAAAAAGGAAATGTTGTGAGCTGCAAATGGCTCTTTGAAAATCAATCCATTGATGCCATACACGACAGTCAAGCGCAGACGATGAGCAGCCACACAGTGAACGACGTACAAGGAGGAGATGTGGATAAGGGTCGTTTTATTTTTGAGACCTACTCCTTAGATAAAATTCAGGAGGTTTCCTCTGACGTGGACACAGAGCTGAAGAAAATCCAAAAAATTGTCTGTGATGAGGAGGAGAGGGGCAATGTAGGAAATTACACAATGATGTTTGAAACTCAGCCCCTTTATGCCATCCAGGACAAAGAGGGCCACTACCACGAGGTCACCACTGTCACAAGTGAGGAGGTGACACAGGGAAATGTTGTAGGAACGCGATGGTTGTTTGAAACAAAGCCCCTCGATGCTATCAAGGACACAGATGAGGTTTATATAATTAAATCCGTCACACAGCAGGATGTGCAAAAAGGAGATGTCGTCTCTGCTAAATGGAAATTTGAGACACAGCCTCTTGACAAGATTGCTGAAGAAAAGAAGCCTTTAATAAAAACAGTAGAGGACATTCAAGGGGGCGACGTAAGAATGAATAAGCATCGCTTTGAGTCTGACACTTTGTCACAGGGATGTGTTCGAACTGTTAATGTGAGTGAAATTCAAAAAGGTGACGTCAGAACTGCTAAGTGGAGATTTGAAACTCAGTCCATTGACAAAATCAGAAGTATGAGCTCTGAAAATTTGATTGAAACTGTTAAAAAGGAGGAGACTGCAAAGGGAGATGTTAAACATTCAGTCTGGCTGTTTGAGAAAAATCCTCTTGACCACATTAAAGAGGCAGATGAGGATGAGGAGGCAAACATGCCACAAGAGGAGATCCCCAAAGCGGATGTAAAGACAACAACTTGGCTCTTTGAGACGACACCAATTGACGACTTTAATGAGACAAAAGTGGAAAGGACGGAAATCCTGGGCAAGAGCGTCAAGGGAACTCTCGAGGAACTTTATAGTCAGAAAATGGTGAAATCGAAGGGAATTCTCATTGAAACTGATGAAATTGGTGACGTTAGGATGGCAAAATACCAGCTAATGAACAAGCAGGCTCCTGAGATTCAACGAGAGGAAGTAATCAGGGGAGATCTGCAGACTATCATGATGAACCTACTGAACAGACAGGAAAGACAGGATCAGCAGATAGTCATAGATTCAGAAGAGAAAGGTAATGTCAGCTCAACGGTACAGCAATTATTTAGCCAAGAAAGAGTTAGCACTGTTGAAAAGGAGGAAATAATACGCGGTGACATCCAGGAGGCTATAAACAAACTTTTCAGTGAGGATGGATCAGCAAAACATGGAATACTCATCCAGGAGGATGAAAAAGGAGATGTACAGATGACATTATATTCGCTTCTAAATAAACAAGAAAACCTTTCTGCTGAAAAAGAGGACATTGTAAAAGGGGATATAAAGAGTGCTCTTCAAAGGCTGTCCAGCCCAGACAAGTCAGATCGGGCAGTGAAGATAAGGGTAGATGACACTGAAAAGGGAAATGTCAGCTTTTACTCTACGTGCATTGAATCTGGGGCTGTGGACTATCTTAAACAACTCCAGTTAGAGCCTGATGATACTCTGCCTGAAATAGCAAAAAAAGAAGTGATTGTTGGGGGTGACATCAAGGGCACAAAACTCATGCTTGGCTGTAATCAAACTCAAATTGAGCGTACAGTTGAGGATGTTATACCGGGTGATGTTCACAACACAGTCAAGGTTTTCATGTCAGAGCCAGCTGCCTCATTGGAAAGGATCCAAAAGGAGGAAATTGTGAAAGGTGACTTAAGAGCTGCTTTGAATTCATTGTCTGAATCAGTGAATCAGACAGTCATTGTAGAGAAAGAGGAGGTGGTGAAAGGCAACATACCGAAAGCTCTACGGTGTTTGGAAAGGGCTCAGAAGAGGCACAAGGAGGTGGAGAAGCCAGATATCATACCAGGAAATATCAAAGGGACTCTAAGATCTCTTGAGAAATCAGCAACATCAAGAGTTGAAACTGTTGTTGAGGATTTAGTTGCCGGAGATGTGAAGGCAACAATGAAATCTCTGGAACTGGCGAAGCAAGCAGTGAAGGAAATTGAAAAGGAAGAAATTGTGAGGGGTGATATTCAGACAGCAATGCAAAGTCTGCAAGATGCATCCAGTGAGATGAAAAAGTGTCAACAGGAAATAGATGTTCAGGGTGATGTCAGAGGGACGATTCAGCTCTTCATGGAGTCCCCACCTACACAGAGGGTGCAAAGAAGCTCAAGCCTTGAGGGTGATATAAAGGGTGATGTCAAGATGTCAATTAAGTCATTATATGAGACTCAGGAGCAAAGCCAGCTGGAGAAAGAAGAAGTGATAAAGGGGGATGTAAAAGGCACTATTAAATCACTGCTAGAAACAGCGCAGCGTGAAACTCCAAAAGTCCGTCTGGGAGCATATAGAAGAGTCAAGCAGAGCCCACCCATTAAAAATCTTAAAACTGATGCACAAAGAAACATACAGAAGATTAAAACGGTAAATGTTGTTGAAGCACCAAAAGAAAATCACACCATCTCCAATGAAACCATTACAAAAACATACACTATGGAGCAGTCGGCTCAGCAATCAACAACTGTTGTGGACCACAAAACTATTACCCAAAATCACGGCATCAAAACATTAAAGACAGAGTTTCGTAACCTTAAATCTAACCCAAAGGCCATGATAAAACTTGGTAAAAACAAAGTCAAAACTGATGTTTACGTCTTAAAGCCAAAAGCACCAGAAGCTGATCTGCCTCTCCCACCGCCTCCACCGGTGATAGATACTGACCTTCCTCCTCCTCCTCCTAGTCCTCATCCTCCTTCCGCTGATACTGACATCGATCACCTCCCTCCTCCACCACCACCACCACCGCTAACTACTGAGCAGGACTTCCTCCCACCTCCTCCATCTCAACAAGAACTCGAGACCATGCCAGCACAACCAATTCATCCTTCACCAGCAAAGGCAAAAAAGATGACAGTCAAAAAAGTGAAAGCTCCCGTTTTGCATCCAGTGCCAAAGCTGGAACCTAAAGTAGAATTCAGCAAAACACAAGAGGTGGCAACAACTACTGAGAAACAAGTGGAAATGAGCCAAAACACATTAAAAACAACAACAACGCATACATCAAAAACTATTTCACATGAGATCCCTCCTCCTCCTCCAGAGTCACCACAGCCATTAAAGAAAATTTACATTGCTCCCATGAAATTTACTCCTCCGCCATCTCCTCCTCCTTTTATGAGAGGGAAAATGAGCAAATTTAACACACCGTTAATAAAAGCTGAAGAAAAGTACCGGAAGCTGAGGGAGGAAAACACACCACCAACCACTCCATCGCCCACTTTTATATATGACTCAGTCACCTCTGCTCTCCAAATGATTTCCACTGAAGATGCAGAGCAGTCAAATGGCATCAGCTCAGAAATCACACAGGGCAGCAATGCAAAGATACCAGTGAGTGTTCATTCAGAGTCACTGTCATGTAATCTATCTAAGCAGATCATAGCCACAAATTCAACACGGAGTAATGCAAGTGAGAATATCCTCACAGATTCCACAATTTTATCTTCTGCTCAACAGCAAATCGCCTCTAACGAGTCTTCCAAGGTTGTCTCTATTCAAAAGACCACATCCACTTCAGCTGTGAGACAACAGATGCATACAACTATGCAGAAAACTGTTTCCTCAAAACAGTCGGCTCAATCTGTCAAGGTGGAAAAAGTGCAGACAAAAGTAATTGACGTTGCAAAAACAGACAGCACAGCTAGTCGTACAAAGAAAGACTTGAAAAGTCAGAAAACAAAGGTGTCCAACAAATCTGAAGAAAAACAAGATGAGAAAACCACTGCCCAGAAACCTGACATAGAAACAATGCATGACCTGTCCAAAAAGGAAACCAAGGAATCCAAATCATTGGACTATATCAACAAGAGCAAAGCTGATCCTTCACCTTGTATGAAAGAAAGCATTCCTAATCAGCTAACGCAAACAGAAACGGCAGCTGCTAATGCAAATGTTAAAACAGGCAAGCCAAACCAGAAGGCGAAAAAGAGCAATAAACAAGAAAAGCAAGCAGAGGTAAAATCGTCCAGTGAGACTGAGAAACAGAGTGTTTCACAAGATTTCAAAGTGGAACCTGCTGAGGTGAAAGTGATCGATGAACCCAAAGACATAAAGACAGAGTTAAAGCAGGAGATTAAGAAAGTTACTCCCTCTCCTCCTCTTCCACATCCTCCCCCTGTTGGTGTTGCTCCACCTGCTGTTATTGTAAGTACTGACAACCAATCAGAAACCAACAACACAAATCCAGTGAAGAAGAAAAAGAAGTCAAAAAAGTCTAAAGGGGTTGCACAGTTAGGTCAAGGTAAAGATATTCTCACCGACTCAAAGACAGAAGTTATAGAAACCAAGAAAACAACATCTGAGAACACTCAGCAAATGCAAAAGACAACTGCAGTCACCCAGATTCACAAAGTAGAGCACATAGAAGTCAAGAGAAAAGTCGTTACCACAGACAGCACAGATGATCAGGATTCCACACAGCAAAAAACTGTTCAAAAGCATGTAGAAGGATCTCAAAAGACAGGTTTGACAGCTACTCAGCAGAGTGGGAAAGAACCACCAAAAGAAAGTATGGATGTGCCAATTACAGTGACTGGCGAGTCAGAACAAAATGAACCGATTAAGTCCACAATAGCACAAACAGAGGAATCTCAAAAGCAGGAGGTCCAAATGTTAATCTCTCACTTCACAGAGATACAAAAGGCTTCAGAAAAGACCGATGCAAAATCTGCAAAGAGTTTGCTCAATCAGGAAAGAAAATGTGAACTGGAGGGATCTGAAGATGCAAGGGATGCTCAAAAAAGTACAGATATTGTTTCCAATGTAAGGAGATTAGCAGAGGCCAAGCCAATAGATCTAGAAGATGAAACCAAGGACAGGCGTGAAAGTGAGCCGGCATCTGAGAGAGTGGTTTCTGGTGCAGCATCGCCAAAAATATCCAAGATCAGCATCGGTTCAGCCAAAGTTGAGAGCCAAACCAAAAAAGAATCCTCACATGAAAAAAAGAAAGAAGAAGTGGGTCTGTCCAAGTCCGTCGACCTTCGAGCTCCCTCACCCTCACTCAGGACACGTTCTCCGTCACCGATATTCATCACCATCGAGTCCAAACGGAGAACTGACTCGCCCCAGAGAGTGACGCCATCACCCACCCTCCTGCACAGGCCACCCACACCTCCCACACCGCCGCTACGCAGGTGTGACACTCCAACATCACGTATCACTAGAATCACACCTTCTCCAACTTTTGACAAAGCTGAAAATTTGGCTCGACTTAAAGACACAACAGCCAAGCTCTCGCGTGGCGTCACCCCACCACCACTATTGCCCAGCCCAATCCCAGAAAAGAAATCTGAGATTGTGGAGCCGCCTGCTTCGTTCCATCGACAAATCAAAACCGAGTTCCAGGTTATGGAGGCTTCAGGGATACCGATGGCAACGGAAAAGCCCCGAAAGAGTTTATCCGAGGAAGTTCTGCAGGCTTGTGTTAATAATACAGCAGTAGAGGATAAAGGTATCATTTCTCAAGGTTTGAGTGCAAATGAAATACAAAGTAAGTCTGAGACCCATATGCAATTGGGTCAAAATAACCCAGATCTTGGTGAAGCTTCAGAATTATCATCTGCATCTGTCAAAGAGAAGAAAGAGTTTTTTGAAGAGGCTCAAAAAGCAGGAGTTAATAAGATCTATGTGCGCAAGGAACCGATTGCTATTCCTGAGCGACTGGGCCCAGACGTCAGTGAGTGTGAAGCAGAAAATAAGAACAAAGAAAAGGATGAGCTTCCCAGGGCTGACTTGTCGAGTCTTGTAAACAAATTTGCATCACCAGAAGAGAAAACATATATCAGAAAAGAGCTTATCCCACTCACGGAGCGCCTTCACAATGACTCCAAAAGCAAAGATTGTGACAAAGAGAAAGCAGACGGCCTGGAACAGGAAATGCCAGCTTTTGACATCCAGGCTATTAAAAATGTTTTTGAACTCGGTGAGCAAAGTTCTTTATTCAGAGAAGAGATAAAGGATCAGGAGGAGCTTGTGTCAAGCCTGAGTGAAACAACAGCAGACACTTCAAAGCAAGAAAGTCCTCAAGAGACAAAGGGAGGCTCAAGGCAGAGCACTCCCCTCCCTGTGCAGAAAAATGAGGTAGGAACTGTGCCAGCTGAACCATCATCCCTCTCTGAAACCGAATCAATCACAGAGCATTTCTCACATCTTGATGAATTTGGTAACAAGGTCACCGAAACAAGGACAGCTGTCACTGTGCACTCTGAGAGTGTGTCAACCCTACCCAAAGCTCCTTTCTCCTATGCTGATGCAGTGAAAAGAAAAGCTGCTGCAGCGAGGCGAACAGAAACATACGATGAAGATGCTACAGAGAAGTTGCTGAGGAATTTCCATAAAACATGGACGGAGAGCGAGACAGTCTTCAAGAGTCTTGGATACAGTGTTTCTGAGGAAACAACATCGCAAATTGTGTCGCACCAGACGAAGATTGCCTCATCTGGTAAAATAAATGTGTGGCATGAAACAGCAGAAACTAATGGCATGGATTACGGATGGCTTTTCTTTAAAAATCAATTTGTGCCGCTGTGTTGGAAAAGTATAATTTCTACCTGTTGTATTGTTTGGATTGTGCAGGCAGTTTACAGCCAAGCTGCACTGTGAAATAGTCCAAAATTTACTCTTTAGATTTGAGTTCATGTGCATCAATTCTAATCTTTTTTTGTGTGCATGGGCACCATAATTGCTTCTAACACAGGCAATGAGGTAGCATAGTTCATCAAAGTGGTTTAAAAAGTAGTGCAGATTGTTGCAACAGTGCAAATCTCATGTCCATGTAGACAAACAAATAGACCACATTTCTGAAACCCATCTGAGTGTGCTAACATGCTCAAAATAGCAATGCTGGCATGATGATGTTGTTTTATTTGTTTCATGCTAACAAGAGCAAAACAATAGTGCAGCTCAGGTTGACACAAATGTTTTTGGTATTGCATCTGCTTGATCATAAACCAAAAGATTATATGAAGTAAAAAATAAAGGCTTTTAAAGCTTTTCACTAACTATGCTTAAGGACAGCTTAAGTGCTCTTTGTTATAACAGATTATCACACGGGGATGTATGTCAGTGTAAATCCATCCAATCTATTCAGTACAATAAATGCACTGAAAAATGTTGCAATGCAGTGCGCTTCACATTTAATCACTTCAAACATTAACATGACCAGGTTACATTAGGTCACATAAGCTTTAGAAAAACAAAACAAAAGTGTGTGTGTGTGTGTGTGTGTGTGTGTGTGTGTGTGTGTGTGTGTGTGTGTGTGTGTGTGTGTGTGTGTGTGTGTGAGAGAGATAAATTGTTTGGGAAAAGCATAATTCATATGTTCATGCTACATTTTGTAAAGGTAAGCCAGTGGTATGAATACACTATAGAGTATGTTGCCCGAAAGTAGTCACAGACTCTGTTAACCCTGTAAAGCCTGAAACATGAAACAACTGCCAGAATTTGTCAATTTTTTTGAAACTGGAGCATTAATTAAATGTTCTGACAAAATAAAAAATTTGAAAATATAGATATAGTGTTCCCATATATGAGTTTAAGTAAACAAAAAAAAATGTATCAACTGTGATACATTTGGGAATACAGGGTTAATCTGCAATAGAGATACATGGACATCTCTGACTGCTCAGGTGAATAACACTAAATCCTAACCAGTGTTGGTCAAGTTACTTGAAAAAAGTAATCAGTAACTAATTACCGATTACTTCGCCAAAAAGTAATCCCGTTACTTTGCTGATTACTTATTTTCAAAAGTAATTAATTACTTAAGTTACTTTTTAAAAACACGATTTACAACCTGAATAGGTGATAAAGCGATAGATCTTTCAGCCCAATTCTACTTTTTCTACATAATCCATCATACAAAATGTAATCAAATGGAAAAGTCTCTTTTTTTAAACTTGTTTTATTAGTTTTAATCTTTTAACTTTATGCATCAAGCAAAAATTAAATTATATGCAACATTCTCTGACTGGAAGAAATTTGTTTAATATTTTATATGTTTAACCTATTTTCTGCACATTCCAGCACATAAAATAATTTTTTTGTGTGTTTACACTCAGTCTTTCAAATAGATGCAAGTAAAACACAACAGAAAATAAATAAAATCAAAGACTAGCAGTCCTGTTGCTCTATTTTCACCTGTAAAGCAGGAGTGGGGTAGGCGGAGGTTTACCCTGGTGCAGGTGTGCCGCAGCGGTCAGTGGAAGAATCTCTGTGAGTTTCCCATTACGTCGTAGCGCACTCGGTGCTTGCTTGGAAGTTTAGGGGTTTTTTTTCGCTGTAAAAAGAAGTTTTCTTCCCACGCACAACGGACACTAATGTTTTTGTCACTTTTTATGGAATCAAACTTAAAGTAAGGTCAGTACTTCCACGCTTTAAACGCTGCACGCTCATACTCTCTCCCGCACTCGATATATTATCCATTGTTAATCTGCACACAGCTGTTGTCACAAACGTCGCACTCGCTTACGTCACTGTCATGAGACGTTCTCGCAAAAAAAAAAAAATCACAGTTTTAGTAACGCAGCGTTCCTACGGGAAAGTAACGGTAATCTAATTACCGGTTTTGCAATAGTAATCCCTTACTTTACTCGTTACTTGAAAAAAGTAATCGGATTACAGTAACGCGTTACTGCCCATCTCTGATCCTAACAACCACTAAACCATTTGCTCATGTGACTACTATAAAAAAAAAACTACATTCAACATGTGACTACTCTTAAGAATCCAAAGATAATCTATTCTGCTGTTTTTGTATTAGTTTAACTGTAATAAAAATGTGCGATTATGAGGCAACCCAAAGACTGTTCACGATATAACCAATGTGAATTTTATCTCCTTGAAACAGGTTCGAGTTCCGAGGTCGGAGCTGTGCACGGTGTGCCGGAGGAGAGCCTATCCGATGGATGCTCTCATAGTGGACAAAAAAAAGTACCATAAGTCCTGTTTCTGCTGTGAGCACTGCAGGAACAAATTAAGGTAAAGGCTGCCATTCATTCAAATAAATGTTTATAGGGGCTTTCTGAGCACTGCAGTATTGGTAAACGCAATTGTGTTTTAATGACAACATAATGGTTGCCACCATGTCTACAACATACAGTATGTATAGTATCCAGTCTTCCTGTAAAGGAAAAATCAATAAAGTAGGACTTGTGGCTCTAAAATTACATTAAAATAATTGTTAAATAATTGATGTAGTGCATCTCTTAACAGAGGATTTTTCATTTGTTGTGTGTAGCCTAGGAAATTATGTCTCTCTCCATGGACATTTGTACTGCCTACCCCATTACAAACAACTCCTGAAGTCCAAAGGGAACTATGATGATGGACTCGGGCAGAGACTCCCCGCAGGACGTGGTGGACCTATCCCCTCAAATCAGAAACTTGAATGGAGATATTTTGCGAGCAGCATGAGTTCAGTAGAGAAAGCACACAGTGTTGAAAATGAAATGACAAAAATATTTAGTGAAAGCAAACCACACTGCAACAAAATATCTGTAGTTTGGCCCCCACAGGCCAATCCCCCAAAGAAAGCCTTTAAAATAGAGGAAGACATTCAGCTAACTAAACCACAGTGGCCCCCTCCAGAAAGCTCTCCACAGCAACACAGAAAGACTGTTCCCCGGAGTGTTCTTTGAAATAAAGTCACCCAAAGTTTAGTCTAATAAAACCAAAGAAGAGGCACAAAAGTCTAAATGGTGCAGTAAGAGGAAAGAACTGTCCCATAGGTATAATTAAGGAAGGGTTTGGTTGAAGGTTATGCAGCTAAGTGATTTAAAAGGGAACTTGATAAGTAGGAAAATGTGTATAATATAAATGTAAATGGTGTGGAAAGGCAGGTTGTAATAGTAAGTGCTCGAGAGATAGATGCAGACAAAGTGTGAAAAGCAGATGATGTTATGTGCCTTTATCTGTTGTTCTTTTCCCGTGTGTCATTTTTCATTCTTTGCAGTTCATTCACATGTTTTTTGTTTTCCTAATAATCTGATATACCGAACCACATCAATAACCAGTATCAATCGTGATATCAACCTAGTTTCAGTAAGTTATAAAGGATTATGGTTGATTGAATTATGATAAAAACATGACAAATTTAATATCTGCATTAAAATAACACCAAAACTGTGATTTTAAATTAACTTATGTGCTTAATTAGTCATTATTATTGGATTTTAAACTTTATAACTCTCACTGCTCTCAAACTTTTGTTTTTTGTTTTCAAATATAATTTGGCTCAGAACTTGTTTGTTTTCCACAGTCAATTCATCTTGTTTCAAAATGAATTGGATTGTTGCATAGGTCTCGCCATTTTTTTTATACTAAGCGCACTTGAGCTCTCTGAAACAATCACCCTCTTTGGACTCTGATTTTGTACCATTAACCTTTCAACCTATTCACATTTTTTGCATTTTTCTTTTCTTAGCACCTGGTGTGCAGACTACTAAAGTATATCAGAATTAATTTATTTATGATATTGCAAGTATATAATATAAACAAGCAAATTGGTTATTGTCATTTTTGTTTTGGACATTTGTATCCTATTTTGGAAAGCAAATATTTTGCAACATGGGAATATTATTTTTTAGATTACATGATTGTATCTTGCTTTATACAAGAAAATGATGTCATGCTGTTTCACTTACTATATTGCTGATCTAAGAGCAATAAAATGTTGAATTTCATCTTTGCATTTGTCTCTTTCACATTCTAACACAAATCTAATTCTTGAATCAATGTGCTATATGTGAAATGCTACATGTCCAGAGTTCATCCATATCAAACACAAAGAGGCAGCAGTTTGTATTTCTCAGGTGTATGGATATAAAGCATCTACTGTAGACAGAGGAAGGCTAGTAGACTCCTCTTACACTGTCAGTATAATCTCCTTTTTAGCTATGCTTACAAGGAGGGGATTTCAGAGCTCAAAGCACAGGTGTGTCTGGAGTGGACCAGACTACCACTATCATGTAGGGATAACTGGATACTTAAGACTGAAAAAAGGCAAATGAGAGGCAGTTTTAACACATGCAGTGTGATGTAGCAGCAATTGAAAAGAAAGTGTTTTACAATATTGTGAATTTTAAACAAACCCAAATGTGGTTCCTTAGTTCCTGGTTGTTCCCCGGTATACACGATGTGGACAAAAATGCTGGATCGTCTACACATTACACCTACAGGAGCTGCTCAGCCATGGAAACTCATGCCACGAAGCTCCCAGCACACAGTTTCTGTGCTAATGTTAATGTCAGAGGAAATCTGGAACTCTGCAGTTACTGAATTTGCAGAGCATTGGCACATGGTCTGCCACATCATGGCTGAGTTGCTGTGATTGCTAAATGATTCCACTTTGCAATAATAGCACTTTCATTTGATTACGGAATATCTGGGATGGGAGTGATTTAACAAATTCACTTGCTTCTACAATGGCATCATATTACAGTACCAGACGGGAAATTAGTGAGCTCTTTTGAATGACCTATTCTTTCACAAATACACTGTAAAATCTAATTAGTTCCCAGAACTCAAAAAAATTAAGGAAACTCATTGCCTCAAAAAAATTCAGTAAAGCTTAGCTTAAAATGACTAAATTAGGACAACTTATTTATTTTGAGTACTCTGTACAAGCTCATTTGTTCCCAGAACTCAAAACAATTAAGGAAACTCGTTGCCTCAAAAAAATTAAGTAAAGCTTACTTAAGATGACTGTTAGGACAACTTATACATTGCAAGTTTGCAGTATTAAGAATAACTTGATATTTCTGACTGTACAATACTAATTGTTTACCTACTGACAAACATTTCAAGTTCAACTAAATGAAAAAACAATTTGTGGTAACCTGAATATGATTAAAAATAATTAACAACACTTTGTAATGATGTTAAAATGAGCCCAACTTTTATTTTCAAACACAACAAAGTATAACAGCCAACATACTGGACACTGTTCTGCTGAACAACAAACAATAATATTGCCATCACTGTTATCTTACAATGAAACAAAGTCTCAGATGTAATTATTCTGAAAATAAGTTTAGGCCTACCACAAGTTTGTTTTGTACTTACTTATATAATCAAAATAAAATATTTGTTGTTCTGTCACAAGTGCAGTCTCTAATTTAAACAACACATTTGTTTTTCATTCCAACACATGAGCTGGAATGTTGTAATATTTTAAGCATGGCTTGTTTCCAGTCCAGGCATTACTGCCTGAATGACTATCATGGATCGAGGTGATCCAAATGTAAGTGCAGAAGAAAGGTCTTTAACTTCCCTTAAGTACAGTGGCAGTGGATGTGGGTTGGAGATGCAATGAGCTTGAACCTGCAGGCGACCATCTTCACTGACACTTTGATGGAGGACTCATCTCTCCTGTTGTCCTGCAAGCAAACAATCATATTTTTTGGAACATGAACTTAATTGCTTTCTTAAAACATTTTTTTCTGCATTTGGTATAAAACAGACTCCAAAATCTCAGGCTCCCTCCCCACCGGAGAGGTGACATTCAATGTCCCAATTGTCAGTC
Source organism: Astatotilapia calliptera (assembly GCF_964374335.1). Classification (NCBI taxonomy): domain Eukaryota; kingdom Metazoa; phylum Chordata; class Actinopteri; order Cichliformes; family Cichlidae; genus Astatotilapia; species Astatotilapia calliptera. The sequence goes on along the minus strand of NC_137437.1, from coordinate 21,259,642 downwards.
TGGATAGCCGTGACCACCACCCAACACACAATAATGTCATGAAAGCATCATTTTAAAAAGGGCTATGCAAACATGGCCAAGAACTTTCATTCTAATGATGTGCAAAATGATTTGGGCACAAAACAAATTTTGCTGTTAGAAAACTTGCAGACTTCACTATATACAGTGTAGACCCTCTAAACTAAGTTTAGGGGATGTGATCTTTCAAGAAATGCAGACCAAACTGTTGTTGTTTGTTTACTTACACAGCATGTCTTGTAGAATTAACTGGAGTCACCAGCAACAGCATAGTGCAGTCATATCTCAAGTCTAATAACGGAAGACAGGAAAAGATCAGTAAAGAAACAACTTCCCCAAACCAAAGCACAAATAAAACACTAAGTAAAACAGGATGATCTAAAGTATGATTAAAGTTCAGCCTGATTAATATAAATGTCACTGACAGTTGCTAATATATTGGAAAACCAAAATACTTACTGATGTCTTTCTGTCCAACAACAGGAGTGCTGGTCCCGAGCCTCAAAGACAGTAAGAAGCAAGCAGAGGGAGAAAAAACAGAAAATTTTTCAGAAACTGATTTGATCCTTAATGGCTGTGCAATCATTGTAACATTTTGCTTATGTTGTTAAATAAAGGCTAGATTTGACATTAATAGATGTCACAGATGTTCAAAAGCTGCCACAAAGCATGAAAAAATGGACATCTCTGAAAACTTCGGCGCATCTTTGCAAATATGTGATGTCTTGATAAATCGAGCAGATACTTGAACTTTACACAGCTACATTCTCGCCTGAAAATATCTTAAAAGTTTATTTTATGACCCAGAAAAAGTAATACGTTTTTACGCACAGTACACACAGGCTCCGACAACCGTGGCTGACAAATGCGATCCTCCTTTTCCCCAGACTACCCTTTCTGGGTCACAAAATAACCTTTTAAGATATTTTCAGCAGCAAGAATGTAGCTATGTAATGCTCAAATATCTACTTAATTTATCAAAATATCACATATTTGCAAAAAGTGCTTCCACGTTTTCAAAGAGCTCTGTTATCCACCAGCGCGATAGCTGACCGGGAGGTCAAGGCTTGATAAAAGTCCGCGAGCACAGCTAACTCCTGCGGTCTTTTGCTACTCAGGTTAAACATGATTGATATATATATATATATATATATATATATATATATATATATATATATATATATATATATATATATATATATATATTTATTCACGGTTCGGTTCGATACTTTGGTGTCACGGTTCGATATTTTTTCGATACAAAAAAATGTTCATGCCTTTTTAATTTGGCATTTATTAAAATTATAAATATATATTTTAACTCAAAAGTACAGTTTTTAAATTTAACCCTAACCCTTGTGCGTGTTTTTTATTTTGACAGCGAATGCGCACCTGCGGACCACTTATGTGCAGCCCTGGTTATTTAGCTCGTCATATTGCAGCCACAGAAATTATTTTGTCCATGAAACCATAAAGCTGCACTTTTTGCCTTATAGTCTGATTTGTCATAACTTCTCCGTTTTGTGGTAAGCTTTTCTTTGGCTGTCACTTCTTCACCCTGACCTGTCTTATTTGGCTCAGCAGAACTGAAATATATATCCTGCTGCTTTTACACACGCACTCACACACATAACGCTCAGCGATTCTCTGCGCGATCAACCTCTCACATGTTTAAGCTTGCTGCGGGAGATTTCACTTGTCATGTTTGCATAGTAAGCTAACGATTAATAAGACGATGTCAGAGGAATTGGTGCACAAATTATCATCACTCACAGATCAGTGCTGTCGCTCTCTATACACAGTTCGCACGATTGCAAAGTGAAAGCAAAAAACAAGCGCAAATTCAAACGCGATTTCAATATGTCACATATTGACAGTGGCTCACCGATGCCAATGACATAATTACCCAGCTACATTTCTGAAAGAATGCAAAAGCATTGACATATATTTTTCCTTCCTACAATAGCCCGACGGGCAGGGCAGAGATAGATTTTGGTAGCCCGACTGAAAAAAATCGCTAGCTCCAGGACGTCGGGCTAGCGATATTGCAAGCCCTGTATCTGATTGAGGAATCACTCATCTTTGGAAAAGAGAGTTTATTACAGAGAAATGTCTCTTTCCAAAATAAAAGCTATACTATCTGCTTCTTCTGGGCTATATTCTCAGCAGCATAAGGAGAATCATGTGCTAACAGCTGTCTAAATGACTCGGCTAAAGTTAGTAGCATGCTTGTTGTTTTTGTCTTTGCACTAGGATGATGTCGGTGTAAATGTGCAGTCATATTCGTCGTGTTCCCACTAGTGCTTTCAGGTTAATCTCGTTGAAATGACCTTAACGCCACAACACGGCAAATCTCCGTTAACGAGCTACCGCCGATCGCTCAGTGCATGGGGCTAGACGGCCAACACGTTAACGAGCTAACTGCGCTAACACACTAGTTCCCACCCATGTAATTGAGCATTGCGTGGCACATCCAACATACTGTTTTACTTTAGTCCATGACTCGCTTACCTTCAGGGTCATACGTCACATGAAAACCAAACTAATTCCAAACGCCAGATCTGAATGAGGGTGGGGGGGGGAGGTCCATGTTGCAAGGGGAGCTTAACTTCTGTCTTGCTAGCTTGCCCTGCGCTCTTCCTTCTGACTATGCTGTCTGTTTTGAGCGCTCAGTGGATCTGCGCTCGACAGTGCAGCCTAGGCGGAGTAGTCGAACGCAGATTCACTGAGCGCTCAACACAGACAGCATAGTCAGAAGGAAAGTTGATAAAATAAATTACAAATGTTGTATTGTTCGATACATATGCGTACCGAACCGAAAGCACTGTATCGAACGGTTCAATATCGATACGAATATCGTTGCACCCCTAATATAGATAGATAGATAGATAGATAGATAGATAGATAGATAGATAGATAGATAGATAGATAGATAAAAATTTATTTTATTAACTTTTCTTCTGACGATGCTGTCTGTGTTGAGAGCTCAGTGGATCTGCGTTCGACTACTCCGCCTAGGCTGCACTGTCGAGCACAGATCCACTGAGCGCAGCGCAAGCTAGCAAGACAGAAGCTAAGCTCTCGTTGCAACATGGCAAATTGAACCTCCCCCACCCTCATTCAGATCTGGCGTTTGGAACTATTTTGGTTTTCATGTGAAGCATGACCCTGAAGGTAAGCGTGTCATGGACAAAAGTAAAACAGTATGTTGGATGTGCCACGCAATGCTCAATTACATGGGTGGGAACTACTGCGTTAGCGCAGTTAGCTCGTTAACGTGTTGACGCTGTCCAGCCCCATGCACGGGGCGATCCGTGGTTAATGGAGATTTGCCGTGTTGTGGCGTTAACGTCATTTCAGATTAACGCTGACAGCACTAGTGGGGAACACAATGAATATGACTGCACACTACTCCAACATCATCCTAGTGCAAAGACAAATCGAAGCAGACAAAAACAACAAGCACGCATGCTACAAACTTTACCCGAGTCATTTAGACAGCCGTTAGCACATGATTCTCCTTATGGGGGACCTGATATGTTTAATATGCTGCTGAGAATAAAGCCCAGAAGAAGCTTATAGTATAGCTTTTATTTTGGAAAGAGCCATTTCTCTGTAATAAACTCTCTTTTCCAAAGATGAGTGATTTCTCGATCAGATAGATTTATTATTTTTATTACTTTGTTGTTTCAGCAACATTAAATTTAAAAACTGTACTTTTGAGTTAAAATATATATTTATCATTTTAATAAATGACAAATTAAAAAAGCATGAACATTTTTTTGTATTGAAAAAATATCAAACCGTGACACCAAAGTATCAAACCGAACCGAACCGTGAATGTTGTGTATCATTGCACCCCTATTAGTTAGTTAGTTAGTTAGTTAGTTAGTTATGGCAATGGATTGAAAATACACCCCACCCCAACCCTAACGGCTGCACCTCCCGAAGAATTTTGTCTGGGCTCTTATCTCACTTTTTTATTTCAAACAATCAACAGAAAATTTCACAGACATATTTTTACGTGAGGTTTTTAAGGCTGTAGTGTTAATTTTTAAGTAACACGAGCCCAGCCGCAGCAGCAACGCTAGGCTAACACTAACTAGCTAGCAAGATTATAAACCTGGTGCTAAACTAAGAGAAGCCACAAAATCAGTTTGAATAAGAGTAAACATTTACTCACCAAGTCAGTGTATCAGGTAAAGATCCACAGCAATGACAACAATAATATCTTGAGCTGACGCTTTTCCAGGTTTGCTCAACATATTCCATAAAAAATGATGGTAACAATGAACATGCGGACTGATCCGAGAGGGAGGAGGACGGTGGTGACATGGCATTTTCAAAACACATCTTTCATCCTTCCGCACTGAGAAGCAAAACTTCCATCTTACTTAGTTTTTCTAAGTTAAGACAACTCAAATAAATTTAGTTTATCAGCGTTTGCATAAAAAGTACTGTTAACTTATTTAAATCGAGTTCTAATAACAAATTGATAAAAACTGAGTTCAGCCTATTTAATATTTTTAATTAAACACAATATTACATTTTACAGTGTATTGGTAAAGGCAGACTGCAGAGCCAGGTGCTTGATTTTATATGCCCGTGGTAATGAGAGTGAAAACACCTGAATTCAAAGAGTCATTGGATGAAAACTTTTATCCATAGAGCTTAGGCCACAGTCCACTTTGGTTCCTATTAAACTGCCAAACCGCAAATTTTATTTTATTTAATAAAGAAAAGAAAGCATCTCTGGATAGAAAATGTATATTAAGAAAAAATTAAAAGTGCTAATATCCATCTAGTGTTTCAGCATTATTGCATATGGTGCACTTTATATCTAGGTACACATTTTCAACATTAACGAGGTGCTTATTGGCACGGATTTTAGAAATATACTGGCTCCTTTTTAGTCATTGCAAAGTGCTTCTTGACAGTCTAGTAGTAGTCAAATACTTTAAAAGAAAAAAGAATAGGGAAGATGGTTTAAATTTAATCTGGAACACTTAAAGTGTCGTTTTTGTGTATAAAAATTTATCTGTTGATTATTGTTGAGGGAAAATGGTTATTCAAGTCACCACCTTGTAAGATTTATGCCTTTAAGGCAAAATAGGAATCCAGTTCTTTTTGTACTTGTAATAAGTACAACCTCTATACTTACTACCAAGAAACATTTGGCAGTAAGTAAAGTTATTAGGAGGTTAATAGAATCTTCTTAGTTACCTTATAGAATAATGTCACAATAACTACAGTACTAGACCTATTTGTTACTTCGGGTTCCGTGACTGGCTATGAGCCAGAACCCGAAGTAACATCCAGAGGACCTGGCGAGGTAACATATATTGCTCGCATATCGTTGTCATTGCCAATAAGTTAGTCTTTTGGACTGATAATGAACCTTTTCCCAGGGTTACCTGTTGTGTTATTGTGTTTGAGGGTGATCTCGCTAACCTTGTATTTGTTGTTATATTGTTACCTGTGTTTGCCCCCTGCTTTATCTAAACATCATGGCAATAAAAACAAAACAACAAAAGCACACAAACCTTAAGTGTATCTTTAGAAAGACACAAACTGAAACACAAAATACCTCAGTACTCACTTCATTCACTCAGCTGTTTTATCTGCGGGATGAACGTGTTGTCTGGTTTGAAACAGTTTGCAGGAGTTGACGATGAATTCTCCCACAGCGTCAATCTACCTTGCTACTACAGTAGTATCTCTGAGCAGCCCTCACTCTCTCCCTTAGAGCGGATTGGTGAGGCTTGTATCGGATTGCGCTCTGATTGGTCGTTCGCTTCTCATAGAGCGGTACGTCAGTCCAGTTGCACCACCGCCGTCATGTTTCACCCCCCTCCTCAGTCGAACAACGGTGCTTTTTAGGATGCTGGAGCAACGCGGTATCATATCATCAGGACCACAAGTCTGAGTGGGATGGAGACAGTGAGTGAGGTATGTACAACGAGGACGGTTTTCCTCTTTTCCGTGCCAATAAGCAGTGAAAGATTACGCTTTTCTTCTCTTGTGGGATGCATTACGCAGGGATGGTTCTACTTTTTAAAATTTCTGCAGTATGAGTGGATTCATCCGTCCTCGCATCATCTGTCCTTCCACATTTCCGAGCGCTCATCCGCAGGTTTTCGGGTGTCCCCTCTATTGTTGAGCTTTGGTCTTTGCTTTAGTACGTTCGGGTTATCGGGATACCCGCCTGGGTCTTTAGGGATGCCGTTTGGCGACTTCGGTGCAATCCCAGCTGAGCACTCCCTGATCTCCGTCCTCTTTGGCACGGCTGTCACCTCTGCACTCACCGTTAGAAATGCGTAGTTTGTCCGGGGCAATGAGGACACCAGGTAGCCAAGTTACAATGCACCTGAATCAAAGTTTAAACGGATGCATTTATTCAATTTTTATGCGATTTTTTTTCTCGACGCTCGCTTGCAAAGAAAATAGATCTTGTAAGAAAATATTAAAATTTTAAAGATGGGCTATATTTGTCGTGACTGATGAATAATATAAGCTTTAGGAAATCGTTTAGATATATGGAAAGAAAAACGTTCTGCTGGATATTTTGCCCAAAATATATAAACCTTTAAATAAATGAAATAAAAGTCGTCTTGTATAATTGTTAGTGTTGTATCATAATTGTTATTTATTATCTGTTGGTAGTAAGTGATGCTCAGTGGATCACACTTTGGTGTCCAGTGGCAACATCTCCAAAAAGAAGAAAATGGATGCTCTTAAATTTCCCTCACATCACCTTGTGAAAAGACCTCTTTTTAGTGAATTCACATAAGCTGTGTGAGCTTCCTTAAACCTTAATACCTATGCTTAATTTGAGGCTTTACTTAGTCTCCATGGTAATATTGAAATATCATTTTATCACTTATGTAGCAAACAGTCTGATGAGAATAATAGGAAGGCTTAAAGTTTAGAGCCAAGAGACTGCAAGCTCTTCCTAAGAGTTGTGTTTCTTGCTGCATCTGCTGGGTCATTTTAGATCACTAGCTGGATCAAACGCTAATCCTCTTTGTGATGCAGCCATATGATGGTTTCCATTGCATGTCCATCTGCCCATACAGCCATTAACGCTCACTGCCAGACTGCCTCTGCGTCTAGCAGCGTCTTGTTGTTTACGTTGTATGCAGCTGATCATGTGCCTATACTTGCTCATATAGGTTCGTGTACGTGTCTGTGCTCTGCTTACTCTGACTGCTTTCACTAATCACATTTCTGCAAGGTGTAATTAGTCGCGGGAATCTAAAGCTTTAATCCTTGGTTAAAGTACTGTATCTTTGCTTAGTCAGTGGTGCTTCCCGTGTTACACTGGGCTTACAATCAGCATTTATTTAGAGCACGTGAGTGCATTTTACATCGAGGCTGTTCGAAATAAATGGCAGCATACAAAAGAGATAATGTCAAGCTGACTCTATTATTGAATAGAAATCATCTGTAAAAATAAGGGCATTGTCATATATTAGATTATTAGTGATTCTCAGTGGTTGGAGAAATAGGTATAGTTTAGATAAATGCATTGTATATAAGAAATCTAATTATACATAAAAAGCTATCATGTTTATTATGTTGATCTGTGTAAAAATCACAGTTCTATTCTTGCACGGTAAATTTTAGCCATTCAAAGGGCAACTGAATGAAGTCAGAACAATAGCTCTGTATTTACCCATCCAAAACAGCCAGGACTTAGGCTGGCTAATAATAGGCTGACATGTGCACAGCTTATTTTCTTGCTGTATTTGTGCCAGCTCTTTCTCTTCCCTAAAAGCACAGATTGACAGACTCTTTACCAAGAAATGTACATTTCCTGGCGTATTTGAGAATAGCTCATTCAATAGGAAACAGCAGTTTTTCCCCATAGTCCAATTAAAACACAAATAATAGTAAAGTAATGATCCAAGGAGTAAACAGTAACATGGCCACAACCAAAGCAGCCCCATAACATTTAGGAAAAGGTGCTGTAAAGAAATCAGTGGCTACCACAGGACCACAATCTATGGATCTACAGTAATTTCTTGAGTGTCACTCACTCTGCTACTGTAAATCAGGATGATATACCTGCTTATACAGAGCAAAGTTATGGTTTCATGTACCTAGTATGTTTCTGAGAGTGGCTCTTCCCTATCTTCCTAAGAAATGTAATGCTTTTTTGTTGAGATGTTAAACCAATAACATGAATCTTTTACAGTGTGAGAATCTTAGTGGGTGTTTTGTGTGTAAAAGTGAGCCATTAGTCTATTAATGACCCTTAGTGAAATTGCACCATGTAAGGAGCATGGAATTGACTGATTGAATTAATGAAAGCAACCACAAGAAGCTTGTGTTTTGAAGTGGTGATCATTTGCACATACTGTGACAACAGTCATAATGATAACAATCAGGGATCACCGTGGTACCATTCTAGTACTGCGAACTGCTTCTTTACTGACGTGTGTCTTTTGTTCTAAAATATTCTGGTTCTGACAGTTTGGCTTTTTGCCACTTTGTTGCTGTTTGACTGTGATGACACAGTGTTATCACTGTTGTGCATGTTTTGGGTGGATAGGACTGTTTAAACGTCGCTTCTGGGTCTTAAAAGTGGAAATGCCTAAAAGCTTCTCCTGGACTCCTGTAGTAGCAAAAAAACCCTTTCAGTCGTATAGACGTTTATGGCAAACTCCATTAATAATCATCAAATTGTGTGTTTATAAAATTTTTAACATATTTAATGGATCTGTTGATATATTTATTATTTATTATCATGGATTAAATTTGTTCTTCAGCTCTGAAAATTTCAGTGCTCCCTATAATGCTATCTGGCATACTCTAAAATAGTGTTAAATTTTGATTCTACTTTGATGGCCTTTAATTCGAGAATGTTATTGGATGGCAAATAAATTGAGAACATGCTGCGTTGGCAGCAGTAATCTTTTTTAGGGGTGGACCTTTATTGGCTGTACATCATTATCAGCCAATGATCACTTTCCTGACTGCCAAAAAAACTGGCAACTATCACTGGTTGTGCATTGTATCTCATCAGTTTGCAGTCTGGGGTCGAGATCATAAATGTGCATGATAGAATTTCACTATGCTGTCATGAAGGACTGAAAGACTTTAAAACAAGGCAAGGCAAGGCAAGTTTATTTGTATACAGTGGGGCAAAAAAGTATTTAGTCAGCCACCGATTGTGCAAGTTCCCCCACCTAAAATGATGACAGAGGTCAGTAATTTGCACCAGAGGTACACTTCAACTGTGAGAGACAGAATGTGAAAAAAAAAAAAAAATCCATGAATTCACATGGTAGGATTTGTAAAGAATTTATTTGTAAATCAGGGTGGAAAATAAGTATTTGGTCAATAACAAAAATACAACTCAATACTTTGTAACATAACCTTTGTTGGCAATAACAGAGGTCAAACGTTTACTATAGGTCTTTACCAGGTTTGCACACACAGTAGCTGGTATTTTGGCCCATTCCTCCATGCAGATCTTCTCGAGAGCAGTGATGTTTTGGGGCTGTCGCCGAGCAACACGGACTTTCAACTCCCACCACAGATTTTCTATGGGGTTGAGGTCTGGAGACTGGCTAGGCCACTCCAGGACTTTCAAATGCTTCTTACGGAGCCACTCCTTTGTTGCCCGGGCGGTGTGTTTTGGATCATTGTCACGTTGGAAGACCCAGCCTCGTTTCATCTTCAAAGTTCTCACTGATGGAAGGAGGTTTTGGCTCAAAATCTCACGATACATGGCCCCATTCATTCTGTCCTTAACACGGATCAGTCGTCCTGTCCCCTTGGCAGAAAAACAGCCCCATAGCATGATGTTTCCACCCCCATGCTTCACAGTAGGTATGGTGTTCTTGGGATGCAACTCAGTATTCTTCTTCCTCCAAACACGACGAGTTGAGTTTATACCAAAAAGTTCTACTTTGGTTTCATCTGACCACATGACATTCTCCCAATCCTCTGCTGTATCATCCATGTGCTCTCTGGCAAACTTCAGACGGGCCTGGACATGCACTGGCTTCAGCAGCGGAACACGTCTGGCACTGGGGGATTTGATTCCCTGCCGTTGTAGTGTGTTACTGATGGTGACCTTTGTTACTTTGGTCCCAGCTCTCTGCAGGTCATTCACCAGGTCCCCCCGTGTGGTTCTGGGATCTTTGCTCACCGTTCTCATGATCATTTTGACCCCACGGGATGAGATCTTGCGTGGAGCCCCAGATCGAGGGAGATTATCAGTGGTCTTGTATGTCTTCCATTTTCTGATGATTGCTCCCACAGTTGATTTTTTCACACCAAGCTGCTTGCCTATTGTAGATTCACTCTTCCCAGTCTGGTGCAGGTCTACAATACTTTTCCTGGTGTCCTTCGAAAGCTCTTTGGTCTTTAGCCATGGCGGCGTTTGGAGTCTGACTGTTTGAGGCTGTGGACAGGTGTCTTTTATACAGATGATGAGTTCAAACAGGTGCCATTCATACAGGTAACGAGTGGGGGACAGAAAAGCTTCTTACAGAAGACGTTACAGGTCTGTGAGAGCCAGAGATTTTCCTTGTTTGAGGTGACCAAATACTTATTTTCCACCCTGATTTACGAATAAATTCTTTACAAATCCTACCATGTGAATTCATGGATTTTTTTTTTCACATTCTGTCTCTCACAGTTGAAGTGTACCTCTGGTGCAAATTACTGACCTCTGTCATCATTTTAAGTGGGGGAACTTGCACAATCGGTGGCTGACTAAATACTTTTTTGCCCCACTGTAGCACAATTCAACAACAAGGTGATTCAAAGTGCTTTACAGAGACATTAGAAACAAAAACAAATAAAAAGCATGATTTAAAATTGATTAAAACAAGCAAACAAACAAACTAATTAACAAACAAACAAAACAGTATATAAAATCAAAACAGATAAAATCAGAACAATGGATAAAATCAGTAGTTAAATGCAAGTTTTGAATACAGTTGTATTTCATAATGACTGGAACAAAATGGAAGATACAGAGCAAGAAGACCAAAACAACCACATAAAAACCCAAAAACTAAACACACGCAAAAACATCAGTATCAACCAGGGATGCAGATTGTGAAATTCTGGGATATAAAAATCTGGCTGCTATCCAATGCCAGTACTGATATTTAATTTAGCCTCTTTACTTTGTTTTGTTTTTTCCTTTTTGTGTGTTTTCCCCCCAAGGAAACAAAGAAATATTTTTTATTAAAAAAAAAAATAGCTGTGATGTGTCTTAAGGTTCTTTATCACACTTAAAAAAATGTAACCGGCAAAAAAAATGATATAATCAACATTATTGGCCACTGAGTTCAGTTAATGTCATTTTTTTTCCCAGGTATACCAATATATCAGTCAACCGGGCCAGTGTCAAGTGATACTGATATTTGGATCTTGTATTAAATTAAAAAATGTCAAATAAATTGTTTTAGCTCAAACCTGCATCCATCGATATCAAATGTGAAATGTGATATACTCTCAGTCAATCCAGAGAATATCTAACGTGGCAGATCACCTCCAAATCAGATTTACATATTTCTTCCTCTGGTTTGTAGTGGAATTTATCCATGCAGATGATTTTGTTGAGAATGGCCAAGTTTTGGAATCTAAAATCCCAAAAAGCAAATAAAAAAAAAACAAACCAAAAAAAAAACCTGTAACAATCCAAAAAAAATAAAATAAAATTAGGGATATTTTCTTTCTACCCAACATCATCTGTCAGCCAGAAGAGTGCAGTTAGCTGTCATGGCATCACTAACATCTTGTCAGTGGGAGGAATTTGTTTCTGCACAGTAATTCAATTGGTGTGTGGTCTTCCAGGGGAAAAATCTGTTCCTTTAAAGTTTTTATAACATTATCAGTTCTCAGACATATCGAGAAGTACTTGCTTTATTGATGATCAGACAGGGAGCTGCTGCAAGATTAAACAGAAACCAAATCAATCAGCGCAGTAAGAGGCACACAAAATATTTAAATAAGTTCTACAGTTTTATTTTGAAAGTGTCAGGAAAATCCAACCAATAATTTAAATCAGCAAGGCTGTTATGGGGTCTAATATTTAATGATTTGAGGTACGGAAGATCCTAAATTGAAGTCACTGTCTAATATTTAATGATTTGAGGTACTGGATTGTACGGAAGCTGAAAACCTTCAAGAGGTTGTCGCACATCAAGTTAGGCTGAGAGGGAAAAGAAAAATATGAGCCTGGAAAAAAGAGGCTTCATAATGCACAGGATCAGTACCTTTTGAGGTCCAACTTTAAGAAAGGAGAGCTCAGGGAGAAAAGTGAGGGATGGGTCAAAGGATGAAGCAGAGTTTGCATTGATGTGAAGAGATCTGTAGAGAAGGATGGATGAAGGGAAAGGCTGTATGGGTGAAAGAGAAGAATGGGAAGCCCTCCAGTACCTGAATGCTTACAGCACATATTTGCAAAGTGCACAATTTGAAGTACTTTGCAAGTATTTTGCCCTTAACATTCCCAGTAGCCTGTCCTCTTGGGAAAACACCAAAATCATTCAGAAAAGTTGACCTGTTTAAACTCAGTTTGTTAGATGACATTAATAACAATTTGTGCTTTTGCGCATTAATAACTGTTTTCAAGAACCCCAGAAGATTTACAGCACTTAACATCCCAATCGCAGAAGCCATGTAATCACTCCCTCCAGTAGTAATGCTTTTACTTTAGCTGTTCAAATACCTCATGTTCAGAGTAATGAATTAAAATGTCTAAATCCCAAAACTGTAACATTTTATATGTCCTATTTTTGTGTCTATCCTGATCCATACAGTTATATCAGCTAAAGTAGTTATTCTGCTACTTTTACCACAATAAAATTAATCCTAGGGAAACAACTATATTAACCATAATAATTGTCTTGTATACAATTCCTTCTTTGCAGCAATCTGACTATGATTTCTTACTTTGTAAGACACAGCCTGATACGGTTTCTGTTATGCATGAAAACAACGCTAACATGCATCCATCTATGGTTCGTTTTTTGGCATTGTACTGTGACCACTAGATAACTTTAGGGTCTCGGCCATGTTTGCTGCGTTTTGGTGGAAGAAGTGTGCAGTACGAAGTGATTTAACAAGTGAGTGATGACACAAAGGTTAGAAAATTACATTTTTACCCAGTGTATCAAACCTAATGTATGCACGGTAAAACCCATTCTCAGATGCTAATCACGACTAAAAACTACTGACATTTACAGGAGGTTTAATGCCAGCAGTGTCAGCTTTGCCTCCTCTAGCCAGTGTTGCCAACTTAGCAACTTTGTCGCTATATTTAGCGAGTTTTCAGACCCCCTTAGCGACTGTTTTTCTAAAAAGCGACTAGCAACAAATCTGGCGACTTTTTTCTGGTGTTATTGGAGACTTATTTATGATGACTTTTTGATGTGAAAACAAGTATCACTCTTCTCAACAAGCAGCGGGTGCTGCCGTGGGCACCTTGCCCGTGCCAAAACCCTCATGGGCAGAGGATAGTCCTCTTTCTTTCTCTCCTACAACATAAGTTACAATTACATTAGACAGGCCAATTATGCAAATTAGGCAATGACACCATTTTGCGACTTTTAGGACAACCAATAGCGATTTTTCTTACTGTGGAGTTGGCAACACTGCCTCTAGCTGATACACAACTTCACACAGCTCCCTGCAGACAGGCAAGTAGCATTAAGGTAGCGACTAGCAACTATGGTTAATAACAAAAACAATAAAATGAACATGGGAGCTAGGCAGCATGTGCCCTGGCTCTCTACAACTTTATAACAGATAGGGTTAATTCACATGGTAAACCCATTATTTGTTAATAAAATGTGTTGTTTTTCAAATGCTGAAGCTGAGAAAAGTCTAACATTAACTAGACAGAAAAAGTAGCTGTGTAGCTTAAAAACGCTAATTTGATTAGCAATAAAAATGTGGAGGCAAGTCCACCAGAAGCACTGCAACACCTCAGACAAACTAAGTAGAAATGTTCTTTGTTTTTTGGCACAACCTTTTTTTTAAGACAAACTTAAAATATTTTCATATTTACACCTTACATTTTTGTTAATATTTATTTTTATATATAGAATTATGCTGTCACTGATATCTTTGTTGTATTGTATTAAATATATTTTTTTAAATGCCTCTTAATTTTATGTCTTTTTTTTTTTTGCCTCGGTGGTATAGAAAAATGGCATGGAGTATTTTCAGGTCAGTGTTTGCTTATGACTTTTCTAACAGCTAGCAAATACTATTTGTTTTTCGCGGTTGATGAGATACTTTGTCTTTAGCAAAACAAATCCTACTTATCACCGGAAAATTCCAGCCCAGAGGCAGTGCGGTAGCAGCAATGAAACATAGATTTAGAGGATACAAATTTAAATGCTGATGGTGTTGTTTTTCAGTGGCAATTACAAAGAACAAACAAAATAGATTTCAGAATAAAAAGTTATAGCAAAAATGCTGTTCAATGTCTTTTTAATGCTACAGCTAAACTAGATAAATGCATCACGCAGAAATGTGCCTTAACTTCGTCGGACATTTAAATTTAAATTTTTACATTTTAATATAAAACTCCATTATCTTCACTGGACTTTGACTTGTTTTCTGTCTCCAACATAATTGTATTTTATGGTCCTTTATCACATATAGCACTCTCCTGCTTTTCAGCGTCTTGTTAGTGTGTCTCTGCATCCGAATGTTCCCAGCTTTAATCATTCTGATCCTCCTACAGACCTACTGTAATTACTTTTTGTTTTCAATCTTTCAACAAGACTCTGGAGGAGCCTCTGTGTTTTTTCCCTCTCATTAGTGATATTCTTCTCATTTATGAGAATGCATCAAGAAAAAAAAAAAGCCCGTCATGATTTGGAATGCAATTCTAGATATTTCCTGTTACTTACATTTTGGATTTGTTTTGTGCTAAAGTTGCACAAATTCCTTAATGACAATATTGGTTGATTTCGTCAAGCTATTTATACAGTAAATTCTGATCTTGCCTTGTTTAGCATACCACATAAAACTTGTGGCGTTAGAATAAATCTGATCAGCGTTTCTTTTACTCCGTTTCATAAGTACAAATACTGAGATAGAAGAATTGTATTTTACTGAGAGGTACATAGGAACAATTCCAGGCAGTGACTGGTTTTGAGCTACCTTATTAGAGGAATGAGCCTGAACTGGGGCCTGTTCTTGTGTGACTTGATTTCCCCAGTGACCAGCAGACCAAACCATTTTTATTGCCGTGACAAAAAGAGCCATGAACAAGTTCTTTAGGAACCATGACCCTCAAATGACAAAGAAGAAAAGTTCCAAAATCAGCTTTAGCAGTGCTTCTGCAAGTCATATAGCTAGCAAGATTGTTTTAAGGAGCAGAGCATGAGAAGCATTAACAGTATTTTTAGGCTTACATTAACTGGTGTGCAAATGTTTGTTTTTGGGTGTAGTAATCTAAATCTATTTGCTGGCAGCACATAAAATAAAAACAAAAGCCAAACTAATACAGCCAAGGGAGAAAATACCAGAGCAGAATTAGATTCCTATTGATTTATTAATAATTTCTCATTACTGCCTAAGAAAAAAACATAATGATAAGGTGTGTTATTAATACAAATTAATACTTACTACTATAAATACTAATAGTGCTACTAATATGTTCCACTACTGTTTGTTGCTCATGGATATTTCCACTACAGTCCATATGCATTAAGATGCTCTGTAGTCAACCATAACTAAGCAGTGTTGTAATCCTTCAGCATATATTCTCTGACTGCCAGTCAGTCTCAGCCACGTCCCGGCAGAGCAGCTTCATCGTCTTTAACAGTTTCTGAATTTGTTTCAAATCGGATTTATTTTCCTCATGCTTCAGCAGTTCACAATCCCTACAAATTTATTCTGAAGTAACAAATTACTATGCACAGAGAGCAATTTTTTTTTCCTCTCTACAAATAACCCAAATGACCCTTGGAGGGATTGAATAGCCATCCTTATCTACCTTAGACTCTTGAAAGGATAATAGAATGGATACACTACTCAGTGTTCCTTTATCCAGGATACTGTCATAGGAATTTTGTATTCCTTATCAGACATTTTGTCCAATTCCAGTCTTCAGAGATGTGCCCTTTATACAGAGTAGTATAAAGTGGAAAGCAAAGGTTTTGAAGGTCAGATTACTGATTACCGTTGACGATGACGTATAGTTAGTTAGATATTTCTGTCCCTACAAACATCTTCACGGTGAATTGAGAGTTTGTGTATAATTTGATAATCATTCTATGGACTTATGACTGATTTTTTAGGAATACTTTATAATTCTAATAGTGAGGAGAGCTATGCAGGCAAAATTTCATCCACCTCCGTACTCAGTTAGTGGAGTAAATTTGGTCTGTTTACCAACAGAAACCAGCCACTCCAGACTTATGTTCCTTTATTTAAACTCCAATTGAAGGGACACACTCACACAACGCTCAGTGTGATGTGATTGTGCCCAAATCAGCCAGTTAAACATTTACACTCATTACATCCTTTCTAGGGATAATCTCTGGACCTCATCTTGATTTTGCTGGTTCGGTTTACCCTAATTCACCTTACAGAGTAGAATAACAACACAGATTAAACACAAGATAAAGACTGCCTGTGACAGTCACTGTAGGGAGGGAACCCAAATGCAGGACAGACAGGAGGCAGGGTAGAAGTCCAGAATCCAATCTTTCATCTAAAAAACAAACAATTATTATACCTACAGTTCAAATGAAGAACAGGCAAAAGTCAGCGTCAATAAAACAGTTCACACAGTCATAAGCGAAGAGATAATACGTCAGGGAAAACAAAACAACGAAAACATGGAGGTATGTAAACAACACAAGGAATAGAAGTAAAGTCTGGATAACTTGACTAAAGAAGGAAGGAGATAATCCGTTTAGTTTTAAGTGAACAACAAGATGTATATATATTTACCAGACATCTTGCTACTGGGTTGGAACCCCTTTTGTCTTTGTAGCTGCCCTAAATATTCATGTCATAGATTTAAGGTGCTGGAAGCATTACACAGAGAATATGGTTCATATTGAGATCATAGCATCACACGATTGCTGTAGATTTGCACAATATCTGTGCTGCATATCTATGATGAAAATTTCCCGTTCCACCACATCCCAAAGGTGCTGAAGTGGATTGAGATCTATTGACCGTGGAGATCATTTTATTACAGTGAATTCATTGTAAGTTTGAGAGGATCTGAGTTGTGACATGGCACATTACCATGCTGGAAGCAGCCATCAGAAGATGGGTACACTGTGGTCATAAAGACATGAACACGGTCAGTAACAATACTCAGGTAGGCTGTGGTTTTTAAACTCAAATTCTAGCCCTAAAATCTGAACGTTGTAGTAGTCCATCTACTGCAAGGTTCAACCTGTGCATTTAAAAGATGGTCATCAGCATACTTGGTTGTAACAAGTCATTATTTCAGTTACTTTTGCCTTTCTGGCAGCTTGACGTGCTCCTCTGGCATCACGATACACTTTCACCTTGAGAGCTGCTGCTCGCTGGATATTTTCTCTTTCTCAGACCAATCTCGGTAAACTCTAGAGATGGTTGTCTGGGGAAATCCCAGTAGATGAGCAGTTCTGAAATATTCAGACCTACCCGCCTGGCACCAACAGCCGTGTCATTTATTATTCTTCATTCTGATACTCAACTTGAACTTCAGCAGCTTATTTTGTCCTTGTCTGTATTGTCTAAATGCATTGAGTTGTTGCCATGTGATTGGTTAACCAGATATTTGTGTAAATGAGCAGATGAACAGGTGTATCTAACAAGGTACATCGAGTGTATACTGAGGGGGGTTGATAGGCTAATTGAACACAGGTGTGACTAATCAGGGCCGGGCATACAATCACAAAGGAGGGGGAAAACTGACAAAGACAGGAAGTTAAAGTGACGGAATACACAAAGGCCAAGAATAACAAAATTAAAGAAATTACTCAATTAAAACCAAGACAATATCGTTCCGTCCAGAGCTAAAACTGCTCATGTGTAGATTGGGTGATTGGTAATAATAATCTGACCTTCCACCAATCAACAAAAGACTGATGTATGCATGCTACTAAGTTTCCCCAAAGTAACTCTGTTCCTCCTCTTAACCTAAAAGTAACCTATTCTAATAGTGTGACTTCCTGAATTACATTTTCTCATTCATTAAAGAATCCAAAATATTCTCTGCTGCCTTTTCACAGGATCACAGCTTTGTACTGTTGCCAAAAGCCAAGAACAAAAAACACCACAGCACATTGTTGCATTGTCAAGTCAGCCAACATTTGAACTGTGATTGTATAACAGCTGGTTGCATAACACCAGAAAGAGTTCAAACTTCATGTCGATAGATTTAATTGGTGTTTTTGCTGCTGTTTTCCAAAAATATAAATGTTCCAACCTTGTATTTAAAGTTATGAGATACCAAAATAGATGCTCTCAGCGGTGTTTGAATTTCATTGGAAATAATGAAGTCTGTCAATCTGTGAAGATAAATTATTTACAGATAAAATGTGAAAATCACAGATTGCTTTGACTGGCTGTGCTTGTCCAAGTTACACAATAAAGGCCTGGCATAAGTGTAAATAAATAATAGCAACATATGATATAATGATAAGTTAACAGCCAGGTAAATGTTCTCTGCTCATTTATACATTTTAGCTGATTCAAGGTATAAGCGCGAGCAGGTTAAAACAAAATGATCCAGTTTGAGAAATTCTCCAGGCACTGAAAGCTCAAAGTGACAAAGATCTGTTTGGTTGTTGACCTTGACTGAAGAGCATTTGTGTCTTAAAACATGAACTGAATTCTGACAACAGCCTTGCTTTATCCATATTTATATTGGTGTCATTCAGGGCCCTGTGTGCCAACATGGCAAGCAGACAAAAGAAAGCTGCCCACAAGTGAACAACGCAAAGCCTTTCAGAGAGTGAATAGGTGGTTTCTGGAGGTCTCAACTAGTTAATATTCCAACTATATACAGTATTAATTCAGCTATATAGTGAAATACCGCAGTAAACTAGAAATAATTGATCCAGAGCTGCTACTACAAGAACTATGAGCTGCCTGTGATCTCAGTGCCATTCTTCCCTCTCAGGGCACAGAGTAATGGAACAGCCTGTGAAGGTGACACTAAACCTGCACCTTTCACCAATCAGTGTGCAGCCTGCTTGGAACTGATATTTCCAAGAATCCCCAGACAATTAATGAAGTGGAGCCTTGATGGTGACTGCAGACCTCTAAGTCCCACATCATACAGTATAATGTGCTTTGTTGTACAAGTTGAGGTGTGTCATAAACATATATATATATCCTAAAGCTTTAGGGCTGTCATTGTAGTGGTTGCTTGAAAAGGGGGCTTCTAGCTTTGAGTTAAAGAGAGCAATTTTAGTCAAAGGAATCAAGCATATGATCTTTCCCTTCAAGTTTTTCAAGCACTTCTTCTTCCAGCATGCCTGTGGAGAACTGCAAGGAAGCTAGTGTTGTTGTTGTTTTTTTAGCTTTTCCTTCATACAAACATTTTCCTTCATCAACTCAGTAATTGTAGATGATACATTTTTGAACAAGGTAATGACGCCCCCCGAGTTTTTGTAAAAGTCACTTATTCAGGAGGCATTCTCCCTCGGAGGGCAGATAGGTGGGGAACATGTATTCGGTGATATTATTTTATATTCAGTGACAGTAATAAGAGGTGTTGCATTTGAAAAAAAAAGGAATGAATCCCCGACAAATTAAATAGGCTTCTTCAAATAATGGGGTTGAAATCGTCTGTTATCACTTTGCTGGGGAGATATTGGATGATAGTGTCATGTGGGGAAAACTCTATGTTATGTTTTCTATCTGCTTACAGCAAGTTGAATCATACTAGACCAGGATTAAATATCTGCTCCTGAAGGATATTTGAAAGCTGAAATGAGGTACAGAAAATATGCCAGGACTGAAAGGAAGAATATGAAACAGAAAGAAAAAAAATATTATTATTATTATTATTTTAAACTCTAGCCTCCAGCCAAATGAAAATTTCTTTTGTAAACAGGATATTTTTGAGTTGAATATAGCTTTGCAGCTGTGGTGGGGCATGATTGCCTGGCCAGCCTGGGGTGCTGTAAAAGGCTTTCCTCCAGCCCAGTCACTTACTGTAGGCAGCAGGAAAAACAACTTTGACAGATCAAAGAAGTATTCATTAACATATTCAGCACATTAAAATAGAAAAAGCATGCGTGAGTCTCAGACCACTTGGCAAAGTCACTTTAAAAGCTGTTTGACATAGTCAAAGTCATATAAACAAAGTGGGTAAACTGTATTAAAATACATTTTTTCCCTCAGTCACACAAACAAAAATCAAATTTGCCCTTACTTACAAGAAAAAAGTGACATGACAGTCTTTAAACAAGTGTTCAAATAAATGTATATCTCATGAGTCCAAAACATATCCCAGTCAAAACAGTCAAATCCTTGGGGGGTTCGACTGTTTTTGGGAACTTTTGTTTATATTTGAATATTTTCTGGTTGAATTTTCAGTTTGATTCGTAATATGTTTATATTATCATCTTTATGTTTGTCTTTAGCATTCCTATTTGCAGTCACTATTTTTTTTAACGAGAGTATTAGTTCCCTGAAGTTTTCCCTTCATGTCTGCCTTTCGTTTTCATTTCATCATGTGAAGTTTACTATAGTGTTTGAGTCCCTTTTTAGCTGTTTCCTGATTTAGTTTGGCGGTTAGTTGTCTCGTGTGTTATGCATTTAGTCTTACTTCTCCACTTCGTTATCCTAATTAGTTTAGCCCGTGCCTAGTTCCCCAGCTGTGTCTAATTCCCTCATTAGCCCTCAGTGTGTCTGTGTGTGTCTATATAGCCCTAGTTTCCCTTTGTCTCAGTATTATTTTCCCTCTATTAACACATTCTTCTGTTTTCCTGCCATTGAGTGTGTGGATCTCGGGTTTCTGTTTATGCTCTTTACCATTACACATAAAGAAAGGTTGTTTTTTTTTGTGTGTGTGTGTTTCATGACACTGAGGCAGAACAAGTCAATTGTTATGTAAGTGGAAATGCCAGTCTTTCAGGTTGCCGAATGCTGTTAATAAATAATGCTTAGTATATGGTCTTTAAGAAAACAAAGTTGTTTCCCTGCAGAAATATTCAGTGGGTCATAGTGGGTCAGGGTCATATTTGTTTATTATTATTTTTTACTGATCAGAAGTTAAGATTTCATTGTTTTTATTTTGAAGCTTCTGGGCCTGTCATTAAAAACCCCTAAGATTTACAGCTGACAAGTCTCACTTTAGTGTTTATGTAATGAGAGTTAGACCTGTTCAGCTGTCTTAAACAATAACAACACCAGCGATAACAATAAAAATAGTCATTTTACTTCAGTGTTTTAGGCAGTGTAGTTAGCAGTGGTGCCAGCTGTGCATTGAGAATTTCAATGTCATCCCAGTGCATTCAGGGGATTTAGTCATAGGCACATCAAAGCAAAAAATATTATGTTGTGTGAAGCAGTAGCTAAGAAGCACCCAAAAGTCACCTTGGTTGGAAAATAAAACACTTTCTGAGCAACTGAATAGCTCCAGCTTATTAGCTTACTAGTTTGCATTAGTTTATTTCTTCATGCTTATGTAAAATATACACGATGTATCATGAAAATATGCTTATATAAGTTGTATAGTAGAGGTAGCTGTTTTCTTCTGTGTTGTGTATGTATTGTAAGCCGCAATACTTACACACAAGAAACGAATGAGGCCAGTCCAGAGCCACAGCTATGAAGATTGACTCAACTATTTATACACTGACTTCTTAAACCATAGAGCAGAATTCACAACATGCTATTAATTGTGTGATAAATCCATAAACATGACAATTTTACATTTAATTAGACGTTACAGTAATATTCTTTCAGGGACTAGTGCGCTCTTGTTAACCTTCTTTTTATCCCTTTTCCATCCATTTGCTTTGGAGGTTTTATTAAGTGTCAGGGGTATGAAACTAGAGGTCATCACTTTAATTTGTACGCTAAGGTTTGGGCTGTTTTTGTTTTTTTTGTTTTTTTTATGGGGGGGAGGGTGTTAATGTAAGGTTTTTATATTGGGTTTATATAATTCTGTTGTTTCCAAAACACAAGTCATGACCAGTCGATCTGTGCAAAATGTTATCAAGCAGCAATGAGACTAGTTTCCTTGTTTAGTCTGGTAGCTCCATTTGAAATCCTCCAAATATATCCTGCTCCGTATTTTGTGGGGGCTTTTTAAATTTTTATAGAATAGGTAGAAACCACCATAAAAAGAGAACTTACTAACAGGACCAACTGATACTGTAAAAACATGTTCATGAAGTTAGCAGCCAATCAAAAGCAATCTGGCTTAAACGGACTAAGAAGGAACTTAAAAAAAAAAAAAAGCTTGTTTGATGTATTGGGTGAATTTAGGGGCTACACATGGCTCAGTGTAAGATTATAAGATTAATTTGAACTGTGAGGCATTCAGATCTACTCTAAGAGAGCCCAAGAATAAAAAATGTGGTGCTGAACATGAGCAAAACGGTTCCATTTAATGAACAGTAAGCTTTGATACATACTTGAAATAAGTATTAGTAGCCATACAGTAAAAATTGTTCTCCTAAGGGCCACATGGAGAACATGTTGCCCAGCTCACCTATAATAAGCACATCCCCAGGGATAATATTATGGAAAGAAATATGCATTCACCTGCCACTGCCTCCTCATTAGCCAGGCCCTGTCTGCCCACGAGGTTATGCTGCTATGTAGCGCTGGGTCGAGGGAAGGAAAAGCAAAAGCCTTGAAGCGAGTCAGAGTGAACGTTAAGAAATACTGCAAACAAATTGTTTTGTTTTTTTTAACAATCTAATAAATTATACCTCAATTAAAAGCCAGGGATTTGGAAAATAATTCATTTTAAATGAAAGGTTGGAGCAGCCAAGAGAAGTACTAATGAATTAAAATTAATTACAGTGCATTTACTAATCTGAAAAATGAAGGCTGTTTAATTTTTTTTCTGGTGCTGTGCTGTATTTCTTAATGCTTTGTATTTGTTTGTCAGAGCACATTTCACCAGCTTCTTTGGATTAAAATTGACAAAATGTGGGCGTACGTAGCCCACATTATGTTCCTCCTTGTTTCAGGGCACCTTTTCTTGTGAATGTCCCCTCACTAATGATGTCTGACAGGGACAGGTTGAAAGATAAAGGTTAATCACTCTGTGTCCAAGTGCTTAAAGACCCAAATCCTTTCTGCAGTGCCATCCTTTGTATTTCAGGAGAGTACCTGCAGTACCTCCCCATTTCCCTGCGTAATTGGTTTGTAGAAGGGGAAACGTTTCACGACAAAGTGTAGATAGAGAATGTTTTGATGTGTTTGTAATGACTTCAGAGTTGCAGAGGGTTTGCTCTCTAGAATAACAACTCATTTCTAATTTCTTATTCAATCATTTTTCAAACAGGCCTGCAACTACTGGGACTAATTATGGATTGGTTGCTGTCCTTTTGGATTTCACTGCTGAAAGCTGTCATCTTCCTTTTGGTGGACAAGAGTATATTAAACCTAAGATGTTAAATCTTACATTTGTTTGTTACACCTCTATAAATTATGGCAAATATGGGAGAAGACTGCAGCGGACAGTGAAATAGAATATTTCTCATATAGCATGAAGGAATCTAGAAAGCAAGTATATGAAATGTTTTTTTTTTAACTGGATCAGTGGTGGAAAATGACTCAACTCTACACCCCGTTTTTTTTTTTTTTTTTTTCAGAATTCATTCAAAATAGAGCATTCATTCAATAACACAGTGTAAATGATTTTTAACTTGTTGGATCCTTGGACTAGTTGGACCACGCATTCCCTCAACCTGACATTAGCAATCAGGCTGAGACATCATAGCAAGTTCACAACTAGCTTTCTAAGTTAAACCATGTTGTTTTTCTGCACCTTCACTTAAAAGGGGTGGCATTGGCACCATTTGACTAATCACAATTCTGGATAGTGAATAATGCTGATTTTTCAGAGGAAGCTGAAACTACTGAGAGAAAAAAATATAAAGGGGATAAACACACATTACACATGGAAATAAACACTTGCTACAGACTAAACAGACTAAGTGTCTGTGTTTGACTGTGTGTAAGAAGAAAAGGCTCGAAGGCTGGAAAAAATGCTGACAGACAAGTTGACAGATTTTTCAATATGATGAGTCTATCATTAATGCACGGATGAATTATAATCAGTATTTCATTGAACTGATCTTTAAAAGACAGTTTTCCTTTCTATCCTTTCAGCTGCATCCTCGGTGGTGTTTTAATGATCTGTGAGCAAAGAAGGAATAAATGTAAAAATATAGAATTCCAATGTAAGATTGGTCTACGTGTATATTTGGAACGAGCTGAACAAGTGCAAATTGGTGCTCTGTTCTTAATGCTTATAAAACAGATGACAGCCAACAGGGAGGGGAAAAAAGGAATAAATATGCATTTAAGAATCTAATTCATTACTGATGTTCATTTAAGAAAGACAAAGAGTTGAGATACTATTAAAAATTTCAGACCCTGGTAGGGGGATCTTACAGAAATGCTATTCCCCAAAGAACTAATTGGTCAGTAGGCAGCGATTTCACATCGGTTGATCTCTAATCTGGAGCAGGTTATGTCTGCAGCGTAGGTTACCATGGCGATGTACCCTGGTAAGAAGTGAACGGCCTTCATAGTACAGAAATGTTAACCCTGAAGTTACCTGGATGAGACACAATCCTGCTTCATAGTACACGCTCAGATGGGCCAAACCAACTGATATCTCCAGCTGAGTTTTCCCTGATACCTTCAGGGACGTCTTGGAAAACAGAGGTCAGGGGCCATCACATCAGCAAATAGCATTCTCCCAAACATTCAGGTATTGTTCCCTTGGAGTTTTTCTACATCAGCTAGCTCAGCGAAGAGTAATGTGATTTCACAGTAATTTACAGAGCTTTTGTTGACTCTCTCAAGTGCACTGACTTGTGAAGCGCTAAATTTAAATAATCACAAAACAGAAAAGCAGTCTATCAGCAATGTGTTTTTCAGATTTTTATAAAATGGCTGTAAAAAGTGCTAAACTGTTCAAACAGCAAACATCTACTGTATATAGTAATTCATGCGATGCAGAAATACTTCCAGGTATCAGCTGAAGGTTAAAAATAAATTACTGGTCCTTTCATACAGAGTTTCAGTTATTGGGTTTGATTGATAGTGTCAGTACTCTTGCTGCAATCCATCATATGGATTGCACATAGTTTTGTTGCTCACATTATATGCCATGCATCCAGTAATGCCTCTGTGTGATTTATTGCTCTTATGTAAGGTCTGTCAGGAGATCCTTAGTTTTATTTGAAGTGGAAACAATGAGCATATACTGAAATTTAGAAAAGAGTTTCTACCTTTAAATCTTAGACTGTATATAAAAACGTTAGTTCAGTGGTGCTGGGAGTGTGGTGTACTTTATTTTAAGAATTAAGAGGTGAACAAAGTGTCAGTGTTCAGTTTGCAACTGGCCTGTTTTTGACAGTTTCACTGTAGTTTGGCCTTGAAAAATCATGAAAAATCATGAAAAAACAGTCCCCTCAAAACACGAGCTGATTTTCTTTTTCTTCTTTTATTTGTATTTGCCTATTCTGTGCGAGCATTTACTTACTTTTTTCCATTTCGCAGCCCAAACACACCGCTTTTAATGAAACGTGTGACATACAAGGGTGGAGAACTGACAGTCTGATGTTGAAATGTCCCAGAAAACGCTGCTGTTATTAATCTCTATTTCACACATTGCCGCATACACAGCAGAGCATATATTTGCTATTTTTCACACCACATATAGAAACACTGCATTCAGTATGAGCTTCGATTTAGCGTGGTGTGTTGTTGTGAAGATTTTCTGATGCGTCTTGCACATTCTCTTCACTGTAATCTGTCTCATCGCTGAATTACAGTAAAACTGCCAAGACATAATTACAGACAGTAACTATGATGAATCCAACTCTGTAATTACTCTGCAGTTCAATTTCACTCATCACTGACTGTCACTACCAATTACTATCCTCATTTTAAGACATTTAGACATTTGCACAATGTAGGTGTGTGTTCTTTGGGATTATTTGTACAATCATAACTTACTTTAGAATTGTTTTGTCAACTCATGTTTTCTTTTTTTTGAAACAGAAGTCATGCCGAGTGCAGATTCATCTGTAGATGTCATAATGGGTTTATAAATAGCGAAATTTGAAGTCATCTGTTTAAATAATATACATTTTTGCTAAATAGAAGTAGATCCAATTTAAAAACTAAAGTAAATTTAACACTATGATGAAGTTCTCTTTCTTGTATTTATTTTTTGTTGTATCACTGTGTATTTTCTGTCACGGGCAGAGCTTGTAAGCAATGAGGGCACCAGTGTTTGTTTGAGGAGATCCACCTCAATCAGAAGGGAGGTCATGTTCCTGTTGACGGTGATGATCAAACTCCAGGAAGCCCAGACAGAGAGGGGTGTTGTGGCTTTCTTTTGAGCACATTGACCCTTCTTGGATAACCCTGTCACATCATGATAAAATGCAGTTTTTTACTAGAGGATTGTTCGCAGAGCTTTTACTACAAAAACAGATACATGGGACACATTGATCCATCTTTGTGAAGGAGGCTGTTTGGTCTGTGGTAAAAGTAACTGACAGCCTTGGTTTTGGAGCCTGTAGCAGAGTTTACAGTATGAGTACAGGAGTTTTAGTTTGATGTTTATGCTTAGTAAAAGAATGGAAGAAGGGTGGTGTGTCTATTCACATGTAGGTGGGCTAAGTTGGGTAGTTCAGGCTGTAGAGCAGCTGCTGATTGGAAGGTTGGTGGTTCGATTCCTGGCTCCCCCAGTTTGCATACCAAATATCCTTGGGCAAGATACTAACCCCGACTTGCTCTCCGATGCATCCATCGGAGTATGAATGCAAATGAATGACAGAAAGCACTGTAAGTATAGATAACAGTGCTTGTGTGAATGGGTGTGTATGGGTGAATGCGGCGTGTTGTATAGACCGCTTTGAGTACTCCAGGAGAGTAGAAAACGCTATATAAGAATCAGTCCATTTACCAAGTTGTTGACACGTTAACATCAGAAGAAACAAAACCAAAAGCATCAATATAGCAACATTAAACATCGTGATGGGACTACTTAGGCTGTGGTGGAGTTTCCCTACTACATGCAGCAGTGCCTTAATTCTTCATATCATCAATTCAACAAGGTGCTGGAAGCATTCCTCAGAGATTTGGGGCCATATGACATGATGGCATCACACAGTTGTTGCAGATTTCTCAGCTGAATATCCATGACGAAGCTCTGCCGTTTCACCAAATCACATCCCAAAGGATCTCTATTGGAATGAGATCTGGTGACTGTAGAGGCCATCTGAGTACAATGAACTCACTGTCATGTTCAACAAACCACTTTGAGATCATCTGAGCTTTGTGACTTGGTGCATTATCTTGCTGGAAGCAGCCATCAGAAGATGCGTACGCTGTGGCCGTAAAGGCATGGACATGGTCTAATATAAGGCTGTGGTGCTCAGCTGGTTCTAACGGGCCCAAAGCATGCCAAGAAAATGTCCCCCATGCCATTACAGCACCAGCCAGAACAGCTAATAGCAGGCAGCATGGATCCATGCTTTTCACTTTAATGTGAAAGTCTCCATTGAATAGACGTATGTGTTAATGTGCAGTTGAACATGTGTACCTAATGAAGTGGCAGCTGTAAATGCCAATGGGGTATAAATATTGAGTTTATGACAGCCAAAGTTGATAAGACTACCAGTAACGCTTTAATCTTTAATAAATTCATTGGTAAATGCATATTCTGCATATAGAAGCTTATATTGCAAACTATGACATTCCATAAAATTAACAAAATACCAACATATTGAAACTCAGACGGTCATAAACAGACGAGATATGAAGATAGATTGCTCTTTGTTAGTGGCACTGTTGTGTCTCAGGGGCTGGGTGGAAACAGAACAGCTTTGTTCTCAGTGGTTCATCATTTACATATTTGATTGGGAGTCCTACATATGTAGCTGCTAGAGATTTACCCCTTTTCTGAGGAATAATTGGAGCTAGAAAGTAGATTCTAAAAAAGTAATAGTAATAACTGTAAGGTTTAGGAAATCAGGAGTTCAGTACTCCAGCACAAAGAGTTCAGTTCAAGGGATAAAATGTTTCCCATCTGACTGATGTCTGTGCTGACCCAGTTGCTGTACAAACAAGAGTCTTTGTACCTGAGCCTATTTGTTTCATTTTTTCTAACTCTGCCTGTTCCTCCCTATCTCATTCTCAGTTTGCACTGGTCACAGATTCTCCTGGCACTAGGCAGTTGAACTTGAAATGAACTTTATTTGCAGCACTTAGAGTTGTTATGCACTTTGCTATTATGCATTTTTCTCTGTCACGGCGAGAGCCGAGGCGGAGGCATGTGACAAGTGTTTGTTTGATTGTGTGTCAAACTGCCAAACCATGAGGAAGAACTCATAAAACTTTAGTGGAGATTTGAGTGTTTTTCTCAAAATTTGGAAATTGCATACCGGCCTTCATACAGCTCTCTTGGTGCCTTGCTTTTAATTATTGTATCATGCAGTCCATCTGTTTTCCTGCATGCTTTGATCCATATGTTTTATATTATAAATTGTCCCATTATGTAACCTAACTAGAACTTACTTGAAGTAGGTTTGTTCAAAATTCCTTAAACCTTTACCTCAGTCAAGATTGTACAGTATATATGTATTAGATTAGTATTAGCATATAATTGTATTTTTGAATACAATCTAAGTAATGCAGCATATGCCTGGTCTTAGAGGCACACAGTCTCTAGAGGATCTTAAATTCTCTGTGCTCAGAAGTGAATTTTAGCCATCCCCGTGGGCAAGCTCAGATTTGCAGCCAAACTGCCTGACTGAAACAAATGGCAATGTTTATTGTTAAGAATAAAGGATTTTTAGAAAAAAAAATGGACAAACACCACAAAGTCATATAGAGAAACTAAATATGTTTGCAAGGAAAATAATTGTAGATAAACAATTCAAACATATTTTATCTGCAAGATTTGGGTCTTGATGTACTGCCGCAAAGTCTGGCCTTTCTACACAAGCCAGCAGCATTGTCTTTTATACCCTACATAAAAACACATTTCTCTGAACCTGAAGCTGGCGAGTGATGAATGGCAGGCTGTTGTTGTGTTCTGCATGTTATTCTCTTGGCAGTGGGACTGTAGCCTCTCACTTTTGAAAAGTATTAGACTTTCTTAACCCTGCTGTGATGGATATGAATTTCTTTTCACCTTTGAGTCAGATATCCATCACATCCAGCTTTTTGGAACTATATAGAAATCTCTTTTTTTTTAAAGTAAAACATGGAGTGTGCACATTAAACAAGTAGAGATTTTGGCAAATTTAGGTTTTCTTTCTCAGAGTATAATGCATTTTCTCTTTTGAATTTGATGCATCTCAAATGTCAGGGTATGCATACCTACACGTAAACTAAGGTGTGCACAGCAGCTACTTCTTCTCTTGATATAAGTAAGATAGTTGTCTTTTTCTTCTCAGTCTTGAAAATATGAATCAATAGAGACTGAAGACTGGAAAAATGGGAAACAGTGAGGCTCTGTTAAGAAAAAATAAATAAATCTGTGATCCACAAACAAGCTATTAAATGTTTTTGAAGTTTAAATATGCTGGCAAACAGATGTCTTAACCTAACCTTTGGACAGTGCCTGGCTACCACTTCAGTCCATTAGCGTGTCAATTCAAAGCAAAGTAGCAAAGTTGAGGCAAGCTAATTGTCTGATAATAGCCTTCATAACGATCGGTTAGAAAATGAGTAAGTCAGCACTCGTACATTTGGCCTTATTTCCCAAGAGGTTACCACTGAAGAAAAAGAATAAGCATGCACCTTAAAATGTCTCTCTTTTATAGTTATGAAAGGTAGTTTTAAATTGCAATAGGCTAGCTAGGGAATATTACAAATGAGTATAGTGGCATAGTATAGTCCAACACTATCAGGAAGAGATTGAAATATGACAAATATAATGGAGAAGTTAAATAGAAAAGATTCACCTATTGGTGTGTGTGTGTGATACTGCAATTTCTGATATCGATCTGATGCCAAGTAAATACTTTCAGAGGATATTTATGAGGGGAATCATTATCAAATTTGAACATATCTTAATGATCAGTAAATTACTGTGATTTTTACTTTCCAGTATAAGATTTTAAGACAAAGCACACTTTTCAGCTATTTTGAAACTGGGTTTTTTGGAGACCGGGAATGTACGTGCCTGTTCTGTCTGAGAGATTTACCTCCTCCTCTCATCATTAGTTTTGATGCTCGTTCTGAGACAAAGCTCTTTCTTTTTTTTGTAGTCTTTCAAATCTTTTTACTAGTTGATGGTGTTACCGCAGTGGAGAATTTCCTGTCAACACGTGTCACCGTTTTATGTGTTTTTATTTACATCTGTAAAGTTACTTTCTGATTCTTTCATGCTAATACTGCTCCAGTATCAATACCAGTCTGCTCCTAAAAGGTGATTTTAGGAAAGGTCTGTGTTAGATCAGGATTAGTCCTAGGTGCTCTCTATCATCGCACACCTGCAGACACTGTAGATGCTTTATTGTTCTTATTAACAAACATTTTCTTGCATAGCTTTTTTCAAAAACTAGTTATAAAGTTCCTTGTAGCATACAATAAGCTAGGTCACAATCAAAAATCAGAAAGAAATCAGAAATATAGTCAAAGCAGCAACAAATCTGAGCATAAAAACTGAAAGGAGGAAATAATGTGGCAAGCAAGATGAACAAATACTGTAAAAATAAACAAAAATGGATACTAAATTTACTAAAGTTTGGAGGACAAAGCTGTGGGACTCAACAGAAAATGTCAGATTATTATTTATTTTTTTAGACATTGGGCTTGCGTTACATTGAGGCAACAAGGTAGCAGAGCAGGTTGTCTGCCATTCGTAAGGTCAGTGGGTTGTTCTCAGACTCCTCCAGTCAGGAAACAACTGGAGGGGTCTGTATCCTTGGGCAAGATAATGAACCTCGAGTTTTCCTCTGACACATCCATGAGATTGCAAACATTAGACAGCGCTTAGAAATAAAAGCACTGTATGAGTGTGTATTTGTGACTGGGTGAATAAAACTTGCAGTAGAAAGTGCTTTGAGTGTTCAACTGAATAGAAAGGTGCTATATAAGTACCAGTCCATTTAACATTTATCACACTGTGGAAATAGTTATGAAGGTCTCACCTGAGCCAGGCAGCAGCTCAGTTCACAAGGCGTGACTACAGTAATAATGTAAGGTCATGTAAAGCTTTACAAGTTGTTAAAAAAGATTTAAAATCAATTCTATATATAAAAGGATGCTAGTGCACTGTAGCAAGGATAATAGCGATTTGGTCTGAATTCATCTGGCAGCTGAGATTTGAAGGAGGTGGAAGTGGAGATGGCCTTTTACTTTAGACATGTGTACCAGGAACTATATAGTCCAAATGTGAGGAAATGAAGGCATGGATGACTTTTTCAAGATTAATAGTATTTCTTAGCAGGGAAAAGTGAGATTGCATTTATGTTGCTAGGCGTGAGCGGGACATAATAGCTGCATATCATCTGCATAACAGTGGAAATTACCACTTTATTTACACATTAGCTGACCCAGCAGAGGCATACTGTATGGATGGAGGATAAAATGGTAGCAAGAATTGATCCCAGAGAAATGTGAAGGGGTTCTCAGGATGAGGAGAATTCACAAAAAACACAAAAGGATGTTTTTGATATGTAGGAATGAAAGCAGGCGAGAGCTGTGTCCTTGGCACCAACAACACATTGCATTGCCTTCAAGGCAGTTATTGTACTACTTTCTACCAGTAAATCATTGGGTTCCTCTTTGACAGGCTGCTGTAAGGTCTGTACCTTGAAATCTAATGTGTTATGAATTGACTCTATACAAATAAAATTACATTGAATCAAAAGATGAACTCAAGCTTCAGTTCAATCGAAATTCCTTGAAGTTACACATTAAGTGCCATTTGCCTCTTGGTGCAGCAGTGGGGCAAATCATGCAGTCATCATAAAGAGCTTCTTGAGGTCATATCCTTGAGACCTTTCACAGAGTTTAATGTGAATAGTGTTTGGGAGCAGCTGTTGGCTCCGCACATTTACATTTTCATTTTTGCTGTCCGTTTCCGTGTCCTTGATGCCTTTTACCACAGCCCAAAATGTGGTATTATGGTAATTTACTTTCTCTATTTGCACACCACTTAACAGACTGGGGCTCCCAGCCAAAATGGCTTAGTAGAAGCATATATTATTACTGTGTATACACTTTTGACTTTACTGTGGTCACAAACAAACCTGATCTGCTAAAAAGCAACGTCAGAGGGTGCATACACAGACTATGCACCAAGATCACGGTTTCTGTCACTTTTAATTTGAGCCGTAGGTTTTGTGCACATTTGTGGCTTGACATTTTAGGTGAAAGAACATAACACAAGAATTTGGTGCATCGTTTACAGTGTCTTTCTCGACTTTTCCTTTCATTCATCATCTTCGACTGCAGTGCCCATTGGATGAAATACAAATCCTTGAAGAACACTTCAAACAGTGCAATCTGCTCTCTGAAGCTGCGGGTTTAAAGCACTTTGTGCATCACAGAGGAGCATGATGGCACCAGGTTCACTTTCAATTGTGTGTCTTTCCTTATGATAAGAGGTGGCACACTTCCACCGATGCCTCACAATCTGACATCATTTCCGTTTTAGCGCAGTGAGTAAGCCATTTGAAGTGAATGTCACCGTGAAGTGCTTTGAATATTAGGCGTTCATTTTATTCTAGTCCCTGAAGAGATCCCATGTGGACACGTGGCCGACTGGTTCAAGTACATGTATTTCTGTGGCATGCCTGGAATTATGATTTCTTTCTCAGTAGCTACCGCCATCTGCTTGGAAAAACAAATCAAAACTCCTGAGAACTATCGTTAATGAGGTTTTCACTTGAGCAAGTGCATTTGTGAAGTTCTGTCTCATAACTGTGTTTGTAAATGATGGACTTGGGTGGGTGATACTTATTTTTAGACATTGCAATAGAAAGCAACGAGAGTCACATTACAGGGAGTGCAGAATTATTAGGCAAGTTGTATTTTTGAGGAATAATTTTATCATTGAACAACAACCATGTTCTCAATGAACCCAAAAAAAACTCATTAACATCAAAGCTGAATGTTTTTGGAAGTAGTTTTTAGTTTGTTTTTAGTTTTAGCTATTTTAGGGGGATATCTGTGTGTGCAGGTGACTATTACTGTGCATAATTATTAGGCAACTTAACAAAAAACAAATATATACCCATTTCAATTATTTATTTTTACCAGTGAAACCAATATAACATCTCCACATTCACAAATATACATTTCTGACATTCAAAAACAAAACAAAAACAAATCAGAGACCAATATAGCCACCTTTCTTTGCAAGGACACTCAAAAGCCTGCCATCCATGGATTCTGTCAGTGTTTTGATCTGTTCACCATCAACATTGCGTGCAGCAGCAACCACAGCCTCCCAGACACTGTTCAGAGAGGTGTACTGTTTTCCCTCCTTGTAAATCTCACATTTGATGATGGACCACAGGTTCTCAATGGGGTTCAGATCAGGTGAACAAGGAGGCCATGTCATTAGTTTTTCTTCTTTTATACCCTTTCATGCCAGCCACGCTGTGGAGTACTTGGACGCGTGTGATGGAGCATTGTCCTGCATGAAAATCATGTTTTTCTTGAAGGATGCAGACTTCTTCCTGTACCACTGCTTGAAGAAGGTGTCTTCCAGAAACTGGCAGTAGGACTGGGAGTTGAACTTGACTCCATCCTCAACCCGAAAAGGCCCCACAAGCTCATCTTTGATGATACCAGCCCAAACCAGTACTCCACCTCCACCTTGCTGGCGTCTGAGTCGGACTGGAGCTCTCTGCCCTTTACCAATCCAGCCACGGGCCCATCCATCTGGCCCATCAAGACTCACTCTCATTTCATCAGTCCATAAAATCTTAGAAAAACCAGTCTTGAGATATTTCTTGGCCCAGTCTTGACGTTTCAGCTTGTGTGTCTTGTTCAGTGGTGGTCGTCTTTCAGCCTTTCTTACCTTGGCCATATCTCTGAGTATTGCACACCTTGTGCTTTTGGGCACTCCAGTGATGTTGCAGCTCTGAAATATGGCCAAACTGGTGGCAAGTGGCATCTTGGCAGCTGCACGCTTGACTTTTCTCAGTTCATGGGCAGTTATTTTGCGCCTTGGTTTTTCCACACGCTTCTTGCGACCCTGTTGACTATTTTGAATGAAACGCTTGATTGTTCGATGATCACGCTTCAGAAGCTTTGCAATTTTGAGACTGCTGCATCCCTCTGCAAGATATCTCACTATTTTTGACTTTTCTGAGCCTGTCAAGTCCTTCTTTTGACCCATTTTGCCAAAGGAAAGGACGTCGCCTAATAATTATGCACACCTGTTGATGTCATTAGACCACACCCATTCTCATTACAGAGATGCACATCACCTAATATGCTTAATTGGTAGTAGGCTTTCGAGCCTATACTGTCACGGGTTGCTCTGAGGATCCACTCGCAGGACTCCGGAGTGTGTTGTAACAGAGACAGTTTATTCACAAAAATCTTCACCAAGTGTATTTACAGGCAGTGCGAGGACAGTGCTATATACAAGATGTGCGAGGATGGGTTCCAGGGCTCCAGGGAAAACAAGGGGATCACAAACACGCTCACGCCAACCTCTCTCCGCTAATGACCAGCCACCTCTTACACGCTCCACACGGGGAAACACGGGGACGGGTCCGGGGAATCTAGAACAGAGAGACAAATGTTACTTTCTGAGGCGGAAGTGTGGGAAACTAGGGCTCGACGTGTACTGACAGGAGTCTTCACAACAATCCAGCGTTGAACAGCTGATCTCCTCCTTCTGATATACCAGCTGGTCTGATGAGGCCCAGGTGTGCATGATCCGGGAGGGCGTGGGCCGAGGGCGTGAACCCGCCATGAGTTCCGCCCCGGCAAAACAGGGGAGGGGGAGAGAGATTGCTGATCAGTGCCTTGCCGACCCCACAGGTCGTGACATATACAGCTTGGAGTAAGACAACATGCATGAAGAGGATGATGTGGACAGAATACTCATTTGCCTAATAATTCTGCACTCCCTGTAATTTGGAGGTTGACTGAAAGTTCCCTCTTTTACGTCACATGGAGATGACATGATGTTTCAGAGTAGGTCATGCCTTTTTCTCTTTAGAGACACTGCCTTCTTTTTGGTTTCCAGATCCTGTACAGGAGCCCCAGGGCTGAATCTTTCCATCATTCTCATTTCCTGCTTCCAGTCGTCACAAGGCTCAGCTGGCTCTCAAGCTTGCGTAGACACACAGCCAAATTGGATGATGCAACCATTCAACAAAGAAGCTTAAAATCCATTTATAACATCTTTGTTATACTATATGAAAAGTATGCAGAAAAAGATCCCAATTCAGAAAGAGTATTAGCTAGATGTTTACTATACTTTCTCATGTGCCGCTCTTTCTCTAAGAATTAAAAAAGGCAAAGGTTCTGAGCTTGTGACAGATTTACTTTAATCACTTTTGACTCAGCTTTAGCTTCAACACAGAAACTGATCAGAAATCTATTGTGAGTGCTGAACAGGCTATAGTCTAGGAGAAGTACGTTTAAGTATTGGGCTTGGCAAAGGAAGACAGTGCTTTGGTTCTGGGTGTTGATTCTGGGTCCAAACGTAATGAATGTGAATACATATTTCATGACTGCGCTTGGGGAATGAGGGAGAGGAGAGGGTCAGTGAATTGAAGAAAACCTTTTTAAGGGGAAACTCATGCTCAATCACAACGTTGTTGTCACAAAAGAAACTTGTGTGATTTCTGTCTGTGTGTGGGTGCATATGGTAATAAAAACACTATTTCCATGTTGCCTGTGTGTCCATGTGTGGGTGTGCTGAAATACATCAAATTTAGTATTCGCAGTGCAACGCTTTGCTCAGCTGTCTAACATAAGTGCAGCTTATCACAGGTGTAACGTGTTAAATGCTTGGTGATCCTCCTCACATTACCACAGCTAAGAAGGAGGGGTATAATAGGATTCAGATGTAGGTGTCTTTGGGGTTGATGGAGAAGCTGCAATCTGTCAGATAATGACACGAAAATGCCAGACTCCATAATGATTCATCATTAATGCTGATGTTCCCACAGAAGGGAAACGCTGTGGTGAGGGGAAGGTCACTGCGTAGCTATTTACATTAAATGTGACCTTGTGTTTTGAAGTGGACAAGAGGAAAATCTTTAGAGTGCATTAATGGCATGTAGAAATGATCAGCTCTGCATAATGGAAACTTAATTACTTCCTGTCACATGTGCAGCTCCCACAGCTGCTTTTACTCTATCAATACACCAAAGTCTGGATTGATACCAGACAATTATAGACCCCCATTAACCTGAGAGTGAGAGCGTCATTCGGAGTCTGTTTGGTGTACCACTTTGCGCAACCAATAATGTTTTCCTTTTACTAACCCCTGCGTACAATCAAGTAATTAAAGAATCCACCTAGGTCAGGTACCAAAAAAATACTATCAGGGTTTTTCATTGACTTTGATGTTCTACATAAGTGTAAAATAACATCCTATGTCTCCTGTGTTGGGATTGCTAAGGAATGGATATGATAGCAAGTTCAGCAACTGAATGCTAACACCTACAGAGGAGGATGATTATGCAAGAGTTTGCTAAACATTCCCATAAAACACACAGGTTAGCTGAGCATGAGTTTAGCCTTTTTTTAAGACAGTGTTATCTTTTATGTTGGTGTAAAGTTTACGAACAACTCAAAATTAGCTATGTGCTTGTGTTTCCTATGCTGGTTAGCCATGTGGAGCTGTTAAGGCCCAGTTGTAACCTGAGTTTGGTCAATAATATGAAGTTCAACTAAAGAGCCTGTTCAGATAAATCATGAATTAGAAATACATCAGAATAATTTAGTTTATTTTAAGTTCATATTATGCCTTCTAGGAAATACTATTATTTCTAATGGGGCAATTAAATGGGGGCAGGTAAATAAATAGTCGTAAAATATGATTGAGTAGGGATGTAAAGAAAACATCCCTATTGCTCACTGGAATTATGATGTCAGTGCACACCTGCCTGATGAGTTCATGGTGTCAGGCTATAAATTTAATACAGCATCTGTTCATTTTGTAAATTATAGTCCTTGTTAAAGATAAGTCCATACGGTACCTTGTGGAAGTGCCTGTCCCTGAAAATGCCAAGATGGCACCAGCCAAAAATGTTTAGCTCTAGGCTTCGAAATCGCACCAGAGGATGTTGTCACACTGGCTGCATCCATCTTTTAGATACAGTCTATAGGGTATAGAGTCTCCAAACTATGGATTCAGAGAACGTCTACATCCCTAACTGCCTCATAACTTACAAAATGTACTGTGACATTATATTCAAGCAACCTTGAATATAATATCTGTGGTGAAAAAACATCTGCCATTAGCAGCACTCTACTTTAGCAATCT
The DNA here is from genome assembly GCF_964374335.1 of Astatotilapia calliptera. NCBI lineage: Eukaryota > Metazoa > Chordata > Actinopteri > Cichliformes > Cichlidae > Astatotilapia > Astatotilapia calliptera. Next base: position 21,221,991 of record NC_137437.1, on the reverse strand, counting down.
GTTAAACTTACTGGATCTTTCAGTGTAATAGATGAGTACCAAGTGAACCTCCTGGGTTGATACACCGTGTCAAAAAACATTTGCCTCCTGGAAGCGTTCTAGGAGAAATCTCTTATAACTAAGAGTGATGATCTATGGCCGATTCTCCTCTCTTCGGGGGCTTACAGGGAATACTTTTTTATATACAGCAGAAAAGGACACAGTTCAACTTGTCTTCTGAACTAAGATGATCCGGGTCGCTCAGCAGTTCAGTGGCAGTCTGGATATATAAGCCACCTGGTCAGAGTATTTGTATGAGTGCTATACTGTACCCAAAGTGTGCTTAAGGCAGATCCCTTCATGTAAAACTGATTAACTTGATATTTTGGTATTTCCGCACATAGTGAAGAAAACAACTAGAATATGAAGTTTGTCATAGAAAAAACATTTGGTAATGAACCAGATTCATCACTTATCCAAACCGATGACAGCTCATTTTTATCATTGCTATGACAAGCCAGAATGTCCACTCTGGTTTCTTTATGCTTTAAAATTACTAGCTCATTTATCACATACATTTATAGGCTACCAGCTGACTGGTAATACAGTCATATCTTGTGCAACAGCCACTATGACCTGACAGACCAGATTTCACTTGACACAGAGTTCATTAATATTTCTAGGTCTCCAATTTCCAGATAGTTTTGGAAGAGTCAGTTTGGATTTGGCTTGTCATTAAGAAAATAATGACAGATTATATTCTCGTGTAATGTTGCCTGGTGAACTATTACAAGTGGGAAAGAGAGACTGCTGCTAGTACTGCTTGGCTACAAGTGCAGAGAAAGCTACAGAGGTTAATGACGGTGAAGAATTTGATTGGATTCTATATGATTAAAAACTTTGTCGACTGTTGCTATTAGCTGCTTTCTCTGCTTAACTAAATAACCTCTGTTGACTTTAACAGGATTAACCATGTTTTTTTTTTAAAGGTATACCTTACCACAAATCAGATTAACTAAATGACTCCCGTAGACCACAGGAAACAGTTAGCCAGCAGCTAGTATTACATCACAGCCAAAGCGAAGGTTGTTAATGTTTTCATGCTGTCACTCTTTCACAAGCACAAGCCACATAGGCAGGCACACGATTCCTTTGCAGGTTTGATTTGGTAGAGAGAAAAAAGTACTTTTTTTTTTTTAAGGTGAACGGTCCGTCTCTGAGTTCTCAAAGTAGGACATTTCCTACCATGAAATGATGTAGCTTTTACTGTCTTTTACTGACTAATAGTCACTACATTGACATGAATGTTTTGCCCTTTTCATATTTTAGATGTAATGTAATGAACATACATTTTGTTTTAAATATACAGTTGGTCTGTAGATTATTGGACCAAGATAGTTTTTGAAATGTTGCTGCTGTACACTACCACAGTGAATTTTAAATCAAGTAATTAAGATGTGATTGAAGTGCAGACTGTCAGCTTTAATTTGAGGAGGTAGGCATATCATTATCATTGTCAAAGGGTGCAATTAAGAGACACCTTCATGAAATGTAATACATAGGATTTACAACAAGGTGCAAATTAATTACATTCAAGAACCAAAAGGTCCAGGGTCATCGGCTATATAACTGTATATAGCTATATATCATTTTATATTCCACGCACAAATAGTACATTCACAGAGAAATGTAGCCACAGTTATACGAGTGCAGAAGCATCTGTCTTAGATTGCAGGACAAACAGGACATTTCCTGTAGGTGTATCAGTGAACTCACCACACACTAGAACAGTTGACTGTGAGCAAACATTACGCTACAATTTTGTCGGGGCCAACAAATTAGGGGCTTAACTGTGTGTGTTTTTCCTTTAGTTTGATCACACACGGTGCTAACATGTGTGAACATGCAACTTTACCTTCTGCTAGTATAGGCAGGCACAGCAGTTCCATACACATTAATACAATTATACATGACCACAATCTCTTCCAAGTTGGCCCAGTTAAGGCACTTATTCTCCACGCTGCACTCTGACAGTTACCGCACTACCTGCTACTTGCAGTTTAATTTCCTTCACCCACACAACCTTTTGCATAATTTACTTTCAGGTGTGGTTTTAAGAGCCATTCGTGTTCATTCAGTGTTGTGTTTCGAAGGTTTGGAGTGGCAGGTGGTTAACTCAAGGACAGTCTGTAGCAAGCTGCAGAGATTTGTTCCAGCCTGTCACCTAACACCGTTTTGACTGAAATGAAATAATATCCACCATTATATGCGATTAACTGTTACATAATAAAGTTCGGGTAGTCATTTGTTATATAACATATTTTGTATATAGTAAAGCAAAATTTGTATTTCTCAGACAGAGAAAAATTGTAGTTAAGGTTCATTTTGGGGGCAAAGTCATTCAGAGATAAATTCTGCAATCCTTGAAGAAAAACATATTTTTTTCACCTCGTGCAATTCAGTTATTTTGAAAAGATGGTTTGAGATTGCAGAGTTAGAAAATTCATCCAGTCGATGTATGAAGAACCGATTTTATTATGTGAATACAGAGTGCAGAGTTGATTCAGAGGCTTTGACCTCTTCTCACACAGCGGAGAAACATTTCTAAAGCCAATACACAATATATCACTTGTGTTGTCATTATTATTTGATAATGTCTATTTTGTGCAGTCATTCAACTGGAGAGTCTCCAAAACAATGACTACAACCTTGAGAGAAGTGTTGCAAAATTTATTATAATCCAAAACAGTCACAATACTCCGGCAAGGGTGTTAAATTGGTCGGCTACGGTGTGTGTGAATCGGATTGACAATGCATTGCTAATCAAAGAGAGAAAAATAGATTGAGCCACTGTAACTAATTCATAGCAACAATGCAAAGACCATCAATGTGGGCGGCAGCAACACAATGCAGAAAGTAGCAGCAGAATGCAAAACATCGTTCAAAAGCAGACACAATAAAACAGCCAGCTAAACTGACAGGATTAAATCTTAAAGATCTCTGCGTTTGTGCTGATAGCACACGCAGAGCCCAGATAACACTTTACATAATTAGCATCACCTAAGCTTCAGCTTTGTGCTCACTGGTTGTGGGTAAGAAACATCTCTTACTTTAGGACTGAAGTGCATCTGACATGATACAAGTTCTTGGGTCACAAGTATCAAAAAATGTTTTTGATTAACATATTTTTAACAAGTTTAAGAACAATTGAAATAGAGGGGGAAAAGTATCTATCATGTGCTGACCTACATTGAAACAGTGGCAGTAAAACTCAGCAGCCAACTTTGAGTCCCACCTTTGTTTGTGCAAATGAATCAAACTAAAAGCCAACTGTGTTCATAAGGAAAACGTATGGCAGCCTAAAGGCTTTAATAATAGTAAACATGGAATAATTTTGAACAGCTAATCTGCCCGTGCGCTGCATTTTATTTTAATTATTTATTTTTTTAAATGGATTGGATTCCATAGCTAGGAAGACTAAAGAGCAGCCTTTAATATGTACACACCAATGCTAGCTCAGTTCAAGAAAATTAAGAGGATAAAGCTCCAGGTAATACATGCCGGCAATGACGCACATATTAATACTTGTGAAATAAAACCTGCACAGCGAGGGATTGTCTCTGGGTAAATCTATCTCAGATGTCCTTGTTCATTCGGACTGATGGGGAAAAAAAACATACAAAGTTATATAACGAGTTATCGCATGCACTTGGCAGGGATGGCAAGGCACCTGTGCAGTCTGCCCAACTAAAGTCTATGTGTGGGAAACACAACCTTTAGTTCTCATCAGAGCTAAAATTCACCCCACTCACTTTTTATACTGAACTATGTGCTTTGCAGTCAAGCCCCCGTTTCAGGCAGCGCAGAAAATTGCTTGTGAATTTGTTAACACCGATAATAAACATTAACCTCCTAGGATTTGGCGTCCACATATGTGGACATCACATTTTGGGTTATTTAGACCAAAATACTCAATTTTGCTCTACAAGGGCCTGATATCCACTTACAAGGACATTATACTGCTACTGTTCTATCGAAATTTTAAATGAATATCCTCATATGTGGCTCTCATTTTTCTTAGAAACAGAAATCAGGTAAAAAAAAAAAAAAATCTGGTAATTCTTTATTTTTACGTTTAACGGTTCCCATTATGCTTAAATATCAAAGAGAAATTAAAAATGCATGCCGTGGAAGAGTTTGGGTCTCATGGTAGAACTTTGCCTAAAAAATGATGAAAATCGAAGATATTTTCACAAATTTTACAAAATGTCATATATATCTGGAGAACACCTTTGACAGTATTCAAAATGAATAATAATTTCAAAAAAAGGATTTCTCCTGTGATTTTCTAACAGACATTGAAAATGATACTGTATGCTTTTATTTGGTTTATTCACCCTGTGGGAAGATTGTGGCTTTGAAATGAAGAGAATCTCAGCACCCTTTGCTCTGTCCTTTTGATGCTAAACATGCAGTGACAGCCACTATAGAAGTGACCCACCGTTCTTCCATCTAGCCCTCATTATTCGCGCCATGGCTGCTGCGCCTGCATCCTGTTTCATCTCATTCTGTCCTAAACTTAGGTCTACAGCATGAAACCAGCACCTTGTGTTATGTGTAGCGCGCATAAAAATGTATGGGCTCACGTGTAGTTTCAGGACATCAGAGGTGTCATCAAAAGAGATTACAGGCAGACTTTTTTAAATTTATTTTTTATTTTTGGATATTTGCTCTTCATGTTAAAATCAGGTTGTTAAAAAGTTTACAGGGATCTCAGCATCTTACCAGGGACTGGCTGCTTAGAAAGTGAAGCTGTTCTCTGAATTTGATATTCCATTCATCCCATAAACTAAGCATCATCTTTACTTTTTCATCCAGTTCAGCTTTGACATTTTCATTTTGCAAGTAATCCATCTCAAGTCTCAGTTGGCAAAAGATTTTGTCCAACGAGAACGTTTGAAGAAGGCGAAATGACAGTCGGTTATGTGGCTTCATGTAATAATACGACATGTTTTGCACTTTTAGTCATGACTAATTCACAGGCTCAATGAGCCCCTCAGAGTTTCCCACACATCAAAGTAGAAACAGGCCTAAGAGTGCTTTGCATGTCTTTATTTATTTTATAATTTTCTCATTTGAGTCTCACGCTGTCCTCACTATTTCCTGCACTGCCCGCGATGCGGACGGGCATGATGAGGTAAAATACCTTCAAATGGGTCAGCAGAGAGACCAATCAGCCGCAGCACCATCTGTTCCTCTAATGACTACCTGGCTGCTCTGTGATGTGACACGGTTGGCTGGAGAGGCTCCATAGAAAACGTTCTGTCATTAAGCCTCTGCATTTCCACCAACTCTGCACAACTGATGACACCTGATCAGGCCTGTCTCACTTTTTAACATACAAAATTACAGCCTCAGTTCCTACTGCTGCCGTGCCCCTTCATCACTGGGGACAAAAGGAGTCAGTGATTATTCCAGCGTGTATACAGTGAAACACAATGAACAGTATCTCCCTTTGTTCTCACTTTGTTAAAACTGGAATAGATCCCAGAAAGACGCTGTCGTTTCTTACGCTCTGTCTGAAAATATTTTCAGTAACAACTAATGATCTGCTTCAGGATTTTGGTAATGCTGTTCTTTGACTGAGTAACACAATGTTCTTATTGTTTAAACTAGGATAAAATGAAACAACCTCCAACTATCTTAAAAGGTTTAGATAAATTAAAACATACTTGTCAAAGCTGAAAGACTACGCAAACTATTTAATTATTAACAGATACTTTAAAGGTAAATATTCTAAAAGATTTAGGACTCCTGTTTTTCGATTTATTGTCGATAAAGAACGAAATGTTAAATTGTCCATATACATACATGCTTTCAAGAAATCTACCACTTTGGTATCAAGTTTGTCTCATCTTGTGCTTTAGTTTTACAACCTGGCAGCATTTTATATTGCGACTATAGTGGTACAGCTACTATATTAAGGTGTAGATAGGCAGCTGCAGTAGCTTTAGCAGTAAAATATCATCTCTACAGAGTTTTAGTATTTACAAAAGTTTCAACTGAAGCTTTTTAAAAACAAACTGATTAATGGGATTGAAAAATAATGAATTAATCAAATAGTTTGTGGCCTTTTAAACGACAATAAGCAAAGATGAGATCATGAATGAGATCCTCTTTCCTTTCTTTACTATATAAATTAAAAATTTCAGATTAATTAAGATTTTGTTCAGAGACACAAACCTAACTTTTGTGGTCTCAGCACCCAGTACACAAGTTGAGACCAAGATTGGACAAATGTCAGCGCTATATCAGAAAGAGCATCTGGTGCATCTGAGCCAAACCAAGCTCTGGAAACAAGGCAGAATACTGGTCTTAGTGTTACCCTTAGCTAATGTGTTTTTGTCTTCCCAGCAAGAAGTCAGATTCCAGTTAAGTTGATCTGCACTGACATTATGCCTCGTAATCAAGGAGAAACAAACCCCAGGACTGCCTGCAGCCTTTAGCTTTATATGGATATGGTAAGACATTAAGTGTGAAAGAATCATTATAATTCACACAAACAAGTAAACTATGATTTTCAACTACATAATCCACAGCACTTCCCAGGGTTCCTGATTTACCTCAGCTGTATGACTGACAGTGATTGATTGAATAGTAGAGAAGTTCAGGTAATTTAATGGCTAGTAGACAATGCCATTTGTTCATCCACAAGTACAGTACATCCAGAAGTACAGTACATCCAGAAGTACAGTACAAATGAATGAGTTTCCGGTTTATGAGGACATGGCAGGTCAGCCGATGTGTGTAAGCCTGTGTGCCAGGACAGCCTAGATGTGATTTTTCCCCTGGCTGTGAGTTAATGCCAAAAATCCAGGGCACTCTCTGTAGCACTGAGCACTCAAAGTTTTGTTAGCTTGACAATGTGCAGTTATACAGGTAGTGCAGAATTATTAGGCAAATGAGTATTTTGTCCACATCATCCTCTTCATGCATGTTGTCTTACTCCAAGCTGTATAGGCTCGAAAGCCTACTGCCAATTAAGCATATTAGGTGATGTGCATCTCTGTAATGAGAAGGGGTGTGGTCTAATGACATCAACACCCTATATCAGGTGTGCATAATTATTAGGCAACGTCCTTTCCTTTGGCAAAATGGGTCAAAAGAAGGACTTGACAGGCTCAGAAAAGTCAAAAATAGTGAGATATCTTGCAGAGGGATGCAGCAGTCTCAAAATTGCAAAGCTTCTGAAGCGTGATCATCGAACAATCAAGCGTTTCATTCAAAATAGTCAACAGGGTCGCAAGAAGCGTGCGGAAAAACCAAGGCGCAAAATAACTGCCCATGAACTGAGAAAAGTCAAGCGTGCAGCTGCCAAGATGCCACTTGCCACCAGTTTGGCCATATTTCAGAGCTGCAACATCACTGGAGTGCCCAAAAGCACAAGGTGTGCAATACTCAGAGACATGGCCAAGGTAAGAAAGGCTGAAAGACGACCACCACTGAACAAGACACACAAGCTGAAATGTCAAGACTGGGCCAAGAAATATCTCAAGACTGGTTTTTCTAAGGTTTATGGACTGATGAAATGAGAGTGAGTCTTGATGGGCCAGATGGATGGGCCCGTGGCTGGATTGGTAAAGGGCAGAGAGCTCCAGTCCGACTCAGACGCCAGCAAGGTGGAGGTGGAGTACTGGTTTGGGCTGGTATCATCAAAGATGAGCTTGTGGGGCCTTTTCGGGTTGAGGATGGAGTCAAGCTCTACTCCCAGTCCTACTGCCAGTTTCTGGAAGACACCTTCTTCAAGCAGTGGTACAGGAAGAAGTCTGCATCCTTCAAGAAAAACATGATTTTCATGCAGGACAATGCTCCATCACACGCGTCCAAGTACTCCACAGCGTGGCTGGCAAGAAAGGGTATAAAGGAAGAAAAACTAATGACATGGCCACCTTGTTCACCTGATCTGAACCCCATTGAGAACCTGTGGTCCATCATCAAATGTGAGATTTACAAGGAGGGAAAACAGTACACCTCTCTGAACAGTGTCTGGGAGGCTGTGGTTGCTGCTGCACGCAATGTTGACGGTGAACAGATCAAAACACTGACAGAATCCATGGATGGCAGGCTTTTGAGTGTCCTTGCAAAGAAAGGTGGCTATATTGGTCTCTGATTTGTTTTTGTTTTGTTTTTGAATGTCAGAAATGTATATTTGTGAATGTGGAGATGTTATATTGGTGTCACTGGTAAAAATAAATAATTGAAATGGGTATATATTTGTTTTTTGTTGAGTTGTCTAATAATTATGCACAGTAATAGTCACCTGCACACACAGATATCCCCCTAAAATAGCTAAAACTAAAAACAAACTAAAAACTACTTCCAAAAACATTCAGCTTTGATGTTAATGAGTTTTTTGGGTTCATTGAGAACATGGTTGTTGTTCAATAATAAAATTATTCCTCAAAAATACAACTTGCCTAATAATTCTGCACTCCCTTTATATTTGGGGCATTATATTTCTAATTCATGATCTTTTAGAGCCAGTCAGTCATGTTTGGGATAAATTACAACGCTTAAAAAATATCAGCTCTGCTTTAATCTCATGTTTAAGAAACAAAGTGTTTGTATTTTGTTTTGCATAAAAGAATGAAAGTAACTTACAGTAAAATGTCTTAAATAAGTTGAAAGTCTTTTCTATTTCCCTGAAACATCACAATTATTATACTAAAGTATGAACCACATAAAAATGTTGATATATGTGAAAATGTGAAAGAGTCACTGTCATGAATAAATTATATTATGAAATGTTTAGGTCTTATAAGACTGTAGACATGGAAATGTTTTGTACCTTCCTTTTTATATATTGGACCAGATTTTATTATAATTTGGTAAAAGACATGTAATAGATATAGTTCATGTAGTTCCAAGTATTCATGTGATAACTGACTGAAATTAAAGCTGTCACTGGATACTGAGGCTCACCGAGGTTAAGTATCTCATTCAGTACACTTGTATTTGGAATAGATGGAGACATTTGTCACATTCAGAATTTAAACTAAATAGATATTTATAGGAAATTACAAGATGGGTAAATTCTTCAAATGAGGGAAAATCGCAAGTCTGTTGCCGATATGTTGCTGTCTATATGCACTGAAATTTGCATTAAACAGAAGTTCACATTGACTACTTACATTTAGAAACTAATTAGAGGAGAAACTTGAAACATAAATTTAAAAAATTAGCCCCACAAATAGTGATTCAGTTACTGCATGATGGCAGTTTAACCAGAAAATGACATAGGCACTCAGCAAGCTTGCTTTTATAGGAATATAACCAGAATGCAGCCAGAGGGCAACCAGCTGAGTCAACTTCCATATTGTAATAAGATGTATCACAGATGAGTTAAGCTCAATGTGCAGACTGACCCAGATTGATTGCAACGTGTCTGTCTGTGTTTATATATTAGATGGCAATTACTTGTAACCCTTCATCAGTCTGCCTCAGAGTAATTGATTGCAGTCCATGTGAGTCAGAATCCATTTGTTGAGTGATAGGCTGTTGCATCTTTAACCTCTGGGTGACCAGTTGGTCACCATATCTACTTACAGTCAGTCGTTGAATGTAAAAAAAAAAAAAAAAAAAATGTAAATGCAGTCACTGGACAGGAAGATATTTTTCCCAGTTGCAGGGAAGTTGCCATCCTGTTTTTACTGTAATATGACTAAGCCTTAAAAAAAAAAAAATACTGAGGTGGTTTTGTACTGTCAGATGTCAGATGTAGGAGTTTGAAATCCATAAACCTACTTTTTTCCTTGGTGTCTGTTTAACATAGCATTCCCTTTAGCACAACTAACATTCATCGGTCACTCGATTGAAGTGATATTAGATGTGAATATCAAATATTTAAACATTCAAAAGTGTCATCCCACCTAGTGACTTCATAGTGTACTGGTTTACCTGTTCACCGAACAAGCAAAAGGTCCCTGGTGTGCTTTTGGGAGGAGGCACAAATTCCTTGGGGATTGTGTCAGGAAGGGCAAATCTGCTGAATCGAACATGTGGCTCTATGTGCTACAGTGACCAGGTATGAATACGGGAGCAGCTGAAAGTAGCTGTGAGCAAAATGGTCACACCTGCACGTTTTGTATAAAATTTGAGGAATCCATCCGTGTTTCATTTTTAAGGAAAAAAGACTTGAGCGGCAGATCTGGATTTGGGTTGAATAAGTAAAAGACATCACTGTGTAATTAGGAGTAAGTCAGTAATTAATACTTTCTATTTGGGATAGAAATGCATAACTCAATCCACATGATATCTGAGGAATCAAGCTACCAGTCCAGCAACAGTTTGGAAAAAAACAGCTTCCCGTTTTCACAGAGCGTCCTAAAGGTCATTTATACACATACAACAAAGAAAGTGCTTCCTGGACTTGCTGAAATACATATTTAATAAAAGCTCCGTAAGATAAAAACTGAACCAGCAGCCCTTTATACTAATAAAAGTACTATTCAGCATTTATAATCACACATAGTCACACATAAGTTGCTCATAGCACAGCTTCAGTAGTGAAGGTGATATACAGTAGGTATGGCATTTTTCAAGAAAAGGAATGCCTCTTCCCTTTTCTACTAAACATGTAGAAAAGTGTGGAGTGAGTTCAGTGTGGAGTGTCTCCACGCCCTATAGACCAGTTTACTTTTAGAGCTGTCTGTTGCACAGCACACAAAAACAGCTTGTCCAAACACAAAATGGCCACCACAGGAGGGCCCCTCACTCATTTCAGTTTATTGAAAATTGCAAGAGCCTTAGGCAGTAAGAGGGAAGTATAAAGGGAAGACTCAAAGGAAAGCAAATGCATGCAAATTTTGGTTGTGTAAAGATGCTAACATACTAAAGTGTAGAGCCATTGTACTGTATGAGTAATTTAATATAAATTAATTCTTTTTTTTTTTTAGCACTGAGCGGTCTCAGTAATCAGGGTTTTATTTATCTCTGCTGCTGAGATTAAAGAACTTCCAAGGAGCTTATAAATTATTGAATTACTCGGGTCCTAAACAGCAGTGGTGCACGCTATGCCCTTATCTAATCTAATCATTTTTCACCCGTAAACAAATCTGTAGATATTAGTACAATCAGATCAGCAATCTCATGTATACGCTACAATTATTTATTGCATATTGTACCTTCACTACACCACGTCAGAATAATTAAGTTGCTGGCTATCACAACATTAAATCAGCAGCTCTTGAGCATATGTTTGCAGGATGAGCAGATACAGACACATTATCCAGTTCTATAGAAACAGTAGTTCACAAAGTGGCTGATCTGATTGATGCAGAGCAGCCGACCCCATTGATGTACCATTTCACAACGACAGTCTAATGGGATCATGTTAATTAACAATATCATTATTCTATATTGCATTTCCCTCAGATCAGTAAAGTGCAATAAACTGTTTTATCTATTTTCATAGTCTTCCAGCCGCCTGTGATAAATTGAGAAATTAGTGCGGGTTATTCATTTTATTTAGTTTCTTGACAGTTTCCATGGAATCCAGAGAAACGCTGCATGCTATTTCTTACAAATCTTGACATTTCCACGGCACCACTTTCCTGTGCTGCGGCATTAAATGCCCATCAAACTAACAGCCTGTAAAAACATTTCTGGGATGAATTACAGGTGTAAAAGTGAGCTGTGAATTTAGAAAGCTTTCTGCAAGTCATTGTTTGCTCTAAGTTTTGAAAGTTGTTTCAAATATTGATGAGGTGGTTGACAGATTAAAACTGGCAAGGAGCTGCACCACGACAGCATGTCCTTTCCAAGCTGTAAAGCAGACCATTTTATATTCTGTGTGTTGCATGCTGCACTGGGTGCCTTTTGTTGAAGGGAACCAACAAAGGTGGGCAGTGGCCAGCATTTGTTTTGAGAGAAAACAGAAGCCCCCAGTTGATTTTTTGTGTTTGCTCTGCCTTTAAAATATTCAACTCAACCTCATAGCTAACACCCGATAGCAGAGAAGAGTCCCAGAAGTACCCACTGAGTCGGAAACTTTAAATCTTCATCCCACCTGTCGTTCCTGTGTCAGCGCTATTACGCTTCTTGCACTGAGTACATGCCTGCCTGTCAAGTCAGGGTGAAACTTGGAAATGAATCTTATTGTTTCCGACACCGCTAATGGTTTATTTACAGCCCCAGCAATAGTTTCTGTGTCTGAAGGTGGATCCCTTGGAAAGCTTCATGTTCCGGCTTGTTAATAGGTACATTTGTGTCCCAGAGGAGTGGAGATGCTCGAGGACAACCTCATGCAAGCAAACAATTAGTTGCACTGGAATTAACTGTTATGCAAAATATAACAAAAACAAAAGTGCAGCACAAGACAGAAAAAAAAAAAACATGGTTATGTTTCCTGGAAACTGTATTTATATATTTCTACTTAGCTCGGGTTTTTTAAGTATGTTTTGAGGCAGTATAATTGCTGCTTGGATAATATTCAGTGGAGCCTTTTTTTCCAATGCTTGTCGTTTTTCTCATGAAATTCACTTGAACAGTATCCACTTCATATACCTAATGTTGTACACATAATGTCTTATGGTGTACTAAAAGTGTTCAGTGTTCAGGGCCAACTCTGAACACTATATGATTTGGCAAGTATAAAAAAGAAATATCGATTTCCTCGTCTTCAATTCAGGGTCACGGAGGGGGCTAGAGGCTAACCTAGCAGTCACAGGGTCAGAGACAGGGTACACCATGGCAGTTCATCAGACTATTGCAGAGCTAACACAGAGACAGAACCATTCCCAGTCATATTCACACCTATGGCCGATTTAGAAACATCAGTTAGCTTAACCCCATGCACCCATGCATGTTTTGGGGCTATGGGAGGAAGCCAAAGTAGCAACAGACACAAGGAGACCATGCAAACGTCAGCCATGGATTTGAACCCAAGATCTTCTTGCTGTAAAGTAATGATGCTAACAGCTGCACCACAATGCCACCCCATCATGCAATAATGGCAAACAATACGGGAATATAATTAAGGGCACAGGGTTACTTGCAGTTACTATGATTGCTCTGTTTGTCTCGCAGCACATAGTCGTGTGAAAAAGAAAGTTTTCAAGGTGCCAGGGTCCTGTGGCTCCTCTACCACCAGGGTTGAAAGTTGATATTTAGAGTTTGTCAAATGTGGTGCTGTATTATGGCCAGACGTCTCCACTTTGGTATCGTGTGTCCAAACGACATTGTTGCAGAAGTCATTTGGTTTGTTCAGATGCAGCTTTGTAAACTTAAGCCACGCTTCTGTGTTCTTTATGGAGAAAAGAGGCATTGTTCTCACAACCCTTGCAAACATAGAATACTTGTTCAGTATCTTTTCAGATTTTATTGTCCTGAATTTTAACATTTACTATGTAACTCTTGAGCTTTTTTGCAGACTGAGCATTGCATGTTCTGACCTTGGGGTGAATTTGCTGAGACGTCCACTGCTGGGAAGATTGGCTGCAGTTTTCAATGGCTTCCACTTGTGAATCTTGCTCACTGTGAAATGATGGACTTTAAATTGTTTGGAAATGACCTTATAACCCTTCCCAGATTGATAGGCAGCCACAGTTGTTTCACGAACATCTTTGTTGATGTCTTTTGTCCTTGGCATTGCGTTAGTACACACGTAAATGCTCCAAACCAGCACAGACAACTGACAAAACATCTGCTTTTGTAAAGATGATCACACTTGCTGATGGCCAATTAATTTTGAGTAGTTTTAATTCTCAAGATTGGACAGACGTAGACAAAATAAGGTATCTGGTTAAGTCAGCCACCGTGAATGTTGCCGGCTTAAACAGGCTGGTAATTTCACCTGGAGCAAGCCAGTGGAATGGTAGCTTAATAACGCAGATGGGGAAAAACACATATCCGCCTGTCTGTTTTGTGTCTTCTGCCTCTCAAATTTTAAAACAAGCTCTCATTTACATTGTATATTTAATCATCATCAGTTAGTCTTATTAGTATTTGTTAAGATAAGATAACCTTTATTAGTCCCACACGTGGGAAATTTGTTTTGTCACAGCAGGAAGTGGACAGTGCAAAAGTTATGACGCAAAAATTAGAATACAATAAGAATAAATACAGTACACAACAATATATTCATTTACTTCAAGTTAAGAATATACCCATACGATATCATCTCTCCTCTTCTGAATAAAGTAACAGTGAATCCTGTTTATGTTTTGAATTTATCAAAAGTTTTCATTCAGCTTAATGTTGCATCACTTATTTGATTGCCTGTATAGATTTCCCCCCAGTGTTTGGCTTGCTATAATAGCAGAACACAATTTAGATGAAGCCCTAAGCATAAAATATGCAAATGACAGCATCCCACTAATATTTCAGTCAGGAAGCAATAAAGGCGAGAGTCTGTGGGAAATAGAGAATCTGATTGTTGTGTTCATCTGATTTTAAATCCTCTCCCTCTATGTATTATTTGCTATATGCATGTATATACTTTATTTGACCAAAAAAAAAGGTTTTTTTAGGTTAAAAATCAGTTCCTGACACCTCATTTAGCAGTTATTGCACTGAGGTTGACCCGCAGGAGCTCATCAGCTTGCTTAGCCTCAGGTGAAACTGATTTTTTGGCTTTCACACTATAGATTTATTTAACAGATAAGGGACACAGAGACCAGGTCAGTTCAGTGACTGAATCTTGGTTGCTGCTCTCTAATCTCAATTTGAAATGATTTGAGCTCTGTGACATGGCGTATTATCCTGCTGATAGTAGCCATCATAAAATGGGTACACTGTGTGCATAAAGGGATGGACAGGGCCGGCAACAATACTCACGTAAGTTGTAGTAAGAGGCCCAGAGTGTGCCAGGAAAATATCCCCCACACCATTAAAAGTCTGAACCCCTGACCAATGCCAAGTTCTGCTCCACCATCGGAATGTTAGAGCAGAAATCATAGCTCATCAGACCAGGCAACATTCTTCTAACTCTTTAAAACCAAGTGATATTTGATACATGAGTTTTTGTGAGTTTTTTAAGACTTCTACATGAGCACCGATTTTTTTTTTTTGCCCCAAAAAACCCCCCCAAAAAAGTAACAAATACTATAAAAATGTAAACTCACATATTCAAATTAATATTTATTTATTTGTTTCATTTAATCAGAAGGTTGAATAAATACACACTTTTTTCAAAAGAAAATAAATATTGAAATCTCTGGCAATTATTTCATGGTTCAGGCTTTAAAGGCCTCATCTTCTGTTGTCCATTTTTGTAGAGCCTGTTTAAACTGTTTCCTTTCTCAGCTGACAGGAGAGGCACTCGGTGTGGTCTTCTGTGGTCAGAGTAGTCCTTCCTATCAGAACAAAGCAGCCTGGCCATTCTCCTCTGCCATTAACAGGGAGAGCACTTTCATCTACAGAACTGCTGCGTACTGGATATTTTTTTAAGGCTATTCTCTGTGAACCCCAGAGGTGGTTGTGTGGGGAAATCCCAGATCTGCGGTTTCTGAAATTGGATATTTGCATTAACTCACATATGAATAATTGGATAAACAAACAGATGAGTGCAAATTAGAGCATGCAACTTTCCCAATGTATTTCTTCTGTTATCTTATCTTATGAGAAGGTGAACCCAAAGTGACATTTTATTTTTAAAGAAAAGTTTTTCTGTGCCACTGTTGCAGCACGTTTTTAATTACAAAGTTTAATTTTCAAAGCTTTTTAATTTCAAAATCATATTTTATAACTCTTTTATTTCATAGTAGAAGATCAATTCTAGTTATGTGATTTCATTTCGTATCAAACTTGCTGTTCAGAATGATCCGTGATGAGTGATTACAACTTCATAATGTATGCACTTTATCTGTTAGCATCAAAACAGGAAAGCTAGCTTAGCAAAGCAAAAAGAACTGGCTCTACATATTCAGTGGTTTTATTTAAAGCCTGTTGTCATCGCTGTTGCCACATTATTCAGTAGAGGTCTGTGTTTTCTCCCTTGATATACTAAAGCCATCTGTGTTTCCAGAAGAGCAGCTCTTACAGTACACAACAGTTTTCTGCAATGTAACATTTATAGAGACGGAGTGATGAAAAAGCTTTATAGGCTCATTCATGTTTAAGGGTTCCAGTGTTATAGTTGACAAAAAGTCTTTTCAGCGGAGCTTTTTGCTTGATTTATGTTTAATAAAACCAGAAAAAAGGCTCATAAAATGTGGAGGTTCAATTGGGGAAAACATAAATAGTCCTGAAACGAGTGCATGGTCACTCTTCCATTTTTTCCAAGGATGATGAAGTCTCAGTTACAAGCAAGCAAATGTGGCTTTTGCCAATAAACTGCTGGGCGGGAAGATTTAAGGTTTTACCACTTGCTGTGCTACAATAGTCGTATTATTTTTTTCTCACATCTCCGCTTCATCAGGCGGTCCTGTCACCAGAATTTCATTAGCTGTATCATTTAATTTGTTACTAGCCAGGTCAGGACAAGGAGAGTCCAACCTTCATAAAACCAACAATAAATAAGAAGCAGGAGCATGTTCTTATTAAAATGTAAAGCATGTATTATAATATTATTATGTCCAAAGTCCTGCCATTAGAATGACATATCATTAAAAGTATAACTAGCAATTTTTGAAAGTGTCAAGTCAAATGAAACCCAAAGTAATCAATTTAAATTTTTGGCACAGGCCCTCCTTAATACTCCAGCTTTGTACGAACCAGTTAATTCAATCTGGTAATCTATTAGCTCTGAGACGTCGGTATTGGAAAAACACTTTAGAGACCTGTCTACAGATGGACACGGGGCCATGAATCAAAACATTTTTGTTGTGTGCAGAGGAGTGCGTAATAGCCCTTTTTAGAAACTAGTCCACCAAACAGTCAACCTAGACGCTCGCAGAAAGAAATGTCGTGTTGATGAATGAATGTCTTTGTGCCCTGCTCCTCATACAATTTTACTGGTTGCGATATAATAAATCACGATAAATTGAATCTCTTCTGGTAGTATAGGCTAATTATGCCCCCCGCCACCCTCTCCGTTCCCCTCCCTGTTGTGTTTCTGTCGTGCTTCGTGTCCTAAAGGTTCAGTGCCTAAACACGAAGCTGTGTGCACCTGTTCCTTCCTTATAGACCATTTTATTTTACCATCTTGCTGCCAACTGGGCCAATCTGTTCACACAGAATGGGAAATTTCATTTGTGACAGTGTGACATCCTATGCTATGGAGAATGCTTGAAATAATAGCGCTGCAAAGGTCTGGGAACGCACTTGGAGGCTCTGCTCTGTGCTATAGCAAGAGAAACAAAAGCAGAGACACCCACATATGGCTTCACTCATATGGATAAACTGTATCAATCTAAAAGATGGTGCTCATCATCTTCAATATTACTTTTCTTCATATTGTTGGTACAGTGATTGGATCCTGATCTCACCCATGATTAAAATCCATTTTTCATTATCTTTAGACCTGATACCTTGTCGGACACCTTGTCTCAAACTTGGCAGGTGCTTTTAGGCCTAAAATGCTGCTTTAGACTAGTCCAATTTTAGTCAGTTAGATCAGTTGATTATACACTATACTGTATCATACCTGCAGGAGATGCTCATATATGGAAACCAATGCCATGAAACTCCCAGCACAGGTTTTTCTGTGCTGATGTTAACATCAGAGGAGATTTGAATCAGCCTTACTAGGCAAATGAGTATTTTGTCCACATCATCCTCTTCATGCATGTTGTCTTACTCCAAGCTGTATAGGCTCGAAAGCCTACTACCAACTAAGCATATTAGGTGATGTGCATCTCTGTAATGAGAAGGGGTGTGGTCTAATGACATCAACACCCTATATCAGGTGTGCATAATTATTAGGCAACGTCCTTTCCTTTGGCAAAATGGGTCAAAAGAAGGACTTGACAGGCACAGAAAAGTCAAAAATAGTGAGATATCTTGCAGAGGGATGCAGCAGTCTCAAAATTGCAAAGCTTCTGAAGCGTGATCTTCGAACAATCAAGCGTTTCATTCAAAATAGTCAACAGGGTCGCAAGAAGCGTGTGGAAAAACCAAGGCACAAAATAACTGCCCATGAACTGAGAAAAGTCAAGCGTGCAGCTGCCAAGATGCCACTTGCCACCAGTTTGGCCATATTTCAGAGCTGCAACATCACTGGAGTGCCCAAAAGCACAAGGTGTGCAATACTCAGACATGGCCAAGGTAAGAAAGGCTGAAAGACGACCACCACTGAACAAGACACACAAGCTGAAACGTCAAGACTGGGCCAAGAAATATCTCAAGACTGGTTTTTCTAAGGTTTTATGGACTGATGAAATGAGAGTGAGTCTTGATGGGCCAGATGGATGGGCCCGTGGCTGGATTGGTAAAGGACAGAGAGCTCCAGTCCGACTCAGACGCCAGCAAGGTGGAGGTGGAGTACTGGTTTGGGCTGGTATCATCAAAGATGAGCTTGTGGGGCCTTTTCGGGTTGAGGATGGAGTCAAGCTCAACTCCCAGTCCTACTGCCAGTTTCTGGAAGACACCTTCTTCAAGCAGTGGTACAGGAAGAGGTCTGCATCCTTCAAGAAAAACATGATTTTCATGCAGGACAATGCTCCATCACACGCGTCCAAGTACTCCACAGCGTGGCTGGCAAGAAAGGGTATAAAAGAAGAAAAACTAATGACATGGCCTCCTTGTTCACCTGATCTGAACCCCATTGAGAACCTGTGGTCCATCATCAAATGTGAGATTTACAAGGAGGGAAAACAGTACACCTCTCTGAACAGTGTCTGGGAGGCTGTGGTTGCTGCTGCACGCAATGTTGACGGTGAACAGATCAAAAAAAAATCGATTGTGCATGTTCCCCCACCTAAAATGATGACAGAGGTCAGTAATTTGCACCAGAGGTACACTTCAACTGTGAGAGACAGAATGTGAAAAAAAAAAAATCCATGAATTCACATGGTAGGATTTGTAAAGAATTTATTCGTAAATCAGGGTGGGAAATAAGTATTTGGTCAATAACAAAAATACAACTCAATACTTTGTAACATAACCTTTGTTGGCAATAACAGAGGTCAAACGTTTACTATAGGTCTTTACCAGGTTTGCACACACAGTAGCTGGTATTTTGGCCCATTCCTCCATGCAGATCTTCTCGAGAGCAGTGATGTTTTGGGGCTGTCGCCGAGCAACACGGACTTTCAACTCCCGCCACAGATTTTCTATGGGGTTGAGGTCTGGAGACTGGCTAGGCCACTCCAGGACTTCTTACGGAGCCACTCCTTTGTTGCCCGGGCGGTGTGTTTTGGATCATTGTCATGTTGGAAGACCCAGCCTCGTTTCATCTTCAAAGTTCTCACTGATGGAAGGAGGTTTTGGCTCAAAATCTCACGATACATGGCCCCATTCATTCTGTCCTTAACACGGATCAGTCGTCCTGTCCCCTTGGCAGAAAAACAGCCCCATAGCATGATGTTTCCACCCCCATGCTTCACAGTAGGTATGGTGTTCTTGGGATGCAACTCAGTATTCTTCGTCCTCCAAACACGACGAGTTGAGTTTATACCAAAAAGTTCTACTTTGGTTTCATCTGACCACATGACATTCTCCCAATCCTCTGCTGTATCATCCATGTGCTCTCTGGCAAACTTCAGACGGGCCTGGACATGCACTGGCTTCAGCAGCGGAACACGTCTGGCACTGCGGGATTTGATTCCCTGCCGTTATAGTGTGTTACTGATGGTGACCTTTGTTACTTTGGTCCCAGCTCTCTGCAGGTCATTCACCAGGTCCCCCCGTGTGGTTCTGGGATCTTTGCTCACCGGTCTCATGATCATTTTGACCCCACGGGATGAGATCTTGCGTGGAGCCCCAGATCGAGGGAGATTATCAGTGGTCTTGTATGTCTTCCATTTTCTGATGATTGCTCCCACAGTTGATTTTTTCACACCAAGCTGCTTGCCTATTGTAGATTCACTCTTCCCAGTCTGGTGCAGGTCTACAATACTTTTCCTGGTGTCCTTCGAAAGCTCTTTGGTCTTGGCCATGGCGGAGTTTGGAGTCTGACTGTTTGAGGCTGTGGACAGGTGTCTTTTATACAGATGATGAGTTCAAACAGGTGCCATTCATACAGGTAACGAGTGGGGGACAGAAAAGCTTCTTACAGAAGACGTTACAGGTCTGTGAGAGCCAGAGATTTTCCTTGTTTGAGGTGACCAAATACTTATTCTCCACCCTGATTTACGAATAAATTCTTTACAAATCCTACCATGTGGATTCATGGATTTTTTTTTCACATTCTGTCTCTCACAGTTGAAGTGTACCTCTGGTGCAAATTACTGACCTCTGTCATCATTTTAAGTGGGGGAACATGCACAATCGGTGGCTGACTAAATACTTTTTTGCTCCACTGTATTTGTTTTTTGTTAAGTTGCCTAATAATTATGCACAGTAATAGTCACCTGCACACACAGATATCCCCCTAAAATAGCTAAAACTAAAAACAAACTAAAAACTACTTCCAAAAACATTCAGCTTTGATGTTAATGAGTTTTTTGGGTTCATTGAGAACATGGTTGTTGTTCAATAATAAAATTATTCCTCAAAAATACAACTTGCCTAATAATTCTGCACTCCCTGTAGTCTTTCTTTAGGCTGTCTGCCGCTTTGTGGCTGATTTGCTGTGGTTTCTACTAGAGATGGCACATACCACTTTTTTATGTCCGATACCGATACCATAAATTTGGATATCTGCCGATACCGATATGAATCCGATAGTGTTTTTTTAATCAACAAAAGTGTTTTTTAAAATATCTTGCTGCATTTTGTATAAGTTCATACTCAAGTTTAAAACAACAACTACACTAAAGCTATTCTGTTATACCTGTATGCAAAAAAAAATATTTCATAGTTCAGCAATACTGATCAATCTAATAAACTTAAACCTACACCATCCTCCCTATTCTGGTATTTTAAAGAGTACTTAGCATAAATATTAAGCAACCTAACTAATAGGGTTCCAACTCCCAGCAACAACAAAAATAAATAAATAAAAAATGGGGAACCACCCCTCACGCTCCACCTCATGATGCTTAATCGACGTAATCAACCTTAATTTGATGCAGTGTGAAAAAAAAATGCACAGAAATCAATTATTTTTCAAGAAATATTAAATAGATTCAACAACTTTCTTCAACAAAATTGCAGACTGCACAGATGGTACCTTCCCAAAGTAAAAAGTACTATAGCTTACTAGGGTATATATATTAGACTTAATAGTCACTATATACAGTAATTGACTTCTATTCCTTTTACATCAAATTAAAACTTTGGGTGTCAGATAATTATTTATTAAAAGCTAGACATTTTAAATGAGAATAAGAAAGAAAAGTATATCTTTTCCCTGTTAATGCCCTATCGGCCCCCCTGGCTAAACTTTGCTAGAGCCGCCCCTGCACAGTTACCAGCCGTCAGCTACATAGAAAAAGATCCTCGAGTAGAAAGTAATAATAAATAAATTCTAACAACAGCTGATCAAGCTTAAACGTGCTGCTGTTGTTCAGCCGCTGGTTTCCTCTTTCTGGTGCAAAGTGGGCCAAAAGCAAACCAGAGACAGGGACTCGCGACAGAAAAGCCGATCAGCTGATCGTTAAGCAGTTTCATGATTGAAGTAGCAGCAAGAAGAGGCAGTCGCTCCATATATCGCTTGTTAAGCTTAACGCAGGAATGCTTTACTTCTCTCGGGATAACTTTGTCGGAGATGAAATGCCGGGTTGCTAGCGAAGCTCCACATGCTATCCAGACCACCAACAGGTCCCGCATGCCACAGCCGCTCTATCACGTGATGCCTACTGCTCCGACGTGCTAACGTTCTGAGGTGAGTTACGGCGTGTTGCAAGTTTTGTGAGGTGCTTTCGTGATATTTAATGGATCGGATTACATTTTTTATTTTTCTCCGATATCCGATCCAGTAATTTAGGTCAGTATCGGACCGATACCGATACGTAATATCGGATCGGTCCATCTCTAGTTTCTACTGTAAAGCCTCCTTGTTTCCAATAAAACCGCTGACTGCTGATCACAGAGGGAAGAAGGGAAGACTTTTGAACTAACTGTTACAGTACCATGATCGAATTCATGTAGCTCTTTAGACTGAGCTATTCTTTCACAAAATGCTTGTAGAGGCCGACTGCACGGCCAGGTGCTTGATTTTATATGCGTGTGGTAATGGGACTGAACGCACCTGAACTGAAAGATTATCACGTGTGGTCCCATGTCTTTGTGTATGTGGTATATATAGTGTACTTGCATGCCTGGCAATTTTTTGTGGCCAGGTGGACCCATCCGCAGTGGTTTTACATTACAATGCATGCTCACACGGAGCAGGCTTCAAATGGACTTCAAAGAAGTATAACTGGAGTCACTACTCAGCCATCATGTCTCCAGCTGATTGTATGCATGTTCAGAGCATGTTCACTCCCCCAATTGTCCCGATTACTTCACCTGTGTCTCGTGAACATCACCCGTTGGCCTTTCCCAGATCAGCTCTTTGAGTATAAATAGTCCTGTCTCTCCCTTACTCTTCTGTATCGCATAAATGTAACGCATTACTGTAATAAATTCAGTCATTATATTACATTTGCAATTATGTGGTTACCTGCATAGCAAAAGTTCTTCAGTTATCTGCTTGCTGGGCAGAAAGAAAAACAACAAACTTGTGAATTACACTCTCTAACAACACTCTCTGAAAGAATTACTTTTTAAAATTAAATATCCAAACAGCAGGGGTCATCCATCCCTCTGTGTTCACCTTGAGAAGCTTCTATGTTTTAGATTTGTTACTTTTGCTGTGCATTTGGGCTATGTTACAATCTAAATAAAAGCATTAGATCCTCTCCAGGGTCAACCTTGATATGATCACTTCCTCGAGCAACCATTTGAGAAACATAATTGTAGGACAATCTGTCAATATATGTTAAAGTTACAAGTGGATACTTAAGTTTGTTAATATGACTTTTAAGCATCATGTCACAACAGTCTTATAACAGTCTCTGGGGTTTATTGAGTAGAAAAGCACACTATATATACTGCATTTTACTCTTACTCTTCTTTAAAATATTTATTTTATTAAATATTTATCTTACCACTTTGGCTTATGAAAGCAAAATGTTCTCTAGAAACTGTTGCTGAAGAAGTTGCAGTAGAGCAGAAAGCATATAATTGCCCTGGGTCTCATTAAGATCGTTAAGATTAGATTGTCCTTTGGTTGGATTGTGTTTAACAATCAGGCCTAACATCTGCATGCCTATCACCTGTGCAGCAGTTTACTACAGGCTAAGAAAACTGGCTGTTTGTACATATATATTTTTTAATCTCAGCCACAAAGGTGGATTAAATGATGCACAATCATCCCAACCATCATCAGCACACAAGTGATTTATCAGTTGGTTAAAACACTATCAAACCGTAGAGCAACAAGGCATTATAAAATTCAGTCTCTTTTGTTTTGCCATTCAGAATCCTAAATTCATGCCTGACTCTTTCACTAGTATTAAAAAGCAATTTCTCCCGTATCAGTCTGACTCAGGGACAGATTTACTAGTCATTTAATCTCATCCTGTGCAGGTATGTAAGAGATGCAGACCAGCTTAGACATTTTTATTCTGAAAAGCCGTTGGAGGTTATGCTTTACAGTGAAATGAACAATCACATAATCACTGCCTCATTTGTCTGGTAGACTTTGCTTCAGTCTGGAGAATAAAATTTTAAGGTATCAGACTCAGGTGTCAGCTTTCTATCAGCCTGCTGTTATATATATTATGCATCTGAGCAAGTCTACATGGGCCTTGTGTTTGTGCAGCTCTTTGTTTTCACTGCGCCATTAGCCCCAGAGTAAACAGCCATTCCTCGTTCCTGGCCTTGTTATACTGTCTTCCCTGTGCATGACCCTCATCCCTCCTCTGGGACGAGAACATATTGACGCCTCTGTGTATTTCTCGTGTCTGAGTAAAGTGTTATTAAAGGGAACAACTGTTTACCACTGTAAATCCAATGAGATATAACAGCCATTTCACAAGAGGACCAGGCCAATATTGTGAGAAATAAGTTTGGCTGGAAGACACAAGGGGAAAGTGAGGAGTAAACACATTTTTTAAGATGGCCTCGAAGTGATGATCTGCCCCTATAAAGTAGGGATGTCAACACAGCCGTGTATTGGCGATAACTGTGTTATTGTGTCAATAAAGTGCATATTGTAAATAACTGTGCAGTTGTTCTTTTGAACAACTACGATTGCAACCTCTTTTGCCACCTGCATGCACCTGTACTTTGAGCATAAATTTAATTAGTTTGCTGAAAACAATATACAGAATAAACAGCATTATAAATGAATTTTACTTTTTTATCATTGCATTTTGGGTTGTTGTTTTTTTGTAAAAGTCTTGTTTATATCATAAACATTCATTTTTGACCATAATATCCAATTCGTGACACTGTTTGTCTACAGTTTGTTTTCCCTCACACAGAGCTTAAACAAAAAAAATTGTTATTGATTCATTTATAGCGCCGATTTCTCACAGGCTTATCTTCCTTAAAGCACTAATTCATCTGATAGATTATTTTCTACAAAGGAAAATACATTGTTTTGCAAGTGTGGTCTTTGTTGTGGCTCAGTTGTCTTTTAGTCTAACAGAGTCCTTTTGTATGAGGGTATAGACTGCAGGTAATTACGCTCTATTGGTAAATGGAATTAAAGTCACGTCATTATGGCTATATTTGTCTGCTCAGGTTGCTGTTACAGGCATGGCGCTTTAAGGATGAAGCCTGATGGGAAATGTATTCGGGATGTGTGTAGCGGGACCGCCCGTGTGGGTGTGTGAAGAGAGAGAGAAAAAGGGATGTAAAGAAAAGTAGTAAAAGAAATATAAGAACTTCCTCGGCAGCCAGAGTGTGTCGGTGATGCTCGCTGTGAGTAAACTGTTTTCAGCCCACTATACGCGGTGTTCGTGCCTTGGAGAAGAAATAAAGTTCAGTGAAGCAGTTTTCCCACGCCTCTTTCCATCTTTTCACTAGTGGAGTTGACCTGTACAGTAAGCAGGCTGCCGGTAGTGCCAAAAAGTGATTGTCTGCCAAAAACTGATTTCCGGTATTTGCCAAAAAGTGATTGCTCGTATTTGAACTGCTATAAGCAACTTGTTGGGCTATAATATGTGAAACATGTGTCAAATGCATCCCTCATGGATGACACAAAGTCACACTGAGCCACAAACAACATTCGTGTAACAAGGCGTAATCAGTTTTTGGCAGTGACTTAAAACCTTTATTTATGCAGTTAAAAAAATCTCATTAACATTAAAAATAAAGACGTGGAGGTCCCTCCGGTCCGCTGACCTCCGGCTGAGCGGGACCCTCCTCGGCCGGCAGCGAGAGCTCCGGCAGCGAGAGCTCCTCCTCGGCCGGCAGCGAGAGCTCCGGCAGCGAGAGCTCCTCCTCGGCCGGCAGCGAGAGCTCCTCAGAGTCACAGTCAGAGTCAGACTCACAGAGTCTGTAAACCCTGTCCATAACCTCCCTCCTGAGCCTCTCCTCCGAGACCGCTGGGTCCATGCGTGGCGGGATCATTCTGTCACGGTCTGGCTGGCAGACCGTGGGGATGTGTGGGGAAAGAGGACCCAGGCGCGGTACTCTGTGTATAAACAGTGCGTTTATTTACAGTGATGGAAACAATAACAGTAAATCCCCGTGCTCTCCCGTGACTCCCGTGTCGTGTCTTCCCAAAAGTCCGTGCTCCGTGTTCTCCACTGCCGTGTGTCCACACACACCCCGTGCCTGCTGCCCTCCGAGGTTCCACGCTCCTCCTGAGGGGAAAATGACAGAGGCAGCCGTCAAGACACTTAATTCCAGTAGGCATACACTCAGACTTTAGCTAAGCAGAAGACTAACGTGGAGTCTCATGGAATGATCCCGCGTCGGTGGGAGCTCCAAGACTCTCCTAAGTAGCTCCCCCGACGAGCCCTGATCAGCGGCAGGTGTGTGGCTTCGGGTGTGGCCAGTCCTTCCGCAGGGCCACACCCCTCAGGCCTGCAGGTGGCTGAGCTCCATCCTCCAAGCATCCCCGCAGACATAAACACACACACTCACATCTACAATCATGGAGGAGAGCAGCAGCAATACCAAAATACATATAATAATCATAATAATAATATGATACATGACTGCTCAGGGATCCTGGGTCGCCCAGTCCCAGGACCCTGACAAAAAATGTCTTTTGTAAGAGTAAGTTGGCCAAGAGCACAGCAGAAATGGCAGCAAATATTACAATAGTTCTGTAAAAATATTTTAAGTGGGGATAAAGGACCGGATTGGTTATAATGTAAGTACAATAACACAGAGTTGTAAAGATACTTGAAAAAACAGATAATTTTTTAACTCTATATATAACCCCTTTGTAAACGCTGTTCACCGAAGTCTATTTACCAACATACGTAAAGATATTACACATAAAAAATACACGGAAACATTGGAAATCACTTTTTGGAACAAAACACCTGGCTACGAGCAAGTCACGGAGCCTTCAAGTAACTGCCAGAGGTTTCCTTACTACGGTTCGGGGCCGCGGATCTGGCGCCGTAACACTGCTTTCCAGCTTTGAAGATGGGTATATAGGGCTTTACTGCATTTTGGCCATTCTCCTGTGAAATGCGTAGTGTGATCTACCTTGAACAAAAAGAAAAGTCAGCGAGAGCTTCAAAAAGCTGTGAGACATGATCTACATGTTAACATATCCTTTATAGGGAGCTCAGCCACCTGTGCAAAAGGACAGCCAAATTCCATCTCAGCGTCCACGCAGCAGAATGACTGCTCAGAAAATAAACAAGCGAAAGACATCTGTGGCAGGAAGACTGTATAGCTGTGCAGCACAGAACAAAACAGGGGAGGGGGCATCCCAGGGGAGGGTCCTATCATGGCACAGTGTTTCCTTTGTGTCACCATATCGCGCTGCAGAATCCTGCCAACCCCAGAGCTCTTTTGAGCCCCAGAAGAAGAGAGATTGTAAAGCATACTTTTGCTTTTTGGTTGAGTTTTTTTCTGTTTTGTTTTTTTTAAAGGGCATTTTTCTACTCTTGTGAAATGTCAACCTCCACACTGGGATGATGTACTGAATGCTGAAAATGCTGTCTTTTAGATTATTGCACAAGATCTGTTGCTCAGTGATATGCAGGCACGAGTATTTAATTCAGGTTACAGTAATAAAGTGAATGAAAGGTGTTATTGTTTTGTCTGCTTAGACAAAAAAAGTGATTGGATGTCCTGAAGTAAATGTTTAAAGTTGTATTTTTTTGGCGTTTTCAGTCTTTATTCTTAAGTGTAGTGCAGAGAGTAGACAGTAAAGTGGGGAGAAGGGAAATAGTCTCTGCCTCTGCAGTTATCTTTGATATGTGGGTCACCCACTCAACTATGTAAGCCGTATTGGTGCCCGTGAAGTAAAATTTTATACAGGTGTGCTGTACCTAAGGACAGATTCATATATGTTTTTTTTTTTTCTTCCATCTCAGTTCACTTGATATTTCTACCATACTGTCACCTCACATCCTCACAGCAGGAGGGTTCTTTTCAACAAACGCTGTATGTGGCAGGCTGAGGCATAGACCCAATGTGCAGGACTTGAAGCAGAACTGAACTGAAAAAAGCAGCTTTATTGCTGGACTTAAAGGAAAATTACAAACTAGGAAATTTGGAATGGAATAAATAATCAACTAGGAGATTTAAACATGAGGGAGACACGCAAAATGATGGAGATTGCGACAATGTACAGAAGGAAACAGGGCTTAAATACACACAAGGAATTCAGGGAGATTAAATACACCAGGGAACACAGATGAACTAAATCTGACTAACAAAACTGAACACGACACACACAGGACAAGTGATTGTCACGCAAAACGAAAAAAGAAAACAGGAATTCACTAGCACTGAGACACGGACACAGTGAGATGACAGAGGCGAGACAAAGAGGCGAGACAAAGAGGCGAGACAAAGAGACTCGCGGGAGACAGAGACGAACACAGAGGAAGCAGATTGACAGAGACGCGACTGTAGAAACAGGACGTAAACAAACTCTAAGACCACAGGGATTTGACACAAGAAGCTGGGGAACACTGAGGGAGGAAACTAATACAACTTAGAATAGAATGCTAAATCCAATATTAACATGTGAAAAAAACTAATATTCAAACCAAGAATAACACGATATCCCATTAACCCTTAGAAGCTCCATCACAATTTAGAACAACTTAGCAACATTGGGCAAACAGGCCATTATGACATTTCTTGAAATTCCAGCTGAGGCTTTTGCTTGTGGAGTTTGCTTGGTCTTCTCATCACTGTGTGGGTTTCCTAAGGGTATCTTGACTTCCTCACACAGTCCAAACACATGTTTGGTTAATTAGTTATTTTAAATTGGCCATAACTATGAGCTGGGTAAAGAACTTGGAGTGCATAGTATAACGTCCTGTATGTATGATTTAAAAAAATGTGAGTTGTAATCTAAAGTACTTTCAGTCCTTTCAGTGGTGAGTAAGACTAGAAAAGAGCTGTATAAACAACCCATACTTGTCAGCTGGAGATGTACTAAGAATATCTACCATCCATCCACCTTCCTCCACTTCTCAGGGGGACTAGAGCTTTAGTGTCAGTGGATAAGCTGCTACTGTGTAATAATCGAATAGTGTTAAACTATACTGTTGTACATTTTGCTTTTATCACACTTTTGTATTCTTAGTGCAAAGCCTTTCTTTGTAGGAGAGTTTTCCAATTAGTCATTACAATGACCAGACTCATGTTGGCGAGGTCCCCTCATGAAGCTGAAACATCTCTGACCTAGCCTTGGGCTGTTTGTGGTGTGTTTGTGGGTGCATTGTCCTCCTGGGGAAAGTTGCTGCCCTGGAGCTAAGTCTGCAACATTTTTAAGTGGATGCTGAGTATTAAAGAAACACCTACATAATGACTGCCAGGTCCCAAGGTTTCCCAGCAGAGCACTGCATTGTGACAAAGTGTTATTCAGTTCATCTGCCTGTGGTTTTAAGGTCGTACTTGATCAGTAATAGTTACGTTTGGCCTGAGTAATAAAAGAGATCTGAACACTTTTACTAATGTGCTAAACAAATATACATGAAATTCAAAATGTGACAGTCACACAATCACAACATTTCACCCGATCTATACCAAGCCTGATACCCAGCATTCACAAAACCCTCACACTCATGTGGGTTCCCACTGAATAATAAGTGAGTTTTAACAATGCAGAAAATAAACGTGCCTGACAATGATTTGCTTTTTCCAGACGGCAGATGATTCGCAATTTATCCCACATATTTGCTGCGGTGATATTATTTTATTAGATATTGAGTTCATCCAAGTACTTTTCTTTCGTCCTCCAACTTGATTTACAAAGATACAAATTAGAAATCATCTAGTGAGTGATTTTGAGCGGCTCAGCAGCATTTCCTCATTTATTTGAATTGTTCTTGATAACTAAGTCTGCGCTGTGGGAAATGCTTCTACTGAGTTCAGCTGATTGAAACAAACTTCATTTAAAGATTTTCAGGGACACATGCTTTTTTTTATACTCATGTTTTCTTTCTCTCGCTCTCTTTCAGATGTAAATGGAGAAGCAGCAGTGTCACAAAGAGGGAGGCGGACGTCCAAACAGTTTTAAAGTGCTTTAAAATCCAAAAAAGATCCTTTCTGTCTGAAGTAATCCATTACTGACCATTAATGTCAAACCGCATGCTGGAGCAGCTTAATGCTGCCTCGCCAGGTGAAACGTCACTAATGGAAAGAAAGCCTTATGAGATCCTACTCATTAAAACACACCTAAATGCAGCATAATGCCTTCCAAAGTGTCATGTTTATACCTGTTGACAGTGGTCTGCTGGGCGAGCGCTCTGTGGTACTTGAGCATAACTCGCCCAACGTCCACGTACGTTGGCCACATGTCAGTGCCTATACG
Source organism: Astatotilapia calliptera (assembly GCF_964374335.1). Classification (NCBI taxonomy): domain Eukaryota; kingdom Metazoa; phylum Chordata; class Actinopteri; order Cichliformes; family Cichlidae; genus Astatotilapia; species Astatotilapia calliptera. The sequence continues at coordinate 21,192,017 of NC_137437.1, read as the reverse complement.
GAAGACTGTGAAACCTCATAAAAACATCACCTTCAACAACATCCGCACCCGCCCCCTTAACCCACACGCCTTTGAGTTTGTCATCAATGAGCCCAAGAAATGCGAAAGCGTCACGCCCTTTCTGGTCATTCTCATCAGCACCACCCACAAAGAGTTTGATGCGAGGCAGGCCATCAGAGAGACCTGGGGCGATGAGTCGACCTTCGGCGACGTCCGCATCCTTACGATCTTTCTGCTGGGCAGGAACACGGACCCTGTGCTGAACCAGATGGTGGAACAGGAGAGTCAAATCTTCCATGACATCGTGGTGGAGGACTTTATCGATTCCTACCACAATCTAACCCTCAAGACCATGATGGGAATGCGCTGGGTGGCGACTTTCTGCCCCAAAGCACAGTATGTCATGAAGACAGACAGTGACATCTTTGTCAACATGGACAATCTAATCTACAAGCTCCTGAAACCCAACACCAAACCAAGGAGGAGATATTTCACTGGCTACGTAATAAATGGTGGTCCCATTAGAGATATGCGTAGCAAGTGGTACATGCCCAGAGACTTGTATCCTGAAAGCAAATACCCACCTTTCTGCTCGGGCACCGGCTACGTGTTCTCAGCAGATGTAGCTGAGCTAATCTACAAGACTTCATTACACACAAGACTGTTGCACTTGGAGGATGTCTATGTGGGACTGTGTTTGCGAAAGCTGGGCATACACCCTTATCAGAACAGTGGTTTTAATCACTGGAAAATGGCTTACAGCCTCTGCAGATACAGGCGGGTTATCACCGTCCACCAGATCTCCCCGGAGGAGATGCACCGTATTTGGAATGACATGTCCAGCAAGAAACACTTGAGATGTTAGGGGACACGAGAGACACTTACAAAACAAAAAAAACCACGTTATTTTTCCCTTTTTCTTTGCCTTTTTCACCATTTAAAGTATTATCACCGAATGATGTAAACACCGAGAGGGCTGCTGCGAGTCTATTTCAAGACAGACGTTTCCATTAACATCCATCTACGTCTATATCTCACCTCATGATTGTTAATGAATGCACGAGGCTTGTAAAGTGTGTATTCTCATGCATAATTAAAATGGGGTGTTGTTAGTGAAAGTAATTTGTTCATATACTCCAGGTCCAATTTATGTAGACTATTCTTTAAAGGCATTAAGTCAATCAGCGTTAAGCATTAATTAGTGTGGCCTAACAGTTTGAGTCGGCAACATTTTCTATGCTAAAGTGTCCTTGAGCATGACACTGAATCTCTACCAGCTGCTGACCGAGCAAGCCTGACCTTCTCTAAGATTGCAAGCCAAAAGAAAAAAATGTGGAAATCAATAAAGTATCTACTTACCATAGATTAGATCCCTGTATGATGCACTTCAAAAATGTTTCTTAGAATTGAGAGAAGAGTTCTTTTACAATAAGAATGCAAATGTAACTCTAATTAGAAAAAAAGCGAAACCAGGTCGCATGCTGTGCTCTCACTTTTAAATCATACAAAGCTGAAAACAGGCTGCAGTCAATTATCAATCATCTAACAGAAGCTGAAAGGATAATTTGGCATGAAAACAAGTTATAAGGCCAAATGTTTGGGTTTTAATCAGCCCGCACAGTTAATCAGTCTTTTTTCTCGAATTTTCCTGATGTTTTTGTTTACATTTTGTCCTCATTTCACCACCTTTTTCTCTGAGAAAGCTGTTTGTATATTTCAGTTTTTAGATGCATTTTGTTGTTTTCTCACTCTGACATTTTCACTCTTGAGGTAATTATGTGTTTCAGCTATCAGCTTCTCATTACTGCAGCTGCTGCTCTTGGTTATGTACGCTGTATATCATCAGCTATTTCGGCTCATCAGCCTCTTCCACACATCAAGAGAAATGCAGCATCATGTCGTACAAGTGTCAGTTTAATTGTAACTAAGACCATTACCGACTTGATGAATTATCATATGTATCTGGCGTATCAGTAATTATGGAAGAACTGCTTCTGACATCATCGAGAACATTGTCTCTTGAACAACGTGGTGTTCACAGCCAAATTTCCTTTTCCTTTTATTTTTCTTTCAAAGGTTTTGTAGTATTATAAGCTAATGTGGCATTTACTGTGAAACCATCTATCCCATAAGGGGTTATTGTTATATATTGTATGTTTTTTATATTAAAAAACAAATACTTGAATAATTAAAGTTATAATACTGCTTTTACTCAGTGCCTTCTTCCAGTTTCATCAGTTGGTGGGTGGTGAAGGGTTGCAGCTTTATTGGCTTTTTTTGTGGGGGGGTTTTTGTTTAGAGATTTTGTATTGTGGAGGGCAGTTTGCTTTTTTTAATTTCAATTATTTACTAGACTTGTATAAAAAGAGGAAAGAGAGTGAAAAAGAAAAGAAAAAGAGTGGGTAGGTTACATCATAGTCTATACCCCTTCCTCTTTCAATCTTCAGCCCAACCTTCTCTCAATGTAAGCAAAGTTGGGATTATTTGGGAATATTTTTTTTTAAATAGCAGGGAAAAAAAACTTCCTTATTCTAACCAGTTACAGGCCTAGTCTATACCAAAGCTCTCACCAAAGAACAAGCCTGGAATCCATACACCCACAGCACACTTGCTAGTACCGCCTTTTGTCTTCAGAACTGCTTTAAATCTTTTGTGGCTCAGATTCAACAAGATGCTGAAAACATTCCTCAGAGATTTTGGTCCATAATAACATCATAGCATCACACAGTTGATGCAGAATATTCAGTGGCACATCCACGATGTGAATCTCCCATTTCACCACATCTCAAAGGTGCTCTATTTGACTGAGATCTGGTAACTTTGGGGGCCATTTCAGTAAAGTGAATTGTCATGTTCAACAAATCAGTTTGATATGATACAAGCTTTGTGCATTGTGGTCATAAAGAGATGGACATGGTCAGGAAATAGCATAGCTGGTACTAAAGGGCCGGCAAATGTTGTAGCAGAAATTGAGACTTACTGGATCCATTAACGTCACACAATATAGTCTTCTGCTGATTTAGTCCATCTGATTCAAAGTCCAACATTAAGAGACGCTCCTCTCCGTACCTTGGTTTTAACCAGCGGTTATTTGACTTACTGTTGCCGTTCTTTTAGCTTAAAGCAGTTTTGCCACTCTCTTCTGGTTATTAAGGCATTTTTATCCAGAAAACTGCAGCTCACTGGATATTTTCTCTTTTTGAGACTGTGCTCTCTAAGCCCTAGAGATGGTTGTGGAAGAACAATCCCAGTAGATCAGCAGTTTCTGAAATACTCGGGCCATCTCATCTGGTACTAACAACCGTGCCATGTTCAAAGTCACTTATAAATTCACATTCTGATGCTCATAACTGCTGCTGACATGCAACTGACTGATTAGATGTTTGAGTGAGAAGTTGAATAGGTCTACCTAACAAAGTGGCCTGTGAGTGTGTAATTTATGTGTATGCAAGAACTGTTTTTAACATGTCTACATTAAGGGGTTTTTTTTATTATTTAGCTAGAAAACCAGACAGATCACTATATGATGTCAGATATTCTGTAGTATAGGTTTGTAACATTAACAGAAATAAACAACTGGTCATACCGTACCACATTATGCCACAGTAACTTATACTTTTTGTGTATTAAAATGTAAAACTGTGCATTTTATATTTATGAATTCAGACTTGTACTTTAAAAAGCATATTTGCAGAAATATGGTAAGTTATTCAACTCCTTTGCAATCACAAACAAACATCGATTGAAGTGTAGGAGGTTCATTCTAATAGCAGCTGACAGATTTTTTTTTAAAAATAAAATACTTCACACACTTGTTTTTAAATCATAGCAATTCTTTATTGGTTGCTCTTAATCCGAAACTTGACATCAGCTGATTACAGAAGGAACAGGGGTAATATGTTGAAATGGTACACAGAACTGTACATAGAAAACACAATAAATTACTTCATAAAATAAAGAATTTAGTAGAAGTTAATATTGACCACCTCAATACCTAAAAAATAATTTAGAGCTACTGGACTTGTTTGGACAAACAAATGGCTCGTCACCTTTTCGGCAGTTGCCGTTTGGTTTCATCTTCAAATGCATCGTCATCCAGTACACTTTAGTAACTATGATGTTTCGGGGAACGAAAAAGTTTTGTAGTGCAGCAGGACAGAGCAAGGAAATTCAACCATTGTGTTTTGCTGATTAGCATCTGAAAACCCATCAACAAGAACAGATTATATGACTGCAGGTCCTGTTACGGTGTGTTCGTCTGACGACAGAAGCACATAAATTAACTTGTCTCCCGGGGCTAAGCATCTGTTTGTCAGGTCCACGCATTCAGCCCAAAAGTGCATTTTAGCTTGCCTCATTAAGTTAAGATACTTCACTTGAATTGTGTCATTGCTGAAATAATACACTGGTGGAATGGCAATCAGCAGGTTCCCCCTCTTTGTGCGGTCTCATTTATCGACTACTTTCTTAGGCACAGAAAAATGAACAAGGCACCTCTAGCATTTTGAAGCATTAACACTGTTGAGAGCAGCAAATTATACACAGTAGCATCCAGGTCTCCTTTTTTTTTCCTGCACACTCAAGCAAATGGTTGTTAATGTGAAACAGGTCTTAATATGGAAATACAATTCATTCTCTTTTGACATTCATTATGTTCTTATGAAAATGTGCTTTTTCCCATAAATTAACGTATTCGTACATTCTGACACAGACCTCAGGGAAACTTCTCGAATGAGTGCGTTTGTGAGATGTGAGTCAAAGCAAATTTGTTTTCACTGTGGCAACAAATCAGCATGGGAAGAAAAAACCCTTCTCATTTCAATAAATAATGAGAGCTTTGCTGAACACAGAGGTAATATGATGTAAAACAAAAACGAGTTCAAGAAATAAATAAATAGAACATTCAAAGCTACATCTTAATCACCTTCTTTTGCCACCTGAGTACACCTTTAGGTTCCTCGGCTGTGCGCTGGGCAGTGGAATGTCGTTAAGTTTAAAGATAGGACAGTAAGCAGGGAAGCCGGCGCTAACGAGGGTGGTGGAAGAAATGGGCATCGGGGAAGGTGAGGCGGAGCCAGGAAGTGAGGAAGGGAAGATATTGCAGGAAGTGGTGGAGTGTTCCTCAGTCTGTCTGCCCTGAACTGTCTTCCCTGTCTCACCTGCTACAGTCACGAAGAGAGCATCAACTAACACTGAGCTGCGCAAAGCCGATCAACTTCACTTCATCAGGGATCTCCGTGTCATCGCAGCTGGAAGCCTGCATGGGAAAGAAGACAGTCAGAGGATCATCAACAGAAGCAGGGAGCTGAAACTACTGAAACTGAGTTTAATATGGAACCAAATCTGAGACTCATTTTCAAAATGAGAAAAAAAATGACATAATTTCCCTCACCGGATACAAGCTACGTTTTAAACTGGTAGTAATGGTTATTATTAAGAACTCGTCAGCTTCTTAATTATTTTTTGTCCACATAGCATGCAGTCATGTGGAAAATAATTTTTTCACAGAGCGCGATGCAAAAACTAAGGACACCCACACTGCTTCCATAGGAACTAAGAGGGTAAGTAGAAGCCAGGGGCTGTTAATCAAATTTACTTGATAAATAGAGCTTCAGTTTGCAGGTCTGAAACGTTCAGGTGTGCATTAACACAATGCCAAGGAGGAAAGATATCAGCAATGGTCTTAGGGAAGCAAGTGTGCCTACCCATTAATCTAGGAGTGATTATAAGGCCATTTCAAAGCAATTTGAAGCCCATCATTCTACAGTGAGAAAGATTTTTATGTCCCAGAAAACTCACCCCAAGGTCAGCAATGCTCAGAGAAACTGCAAAAACCCCATGAACTACATCTTACCTCAACAGACTTCAGTCAGCATGTTAAATGTTAAACTTCATGATAGCAAAATTAGAAAAACACTGAACAAGCATGGCCTCTTTGGAAGGGTTGTAAGGGAAAAAGCCCCTTCTCTCTAAAAAGAACATGGCAGCACAGTTTAGGTTTGCACATCTGAACAAACCGCTAGACTTTGGAACAACGTTGTTTGGACAGATGAGACGAGAGAGAGAAGATTGGCCATAATGGACGACCCCACGTTTGGCGAGTACATCAGCACAAACACCTCATACCAACAGTCAAGCACCGCGGAGGAGAGGTGATAATTTGGGTTCATTTTGCAGCCAATCATTGATTCGACCTCTGTACCAAAGAGTCAAAATTTATGCAGATAATTTATGGTGTGGGTGGCATTAAAGCAACTTTATGACTGAACTGAACAAGAGATCAGAATAGACTCATGAACTCACAACGACTGACTGTATTAATAACTGTGCCTCCATGGTGATTACACAACTGCAGAGCCCTCAGAGAGTGTATGGGTGGCTTTGCCAGATAAGGTGCAAATTGGTGGAGCCCATCGGGTGTTGGGTCACCAGTTTAAGCTCTCCATGAGGATGGTTGATTCATTTTCTCTGAGCAGTGATACAAATTACTATGCAAAATATATTAAAGTAATGCTTCAGTCAAGGACATCTGTGCAGCCTAAAATGGAGGTGACTGCAAATGACTGAGAAGAGACGGTTGCTAACCTTGTAGGTTAGCAAAGTTAGCATTAGTCATTCACTGGTGTGGGCTTTTCTCTAATAATTCAAGTTCTAAGCAGCAAAGTCACCAACATTGACATTTTCTACTCAGGAGGCAGGCTCCTGAGCTACTCTATTAAAATTCCTACCAACTATATATAAAAACTAACACCTGACAATGCTTAGCAATGAAATATAAAGTTTTCTTCCATAACACAGAAATTTTAAAGTTTCACGAACTTACAGAAAACACCTAATACAGCAGAATTTTCTCACTGCTTGTATCAGCAGTCATAAAAAAATCTTATTAGAATTACTGGCTTGTGCAAATGGTTGGTTATAATTATAAGAGTGAACAAGAAATATAAGCTAGTCACATCTGACCAATTCCTAATAGTCCTTGTTTTTTACAGGAACATTACGATATGAAATGTTAGGTTAACAAAGATGTTGTTAATCCCATTAATTAAAGTTTTCTACCTAATGGCACACAAGTATTGCTCTCTTTAATAACATGTGTTTACCCACTATTTTGTGCAAAAATAGCTGCTGTAAAAACAATAGTCTATCAGTTATTATCATTGCTGTGGCTGCTGCATGATATCAGATTAAAGCAGTACTGCTAAGCAGTTTGTGTAGCTAGGGTAAACTATATCAGTGATGTGGACTCTGTTATTTACATATCATCTGGTGCGTTGTGTGTTTCATGGTTTCGTTTCGTTTGTCCAATTAAGGTAAGTCTCAAAGCTGCAGAGAATAAAATTATGTGTTAGTCTGTGGAAGGCTCTTTCGTGCTGCTACACAACAGTGCTCCTGAGGCCAGTAAACATATATATATATAGTTTTAGAATCTAGCATAAAAAACCCTGACTGACCTCCACTGGCCATGCACAACTTCTGAGATCATTTGTGAGCTTGATTGGAAGCGAGACAACCGACATCAGAGCCAACCTCATTAAAGCTGAGGTGGGAAAATGGGCTCAAACCCCTGGCAACCCATTGTACCTTTCTGAAAAACAATGATTACACAAAACACCATCCTCCAATAATTCACCATATTTCTTTAACTTGCAGCAGCTTGTCTCACCTCTGTTTTAGGCTGCACAGATCCCCTTTACTGAAGCAATATTTGAATTCATTCTGCATGTTAATTTGTGTCACTGCTCAGAGAAAATACATTTTCCTTTTTTTGAACCAGCCATCCTCGTGAAAAGCTTAACCTCGTGACCCAACATCCAATGTCCTTCACCAATTTGCACCTTATCTGAGAAAACCACCCATACACTCTCGGGCTCTGCAGTTGTGTAATCACCATGGAGGCACTGTTATTAAAACAGTCCGTTTTTGTGAGCTCATGAGTCTATTCTGATCTCTTGTTCAGTTCAGTCATAAAGCAGCTATAGTGCCACCCACACCATAAATTGTCTTCATAAAGTGTTATGAATTGTTCCCCTTGCAGGGGTAATTATTCTCACTCTCTGGGTTTTGTGACACCACCCTCGTAACTCGTAATTCGTTCAGAAAGGCGGAGTTGAGCTGCAGTGAGAATTTAGCACTGCCTGCAGAGTTAACACGTGGAAATGAAAGCATGCCCATATATCTACATGGCATGCCCAGTACAGCCCTCACTCTGGCTCTCCAGAGATTTGTCCACCTGCTGATAAGGCAAATGGCAGAAAGGTCACACTGTAAAATACTGCAACCCAAAGCACAGATGTTGTTTACCCACAACTACACAAAGGTCAATAAAACATAATTTACATATTTTTTTGTCAAATACAAAGAAACTGGCATTATTTCCTTTCTTAATATCACATTCTAATATGTCACACTGCACAAAGGGACTTCTTAAAAGCACATATGGTGTATTCAGATAGCGCAACAAAGATGCACCGTCGTCAAAGAAAATAAAATCACCTAAAGACTCACAATAATCCACAATGTGAAGCGCACAAATAAAAAATCATTCTGATAAAAACAAATTGTGTTTGACTACTCAAATCATGACACTCCTCTCCACAGACAATACAGACTTGATACAAAATTTTATAGTAACCACAAAAGGGAAGATGTGGAGGTCGTATTTTCCTCATTAAGAACTCATTAATGTGGATTCGTTACACAACGGTAACAATACATCACAAAATAAAATCAATGCTGTATTGGATTTTTGTCACAATTGAGATAATAAAACAAAACCTAATGTAGTTATATTATTAAAGTTGAACTGATAAACACTGACTATTGATCTGTTAAGGCTGTTTTTATTTGCATTTGAATGTTTGTTTTTAGTACATCGTATATTTTGTTTTACAATGATGTTGCTATAATGCTATATATTGCCCATTGCACAATCCAGTACTTTACAGTACATATACATGCTCAGTGCTGCTCAGTAATTCAAACAGTCAATCACTTGGCAGCAATTAAATCTACTTAGACTGATGCATGTAAGCCTAAATGGTCAAGATGACCTGCTGATATTCAATCTGAGCATCAGAATCAGAGGAGAAAGGCAATTTAAGTGACTTTGCAGATGGTAAGCTTATCGGTATTTCAGAAACTGCAGATCTACTCAGATTTCCCTGCACAACCTTTTCCAGGATTTACAGAGAATGAGCCAAAGAAAAGAGAAAATATCCAGTGAGCAGCAATTCTCTGTCTTGTTGATGGTTCAGAGAAGAATGGCCAGACTGCTTCAAGCTGATAGGAAGGCAACAGTAACTCAAATAACCACCACAACCAAGGTATGTAAAAGAGCACCTCTGAACATGTCCGACCTCAAAGTAGAGGCGCTATAGTAGCAAGAGAGCACGCCTTGGTGTCACTCATGTTAGTTAAAATTACATAATAGAAAAGAAGACTAAAGAACGGTCTCAATTTCTGTTGCAACTTTCAGATGGTAGGGTGAGAATTTGGTGTGAACGATATAAAAGCAAAGACCAATCCTTCTATCAAGAGTTCAGGTTGGTGGTGATATATTGGTGTGGGCGATATTTTCATGAGCCCGTTAGTACCGACTGAGTGTCGTTTAAACGCCACAGCCTTACTATTGTTTCTGACCACGTCTTTATGACCACCTTCTGATGGCTGCTTCCAGCAGGATCATACACCATGCCACAAAATTCAAATGATTTCAAATTGGTTTCTTGACATGACAATGAGCTCACTGTACTCAAATGGCCTCAAATAGTCACCAGATTTGAATCCACTACAGCATCGTTGGGATGTGGTGGAACGGGAGAGTCCTATCGTGGATTTGCAGCAGAAAAAAATGAATCAACTATGTGATGCCATCATGTCGATATGAAGAAAAGAAACTGGAGCCAGCACAGAACTAGCATGGTGTAGCTAACAAAGTGTGCAGAGTGTAAAATAAATGTGAAAATGTATGTTATATTTAGCCTGAATGAACTTTATCCCTATAACAAAATATCCAAACATTTCAAGTCCAGATTTAGAGAAAAAGGGTAAATAATTTTAATGTCTTCTGTAACATCAATCCTCTAACCTTCTCCTTCACTTCTTCTAAAATAATTTCTTAACATCATCAACTGAACATCTTTTAGTTTTACGCAGAGTTTATGTCTAATAACTCCAGTTCTCGCTAAAGCTTTCCCCAGCAAGCTCTTTATGGTTGGACATCACAAGCCAAGACAAAGCCAGGGCAGCTGTCATGAACCATCAATCATGTGGAAACTCACCAGCTTAAAGGTCAGTACTTTGTAGGTAATTGGGTCATCTACAATCTTTTGAAGGTTAGCAGCAACTGTAATAGAGGAAATAATTGTGTTCAGTAATAACAAACACGTTTTATACTGAGGAAATTTTAGGACAAGCTCCTGCTCCCACAATGAAAGAGCAGTCTAGTGTAAATATGAAGACTAGAAAACCAGTTTTAGTTATTCCAAGATCCAATTTAAATGTAATTCATCCTGGTAATAGGTTTTCTATTAACAAATTATTTCAAGATGATGTTTTCCAGTAAGCAGGCTATGTATTCAAACAACACAATTTATGAGAATAAAGAGGCACAGCATTACCAATAACAACGTCGTGCCCATTGACCAGTCCAGCTGAGAACAGTTCCTGGGAAACCCCATCAGCAGTGTCTTGTGAGAGAATAACATGACAAATATTGGACCTCATACATGCCACTTAGCAGGTGATTGTGTTAGAGACTGAATCAGATGCTGTCCAGAGCCCAGTGCCATTACCCATTATACAGAGAACAATTCAGTCATCTAATGTGGTGATATTATCACATAGGGAACAGCATATTCCTAATTAATTGAGGCTGAGCTCTTACCTCGCCCAGGAGTAAATTCAAACCGGATGTCATTCAGCTCCTTTTTGGAGTTCCTGGAAAAAGAGACAAGGGGATGTGATTGCAGAGCAGTACCTGAAATGGTAGATTTAAATTTGTTGCAGAGCAGAGCGAAGACATGACCTGAGCAGCACAATGTTAGAAACAAGCAGGATGAAAGCAGAAATGAAAATGCCTCCAGTGATCTAAGAGAAGTGATCAAACAGTGAAGAGATAACTCCCCCCAGGTTTCAAGAGTAGACAGTTCAGAAGTAGAAACAGCAAGCAGAAAGTTAGAGCGCATCTCATCTTCTAGAATGACCGTCCTGCTATGAGCTGGGGTGAAACTGCAGCGAACGCAGTCATCGTTTCTTCACACTCTAGTTACAAGCAGTCCATCAGGAGAACATAACCTCATCAGGACACCTCCTTATATGAACCCACCTCGGAAAAACAAGACGACGACCTACCGGGGTCACAGATATACTAGTGTTCTGTTATTCTTATTCACTGCTTCTCGGGTAACAGTCATTTCATCTGTCTGTCGGGCTTTTCATACCATGTGCAAAATAAATAAATAAATGTGCTCTTCATGCAGTGGCCGTGCAGATCTGTATTTCACCCTCCCCATTTGTGTCGTCATTTGTAACGACTGCAGCGATTGTGTTAAAACCATATTTGCCCCCCCATCAAACAATATTTAGTTTACCAAGGAGAGCTGCAAACTAATAACCCAAAGCCTGCAAGGCACTTCACACAGACACAACTGCACCGTTTTATGCATATTTAACAAGCCTCGCTCTCTGCATGTCAAAAACCAAACACACCCTCCCAATTTTTTCAGCTTTTTAAGCCGAAAATTGTCTCTCTCTCCCTGTGTGATGTCAGTGTCACTGCTGCTCTGCAACACTCTGTTTCATCCACTCCACCAATTTCTCTGCATATCATATTTCACTATATTCCTCTTCTGTAAGTCACAATGGTAACTCCTCATTATTAGATTGATAATGAACAATTTCACAATTGTTTACTCTTATATTCTATAAATATTCATAATTCTTCTTTCAAGTAATGGAGTTTTTTTCAGTAATTTCTACTAAGGTGGATAAGCTGTGTCCTAACTAAGTGTTGCGCTTGCTGGTCACGAATGATGTCTGTTTGTCTCTACCTTTGTGCAGTACATACTATGAGTTTTTTTTCTCATTTAAAAAAACCTAACGAGAGTGGTAAGAGTCAAATGAAAAAAGTGAACTTGTGGGCTGCAGAATCAAAACAATGACGTGATGTTAAAACACTGCAAGCAGGGAAAACTTCTTTCTCATAATCACAGTGATAGCAAAACCCCCCACTTTAGCAGCCTACACAATTAAAGGTGTCAATAAATGATGCTAATCACACTGAGGCAGTTTGCATAATAACAGCGAATGAACAGCCTAGGAAAAGCAGCAGCTATTACATAAAATTATTAATTTATTAATGTGTTTCTTTGTTAGAAGCTAAATTACCAAAATCTTCCTTAGAAGCATAATTTGGTGAAAGTAGGACAGTCGCATAATACGAATCATCTCTTCCTTATCAGGTTTTAAAATTCTGTAAATACAACCTCAGATGAATTACAGGACACAACATTTTTCACTGTGGCCTTATTTATCTAACACAAATTAACCCAAGATTTAGAAGCAGTTTGTGAAAAACTAAGAGGGAGACTAACAGCCATGTCGGGATAAACAAATGCACTTAATTGATCATCAGCAAATATGAACACCGCTATACAAGCCTCTTCATTGATGTGGAGCATTCAGGTGTCCCAGGAATCTTCCCCCCAGTGGATTGTGCAATGCTCACAGAATATGCAAAAATCCCAAGAGCTACATCTCAGTTTCTACAGGCCTCATGTAACTTGTTAAAAGTTAATGCTCATGACAGTAAAATTAGAAAAAAGACTGAATTTGTCTCTAAAAATAGCATGCCAGGACAGCTTAGGTTTGCAAAACTGCATCTGAGCAAAGCACAAGATTTCTTGAAAAAATGTCCTTTGGACTGATCAAACCAAAGTGAAGATGTTTAGCCATAATGCACAGCGTCATAGAGAGAAACCCAAACACAGAATATCAGCAAAAATCCCTCATACCAGCACGGTGGCAGGGGAGTGTTGATTTGGGTTCGTTTTGCAGACGAGGGATCTGGGGACTTTGCAATCACTGAGTTAAAGCTTGGCTGAAACTAGAAATTCAACAGATTCCAAGCACAGCAGAAAATCTACAACAGAGCAGCTTAAAAAGAACAGGACGAAGGTGTTTCCATGATCCAGTCAAAGCCCAAACCTCAGCTCAACTGAAATACTGTAGTTCAGCGGTCCCCAACCGTTTTTGCGCCGACAATATTTTCACAGACCGGCCTTTAAGGTGTCGCAGAAAAATACAACAAAATAAAACTAGTACCGGTACCGAAAAAAAGAAGATTTATTCGTAACACACGTGAAAAGACCCAAGAAAACCAAGTTAATGAAAAAAACGATAACAAAATAACGCTAAAAACCGCTAAAAGCCCTGAAAACCATACATTTCACACCCAAGTCTCAACTCTCGCGGCCCAGTACCGGGCCCGGGGGTTGGGGACCGCTGCTGTAGTTGACTGTTGAGAGAGCTGTACGTAAACAAATGCCAGCAAACCTCAATGTTTGTAAAGGGTAGTGGGATAAAATTCCTCATCAACAGTATTAGAAACTGAAGTTGTTGCTGCTAAAGCAACTGAATCATAGGATGCATTTAGTTTTTTGCAAACTGCTTCTGTAGTTTGTCTTAGTGTAATCTGTCATGTGTTGTTGTTCATCTGAGGTTGTATTTAATCAATTTTAAGACTATTTACTTAATGACTATTATATCCTGATATGTAAAACCTTAGAACTTTGAAACTTTGAAATTTGCAGAAAACCTTTGTATTTCCTAATTTATGCATGATCACAGTTTAACATATGTCTGTGATTATTGTAAATGTAAATACATATATTATATTAGAGAATACAGTTCTAAAATACAACTATAATTTTGAGGAAGTATAGCCTCAACTGTAGACTGTAGTAAAATGTAAACAAACATCCAGCTAGTTTGACTGCATTGATAAAATGTGCCTTTCAGCCTCTTGCAGCATCAGCTTGCATTCATTTGCATCCCATGCATTAGAAATCTGTCTTTAAAATGCATTTGTGACATGGGAGCGGCTCTCTTCTGATAAAGGCACGGCCTGACAGCACTACCTCTCAAAACAACTGCATGTAGGGGAAGATTAATATGGTATGTAGTCTGGTTTAATAACTCAGCCAGCTAGTCCACAACCCCGATTTTAGATTAGATCAGAGCCATAAGTCAACACACACACACAAACAGGTCAAGACATATCCATAATGAGTTTGTTTGTGGCAAGAGCATAAGAAATGGGGAGAGTCAGGATTTACTAGCACTTAACTGTGAGTCAGATTAACTTTTTTAAAAACATTTTGCTGTTGAAAAAGAAAAAAAATTCTGGTGGAGCAGATGGATGTAAGCATCTCTTTTCCCAGGGTGGAAGCTGAGAGTGTACATTGCCAAGGCTGATGAGGGAACGTGTATTTCAGATGATTATAAACATGCCCAAAAAAATCGGACTTAAATCTGCTTCCTCTGTAGAAAGCCCGCGGAGAGTGTTTAGAAAATGTTCTGTCTACTGACTCCACCTGGATCATTCGGGATTATCCCTGTATAGCAGACTGAGGATGGAGATACCCCTCTGAAGATTCACACAGTAAAGTTTGCATTTCATCAACAACACTTTTATGTGACAACACTGTGAGCTAAGTTACACACGTGACTGTAAAAAAACAAAAAGAACAAGTGAGAGTACCCATTTCTTCCCAAAAAAAAACAACATACCTGAGGTACAATCATAACATGCACGGACTGCTTATCCACTAATAAGTAGATCATATTGTTTTAATGAACATTTTATTTTACATAATGGAGACAGGCAGAGAAATCTCCGGTGCAATCCATTAAAAATGTCTTCAGGTTTCACCAGTGCACTGCAGCATTGTCGGCTGTCACTGAGGTTTCTGATAATGAAGCCAGCTGGAATTTTTAGATAAGAAAATGCAAATGTAACGCACGCCATGAAGCCATGGCCAACAAACAAAAGTCCCACTATGCTGAAAGTAAATCATTTTTACAGAACAGATAAACTAAATTTTGTAGGAAACTGACTCTTTGAGGAAAGATTGCATATTAATAGAAGAAGAAAGAGGACAAACGAGGAAGTAGTTCAGTTAAATTCATTGAAATGATTATCTGAATTTGTAAATTGTCCTTTAAAAATCATCTAATCTTTTAATATTTATTAAGCTACAACAGGGGTGTCAAACATCAAGCCCACTGTATGGCTTTGGAAAAAAAACTAATTTTTCTTCCAAATTTATGGACTAAAAAAACTGTATTTTCAACAGTAAACGTCGCCAAAGACACCACAGTAAGTAATAGATTAAACAAAATAAAAACTAAATATACTTTTATTGTTAGTATTCCATTAAAATAACAGAAAAAAATATTATTTTGGTTTTTGTTTTTTTTTTACAAATCACTATAAAGGTTTTAGCTGTTGTTTGAGCTACAGTTCAAACTGTATTTTTTATTTTTTATTTTTAAATTACACAACAAGCTGCCAGTACTTCCTTGAAATAATAATTCTTAATGTGTAAGCCTGTCCACGCTCAGAGTAGGGTAACAGCAATACCCTGTAAGCCTTTTAACTGCTAAGGTGTAAAAACTGAGACATAAGGCAATTAACAATTAAGAGGTTTCTCAATAGTTTTACTGGTCCAACCAACTTGAGATCAAATTGAGGCACACTGCAAAACGAATTTGATACCTCTGAACTACAGTAAGCTAGTCTTTATGTCAGCACACGCCAGCTGAATAGTTCAACTTATTGTATTTTCCAAAAAAAAAAAAACCACAAATTACAATTGTGGAGAATATGGCTTCTAATAGTTAAAGACTTTTCAATGAAAACGAGTGAACGCTTTAGAAACACTGATTCACAGAACTGCGGTTCCATATGTAACAAACCCAACAAACCAATTTTCTTGACTAAACAAGATGTGGCTAACTTGTGAAATTGGTAACCAGATTTATCTATCATTAGTAAATTATGATTTCATAATGTGTGTTAGATTAGTCAAGTTGAAGCTATGACCCCTAAAATACACAGAGTATGCCTTTAATGTTCCAGCTCTGACACTGTTTTGTTCCATCCTTGGCTCTATTTCAAACCAGGAGCATTTATGTTGAACATTGACTGGTTTCTCTATGCTATTTCCTTGTCTTAGCTCCAATCCAATGCATTTGTGTCCATATTTGCCTGTATGTATAGTTATGCAGACCATCATCTACATATTGTAGGTGTTAGCTATAACCAGGGGCAATGTCACAAATAACGGCTCTGCAGGCTACTCTTGTTTGTGCTGTTGTTGGTCCTTTAGCTATTCATGGAAAAAAAAACAAACAAAGTTCTTGCAAAGAGCTGAAGCAAAACTAGTGTTAGAAACAATTCTAGTTTCCATTACAGACACTTTCTGTGCTCTTCATGCTGAAGTTATTAGGTCAATGGTGCACTGCCTTGCACATGAAACATTTGTTTAAGTTAAATTAATCTCAAAAGGGTTACAAATCTGCATGCAATCCATGAGCTATTCAGTGCATTTAGAAAAAAATATCAGAACACAGAAACACAAAGGATGCTCAGGTGTCCCAGTTTTCCACTTGCAATTAAATATAGCTTCATGTATCTTTTTGTGAATTTGTGATTCTATGTCAAGTTATCAGCATTAGAAGCGACACGTGCACTTGATGATATGCGACTGTCAGGTGATACGTGCATATTTAACCATCTGTAAGTGAAATATCACAAATATTTTTAGATACTTGTAGAAGAGTGAAAATGATCAGATTTGAGAAACTGAATTTAAGAGGCTTTGTGTAAATTATGATTATTTATTTAATTTTTGATGTATTTTTAAAAATATATGTACATGTCTTCTATTTACTGTGTACATGTGTGGACTGAAGCATGCATTTGTAAGTACTCAAAATTATCCACAGACACTTGTACACATTTGTAAATCTTAGTTTATGCTTGTGGATCTTATCATACACATTTGTGAACCTATTGAGACAAATTTGACTCCACGGGTTTGAGACACAAACACAGCCTTGCAACTGTGCCAAATCACATATACAAATCTATGAGCTGCAGCGACCCTTTGGGAAAGGAAAGATATTTTTTTTGCAGTTCTCCTATTCCCGGTGAACTCAACTGTTGTAGCCCAATTTCCAACAAATCAACATTCGACCTGTGCACACTGTCATCCACATCAAGCTACGTGCTGTTGGTTTTTTGAAGGACTGAAAACAAGTTCATTTGCATAGGCTGCATAAACCTTTATGCAGGAAAACACCTTCACAAATGGACATAAATGCAGTACCATAAATCCTGCATCTGTTTCACCCTGACAAACACAGGGCACTTGCAGTAAAAATAATGTTTCCTGCGTTGACAAGTACAGAGAAATGCTGCAGTAAAGCAGGAACTAATAAAATCCTGCTCTACTGCCTAATAAAATCAATTTTGAGGAATGAAAGGATTTCTTTCATGTCAAAAAAGGGTTAAAATGTGTAATTTTGATTAAAAGATGTTTTTATTGGCTGGTGATGGCAGGAGAAAGACTTTAATTAACTATAAATAGTAGTCAGTCTATCAAGGAAATTTTTCTTTATACCAAATTGCAAAGTTTCTTATGACAAACTCTTCAGGAAATTAATTGTGAACTTGGCTATTAACAGCTCATTTTGTTATTAATGAGTCTGTCATTTATAAGTAAAAAGAAAAGTAAAAATGTGAATCCAGAGTAACCGCTTCATATTTTGTCTCAACAACATCTAAAACACAAAAACATATAATTAACCAGAACTGGTGAGAAATCATGGCCTTATTAATGTGCCAGCGACTTCCACTACTAGCAGCTTGCCTGTGCAGATGGTGAGGTGGATAAATCTTCCAAATGTTAGCGAGACAGAAAGGTTTATTTGCTTCACAAACAACTGTCAAGAAGCTCGCAAGCAATAAACCCATATCTCCAGGCTTAGTCTGACAGAAGCACACACACTACATTTATGTTTCTCTGAAATTTAATATCAAGATGATATTTCAGAAGCTAAGGTGACATTTGTCAACTTCTAGCTACCTTTTATAAACAAGAGTCTTAAGAAAACACAAGGAAATGTCACCTCTTGGCTAAATCAATTTGCATCTGTTCTATTTTGGCTTTTTAAGCTCCAGTGACATTGCACCAAAAGCGTTTCCCCTTTAAACTGCTGACATTGCTATTCTCAGGAGTTCTCAATGACACTGCAAAAAAAGAAAAAAGAAAACCCAGAAAGAGTGAACCAATCACAGCGCTTCTGTTCCTACACCTCTGCTACTGAGGGGATCCTATTACCATGAACTCATGCTAATTAGCTGAGAAGGGAGACCAATTAATTGTTTATTTTTGTCTTTGCAATGCAATTACTTTGATGTATTCACCATCTGAAAACCTTTAAACTTCTCCTAATTGATGAGGGTTTTTTTATGTAGCTTCTCAAAGACTTCGTAAAATAATGCACAAGTAACAACATTCAATATGATTTAGGCTCCCAAAATGACAAAAAGAACAAAGATGAAATTGTCTAATTACTCATTATAGACAACAATTTTTAAAAGATGCATTTGCTACACAGTGGCAGCTCATAAATGACATTAACGTCAGGTCAAGAACCTTTATTCATAATTAGTTTTACTGATTTTTAGTCAGAGTTGGAACTACTCAATTCATTAGTAAATCTGAGTTGTTCATTGCTAGTGAAACCTCAGTAATAATTCAGTTCAGGTTTTAAATTCAACTTTTAAAAACATAGTAAAAAAACAAACATTAAATATTGTGACAAATTCCAGCTAAAGCCTTTATTTAATCGGCCCTCTTAAATCCACTGCTTCTTATGCAGCCTCTTCCTATTTGCGAAAGCCAGAAATATATCTTTCTGCCCCCACAACTCAGGAGCACAGCCAAAGAAAATCCCAAAATATGCAGTCTTTCATCCTATAAAGCCCCACTGATTCACTTTAAAACATACCAGCCAAAAGCTTCTTAACAATGAAAAAGTCAAATAACTCCTAAAGAAACATTTTCTCAGCCAGCACCAAATTGCTTGCAATTGAAATCAGAAAATGCATGTTCAGTAGGACATTAAATATCTAGAAATGACAAATTCTGGTATTCCACTGTTACATCTGCTGTCTGAAACATCAGAAATGATCAAAACACAGCATTTTAAACCTTAAATGTAGATAAAGACACAGAAATATTATAATATATGAGTAACTGAAAGAAGAGGGAGCTTTTCAGTACCTTTTTCTGACAAATGATATCAAACATGTGGATTTACATTTTAGGTATCACATCTATATCTCTACTACACAAATTCACCTAAAAAGACAATGATACCAAGCGCAGTGAATGCTCTTCTCTGTGGACACAATGTCATTTGCTGGCTGAGGAAAAATGGCGTACTACTAAAAACACATGTAACTTCCTTAAAGTTGATTTAAAGCTAAATTCATGTTTAAAGCTGTGAAATGGAAGAGCAGAAAAAGCCAAAACCATCAAATCTCTGCACGTTTTCACCACCAGGTTAGAATAGTCAATTTTCACCAATGAACAGGTAGCCGTCACCTGTTGCATGCAAGATATTGTTTTCTTGGTAAGCACAGAATAAAATTGACACCTGGGGAGAGACCTTCAGGTGTCTATTCAAGCAAGAGCGTGCTCAGCACCGGGCTCATCGGGGAGCTAGAGGGAGACTTTCAGCTGTCCAAAAATGCATATTGGTCCGTCCGATTCAGCATCCATTCTCTCTACTTCTTTTCTCTGTTTGTTTCATTCTGAGTAATACAGACCAAGATATAAACAATGCATTTCCGTACACCACACAGGTAATTGAACTCCCACCTGCTGCCAAAATTATGTGACCAAATCGCAAGCCTGCCCTAAGTCACGGGAATATTTCCATAAACAGCAATGTCTTGAATAATGCAGCAAAAAGAGTGAGGTGCTATAAGCGCAGGGAGGAAGGAGGAAAGCAGATTGTGGAGCACCGCGAGAGGCAATGATGTGTAACACCCCTCCCTCTGACTACAGCGGTAAGACAACATGAGATAAGGGGATCAGCGGTGATGCCAAATCCCTTCTGTGGCAGCCAAAGATCATTAGGTCTATTAGAAGCCTGCATTGTTTAAACTCAGAGATAACAAACTTGCACATTTCTTTGCTTTTACTGCTTTTAGAAAAATAGATCTCACTGACGATTTTTTCATGTGTGTATGTGTGTCTCTCAGTCTCACCTTAGCCGTAGTACCATGTTCACAGCACCTTGAATGAAGGGTGTATTCTCATACGGTTCAACCTGCATGAGAAAATATCTGGTGATGAAGCAGATTAAACATCAGACTGGCAAAAGCATTCACTGTGAAAAAGAGGAGTGAGAGTCACATAAAGCATGCACGAGAGAGCATGAAATTCTGCAAACTTCAAGATGAACATAAACAAGAAATGTGTGCACATACTATGTGATTTTTTTTTTTTTTACTGGAAAATGTCTTAAATTCATTGCAGCAGCAGGGAAAGTCTTAAGGGAGAAGAAAAGGAACAAGACATGAAGGTTTACTGTGTAAGGGTCTATCACTGTCATCAAAACCGTATTACGAATGGGCTTTTTATATGGCAAGGATGAGATATTATGGAAAGGAAATGACTGCTAAGAAGCTGTCAGAGTTAATTCCTGACTGGGACACAAGACTACACCTCAAACTGCTTTGGCTCATTTTCAGACTGACAAAAGCCAAAGAAAATGGGATACAATGGCAGTGAGTTTTCAGATGAGATACACCCAGTCACTGAGCTAGCACTGTCAGGCAGACAACCATTTACTCTGAGTTATTACTGCTGAGAGCATCCCTCCAGGAGACCGACCGTCTCCATGTACGCAAGCACACACACACACACACACACACACACACACACACACACACACACACACACACACACACACACACACACACACACACACACATAAATATACGCCCACTGACACGTCCACAGACAGACACGCTCTAAGTGTGCACGCGCAGAAATGAACACAAACACACACAATCACAGTGGAATCAAGGTCATTGAATCATGCCAAATTGGTGCTGCTGCCGAATCCCTCACCTGAGGATGCTGAATAGACAAGCCTTCAATAGGGACATTGTTGGCATCCTCCTCATTCTAGGAGGAACAAAATGTGAGGCATAATTGTGCAAATGCTATTACATCCTTGGTAAATATCAAATCAGAGCTCATCGTATAAAGACAACAGAGGAAAGTCAATTCAAACCAATCAATGAGGAGCATTTTGTTCTCTTCATGGGACAGGTTAAATCAAATTCGTGGCATTTTTTAATGAAACTGCATAAAAATGCGAGCAGAGAAATAAACATTAATTAAGTGAGTTCATGATTCTTACACAAGCAGCAGCTCAAGTAGGACAGTCAAGTGAATTTAAAAATAAAAATACCCCTTTGGCAACTTATCGAATTGTAAAGCAGCAGAAGGATATGGCCGGTTTGTCTATGACTCTTTTTAGATATTCTAAGATATTTTGCAAGTTCAAATTGGTGTAGGAGAGGAATATCTAACTTACATCTTTGGCGTCATCTTTGACCCTTCGTGACTGGAGGGGGGAAAAAAACATTTTCATATATTTACTGTCAGACACACGGTAATAATCATCTTATATGTTCTGTTTTAGTTTGTCAAAGAGCAAAAAATTTATATAAGCCATACACTGCTCACAGACTGTATGTGTATATATCAATCCATCCACATATGCCTACACCTTTCTTTTTACACTGAAAAGCAGCCCGAAGTTTGCAAAAAACAAACCAAAGCACATCCGTGTTGAAAAGAAGAATATATATATATACCTTAAAAACAACCCTTTTCGTAAATCATTACTGCCGGTAGAGTATTATTTATTGCATCATACATTAAAGCTGGGAGTCTTTATCAAAGGGCTCTTTGATCATAGTTGTCTAGTTCCTCCTGCCTCAAATCCTTACAGCTATCTTCCAGCTCATTACAGCGACCTCATGACAGGCTCTCTCAGAGATAAGCCATCTGCTATCCAAAAAAACTAACCAATCAGGAAGGGGCGGAATGCACAGTGTCTAAGACAGAAGGGAAAGTTGCATAATGGTTTGATCTGCGGGTTGGACATGACATGCAACACCGTAATAACTCATATTCGGAATTTATGTGCAGAAGTTATAGTTCTGTTACAGTTTCAGACTGAAACGAGAAAATATCTTGGCTCTTTTGATGATGATTTTTACTGATGATGATCATAAAAGAGTAAACACATTGATTAATGCCTCCCTCTGTGGAGTCTCACCTACCCTGCCCTGATTTACCGCTGCTCTGCCTTCCTCGCTGCGCTCGTCCATTTCGTCGTCACTCCACTCCCAGTCTCCATTCTCTGTTTTGTGCAAGTGGCCACTGGAGCCGGGGACTCTCCTGACCTGCAGCATTACGACATCCAGCACACGATGTTAATTAAATTATTTGTGCTCCTTTGACTTCATGTGTCTGTACATTGTGCTTTACCCATGAGTCCATTAGCTTTTACAGACCTTTAAATAAGAGCACTGACCTCAGTGATTTACATAACGTGGCTGCGCATTTGTGACATGAAAGGTGAACGTACAAAGCCACATTCAAGTCATTTAGTCTGTTAAGTATGTTTGGTACTGCAGTGGCAAAGGTACTGCTTGGTTCTGAAAAGATCTTTATTATGTAACCAAAAAAGGAGTTTAAAGTTTAGAAGTTTTTCTTGTTAGGACAAACTTCACAAAATCAAACATCCTTTTTTCCTGTGATTTAGATATTAGAAAAGATACTAGTCAAAAAAAAGAAATACAACTGCTGCGAAAAAGTTTTCAATCTTTGCATTACATCGTCATTTTGAAACCCAAACATATGCTGCCCGATTGGTTTTAGTCAACTGCATGATTTTTAAATTGTTTATGGAAGACAAATCAACTTGCACACAGCAGAATTGCTTCAGTTTACAGCATTTTCAAGCCAGTGGTCTTAAAGCACACAAAACAGTGTATGTGCAACATTGTTATCAGTGTCTTCATGCCACGACTGACTGAATCTGACCGAGTCTGGGCTATTGGCAAGTTGGATACTGGCATGTGTGTCTGAGCTGCTGCACACTTCCACGGTGTCCACGAGAGCATTGTCTCTGATGCGACTGTTCTTGGCAGAACTGAACAGAGGTACCAAAATGCGGTCCTCCAACTTGTACTTGTGCCATTCTTGCAGCAGCACCCCACCCTGCAGTTGTTTCAGCAAGACAGTGCCTACCCCCCACACTGCCAGAGTAGCTCGAGCTTTTCTGGATCAGGAGCACATCCAGCTACTTCCTTGGCCAGCATTTATTCCTGATATGTCTCCTACTAAAAATGCCTGGAACTTGCTGGGTGGGCATGTTCATCAGAGGCAGCCACAATCAATGACCACTGCACAGCTGCAGTATGCACTCATCCAGGACTGGAGAGCAATTCTTCAACAACAGAGCCAGACACTTGTACAGACCATGTGCAGACAAGTGAATGCTTCCATCACGCCCAGAGGAGGCCCAAAAACTCATACTAAATGTCTTGTTTATGCATATGGTAATGTAGTTCAAACATAATCTTGCATTTCTTTTTTTGACTAGTATATAACATCTATAGTCACAAATAAACTCATGTTTCCAAATAGATGCAAAACCCATTTAGTTAACTGAGATAAAAAATAAAAACAAACTTAAACAATTTAGTGTACTTACAAAACTAAATTAAAATTTACAGAAAATATCTTTATTTTTAGTCTTACATTTGTCAACATAAACACAAGGAAGCACTGTTGCATATGTTTCTGGAGACCGGCTTGTCATGACTGTGAGTCAGCAGCCTTCATACACGTGCTGTATTATACCATCTGATAAATGTGACTAAAAACTAAATATATATATTGACTAAACCTACACTGAACTAGAAAGAAAGAACTTTTCACCAGTTGCTTATACCATTTCAGTAGGTATAATTTGGCATAGCACAATAAATACAAGAGAAAAAATAAATGACTTAACTATGGTAGTTATAGTAGTTATAGTTAAGTAGTTATACAACTGAAAATGTATCAAGTATAACAAGACAAAAACAGTAAGTATGGCAAATCAAAGCCTAAATACATAAAGCCTATAATTTGTTGCATTTCTACAGTTAAAGCATGTAAGAGAAGCAACATGCGAGATGAGACACAAGGGCACCACAGTGTTACAGAAGGGAGCACACAAAACTGTAAGCCACTGGCAGCAGAGTCATAAAAATTCCCCAGCTCTAGATGGGGTCAAAGTTAAAGAAGCACTACCCTTGTGGTGGTGTCAGGTTTATTTTCCAAACCTGACACAGAACCAAGACTCCCCCAGTTCTGCTCAGGGTCCTTGAGCAAAACAGACACAGATCAATGCACTGGGCAGCCATACATGAAACCCAGCTGACATTCACTCACAGAAAGAAGAATACTGAGAAATGAACCAAAAATGTAGGCTAAAAATAAGATTGAACAGAAACATTGTATGTTCAGAATCTAAAAATGCTGGCGGTCGCTCATAACGGCGTTTTCAGACACTGCGACACACTCTGGTACAAAGCTGTGTTTTGTTTTGTTTTGCTCTTTTAGAAATCAGGCTGCAGAAAGCATTCAAGCAGAAGTCAATCAGTACTGCATCATCATTTGTGCACCAGACCATACATCTGAACTTGATATCAATCCCAATCTTATCACATGTTACTTTTTGTTATGCAACAAATCAATGATTCAAGCACACATTAGTTTTATCTGGCCTTTGAACTAATATAAAGCCTGCTAGTTTCTCTTTTAGACACTCAATACTGGGTGTAAGGGTGCCCTCTGCTGTTTTTTGGACCCACAAACACCTTCATTTTAAATGGCTGGCTATGATCCTGTATAACATTTCTATTTAAAATAAAGCAAAATCCCTCGCAAATGCCTGTTTGTATGTTCTGTAAGAGTCAGTTTCTCCTATTTCTCATTTCCGCAAGTCATTTCTGAATCCTAGTTCCATTTGTTAGATAAAGGAGTAATGTTCTAGCTCCATTATCATCTTAAATTACTTTGCTGGTGACAGAATCTGCCATCTCCTTTTCATTCACTGGAGCAGGTTAATGGAGAAGCCAGGTTTCTTTTAAGAGTCAAAGAGTAGCTGTGTGGCTTTAGGTCGACTTGTTTCATCAGAGAAGAATCCCACATTTGCTGACAGTAAAATACCACATAGGAGAAAAACATTAGAAAAAGAGCAACTGGTTACTAAGGCGTGAAGAGAAGGGAAAAATACAGATCAAAGAGAGGTGCACTGAGAACACGATCTAGACGATTTGAGAGTCTTGAGATAAGATCTAACAAAACCAGGGCCACAAGGTCGCAACATCCTGCAATGACAGTGTTTCTATAATACTGCTTGTGTCTGCAAGCTTTGGGTAATGTTGCTGAGTTTATAATGTAGATGACTCTGCAGGTCAAATCGGGACAAAGCAACAAGGACACTGGCTCTGCAGCCCACACATTTCCCAAAGCAAAGCTATCAAGTGTATCAGACACTACCTGTAAACCCTGCATGCTGTCTGTTTTGTACTTTTAAGAGGAATACACATGTAAAAAATGCATTCATTGCACTACACAGTTGTTGTGCATCACCACTTTGTGATTAAAAGGCTCCACAGAATCCATTTTATACTCTCTGAAAGTGATACCATTTCACACTGGCACAAATATTGCTGTGCAAGTTCAAAGTAATGTGGCTCCAATTGCAAAGCTTGCATAATTTGTGTATCAGTGACCATAAATACAGCCTAAATTAGAAGGTGATGGCTGTAATAAACTTAACTGTCAAACTCTGATATACTGCAGCACTTGTTTATATCCATTTAGCATTCTTTGTTATGACTTCCACATACCACCCACCATAGTCATCTCCCTTTCTATTGATGCCAAGCTATGTTTGTGCGTAAATACGACGTCATACACAGAAATGACCATGTTATCTACGATGTCCTTCCTTTACCATGTCAGTGAATTTCCACCTCTACGCTCACTTGCACTCTGCCTTCTGGCAATTGGCCCGTGTTCCCACTTCTGTCCTGGCCATCCAGGCGTAATGTTATGTGGAGTCAATATCAGCTGTGTCCAAAAGCTGCACTTCCTCTCAGTAAACTGTGACCAGTGGGAAACAGAGCAAGCGAACTGAGCAATAATCTGCTCCTTTCTGTTACCTAACCACAACAATTAATTTCACCCTGTTTGTCTCCGGCGTGACACATGCAAAGAGCTTCACATGAAACCACTGACACACAGCTGTACCGTCTGACTGTTACGTGGCAGTTGCCCATATTTTTACATAATCTACACAACAGGGTGTAAAGTGTTTGAGGTGCTGAAGAAAGTCGCAGAGCATCGCATGTGTTGACTGGAAATGCAGCACTCTGCTGGAGACAGACACTTCAGTCAGTTCCTCCTTGCTGCCATAATTCGCTCATGTTGAGTCAATAGCTGAGTTATTTATTAGAATGTTTACCCAAACATACCTTCTTCGCTCTCTGAGAAATCTTTGGTGCATGACTCAAAAGCTTCTCCACCAGATATTCTTTGTTCTGTGAAAAAAATGGTCAAAATATAACTAAGTTAGACGGATGGAAATCCAAAGGCTGGACGACACGTGAGAAGTACAGTATTGAGCAAAGGTCTTGACACACCTTTTATTTCTTTATATTTTGCAAGGAAAATGAGAAATAAGTGCTGTGATTTATTGAAACATTTGCAAACATGCAAGAAAATACTGTATATAAGGCAAAAACAGAAGGACATTGCTGAAGGACATTTAAAGCTTTTCCTTGGATCCATGACTGACAAGGTTTCATTGTGTGTTTTTCTATTCAGTTATGCTTTTACTGCTTTGGCAGTGTGTTTGGGACTATTGTCGTTCTGAAAAAAAAGCTTTTGTCAAACGGACACTTTCCAGATGGCAAGGCATGGTGGATACAAATCTTACGATACTTTCCTACATATACAGTTCAACCATTTTCAATAAGATCCTCAACACCACTGGCTGAACGCACGATAAGAGCCTCCACTGTGTTTAAGTGTTAAGTGGCTTAACAAAAGAAAATCATCTGAAAATCATCTGAAAATGGTCAGGTAAAAAACTGGACCAAAGATTAGTGAAAAAACCCGCCATGTCTAAAGAAAGAAAGAACTTCAGAGAGCTGGAGAACTATCGCTCAAGTTTAAAACGTATTCGAAGGTCTGGCTCTGTGAAAGCAAAACATAAAAAATGGAGGGGTGGCTAGAGACTTTTGCACAGTACTATAAATGGATTTATTAAGTCCCTGGTATAAATTGGTTACTGGCTATGCAGAAACAGCAAGATGAGGCTGCAGTACTTTTCACAAAATTAAAATGACCTTAAAAAGACTATTTCTCTAACTGCTAATCTACTTGGAAAAAAAGGATTTTGTAATCTTATAACTTTGTTATAAAGATTTTGGCTATTCACCATTTAACTACTTAACTAATCACTATTATAGTAAAAAAAATTCAGGAATACACAGTGCTTATTATAAGAGAACAACATTTAAATAATACTACTATTTCTCATATATATTAAATAATAGTAGCTAGGTTATGTTTTATGTCATTGCTGATTCATCCAAGTAAGTATAAACATCAAAAACGCATAAAAAAGCATTCACTGCGTGTATATCTGACTCGTCGCTGGCATAAATCCAAACAGACAGCAATAATAACAAAAGATAGTGAGATGAGACAAATACCTTGGCCTTTTGGAAGAATTTGCACTTCAAAAGCTCTGCGGCTGTAGGCCTAGAGATACAACAAACAAAGAAAAAAGAAAGCATCATTACAGTTACTGAATGTTAGTCACGATTGGGTCATTTCACTGACCAATAATTGCATCAGCTCTCTCCATTGATATATTTGCCTGATACATAAACATGTTGCTAACCTTTTGACAGGATCCTTCTGAAGGCACATAGATATTAGCTTTCTAAATGATTTGCCATATTTTTTTAAAGTTTCCTTGTCCTCAACACCTGTCTCTAGAGAGGGTGGATCATTCTGAAGGGTAAGCATTAAAACCTGAAAAGACAACAGAAGTGGTCATAACTGCCAACACATTTCACCACCAGTACAAAATCTGTAGATGAGGAAAAGAAACTAAGAGCAGGAAACTGTGGGAAATGTTGTGGAACATAAAGATGAGTATCTCTTAGATGAAACGCTGCCTGTTTATTAGCTCTTAGGTTTCCCAATTACAGAAAGAGCAGCAAGCCAAACTGCTCTCTTTCCACATAAAATTCATCATTACTAAGAAAACCTCAAAGACGTTTATTTAGGAGAAGGTTTATCAAGGTTTATGGCCAGTTTCCTTTTCTTTTTTCTTTGCCAGCACCAGTATATGTTACAAGACTGATTAAATAACACTGAATGAACACATACTTTCATGGGAGGGTAGCGGTGATAGGGGGCAGAGCCTGTTGCCAATTCAATCGCTGTAATTCCAAAACTCCATATATCTGCTTTAAAATCATAGCCCCGAACCTGCAGACACAGAATTACAGTACCGTATAATACCAAAGTAATGCTTAAGGCTTCATGTTAAGGCAATGCTGCTATTGGTTGTCATGTCAAAAATAACAGCATTCCATTACAAAAAGGGCTAGCATTAAGCAGAGACAAGATCAGGCAAATACATTTTACATAATAATAATAATAATAATAACTTTTTTGTATAGCAGTTTTTATGTGTTTTAACAGTCTGGATGAAGACACACATTTATATTTAAGTGTAAATATCCCAACATACAGTACAAAAAACAACACATTCACACTAAGGTTCTTACATTTGTCTATATAGCTAAAAATCATGGGAGGATGATTATGGAAAAGCTGACCTATTATAAAGAGTGTTCTTATGTGCTTACACCTGTCCTTATAGCTCACTGGGTTAAGCAGGTGACCCATATGGCAATAGACCAGCGGTCCCCAACCTTTTTTGTGCTACGGACCGGTTCAATGCCCGACAATATTTTCACAGACCGGCCATTAAGGTCTTGGATAAATACAACAACAACAAAAAATGATACAACCAAGACATATACTGTGGTATTTTGTAAATAATCGACACGCATTCAAAGTGTAATTGTGTAACTTTATTAGCAGCGTCCTCTTGAAACACGTCCTCCTGCCCCTTAATGCTCTCTGATCGTTATGGCAACGCGTAAATATTGCTTTCAAAATAAGACACACAAGTACAACACGAGAAAAGACCACTGCAATAGACTATTGCAGAAGGCTAGGTCTGAATCTGTCCTAGGCCATTTACTGCTCATCTTCCCTCACCTTCCAGTCTAATATCATAATCATAATAAAGGCTAAAAAAAAAAAGGTTTTCAGTAGAAGTTGAAAAAAAAACCCACTTAATCAGCTGACCTGCAAGGCTGTTTCAAAGTGTATGTGTTCCAACCTTAAAAGCTGGATTTAAAATAACAGTTAATAGGCCTTAATAAAAAAACAAGGTCTCAGCAGATCTGTGATATGTGCACGACCCTGACCATGTATGGCCTTGTAAGTGATTAATAAATTGAATCTGAATTTCACTGGAAGCCAGCGAAGAGCTAGCATGGTGGTACAGTGGTTAGTACTGTCACCTCACAGCAAGAAGCTCCTGGGTTCTGTGTGAACTTTGCACATTTTCCCTGTGTCTATGTGGGTTCTTTCTGGCTACACCCACAATCCAAAGACATGCTAATTGGTGATTCTAAATTGGCTGTAGGTGTGAGTGTGAGAGTGAACGGTTGTCTGCCTCTCTGTGTTGCCCCTATGACAGACTGGCGACCTGTCAAGACTATACTCTGCCTCTCACCCTATTACAGCTAGAATAGGCTCCAGCCCCCCAGCAACCCTGAATTGGATAACCAGAAGAAGATGGATGAATGATCAGTGAAGGGAAGCAAGCACAGGGTTGATGTGCAAGTGCTTGTTAGCAGCCTAGCTGCTGCTTTTATGTTTGTGGAGTGTTGAAGGGAGGAAACAAAGGCAGACTGAATGAATCAAAAGTGAGCAGTCTGATGAAAAGATCTAAAAGCAAAATACAAGAACCAAATAAAAAGCCCAGAAAGCAACGCAACACAACCCAAAAGAGTACATGAAAATACTGTACTATGAGGACTTTCTCAGCGGCTTAATGGACTGACATCTATACTAACTCTGGAGAAAATAACTTATGTATTAAGAAACAAACTGGATATGTTTTGGGCCATATGGACAAAATTCTAGAACATTACCGGGCCGCGTTTGTTACCGGCTGCAAGAGTTGAGGCTCGGGTGTAAAATTTATGGTTTTCAGGGTTTATAAGTCTGTTCCCCTGGGTCTTTTCCCGTGTTGTACTTGTGTGTCTTATTTTGAAAGAAATATTTACGCGTTGCCATAACGATCAGAGAGCATTAAGGGGCAGGAGGATGTGTTTCAAGAAGACGCTGCTAATAAAGTTACACAATTACACTGTGAATTCGTGTCAATTATTTACAAAATACCACAGTTTTTGTCTTGGTTGTATCATTTTTTTTGTTGTATTAATCCAAGACCTTAATGGCCGGTCTGTGAAAATATTGTCAGTCATTAAACCGGTCCGTAGCACAAAAAAGGTTGGGGACCGCTGGTCTATTGCCATATGGGTCACCTGCTTAACCCAGTGAGCTATGAGGACAGGTGTAAGCACACAAGAACACTCTTTATAATAAGTCAGCTTTTCCATAATCATCCTCCCATGATTTTTAGCTATATTGACAAATGTAATTTGTGCTAATTTGATATGTCTGTCTGACCCCCCCATTATGATTTTCTTTATTTTTGTTTCAATCATTATGTCTTTTGTCATTATTTTATCTCTTATTCTCTTATTTTATCACAGCGTATTATGTAAAACTTGTTATAACCAATAAATAAATATGTAAAACAAAAAGAAAACAATTGTCTATTGATGCACATGGGGTGTTTAGGGAAGTGAACAACAACTGGAGCAAACTAGACACAGATGTAGACAATCAAGGCAATGAAACTGGGGAGGAAGTAAAACAAGACAAAACGTAAGGGACAACTAAAAAAGTAAAACAGGAACTGAAGCCTAACACCAGATAAAACAAAGAAATGCTGATACATGAAAGAACTAACATAGGGCAACACAGACTTGAAGATATAAAGGAAGGCACAGAACACAACAACATTGAGGGAAGATAACAACCAACCCAAACTAACAAAGCTAAGTTTAAAGAAAATCCACTCTGGGACAACACATCAAGAGCTCAAAAATAACAGAAAATATTGCACAAGGTAAAGGGATGAAAAATATGGAATCAAACCCTAAACCTATAATCAAAAACCAAGGATAGTGAAACCAAACAGAAAACAGTTAATAAAAGACTAGAATACAAAAACCCAAAACAGACCAGTTGCATTTTATTCCAGTACATAACATAAAAGTTTTCATCAGCTCTTGCCTCGACAGAAACAGACTCACCTGTTCCATCACCTCTGGTGCCATCCAGCATGGTGTGCCAACAAAGGTCTTTCGAACTTTGTTTCTAGTCATGTCACCCCCTGTAGCTAGAAATGCACTCACTCCAAAATCTGTAAAAACAAAAGAAAAGCATCAGAACAACAGAGAAGATTTTAGAACAACAACACATGGTAATTGGCTCATTTAAAAATCTGGGTCAAAACCCTGTGTGACTGCTGCAGGGTAAAGAGTAAATATTGAACATCAAATACATCAGAATTGTTCATTTTCATTTTAGCTTGTTTACTGCGTCACAGTATGAAAAGCTGATCTCCTCTGGAATGAGTGCTGCATGCATGCCTATGTAATGAGCTGGTCAAAGCGGGTAGATTCAAAATTTGTGCGCATACTGTGATTTCGGTCTCTGAGTGCCTTGGAAAGTGCCTACAAATAAAATGTTATTATCATTTATTATTATTATTATTATTATTATTATTATTGACAAATCTGCAGTGACTGTATGGTGATATTATGTCAGCATTATTTTTGAATCTATTCCAGAATTTAGGTGCTACTGAGTGGAAAAGTACATCCAACCCAGTACTAGCAAGGTGAATCCAATTAATAACAATTAATAACATAATAACATGGCTAGTGAGTGTAAGCTTTGCAACAAGTCTGTTTAAGAACAAGAACAACAGGCAACATAGTGTGAATCCAGTATCAGCCAAAATAATGCATTCACATCAGGACCCTGAAACTAATTAACTCAACGAGTTACACTTGTGCTTATCCTGCTGTGCTTATTTGGTAACCTGCAGATATTTTGTTTTTATTTTATTACAGAGTCAACTGCTTTTTCTAATTCCTGTAATTGTTTTTATTAAAGGCTATAATCAGTCACTTCAATTAAATATAACAGACAGCATTAAAAAGCTGACAGCTTCAATGGAGTAACTGATTAAGCTGACACACAATAATTAGGAGAGAATTATGATTCTCGAATTTAAAAAAAGAAAACGTAAACATACATTATTGCTCTCTGTTAATTATTACAACCTATGAAATCAATTCCACCATCTTACCACAAATACAGTGCATGCATTTAGTGTGAAAATAACCAAAAAAAGAGGTTTAAGAGAGTGTTACACAGTATTCAACAAACCTGCAATCTGAACAGATCCGTCTTCCCCCAGTAGTATGTTCCCAGCTTTCACATCCCTGAGGTCAACAAAACATTAATGCAGTCAAACAACAAAGTCATGTGGAGCAGCATTGATTCTTCCACTCCTGTTAACGTGTCGCCCTAACCATCACCATATAGAACTATGCCCATGGGGGTCGTAGAGGGTTAAGTCTGACTCACGTTGACCTTGATAACCAGAAAGTGTACAGATCACGGCTGAGCTACAATCCAATGAATGAACGTATTTGTGTTCATTTTCAACATTACCACTTGGTTTTTTAGATAGCGGATCATATTTTCAATCAAACAATGTTGATTAAACAGAGGAAAAAGATATAAACCAATACCTGTGAATTTGTCCGTTTCTGTGTAGATAGTCCAGACCCTCCAGAACTTCGTTTAAAATAGTGGCAATGATAGGCTCTTCTAAAGCTCGATTTTTATCATCTTCTTTGCTTATGTGCTTAATTATATCGAGCATAGATCCTAAAAAGATGCCAGCCAAGAAAAGAAAACATGGTTAATTTTTAGAAAATAATGGGAAACAAAAATCTGTTGAGTGATTAATTTATGTTACATTTCAGTGTTTGTGTATTTGTATATTTTGGTATTTTTAGATTTGTTTTATTGCAGGGAGCAGCTTATTGTATTGTCTTTACAGCTGAAATTACTTAATTCAGTGATTTAAACCTATGGTTTCCTAGTTAGTTACCACTGTTGGGTGTTACTGCGATCACATTACATTGATTTCAGTTCGTGTGCTGGAAAATGTCAGAGTGGTTTACTGCGAAGATATGGACATTACTTTTATTTTTATTGTACAAAAGAGCAAGAGTACAATGGTAAAGTGCAAGCTCTGTACAGAAAAGAAACAACCACATTGTACTGGTAACTTTGGCTCCTAATAGCACTGCACGGACAGTCTGCTAACACAAAACTAGCCAAGAACCCAGAGCGATGATAAACCTGAGTGTATGCAGAACCCAGCCCAGCAGCCAGAGCCTGACCTTCAACAGGTATTAAAGGCAGTGATGAGCAGTCAGGCTCACTTCCTACCTGTGCACATTTGTAAAGCAGAATCACTGTTACGTTTTCAGCTTTCCGTTGTGTTGTCAGATTTTTGTTCAT
Source organism: Astatotilapia calliptera (assembly GCF_964374335.1). NCBI lineage: Eukaryota > Metazoa > Chordata > Actinopteri > Cichliformes > Cichlidae > Astatotilapia > Astatotilapia calliptera. The sequence continues at coordinate 21,158,013 of NC_137437.1, read as the reverse complement.
AATTAAACACTAAAAGAAACCTAGGGATTTGTGTTGGTGTACAGGATTGGATCCTTAGGTTTATATTGTTAAATGGTAATTATATAACATTATGTTTCAGGTAATTTTACAAAGTAATGAGAAAGTACGGTAACGAGTTATTACTTTCTGTGGAGAGTAATTAAGTTACGTGCTGCTTTATTTTTTTGGGAGTAACAACCCCGACACTGGTCTACAATTGTTGTCCCAGAGATTGTGATTGCCTGTCTGTGAAAAGCGCTTAATAAATAAAGTTTACTTACTTACTTAGTTTACTTACAGAGATATATAACGGTTACAAAATTAAATAAAAACGACGAGCAAATGTCGTTAATTTTAGTCTTCATGAGTGTGGTCAAATTTGTATTGTGAGGACAATATCTACAAGTGTTCCAACTATAAAGCAAAACTTAATTAAACCTTACCAATTACAAATGATTATACCTGAACTAATAAAAACTGAACTGAGCAAAAACTACTGGAGTCTAAGCAAAACTAAACTGACCTGATAAAAAAATTTTTTTATTAATTATAATGGATTATTATACTGAAACTGGCTTTATAATAAGTTTTGAAATTTCTCAGATGTAACGCTTTTTGTCAACTAGGCATTAACACAGGTTGATACACTGCTGTTCTTTAATCAGATTAAACACAGACCGGTGTAAGGGCATTTAAGACTTATGTTATCACATGAATGGCATGAATGCATCACTAAGCCACCCGTGTCAGGTGAAGCTTACCCCCACTCAGAAGCTTCATGACTAACCAGAGTTCATCCTTCACAACAAAGGAGGTGTAGTATGTGACAACATTGGGATGGTTGCACTGACTCATGGCTTGAATTTCTTTCTATTGGTAGAAGCAAATGACAGGATATTTCACATACAGGACATCTCATTTATTCAGGGCACTTGCTTTATCTTAATAATCTGCAACGAGCTGCATAAACAACAGGAAAGTTAGAAGATTTCTATGCAAACTGCATTAATAGATAAATGAGAACCATAACAATATGTAGCAGAAGTTAAGTAGTACTACAGGAATCGGGTGTGGTGTAAAAAAAACAAAACACTGGGTTGAGAAAACAGCCCGTATTTATTGTACTCACCAATAGTTCATCCATGCTGGTCTGGCATTTTTCCAGGTTAATTCTCTTTATGGCTACACGCTCCTGTCTGGGGGTACAGAGGGCTGCCTGCACAACAGCTGTGGCCCCGCTGCCTGAGAATTAGAGCCACAATGAAGCTATGACAAAGTAAACAGGAGCCAAGTGGGAATTGCATTACGCACAGCTGGAAGACTAAATTCAGCATCAGTTTGTAGCTTTATGGATTTGTCTGGCTCACAGATTCCCAGCTTTTCTGTTTTAGCAAATAACAGAACTTCTATTTTTTTCTTCTTTTTTTTTTATCAATATGATGAGTCGTTTACTCGACTCATTACAAATCAGGCCACGCTGTGTAGTAGCAGAGCTGTTCACACCAAGATGCTGTGACACATGACATATTGCTTACAAACTGTTAGAAGCAGATACACCAGAGAACACATCACAAATTGTGACTTTCTACAAGTTGAGGTGTGTGTGTGTGTGTGGGGGGGGCGGGCGGTCTCACTTACTCATCACTGTCAGCTGCACATAGCGGAGGCGCTACTTCTTATCACTCATGATTTGACTTGTCAGCTCATGTGCACAGTGCATGCAGCTGCCAAAAATATGCATATGGCTTCCCTCTGCTTTTCTTCTATGCATTTAAGGTTAGCAGTATTATGTCTCAGGTGATATAACTCAGCATTAGGTGATTCATGCAATAAAATAAGTTAGGTTTAAGTTTTAAATGTCTTTGTAAAATAAACACTAACTGATATATTAACAATAAGTTAATGCAGATACCTGCTGGTTTTTCTGCAGGATAACAACAACATGGAATATTATAACACCAATGCTTCACACTGCAGCTACATATAAGCTATGCTTACAAACTGAGTCATGTGTCTCAATTAATCAATAACGCATTAGTCCACAACAGAAAAGTTGTGTTAATCATTTGAATCGATAAATGTAAAAAATGTTAAAGTTTTTTTCTCTAATTAATATGAGTATAAACTGGATTTCTTGAATTTTTGGACTTAAGCGATCACGTGTTAACTTTAAACAATCAAAATAATAATTAGAAAACACAGCGGCGGAGTGACTTTTTAGGGCAAGCTTTATTGTTTTAAAAGTAACAATTCCTCTATTGCCATAGTTTTTAATGATCGCCATTACTGCTATTATTAGCTGTATGAATACTAAGTAGCTGTATATTTAGCTCGTCATGTGGACATAATAAGTTATTTGCCACCACAGACGGCACGACGTGGCCTTCACAGATCCGCAGCATCTGTGATTTAAGCAGCTGCTAATAAACTGGACACGTGCCATAAAATCAGCACAGCTGGAGTCAAGCTCGGTGATCGGAGCCCGCCGGAGAGCCACTTATTGAACGTGACAGTTTCACGCGCGTGCAGCGGCCCAGATTTTTTACCCGACTCCGCTTCGTGAGCTGTGAACCGGTAGTCCCTGACTGTGTCTGGTAACATCCGCATTGCAAAGCGTTGCGGGAGGCTGCTGCATATGAAAAAGCCGGTAGGCCCTCGTCGTCATTCACCTCCAATAACCCGCCGCGGGCTGGGTTTCCACGATAGTTACACGGCGTTCAGTACATCCCCGGACACTAACCTATGACTTCCTGCAGCTCGTAGGACTCCCGGGTAATTGGCCAGCTGGTTGTCAGCGGTGGTTGCGGGTGGTGGACAGGAGCTGTACAGTCGCCTTGATCCGCCATGATGAAGATGATGATGCTGCGCTTGTTAGCAGCCTCTCTCTCAGACTGACGGGCAGCGAGAGAGGAAGAGAGAGAGAGAGAGTCAAATTTGACCTCACCTCCTCAGTGTTAGTGTCAGCTGGCAGCTGCAGGAGAGGAAGAGCCGCCTCTACCGCAGAGCGAGCACAACCCGGAAAATAACGGATCGCGTGCGCGCGCGCTCGAGACAGTGACTAGTGATTAAGATGCTTTATTATACACCTAATTTAAAACCTCTGCTAGAAGAATGGTTACATTACATATATTAAGGAAATTGAGTTTGAGTTAAAATAGCAATGAATGTGTTAAAATACTGACGTGAGGATGACGTCGCGTGTGTGTAACTTCAGTAATATGTCCAGAATATGTCACATGCAGTCAGAACTGCTGGTGACGATCATACTACTGTCCAGCAGATGGCGCCATCAGACTGTTTATTGATCTGTGTGCGTCCACTACCCACTACGATAGCGTCACACAGTTGCTGCAGATTTGTTGGCTGCACATCCATGATGTGAATCTTCTCTTCCACCACACCCCAAAGGTGCCCTATTGGATTGATCTGGCCCCAGACAGAATCTGATGGCTCTTACATGCTGTGGAGACACTTTGCTGGGACAGCGTGGATCCACTTCTCACTCAAAAGCAATTCAAAGCTGTTCTAACATATGTAATGGTAATTTTTCTTTTTAATTTTTTTTACCCACTATCCCTCCTTCTTTGTCTTTGTCTCTAACTCATAGATAATTTTTGTTGGTCACCCCCAACAAAAAATCTTAGCATCTTCAAAATCTCCAGCTCCTGTTGGTCTCCATTTCCAAACCATACATCAAAGAAAGTCTCACTACCATCCTGTAAATCTCCCATTTCACTTTTGCTGCTCTCATTGTGATGCTCATTTCCAACCACTCCACCTTGCTTGCACTCTCTTCTTTACTTCTGTCCACTATCTTTTCCTTGGCTGATTGACCACCAAAATGAATTTGCTTTAAGTATGTCTTTGTCTTTTTGGCCTTACCTTTTTTTTCTTTTTTGTTATTGGAATCAGGGTTACTACACGAAATCTGTCAGTAGGTGGCAGAGTTTACCAAGCACAGCGGTAAACGGTGGAGCATGCTCCACTGTGTCAATGTTTATTGTCTTTTTTTTTTCTTTCTAAAAGTCATTAAAGATCAGTTTGAGTTTGACAGTAAAAATCTGTATCTTCAGTATCTGAAGGTGAGTCATCACCAGGTCGGCAGGTTACTACAGGATTCTCCAACAATAAAAGCATCACACCTATAAAACAGGAGTATAAATAAAGCAAACGCCATTCTGTATTTTATGAAAGGGGAATCAGTTATACTGTGTTAGGCTGAGTGTTACCCCAGTGCTTTACCTTGATGACGTCGTGGTATAGCCCCGGCATGTGCGCTGACTGTTTTGCATGACATGTCAGCGCACCAATCAGTTGCAGAGGAGCTGATTGAGTCTACTTCCCTACACTGGAATAGCTGAGGGGAAACGGACGGACGGCGATCGCACACGGATATCTCATCATCAGCAGAGCCTGTGCCGTCAGATCGCATCTGAGAGACCTCCTAGATACAGCGGGCCATCATTTCTCTTTCGACCCGGTCACAGTGTCTGCTGCAGGGAGATGGCCGGTATTCTGGCGTGGTTTTGGAATGAGAGATTCTGGCTCCCTCACAATGTAACCTGGGCTGACTTAAAAAACACAGATGAGGCAACGTTTCCGCAAGCCGAGGATCTCTATCTGGCTTGTCCTTTAGCATTCTGCATCTTTATGATACGACTGGTTTTCGAAAGGTGGGTCGACGCGCACATGCGTTAATCCAGGTGGCTGTGATACGGTCTTCTATTGTCGAAATATTCCGGCGAACGATGCAGCACACCCCTCTGTCCATGTGTGTCAGTCTGGTACCTAAACAATGGCATCTTGTCTGGTTAGCCCACAAATCACTAGGGTGATCATCTTTCTTTCTGCAGGGCCGCAGCGTTACGCGCTGTCTGCATTTGATGCATCTGTCGAGGCACACACATGCACACGCTGTGCGGCCAAGTTACCATACCTGGCCAATCCACTCACCGTCCTCTTAGCCCAAACCATAATTTCTGCAAACCATCGTTCTAAAAACCGTTTCCTTTAACCCATCTTATCGGTGGGGGGTTGTGTTTTGGGGTTTTTTTCACTGCTCTATTTGTGATGTTTTGCATGTTGCATGATCATGTGTCTGACCGTTAAGCCACGATGGTGTCATCACAGCAATGCTTGTCATGAGAGTTTCTTTACAAAGTAGTGAGTGAGGCCTTACATTTCCACACTAAGCCCTCATTTACGCTCAGTAACAAAGTTAAAATGATCCGATGATGTTTGACTTGCTGGTTTTTCGTTCATGAAATATATGTCTGTGTAAGGGGAGTTTTTAATATCAGTATTATTATTTTTGTTCATGTAGACAGCCACGTGTTAACTTTAGCAGCTGACTGTCAACTCTTGTGTACTTTCTCACCACATCTTGACAAACAAGTCACACTGTGGCGTCATTTACTGTTTCTTCATCAATACTACGTGGATACTACACTTCAGCAGTTCAACACATAGGTGTTTTTCCCCTCTGTGTTAAACCGTTTGTGGTCAAAAGATCTTTACAGTACACTGTTATTCAGCACCTGCAGAGAAAGAGTATGCATTACTGACTGCTCCAGTGTCCTTAATTTAAAGAATAAAAGAAAAGAGACTGAGCCCTTTAATATGTAAATGGTGTCATGATCTGTTTTTTGCAGGTTTATTGCCAGACCATGTGCCATGGGCCTGAAGATCCAGACTAACGGGCCGCAAAAAGCACAACCCAATGCCATCCTGGAAAAGGTCTTCACTGCTATAACCAAGGTTGTCCACGTTTTCATTTTTTTCTAATTATCATTCAGTTATAGCTTAATAACTGAACTACATCTAACCTATGGAGTGTTTATATTTTCTTGACAGCACCCAGATGAGAAGAGGCTGGAGGGTCTCTCCAAGCAGCTCGACTGGGATGTGCGGACCATCCAGCGCTGGTTCAGACAACGACGCAACCAAGAGAAGCCCAGCACTCTCGCCAGATTCTGTGAGAGCATGTAAGACAAACTATAATCAAGACATTCCTCACTTAGCTGCACGCCATGTTTCCTCTGCACGTTTCTTTTTCTCTGTAAACATCAGAGTTTGTGCACTGGTGCTTAACTTTTGGTCACAGTTGTTGTGAGTGTAGTCATTTGAATGGGCTGCGCTGTTTTACCACTTATCAACAACACATCTGTGACAGCAGTAAAAGCAGGCACGGTTAATGATTTTAAAAATCGAGCTTGTTTCATGTCTCTGCAAGTTCATTTTCATACGGTATGGAACTGAAGGTAAATTGTGTGGGTGCACATACTCATAAAAAACAAATTAGGGAAATGGAGGCAGGAATGTAAAGGGGAAATTTGAGGGCTGTAGTGACAGATGCTCATTAAAATCTTCACCTTGTTGGAGTTTTTTTTTTTTTTTTTGACAATCAATGTCAAATTTAAAGATATGAGATTTGAGAAATGACACAGAGGACAGCAGAGAACCAAAATAATAACTCGATCTGAAACAAAATTGTCCTGTCCAACTTGAGAATTAATCGGACAAGCATAGAACAAGATAGGAGAAGAGATTTGAATTTAATTGAATTTAAGATAAACTCCTGATACTGTTCAAGTTGTAAGCCAATCAACCTTTCTTTTGGATCTCACTGTCATCTCATGGAGTAATTATTTCAAATAAATCAAGACTAGAACAGCAAGGGAAGAAAAAGAGCATTTTAAAATCTTAAATTGGGATCCTGCTAAGATGAGAGGGAGGCTCTTTCTCAAGAGCTGAGCTGAGGTATGCACAGGAGAAACACACTGGACACAGGCGATATATTATGTTAAATTTCCCTCTCTTCCAGTTAGTGTTATGTTGAGTCTTCAACTGATAATCAGTCAGCGATCATTTATTTCAGCTTTGTGGTCAAATTCAAGCAGAAATGCTGGTGTGGTCCTTTGAAAGCTTATAAGAGGGCTGCTTCAGTTTTGGTTAGTCAGTGCTGTGTCTTACACGGCTTATGAAGATTGCAACATAAATGCTGGTGCTGCTGTTGGATAATAGTCCCAGTGCGAACCAGCAAACCCACTCAGTCTGTAATAGAGAACTGGCTAATCTGCAGTAAAGCATTTGCCATCAGGGAAATGGTAGTTACTTGGCGTGTGATGTTAAAGGCCAACGAGCGAGTGTCGCTGTCAGAGCAGGGTCATGTCTGACACCGGTAGAGCAAATCTGGCAGTTTGAGACACGGGGAGCCTCACATCTTCTGATCTGCCTGAGGCTGCTGTTCACTCAGGAGACCACTGTCGGCTGATTAGACTACTGGACTCCTGTTACAAGCTCAAAGAAGAATCTGAACACAAAAAAAAAATAAAATGAAAAGAGAGATTCGATTTGTGTCTGTATGAAATATGTAAGGGCTTTTTGTACATGCTTTGCTGGCATTCGTTCGTTCAAAGCAACACCCGTGCCGAAACTGTTATCTGCACTCGGCATAATTGATAGCAGACAACACGGGGCTTTGCAATAGTTTGTCCAGGTTGTGAGTCTCAGTTGCCCACAGTGCAGTCCTCCAAACAGGCTGGCTTCAGTGCTTCTAGCAGTGATTGTGCTCTAATTAGGCCCTCATGCACAGCTGTTACAGACTGATAGGATTCTTTGTCTCGCAGTTGTCATGATGGCCGAATTTGTGTCTGTTCTTTTCATTATGCAGACTGGGAGCATGTAGTAGACACATTTGGTCTGAAAATAATGAAGGCTCTGCATGGACTTTGTCTCCCAGCTTTTGTTACCCAGACAGACTGCAAAAAAAAGAGAGAAAAAGTCATCCAGTCAAGTGCAAGTGTACTATTTTTTTTCTTAGCAACAAACCTGCAATAACTTTGTTTATATAGAAAGGAAGAAAATCCATAAAGAAATGAAAACTCACTCAGACTAAGAGGCTTCACAGTAAATTAAGATTTTGCAGTGTACTTGGGGAGTAGAGCCCTTCCTCTTTTCAGTTCTTGGTCGTTACAGGCTGAGGCAGGAGCTCGCTTTGATGTGCTCAACAGCTCCAGTTGTCTGATCTCATCTTGCTCCATTCTTCTTCATCGTTGCGTTCACTGAGAATAAAGAAATTATCATAAAGGATAAAATTACCCACTTTTTTCCTTTGTTTTAAAGACAGTGACAAAGAATGTCTGTTACTAGAGTTAATACTATTAAATAATGATGATTTTTAACCTTATATTATCTATGTCAGGTGTCCCTTAATATTTGATGCATAATTAAATGGACTGCTACTAAATCCAAGTAATTATTTATTTATTTTTGCTTTCCATATTACAACCAATTGAAGTGGATTATTCACGGAGTATTCTTTGGAAATGCACAAATTCCTCCTACCACGTGGTACATAGGAGTGCATAGGAGTGAGGAAAATATGCTTGGTTTAAACTGAATGTATATCAGCCAAGTTTCTTTTGAACACATCCCATTAAATTCAACTTTTTACATTGTGCTTATGCAACAAAATTACATAGAAATGTAGTCAGACTACCTAAAGTCAGCATTTCAAACCATGTTCCAAAGGCAGAATCTGGATATCACCCAAACTGAATTTTCAACAGCAGTCCCTTGATTGATACCCTAATGGTTCAAGCATCCCCTAAGATTGCATGCTATTGTTTCAAATACTACAAAAAAGCAATTCCCTAAAGCAAAATACAAAAGAAAGCAAATCACATGAGCATCTGTATCCTGATTTCATGTGCAGAAATGGCAAGCTGAGGTGGTTATTGCGGTTCTGTCTAGTTTTTGACCAGCACTGACTATTGTAGAGAAAGTTTTAAAATCCAACTCTGCTTTCAGGGGTTTCAAATAGCTCTGTCTTTAACTGAAAATGCAGTTTCAGCAAAGGACATCCATCTTTTCTACATAGTTTAGTTTTCAGTTAATTTTCACGTGGGTATTATTGGTGACGATGCCTCATCTAAAGCTACTTTCACAAGGGGTTCGATTTGGCTGAGTTTTTACACCAGATGCCCTTCCTGACAGTTCCTGGAAGCAAACCGGGGCTTTTTTTGATTGTTAGGAGAATGTGTAAACTACTACATATTCCTCATCTAACAGTTTAAAAACTGTTAGATGAGGAATTAACCAAAATCATTTTCAGATGGATAAACAATACAAACGTGCAAGAATGCATGCACTGAGTGCACGTTGAAACCAGGAGTCAGAGAGAGAGAGATGCAAAACATGACCGCACCAATATAATTGCAAATAAATTAATCAAAGGTAAAGCATATTAAAGCAAGATTAAAACCAAATAAATCAAAGTAATAAGAAAAGAAGCAATCGCAAGACTGTCCAATTTACATCTAAAATGTCAATAACATTTCAAAATGTTTCCTAACTTTTAACTGGATTAAAAGTAGATTATCGAAAATGAATTGATGCATTTAAACTCTCCAGAAATATATCATTATCAGCAGCTGAGACTACTAGCATCCTCATTACTGCTTTCCCTCTAACAACACGTAGGTGTGGGAGTCTCATACACTTCAGAAGCAGTTTGCCAGACTCCAAGCTGACAAGTAATAACTATGATTGTGCTCAGCAGATGCTTTTAGGGCAGCTGAGAGATGGGTCATTTACATGTGCATATCAAAGAAGACAGCTACACACGTTATCCCTCAGCCTGCTCGCCATGTTCCGGCACCACGTTAAAACAAACTGGCACTTAACAAGCTTTTTCATTTCAGTAATTTTTAAAATCGTGTCTATGTAATTAAACCAAAGTAGACAAATATACATAGGTAGGCGGTGCACCTATTACTACCTGAATAATATCAGAGCTGTTACTGCTGATCTAACTGCAATGAGGGGACAAAGCTTCCTGACTGGTGAGTTTTGATAAAGCTGGAGACTCATGCCTAATTGTTATGTTGAACAGTATGAATGCAGACAATTGCAGCGAGCTGGTGCTCAGGCTTCCCACCTGGAGAAGTGACAAAGGTAAATTAAATGAGCCAGTACGATCTGCTTTTTATGATTTTATTCCAACACTAGGCGCTACCTTCAGAATAAAAGCAGCCTCATTACTGAGTTTTTAATCAAATCAAAGTCACCCCTGCAATTATTTCCTCCCTCAAGCAATGTCCTGTCTAAACAGGTGCATTTGAGCTCTCCGTGATTAGTTGAGCTGTCTAAATTTGAAATCCAGCCTTTCATCATACGTAAAAAAACAATTTATTAAAGCGTGATTAAGCACTTATAAAAAGACGGTGTTTGTATCCGAGCATTACCTTAAGCATATGTGCTGTATGAACTATAGTTTTTATGCCTAAATTTGCATAAGAATAATCCTATTAACCACAGCTGATACACAGTATTGTTTAGTTAAAAGTATAATTGGCTAATAGCTTTTCCATCGAGTGCACCAAATACACAGCAGCTCTTAGATAATTAAATTTTAAAAGGTGCCAGTTTGCTCAACTGTCATCATCAATTTGAAAAAGTGTAACTCATAATGACAAAACTCAATCGGTGCCTGACGACAGGAAAAAAAAAACTATTCAAAGGAAGCATTTGTGAGTCATTGTGATTGCACATATATAGCAGTGATTCAGTAGCACTTGTAAAAGACTCTTGCAGGCTTCATCAACCAGTTGCCATGCAACAGTCTTTACTGTGTTTCAGGTAGACTCGTCCAGCTGATTTGCTCTTACAATACTGTTGATCAGACACAAAAAGCAGTTAATGATGGCTTCCACAAGCAGCACATCAATGTGGTAATAATTCCTCTAGTATTCATCGCGAGTAACAGCTCGTTCCTGCACAAAGGAGCCGATGTGGATTTACCTTGTTCTCTTTTTTTGAGCGTTTATGAATCGTGGAGTTTCAGGGCCTGCAGCTGTCCAAAGGTGTTTGATTTGAGGTCAAACAACCACACCACGCAAGCTTTAAAGTATGCAAATGCTTGTTTCACATGACAGGATCCACATCGTCTGTCAGTTAATGTTTTCTTCCGTGTCATAGAAGTCAAGCTCTGCTTTGTTCCTCTGGTTTGATTCGTGGAGTTATACAACTGTATTCAAAAGAGTTTATGCAATCTAAAAATGCAGAGACATACCTTTACACTCAGGCATCTATAGTAACTTATAGTAATCAGCTGAACACAATAACTAGTGTTTGTGTTATTAGACTGACTGTCTATTGGGCTCACGAGATGAGTGAGTCAGTCTAGTTCATATGAGGGTGAAAGTTCATCCATAGTTGTGCGCATGTGTGTGTAACAGATAAAAGATCTGTATATCTAGAATAAAGCACTTTGTGAATGTAAATTGTGGTGTAAAAAGTCAAGAAATACTAGAAATCCCCTGCATCAATCTCAATCCATTTGCCAGCTTTTGCCTTACTTTTTTATTTATTTAAGTTAACCAAATATTACTGCTGTACTAAAAAAAAACTGTGGAAATCGCTGTCCAGCTGTCACCCGTTTGGTGTGCGGAGATGCATTAAAAAGGATACTATAAGATAACAGTGACATCTCAGAGGAATGAAATATTTAATGAAGTCATCACAGTTTCTCCTTGTGGGCTAATTTGTCTCCATTTAGAGACACGAATGAAATAATTGGCGTAATGCAGCTTGCACAACTATGGAAGCTGCATTGGATAGGGGGCTTGCTAAGGGGCCAATCTTGAATCATTCCTCCCAATTGATGACTGGGATAAGTAGGAGGTATTTTATAAGCACATCTTTGATCACTGATGTGTCAGCTGAAGCAGTTTCCTTCTTGTAAGCTCGAAGTCAGACCTCGTGATGACTTTCCCGATCATTGTGTAGCTGTGGTTACTGTAATTTATGTGCAGGGTTACATAAAGCAGAGAAGGGTTGGGAATGGACAGAGTGAGTGTTTTTTTCCCCCCTCCAGACCTCACAAGGGAAGTCAGTGACGTCTTATTTTCATTGATTTGCCCTAGACTGCAGAGTTGAATAAGAAGACCTTACGCCACTTCCAGTTCCTAATTACAGGCATAACAGCCACAATGTGTGCCACAGCGTGTTGCACCAAGGGATTAAACAAAGTAAATAGCATACAGCACGAGTGGTATTACATCAGATTCTGGAAAACATTTTGGGATGCAGGTCATTATTCTCCTCAAAATGGTCTCAGAATGTGTTTTGTTTGGATTCTGTAGAAAACAGAAATCAATGTGCAAAAAAAAGATAAATATAAACAGCTGCAAATATGTGTGCACTGCAGAGCTAGAGGAGGCTGTCTTTAATACTAGTGTTGCTCCAGACTAGACCAAAACTGAAATCCACTGCTGTTAAACACATTTTTACACCCCCAAAAGAAAAACTAAAGATTTTTGTGATCAGATGAGTCTATAGTCATGATCTTTTTATTTGTTTCAGGTGGAGATTTACATTCTACTTATACATATTTACCTACGGAGTACGATTCCTTAAAAAGGTAAGTTTTACTTAAAGAGTTTCTGTAACAGGAGCTGGATTTAATATGGATCTGTGAGATGTGAAGCTATTTTCTAAACCACTTAAAGTATAGCGGTACATGATAAAATTGAATTAAAGTGACTAATTTTATAAAGACAAAAAAAGGAAAAGGGAAGGCAGTAGAGGAATAAAAATGACCTCTAATCAGTCAGGGGGTTTTCTGTGTTACTATAGTGACATGTAGTTTTTAACAGCTGGAAGCCAATGTTCAAAGGAGCTTCTGTTGTGTGTCGTGTTATCCCGTGTAAGAAGAGCCACCTACTTATACAAAAACAAGGACTTGAAATAACTGAGATGATGACATTTAAAGTGGTCATCACTGCTATTTAATTAATTAAGTGACTTTGTCATTGTTGGAAATTGTGGCTTTCCTACGGTGAGTAGTGTAAGTGTGTTATCAATAAAGCATGGCTTTTTTTTTTTTAAATGCCCCTTTTATGACATATACCATTTAACCAGATGTTTAGCTTAACTTTTAGGGTTACCACACCTAAAACTATACCCGTGTAATGATAATATTCATATTGACCATTTTTCATGTCCTGTTAAAAGATATTTTTACCTTCATGAATATGTATGCATGTATGCAGCGCCTTAAGCCTACTATGTGTAGTTTAGGGGTTGAAATGGTGTTTCCTCTTTAAAAAGCCTGAAATTCCAGCAGACACATCAATAAGCCACACTTTGTAGAGTTCATACATTTATGGTAACAAGCCAGTTAAGCAAATTTGACTGAAATATGTGACCGAGATAGGTTTAATAGAGTTCATGCATAAATTCATGAAAATCCGTATATTAACACAATCACAGCAGTGGCTGAGACAGAGCAGGATAAATCTCTCACAGACACAAGTTGCATGACGAAGCACTTTGTGAAAATAGTTAAGTCCCTGGCAGCCGCTGCTGCAGGCTCCAGCCTCTGCGGGATTTATTAATAGAGCGGGTCTGGAGAGGAGTGCAGGAGACGTAAACTCAGCCCCAGTGATGGGTCACTGTTTGCTTATAACACATTTTTTTAGCATCTCAGTTGCCGTCACTCTTCTCATCTTTACGTCACTACTCGAGATTTTTGTCTTATGGTGGTGTGAGCAGAACATAGCAATTTAGCATTTATTCAGTTTTATATAAGCCAAAGAATTACTGCTATCATTGCCCCTCAACAAGTCAGTCAAAGTTTAATAATATTTTTTATTATATTGTTTGATTTTCTTTGTCTAAGGTATAAACATACTGTTCTCATCTCTTGTAGACTCCATGGCTATGGAACACTAAAGAGTGCTGGTACAACTACCCTTACCAGGTAAACATTTACTCTGCAATGTTTACCCATCCTTTGCGATCATGTTACAGCATTCCTGGATTTACTACCTATCAAATATTTAGTTTAACTCTGCTGCTTTGTGTGTTTATGCAGCCACTGACTGTGGACATCCATTATTACTATATACTGGAGCTGTCTTTCTATCTGTCGTTGCTGTTTTCCCAATTCACAGACATCAGGAGGAAGGTAATTATGAGCACATGTCATAAAAAAAACACACATCATGCATGTCCAGTGGCACAAATCATCATTTGTTTGTTAGAAGGCAAAAGAGAACAAGGTTATTTACTTACTTATTTGTTTTGAATCTAGAAAAACGTGTTGTTCTTATGCAAGTGTAAGTAGCACTATCACAGAAAAGACATCCCGATCCTTTTGTGATTAATGTTTAGTCTGTTTTAATCAGTTTGATTGTATCATCACTGTATAAATTAACTAAACTTTAACACGAAGCCGAAACACTTTATTCTGACTAGTTTACAAAAACTTTGATTAACTACATTTAAATAATCCCTTCAGCCAATGACTGAACTTAAAGGTGACTTTATTAGGTACACATTCCTAGTACCAGGTTGGACCTCCTTTTGCTTTCAGTGCTGCCTTAAGTCTTCTTGGCAAAGATTCAGCAACATGCTGGAAACGTTCCTCAGAGAGTCTGGTCGATAGTGACATGACAGCATCGCACAGTTGCCGCAGGTTTGTCAGCTGCACATTCATTCATGTGAATATCCCATTCCACAACATTCCAAAGATGCTCTATTGGATTGGGATCCAGTCACTGTGGAGGCCATTTAAGTATATTGAACTCCTCCACACCATTACACCTCCACCAGAAGCAGTCTGAATCATAAATAAAATGCAGGACTGATCCATGCTTTCATGTTGATTATGCCAAATCTTGACCCTATGGTCCAAATGTTGTAGCAGGAAGTAATTTTGGTGAGGCCGTGTGAGTTGTCTCCTGTTCTTAGCTGACAGAAGAGGCACCCAGTGTGGTCTTCTGCTGCTGTAGCCCATCTGACTCAAGGTTCAACGTCTTACATGTTCAGACATGGCCTTCTGTATACCTTGGTTGTAGCCAGTGATTATTTGAGTTTCTTTTGCCTTCCTATCAGCTTGAAGCTGTCTGGTCATTTTACTCTGACCCCTGGCATCAACAAAGCACTGGATATCTTTTTTTTTTTTTTTTTTTTTGTCCAGCGTGTCTGGCACCTACAACTATGTCTGGAACCACAACCATTGTTCAAAGTCACGCTTAAATGCATTGAGTTGCTGCCATGTGATTGGCTAATTAGATAGTTACATTAACGAGTAGTTGAACAGATGTACCTAATAAAGTAACCACTGAGGGTATAATGTGTCACATTTGACAAAATGATTTGTGTTGATGTGTGTGCTGAGATATATGCACCTACTGGCAGTCAAGACAGTAGTTAAAAAGGAAAAGGAAAAAATCTTTTTCTTCCCAGTGTTGCAATAAATCACTATAACCGAAGATCCGTATATTATTAAAAACACTGTTATAGGCTACATATTTTGCTTATCTGCAAGCAGGTAAATAAGTCTTTTTTTCTCATATTTTCGAGGTTGACTTTTTTCTAATGCAGTGGACTTTCTTGTACACAAATTAATAAATGTATATTTGTTATGATTTATATAAAATCATAACAAATATGTCTTATAGTTAATATGTAAAATAAATGCTTAAGCTAATTTAGGTTCAAACTGCTATTTTACTCAGCTAAAGCAGTTTTTTTTACCTGCTTTTTTGTTTATCAAGTGTGTGTACTTAATAGGTAAATATATAATCCTTTATTTTATTAGCGTCTTATATTTTAGCATTGTTCACAAAAACACAAAAAGGATGAAATTAAATTTTCTGTTTAACTATTAGGACCAAGTTTTTGGTTAAACCCTAGAGCCAGCTTCAATACACTTCTGTATACTACTCTGAGATTACTGCAGTCACACAGAGCATATGTCTTGTGGTTTTATTGTGAAAGGTTTTTGCACGTACATAGAACAAATCAGGTTTCTGGCACAGATCGCGCAGCTACAACAGTGAAACTGCATGCACAGCACCAGGACTCTGGAGGCAGCTCACCTAATGTAAAATCTGCTTTCACAAATAATCAGGTCTATTAAAGTGTACCTATGCTCATTTCCAGCTCCACTTTTCTAGACTTAACTCTACTAAAGCTGATAGCAATCTTTGCTCTTCAAAATAATCCTTCTCCTGGATTATAGCGCAACCCCTCAGTTCACCCATTGTCTGAAACGAGCCATTTTAGCTGATATGTCTGTGGAGCTACATTTAAGCCAACTTTTTTCCTTTGTTCGGATTGGCTAGCTCTCATAAACAGGAGGGGTGTATAGCACCTCGCTTTGATATCATACAGATTCATCAGTAGAAAAAACTGTCTGAAACAGAGCGTTTAAAGCGATCAGAAATTGGTTTAGGCTTACAGGGTGTGAATGCATGTACGCTGAGTGATTTAAAACTTGTATATATCAGTCACTGTAGCTTTATTTGTACGACAGATAACAAAGAAAAAGATAATAGTAAAAAAAAAAATCCCTTTATTCTCTGCTGTGCATTCTTTTAAAGAACCAACTTGGTCTGTGTCTAAGCTGAAAGTCAGTCCATGGAAGCATTCAGTCATCTTCATCCCACTTCATCTTTTTTTTTTATGAAAATGGCCACACTTTTGGCTCATTAAGCATCAATTTGCATGCCTTCCAGCCATGATCGTACTCCTGTCTCCACTCCATCCCAGCTCTGCCCTCTATTCAAACACACTCCGCTCACTGCACTCACAGCAGCAAGCAGCAGCCCTCACGATGCCATGCTGTGTATGCCTTCACTCTGTCATCTCTTTGTTGACTGTTGGCATGTTGTCTGTTTTTGTTTCTCCTTTCAGTTTTTTTCATGCACAGCACTACGCTGAGGAGGTCCTCTGCATCCCCTGCCAATTTCAGTATGTTCCCCCTGCACACTCTTGCCTTGCTTTCACTCTTGCATCATTACTCTTCCTGCTCATCTTCTCTCCTCATTCACTTGCCACTTTGGACTGGTTCTGGGTGCTTTAAGCTGCCATCCTCAGATGATTCAGTAGCTAAAGATTTGTTAGAGGAATGCCCCCCTTGTCCCCGGTCCTGCCGCTTAGTCATCTGGAGCTCTATTCAAAGCTAGAAAACCTAACGGCTCATACCAATATCGTTAGTTGTGTAGTTACAGCAGGGATTGTATTGAAGAAACATAGCTTTTAGCTCACTTTCAACTCTAAAACCTCATTCAACACTTAAATGTTTTAAAACTGCAGCCCTGATATGTTTAAGGAAGATAAAGAAGCACACAGGGCCCAGTTCCTCCAACACTACACCACACTGTAAAAAGAAAGATCTTGCAAACTGTTTTCTCAGTGGGATCTTCCCTTTTTGAGACACAGCTGTGCCTGAGATAGTAGGATGTGTGAATATCTAGTTTGTTTTTTTTTAAACACACTACTGCAGAAACTGTTGATAAATGCTTGGGCGCTGGGGGTGTATTTGCTATTTTTGTTTGCATAAATTGTAATATGTGCAGCATGCAGTAACATTTTAAAACTTCTTTCTATAGTTATGTGACATTTTGCTGGATGCTGTTTCCCCAGGATTTCCTGATCATGTTCCTGCACCATGTGGCAACAATCTCTCTGATTGTATTCTCCTATGTGAACAACATGGCACGAGTGGGAACTCTGGTCATGTGTCTGCACGATGCAGCTGACGTGTTGATAGAGGTGAGGATCCGGGGAGAGACTTAAACACTGTGGATGAATAGATGGGTGTGTGGGTAGAGTGATTTAAACACAGTCTACACAGTATGAACAACACACCATACCATGTAACAACAACTCTATGCATATACTATATGAACAAAAGTACTGGGTTGCCTACACATTACACCTACAGGAGCTGCTCAGCCATAGAAACCTATGCCACAAACGGTACATAGTTTTTGTGTGAAACAGTGGCAAAGTTTATGCATTGTGCATCTCAGCAGTCCCACTCTGTAACTTTATGTCATTAGCCACTTTGTGGCTTTGTTCCTGAACACTTCCACTTTGCAAGTATGCCATTTACAGTTGATTGTTGAGAGTTTGCTTGTGAAATTTCTTCTGAGAGCAAAGAAATTTCACCGTGCCACAATCAGTGAGGTCTTTATAACGATCCACTCTTTCACCAATATTTGTAAAGGCAGACTGCATGTCTAGGTACTTGATTTTATACACCTGTGGCAATGAAACTGAAAATGTCTGAATTCAAAGATGAAGAGGTGTGGTCCAATACTTTTGTCCATACAGTGTAGATTAGATCTAAATTGCATTGCATTGAAGGTATTGTGGTCGTTTTTGTTCTTTAGCACATTCAACTTGAAATACAAAGCTGGCTACTAAACTAAAAAGTCAAAAGAATGAATGAAAAAACTACAGTTGTTGTTTGGAGTTTACATAGACTCATCATTGGCATGAATGTTGTAGTAATTTTGGGCTTTTAATGATTTCTTTGATCTCTTTTCTTTCTGGGGTGGAATGATTGTAAAGCATACATATTTAATGACGTTAAAGAACCAATAACTGGGTGCACAAGTTTTCATTTATTTTGGATCTTCTCTCATCCACACAGGGTCAAACTTATTCATATATTATTCACTGATATTTGGGTAAATGTCCCCATAGCAAGATGCATCTCAGCTAAACACTTTTGGTAGCCAGCAACAAACTTCAGGCATAATTCTGGCCAATATTTGACCAATCATCGTAGCAAAACTGGTAGAGTTCTTTTCAATTGGTCGGGTTTCTTTTAAGTGTAGTCCACTCATTTTCAATAGGGTTGAGGTCGGGGCTTTAGGAAAGCTATTGAAAGCCAGATCCACCCATCATTCCACCCTGGAATAAGAACAGTTCAAAGAATATGGTTAAGATGTAGCCACAGAGATCCCAAATATAAAGGTCTTGGATATTACATGACCACTGTGGTTCATTTCATGGTTTATGTACAAATTCACTGAGTTTGGTAACAATTCCCATTTTGACCAGTGTCCATCAGTATTAAATGAAGAGCAGGATTAGGTTTAGAGGACCACATTGTTTTTTAAGAGAAATGAACATATGTGGTTTGCCAAAATCAACACCTGGTTTAAATGGTAAAACACAAGAAGAAAAAATGCCTGACACACCAAAACCTGAGTGAAGCAATGACCTGGTATGACCTATTGATAACAAGTTTATTAATTTAAAGAAAAAGTCCTGCACACCAGGTCAAAAGCACTCAAAGAGGTAAGTCTAGAGCAAGCACAGAGAAAACACTTTAGTGCTTCAGCTATGGCTCCCTTACATTTGTCAGCAGAACTGGCATGCCAGCATTAATCAATACTTTTACTGCTGACCGAACTAAAAGGGTGAATGTAGGGGCACACAGGAGCAATGTGCATGCATCCAAACACGTTTGAAGGGATTTCTTTCTTCTGCAAGACAACAACCCCACGCATCCAGTGAAAACAACCTGAAAGAGCCTTTCAGAGTAAAGAATAGCCTTGCCAGTCATCTCATCTCACCTGATCTTGTGATCAGTCACCTGATCTCTACCTTTAGTAGACCCCACAACAAGCAAGAGCTGAAGGGATGGGAGAGCGTCACCGGGGACGTGGCTGTATATATGTATGGGCTAATGGCTGATTTTTTTCATTTTTTTTATTTTTTAATTTCCACAAATGTTGAACATGAGGATTTTGTTTGGCTTCATGTTTATCTGCACATTAGTACCCTAATCTAACTACACTATGTGCAAAACAGGCTTCACCTCCCACACAGCTCTTTCAGCATTGATGTAACCTACACACATTTAACACACTTTAATGTAGTGTTTTTTTAATTCAAACTGGAAACATGAGTTTTTTCCATTTTTTTTATGTTATTTACATTAATTTCTGTTTCTTTTTTAACCCCAGGCTGCCAAGATGGCCAACTATGCCAAATGTCAGATACTGTGCAACTTGCTATTTGCAATGTTTGCTATTCTCTTCATAAGCTCCAGGCTGGGAGTTTACCCCATCTGGTGAGTGTTATTTGCTTCTTTGTTGTGTACCATAGTTAGCATCCTTCTAAAGCCAGGCTTCAGGGCAGGTGTGTTAGCCTTTTGCGTTTGCATGCATGTGCTCACACGACTTGCGGAACGTTTTTTTTTTTTTAAGCAGATGCCTGAGTTGCTCTGCTTATTTTGGCAATTCATCTCTGAAAATTTAGCCATCAAGATCTCATTGGCTTTTTTTTTTCTTCTTTTTCTGCACAACAGTTTGCAGTTCAGACAGAATCTCTTTGAATTTGTGTTGCTAAGTAATAGTTACTATGGATACCACAGCTTTAAACTCTCAAAGAAAGCCAAACCTATCAGTAAATGAAAAGCAGATCATTATGGTTATTGGTTTATCTTTGAAAACTGTGTCTAGAGTTTGATGGGATTGTTAAAAACATCAAAGTGATTTCCACTCAAAAAGAGCTTTCATCATTTTGTGGCGCTGCTTTTTAGGTGTTTTACCTTTAATTTATTCGTCATTATAAAGCGGAGTTAATCCATCCAAATTTCTCTAACAGAGAGAAGAGAAGATTAATTAAATGTTTAAAAGATTTAATTACTCTCTAAAAGCTTGAATTAATTTCTTCAATAACTTTGTGAATGGCAGTTATTATTTGCCTTTTTTGACTGATATTTGCAGTCATAAATAAATAAATCCAAAATAAAAACTAAAATAAAATAAATACGTTTATTTTAGTCGTGCGCACGGAAGTCATTCCACAGTCATCTGTAGCCACAGCGTTATCACACCTTTCACAAGTGAAGAGAGACGTAATTTCGTTTTCCAGTCAGGCAGCTGCAGCCGTCTGCTTTTCTTTGAGATGCCATCGATTCTTGTTCAGCACAAAAATGCTGTTTTGAGTTTATAGAATCAAGATTGTCTTCGATAATTAGGGGCTTTCTGGAGAAGTGCTTTGAGAAATATTTGTCAGTAAAGTCTTTTTTTTTCCAGAAAGAAGCTTTTAGCCGGCACCCCCACATCCTCTGCCCTCTGTTCATACTGTAATATAATGCTCCCATATGCTACATTTTAGTCAGCCCCCACCACACCCGTAGTAAAGTTGTCATTACTGTAAAGCTGTTGCCATGGCTTCAGTATCTGGAGGATGATTCACAGAACGAATTGGAAGAATTGTTCCAGGGTTAAATTTAGACCCTTAAAATTTCAATCGTGTGTCATGTGAAGTTAGGCAACACACTGATTTTTCTTACAGTGCCAACTTCAATTAAATTGTAAATTATTGCTCTACTCATATTGAACTATAAATAAAACACTCACATTTCTGTCTCCCTTTTCATGAAACACCTGGATTTTAACAATATGTTTGGAGCAGAGCTTTCTTCCTTTGGCTTTGTGTACTCGCCCCCAGGACACGCCCTAATTCACCAAATGAGGGGGTGTGCTTTAGTTCTTTATGTCAAGTTAATTTTCTCTGTCTCCCTCTGTTGCTATGGAAGGATTTTAAACACCACCTTGTTTGAGAGTTGGGAGATTATAGGGCCCTACCCATCCTGGTGGGTCTTCAACCTGCTTCTGATCATGCTGCAGCTGCTCCACTCCTTCTGGTCCTACCTCATAGTGAAGACAGCATGCAGAGCCATCTCCAAAGGAAAGGTGAGTCACTAAACCCAGTTCTTTTGCAAAATCCTTACCTTTGTATCTAGGTTGCTGTGCTGCTAGTGCATCTATAAATAGTGTATGGTGTTCTGATGGGCCATTTTTTGACTTTCTCTTTCTGTTTTCTATGCTAACCTGCAACATTCAAGGTGGGAAAGTGGAATCCGTTACATGTAAGTACATGACATTTTGTACAACTTTTAGTTTTTCCTCATATTTCTTGCAGCTAATGTGGTTACTGGCTGAAAGCTTCTTATTCATGCTATTCATGGTCCCTGAGGTGGAAAACTCCCTAGCTTTTCCTGTACCACCCTTTTGCAACTTCCTAAGAAATATCTGAACCTCTAGAGGATGGATTCACTCATAATTGTGGACAGACATTTGGGTTCCCTAGACAATCGATCCAATTAGGTTTGGTGGTCATTTAAGTCATTTAACTTTTTAACTGGTGCCGTTGTCATCAAAGCACCAAAAGTAGGAAGAGCTTAGTAAATTGTGTTGTTTTAGCGATTCCCGTCCACTCGAATAAATTAGCTAAACTTTAACATGAATCTCTTTGTTCACTATCTTCTAGTGGATTCGAAAACCTTGCCATGTCAGATTGGCGAGTGTTTCTATTGTTAAGAAGCATGAAAGGCCTCTGTTGAATCACTTTTTAAGAACATTAAGTCCATCATGTCAACAGGTTTTTAAGCTTTTTCAGTAAATCTCACAGCACATGGTCCCTATTGTGTCAAGATCACTGAGACCGACAACAGATAAATTGGTGCTGGCAGTCTAAGGAGCTTGGAAAGAAAAGCGTCTGGACTTCTTTAAGTTTCTTGAAGACGTTTCACCTCTCATCCAAGAAGCTTCTTCAGTTCTAAGGTCAAATGGTGGGGAGTCCCAGATTTAAACCCAGTGGGAGTTTCCCCCCAAAGGACAAAGGACTCCCTGATGATCCTCTACCTAATCACATGAGCCAAGGTGTGAAAGTGGGTGTGGGTCACAATCAACCAGGGTTTCAGGTGAGCTCATTGTGAAACCTGGCCCCACCCTATCACGTGATTTCCTGAGGTCAGATGGCCCAGGATGTGAGTGGGCGTTAAGGTGTCTGGGAAGGGATCTCAAAACTGGATTATAGATGGCAGAGAGTTGGTGTCGTAAACCCCCGCCTCTGTTCAAAGATGGTCGCTCACAGTGGACATAGATGGCTTCTTTCACTCCTTTTCAAACCATCTGTCCTCTCTGTCCAAAATGTGAACATTGGCATCCTCGAAAGAGTGACCTTTGACCTTTAGATGCAGATGGACAGCTGAGTCTTGTCCCGTGGAGGTGGCTCTTCTGTTGTGCCATTCGCTTGTGAAGTGGCTGTTTGGTCTCTCCGATGTAGA
Organism: Astatotilapia calliptera; assembly: GCF_964374335.1. Lineage (NCBI taxonomy): Eukaryota > Metazoa > Chordata > Actinopteri > Cichliformes > Cichlidae > Astatotilapia > Astatotilapia calliptera. Next base: position 21,135,119 of record NC_137437.1, on the reverse strand, counting down.
GGTCTGGGTGAAGCGTCTTCAAGCAACTCAAATAAGTCCAGACGCTTTTCTTTCCAAGCTCCTTAGACTACGATGACCTGGATGACTGAGAACCTTCACAGACACATTGGTGCTGGCAGTTTAGCTGTTGAGCTCTCACTTTACATAACGTAAGGTCGGCAGTTTGAATCCCATCCTTTAAAGATTTGGCGTTTGTGTTACTTTATTTGCTGCTCACCTTGATTCTCCCATCAAAATGTTAAAATGTCCAAGGCTTTCCTTTATCACCAGTGACAAAACTGATGACGTTCCTGTTAGCCTCAGCTTTAACGTGGCAAATTAAGGTCTGTTACAGTTTTTGGATTTAAAATGTAATACAGTAATAATTTTTTTCCCTTTACTAAAATATAATACTCATATTTGAATACATCTGAACAGCTTTAGTCAATCAAATCTATCCAATAGATCTCCTCTGGTAGAAGCTCTTAACTTTGCCACTGCTATATGCTGTTCTAAAGTCAAAGTTCAGAATTACTTTTAAGCAGTTGTGCTGCTAGTCTGTGGATGTCATCAGAAAACTTTATTAAAGCCAGAAGGAATTCGTTTTTTACAGATGTTCGCTTAAAATATACATATAAAAGACAGAAAATTGAAACTCTGTAAAATCTGAATACTTTATTAAAAATATGTAAAATATAAAAGTTTATTAAAACAATACTATGTATATGCAAATAGTCTGGGTGTCATAAGGAGGAGTTATAAAGTGGGCTGGCCAGCCTGAGATGGAGAGGGGTGTGAAGGATTGTCCAATATTGCTGGTAACTTGGACAAGCATCCTCCTCTCTGAAACCCAGGATGGCACCAGCCACTACAGACTTATCAGACTTATAAAACATCCTGAGCACCATCTAGCAGATGTTCAAGGAGATGGTTTTGACCTTTCTTGTAGAGGGCTTCTGTGTTTTTAATAAAATCCAGTTTACTGTCAGTGTGAGCACCAAGGTAAACCTCGCTGGTATTCTCATCCTCCTCATGTCCACAACCATGTCTCATGATAATTAATAGATTGTTTCATCTTTAAAAATGAAAATCAAAAATGTTGTTATTTAAAAAAATGTGATCAGCCAGCAGACCATCTTATTTCATCCTTTGACATCCTGAGAAAATTAAACAGCGCTCTAAACATTTTAAAAAGGCACAATTATTTTATTGACTCTTGAGGAAAAGAACTGTAATAAGTATATACTGCCATTAAACTCCAGCACAGCAGCTTTTCCTACCACATGCAAAGAGTTGATATTCAGGCACCGAGGTAACTATCTAAAGGATGAGGCTAAAAGATTTCCTGACACACAGCATCACAGTTGGTTCATAAACAGTAATCATGAATTGTAATACGCTGTGAATCAGTTTTTTAATCCCTGTAAATTTTGTGATGCAGGTGTGCGCTGCAGGAGTTTAAAATTCCGGGTTGCTACGAAGGAAAAAACAGAAGAGAAAATGGTTTAACTCATATGACAGTGCACTTGACTAAATTTGAATCTATGAATAATAATGTGTATTTTGAATAAAAGCTTGCAAAACATTAAAGTAGGTTGTTTTAAAAAACAAAAAATCAGTATTGTCCGTGTATTTTCTCTAAATCAGTGTGGCAGATTATCTCAGAAATGATATGATAATCATATTAATACGGTAATAAGCATGGTAAATGTGTGTTTTGAACTGGTAGAAGCAATCAAACCAGAGGTCTCCGTATTTCATGTTTGCGAATAGATGTTATAGCTTCTTCTTCTTTTTCTATTTTTTGCCTGATATTGATTGGCAGCTCCCGTTTCACATGCAAAAGCCATTTATAACACCGTTATGCTTGGCTGCCTCAGATAATGAAACAGATAAGAATTTTAATGAGGAAAAAAAGGTAATCTCCAGCCGCCCCTTTCTTTTCCGCAGGTGTCTAAAGACGACCGCAGCGACATAGAGTCCAGCTCCGATGAGGATGACAGCCCACCGCCAAATCAGAAGCACCACACCAGCGCCACCAATGGGACAAACAAAAGTCATGGCACCAACGGCTACCTGATAGGAGCCCCGTATCCCGACGAGCACTGATATCACAAGAGTGGAGCCACGCTACAGACACCATCAATTCTTCTGTGTGTGAGAGCGTACGAGAGGGTGTGAGAGAGAGTGTGTGTGGTGGGTACATGAACAACATCGCCTGTCTGGAAGTTCTGGATAGATTTAGCTAAATGCAGTTTTGTTATTGATTCTTCACTAATTTCCTTCGACAGTTTACTCTCCTCATCTATATATTTACATCAAACTGCACTCAGTGAAATATCAAAGCACTCCTATTGATACAACCCACTCTCTGTTTAACCAGTGAATGAAAGCCTTTCACTCTATGGTGTAAGCATGCTACTCTAACATACAGTGGTCTGGCATACTGGGGGTGTGTTTTCTCCTATGTTTGTGTCATTCTATGTTATTTATTTATAATTTTTTTATAAATAAGTTTGCAGACTGTAGTTGGACATTTATTCTACATCTACGACATTCTTTGATGTCAGTGTTAAAGATGACATACTCCTGAACGAGTAACAGTAACGAGTATTAGCAAAATGCTAAAGACCTGGGTTTACTTTTAATGCTACACCTCCAAAGATATGCCACAACTCACAAATGGATAGTTATGTGACATTCACTTACACTTTAAAATTCATTCTCCACTCAAACTGTATATGAGATGTCAATAACAGTATTATGTGTGTGCATCAGACATGGCTAGATGCTGTATTCCCTGTTGAAGCATTTTGTTAATTATTCTGGTACATTTCTGGTAAGCGTTACATTAAAGGCCATTTGTCCTCTTTTGAGGCAGACAAGAATTGTTTGAATAGTTCAATAAAAAAAACCCCAAAAAAACATGAAGATTGCAAATATGTGCGAGTGTGTTGAATAAGCTTAATCGTGGAGGTAGCATGGCTCATAACTGCAGTGTACACAGTTTGACTGTGACAATTCAAAATGCCTGCTGTGAAAAGAGGCTACTGTGAGACACATTAGCCTCAGTAACACATAGACAGCATTCAACCTCCTCCCATTGCTTCTCTGTGCACGGTTGCTTAATACCTCAAATTTATACTACTGTAGATCTGCTGGAGCGTTAGGGTGAGGTTAGGAACTCAAATGCTGGACACAGAGGTTGACAAGGTCAACACAACAACAAAAATATTGATTGGGATTCTCAGAAGGAGATAATACACATTGAAATGTTACTTTTGAATAAATATTTTAAGGACATAAGTTATTAAGTAGTTAGAGCTGAATAATGTGCAGATTTGATACAAAAGGTAAGAACAAAATTGAAATGTAAAGAAAAAAACAGAAGCACAAGAAACAAACATATGGAGCACAAATATATTATCTTACGAGGTAAAGAAAAGCCTCTGTGGACACATACAGACCCACCAATAAATGGGGCACAAAATAGGTAAGTATTTAAGTAAAGTTTATTTACAGAGTGCTTTTCACAGACACAAAGTGGTTTCCAACACAAAAAGTAAAAACTAGAAAATGGGGAAAAGAAAAGCAGTAAGCTAAACTAAAAGAAAACAAGAGAAGCATTCATAGTAAAGCAGATAGTAACTGAAAGACAAATAAGTAATACCTGGCCTTGAAGAATACCAAGAAGCAGGATGACAGAGGTGGAGGAAACCAGAAAGGAATAAAAAGAGAAGCACAGCCAAATGAACCCATTTAACACAAAATATAGAGTGAAAAAATCCAGGACTAGGACAATATCTAATACCCCAGAATCCTAATCATTAAAAATAATGCAGTCTAAATAGGTTTTACATTAAACAACTAATACTCCATTAGCAATTTCAAAGTCAAATTAAACTTTGTCATCTCTGCCATATACAGTACAGTATATAGAGAGACCAGATGACGAGGCTCCAGTTCCATTCAGTGCAAAAGACAATAAATATAATAAGAGTAATAAATATACAGTTCAAGACTAAGGTAATAGGATCAATAACAATTTACAATTTGAATGATTTTAAGTGACCAGTGTAGCAGCTTGTAATCATGAGCAGGATAGACAACTGATGGGTCTGACTTGGCTCAGTTCAGTTTTATGGGATGCCAGCTGGTTGTGTGTTTGGATCACTTATGCAGGCCAAACTTACCAGATTTAATTTGCTGTTCAACCTTCAAAGGAAGGTATGTTTCATACCAAGTAGCCAAAAAAAGTAGAAACTGCTAATTACTAACATTTTAAACTGTTATTACCAAATAGACATGAAATAAAACCACACAAGTCCTTATAGAATAATTATTACCAAAACATCACAACCTAACAACCTAAAAGTATTAACTTTACTTACTTTCTTTAACTTTCTCTAAAGGGTTATTAGGAAACTCAGCCGGTTTAATTAGCTTGAACATTATATAAAGTAGTTCTATTTGGTCGTATCCTTTTATTTATTTATGTTTGCTAAAAGCGTGGACAGACCTTTTTGTGGTGTTTAGATATTCCCCCGTCCTGAATCGGTTGCACATAAACCTGCTGCCTTCCAGCTTGAGTTTAAGCTTGCAGCTTCTTCCGGGGTTTTTTTCACCCCTCTCATTGGAATTTTCCTTTGGCGCAATGCATAAAGCTCAGGTGGTTTGCGCATGAGTAACTTTGGGAGGAGGGTGGTCAAAGTTCCAGGTACAAAGTCAACAAACAGCCACAGTCTTAAGATGAAGGAACCTACCACCACCTGCTCTGTGAGTATATATTTTTGACTGATCGCACAACTTCCACATTCAAATCAAATGTGTCAGGTACTCACGGTGTATTATTTATCACTTTTCAGTATCACCAGCTCTATCAAAATGCGAAACAATATTCAAAAAATGGGGAATACTTCTGCAAAGAGCTCATGTCCGTTTTCCAGCAAAGGTACGCTGACTGTGGTTAGAAAACACCTGAGTCGCTTTAGGAGTTACTGTTTGACCCAGTTTTATTTCTTCTTCTTCCTTGCTGCAATCTTTTTCCTGTTCCAGGGCAGAGTTGGAGCTTACTTACTCCAAAGGCCTACAAAAACTCGCGGGCAAACTCATCAGGGCCTCCAAAGGAATGTCAAACAAGTAAGGGTGACACTGTCTTTTGTCAGTTTTGTGTTTAACATGACCTCTTCCTGGGACTGATTGCCATGCACCGTACAGGAATAATAGTGTGATGAGCAAAAACATGCAGCCACCAAGTTAGATGTGATCAAAACACAGGCAGGTGTCAGGCTAATTAGCCCACAGCTCTAACCTTTTCATGCTGGCTCCCCACTCAGTTCCACCCACAGTGCCTGGTGTCATGTGTCAGATGAGATGTACTCAAGAGCAGACGCCCACAGGTAGTTTTCAACCTGAGTTCAGCTCGAGTCTGCGCCAGTCGAATGATTAAACAAATGTTATCTTGAGCTGGAGTTTAAATGCAGATTTATGTCTTCATTTCAGATCAGTAGGAAATGCATTTCAGCAGGAAGCAATTCTGGAAATACGACAAGTCTTAGACGAGCATAATAAGAGGAAGAGGCCTGTATGTAATTCAGTCTTTCCTTTTATCAAAATCTCTCTGCTACAGTTTCCAGTGATAGCACAATATGCCACTCTTTTCTAGCTTGACAGTGCCATTGAAAGAACCGGAAAGCTTGTTACTGCTAACTGGAGTGAGCAACTGAAGGTAAGGGCGTGTTGTAAACATATACAGGGACAGAAATTGGCTTTGGTGGAGCTGCTGAATCATAAATCCATAAAATGACTGTATCTGCAAAAATATGTTGACATGTACAGTCAGAGAATTGCTATAATGTGGATACCTGCAAGAATGCATTAGAATGTATGCAGAACTCACAGGTCTGATATAAGCTTTAATAATATATGTGTTTGAACAGTTGCATGCCATTAAAAGGAGGGTCATGCTGAGGAATTATGATACTTTACGATTTGGTTTGATGGCACATTATAAAGTCTGGAATTGTGACCAACCATAACCATTCCTCCCTTTCAAAATGGGTAGATTTATCATTAGTCACTGTCATGTTTGGCCTTATCAACCATAATGATCATGCATAAAACGACTCTGTTGTGACCGTTTCCAGGAACTGTTTGGCTGCAATGCAAATCTGATATAAAGCTTTTTTTTAACACGTGACACATTCGTTGAAAATGTTTTGAAAAATAACAAAATAAAATAATAAAATAAAATAATAAAGTGTTTTTGTAGCTATGAGTGTAAAATTTCATATCTACAAAAATAAACTCACAAGAAGCCAAGATAAATGATTTATCTTTCAAATTCAGTCTATCCCTTTTGACACACAACATCACAAAGTAGTTGTAATGTTATTTAAAGTTCATACTAATATATTCATTTGATTTCTTCTTTCTAAACTAGATCAAAAAGAAATTAATTGGACTAACAAGAGAACACGAGGATCTGTTCAACTTTGTTGAAAACAACAAACACATCTCCACTGAGAAAGAAAAACAGAAGGTACAGAATGTGTCATACTGTTTTCATCACTGCAGTCTTTTTCACCACGGGGGGGATACTTACTGGAAAAAGCTGTCAGCATGGTTGCTAAAGTTTTCTCTCTGTTCTTGACTCCAGATGCTTAACAGGCTGACTAAGTCAGCAGAGATGCAGGCGCGGGTGGATGAGGAGTACTTTAATATCAACATGGAGGGTCATCAGATGAGACTCAAGTGGGAAAACACATTGAAAAACTGCTACCAGGTGGAGAAAATAGTTTCCTACTTGTCATTTTGTGGGCATTTAGCTGTTCCTCTTATTAAGAGTGGCTCTTTATGAGATAACGGGGCTCAGTGACGTAGTCAAGAGTTTTTCATTAGTGTGAAAGATTTCACTTCTGATTGGTTCCAGGAAACTCTGAAAGCACAGCTTATCTCCCAGGACAGTATGTTCTGTATTTTGAGCACAAAAACCAGACGTGAATCCAGTTGAGAACCTCTGGGAAATTATGTATTGATGCCTAAATGCTGGGGATCTTCCAGGACACCATCCACAGTCTCATCAGAATGGAGTCATAAGCATTACTGAGCCACAGTGTGACTCCGGTTGGATCGGCCTGTAATATCAGGTTTTAACTTTGCCAGTTGGTGTAATCTTCAAGGATGGTTGATGATTATGAGTTCTACTAACCGTGGTTATGTCATTTTGTTCTCAGTGAATTATGCAACATACATTTCAGTAGCGAATTTTTAGCTTACATTTCTTTCATCAAAATCCACTCTGTGCAGCAGTAGACATTGAATGTATTTTCAGAGATTCCCACATTTATTTACACGTGTACACGTTGTTTAATAAGGACACAGTACCAGAACTTGAGGCTGCTGGCTTAAGCCTGTGATCTTTCTTTTACTCTGCACATGGTCTTTCCACACATTATGACCTGAATCACTTGGTGCATTTATTGAATTTATGGGTTAGATGGCAATCATCTAACTCAAGTGCATATATTTGCTGTTATGTGCTCCATGGTTTAAATGGCCAGGAGATTATCTAAACAAGGACTTTCTCACTTTCTGCTCTTTCAGATCATACAGGAGCTGGAGAAGCAACGGATTGAACTTCTAGGCAACATCCTAAAAAGATATAAGCTCCAAATGTACAGCTTTGGACAGACCCTCAAACATGTGAGACATCCTGACCACCATCGTCCAGTAAACGTTGAATCACTGGTACATTAAGGATATTATATCACCTATGCATACTTGTGCTACCTCTAGGGCCAAACACAGATAGAACAGGCGGTCCAAAGGGTGGACACTGATAAAGACATACAAGCCCTGGTGGAAGAGAACAGAAACACCACTGAAGATCACAACGTCGAGTTTTTGATGGCTGATTATTTCGTAAGTCTTTGGTGTCTGAGAATCTGCTGTTGCATTTCAAACCGAAGTATTTTTTCCTGCAGGCGGTCATCTCTGCAGGGGGCATCTTTTTATGTTAGTGTGTGCATGCTGCAGATAAAAAAGTTACTGGTAGGGCCTGACAGAAATCCTGTACCGTGATCTACTCTATATTTACTGTTACATAAATATAGCTATACATATATACAACATATACGTTTTTTAAAGATGTGGCTTCTATGGGAATATGATGGTAACCTCAATGAGATTTTTCTGATTTAATAAAATGTAGTTACTGTATAGGGACATGTACGATTGGGGTGCAACATGCAGCATGTCTGAAAAGTTTTCGGGACGAATTCAAAGTTAACATGCTACTTTTATTCCCTGTAGATTTAACCATCGATGGTAGATTTAAAAAAATGTTTCTGATTTAATAAGTGACCAGATATCTATGCTCAGGAGGAAGACAGCAAATCATTCATGGACAAAGACAGAAGAAGAGAGGCAATCAAGCTTAAACTTCAGCGCCTCGACGAGAATATTACGAAAACAAAGAAAGACTGTGAAGGCAAGCTGTGTTACGCAACTTTTAAAATAAGAAGTAAAATCATTTGCTGTTTTTCTGTCATTCTAATTCTTACAATGTGTCGCAGGAATTGAAAAACTTATGAAAACATACTCTGAAAATCCATCTTTTTCCAACCAAAAGAACCTTGAGGAAACCGAGCAGCAGCTTGATGAGGTAAATAGTGGACAGTAATGCCAGAGTGGATGTGGATTTATACTGCTGTGTGCTGTTTGATGTTTTCTTCAAACAGACCATGAATCCAGGGTTCCCAATTGCTCACTAATGTCAACTCATGTATAGAATACTCTAAAACTGGATCTCCTGGAGGCTACTCATTACAAACTCTCTACATCGCTGTCTAAATTAGAAGGGAAACCAAAGTCCCATCACCGGTTCAGCAACAGTATTCTGAAATGGAAGGACAAGGTAAGATTTCCATTATGCAGCCGCCTTTTGTTGGCACAAAGGATTTGTAGCTAAAATGTGACTGGACTGAATCCTCAGCTTAATAGGAACAGACTTGATAGAGGGTTAACTTTAATCTCTTACTCTGCATACCCCATACATATCTATCAGTAACATATTTAAAGCAGATTAACTGGAACTATAGTGGAATATTGGTTTTACTGGACAGATGGTGCAAGTAAGAAACAGGATCTTTTTGATTTTCCCAGAAATAAAAGCACAGTGTGCACAAGATTCTTCCCAGTATCTGCTACCTTGCATCTTCAGTACTCCATCACCCTTCCTGTCATTCACACACATGTATTCTGTTTTGCTTCTACAGGCTTTCATTCCTCTCCTTCAATACTTCCACCTGCTAGCTTGTTGATTAGAGTTATTTTACACTTAATATTTAGCATCAACTGGTGAATCAGGTTGCTGGGGCAGGTGATTTGCTGGGGCAACAGGCCTGTCGTAGCTGGTAGTTTGGTATCGCATCAATAAATATACTTATGTTTGGTTCACATGTAGAGGCAAAATGTTTTTACTTGAGATAAAATATTTGCCTGTTTTTTTCTGAATGAACAAGATTATTTTTATTCTATATTATTAGGGATCCTGTCCTTTCCTGTATCTCGTGAGTCACTGCATAAACAGCATGAATGCATTTCTGATGAATCATCTTACATTCAAAATCGGCTCATAACATTACCACCTGCAGTACATAAAGACACAAACTGTCTCGATGCAAAGCAAATTACAGCTAAATTACACTAAATTGGTAGGTAGGACAGTTTGCTTGCAGGAAAATGAGCAAATGAGAACTTCTCTTGTTATTTCAAGTTATCTTATTAAATTGGAAAAACACCAGAAATAAAAAGACTGGAATATCAAAAAGGCGAATTTTTTATTTTATATTACATCGTTGTACAGTTCTGTGTTTACGCTTCTGTAAAGACAAATGCTGTAGTTGAAACCCTTTCTTCTGTTCAAGGACTGTGAACATAGTCTAGTTCAGCTGGCTCGTCCAGTCAGACTCAGGAGGACACCCTTCAGATCCCGGCAGTCACTGAGAGCTTCCATCATTTACAAAGGACCACCTCTGTTTGTGGCACAGCAGTCTGTGGATCCTTCAAAAAATGCCACTGACCAGGTCAGTTCTACAAGCCCAACACAGGAAAGTCAAACTGCAGAGAGTGGCAGCACTGTTAATGGAGTCTTGGAGCCTCACACGGAAGAGGACAAAGGACAAGGTAATTCATTTACAGAGCACAGATACAACTGTTTGTTTAAAATTACAACATCTGGAAATTCAGGAAATTAAAGCACTAAAAACAGTTATTTTTAGCAGATAAAACAACCCCAGAGTTGTGCAGTATAGGAAAATGCAAGGCCATTTACAACTTCACCCCTGAGCACGACGATGAACTGGCTCTGAACGAAGGTAAGTGACACTAAACCTGAGTTTACTAAAAACATTTGCGTTTCTTTAAAGCAAAGATTTAAAGTTTAACTGAAAAAATCATGTTTCACAGGAGATTTACTAGACATTTATTCCAAGGAAGAAAACGGCTGGTGGTTTGGCATGCTGAACGGGCAGACGGGCCATTTCCCATCAACCTATGTTGAAGAGCTACCTCGGTTAAGCAGCATTAAATCATCTGATGCCTGACCGACCCTGAATCAAATTCTAACCACAGCGATGCCAAACATTCATTAGAAACTTAGTCTGAAAGGAACAATATCTGTGTATGCACCGATTTTAATTTGGTTAATTATTCAACATTTGCCACATTCAGTTCTTGTATATTTATGAAGTGAGATGTACATTCAGCATCTTAACACTGCCTCCTGGGTATTTTGTAATGCTCCTAGGATTAAAGTTGAACATGACACTAATATCAAATAACAAGTTTTTTCATAATTTATATTACACTCGATACAAGGTCGACTAACACGAGGCTTTAATAAAGAAGTGCTTTATTACATCATTGATGTCTGTAGCACGCGTAAAAAAAGAGATTTGTAACAAACAAATAAAATAAAACTGTTTACATCAATGTTTAAGTGGTCAGTTCCTTATTATTCAGGATTAAAAGGTAAGCAGTTGTCCAAATGTCAATTCACTCGCTGGGCCCACGTCCTCATTTTAGGTTTGACAGCGTTATCATAGATAAAGGTGAACGGCTTGGACATTCATTGAGCTGCGGTTTGAGCAAGGCCTCGAAGGGGACTGGCGTGGTCCCGCTCCTTAAATTCATATACTTATCTCCAACAAGAACTCGTCTGAAATGATGCCAAAAAAAGAAACTTAATCTTTTTAATAAGAAGAATTCACACGTGTTAGCTACTGAGTACAAAAGAGTATTTGAAATTCAAATCTAAGAGTCCTGAAGTTGACTTTTTATTTAAAGATTTGTAATCCTCCACTGATTACTCCATTGAATCCACTGTGCTTTCTTTAGTCCAAATTGCAGGGAGAATGTCACTGCGTGCTTTTCATCCTTCCCTGCGTTCAATTTTAGCGACGCGTCTGAGAGATAAACTCCTTCCTCACATTTGCCAGGAATGCTGGTAAATTATTGGTCTCCTGAAGTCGCTTTTCCAAGGCTGGCAAACACTTGAGCACGGGGTCACTGGAGACAACTGTAAAACAGAAAAAAAAACAATGACTGATTACAGTGGATGCAATAAAAGAGTGAGCCACAAAATATCAGGTTAAGTGTTCCAATGTTTCTCTCTGGTCTTATTTGAACCAATTTTACAAACACATTAAATATCAGTGTGTTTTTTTGGTCTTCCTATAGCTTTTTAAATAATAATAAAAAGCTCATATCTATATTTGTGAATCTGTTTGAAATTAATACACAGAAATACTATTACATTACACAGGGTTGTGGAAAAAAAAAAGTAGAGGTATTTAACTTACTCTGGTATGATCCGCTTTCATTAATCCCCATCGTGATGACATAGGCGCTGTCTGGATCAGAGGGGTTGATGTTTCGAAAAACAAACTGCAACTTTTCACCTTTAAAAGTTCAAAACAAAGTTCTTGAGTCGTATCAGAAGCGGCGTGTGTCACAAGGTGAAATCGCAACAACCAGCTGACCATCATTAAGTTGCACAACACTTTTTCAGTAACAGTACACATGTCCAGAGTTTCTTCACGATCTGATTATATTCACTCTGAGCTGTGCATGTCTTTATCGTTAATGATGATTCATACAAGCATAAATATCAATCAGTTCACCATGGTAACAGGAATATGCAGAGCAGAGCCTTCATTTTAATCCACCGAAGGTAAAAATATTACTTTACGATTATAGTCTTTCTATTCAATGCATTCAACTCAACCATCAATTAACAATTAAGCAGTTTGTAGGTCAGAATTACTCTAGTTTGGATATGTGCATGCAGACAGCTTCAGAAACATAATGAATGTGGTTCCACTGTTTTAACTAGTACTCATGTACTGAGTATTTATTCCATTCCGACAAAAAAAATCAAAATAATTATAATATTGATTATCACTTCTGAATAGCTAGAGCTTTTATCCTTATGGTTGTTTTATTTTAGAAAGTATCATAACCATATCAGTCATGATCAGCCTAAAAGGAACAGCAAGACCAAAACCTCTTGCACAAAAATCTGTTACAGATAACATAAACAAGAGTCGACAAACATATGTGTATCAAAAATGCATGGTTTTTGCATACCTTTAACCAGCTGTGTTTTGCCGAGGATTGTTCGTACCTCCAACCCCAGATGATCCTGAAAGACGAGTCTGGCTTTTTGGAGATTCTTCAGTCTGTCTTTGTTTGCTTTGTATTGAGATTCAATCACTGAAATGTAGGCAGAAAAAATAAGTGTACTATACAATACAGTCACAGTTTAATATTTAATTTATACGTTACAGCATCAGTGTCACAATCACACAATCTTACGTTCTTTTCTCTTGGTTTGTTCTTCTTTAAGCTTCTCAATCTTCTGGATAATGTCCTCTTTCTGCATATCCTTCTCCTGAATCTCAGATATCACTTCAGATATTGCCTGTCGTTTCTCTTTTAAAGCCACTTTTTTCCGTTCGAGGTCTACGAGGCAAACATTGTGTCAGTACACAAGTTGTGTCAGTACAACTAAGTCCAGAGATAAAGTGAAGATGCGGAAGCAGCATTACACACCACCATTTTCACATGTACACTTGAACTCAGCAGTATGACCTACATTTAAGGTACATGCTAATACTGTGTGCCTAATTTACTGAAACTCACCTTTTTTGAATGTCTGTATTGTTTCAAACAATATGTCATCATCCTTACACTTCTTTAAACACGTATCTGCAACAGAAAACATTTATTATCAGCCATATCAGACAACTCTAATCAAGTAAGAAAATATGTATAATGTTGTAATCCCCTGTGCTGGACGATACTCAGACTGTCTTAAAACACTCCAAAAACACAACTTTGGACCTAGTTGTTATTAAACCTGTAAGACTAAATGTTACTCATAATTAATATTCTTTCTTTGACATGTTTGCCTTTATTGGATAGTGAAGCAGTGAAGATAGGAAAGTGAGGGAAAAAAGGGGACAATAGGGTGTCTTAAAAACTAAAAAGTCCATGTGCAATTTATTTTCTATTGAAATAAAGGATATTAATAATGAAAACAAGCTGAACAGATGTTTGTATATGTAGTTCAACATTAAAAATAAATTTTAAAAAACTTACCAATTGCTGACTTCACAAACTGCCTGTGGGATTGGGCCAACTCTGCCGTTGTGTCTATTATGTCTGTGTATGTTTTAAGCTCCTTGTTGTGGATCTCCTCCATTGCACTTGTAAACCTATCGCTCATGTTTGGGTCAGTGATGGACATCGCGGTGCTTTGTTATGAATCTGTGGTAAAACACAAGCACAATTTTCACTGCAGAGCCAGACAACTGTAGTGGTCGGTCAACACTGGCGCAGAACAGAATACAGAAAAAGCTGCTCAGAGTAATTTATTTGTCCAGGATATGAGTGTCGCCCACAATCAAAGACATTATCACATAATGATGAAGATGAAATAGTAATAAAAATCTATAAAGAACATTAGAAAAAGAACATCATAAATAAACAGCAACAAGTAACAAAGTTGTGAATAAGACATGAAATTAATTGCAGTTAATTGGTTTTGATTTAGCGTACAAAGCAGTCAAATAAACTTTTAATTGAATTTTTTATTTTATTGTGAGTTAACTATTTTAATGCTGAACGCGCTCTCAATGCTGCTGTTTATTTCTAACATGAAGTCTGTACATTAGAGCTCTGAAACTTGGAAATGGATGGATGGAAATGGATGGAAACGAACATTAAGGGTTACTCTGTGTGCTCAGCTCTGACACTTTCCTGTAGCCTAAAACGAAGATGAGACCTTGCTTTGTGAGCAGATTAAAATGAAATTGATCTAATCGATTGAACAGGTATTTTTGGTATTCTCTGTATTCTTTGCTCTGTTTACAAAGCTGTGTAAACAGCTTCCAGCAAGGTAAAACAGCCTTAGCAGCAGATTAAAGATAAAGTATAAAAACATTTCTTGCATCATGTATGCATGTAAATCACAGAATCTGATGTACAGCTACTGCTTAACAACTTGCACACATTCCCCCAGCAGAGAATCTACACGGCTTTTAAGACATGCTGTAAATAAAAGAATCTGAGAAAATGTGGCACTTTCGGCCAAAACATCGCTTCGTAATAAACCCCTCAGGCGGCTGTGTGTAATCTAGCAGTGTATTCTTGGTAAATTGTTAATTTTATAGTTGTTAGTGCTCTAGTAAACTTTTTTTTCCTTTGGCTTAACCAATGTACAATGACCCAGACGTTATGGAGATAAAAGCAAGATTAAAAAGTACAACAGTACAGAATAGGCTGTGCTGTACTGTGTTGTATTTACATTAATATTTTAAAAGACTTATAGTTATGCACTGTGGCTGTTATTTCCAGCAAACAATGACACCAAAACATTTCAAAGCATATCAAAGAGTACAGCTGAAACCATCGTCAGTTAAAACAGTTTTAAATGTTTACTGGCATAATTAGTTATTTAATTAGTTCACAATTGACCTGTCGCTAGTAACAGCTGGCTTTATTATTTAAATACAACATCCATCCATCCATCCATCCATTCGCTACCGCTTATCCTTTTCAGGGTCGCGGGGGGTGCTGGAGCCAATCCCAGCTGTCATAGGGCGAGAGGCGGGGTACACCATGGACAGGTCGCCAGTCTGTCGCAGGGCTAACACACAAGGACAGACAACCATTCATACTCACATTCACACCTAGTGGCAATTTGGATTATCCAATTAACCTATCCCCACAAACTGCATGTCTTTGGACGGTGGGAGGAAGCCGGAGTACCCGGAGGGAACCCACGCAGACACGGGGAGAACATGCAAACTCCACACAGAAAGACCCCGGCCTGATGGTGGAATTGAACTCAGGACCTTCTTGCTGTGCGGCAACAGTGCTAACCACCGTGCCGCCCACAAAAATACAACATTATTTGTGCATATCGGACAACCGGTGACGTAACAGCTACACCAAAACCTACTAACAACATTAGCATGCCAATGCTAACGTTAGCCGGGGGAACATTAGCGGTTAGTTCGTCATCGATTAGCTTGCAAATGAAACCAAAGGATATTTTACAAATGTGGCTTAAACTAGTCAGTCCATTAACGTTTCCGTGTAACACTCACATGTTTTGAAGAGAACTCTAGATTTACGTCTTGCTGTTGCGCAGGTCGTTATTTTCAAAAATCCGCGGTCTAAACGTAGGGGGCGGGCACTCAACGACAACCGGAAATTACGTTAATCATTCATATTATTTCCTCTGCTTTCAAATGAGCTAAACACTGTTATGTTTTTAAACCGAGAAAACATGGTTTAAAAATATTAAATAGCCCACTCCTCTTGCTAAATTTATATTTATAATGATATATATAATGTTTTCAGGATGTTTTTTGCTGAAACGATATCCCACCTTGTGGTCAGTATGTGGAAGTTCAGATGGATCCGAAATTCCGTCCAAACTATATAAAACAACATTATACTTTTTTCAGTATTTGTGCTCTGATTAGAATGGGAAGATAGCTGAATGCTAACAGATGTACTCAGTGAACTCTACTGTGCCAGATGCCAGATGGGCTGTGTTTTTCTCTTGCAGCATTATAGGAAGTTCATTTTGTTGCTACGTTCACTGAGAATGAGAATATTAATGAGGCTGAAAGGATCCAGCAGGTTACGTGTAACTGTCTTTCTTCGTGTGTACAATGGCTAATATTTAACAATTGTAAAAGCAATGTTCTGTGAAAAATCTAATGTCTACATGCTCAGGGTGTAAACAGTTTTGTAACATGTCTTAAAATGCTGAGCCCTAATGGCAACATTATTTTATGTTGGGTTCAAAGCAAAGATGTTGCAGTTGTTGCCATGGCTTCATTTAATGATTTATGATACCAGGTTGATATAAAGTTCCTGAGGTAGGAAAGGACTCACGGTGCTTTAGCTGGCATTGAAGAAGAAGCTGTTGCAGTTGTGTACATAGATAGGGAACCACATGGATTTTGTCTACAGCTTTGGTGTGCAGGTTATACAGTACCTGCAGAACAACTACTGGCAATACCATGACTTCATTGATTTTGTGTCAGTAGTGGGTGACCCTCGTAATATTTTCTCTGTTTATTTCCCTCTCTGGTTCCATCTCAGTCACAATGTTGGCACCAAGATGATTTGGGTGGCTGTCATTGGAGACTGGTTCAACCTTATTTTTAAATGGTAAACCTACTCTTAGGTTAGCATTTGTATCTTTATTTTATGTATTTCTGAACTTTATTCTTATATTTTCTTTTGCAGGATTTTATTTGGGCACCGACCATACTGGTGGGTGCAAGAAACACCCTTCTACCACAATGATTCAAAACCACATTTGGACCAGTTTCATATAACTTGTGAAACAGGGCCAGGTTAGTATGCATGTACGAGTCAGGACTTAAAACTATTAAAGTGTAGAAAACTTTATTTAATGTTTTTCTGAACAGGCAGTCCATCTGGTCATGCCATGGGCTCATCATGCGTGTGGTATGTGATGATCACTTCTGCTTTAAATTTTGCTCGGCCTTCCCACGCCTCATCTGTACACAGCTTTCAAAGGTGAGAGGTTATATACATCTTTACAATTAAATTAGTTGTCTTGTCTTTTTTTAATATGTATTATTCCTACAGGTTTTGTCTTCTGAGGTCCTTTTTGTGGATGACTTTCTGGGTCATTCAGATAAGTGTTTGCATCTCCAGGATTTTTATTGCAACACACTTTCCACATCAAGTTATCCTCGGTGTTTTCACTGGTGTGTTCCACTCTGCTGTCAAAAAAATATCTGATATATCTGTTGTTTTGTGTTCGGACTAAAGACCTTTTTTCTTTCTTTAATGTGTAGGCATGCTGATTGCTGAGGCCTTTGATCACATCCCCTCAGTCTACAATGCAAGCTTGAAAGTTTACCTCCAAACCAACATTTTTCTTTTCTCTTTCGCTGTTTGCTTTTATTTGCTCTTTAAACTGTTGGATATCGATCCCATGTGGTCAGTCAGCAAAGCCAAGAAGTGGTGCGCTAACCCAGACTGGATCCATCTCGACACAACGCCTTTTGCCGGTCTGGTTAGAAACCTGGGAGCCTTGTTTGGGCTGGGCCTGGCAGTGAACTCTGAGATGTTCGTTCAGAGCTGCAAAGGGAAGAACGGCTGCAAAAGTATGTTTAAACTCATGTGCGTGACTGCAACGCTCACATTTCTGCAACTGTACAACTTTATTAAAATGCCCACTCACAATGAGGCTCTGTTTTATATACTGTCGTTCTGTAAAAGTGCTTCAATACCTCTCGGTGTGGTTGCTGTTATTCCTTACTGTGTTAATTTGCTCATCAGAGAGCATGAAGAGAGGAAGCTAGCTTAGACTGTGGAGCAGCTTTCAAGTTTTACAATATTACCCCCAACACTTATTGATCAAGGATATCAGCAAGGTTGAATGGTAGTGTTGGCAAACAAGTGTAAATATGTATGTGTATTATGGAGGTAATCACACGAGACTGAAACAGTGTATGTTTAAAAAAGTTGCATTTGTGGGTTTGAATAGCATGTTTTGAAATTTCCATTTGCTTGATCTGTTGCTTACCTGAGTCCATTCTATGGTGTTTGTTTTATATGTAAATCACAATAACTGTAAAGACTGTTCAATTTCTTATTAAAGAGTTTCTTTGGGACATTATACAACCCTGGAATCATTCGGGAGATGCTTTTGCCTGAAGTGTTTTCCCATTTTTTCCTTACGAATATCCATCCTTTTTAGGGTTTATGTCCGTGTTTAAGAGGTTACACACAAATTAGAGCACAAATGGTTTTTGAAAACTTCATTTTGACAGTTTACATCACAACAGCCTGAAACAAAATCAGACCTCCAGATTTTATTGTGACCTGTTAGCCCATCAGTTCTGTGTAAAAGTCAGCTAGATAACAAGTAAGATCCCTTACCACTGCAGCTCAGATGAAAGAACAGGTGAAATTTTAGATTGTCAGAAATGACAGTTTATCGATATTTATATCATGTCAGAAATGTCAGTTATAAAAGTATCATTTTTAGTTTTTAAGCACTTTAAATGTATGGACATACAGCTTGCTCTGCATGCATTGAATAATCTCTTGTAGCTCTCTTCAGGAAAACTTAGATATTAATCAGCCAAAATAAGTGAAGCAGAACAGAAGCTGTGATGTAACTAGATTAGGCAGATTAGGTAAACTCCCCAGCAGAACGTATTTCCACGTTTTTCTCCACCATCCCGGGTTGCTTAGCATCCAGCGGCACCTGAGGCTGGCTCTGAATTATGTAACTGTCCTAAGTGCGTAGGCTCCTCATTAAGCCCAGCTCGAAGAAAAATCTGTGTGCCTGGGTGCTTTATTATCAACTGGTACTGAGGGTGCAGCAACAGAGAACCACTCAGCAGCCTGAACTCTGTCCACTCCAGCTCCAGCATAGTTAATATAAATATTTATGAAAACTAATTTGCCTAAGAAAAGAATTTTCTTTCAATACAGCTACAATTTAAAGGAGAACTTGCTTTAGGTATAAAGACCTCTGTTATTGGTTATGTTTAAATATAAAATGAAAAAAAAAAAAGATTTCAGCACCCATGAGCAAAATATTTCCTCCTTACAGATAAAGTACTCTTTCTGACCTCAAAAGGTCCAAAGGTCCCAATTAAATGGTGGTTAGCGCTGCTGTGTCACAGCAAGACCGTCCTGGGTTCAAATACGTTTGCCAGATGGGGCCTTCTTTCTGGGTTAGGTTAACTGGCAATGAATTGGCTGTAGGTGATAATGGTTGTTTATCTCTCTGTATTAGCCCTGTAGTAGACCTATAACACATTCACTGTGTGCCCTGCCTTTTGCTCTCTGGGAGCTAGGATGGACTCCATGCTACCATCACATGAACTAGCTGAGTAGAAGAAAATAGATGCTTAAATATCCATAATAACTTCTATATGTGAAGTTTAAAACAATATAGTAAGATGTATTGTTTTAAACTGAAGAGAAATGTTGATATTTTGGTAAGAAAAAGCCGTACCAAAACATTAGAAATAGATTACTTTAATGATTGTATTATTATACAATTTTAAAATATATATATATATATATATATTTAAAAAAAAAAAACAATAACTGTGGTTCAGTGATACAAACGTGGCTTAATACATGCAAAAGTCTTTATCCTCATCTTCTTCATTTATAAACACTCATTACAGGCAAATAAATATACAAAAAAGAGCTTTATCGTCACATAATTAATTGATAACAAAAACAGATTCTTGTGCGGTTTAGATCATTCCATTTGGTGTTATTTGGCAAAGTTTAGATGTGGAGTCGGTGGTATCCCAGTACTTATGGACAGATTTTATGGAGTTAAGTATATTAAACGTTTATGTGTCCTTCATAGTTTGGGGAAACCTGGAGATGAGTATCACTATTTATTTGAATATAGACAGAAATATCTGCCTGTATATTTTAGGTTAAGACCAAATGCTTATGAGATGGAGTTAATTAGCATTAAGGATATAATTGTACAGAGTAAACTGACAAATTTTGTAAAGAAATTGTATCTGTATTTGGACATGGGAGATTTGCTGATAGATGTGTTGATTTTAATGATGATGATGATGATGTGTACTGAAGAAAAGAAAATTTGTAGATTTTCTTTTTTTATCCTGGGAGGAGTTTTATGAAAACGAAGTAAAGTTGTGCATTTAAATGAGCAGGATATGAGGGACGATTTTCCAAATGGTTCAAGTTTGCAACTAAACGGCTCTGTAAATACAACAAGCTCAAATAATTCTAGCTGATCGGAGCACCTGTTGTGACCAGTTTGTAATAGGCGCCCCTCTTGGCCATGAGTTTATCATGTGTGCCTTGCTCGATGACAGCTCCATGAGACATCACAGCTATGATGTCTGCAGTCTGGATGGTTGACAGCCGGTGAGCGATGACGATGCAGGTTCGTCCTTTTCTTGCCTCATCCAGAGCAGTCTGCACGGTCTGCAGGACAAAAAATCTCTGTCATCAGCGAGTTCCTTTTGTGTGTCATGGATATATGATATGGATGTTTTGTCAAACTTTCATTTAAAAGACTAGATTAGAGGACTTAAAAGATACCTTTTCACTTTCAGTATCCAGGGCAGACGTGGCCTCATCTAACAGCAGGATCTTGGGGTTCCTGACAATAGCACGTGCAATAGCGATGCGTTGTTTCTGTCCTCTTGACAGCTGCGAGCCCTGGGCACCAACCTGAGTCTCATATTTCTACCAGTTTGAAAGAGAGAGAAAAGCAGCAAGTTATACTCTAAGTTCACCACAAGTCATCTTTAAAATGTGTGTTTGTTTGATTTTTTTTAGGATAGTAAACCTATACTAAGTGCATTTAGCATCTGGAAAACGCTTGTCTGCACATTCTGCCAGTTACCTTCTAAAAGGAACTACAGGCAATCAACGTCACATTCAATTTAGCTTTAATTCTGAATTTATGCTTAGTTCGCTTACTCAGCTTTCTTTTTAATCAAAAAATGACTGACCGGACAACATTTCAAGTCATTTCAGTCCTACTCACATCAGGAAGCGTCATCACAAAGTCGTGAAGATAAG
The DNA here is from genome assembly GCF_964374335.1 of Astatotilapia calliptera. Lineage (NCBI taxonomy): Eukaryota > Metazoa > Chordata > Actinopteri > Cichliformes > Cichlidae > Astatotilapia > Astatotilapia calliptera. The sequence goes on along the minus strand of NC_137437.1, from coordinate 21,113,978 downwards.
CTTTCTTAGAAGCTTCAATAATCTCCTCCATGCTGACACTGCGGGTGTTATCTCCATATTGTATGTTCTCAGCTATACTGCAGTCAAACAAAACTGGCTCCTGGGACACTATCCCAATCTGAGATCTTAGGAAAGGCACATTGACTGAATGAGATGGGACGCCATCAATCACCTGAAAAGAAAAGGTGACACAGTTACAACAGAGCGAATGGTTTTGCTCACACTGAATACATTTTGTGTATCTGAAATTAACATTTAAATCAGTCAACACACACCACTTGCCCTTCATCAGGGTCATAGAACCTCTCCAGCAGTTGAACGCTTGTGCTTTTCCCGCAGCCGCTGCTCCCAACAAACGCCAAAGTCTGCCCGGGCTTCACAGACACACGGAGGCCCTTCAACACCTGGGTGTCCGGTCGTGTCGGATAGGTAAATTTGCAATTAAGGAAATTTATTTCTCCTCTGAAGTTTTTCTAAAGATGGATGACAAGATTCACAAAAGTAACACGGGCTACATCTTAAAACTCATGAACCATTTCAATGTACAGTTATTGACATTCACCAACCCATATCTCTCCATCTGACTGGCTTATGCTGATTTTAGGAACTCTGTCCAACAATTTGAAAAACTGGGCAGCAGCAGTTTTGGCTTTGGCATAATCTGGAGTGAACGAGGAAGCTCTGCCCAGTGCTGTCCCACTGATCACGACTGCTGAAATCACCCTGGGGAAACACATGACCACAGTGTTGATGTTTGGCAATCACATCACAAAGTTGAACATGTCAAAAAGCAAGATTTTTACCAACCTAAAAACAAACATATATTGCAGACCCTCAGCCCTGACCAGGAAGCCTCCGTATCTAAATGAAGCAGCATAAGCCAAAAAGATGACACACTGAGCAAAGCCAAAACAGAGCCCATAGATGTTGGCTTTCTTCTTGGCAGACTTATAAGGCAATTCAAGTTTCTGCTCATACGAATCCACAAATGAGCTCTCTTTGGCCAAACCTGCAATGGTTCTGATGTTGGCAAGAGCCTCACTGGATACCTGTGGGAGAGAAATCACTTAACCGCAAGAAATTCAAAGCTGCCTGTGTACTGGTGTGATATTAAAATGGAAGATGAGCTTACCTGACCTGCTTCTTCCATTGCCTTCTTATCTTCATTTGCAAAACCTGTCAGCATCTTGGCTTGGAATACCCCAGACAGCCCAATGAGCGGCAGGAAGCACAAAATTACCAATGTTAATTTCCAGCTGAAGTAGAAGGCAATGATGAAAGAGACTCCTATGCTGGTCACTGAGTTAACAATCATGCCAATCTGGGATCCCGTTGCCTACAGAAATTATTCAAGCATGTTAAAAAATATTAAAAAACAAGATTTTAATTGTAAAACCAAACTGTGAAAACAATCCTGTAGTTTCCTACTTACCCCCTGAACCATGGATGCATCTGTGGCCAGTCTGGTGGTCAGAGCTCCAGGACTGTTTATAGGGTTATCAAACCAGCCAATCTCTTGTTTCAACATGGCCTGGAAGCCCACTTTTCTCAGGCGGCGCGTCAGAAGCTCTCCAGATTTAGCAAAAGAATATCCCTGTAATATTAAATGTGCACTGTAAAAAAGCCATAAAATACAGTATTGACCCTCTAACCACACATTGATTCTTACCATTACTCTGTACTCAGTTCATTTTAAAATTGATTTATACAGCACCTAATCAGAACAACAGTCGCCTCAAGGCATTTTATATTGTAAGATAACCCCTAACCCTATTTTATCCAATCTGCTAACCTTCTTCAGAAAAATTATGGCCCTTTTTCCCTTCCCATGGCCCTTTAACATAAACCAGTGACACACTCCGGGGCCTGATCAACCCTGGCAGGGCCTCTTTGGATGACGGTGTCTAGTGATAATGGCCGAAACACCCGATGAATCCAAGGTCCACTACTGACGATGTTTCCCAAATTTTAATATGATAATTTAGATCAGATCTCTAATCCCTAAACCTAACCAAGGAAAAATGGCAGATTATCTTGGGTAAAAGAACGAAAGTTGAGGCACACAACAATGTGTGCCGCTGGTAAAGTTTCTGTGCTGCTTTTCCTCATAACAGCCATCCCCCAAGATTTTCTCCATTTAAAGCAATGCATTGTCAGGGATTGTAACATCTAGTCCTTTTAATGAACCCGATTTATGATGACAATGTCAGACCTTTGGATCTTGTACTGTGGTTTGAATGGTGTTTGTGTGTTTTCTGTTGGAGAGGAAAGCAAATGTCCCCTCACTGGTACATTAAAGATTTACTCTGCTCCACTCTAATTTAATAACGCTACCAACAGTTTTGTTTTGTTTTTGGTATTTATGTTGCCTTTGCTTCTGTGCAGTAAAGAAACCACAGTATAATTAAAACCCACGTTGCCAAGCCCCACCTGTTTTAGCTATCTTGACTCTGTTATGACTGCTTTCATGGCACGCGCAGGCAATTCAGTCATCAGATAGCCACACACATGTAGAACATGTGCAGAAAGGCAGGCGTTGTTCACATGTCGCCTGTATAATTCTTCATTTTTGTCATACCTATCACATTATTGCAGTTCATCTTCTTCTAGAGACATAAACAATTTCTCCACAACTGCTATTCTAGATTATGTTTTGTTTTTAATATGTCTAAAATTGCAACAGCATACCTGTAAAAACTGTGAAATGAAACTAGCCACGGCCACGATGCAGAACAGAACACATATCCCATTGATCTGTTTCCTCTGTTCATTCAAGTCCTGAATTGCAAAAGTCTGTAAAAACAAATACCGGTGAAATATTTTAGCCCATGCTCAAACCAACTGTACATGTAAAAGATGACATGCGTTCTTCATGAGAACAGCTCTTACCCCAAGAATCTGGCTGAACAAGATGGCATATATGGGGTTGACAGAGCCATTGACCGCAGCTCCCAGTGAGCCAAGCAGCATGTAGGGCCATTCCTGCTGATTGTACTTAAGGATACGTGCAACTGGAGCAGGCTCTACATGTTCTTCCACATCATTTTGTTGCTGTTAAAAGATATGTGTAAGGACCATTGTTTTTCATAGAACAGTTATTAATTGTCTTGGCATATTACATAGCACGAGAGGAATCTCTGTACATTTTCTGATTTGATATTCGTGTCCGTAGCAATCTTGAGGCTGCCTGATAGTGCATCAGGGACAAAGTCATTTGACAACTGGCTCCAAGATCGCAGCCGCAGAGAGCTCCTGCAGGTGTAATATAGAGAATATCAAAGTATTTTCTTACTGATGATCTTTTCCCATGATCTCCTTCAAGTGGACTTACTGTACCTTTTACTGGATCTACGGCTTCCACGGCTAAACCCCCCTGCTTTTAGATCAAAGTCTTCTTCAGGAGCTTCACTGATCACATCTGGAAGTAAAACAATCAAGCATTAAAGTTTCCTTTGAGATTTGACAAACACAAGAAATAACTATAACATACTTTAAAGGATTTCCCCTTTGAAATGCATTTAATGTTTGGCCTTGACTGAAGCCATTAATTCAGCATAAGCATAGGTCCAGTTCTTTTGTGGCATTTAAGCTGCATATGGCCAAGACAGCACCACAGCACCAAAGCTGTAAGTGTCATGAACAACCTAAGGCCCAAACCTTTTGCTATGTTGCTATGTGACTGAGAGCTTTGAAATGTGCTCTTTCAACCAGGCAGGAAGGTCTTATTTGCATGCGATAGTGTGGAACAGCACAATAGGAGGTGTACATGGTGTAAAGGGTGCAGAACTTTTAATTATGCGTTATCACAATGTAAAGCAACTACACTCTCTAACTGTATCAGACAAACAACAGGCAGCCAACTTGTTATCCTGAATTTCCAACCGTGCATGACAATCTCTGTCTAGTCCAGGTAAATATGTCTTCAACAGGGAAAAACATACAAAATGAATTTGAGAAATCACCAAAGGTTGGAACATATTCTCTATCAGATTAAATTTAGTTCTAAATTTAAATGTTTAAATTTAATTTAAATGTTCTACATCATATTCTGGACATATTTGGGCATTTGATTTTGTTTAACATTTGAAGATTATACCATACATTTTGATCCACGCATTTTCATTTTCTTGTACCAAAAGTCCAAATCTAGTAATTGACAGACCACATGAATCCTACCACTAGTTGTGTTGGTTTGGCCTTGGCTTTGCAGGGTGACCAGAGTGAAGTAGACGCCTTGCTTCCCCAGTAACTCGCTGTGTGTTCCTCTCTCCACAGCCTGCCCGTGCTCAAATCCTATAATAACATCTGCATTTCTAATCGTGGAAAGACGATGAGCTATAGAAATCGTCGTCCTGCCTGTGCGCACCTGCAGATATGGTTGTTATTAGGGTGTCAGTCCCCTAAACAAGATGCTAATGAAGTCAAAATGTATGAAATATAAAAAATGGCTCACGTTATCCAGTGCTTCCTGGACTATAGCTTCACTTTCATTGTCCAGGGCAGATGTGGCCATATCCAGCAAGAGGATCTTGGGGTTTCGGATGAGCGCACGAGCTATGGCAATACGCTGCTTCTGCCCTCCGCTCATCTGGCCTCCACCTTCACCCACCATAGTTTCAAATTTCTGGAGTATACCGGTAAGAGTAAAATTACAGCACATGACTGTAAAACTGCTGTAACTTCTGCAATTGTGCTGTATATCATTTTTAAATGTACCTGTGGTAGCTCCATAATAAAATTGTAGGCATTAGCCTCTTTTGCCGCCTGGATAATGTCGTCCACGGTTACTCCAGGTCGACCAAATCGGATGTTCTCTGCAATGGTGGTAGCAAACAGCACTGGCTCCTGCTCAACAATCCCAATTAGAGATCGTAGCCACTGGATGTTCAAAGTACGGATGTCATGACCGTCCAAAGTCACCTAAGAAGGATATTTTATTACAAGACGTTACAACAAAGCCCCCAAACATCTCATTGCCTGTGTCTGAAAAGTTTCTCAGATAGTTACCGTTCCTTCCTTTGGGTCATAAAACCTTTGAATGAGCTGGACTGTGGTGCTCTTTCCAGATCCACTTGGTCCAACAAATGCGGTGGTTTCTCCTGCTCTGATCTGCATGCTCAGATTATCTAAAATCTGAAAAAGGTTGTTGACTTTCAGTGCGTGTAAAACTGAAACATGACAGAACAAATATCAAGCAAAGAATGTTACCTTGACGTCAGGCCGGGATGGGTAGTAGAAAGTGATATTGTGGAACTCAATATCACCTTTTACTTTGTCTAATTTGTGACCTTCTTCTGATAGACAATCAATTTCCGGTTCCTGTGAAAGTAGCAACAAATAAACTTTATTCATTATTTTAACATTGACTAATTTGGTTCTTCTGGTTATGTAAGTTAGCTGGTTTTACCCGGTCAATTGTCTCAAAGATACTCTTTGCAGCAGCGCGACCAGAAGCGAAGGCCTCCAGGCACGGTGAGGCCTGGCCAAGGTTCATTGCTGCCATGAGTACACCAAAGAAAACCTAAAACAAACACAGCAGCATTAAAAGTCAGCAGTTTTCCATCTTTGTATTCTACAGAGTATTACCATTTAGAATTTAATATTTCATACCTGAATAAGAGTACCAGCCGTCATCTCCTTAGTGTCGATGACCAGTTTAGATCCGTACCAAAAGGCCAGACCATAGCAGAGGAAAATGATGCACCACAGGTATCCCTGAAACACTCCTATGATTGTTCCTTTTTTAACTCCCCAATTTTGAGCTTCCACAAGGTTTCTGTCATACCTGTGCAAAATTTGTATTTTAGCATCATTACAAATAAAAGTATTAGCATTTATATTGTACTACAAAATACCTTTCAGCTTCTTTTTCCTCCCCTCCAAAAGCTGCTACCGTTCTGATGGATGACAGGACCTCATCAGCCACGGCCCCTGCCTTTGCATAGGCTTTAAGCTCTCGTCCTGTCAGTCTGGCCACAGCCTGCAGGAACCAGGAAGAAAAATGCACAAAATAAAAACATATCAAAGCTTAAACATAACAGGAAAAAAGGTATCTATCCACCAACTGCCAACTGACTATCAAACGCTTACCATAGCCATCAGTCCAGCACCTATACCTATCAGAGGGCTCACTGCTATGACCACCAGAGTCAGCTTCCACCCACCAATGAACCCAACCATGAAGCCAAAAACAAATGTAGAGATCCTCTCAATAAATATAGACACCTGATCAGCAATGGCACTGTTAATCTTGTTGATATCGCTATAAAAAGAAAAAAGCAACAGAATGTGTAAAAACATGTTGAGCAAAACAGTGATAACAGGCTGATCAGCAGGCAGAGAGAGACACAACGTACTCAGATATCCTCGTGTTTAGTTCACCCACAGAGTTGCAGTCGAACCATCCAATCTCCATTCGCATTACTTTTCTGAAATAAGTCTTTCGAATTCTCTGTGTTTGCTTTGCAGCCGCCGTCACCCAGAATGCAATCTAAAATGTGATTTTTTAAAAAAGACATCACATTATACAGACACAAGCCATGCATTTTCAGAAAGGATTTAAACAAACTCCATATTTTTATTCTTTAATTCAGGATTACTCCTTATTCTGGTTCTTGGTGCAGCTCATCAGTTTGTCCACTACCTGAAACAAACCTTTCCCTTTCAGGAAACTTTTCTTCTGATTGGCTGCCCTTTATATTGAGAAGGTGTGAGCAGCACATGGAGGGGGGATGCTGTTCTTACACAGCCATGAGCCTGAGATGACCGTGTTAAAAATACCCTCTCTCATTAACAGCACAAAGGCCAACAGCTGATAGTAAATGGTCTTAAATTGAGTGCTAAGTGGATGTTTGAAATTATTCACCAGAAGCGACAAAAAAGAATCAAAAATTAAAGCTGAGTATGTAACATGCATACTTACCTGAAAGTAACTAACAATCAGAACACCGAATCCAATCCCAACATAGTAATATGCAAACAAGGTCATCTGTGCTTCAATATCCACCCTACCAAGAGAACAAAAATGAGTAGCAGTAACAACAATAACTCTTTACTGTAGCAACAATCTCATCTGGAATAAACAAATGACTTACCCGCAGTAGAGTGTGGTGTTTTCATCCGTTTCATACACGGTGTCGTTAACCCAGTAAATAGTATTGTTGTTGCAAGTCTTGTTGGGATCTTTCAGCTCTTGGACCTCGCGCTCATAATCCACAAATGTGTTTGTCATCATGCCATAAACGAGGAGCATGAGCGGTGAGGCTGCGCCGTGTACAAGGGCACACACACTCCCCACCACCATCATCACGATGTCTTTCCAAGTGGCAAATCGGAACTGAAAATGGGAAATTGTGGATTTGTGCTTGTGGGAATAAAGAATGTTTCGTGCTTATCTACCTTTTTTTTTTTGATCATTCAAGAGCAAAGGTAAGGAAAAGAACAAGCTTTTATAGAGTCATGGAAAAAATATTTACCAGCTGAAAGTATCCAACACTCAGAGCATTTTCTTTTTTCTTCTCTTCCCTGTAAAACATGTAAATAACCTATGACTGTAAATGACAGAAAAACTGCAAACACATAGCATGTTAATGTCTCCCAACCCAAACTTACCCATTTTGACTGTCATCTGAAAAGAAGGGAAATTATAATTAGAGTAATTGCTTAGCTTTTTTAAGCAAAACTATTAGTAAGATATATGTAATGATATTTAGTCCTTTTTTTCCCCACTAAAAGTAACTCACTCACCTTCTTTATCTGCATGTGGGGGTGATGTAAGACTGACCTTCTTCTTCATTTTTGTCGCTCTGACTCAGGCAGTTGTATACTTACTTTCTGTGGATAGAAAAGTTAAACATTGGAATAAATATCAGTGTAACTTAATATACTTTAAATGTAATGTAAATGAGGCAAGTTACACTGTATTTTATTGGCACAAACAGACAGGAAAAAGGATGACATGATCTGCTGAGAATTCAATAATTTCAGACAAGCTGATAGCATGTGGGTTGAATTAACTTCTTTTTATCGTGCTGTCTTGTTCATTGTTTTCAATTTTTATCCAGCTGCTTGGACATACGAAGGACAAGGGAAATATTTCAGCAGCACATTACTCTGCACAGGTCAGGATACCAATATAAATGATAAAAGATTAAAACACAACAAACAACATGAATAAGTATTAATGGGTTTAATAAACCACTCTGGGTCTTAAATCAGTGTATCAGAATCCACATACCTGGACTTCTTGGTGAATCTCTGCTTTCTTACGAAACCCACCAACAACGCTGAGGTTCTTCAGAGGAATGTCCTATCTCACACTCAGGTTAACCTATGCCTCCCCTTTTATACTATCTACTCCTCCATTAGACTGATAAACGTCAGCAATATTTGCTGACATTTGCAAGTCTTTGCAAGACAAATTTTAACTAAGTGAAGTCAGTTTATGCCTCCTGCCTCTAGGCTGATTCCTTTATTTTAAGAACAAATTCTAACATTTTCAGAAATTATAAGGTTATGAAAGAAAAAGAAAAGAAAACATCCTTTAAGGCAAATGTATTAACTTGTTATCAGAAGTGATTGTAAAAAGGGTTTAATGACCGCGGGGACATTCATTATGAGTAGGAGTTCAGTCTGTAATTTGTGTCTTTGTGAAATTTTGATCCCCACCTTTCATTAGCAGTCATTAAAAAAATTCTTTACAAAACTTTTATTATTTGCAAATTTCAATGAACAAGTGAGAGCGAAGAAATAAGCTAATTACAAACTCTTCTACTGCTAATTCTAAAGCTGGTTATGCTTATATGAATTACATCATTAGAATACATTTAAATGTTTGTTAGCCACCTGTCTCCTTTACATAACTGCAACTGTTTTGGTAGCAGTGTGAGCTTCCTCAATTTTGATTTTTAAAAGTGTTGATACGTCATAACAAACACAATTCTATCTCAGGTTGGAAGAACAAATCCTTGTAAATAAGCAGAATCTCAGGGAAGGAGTGAGGATATAGGGGTTAGCGTTTGTGGGATGGTGATGAAGGGCCTGGTTTTGGAATTTGCTCCTGCTTTACAGCAGCTTATTGTTCACAACACCGGTGATTGATAATAGCACAGGTAGGACAGGGCTCCACTCCGTCAGAGCTCCTGTGTTCTTACACTCTTACCCAACTTACACTTACAGCTACTATTCTTAAACGTTTAAATACTTTAAATAATGTAATTGTTAGTGTAAAACATAATGATGAAATGATAAATACTTAAATAGACAGTAAGATGGGGCTGAGGCTCCTGGAAAAGACTATGAAATAATGGAAATTTACCATCAGATAAAAATACCTAAATACAGAAAATTTCTGTATTTTTACGAGATAAGACATTAAAATACACTTGTTTTAGCTTTATATTTACATGAAATCTTGTGAATTTAAACAGGCTTTGTTAATAAAATATAGCTACACGTGTAAAAACAATGAAATCACCCCATAATGTGGCCAAACACTCATCTAGTAAAATCAGTGGAGCCTGAAATTTCAAAAACGTATTGTTATTAGTTGAGCTTTATTGTGTAATTGTTTTTAAAGAATTGTGTTAAAACTTTTATTCCATAATTAATGTAAAAATATATATATCTACACATTAAACAAAAGTCAAAATACTTTTATTAAACTAGTAACTGGGTTTAAAAATACAGCATTTACTGTTCATTTTGGATTATATGAACAGTATAATAGGTTTTTATGTGTGTTCAAACAAAAAGTTAATGGATTTACCCTCTTACAAATATCCAGAAAATGTTATTATAATTACAGTATACTGTTATTTACAAAGCTTATCGAGTAATTACTTATGGATGTCAATATTGAAAGAGCTGAGCTTAATGAAACACTAACTTTACTTTGTGTAATAATGCCTTAACACTACTGCAATATGACATTAATACTGTTGAGTTTGCTTTAGCTGACCTTAAAAACATTTGACAGTTTAAAGAAATCTGCAGCTGTAAAACCACTTGACCACTTGAATGATGATATTGTGTTTTATAACATCAGCTTTGTACCATAAGGACACGCTTCGTTCCTGTGCCTCAACATTTAATTCTGGTAGCAAACAGAAAACGACAGAAAACTTCTCACAATAATACAAATGTATTAGGTTGTTATCATAAGTGATTGTAAAAAGGGTTTAATGACCGTGGGGACATTCATTATGGGTAAGAGTTCAGTCTGTAATTTACAACATCATTGTGTAATTTTGATCCCTGTCCTTTATTAACAGTCATTAAAATTGTCTTCACAAAACTTTTATTATTCATAAACTTCAATGTACAAGTGAGAGCGAATGAAAAAGCCAAGCACTAAATGTTCTAGTGCTAATTTTTAAAGCTGATTATACTAATTTTTTTTTATTGTTGATTGTTCTCAACACAGGTGAATGATAAAAGCACAGGAAGGTCGGGGCTGTCAGAGCTCCAGTGATTAATCTTACATGAACACCTGCTATCAAATATTCTTAAATAATTACTGTACTTTAGATTTAAATGTTTACAATGATAAGTCTTAAACAGTTAGGACACACTTACTTCCTGTCCCCCAACACTTCATTTTGTTAACAAATAGACCACATCAGAAAACTTTTATAATAATGTGCTATAAAAAACAAAACTGTTCTTTTTAAATAGCTTTTAATGAACCATAACAAACACACAGAATTGAAATGAAAAACCCTAAATTTAGAGTCACACTGAACATGGCAAGTTTCCCTGGTGCTGCAGACACTTCAAAGGTGTTTGGACACCTGTTATTTTTCAATCTAGGTGCAACTGACAACAGGTACAGTTAAGATTTGCTGTGAAAAAGTGCAGGTGTAGTCTAGCTCTACCAGGATAACACATAGGTGCAAGGTGATTTTCTCTGTCTAAAAGCGCAGAGAAAATCTAATACATGAGGAATGGAAGACAGGAAAGAACTGAAGAAAGGCATCAACTAAGCTTTGGGACCAATGTCTTTGTGCAAAGAGGAAGACAACAAACAATGCCAGTCCTTTTAGTGAAACCTGTGCTCACAGTCCAACACCATGCAAATTGACCAACATTCCTCAGAGAATACCAGAACTGGCTGGCATGCCAGTCTCTTCACAAATGAGAAGAGGTTCACATATTTCTTAGGGGAAGATGACCGCCAGCCATCTGCTCAAAGTGTTCTTCTTCCCTTTATCATCTTTCCTTTTATCTTGAAGGCAGCTGTTGAATTAAATATAAACATAAAGAGACAAATGACTGCTTAAAAAAGAAGTGAGAATCGTTTTAAACAGGAATAATAATGATGATGCAGTAAAAATGATTAGAATTAACACTGAAAGACTACATGGAGGGAACACTGAAGGAAAAACTTAGTTTATTATCAAGACTGCATTAACCAGTGCTTTTCAAAAGTATCTATAAAGGTTTCCCTGCAAAGTTTTACATTATGACACAAAAGATGCAACTGAAGGTGACAGTGAGCAAGTACCAATCACCAATAGCAAAGCTATTGGTGATTGGTACTGCTATTACTTAGATTTGCTAAGACCACCCTCACCTTAATATCATTTACTAATATATGAAGATTGAAAACAATTATACCCTTGTTCAAACTCCTACATTATACAACATATCTGAATGAACAAACTCATGTAAAATTACAGAAACTTTATTTCTTTTTCTTTTTGTCTTATTTTGCCATTTTACACTCAGTGCATCAAATTTAGATATGCATTTACGGCATAAAACTGGAAATTAACACCTTTATCTTCTAAATAAACATAAAATATTTGGGAAATTATTTTAAACATTTTTTCTTATTTTTACAGTCTTTTTGTGTGTGATAATGTTTTAAAAATCCGTAAAAATGTAAAACAAACAAACAAACAAACATATATATTCTATATATTCATAGTACAGTTTTTTGTGGTATTTTATATTAGACATTAGTCGATATATAGACAGTTTTTTTGTAATTTTATTGATATTTCACACATTCAAAAATAACAAGACATTTCTGTAAAGTGTCAACATTCAGGTAAATTTGGGGGGGGGTCTTAACACTGTTTAGGTTAGCTTAGCACCAGAGATGGGCAGTAACGCGTTACTTGTAACGCGTTACTGTAATCTGATTACTTTTTTCGAGTAACGAGTAAAGTAAGGGATTACTATTGCAAAATCGGTAATTAGATTACCGTTACTTTCCCGTAGGAACGCTGCGTTACTGCGTTACTAAAACCGTGATTTTTTGCGAGAATGTCTCACGACAGTGACGTAAGCGAGTGCGCCGTTAGTGACAACAGCTGTGTGCAGATCAACAATGGATCACATATCCAGTGCGGGAGAGAGTATGAGCATGCAGCGTTTAAAGCGTGGAAGTACTGACCTTACTTTGAGTTTGATTCCATAAAAAGTGACAAAAACATTAGCGTCCATCGTGCGTGGGAAGAAAACTTCTTTTTACAGCGAAAAAAACCCCTAAACTTCCGAGCAAGCACCGAGTAGCTACGACGTGATGGGAAACTCACAGAGAAACTGCCGTATCCTTCCACTGACCGCTGCACACCTGCACCAGGGTAAACCTCCGCCTACTGCAGTCCTGCTTTACAGGTGAAAATAGAGCAACAGGACCGCTGAGTCTTTGACTTTATTTATGTTCTGCTGTGTTTTACTTGCATCTATTTGAAAGAGTGAGTGTAAACACAAAAAATTATTTTATTTTATGTGCTGGAATGTGCAGAAAATAGGTTTAAATGTTAAACTCATTTATTCAACTCAGAGAATGTTGCATATAATTAAATTTTTGCTTGATGCATAAAGTTAAAAGATTAAAAATGATAAAACAACTTAAAAAAAGAGACTTTTCCATTTGATTACATTTTGTATGATGGATTATGTAGAAAAAGTAGAATTGGGCTGAAAGATCTATCGCTTTATCACCTCTTCAGGTTGTAAATCGTGTTTTTAAAAAGTAACTAAGTAACTAAGTAACTAAGTAATTAATTACTTTTGAAAATAAGTAATCAGTAAAGTAACGGGATTACTTTTTTGGGGAAGTAATCAGTAATTAGTTACTGATTACTTTTTTCAAGTAACTTGACCAACACTGCTTAGCACAGACTGGAAACCAGCCTACTGTGGCTTGAACGGTAATAAAATGCACCTCCAAAACCTCCCAAAGCTCAGTAATTAACATATCGTTGCTTGACTGGTACAGTATGTTAGAGCTGGAGGCGGGCTGTGGTTATCACATTACTTCTGAAATGGGAACTGTGAATTTCCGTGGTCCCACTGGTTTCCTGGCAGTGAGACACGAAAGCAACAGTGTAGACTTTGATAGACTGATTATGGTCATTCTCTCCATATAAAATAAAGAAACGGAATGGGTTTGTGTTTCTTCAGGTCCAAGCTCTACACATCAAGAACCAGTAAAGATACAGTTGAAGACAAAAAAAGATTAAAAAATAAATAAATAAATAAATGAAATAAGTGTAATAAAAATTGAGCGAGAAATTTAGTGTCCAGGGGTTGGCGCTCTTCATTCAATTTTCAGTGGAAAAAAAACACAGAGCTCCGGCTGAAGTTGCCAGTTCAGTAATTTTTCCGCTGAACTGGCTGTGCTGCTTCTTACCCCCGCGTTCTCTCCCTTTTGGTGCATTTTGTCACGCAGCCATGGCAACCCTTAGAGTCAACCACTATCCCCGGAAGTTTCGGAGAACTGGCAACAAATTAAATAGAGGAGAGAGAAAAATGAGCTTCTTACTTCTTTTCGGTGGAGGTTCATGCCTCGCTGCGCTGCAGGTCTCATTTCATGTACTGACTTTGGAAAACACGGAAGTGAGTTGTTTTTTTATATCTTTTTTTTTTTTTTTACTTACACTCCATATATGAAGTTTATCAATCTTTCCGCGCCTTGAAATTTTATATTTTATATAACAGGCGGGAAAGTGAACTAAAGGTGACGAATTTAAAGTTAATGCGATAAAAGGCTTGGCTCAGTGTTACACCCAGTAACTTCAGTTACTCGTTTATTCTGATCAGTTCAAAGGTGTGAGGCGCATTCACCCCACCACAGGTAAGGCTTTTGAATCTACCTGCAGCTGAGGAGGATAATCAACTGATTTCATAATCAATGAAGTGTGTGGGTCAAGATGAGTATTATTAAGAGAAATCTTACTGAGGAAAAAGTATCAAATACCCCCCAGGTCCCGGCTTCTAAACTGTGATTATTTCCTGTTTTCCTTCTTTCTTTTGTCTTTCTTTTTTGTTTTGTGAAATTAACTAATTTGAATTTTATTTCTTGTTCTTGACTCTGTGTGAGAATATCACTGTGGAACAACATTAAGAGAGATTTTTTGTTATTCCTCCAGTGTTTTACAGATATGTTAGATCCAAAAATCTAACATAAAGATGAATCCAGATTTTCAAAATTAATTAGCTTGTGCGACTCCTGCATAGCCCACAGGGCATTCCTGCCACACCCAGCTCCAGTCACCCAGGCTGATCCCACCTCCATCCCCACCTTAGTACATTGTTCCACCGGATAAACCTGTCAACTAGTACATTTACTCAAGCATTTCTCCTACTTCCTCATCTTGACTCAGGGGAACATATTTTAAAATCGGTATTTTCAACTTGGAAAAATAAAAATAAATCTGAACCTAAATTGTTGTAATTATGATACACAAATTTCGGCCTTTTACTTTAAGTACTTTACCTAACCTAACCATTCACTAGTTTAAAGACCAGGAGGATCCACAAAAACACAGGGGGGAAACACAGATAACTGGCAACGGTGCATTAGAGCCAGCATAAAATCTGTGTCAGATCAAACATGTGGATCGATCTCCTATGGTTAACCTTTGGGGAAAGAAGGAGAGCACCCAAAAGTAGCTTTAAATGTATGTTCGTGCTAATTTCTTTTATAGTGTAATATTTCTAAATTTACTCACAATAATTTAAATACTTCTTCATCCGCTAGACGAGAGTGTAAAACTTCCCGTGGCCATTTCCTTTGTCTCATTTCTCAAATGACAGTAAAAGTCGTCAAAGTAATATGTGAAATTCTTCACAGCCTTGTGTTATCTCTCATTCTTTGCATTTTGCAGATGTTTAGTTTATCTTTATATTTCCGTCTGCAGTCTCACCAGTTGCTGATTGTGTTTGTAGTCAAAACAGATGATTTAATCTTTCATTCTAACAGGTTCCCTCACAGTGGCGCCATTGTGTATATATGTAAGGCCTTCATGCTACATGCTGTCACCATCTATAATGCATGATATCAGTCTGGGAGAGAAGCATCTGCCAGATGTTATTGTCATCACTTTAATCATCGGGCATTTTTAAATAATTTCACAAATAAAGTATTTCTCATTTACTAAAAAAACCCCAAACCCAAAAAGTTTAGTCTTTTTGGTTGTCTGTGAAGTCTGCCAAGCCCACAGGCATCACGTCATGAGCGTTGTAAAGCATGTTTACGGAGCTTGAGTGTGTCAAGTCACAGCAGGTTGTTAACCTGTAGTAGCATGCTCAGATGGTTTACAGATGTAAAACTATGCATGACAAATAGGAGTGTGAATGTGTGCGCAAAGTCAAGACAACATATTACAGGAATATGCAGAAGAGTAGGTGTAAGGTCATTTCCTTCATTGAAGAAAAGAGCATTAGGTGTACGGTTGGCCAAACAGGAGTGACAGGATGATCCGTAAATCACAGCATGGTTTCGTTACTGTCTATTCCTCACATCCAATGCAAATACAAGTGCTGGTTTTCTTTACAAAGTAGATTCAGATATGACGAGTATTTGTACAAAAGAGCAGCCGGTTAACCAAAGAAGAATGATGGAGTAGGCATTCAAATATGACAGGTCTTTTAAGTAATTAAAATAAGGAAAACAAGTCAAGACTTTAGAGTCATACCTTATTAGAAACCCTGTCATTCTAATAAGGTATGTAATCATATTGGCCAACCGGACTGGCACAATTCAGAACCGTGTCATTGATCTCAATGATTTAATCATCAGATGAAGCTGTCATTTATCAGCAGCCTACACTCGTAGTTTTGACCCCCTCACACAGCCGCTAAGGGTTTTGGCTCAACCTCCTATGTTATTGCACATCAACACCTATTTGTTATAATCGTTTAACCATGACCTATAATATATATGTATAAAAGTTCCCGAAGTTATTTGAATATAACCTAATAATAATGTTCCACCTTCTTCTTGACCTTAGAAAAATGTTTCTGTACATCCTCGGGCTGGTGGCTGTTTGGTTCGTTTATCGCTGGTACAGAGAAACCAAAAGAGTCTCCAACAAGGAGGACAAGTATGTGTACATCACAGGTTGCGACTCCGGGTTTGGTAATCTCCTGGCGAGACACCTGGACAAGCTGGGCTTCCGCGTGATTGCAGGCTGTTACACCGGGAAGGGTGAGGATGAGCTGAAGAAGGTCTCCTCCGACAAACTGACCACCATCCACCTGGACGTCGCCGACTCTGAGAGTGTGAGCAAAGTGGCAGCTTTCATCAAGACTCTGGTTGGACAGAAGGGTGAGTGGCTCAGTGTAAAGTCTCCCATTTTTAACTGATGAACTTAAATGTCAAATATTTGGATTACATGCCAGGAAAAACCAGGATTAGTTAAAGTGGCTGTTAAGGCAATTCATCTGTTTTCACAGTCATTTCTTTATTTTTATCGCAAAAGTAGTCCATCACAGTAATTTTTAATCGCTTTAGATAGGCGTGAGTAGAATAAATATACTAATGAAAGAATTATTCAGTATTGTTTTCTTGAATAAAATGTGAACAAGACTGAAACTTAATGTAAAGGCCTTCCTTTTTCACAGTGAGGACTGTGTCAGTCTGTATACTCCTATCTGTTGTCAGTATAGTCAATAACCCAGCTACCCACCCACCCACCCACTCACTCTGTTTATTCCAGCATGAAGGAAAATAAAACAAACCCTGAACAACTGAACTGTAAGAACAATGAAGCAAAGAGAACATCTCATTATGTTAGTGTTTTTATTCATCTTTAGGCACGAAAAAAATATTTTTGAACTTCATTTTTTTTTAAAAGCAAGTACTTTTCAAAGAATTTTTTACATGTCAATTTCGGTGGACAACATATGTTTTGACTTGTGAATTTGACAAACAAATAAATAATATACATTGTGTGTTGTATTTATGTGCAAGTATACCACCAACGCTGACACAAAGACAAGAAAACAGCCTTTGAATAGCTGTCCACTGTAGTGACCACTATGCGTAAAAGGGTTAATGTATTTAATGACTCAGTGTTTGGATTTGAAGTGTGCCTGCAGGAAGAGCCAGCCTGTTTAACTCATTTCCAGTCATTTTAGGGTTTGGGGCTTGTTTTAATGGTTGATGGCCGCCCCTCCCTGAGCCTGGTTCTGCCGGAGGTTTCTTCCTGTTAAAATGGAGTTTTTCCTTCCCCCTGTCACCAAAGCGCTTGCTCATAGGGGGTCATATGATTGTTGGGTTTTTCTCTGTATCTATTATAGGATCTACTGTACAATATAAAGCACCTTGTGGCAACTGTTGTTGTGATTTGGGGCTATATAAATTGAATTGAATTGAATATCAGACCTGGGAAATGAAAACAAAGTTCTGAGCCCAATTTTTAAACTGGCTTTGAGAAGTTAATGTTATGCAGTGGAAAGTGAAGTGTATCTGCAAATCATTTGACTTTATTGTAGTAGATGCTTAGCTGCTCATATCAGTGATTTTTCAAAGTGTGGATTCATGGAATTGAGTCTAGATTAGAAACCGGCAGAGCATGTTTATCACTTTAAAGTGGGCCTACATGACATAAAATGAGAAGCAAATACACAATGTTCTTAAGAGTGGTTTGCTATGATTTCACAATCAGTCTGGGTTAATGACCCAGAAACAATATCTCCCAGCAATAACACAAAGAATTTAAAAAGTTATGACATTTGAGTTTTCCCAAGGGCCACAGTTGGGGAATATTTTTGACATCATCTCTCTCCAACAGCAGTTTGTAAGGAGATAAAGTTACGTTGAGTATAAATTAGTTAATCTTACTGTTCCAGCCCTCAACAACAGTCCCAATTCTCATGTGGCCCTGTTTTTATGGTATACTATATTTCAACAATAATGATTATAACACGCAGTCCAAAGCAGGGATTTGTGTGTCCGTACTGTGGCTCTCATTGTGCTTCTTGTTGTTGGGTTTGTGTTACTTCAGGCCTCTGGGCTGTCGTGAACAACGCTGGAATCTCAGTGCCGTCCGGTCCCAACGACTGGCTCACCGTAGAAGATTTCAAACCTATGATAGCGGTCAATCTGCTCGGTGTCATCGATGTGACCCTGAGTGTCCTCCCCCTCATCAAGAAGGCCAAAGGCAGGGTGATAAACATCGCCAGTGTGTGTGGTCGAATCAGCCCATTCGGCGGACCTTACTGTGTGTCCAAGTATGGAGTGGAGTCCTTCAATGACAGCCTCCGGTGAGAGCACATCTGACTTTTCAAGCCTGTACATGCGTACCCTGTGAGTCTGCTGACTTGCAGCATCTCATTTTGTGTTTCAGTATCGACATGACACCATTTGGAGTCAAGGTGTTATGCATTGAGCCCGGGTTCTTTAAAACAAACGTGACTGACACAGCTATGTTGAAGAATAACTTCATGAAGCTCTGGGAAAGATTACCTCAGGAAGTGAAAGATGACTACGGGCATGGTTTCTTGGACACAAGTGAGATGCTTTATTTCATTTAACAGATAAGACTTACTCGGATGCATTATGTTTTCAAGCTGTTCATCCATTGCACTCCTTTCCATCTTCAGCCTGACATTGTATCTACTTTAATCTCTTCATTTCATGTGACTGTGCAGAATCAATATGCAGCAGACAAGATTTCGTGCACCAGAAGCTTTCTGGACTCTTTTCAGCTGCATTAATCTTGCCTATGATCCCGACTGATGATCATTAGTCCTTTAATTGAATTGAATCATTTTTACAGAACTCATGTGTGAAACATTTCTCTTTTTAGCGCTTGAGCAGTTGGACGAGAGGTACAGGCAGATTGTAGACGGGGACCTGATGAAGGTGGTCGGCTGTATGGAGCACGCCATCTCTGCCCTTTATCCACGCACTCGCTACTCCCCCGGGTGGGACGCCAAGTTCCTCTGGTTGCCGATGTCGTACATGCCGAGCTGGCTCTCAGACACGTATTTAATTAAAAGTAAACCCAGACCCAAAATATCTGCGCTGTAGTTTCTGTCACGTCAGTCAGTGAAGCATTTTGGGCTAATCTGAAGATTATATGGGCGTGTGTTTATTTTCTTACGATAATTATGACTCTAGACATTATTACATCTATTTAATTGATTAATAGAGCTGCACTCAGAAGAGTACATGTCAGGTAATGAAGAAACCTTTGAGCACTGACAATTAACTTTGTGTCAAGTCATGTAATAATCTTGAATGCTGTGTCATCTCACCTTTGCTAGTAAAGCAAAAAATCCTAACATGTATTCGTCCTACATATCGAAGAGTGTGCTCTGTAACCTTTAGTCAGAGATTTTGTGCTTTCACAATTGATTTCAGTTGAAAGGGGAGTGCTGTTATCAGAACCAGGGCTCATGGACTCTGAGTGTATTACACAAGCCCAAGCGTGTAACCTTTTAGACCCTCCTGTTAAATCGGACTATGACTCTGCAGACTTGTTACATAACTTCACCTTCACCAGGTTTTGATGTAGAAAGCACCTTTCAGTTAATTTATATTCCCAGGGGTGAAGCAGCAGAAACATCTAAAGCTGTAACCATGGTATGTTTGTATTATTTTTATGATTATTATTTGTTCTACTATTGTACATTTAGTGGTGCTTAAATTTGTGCTGTTGGGCTCTTGGTACCCATTGTGATCACCTAGCTCAGCTAACGTCTGGATAAGTTATTGGCTGTTTATTTATTTTACACTAAGTTAATTAGCAGACTTGACAGGAGTGGCTCGATTGAAACCTTTTGTTATGTTTGTATGCGTTTTTTGGGGTTTTTTGGGGGGTTTTTGTTACATTTTACTTTCAGTAGATAGCCTAATGAGATCTGATGCCATCTGGTGGATGAATGAAAATTGTCATGTTTTTAAAAATCTGTTTACCCATAGTGTAGTTTCTAACATGCAGATAGTTTGGCTTTGAGTTTTCACAGGGTTATGTTAATGAAACACAATTGGTGCACAAATAAAATAAAATGTATTGAGAAAATGCCCAAAATCGTACACATTTTTTTCCAACTGCATACTTCCTTATTCCCGCATGTTCGTGTGAGAAACAAAGAGGACTGGATTAAGATCTTTTAATAAAATCTCTCACACCACAATGTAAAAGAACATTGGAATAATTCTTTACAGTTTTATTGTTCAAGTATATCGCTGAGTGTCTATAAAAAGTAATGATCCAGTTTTTGGTAAGTCTTTTATAATCGTGAGCTCTAAGCAGCATTTTCCTGTAGTTTGAGCTAACAGATGTCAGATAAATGGGCTGTAGTTCTAGTGCTTATCAGTTCAGTTTGAGTTCTCAAAGCACTCTCTCACTTCAAGCTTCATTCACTCACACATATACACTTTTTTTTTTTTTTAATGCATAACATTCATGCACACACATCAGGGGCAAGTCAGGATTTAGTATCTTGCCCAACGATACTCCAGCATGCAGACCAGGGGGGCTAAGGATCAAACCACCAGCCTCCTGAATAATAGATGAACTGCTGTACCTCCTGAGCCACATCCGCTCCCTCATATATTCCCCTCTCAAATGAGTTCTAGGATAACATAATGTTACCATATGAAATCTGGTAAAGCAGAAGTAAAAAGTAACACATGAAAGGTCAGTAAACCTGTGCTCACAAATATGCTGATTAAATCTCCAAAAGTTGATTCTGTTCATCTGGACGTAGTGTTTTGTGGGAGAAGCGTTTCGACTGCAGGTTTCCCCGATCTTATAAACAGTACATTTGCATAATGACTGAAACCAGCCCACTGAAGGAACAATGGGCTGGGAGGTCAGTTCCTTAATCTTAGTTATGCAAATCCTCATGACCATTGATCAACAACCACCGACCAAAACCCACTGATCAAAGACAACTGATCAATGGCCATGAGTATCGTTCACAGAGAGTTGGGGAATGGCTGCAATCACAGCATTGTAAGATGGTGAAAGATGTACCCTTAGGCCCCCTCCTCGATTCAGAGATGGTCTTTCCCTTTTCACATAAATGGCCTCCTTGACTCCGCGCTCAAACCAGCGTTCCTCCCTGTCCAGGATGTGCACATCCTCATCCTTGAAAGAGTGTCCACTGGCCTGTAGGTGTAAATAGACTGCAGAATCCTGGCCTGACGAGGTAGTTCTTCTGTGTTGTGCCATCCGCTTCGCCAGAGGTTGTTTGGTTTCCCCGATGTATAAATCCTGGCAATCCTCCTGGCACTTAACAGTGTACACTATGTTACTCTGTTTGTGTCGGGGGACCCGATCCTTGGGGTGGATCAATTTTTGGCGCAGCGTGTTTTGGGGTTTAAAAGCCACAGAAACCTGGTGTTTAAAAAAAATGCGTCTCAACTACTCCGATACTCCTGACACATATGGGATCACTACAGGTTTTCGCTTGGGGAGCGGTTGTCCTTCACTCCTGGATCAGCTGGGGCTTTCTTTAGGTGCCTTTCCAGCTTTTCAGTCATTATGCAAATGTACTGTTTATAAGATGAGGAAACCTGCAGTCAGCTGAGACTGAAGAAGTCACTTGGATGAGTGACGAAACGTTTCTCCCACAAAACGTTACATCCAGATGAACAGAATCAATTTTTGGAGATTTACTTACCTGGATGATTGAGAATGCATCAAGACATACTGATTAAATGTATTCAGTTTAACCTTCCAGCTTTCAGACCTGTGAGGGTAGATGCCAATTTTCTGTTTGGGTGAACTGAACTTCATTTGGGGACATATTAATCAGGTGTGGCCACATTTTCTTAGATCTCAGTCTGTTCTACTCAATACTGGGTTAAGGGCTCACTTAGTTGTGAATGGCTTTAAAAGCTATGTAATTCTGCCATAACCAGTTGAGCCACAAGGGGGAGCTGAAGCTAAATAATAGCAGTGGCGCCCTGGTTTGCTAATGTGGTTACAGGCTTTAACACTGAGACAAGTTTTAAATCTTTTATTTAAGTGTTAAATTGCTTTATTCTTCGATGTCCAGAACTTTTATGTGATGCTCTGCTTTATGAAAAATAAAACGAGGCTAAACAAACATTAAGAGGCCGTGTGTATAATTCAGGTTTCATTACTGCTGCTTAAATGTTTTGAAATGCATCCCAAGTTTCTCCCACCAGGTATTTACAGACCGTCTAGCAGCTTATTTGGCAGGGGTAAGACGATTTCTCTGTTTTTGTATAAATTAATTACTTTATCCAGAGATTAAAATAAAGTAGAGGATGGCATTATGAATGTGTGAAGTCTTTCATTTTAGTTGTAATTTTTGTGTCTTAGGTAATCCTGTCACACCTGGCCCTAACCTGTGTTTTCCTTCTGGCCACGCTCGCTGCCGTCCGCTGGTACATCAGAGATTCCTACAAGGTTGATGGTTTCAGCCAGAAACATGTGCTCATCACAGGCTGTGACAGCGGCTTTGGGAATCTTCTGGCCAAACAGCTGGACCGAAAAGGTTTCCAAGTCATGGCCGCCTGCCTCACAGAGAAAGGTGCCGCAGACTTGGCAGCGGCTGCCTCCCCCAGACTGAAGGCCTTCCTGCTGGATGTTACGGACAGCGCGAGCATCAGGAAGGCGGTGGAGTCTGTGAGCAGAGAGGTCGGAGAGCGAGGTGAGCCGGGCGGACAGCAGGGGGTGCACACTGATAGGGTGCCAGTCAGAGTGAAGCACTGGGAGAGATAAAGCCAAGCTGGTCCATCCCGTCATCAACCCATCATCCTCCTACTGATACATGTAACACATCTTGCCTTTTAAGGGAGAAACCTGCTTCTGACATAAATCAAGACTGTAGACTGAGATCTGACTACCAACTGTGGGACAGCATGTGCTGAAAACAAATGTTATTACTGATGGGCAAAAAGTAATTCCATCATTTGATTTTATCTATGAAAAAGATTTTTACTGAAAAAAATAAAGGTGGCAAATGTGTAAAACAAATGCCATAGATCAGTTTGTCAGGCCCATGCTCTATGTAAGTGGCTCCTAACCTTTTTATCTTATAGATCATTAGAAAAGAACCCATATGTCTGTTTTCACCTGCTTCTCAGATGTTCAGTGTGTCAATGACAGATTTTCACCACATAGATTTTCAAATTTTTCGAAACCCAGGGGGCAAAAACATCTGATTTTCCACAAGAACCAAACAAATTTTACATAAGTTGGGAAAAAATACTATTTTGTATGCAAAAGATGTCCAAAGTCATCTCTGCAATGAGTCTACTCCAGCAAATAGGAATTATAGACCTGGCTTCATCCAACATTCAGATGCATATTAGCACACACACAAGGAAGTTTCATGCCATACTTACAAAATGCCTACAGAAAAGGATACAAACCAAAATTTGGCCAACCTGTGTATGTGGAGCATCTCATACTCTTCTCTAGGGTTGAACATAGGTAGCAGATTGATCAACTTGTACTAAAACCTTGCACAGCAGGTCAGTGTTTGACATCTGGAGATGCAGAGAAGCATCTGCATGGGCTGTAAGCAGTTTAATCTGTCAAGATTACAAAGCAAAAGATTTAAAAGATGAAGGTCAATTCAATTCAATTCAATTCAATTTTATTTATATAGCGCCAAATCACAACAAAAGTCGCCTCAAGGCGCTTCATAGATACAGAGAAAAACCCAACAATCATATGACCCCCTATGAGCAAGCACTTTGGCGACAGTGGGAAGGAAAAACTCCCTTTTAACAGGAAGAAACCTCCGGCAGAACCAGGCTCAGGGAGGGGCGGCCATCTGCTGCGACCGGTTGGGGTGAGAGAAGGAAGACAGGATAAAGACATGCTGTGGAAGAGAGACAGAGGTTAATAACAGATATGATTCAATGCAGAGAGGTCTATTAATACATAGTGAGTGAGAAAGGTGACTGGAAAGGAAAAACTCAATGCATCATGGGAATCCCCCGGCAGCCTACATCTATTGCAGCATAACAAAGGGAGGATTCAGGGTCACCTGGTCCAGCCCTAACTATATGCTTTAGAAAAAAGGAAAGTTTTAAGCCTAATCTTAAAAGTAGAGATAGTGTCTGTCTCCCGAATCCAAACTGGAAGCTGGTTCCACAGAAGAGGGGCCTGAAAACTGAAGGCTCTCCCTCCCATTCTACTTTTAAATACTCTAGGAACAACAAGTAGGCCTGCAGAGCGAGAGCGGAGCGCTCTAATAGGGTGATATGGTACTACAAGGTCATTAAGATAAGATGGGGCCTGATTATTTAAGACCTTGTATGTGAGGAGCAGGATTTTGAATTCAATTCTGGATTTAACAGGAAGCCAATGAAGGGAAGCCAAAACAGGAGAAATATGCTCTCTCTTTCTAGTCCCTGTCAGGACTCTTGCTGCAGCATTTTGGATTAGCTGAAGGCTTTTCAGTGAGTTTTTTGGACATCCTGATAATAATGAATTACAGTAGTCCAGCCTGGAAGTAATAAATGCATGAACTAGTTTTTCAGCGTCACTCTGAGACAGGATATTTCTAATTTTAGAGATGTTGCGCAAATGGAAGAAAGCAGTCTTACATATTTGTTTAATATGTGCGTTGAAGGACATGTCCTGGTCAAAAATGACTCCAAGGTTCCTCACCGCGTTACTGGAGGCCAAGGTAATGCCATCATGGTCATGAGCTGTTTTCTGGTGGTCGTTATTGTGTATCCTGCAGGTCTGTGGGGTCTGGTGAATAATGCAGGAAGATCGACACCCATCGGCCCAACAGAATGGATGAAGTTAGAGGATTTCACAAAGGTTTTGGATGTGAATCTGTTAGGAGTGATTGACGTAACCCTCCAGTTTCTGCCTCTCTTAAAGAAAGCTCGGGGCAGAGTGGTGAATGTAGCCAGTATTCTGGGACGACTGTCTCTCACTGGTGGAGGATACTGCCTGTCCAAATGGGGAGTGGAAGCCTTTTCTGACAGCCTCAGGTATGAACATGTGGTTAAAAACATACTGCTGAGGTGGGGTTTTTTAAGTCATAATTTAAAAAAAAGAAAAAAAAAGAAAGGATTAACACTTGGGTAGGCAAGATGGTTTTGGTGACATTGGACCAATAAAATAATGTGAGTGTCCTGATGCTTTGATAACTCCACACTACAGTTAGTTACGCATCTTTTAAGGGGAGATCAGGAGACTACTATAAAGCGATGTTAGCAGTAGTTGAAAGAGCTGAAATCTTCAATTCACTTTTATTCAGTTTTATTTATATAATATCAAATCATCTCAATGCACTTCATAATCCCCCAAAATACAGAGAAAACGCAAACAATAAGAAGCCCCCTATGAGCAAGTACTTGGCGACAGTGGGGAAGGAGAAACTCATTTTTAACAGCAAGAAACCTCCAGCAGAACCAGGCTTTAAGAAACACTTCCAAAGCTTTTGAATTCATGCCTATTTTCAAATAACAAATATTTGATATTTGTTATCTGTTAATGGACCTTTTGTCCAAAAATGGACCCATTGACCTCTGCCTATAAAAAAAAAAATACATACACATAAAAATACACATAAAAATATAGTAAAGCAGAAATGACATCTACCACAGTCTAATGAAAGTATCAAAGGATTGAAAATACTCACATATTAACTATGCCGCAGCATAGTACTGATGGAGAAGTGCTCAGTAAAATTCTTTCACTTGCTTTCAAGAGACACGCTGTCTGCTTTGTCTGACCAGGAGGGACATGCAGCACTTTGGTATTAATGTGAGCATCATCGAGCCCGGTTTCTTCAAGACTAACGTGACCCGCATTGATCTTATTGACGCTAACCTGAGGAGGCTGTGGTCCCGCCTCCCTCAAGATGTGAAAGACTCATATGGAGCTACATACTTTGATGAGTGTGAGTAAAAGTGCACTTTGTTTAAATCAGCTACAGATCAACTAAACAGATGCTCTGTAAGATCACTTTTATCTGATTATTGATCTCTCAGATGTGAAAGCTCAGACCTTCTCCATGGGACTCTTGTGCAGTCCGGATATCTCTAAGGTGACGAGGTGCATGGAGCACGCGCTGACCGCTCGCTTCCCACGCACACGTTACGCAGCAGGCTGGGACGCAAAGCTTTTCTGGATCCCTTTGTCCTACCTCCCTTCATTCATTGCAGACTTTATAGTCAATTTGATTCTCCCTTCTCCTAAACAAAAGATGTAAATAGCAGAC
Organism: Astatotilapia calliptera; assembly: GCF_964374335.1. Classification (NCBI taxonomy): domain Eukaryota; kingdom Metazoa; phylum Chordata; class Actinopteri; order Cichliformes; family Cichlidae; genus Astatotilapia; species Astatotilapia calliptera. Next base: position 21,087,560 of record NC_137437.1, on the reverse strand, counting down.
AGCCTTTAACATCGCTGTAAAACTTTGTATGACTGTGTCATTACTTCTCTCCTGTGTATATGTTGACCATGTTCACCCTAAGCTAAAGCTGATTGAGATTTTCCCACACAGCATCTCTAGGGGTTAGAAAAGATGATTCAAAAAAAGATAAAACAGTAGCTCAAATAACCACTTGTTAAAACCAAGATATACAGAAGAGCATCTCTGAACACACAACACATCAAACACTGAAGGAGATGAGCTAGAGCAGCAGATGACCCCACCGGGTCCCATTCCCATCGGCTAAGAAGAGGAAGCTAAGGTTACAATGTGCACGGGCTCACCAAAATTAAACAATACAAGACTGGCCTGTTGAGTCTTGATTTCTGCTGTGACATTCAGTTAATCGGGTCAGAATACGACATAATTAATATGAAATCGTGGATCCGTCCTGTCTTGTATCAGTGTTTCATGGTGGAGGTGGTGGTGTAATGGTGTGGATCTAAAGGACCTAAAGTGTGCCACATATTTAAGCTCATATGTTTGAAATTGTTTAAACACCACAGCCTATGGTGGCGACTTCCAGCAGGACAACACTAACTCATTTAGGATGTTGTGGTAGGGGAGATTCACACCATTAATGTGCAACTGACAAATCTGCAGCAACTGTGTGATGCTATCATGTCAATAAGAACCAAAATCTCTGAGGAATGTTTCCAGCATCTTGCTGAATCTGTGCTGTGAAGAATTAAGGCAGCTCTCAAGGCAGAAAGGGGCAAACATGGATGAACATGACCCTAAATCTTTGTCTCCCTCTATGCATTTGTTTGGTGTCCAAGGCGTAGCCCCCAGACCTCTCTAAGATCTATAGATGGACCGTAACAATAAAGTGATGAAAAAGAGACCAAGTTACAAAATAAGAAATTTATTCATGCACGTCTCAGCAGCAGAAATTGAATCCATTTGGACATTTCCTCACAGATAACATTTTTTATTTGTCCTCATTATGATACAACATAGATCAATCTGTAAAGAACTTATTAGAAAATGTCTACATCTGTATTCTTGGGTTGTATATTGCTCTTTAAGATGATCAACTACATATCCACGCAATAGACTTGGGCACATTCAAGTACTGTTCCAAACTAATTTGGCCATTATTCATTTCAGTAATATCACTAAAAAACAATCGTATCAATTCAAAAGTTGCAAAGGTGATGTAAGGTAAAAATGAGTTTGATTAAGAAGGATAAAAGTATGCTTCGCACACGTATTTAAGCCTATGCATCTGTTTATATTGGAGCACATACTGAAGAGATATAAAATCGAATCTGTCTTGCTTCAATTAAGCCGTGAAATGAGGTATATATTCAGTGGTGAAACAGATATTATTACCCATCGCATTTCTCCAATTTCCTTTGATCATTTTGTACATTCACAATGCAGCTCGCCTTTTATATGTGTTATTTTCTTCACGCCGAACTATTTAGGATCTATTCCAGAATATTTCTGAAAAAAAATCTTACTGTCCAAATTTACAAATATACAACATATTTATTAACATTTCTATCAGCAGCTTCAGTGCAAAGATATACATATCGTACATCAGGATAAAGAAACAAAAAACATTAACACAAAATTGGCATAAGAAATGTCAGAAGGCATAGTCACGGAAGACGTTTTTCTTTGTTCTATAGAAATGTACTTCTCTCCTAAAACGATTTGAGTTTTGTACACAGGCTGCATAAAAAAATAAATTCTGTGCAAAGTGTGTTTCATTTTTCAATTCCCGTCCGCAAGAGAGGGGTTATACGTCACTGTCCTCTTTAACGAGGTTGGCCGTGTCTTTGAAGCTGTCCTCGGTAGGCGAGAAGGTGTTGGGGCGATCCCTCTTCTGAGGTTTGGCAGGGGGGGCAAACGGAGATGGCTCAGGGGCAGAAGAGTCCCCGCTGCTTCCTACGGGCTTTTCATCCCTCATCTGTAAAACAGCACAGACGGTAAAAAAGAGAAGCCCCTCCCCACCCCAACTTTCTGTTTAATTTCTGATATCTTAGAAAATGGCCGGACATACCTCTGAATATGAAGGGTTTTCAAATGTGGTGCTTGGCTTTAATTTTCGTTTGAATAAGCTCCACTTTGACTCCTGCAAACAAAACACAGTCACTGAGGTGGCTCCATGCACGGGTGCTTTAAAAGTATTTAAAGTAGATTTCTTTTGACTTTGTGCACGTATGATATTCACATGGACAGGTTGGGTGCTGACGGTAGACGTGTTTACCACGCCTACGCTCGGGTCTCCACGGTAAGTCGGGTTTACAAAGTTGTTCTCCCGCTGATCACTGCTCACATTCACAGTCACCTGTTTTAAAGCAAAAATGTAGCAGTTTATGATTATAAATCAGATTAATTAAAGGTTCATAAAACACAATCTAAAAAAAATACACAGCGATGTCTTTGTGGTTTGTTTTTTCCTCCTTTGTGTAACATAATAGAGGCACCAGATTAGTGTTATTTTGGCAGCACAGGATCTCCAGTAGTTCCTCTTTATATTGTTCATTTCTATTTCATAATAAATGTATAGTATACACTTTGTATAATAGTCATAAGGAGATACTAACCCCGCCTCAGAGGGTCAAGGCTTAATGTGGTGGGACGTAAGTATATTATCTGCTTCTATTCTATTGTTAATTTGTGAACCTCTTTCTTTTTTTTAATTTTTATTATTTTACTTGGTTGTTAGTCAAAATGATTTTAGAGCCAATTTCAATTCCTATTCGTTTTCTTTAATTAATTTCTACAAGCTGTGTAGGTCTGAAAGTCCATGCTCTAACCTGTAAAGTGCAAAAGATATTCATTTGTGAGTACCTGCGTGGCATGAATAACAGCAGGGTCCCCAGACACGTGACCAGTGGCATACAGTGGGTTCTCAAATGTAATCGGCTGCCTCCCAGGCTCCATGGCAAAATGATCATCCTATGGGGATATTATAATGGTGAGATTGTTGATATAGTTATTACTGAACTTTTAAATATTTGTTAAGCTCTCAAACAAGCACTTCTTGAAGTTGTACGCGAACATGTTCAAAAACGCTGATTTTGTACTTTTAGTGATCCTGGAAATGATTAGCTGCTTGTATGCATTTATCCAAGACTCACCATCTGCATGCCTGTGTCAATGAATGACACTCCAACGTGTGAGGGTCCGAGATCCACATTATCACCCGACCGAAACGTCACCCCATTCCCAGTGTCAGCGGATTTCACCAAGCTGCTGAGGCTGAACAAAAACAAAACACAAACACCTGAACTTTGGTCTGAAATCTATACCGTGAGCTCCATCACAGTTTTAACTGAAAAAAACTGAACCGAAAAGAAGTGGTAGAAACCTGGGTAGTTTGGGCATGGAGGGGATGAAAGAGCCTGTTCGTTTGTAGTTGAGGAAAACTCCAACAGCCAAACCTCCAGTAATCAGGATGATAATGACTGCCAATAAAATAGCTACAGCTAAAGGAAAAAGGGGGTAAATATGCAGATTCATGATACAGGACATTCGCAGTGAGATGCAGATCATTAACGTGACTAATAACATTTTGCTGACAAGCCCATTAGTGTTTGTGACTTTTAGCAGACCTGTTAGTTTATGTTAAACATTGGTCAAACTAATGTGTTAATTAGCTAGCTATTAAAAACTCTGAGATTTCATCCACTCAACAAATTCTGCAAATGCTGAGCCAGAATGTTCCCACCTTAAAATTTTAGGCAAATAAGCAGTAAATAAATGTGACGTCTTCAGCATGCATGCAGGAAATATTGCTTTAAGTAGAGCTTGACTGATATAGGATATAGGATACAGGACTGATGCTGATATTTGGTGATTTAAAAAGCAGCCAATATTTTTCTGTGTGAAACATTTATGTGTAGTTATTTATGAGCTCTTACTAAGATAATATGACAATGCAGTTTATAAATAAACTTCTTTTCATCTCTCAACAAGTCGCAGATTACTCTTTGCGATCTGCTCAGATCAGCTGGTTGTTGCTTGTCGCTTTCCAAACAGTGAGTTAGCGACAAAAGTCGCAGAGTGCCCTCTGGTGGACAAAGTATACCACTCGTAACGTAGTTAAATCAGAATACTTTATTAATCCCTAAGGATATTGAAAGGTCCCGTCTCTTCTTTAAATATTTCTTCTTTCTAATGCCAATAACAATATAGTGGCAAATAGCTGCTACTGGCTAACAATAACACTGGGTCTAGTTTCAATACTAAGACATTAAAAAATGTTAGTTAGCTTATAAGTAAACGACCATACCTGTTCCTGCTGGGGCACCCCTCGACTTTCCCATCTCACAGTAGCTGCCCACATAGCCATAAGGACATCTGCACAGAATCATGATCAAATGCGATAACAATCTTTAGCCGCAGGAAAACCTCACTGGTAAAACAACCCGAAGTGTGCTGGAAAATTCCAAAGATATGAGGTATCACTGACAGCGATGGGTAAAAATGGCCGTGGCACATGAACTCACTTGCACTTGGGCAGGCCCCCTTCATCAGTGTAGCAGGTTCCACCATTCATGCATCTACATGCAAGCGGCATTGCAACAGGAGCCTCAATGGCTGCAGGAGCAAAAGCCAGGCGTACCAGAGAGTCATCAACAATGAAACAATATCACAGCACAGTCTCTCAAAACCACACAGGAGCAGCCAAGCACGAGTGGAGGATGGATGTATTGATGCGAAACCCCAGCTTATGTGAGGGTGCAGACAGTACATGCACTGCGGTTGTTGTTATTTACCTGCGTCACATTCGTTGGAGTCAAACTCCACCGGGGAGGAGCCTTGCGGGCAGGCACAGGTGTATCCACCAGGTCGAAGAAGACACAGGTGACTGCACACATTCTTACAAGGGTTGGAAACTAATGACATCAGAGAGCGAAAGCAACACAGTGAGCAAAATAAAAGTATTTTGGGAAATATCTTAAGCTGGCAACACATTTCAAGACATATTACCACTTCACTAGTCCTCATCTACAAGAGAAAACACTTAAAACTAAGCCCTTTATAATTACATTGGTCCCTGTGTCTGTGCTTAACTACATAAAAATAAGTTTAATGTATTGTGCTTCCTGCCTGAAAATTAACAAATTGCAAAGATTTGGTCTAACTCTGTGACTTCAAATGATTTCTACAGAAACTCAATTTATCTGGATCTCAGTTTTATACTCGCAAGTATGCCTATTGTCAGTGAGGGTTTAGGTTTTTCAAGCTTTATATTAGTATTCTTGGATTGTTTGCCTTTATTTATTCGATAGAACAGCATACAGTGGGGCAAAAAAGTATTTAGTCAGCCACCGATTGTGCAAGTTCCCCCACCTAAAATGATGACAGAGGTCAGTAATTTGCACCAGAGGTACACTTCAACTGTGAGAGACAGAATGTGAAGAAAAAATCCATGAATCCACATGGTAGGATTTGTAAAGAATTTATTCGTAAATCAGGGTGGAAAATAAGTATTTGGTCAATAACAAAAATACAACTCAATACTTTGTAACATAACCTTTGTTGGCAATAACAGAGGTCAAACGTTTACTATAGGTCTTTACCAGGTTTGCACACACAGTAGCTGGTATTTTGGCCCATTCCTCCATGCAGATCTTCTCGAGAGCAGTGATGTTTTGGGGCTGTCGCCGAGCAACACGGACTTTCAACTCCCGCCACAGATTTTCTATGGGGTTGAGGTCTGGAGACTGGCTAGGCCACTCCAGGACTTTCAAATGCTTCTTACGGAGCCACTCCTTTGTTGCCCGGGCGGTGTGTTTTGGACCATTGTCATGTTGGAAGACCCAGCCTCGTTTCATCTTCAAAGTTCTCACTGATGGAAGGAGGTTTTGGCTCAAAATCTCACGATACATGGCCCCATTCATTCTGTCCTTAACACGGATCAGTCGTCCTGTCCCCTTGGCAGAAAAACAGCCCCATAGCATGATGTTTCCACCCCCATGCTTCACAGTAGGTATGGTGTTCTTGGGATGCGACTCAGTATTCTTCTTCCTCCAAACACAACGAGTTGAGTTTTTACCAAAAAGTTCTACTTTGGTTTCATCTGACCACATGACATTCTCCCAATCCTCTGCTGTATCATCCATGTGCTCTCTGGCAAACTTCAGACGGGCCTGGACATGCACTGGCTTCAGCAGCGGAACACGTCTGGCACTGCGGGATTTGATTCCCTGCCGTTGTAGTGTGTTACTGATGGTGACCTTTGTTACTTTGGTCCCAGCTCTCTGCAGGTCATTCACCAGGTCCCCCCGTGTGGTTCTGGGATCTTTGCTCACCGTTCTCATGATCATTTTGACCCCACGGGATGAGATCTTGCGTGGAGCCCCAGATCGAGGGAGATTATCAGTGGTCTTGTATGTCTTCCATTTTCTGATGATTGCTCCCACAGTTGATTTTTTCACACCAAGCTGCTTGCCTATTGTAGATTCACTCTTCCCAGTCTGGTGCAGGTCTACAATACTTTTCCTGGTGTCCTTCGAAAGCTCTTTGGTCTTGGCCATGGCGGAGTTTGGAGTCTGACTGTTTGAGGCTGTGGACAGGTGTCTTTTATACAGATGATGAGTTCAAACAGGTGCCATTCATACAGGTAACGAGTGGGGGACAGAAAACCTTCTTACAGAAGACGTTACAGGTCTGTGAGAGCCAGAGATTTTCCTTGTTTGAGGTGACCAAATACTTATTCTCCACCCTAATTTACGAATAAATTCTTTACAAATCCTACCATGTGAATTCATGGATTTTTTTTTCACATTCTGTCTCTCACAGTTGAAGTGTATCTCTGGTGCAAATTACTGACCTCTGTCATCATTTTAAGTGGGGGAACTTGCACAATCGGTGGCTGACTAAATACTTTTTTGCCCCACTGTAGATTAGACAGAAAAGTGGGGAGCGATCATGTGGGGGATAACACGCGCTGCAATACTGCCACACCCAAAAGCCATTGCCTGCTGTTTCTTAGTTGTTATAGGAGGGTCGCCAGCTAATGCAGGTCACCTGTGTCTTGCAGGCTATAAAAGCTGGCCCAGATAAACTTATTGGTGATCGTTATGTCTTGGTTTGATTATGTTTAATAAATGATTTTATATTTAAGTCAACTTCTTGTGCAGACTCCTTCCTGGCCACCTACTCTGATCCAGTTTGTGACAAATGGGAGCTCATTCAGGATCTTTACATTGTGACTAATATCTTAGGGATATCCACGTAAGATAATAGTTGGTTACTTTAGTTTATTTATTCTGTGGTTAATGTAGGAAGAGAGCAGTAAAAGGTTCTATCTCAAATTTAAATCCAGGCCACTGAAGCATTAAAGCATGTGCTAACATACTTAGCCAGGTGAGCCAAGCTAGCACCCAGCCCTACGTGCTTATTGTGTAGCTTTGCATGATTCACAGTCAGAGTTGTGAGTTTAAGATTTGGGATATCCCCCCTGATGTCCTTTAGATACGGTAATATCTTCCACTCATAAAAATGTTTTTGTTCATAAGCGAAACATTTCTAGATGTAGAAAAAAAATTACAACATTTAGAGTCTCTTGGAGTTTTTTTCATACTGTTTGAAATAGGTTTGAAATTCTGTTCAAAGAATGAATTAAAGAGAACTTAAACTATCAACGTTGAATCCAATAGTCTCTGAATGCCAACACTTCACTTAGACTAGTAAGTGAATGAAAGTAACCATGACTTATTTGGCATCAATAGTAAGTTGCATGTAATTACACTAACATTCTTAATATCCAACAGAAGAGTGAAACCTTTACAATTGTTACATAATTGACATGATATATATTAGATAAATGAGTTCTGACCTGACTGATTGTGTCGGTGCTCCTGGTAAATTCGGATTTGTGTCAGCCAAGGGTTTATGGTGAGAACTTTCACTTTGTTTCCTCTCCCGAACTTGTTTATCCTCCACACTTCACCTTTGTCTTTTGTTGTCCAGTACACATGTCCCTCAAAGACATCCAGACTGTAGGGATGTCCAATGTCTGGGAAAAATAAGAAAGAACACAAACTATAACTTACGCTGAATCTGTCAGGGTTTTATCTGTTTAAATGGTTTCCGCAGATATTAGTGCACTGACCTCCTGATATGACGATTCTCCTGTCTGTGCCATCAGGCTTCATGGATTCAATTATGTTTTCTTTGGAGTCACACCAATAAATTCTGTTTCCATTCAGATAGTCCACAGTCAAACCAGTAGGCCAGCCCAGGTCCTCCTCCTGTACCAACACCTGTCTGTGCTGACCGTCCATCCATGCAGACTCTATCCTGGGGTTCCTGCCCCAGTCTGTCCAGTACATCATCCTGTCCAGAAGCAATCGCAGAAATAACCCATTTTTTCTCCAAACACTTTAAGCTTAAATCTTTATAAACAAATGTTGTATACATCCTCATACCCGAGTGATGGGTTCACAACAATGGCAGCTGGCTGGTTGAGATCAGTGTGGATTAACCACTTCCTGTACCGCCCATCAAGTTTAGCCACTTCAATTCGATTGGTCCCAGCATCCGTCCAGTAAATGTGCCTGTGAACAGTGATTTAAAAAACTGAGTAGAGATCATCATCTACAGCATAAAAGTAAAGCCTCATTCCTGATTAATTACCTGCCAACCCAGTCCACAGCGATACCATCAGGATTGGCAATGTAGCGCAGATTCAGGTCCACTTCTTTCACCGGGTTGTTGCCGTAATCATTGAATGTGGTCATATAGGCACGTTTGATAGAGCCAAACTGAGATCCCCGACCCAGAACTGTCCAGTACACAATACCTGCACACCAGAGGAAGACCTATTTTACTCATATACCCTGCATGCCACAATATTTTAAAGCTATACCGTAGCAGTCTTACTCAGGCCTTGACCATCTGGATCCCACAGGTAGTCTAAGGCTTGGATGTGCTCAGTGTTGTCTACATAGTCTGAATACTGCTCAGAGGACAGGTTATACCGACGAATGCGAACGTTGTCTGGCAAAAGCATCACTGGTGGGTTTCCTATACAGACAGTGAGGTGTTGTAAGTGAGGTTGGGAATCATAAGAATTAAACTAAAAGGTTTATAAAGAGCATTATCCTTTACCTTGAGCAGCACACTCAGTCCCATGGGGCTCGCCAAAAGAAAGAAAGCCGTCAGCACAGAAACACTCATAGCTGCCCTTTGTGTTTTTGCAGTCCTGTGGACACGTCCCATACACCTCACACTCATTCACATCTGAAGAACAACAAAAGACAACACAAACTGAATGCTATAAAACACGTCTGTGGGAGTGTAACTAGTTTTAATACACCACTGACTAACGTGTGTGTTGTTTACCTTCACAGTTGTGTCTTTCTGTTGATTTGGGCTTATATCCAGGTCTGCAGGAGCAGAGGAACCCTCCTCCTGTCAGGTCTGTACAGTTGTGTTCACAGATGTTGGCACTGCATGAGTGCCCACTGGTTTGGTCTGAGAAAAGTGGATTTAATGAAAACATGCTCTGAATGTAAAGCTGGACACTCACAAATGTTAACTGCGTGTTAACCATTATATCATGCAGTCACTTTTTCTTACCAAGTCAAGAAAAGTGAAGTTAAAATATGTATTCTGTCACAGTCCCAGAGTTTGGGGTTTGATTTCTACATTTTCTTTTTCTAGTAGTACGTTGTCATTTTTGGGATTCAGCATTTGGATTCATGTTCCCACTGTTTTTGTAGTGTGATGAGCTTCAGTTTTATAGTCTAAGTTCTACTTCTTGTCTGGTTTTATGGAGCTGTGGATGGCTGATCTTTGATTTACTTACTTTTCTGACTTGCGTTACTTCTCATCTCCGCTTCCCTTTTCGGCCCATTCTGTTTAAATAGTCTTGCCTCCCTCTTTGTCCTTATGACATAATTTTTCTACCTTCTCCACTTTTTCCATTTTATGTTCAGTCATGTTTCTTTCAGCTATGTTTACTTCTATGTTCTGGAGTGTTTAGTGGAGGTTTCAGACTTTGTACTTTCCCAAGTAAAGCGCTACATTTTGTTGTGAGGTCAGCCTGTAGTGTCCTGCATCTGGATCAGTCTGTTTGCCTACACTGTTCAACAGCCCCCAGACTACAATGAGAAATCAGACAGCTTCTGCTACAGATATATTTATATGTTGAATCTGTTTACACATACGGTACTGGATTAAGTCAGTTTAGATTAGAAATTTAAGGGGTCTTTTTGTACTTATTTATCCACTCTGACTCTGTTATTAATTTGCTCTTTGCTGATATTACTTACGACAGCCAAGTTCATCAGATTGATCTCCACAGTCGTCATAATCGTCACAGGCGTACTGAAGAGGGATACACTGTCCGTTACTGCATTTGTACTCATCATCTGTACAAGGTCCATGCGTTGGCTTTTGACCTAAAAGAGGAGAAACATGGTGATTCTCAACAGAAGCTGTAAAGATATTCAGCTCTGTTCAAGTATAGTAGTAAAGAGTAAAAAAATGTGTACTTACAGTTTTCCTGCCTCTCATCAGAGCCGTCACCGCAGTCATCGATTGAGTTACACAGCTCGTGGCTGTAGATGCAGCGGTTATTGTCACAGTGAAAACGAAATGGAGCCTCACATTGGATGTCCACTGTGGACGAACAGAGTAAACCTACTTTAGCAGATTCAACCATTCAAATGAGCAGCACGCTGTACAAAAAAGTGTACACGAGTTAGCGTGCTGTTAGATTTGGCTTTGTGTGCGGTGGACTTGAGGGACTGTGGGTGTTTTAATAACTTCTTACAGCAGAGATGAAGCTCCTCGTCTGAGTTGTCTCCGCAGTCATTGTCTCCATCACATTTCCAGTGAGGCGGGACACAAATGTGGTTCTTGCATTCAAACATGAATTGGGGGCAGTATGTGCCATTGGGATAGCGGGTTGCTGAAAGTCAGAAGCAGTCTATTAAACTAAATCTGTGACTTTCACACAAGAAAATCAATAACCAAACTCACAATCATCTCTCCTAATGATGCCTCAACAATCAGGAAGCAAATATAAAGAATCTAGTTATGTTATCAAAGAGTGGACACAGAAAACCAAATGATGAGAGACACTCACGGCATGACGTCTCATCCGTGTAGTCCAGACAATCAGCATTCCCATCGCATTTGAAACGTTCGGCGATACAGTGTCCACTGCCGCACTGGAAGTAGCCAGGATGACAGGTCCGCAACTCTGCAAATAGGGAATAGCATAGTCAGGTGACAACAGCTAAACTGCATATAGCAGGTTCATCAGCTACACAGTTTCTAGACTGATCAACCTCATAGTTAACCTACAGGTTACATCTACAAACAGCCTTAAATGATTAGTCAAATTATAAAGCTCAGCCTTAATGATGCAGTTACAATGCATAACCTAAATGTGTGGATGAGGCAAAAACAGTGGCATTAGGTCCTGAATTTAAAACACTTAATACTTATTAGTTAATGTGTATTTGAGACATTTTACGAGTTTTTAAGGAACCCCTGACAACCTTTTATTTCACACATATATTCATCAAGAATAAGTTTCTAAAGCAACGACCCGTCTGTCCAACGCTCACTGTAGAAACTCTCATTTGTAGCAGACTGAATAAACTCTTTTTGAAAAACGGACTGTTGGTGGTCCTGTCTGTCTGTGCTTCAAAACTGAAGGTTTTATTGCTTCTTTGTTTAGTGCGGCCCTCTGTTACTCACAAACAGGCCGACCCTGAGCCAAAACAAAGAGCCTCCACTTACCACAGTCCCTTTCATCCGAGTTGTCCTCGCAGTCGTTGTCATGGTCACAGACCCAACGGTCGGGAATGCAGCGCAGATTATCGCAGCGATACTCGCTCTCCGTGCATGCGCGTGGTGCTGGGAGAAAACATGGAAACACAAATTAAACAAGGTGGAATCCAAGAAATGCACAAATATGACTTCTGAGAGAAAATGATGAAAACTACATCAGAGGCTCTTATGTATGTCGCAAACTTTTCAACATAAAATGTTTAATGTATGATTTGCTTCCATATCCAAATATTAAATACTGGATCTTATGTTAACTACAGAAGTACACGCACACATTACTCTGCACTGAGCTCATGAGTTCAAGAAGACAAACTCTCTTGGCGTGGGCAACCAGCACAGCAACACTGTGCTGCTCTGATTAAACACCATTGCTTCCCCTTTGAGTAGCAACATTATCCCTGTTACCTGGCATATTCTCAGACATGTTTAAATTCTTCAGGGCAAAAGGTGACAGACTCCTTCACTCCCTCTTTCTCAAACACTGAGGACAGCCTGTTTCTCCAGCAGTTGATAAGACTTCCTCTCTCACCGCTCCGCTGTCGGCAGAAGTCTCGAGCCTCTTACGAAAACCTCCCCAAATGTCTGAATAAATGATAGCGAGGCTATTCTTTGGGATCAACATCCTGCTTTTATTTGCGCTACACTAAAACCCCACAATAAAAATAGTTAAAGAGACAGCTGTCGGAACAGCCGACACCAAAACACAACCAAACCGCTTTCACACATGAAGTCTGGACAGTTTGGCGGGAAATGTCACGCACATATCAGGAGATCTATTTTCTCACTGTTTACTTGGACTGTGCCATGTCAAAACATCTACGATGGTACTGATGTACATTTTTCTGTGATATAAAAGTGACAGCATAACTTCACTTTCAATGACACAAGCTAAGAGATGTCTGACAGCGAGAGCCACGCGCCAGCATCCAATGACCTAAAAGGGGAGCTACTTCAACAACCTCCAGCTTATCACAATACTTTGTGAAATATGTTAGAAAATTGTTCCTGCTAAAGGTGGAAACAATAAACTTGTTTTACTACTTGAGGAAAAATACCTCGTCATTACTATTGCACTATAACGCTGCTGCCGTTGGCACCTCGTTTTAATAGATTTACACTTCAAATTAGGTGGCGTGGCATCATTCAGAGCAGCTTACGGAAAAGGATGGAACTTTGTTTTGCTTTTATTTGTCAGGGATCATGCACATTACTGATCTAAAAAACAAACAAACATGCCTTGTACCTGATTTAGCTATTAGCTTGGCCTAGAGCAGATGCACACAACAACAAAAAATAATCTTTACTTTATTTTTAAACATTTTTTATACGTGAAATCTCTTTGTTTATTTCTTTTGGCTCCTGAAGCTTCTTATTGATATCAGCTATAAGTGCATTGCATTGCATTTCCAAGCAACAACCTAACAACTGACTAAATTATGTAGCAGTTATCAGAAGTATCATATCACTTCAATTTAATGACAACAATAATTCATTTCAGTTATTGTTTTATATCCACAGAAGTTGAATTATTCATGATTATAAACCACAGCCCTCTTTGCTTGTGTATGTGCATCCCAATAACCAGACTATCCCATTAAAATATAAGTACAGTATAAAAATCCAGATTAAAGGTTATTAAAAAGTGCTGCATTTAAATAATGCTGACTTTTTTTCTACATGATGAAAAAAAAAATCTACATATCTTTTCCTGTACCATTGTCAACATCCTTTGTCCAATATATCCACTGTCTGTCCTCAGCACATCTCTAAACCGTCTCTCTTTGTCTCCAAACCACTCAAACTGAACGTGATCTGATATTTTTAGAAATAGTTCAAAGTGTTTATCTGTGAGGGCCAAGGTGACTCACTGCAGCTGCGCTCGTCTGAACTGTCCCCACAGTCGTCGTCCCCATCACACCTCCATCTCAGTGGGATACAGCGGTGGTTGTCACAGCGAAAGTCTCCGTTAGGATCACAGCTCAGTTCATCTGAAGAGAAGACCAGGGCGCTTTAAAGCAATAATGGCTGTTATACACCAATATTTTTTTTTAAAACTCAAAACAATTGGCTTAACTTTTTCAAACCTCCAGTAGAGGTACAAAAGACTTGTAGAAGCAAGCACAAGAAAACATCTACTACTGTATTTTTATATAGGGATAGTAGAATTTTTTTAAACTAAAATACACTAAAGTATTATCGTATTTAAAATATTTATACAGACAGGATATTTAAAAAAATCTACTAAATACATTACAGTGTGACAAATTTGTCCTGAAATGTCAATTAAAACTTTAAAAACACAAATATAAATTTGCTGTCAGTATACAGCATACATTACATTAGACACGCGTATTTAAACTAATTGCAAATAAGAAACAGTAAACTGAGTGCATTCTTTGTTTAGCATTATTTATTATAAACGTTCTCCGGCACTAGCCTGTCACTATGTCGGCACCAGTCTATGATGTATTAACCATTAAAGTATTCTCACTGTTGAGAAAATCTTATGTGCAGCAGTAAGAGATGAGAAAATATGAGGCTTTATCAGCAAGCACACTGAATTTCTAGACATTTAGGTAATGATAAAATGTCAGTTTGAAATAAAAGAGATCTTTCTTTTTAATTAAACTGCAAAGTGGTAGAAGGAGGGGAGCAGCCTGCCAAAGACAGATGGGTGACCTCTATCCATGCCAGTGTATGTCTGTGGAGGATAAGGCTGCAGGAGATGAGAAGCACAGAAGGGAGAGGAGTGCAGCAGAGCTGGTCTGAGCCATCGCTACCACACAGTGCTGGGGGTCAAAGATAGCGCGGTGTTAGCTAGTCCTGCCCTCTTAGCCCCTCCACCTGGCCCATCTGGTACATTCTTACAGAAAGATTAGCACAGATCTCCACTCCTGCGCAGGCATGGCACTAATGGAGTGAGGGCCTCTGATAAGAGACGGGAGGGCCGCGGCGAGTGTGTTTGGATCGTAGCAAGTACAAAGAGCCTTGTGTGAACCCTGCCCCCACGCAAGGACAGAGCACCAACACACACATATGAGCACGTACAAGTGGACTCAAACCAGTGGACAGCTCATAAATCTGCCGTGCTCCCTGGGAGAGGTAAAAGGTGGGGGAGGGTAAGTGGTGAGATGCTCTCCATCAGCACCTCCCACTATCACACCGTGTAATGTTCCACAGGAGGCTGAGGCGTTGGCTAATTGCCCTTCACTCGCTCCTTCAGCTAATTTCTTGTTTTGAATCTATTTTGAAATCCCTAAAAAATCTTACCTTGGATGTAAAAAAAGAAACATCAGGCAGTAACGCTTTAAACGAAGGCATGAAGTGTGTGTTTAAGAAAAACACAACATTTTCAGATTGCTGCCGCTACAAAACTGGACTAAAACTCACCACAGCCCTGTTCATCACTGTTGTCTCTGCAGTCATTGTGGCCGTTGCAAACAGACCAAAGCGGCACGCAGCGGTAGTTCGTCCTGCAGGCAAACTCTGTATGGTTGTCACATCGATATCCTGGTCCCACTTTGGAGAAAACAGTTCAATAATTAATATATTTTTTTAAATACTAATATCTATGGATACTTAACTTATTTTAAAGGGTAACATTTCTATAAAATTATTACCGATTTAAGTTCTTTAATGTTTAGTTGATATGCTGTAATTTACTTACTGCATTCTTCCAGCGGTTCGTCAGAATTGTCACCACAATCATCATCTACATCACATTTCCAGCTCTGTGGGATGCAGCGTCCGTTGCGGCACTTAAACTGTCCAGGGCGACAGGTCCTGGAGGAGCAGTGTGCAGGGTCCTCATCGGACTGATCGCCACAGTCGTCCTCACCATCACACTGCCACGACTCAGGGATGCAGCGCTTGTTTGCACACTGCCACTGGTGTGACTCACACATGTGTGTAGCTACAAAGTATACAAATGTGTACTTTTAAAATCATTAGGAGATGGGAAGCAGGTAGGAAGACATAAAAGCCTCAAAAAATGAATAAAAAACCTACCACAGAGCACAGCGTCTTCATCTGATCCGTCGTGACAGTCCTGGTTGGCGTTACACAAAAAGTGCGGACTGGTGCAGTTTCCATCGTTGCACTGAAACTGACCAAGCCTGCAGTGTCGAGACGGACAGGTGGAGGGCTCGTCTGAGCCGTCCCTGCAGTCCGCCTGACCATCGCATTTCCACCAAATAGGAATGCACCTGTTGAAGCAGAAGTGAGCATTATGTAAAGCTTTAAACTGCTTACTTATCCCATGTGTTGAATAACAAAGTCCAGTCCTTTACCCATTCAAATGTATTGAATTTCCTACATATAGACTCTGATTTTGAGGAAGGCTGAAAAAATACATCTCCAAACTTTCACATTTTCAAATACAAGGGCAGCTATATAAATACACAAAACCTCGGCAAAAGTATTTAAGACCTGTGAGCATGTATTTTACACAAACACTAGGTGGCACTATTCTTCAAAGGCAGTCTTAAAAAAGTGAATGTATTCAAGTTTTTGAACTGGTGGATGAGAAACTGGAAAGATGAAGAATTTTGGGGAGAATCCCCCAAAAAAGAATAAAAATGCATAAAGTCATATGAAGGCTGTAAGCAGCAGGGACATTTTTGGGTAAAAACATGGTTATAAATAATCTTGTCCTCCCTATTTCCAATAATGTATCACAGTCAATTCAAAAATTATATTTAAAAAATGTAGCAAATAATAAAAAAAGACCAGAAAACATGCCAAAGATTAAAGAAGCTTTAACAAACCGTTCATTGTTAGCACATCTGTATTGGGTGCTGGTGCACATGGGAAGGCATCGGGTCACACCTCCTATTTGAATTGTCAGGAAATGGTCTGGGCACTCACAGGTGTGTTCTCGCCCCCCGTGACGGATCAAGCACAGGTGTGAACAGCCTCCATTGTTCACCGCACAGGGGTTGTTTACTGTTAGAGGAAGAGCAACACTCATTAAAACACTTTGGTCTCTAGAAAAACAGAGACCAGGTACGGTTTAGTCCTTGGTGAATACCTGCAACAGGATTCACTCACCAATAGGCTGCCTGTAAGGATGGTACACGTGGATGTCAAATGGTCTGTGTGTGGTGTTAACAAGTACTTGACGGCCGGAGCCGTCGTATTTGTTGCCTTTCTCCACCGTGCGCGTGTTCCAGTCAGTCCAATATACAGTGTCCTCAAACACAGTCAGGGCAAACGGGTGAGGCAAGTCTCCGTCGTACACCGTGTGTCTGTGCTGACCATCCAAGTCAGAGTATCTGACAGAAGAAATACATTCACAGAGTTACTGGCTTCCTCTTACGGCAGGGTAAAAGAATCTGCCTGTTTTCAGGTGCACTTACTCAATGTAGTTGAGGTGAGCATCGGACCAGTAGAGCCTGTCGTTTGTGTAGTCGATTGTAATACCGTTGGGCCACTCGATCTTTGTGGTGATGATGGCCGATTTGTTGGTTCCATCCATTCCAACACGACCTATAAAGGCTTTGTCACCCCAGTCTGTCCAGTACACAAATCTATCAGGGGGATAAGACATATACATTATTTAACCTCTTGAGGCCCTACATACCTTGTATATAATGTTTTGCACTTTGCCAAAAAATGTAGACTGTTTTGTGTTGTGCTGTAAAATGACCCCACTACCCCGACGTGAAGCTGTATTTTAAACAAGCAAAACAAAAAAACAAAGGATGTAACAACTATATAACCAGGTACGAACTTCTTGTTCAAAACAGAAGCTGAATTTATAGACTTATAAAGTGCAACTAATCACAAATAGCTAGCTGAAATTAAAAATACAACCCAAGCAAAAGCTCAGGTTGCAGGAAGTCAGGGAAATACCCGCTTAGCATTGAGAGTAAGTGTTTTAACCGCAATTGATGGTTATTTAAGTGCTGTGCTACATGTTTTGGCAGCAGGATAACAATGAAACAATAAATGATAATTAAAAGCAACAATAATATTAAGATACAAATAAAACATTTCAAAAAATTCTACAGTTTGGGGATTACTTAATGTTTTCCAGGTACCACAATAACAGTTATTTGCTTACTGAATGCTTCTAATCAGATCACTAATATCTACACTGTGAAAACTTTGGACATGAGTAATCTGGTCCTTGTTACACATCAAAACTAAAGGTAGAGTCTTCAGATAGTATAATTAAAATCAATAAATTCTGATAAATTGCCTCTGGCTTTACACAAAAACAAAAGGTTGTCCACATTTGTGAACAAAGGTGCAAGGAACAAAGTCTTTATAATTTTAAGTGGGCTTGAAAAGAGAAGATCTTCAGTTTTGCTTATAATTTTTTTTTTTTAAAATCTGTAAAAACACACCAGAACTTTGTCTGCTTCTATACTAAGCATAGTGAAAAGAGCCTTAATGGAGACATATGAGGGAAAGTAAGAGGGAAAAAATTTAATAAATTTCTTTAATTTGTTAAGTTTACTGATATTTCAGAAAATCTGCCAACATGGGTTTGGGCTTGAATCAGAATGACCCTTTAGAGTGTGACACGTCAATAAGCATAAATCTGTACCAGATGGTTATTTCTGACCATCTGATAAGCAAACATATTTATTATATTTGGATTCCTCACCCATATTTGGGATGCAACACAACGCCTCTGGGGTTTTCAAAGCAGTAGGTGTTATTGGCATCCACGCAGTGTTCGGCTAGTTTCTTGACAAAGCGGCCATCCAGTTCAGACACTTTGAGACAATCCAGGAAGCTGTCCACCCAGTACAGTTTCCTGGCTACCCAGTCAACTGCGAGGCCCTCCCCATGCAGAACTCCATTAACCACCACCTCTCTGTTACTGCCATTGTTATGCATCCTTTCTATCACTCTGCGGCTCACATCAATCCAATAGAGACGCTTGTCGACGCGATCAAAGTCCGTGGCCACCACACTGGTCAGACCCTGCAGAATGAGAGAATAGGCCACCCCATCTGTTGACAGATTCCTCAGGTAGTAGCGGTTGCTGAAGATCAGGTACGGTGAAATGTTGCTGTTCTGACGGCAGCTGCGCCCATCCGGCTCTCTGAGGAAACCTGGAGCACACTTGCACATGTGGGAACCAACTGTGTTTTCACACAGTTGACTGCACACGCTGGGGGTCTCTGTACACTCGTCGACATCGTCGCACGTTTTGCCGTCAGACATGAGGCGGTAGCCAGGACGACAGGTGCATATAAAGCTAGTAGGTGTGTCGGTGCAATTGTGATCGCAGTGGTGAATGGATGGGTCTGTGCACTCATTGATACCTACAGTTAGAGAAGTAAAAGAGCCCAAAAATTAAAGTAATAAAAAAAAACATTTAACCTTTTAACTTGCTATTAATAAACAATTACCAATTACTATATTATAGTGCTAGATCTATAATCAGTTTGCTAAATTAACATTCTTGGATGTATTTGTTTGTTACAGATAAGTGTAACAATTTTGCAAAAGTGGATACAAGAGGAAGAATTTGCATATTTGTCTCTCTGAAGCTATTCATTTGAAAAATCCTATAGATATAGAATCATCATTTCTATATTAAGAAACAGTTGTTTTACTCCAGAACTTCAGCCACTGGATACATTTAGAACTTCTTCAGATCTTCTTTACTCCAAGTAAAACAAAATAACTGCAATGACGCAATTACCCTTTTGCCACCATAACACTTACAACTATGCTTGAACATTTAACTTTCATCCAGTGACTGTCATTCAAACTCAAAGTCAAATCTCATTTACACTCGGCTCATGTTTGCACACCCTGTCCTCAATTTTTATTATTATTATCATTATTATTATTATGGTAACAGGCATACATTAAGAGTCAGATAACTGTGTGTCACACAACCAGGTCCTTTAGAATCACCAACTGACCTGATAAGCAGGTCTTTGGACAGGTTCAGACCAGGCGGCTGATACACTGCTGTGCTTTTAAGCCGTTTGCTAGATTGGCTACCTCGTGTAACTACTCTAACTACACTATCAAGTACTTAAGGTTGGGTTGGTAAGTGTTCTCTGTGTTCTCTTTTAGTTTAGTCTATGATATGGACTCATACAACGCTTTTTTTTTTTATTCAAAGCACTTTTCAATGTACACATTTTTAACACTCACACACATGCAAACCTGGACAGATACATCGTGGGATACTTGGGATACTCTTCCCCAAGGATGCTTCAACATACAGATGCAAGAGGTGAGGACTGAACCACGAACCTTCTGAATAGTCAACAGCCCTCTCTAAATCCAAGCCTAGGTAAGAATTGTGCAACCAGCAAGGAGTGTAAAATGTCTATAAGTGTGGCTGAACAAATAGTATGACTTCTCTATAACTGAACATGTATGATTTCACACTAGTACAATTCAAAAAGGCAAGTCTAGTTTATATAAATATGTTTTCTTGCCTTTCCCAACAGCCAGATTGAAAATGGCTGCCGTCTTGTGTTTTTGAAAGACTAATGAGGTTTATCAAAGGAGATAATCATAAAAGAGTTTACATACCATATTTGGTGCTTGTATGCACCTGTGAACAATTTCCCTGTAATGTTAAATTATCTGAGGCTCTATTGTTTTACAAAGGTAGGAAAGCTTCAGTTGAGTCTGTTGCTGAGCATTCTTCTCAGTGAGGCTCACATCTCATCAGAGCGAGGAAATGCTGTCAAAATACTTTTCACTCACCGCATCCTTTCTCGTCGCTGTTGTCAGAGCAGTCATCACTCCTGTCACACACCTGGCTCAAGGAGATACAGTGACCATTCTCACATTTGAACTCCCCCGGGGGGCAGGTGGGTGCTGGCGTGTGGCACATGTGCTCCAGCTCATCGGACTCATCCCCGCAGTCGTTGTCGCCGTCGCAGACAAAGTCACGTGACACACAGCGGCCGTTCTGGCAGGTGAACTGATGTTGCTGGCAAGGTTGGTACGTGCAGCCCTGCTCATCGCTGCTGTCTCCACAGTCGTTACGACGGTCGCACCTGATTTGAAGAGCAAAGAAAATGAACTCAAATTTCCAGTCAGACTCATCACAGATGATATCCCAGCGTTCCTTCTAACCTGTAAGAGCTGCGTATGCAGAGACCATTATTACAGGTGAACTCGTTGATGCCGCAGGACCTGCGCGTGCAGTTTTGACGCTCATCTAAAGCATCCGCACAGTCCGCATCGCCATCACACACCCAGTCACGGGGAATGCATTTCCTCTGAGGTGGCCTGTTGTTCACACATGTGAACTCTGCACTTGAACACGTTCGATTGGCTGAAAAAGACAAACAAAACAGGCAGGGGCTTTACAAGAAGTTAAATATTGAATGCGGTGACCCAGCGTCAACCTACATATTTTGTGAATCCAAAAACATTCCAAACTGTATTTCAAAACATGCGGCTATGACCACAAATTCTTTATCCGTCTCATGTGATCACTTCACATTGTTTGAAGTGAGTCTCCTACAGCGCTGAAGTCTTTAGCTTCAGGCATCTTATTTTTGGAGCGCATGTCGGTGAAATATAAGAATCTTGATCCACCTTGAGCCAGGAAGCCAAAGAAAGGAGACATGCACAAAGTAGCGAGTGAAGCAGGAGAAATTAGGAATGTCAGCTCCTTGGACTGGAGACCTTCTACAGGACACTTAGATGCTGGCAGCTCACTTCCATTGTCCCTACAAACAACACTCACCCAGTGGTGTGTACCTAAATCAGTATCCCGAATAACAACAGGAAGCAGGAGGGGGCAATCGAGAAGTGGTGGAGAACAAGAGGATGGTCTTCGAGGCGGGATGGGGCGGTAAAGAAGTGAGAAGACGTAGTAAAATAATTAAGCAGAATTACCAACTCGTGGCTTAATACCTCTGCAGTCAATAGGATTTGCTCTTTAACTGAGTCAACGGTGTAGGGACGAGCCTTCCATTTTCATTTTGAGTTATTGTGTAAAGTTATGTTCAATAGCGTGTGTTTTAAAGCATTACATCACACCAGAGTTGACCTTTAACCTCTTGGATATTAAATCTTATTTAATCATTTTATCTTGTTAAACATTTCTGTGAACTTTTGCTCGATTGGCTGAGTGTGTCCCAAGATTTTTGTGATACTGTAGTTGGGTGAATATAAAGTCAGGTCCAAGATTTGGTTTTTTTAGATCGTGGTGACCTTTGACCTTTGAAAAGCAAATTTTAACTCTAACCACCAATTTTTCCAAATTTGTACCAAGTTGGACATTCTCTCAAGGCACTCGGGCAAGCTCACACTCGTGATCGTGGCAAAATTTAGTCGAGATTTCAGGTTATTATCTCATAATTTTACTCATGGATACCCAGTTGTTTTTTAACTGCTGGACAGCTGCCATAGTTACTAGTGCCAGTCTTCTTCTTCGTGTTCTTTTGGATGCTCCCTTTAGGGGCTGCCATAGTGAATCATCTGCCTCCAGGTGACCCTATCCGATTATTTCTCATTAGCTTATTGGATATAGCAAAGATGACCAACTGTCCTCAATGACCCATGCACGGACCAGCACTTGTATCCATGCTGGTTACAAACACAAAAAGGACAAATAGAAAAAAGAGTGAATGAAAAAGGGGGAAAGGATATAGGACTAAAGGACACATACCACAGTTATGTCTCTGATCTTCATCACTCATGTCACCACAATCATTGTCCCCATCACAGATCCAGGACGAGGCAATGCACCGGCCATCATCGCAGCGAAACTGGTCTGTGTTGCAGGTTCGGATCAATGTGGCTGCAGGCACAAATCACACACATTAAAATGTATATAATACACCAACATGAACACAGTGTGGCGACTTTATAACATATGCCAACTCGTTTCTATCCAATGTAAATATGTTCACTCCCTGTTTTTTTATTTTTGTAATTGCCAATTATCTCAGGTACTTCCCCCATCTGCTTTTCCACTAATAAAGAAGGCACAATACAACACTGGCAAAGCTTTCAAAATAGTCATGGCAACTCCACATTCCCATGCATGGTGAGCTATCTAAACAAAAGCCAAAGTGAGGCTCTGTAACCCCTGGTGGACAAAAGGAGGGGGAGGTGCTGTTTGTCAGAGGACATTGAGGGGCGTCACCACACAGGAATGCAGCACACAATAGGAGGCCTGACTGACCACATCATCAACAAAGAAATACACCACTGACTTGCAGTCCCCGCTACATCACTCACGGAGCTCTCTCACACAGCACACAGATGCAGATTGGCGGAGAGGCATAAACACACAATAACAGAGCAGCTGATGACGGGGAAGGGGGCAGACACACAAAGCCAAAAGGCCCATTTTGGTGGTGAGAGAGTTTTTTTTGCAACACTCACTACAGGAGAGGGGTTCATCAGAGCCGTCACTGCAGTCAGCCCCTCCATCACAGTACCAGTGGGCGGGGATGCAGCGGCCACTCGAGCAACGGAACTCGCTCTGGGAACATGTGGATTGAGCTACGGAGAGGATGCAGAAAGTCATGAAATCTCTTTTTATTTCTAATATCATTCTGGCTCATAATGAATCTTTTTGAGGATTAATATACAGTATGCTGATTTGTAGAATCTGGGAGCTGAAAAGTAAAGATCAAATCATTATGTGACAACCTACTAGAATAATTACTTATTCATATTTTTTAAATTGTTTTCTCACATTGTATTACAGAAAAATGGTTGCAAATAAAAAACTTAAATATCTGAAAAACCAATAAGTGTCTGAAGTAACATTATGATGCCACTTGTACAGCAAACCTACATAATATTCATTATCTAATTGCAGTACCTGAATTCTCTATCCGCTTCCTAGACCATACAGCATTTTACCTCTTTAGGGTTGTAATAATGTAATACAATATGTCAGATGTTATTAAATCATTACGTTGCCTAGCAACCACCCAGCAACGAACTAAAATGACCCATTTTTAGCACATAAACAACATCTGCCTCTCCTATTTTTTATTTCATTCATTCTTTTCCTTTTCTTAATGTGATTAAGTATATCATTTTGCCAACACCACAAACATGCCGATGGAAATGTACTAGTAATAAAAACACAGGAGAATAGCAGAATGAATGAATACATAACATAAAATCCCAATACATCAAATTATAGCTACGTACAATGTAACGCTCCACCTGTCCGGTCCAAGTCCATTTACTTATCCTTACAGAAACTGTGGGCTGGTACCAAAGTTTAAAATAACAATTTGCCTGATGGCACATGCTGACAATTATATTTCTTTAGGTTACTTATACTCACTCTTTTCTTCGTTGTGCCACGGGAAACAAAGGAACGTAATTATAAATGAATAAATGTTTTTTCACTTATTTTTCTTCATAAATTAAATAAATGTTATTAATAACACCCATGTCTTTTCTCCTACTTTGGCAGAGATTTTTAGCAACAGCAACAGTTACCTGATGCAGTTATGCATCAGGAAAAAATAACAACTTGATCCTGATATTGTTGTTGAACTTACCACAGTGTGTAGGACTCTCATCACTCATATCCCCACAGTCGTTGTCTCCATCACACAGATACGAGCGTGGGATGCAAATGTTGGTAGACTGACATTTTGTTTGCTCTGGCTGGCAGGTTCTCTCCGCTGAGATGATCGCAAATGAAAGCACATTTAATGCAAAAACAACTTCCAGTACTTTCCTCTATGTGGCACACTAAGGATACTCACGGCAGTTTCGTTCATCAGAGGTGCCATTGTCGTAGCAGTTGTTGATACCATTGCAAACATAGTCCTTTGCAATACAGCGTCCGTTGTTACAAGCAAACTCTGTGTTTGGGTCACAAGGTCTGAACAGACAGCCCACTTCATCGCTATTGTCCCTGCAGTCATCATAATGGTCGCAGCGGTAGTGGTAGGGCACGCATCGCCCATTGCCACAAGTAAAGACCGTAGGCTCACAAGTGTGGAAGGCTGCCAAACAGAATCGAGATGAGATCAGAGCTCTGGCCAGAAGAGTGAGATTGAAGGAAATGGGGGCTTGTACACTCGACCATTAAAAGCTCATTTTACCTGACAAGGCAATAAAGGATGACAGCAACTGTGGGACTGCATGCAAAGACAAGTATATTGATTCATGTGTTAGTACTGATTTGTGTTATTGCTCAAGACGGTCATTGGAAAAATAATCATAAATATGCAGGAATACACACCAGCGTAGCTGAGGATTGTTTTATGTCCTTGGAAATAAAATTTTAAAGCAGAAAAAGAGCATTTGTTAGAATTAGTAACTTTAAATGATTAAGAGTTGCATTTAACAGAGAGGAGAAGGACCTCAGGAGGGCTCTATAAGGACTGCTGTGAGAGTGAGATTGTTGGTAACCCAATAAAACTCGTGACAAATTTAGGATTACCGTGAACACCTACCACAGACTCTTTCTAACTCGTCACTTCCATCTCCACAATCGTCGTCATTGTCACATTTCCACTGGGCTCGAATACAGCGGCCATTCATGCAGGCAAACTGCCCTGGCTGGCAGCGAGTCCCATTATCAGGGATACAGTGTTTGTTGTCGGCGAGGTACCAGCGGCCCTCTGATGGACACCGACACTCAGCTCCATTAGGTCCTAACGTGACAAAATTGCAGAACAGTTTGTGTTATTCCTTCTCAATTAAGGCACTAGAAGAAAAACATGCTCGAGACAAAGGGGTTTCTTGTACCTGGAGTACAGATGTGGCTGCAACCTCCATTAAACTG
Source organism: Astatotilapia calliptera (assembly GCF_964374335.1). Classification (NCBI taxonomy): domain Eukaryota; kingdom Metazoa; phylum Chordata; class Actinopteri; order Cichliformes; family Cichlidae; genus Astatotilapia; species Astatotilapia calliptera. The sequence goes on along the minus strand of NC_137437.1, from coordinate 21,062,032 downwards.
CTGGCAGGGACTGTCACACTGCTGCTGCTTTCTGCCAGCTAAAACGTGGATGTCCATTGGTCGAGATGGAAGGTTCTGGATCATAACCCTCTGGTCAGAACCATCGTGTTTGTTGGCTCGGTAGATGCTGCGGGTGTTCCAGTCAGTCCAGTAGATGAACTGGCCAAACATGGTCATAGCAAAAGGGTAGATGGCTGTGCTGACAATAACTTCACGGTTGGAACCAGTAAGAGAGGATCGCTCAATCTTCTGTCTGATGGCAGAGCAAACAGATTATAATGGCAGTTGCTGCAGATTAACAAGACAACAAGATAAAATAAGATTTTTTCAGCTCTTACAAGCTGGCATCTGCCCAATAAAGCCTCTCTTCTTCATAGTCCAGGGTCAGGCCATTGGGCCACACAAGACTACTGTTCACGATCTCTATTCTGAAGTTTCCACCTAAGGTGGCACGCTCAATCTTTGCATGGGTTCCCCAGTCTGTCCAATACATGTATCTGTTGAAAGAGAAAGATTCATTTATAAATGTGCCGTTTAGTCTTACGAACGAAGATAGAGTGCTGTGTAAATCTTACCCCCTGCAGGGATCTAACATGATGGCCCTTGGCCTGGACACATGAGCAATTATAGTTCTTTGGGAGCCATCAACAGACATAGAGCTAATGCTCTGGTTGACATAGTCACTGTAGTAAATTCTTCTGTTTATCCAGTCATAAGCAATGCCATCAGGAGCACCAAGATCTGTCAAACCACAGAGATCACAACGCCATGAGCAACGCATCAACACAACTAAACTTACCAACATGAGTGTAAAACATACCTGAAGCCACCACTACAGGAGCCGAGATGGGAGAGGACAGGCTGATGTAGCTGATCTTGCTTGATCCTGCACCGGAGCTCTGGGTAAAGTAAATCCTTCTGTCCACGATGTCAAAATCCAGTGCCACAGAAGTACGAGGCACATTGACGACAGGGAAGGGCAGCGCATGGTCATCCGGATCGAGTCGCAGACTCCGGACAGTGCTCTCCGTAGTATAGATAAGGTAATCGTCCCTTGACACCACACAGCTTTCTCCATCTGCTCCAAGATTCCCAAAAGCACAGCTGCATTTTTTATTCTGACTGCCTGCATTAGAACCTGGGAGAGCAAAGCAGAAGTGGGCACAGCCTCCATTGGCTTCCAGGCAGGGGTTGTAGTTAAGCGCTTGTGCACTACTGGGCTGGGTTCGCTGGTCAAAGATGGTAATGTCCCTCAGCATATTGATATTGTCTCTAATGACAGCTGGCTGCTCTGTGTTTCCTGGCACTTTGCTTGCTTGGAACACCTTCTTCAGGTTTCTGTCCACCCACAGGATGTTATTCTCAAACACTGTAATCCCGTAAGGAGTTGGGTAGCGGCTGCCATACCTGACTATTTCTGTCTCTCCTCCTTGGGGGCTGACTCGAGCAATCATATCCAGAGAGTCATCGACCCAGTAAACATAACCAGTTTGAAAGTCCAGAGCGAGGCCTCGAGGCGTGATGATCCCTGAAGATACTAAAACCGTGCGATTGGTTCCATCCAAGAGCGCGCGCTCAATTTTTGGGTTCTGACCATAATCAGCCCAAAATAAGTATCTGTTTCTGGGGTCTACAATGATGTGGCGTGGCATGTCCACCTGGGTCTTGAGCAGCACCCTACGGAAAGTTGTGTTCAGGTGGAGCACCTCAACATACGTCTCAGTCAGGAAGGCATTGGTGAAATACAAATTCCCTTAAGAGACAAAACCAGTAAAGTGTGCATTTAATATAGTATCAACTCCAGTGATGTTAAGATAGTTTTGAAAGAAACTGGTCGGTCATGCTTGGTGTAGCAGTATAAGTTACTGGGATGATTGTGTTATCAGTACAACATGGTAACTGGACTAGCATTTATAGTCTTTTTCTAGTCTCGGCTCTTTCACATGTTTTCTGCCGTTCATTTTCTTGAGTGTAACCAGCATTTTGCAGCTTGTTGTAAATCCTGTGTATTTACAATTACTAACCTACCTCCTTGACTGCTCTCGATTAGGTAAGATGTTGTGAAGTTGTTTTTCTTTATCACAGAAGTAACTGTGATATTGTGCATGTTAGTTGTCTTCTGTGGTCTCTCAGGCCTTTTTGTGTTGCTGAGTTGGCCAGTGCATTCACTCTTCAACACTCTGAATCAACTGAATCAACTTCAGATATTATCTCTGCTTCATTTGTCATGAAATAACAAGGCAATGGGCCTCATTTGACCGTGAAGCTACTTGTCAGTCAATTGTCAAAATTATTTTTGAGCCTCTGAAAATAGAAGACTGTGGGTAGAAATGGCCACAATTCCTAAACAGTCATTGCAAAAATTCAGCAAAGCTCCTTGAATTAAAGCTGAAAGTCTGCATTTCAGTGAAGTCTTCACTGTTTTATTTAAAGTCCACTGTGATGGAAACTGAGAGGAAAATAACAGACAGTGTGACTGTCTACAAACTACTACAACTCCATAAGAAGGGACTGTGATCTATTTGTAATGTATTGTACATATATTTATTACTCTCAGATTTAGCCATTCTTATATTTTGCTTGTTTTATGTTATTGTATTTTTAATGCTTTACAGTTATTGTATTTTTTTTCTCTGTTGCTTGTGAAGCTCGCACACAAGAATTTCACTCACATGTACTGTACCAGTGTACCTGCACATGTGATGTGACAATAAAAGTGATGTGATGTGATTTGATTTGATGTGCTAGAAGTTAAATGAATCTCACTGCTGCAGAGTATTGCTTAATGCTAAACAATAAATGACCTCTATAGGAATTAAAGATGCTAAAGCCTAGGTACAGAATACATCCTGTAACACAGATTAGTTTGCTGTAAACCCATCTGCACATTACTTGTGTGGTAAACAAAACATGTGCTTAAATGAATGAACGGCATACCTGCCACCCAGTCGACAGCAATGCCTCGTATCCCGTTGCGTCCGATTCCAGATGTCACAATGCTACGTAATCCTGAGCCATCTGGCTTGATTCGTCTGACCCCGTTCTGTATCGCCACAGTGCTGCTGAAGTCACACCAGTAGATGAAACCAGAAGCCATGTGGACATCAATGTGTAAAGCATTACGGCCTGTAAGAGGATAACCCAGTCATTAGAGGTCATTACTGTCTCTTCAGAGGGAATGAATGCAAACAAACAACAACAGATCACTAATTTATTTAGTTGATTACAACAAAGACTAACCCACATTTTAAAAACGTTATTACTAATTTTATTATAACCTGCATAGTTAATTATGTATGCAACAGTATTACAATCTCTGACCTCTTCCAGCTACTGGCACCATGGCCTCAGAGTGGTCTGACCCTTCTAGACTGAAGCCTTTAATAGCAGACAGAGTAGAGATGACGACGTAAGACTGGTAGGGAGAGCAGGTCCTGTTGTCGGCATTAACTTTAAAACCTGTGGCACATGCACAGGTGAACAGACTCTGTGGCCGAGGCAGACAGAGCTGTTCGCACGCTCCCACGTTGTTTGTGCAGCCATTAGATGTACCTGCAGAGGCTGAGAGCGTAAACAGAATCCAGTGAGACTAAAGAGCAACAGCAAAGATAATATAGGCAGTGAACTGAGGCAGATCTGTGTGTTACTCACTCTCTCGAAAATGAACTTTCAGAACTCTGAGTCCAGACACGTTGTCTCGCATCACGACCTTGTTGGCTCCAGTGGACTTGTCCACACGCTCTATCACCTCAAAGTTGCGGTCAGTGTAATAGAGGTAGTTCTGATAGACAGCCACACCCCAGGGGTGCGACAGGCCTGTCACTATGGTGATGCGGTTGCTTCCGTCGGGATCGCCACGTTCAATCTGCGGCATTTTAGGGAAACCAAAACAAATTAGTGCTTTAAATAAATTGCAAATAATTATCAGGATTAAAGCACCTTAGAGAGAGCTAAGTAAAAACCCACCACGCCAGTGCTTGTTACAGCCCAGTATAACTTGTTCTCTCGGATGTCCACAGTAATGAACTCAATGTGATCAAGATTGTTTGTGAACAGGGTGACGGGGTTCAAGCCATCCATGTCTGCAGATGCCACCTTGGCAGGGATGCCACTCTCGGTTCCCTGGTCTGTCCAGTACAGTTTGCTTAAGAACATGACAGACAGTGTCAGCGTCTGCCTTTGCAATTTAATCACAGATGCAATACACATGCATATCACGTTTAAAATTTTTTAAAAGTTCTAGCAAAACAGAGAAGCACACTGTTATCGCTAAATGTATACTGTTTAAATATGAGGCGCAACAATATCAGCATCTACAGCAATAACACACTTTCTAAGCTGAATGAACTATCTTCCATTTGAGAACTCATGCCGATGAAGTCATAGAGCAGAAACTTAATGAGCACATAGTGTCTTCATGCGGGAGTAAAAAATCTTAGAAATATCTTGTGCTTGACTGCACACTGCTGGGGTTTTAGAGTGCAGTGTAGTATTCAGTAACACAAGTTGAGATCTCTCTAGAGGCCGAGCAGATGGCAATGAGGAGGCTGTTAGAGCTCAGTAGCTGTGTGGTTAAGCGATCTGTGCCAGGACTGTGTTAAATAGGGCTTACCCACGTGCTGGGTCCACGGCAATGCCAACAGGACTACCAGCGCCAGTTGGGGAGCCGTTATTCGTGATTAGGGTTTTCCGGTACTGTACCTCCCCTCTCAGCTTTAAGACCTTTGCCAAACACAAAGAGGTGCAATTATTGTGCTGCACAACTGCATTGCAACACTAGTTTTTTTTTACTGAACATGGCATTATTCGTTTCACCTCAATAGACTGTGTAGCTGGATTGGTGTAGTACAGATTCTCTGTTATCCAGTCCAAGGCCAGCCCAACCGGGGAGCCAAGAATGGCTGCAGGGGCAAACTCTGTCCTGTTAGTGCCATCTGACTTCACCCTGTGGATCTCACCCTGAAGGAGGACAAAGACAGACATATTAACCTCAGCATGAGTCTGTATTATGTCTTCTTAGCAAGTTTATTGGCTTTCTTTTTTTTTTACAATGAACCCTTATGACATGCACAGGATGTCTCTACACAACACTTGAGTTCCTTATTTACTTTTGGGAAAAGGCATAAAGAACTATAAAGCTGTATAGTATTTCTGCACAGTCACTTACTGGGTGCTCCACCCAGTAGATGGTCTGTTCATTGTCATCAAAATCGACATCGTAGCCATTTTGAAGCCCAGCGACAGGAACCATAGCATCATTACTCTTGTCATCCAGGTTCAGGGAAATGCCATAGATGATGCTGTCTCTCACAACGACCAGGAACGGATCCTCAACTAAAGATGGAGTAAAAAAAGCAAAAAACATTAAAAAGACATTAAATGTTTTTTTTCTACAGTATGACAGCAAACCCAAAGCAAAAAAAAAGAAGAATACTTTTAAAATTATTAAACAAATTCCAAGACAGAGCTCAAAAGATTTGCCCCCAGGATGCTTTCAGTGCATGATATCTGGTGCAAATTACACATCCCTAGACATCCCTAAAAAACCCTTATCTATAAAGAGGATTGACTGGTGAAAGCTGGTTGCACAATCTGATTTGCTTTGTCATCACAGATTAAAATCAATGAATGGTTGTAGGGCATTTTCATTCTTGGATAATCGCTGGCCTCAGGGGAAGACTGTGTCCTGTTTGGTTTGAATGGGTTGAAACCTGAGATGAGTTAAGCTGGTGACCTAACTAAGACTCCTTGAACACTGAATTAAAGGTCCCTTGTCTTTTTAAGACCTTGAAAGACACGCATATGATTCTTAATATTTATAACTGGAACAGCAGTTTACAGGAGAATCTAAATGGGAGACTGTTGACAAGTATCTGGATCGTTCAGGTTAGTGTTTTCAAAGATTTATTCTCTTACCAGCATTGAGATAGCTGCAGATAAAGCATGAAAGCGCCATCCTTTCTGCTGTAGCAATAACCACAGCTGATGAAGACCTGAGTATTTCAACATATCTGCTACATCTGATCTGACTTCCTTTTTCATCAAACTGAGTGATGAGTGTTTTCCTCCATGTGGCAGGGCGCATACCTCTGGTGCAGGTGATTTGGTCCGCTGCCAGCATCCAGCCTGAGGGGCAGGCACACGAGTAATACCTCGGTCCCACAGCAGACAGGAGGCAGATATGAGTGCAGGAGCTCCTCAAGCAGTGATTTTCCCCTGCAAGTTGTCAAACAACACATGCACACAGACAGAATCCAAAAAGTCAGGTTCTCTCATCATGTGGCCAACAAAATGGTCAGCATCAGCGGATAAAGATGAAGCAAAGACTAGATCAGGTTCAGTCTATTCATCATACCTGCTGGCTGCCTGGCTGGGTGCACTGCCACCAGACCCATGGGCTGAGGGAGGTTGAACAGCATCACTGTCTGGTTCTCCCCATGCCACTTATGAGCTCGCATCACACGGTTGATGTATCTGTCGGTCCAATACACAAAATCCTCAAAAATGGTAATTGCGTGGGGGTGTTGCAGTACCTTTTCATAGAGAGTAGCAAAAGAAAAAAAAGTGTGTCTCACACATGCTATTCAGAAGAAAACTGATTATTAACATAAACGTTATCATTATAGATGTATCACTAGCATAAAGTCTGCTATCTCATACACTCACCAGGTCACTGGCCAAGACTTGCTTCCTGTTGTTGCCGTTATAATCACAGAAGTCAATGAAATCCAAGTAGGCATCGGCAAAGTACAACAAATTGTTTGGGTAGTCTATGGTTAGACCATTAGGCCAGTATAGTTTGCTGCTTATGATAACAGTTCTTTGCTTTCCATCCATGCTGGCCCTCTCGATGCGGGGGTTCCTCCCCCAGTCGGTCCAGAACATCAGGTGAGCACTAAAACAAAAAACTCTCTCTTAATATCAACTTCTTTGGTGATGAGAAGCTGTGACCATAAAATACAGATTAAAACACAGATCCAAATTCTTCTCACCTGTCTCTCGGGTCCAGCACTAGACCTCGGGGGTTGGTTACATTTTCACTCACTAACACAGTTCGGTGGGTGCCGTCCAGTTTAGACACTTCAATTGTCTCCAGGACGTAGTCAGTCCAGTACAAGTTCCTCCCCACCCAGTCCACTGCAAGGCTCTCTGTCACAGTCACTCCACTGTCGAATATCTGTGCATTAGAGACTCATTCTTAGTTAATGTGCTTGACGGTCAAATCTGACTTCATTCAAAGCTGTTTGCAAACTACACTCACCACGACTCTGTCGCTGCCATTTTTGTGAGCACTCCAGATTCTGTCCTGGCTCGTATCAGACCAGTAAACCCGCTCAGTGACTGAGTCAAAATCTAGGGCGACAATGTTGCGTCCATCTCGAACAAGTGACCGGACTACGTTGGGTTGGGTGGTAATGTCATCTTGTACAATTTGATTCCGACTTGCCACCAACAGGAAAGCCTGACGAGAATCTATAAACATGAATCAAAATCCCTGTTATCTATTTTTCAGTTTCCATTCTTGTGCTAATAAGAGGACTTATCAGCTTTTGTGTGCAGACCAAAACCATACAAAAGACGGTTAAATAGCCCCTACTCAAATGACAATCCTTTGGGAAGGAGCTTTTGTCCAAATAAGGTCCTATTGTATTGCAAAGTCTTTCAGCGGGTTATCTGTTGGGAAGAGGAGCTCATGTCAGGCACGCTCCCCATACACAGCCCTTTGTTTGTGATTATGTCCTAATTACACTGGTGATGGGCAGTGAGTGACATACATGTTATTTGCCTTATCCTATGAAATCAGAGCAGCAAAGAGAGACAGGACAGAAGAAAAAGAGTGTCAGTCTTGCAGTCTAGGGTCTAAGCTCCCCTTTTGATGTGCCTCCTTACAAGAAGAAGCACAGTGGAGAAAGTATGTGCTGTATAGGCAAATGACTAAAAGGCTGATGATCTGCCTTTTTCCTACTTTTATCCATCATGAGATTATGGATAGTTTTTAAATGAGTTGTATTCAGTGCACAGAAGGTTTGAGCTGTATCCATCCTCACCTGATGCCTTGCAGGTACGCTGGTCTGCTTCAAGAGTGTAACCATCCTGGCAGTGGCAGCGGAAAGAGCCTCTCTCATTAAAGCAGTGCTGGCTACATAGTCCAGGGGGATTACACTCATCAATGTCCTCGCAAGTTTTGGAGTCATTGCTAAGCTGATAACCCACAGGGCATGTGCACTGGGCCCCAAATGGACCTTGGATACATCCATGGGTGCAGCCAGCATTGTTGTCTGAGCAGCTCTCCTGATCTGAGTTAAAAGCAGGGAAAAGACAATTAAGTACTGGGGAAAAAAAGTCAATTAGGCCTTTAATAAATATGCAGCAATCTAATAATAAATTTTAAAAAAAGCAGTCACTACATTAATTAGGTATCCTCAGAAATATTATTCTGAGCCAGAACTATTTTTATGCCTGTTTGTGGTACATAATGAATAAACATCTATATAACTATTAAAACACTAAATAGAAATGCTGCATCTGTTGAAACATGAATCAAAACTACAACTGCAGAATTTCTAGCAGTGATTGAGAGTTTGCTTGTTCCTACCTGGCAAAGGTTCATCTGAAAGTTGTGAGAAGGGCAAGAAGGGAAAATCACAGATCATTTTCAAGTTAATACAGGACAAATCACATACATGCTTGATTTTAAAATGAGAATACAAAGACAAACCGATGGCATTCAACACAAAATTTCTGTGAATTTAAGGCCCTCCTGCTTATAGAAAACAAGAACCAGAAAATTGTCAAATTAAACTAAATCAGCTGAGAGATTGATCCTGTTTCGCCATGTGATGTGAAAATGTAATTGAATTTGGTGAGGCCAGACTCAAAAATAAAACAATTAAGTGCTGATATCCAAAGATTACGGTCTAAGCTGAAGAAAGCAGAGAACAGACTTACTGCAAAGGGGAGACTCGTCAGCACCATTGGGGCAATCAGGAGTGTTGTCACACACTGTGGTGAGGTTTATGCACACACTGTGACCGGGACACTGCCACTGCCAGCTTGGACACCGGAAAGGTGGTGTGGGACAGTCTCTTTCATCACTCATGTCTCTGCAGTCGTTGTCCCCATCGCAAATCCAACTGCGGAGCACGCAGTTTCCGTTATCGCAACGGAACAGCGAGGAAGGGCAGGTGCGAGGTGGGCAGGCGTGGTGCTCATCACTGCCATCCTCGCAGTCTGGATGACCGTCACACTCCCATGAAGATGGGATGCAGCTTCCGTCTGATTGACACTGAAACTCACTCTCGTGGTGGCACATCCCTGGGGGCCTGGTAGCTGAAAAAAATTTAAATACATTAGCAAGCTAAATAATTATGCAGGACTTTGCTAGTATAACCTCTGACCACTGGAAGCATTTAAATACTTACGACAGTTCTGCTCATCTGAACGATCGCTGCAGTCAAAGACTCCATCACATCGGTAGTAGGAGTTGATACACTGGTGACCCCTGGAGCACTTAAACTCATTCATAGTGCAGTTGTATACTGAAAAAAATCCAGCCACATACATTAATGCTGATATTTTATATTTCTGAGCTTAGCTATTATGCATATAGATCAATAAATTAAGAAGCTTGGGAAATGTTTGTTGAATATTAAAGAGGATACTGTAATGCATGAATGACCGAACAAATTAATTAATTCCTTATAGGGAAATGGGCTGTATGAATAAGACACCAGTTCATAACAACTTCTCAAAGTAAGAGACCAGGCTGCAGCAAGTCTACAATTAGATCTTCAGAAGTCAAAGTGATCTAGTGAGCAACTAATATTATTAGTTTTATAACTGCAGGCAAAATGAAATTAAACTGATTTTATCAAACACGCACATGTGCTCTAAACACAATGCTTGGCACACTGCAAGTAAGCACCACACTAAACCAGCAAAGTTTATGGGGCTAGCAACTCTGTGTATAATCTAGAACGCTACTTACTGCATCCCTGCTCATCCGCCCCATCCACACAGTCCCTGTCTCCATCACAGACATAGTTAGGATCTATACAGCGGTGGTCTGGACACTGAAACTGTCCCGGATGGCACGTGTTTCCCAGATCTGTCAACGCAAAATGTTAGAAAAAAACATGAGCCTGTGAGTTCATCTCCTTCATTAGTGGGCAATGCATATAATAGTGTACAAGTCTTAGCTTAAAACGATGTTATTTTTAAGAGGAAAAACAACCATGCTTCTTCAAAATCTAATCAGTGGCAACGTGCAGCGAGTCCACAAAAGAGTCAGTGTTCTCCAAAGAAATAAACAGGATCTTATTAGGGAACTTGGGTCTGGTAGGGAGTTGATGTGCATGTTGCCTGAGGAGTTAAATCATTAAAATAATATTTATAAAATATTAATCTTCACTAGCCTACTGACTAGCTTTAACACACTCACACACACATATATATATGTAACGAAAGTTTTTTCAGAGGACTCTATGCAATCCTGTGAAAAACTAATACAACCTCACTGGTTCTATATATATTAAGAGCAAATAGCAAGCAGGTGCTGCTAATCTAATGCACGTAATTAACTGATTATTAGTGAGTATCAAAGGTTTTGCCAGATTGCTCATCTGTTGCTGCATCTGCTCATCTGTTAACACAATGCTGCAATCTGCCCAGGAGTGGAAATCTCATCAAATTCACCCTAAGGTGAGATCATAGAAAACTTAGAGAAATACAAACGCCCTCCCCAAAAAACAATAATTACATCTCAGACTCTACAGGCCTCACTTAGCAATTTAAATGTTATATTTCTTGAGAGTATCGTTAGAAAAAGACTGCACGAGTGTGGCTTGTATGGGTTCCCAGGAGAAAGCCTCTCCTTTTAAAAAATGAACGTGGCGGCATGGTTTAGGTTTGCAAAATTGCATTTAAACACACCAAAGATTTTTGGAACCACATCAAAGATTTTTGGAACATTTGTCAGATAGATGAAACCACAGTGTAGATGTTTGGCCACAATGCACAGAACCATATTTGGGCAAACCAAACACAGGATACCAGTACAGACATCTCCAGCTATCAAGCATGGTGGAGGAAGGGTTATGAATTGGGCTTGTTTTACAGCCACAGCTCTCACCATCTTTTGGTCATCGACTTGACTACAACACCTCTGAAAATCAAAGTATTCTAGAGTCAAATGTGACAGCTGTCTGACAGCAAAAGCTTAGCTGAAATCGAGTCATGCTACAAATCAATCAAGCAGCAGATTTACAACAGCATGGCTAAAAAAGAATCAAGCTGTTGCAATGGCCCAGTCACAGTCCAGGCTTCTACCTGACTGAAATGTTGTGATTGAACCTTAAGAAAGCTGTGCATAAACAAATGCCTGCAACCCCCAGTGAAATAAAGCAACGATGTAAAGAAGAGTGGGCAAAATTCCACCACAATTAGATGAGAAACTGATAAATTCATACAAAAATCAGTTACTTTCCCGTGTGTATTGTGTTGAGATACCATGATAAATCTCTAAGCAAATCCTATTTATGTTAAAGTGTTAGCTTCTTTAACAGCACTTACGGCAATCAACTTCATCCGAACCGTCGACACAGTCATTATCAGTGTCGCAACGCCAGGTGTGTGGGATGCAGCGGTGGTTGGCGCAGGTAAACTGATTGGCAGGGCACGTTCCAGGCACGTGTGTTGGGCAGTTGATTTCATCGCTGTTATCAAAACAGTCATTTTGCCCATCACAGCGCCATCCTGCAGGCACACAGCGCTGATTGGCACAGGTGAACGCAGAGGGGGAACAAGTGGTGTCTAAAACAAAAGAAAAGGTATCATCTTTAATTTAAACCATATTAACATAAGCTGAGTAAAAACCCAAAGGCAAGATTTTTTGTAGGGTTTATGTGGGATTATATAATCAACTAAATTAAAGAAAAAAAATGCATTACTATTAATGCCACAGTTGACTTCATCACTGTTGTCATGGCAATCATCAACACCATCGCATCTGTAGCTGTTTGGGATGCATTTGCCGTTGCCACAGGAGAAAGAGTTGGCCCCGCACTGCAGTGTGGGGGGCTCATTGGAAAGGTCCTCCACACAAGCCCGTTGGTCTGGCGACAGCTTCATGCCATATGGGCAGCCACACACCCTCTGCGAGTCTGGGGCTGGGAAGCAGAAGTGGCTGCAGTCTCCATTAGGATTTGCCGGCCTGTTGCAGAGGTTGGAACCTGAGAAGAGGAGTGGAGGCTAATTAACAGGAATATGACTGACAATTGCAGGCTGAGGCTACGCATGGCAAGCGGAGTGAGAAGAACAGTGAATAAAGGTACTCACCAATCTGAGAGTTGGAGTTGAAAGATTTGACATGCATGATGCCGCTAATGCCTCTTCTGATAATGACCATCTCCCCACCGTCGGTCTTGCGCACACGTACAATGCTTCCCATGCGCCAGTCAGTGAAATATGCATAGCCTTTAAGGGACAGGAGAAATGGAGCACAGCCACAGTTACTTCATCTTTCACCAACATCTGCTAACAACAATTGTCCATTTAACATGATCATCACCAAAGCAAGACATGACAGTTTTTAGTAATCAAAACTCACTCATCATTTAGATCGAATGTATGATATTGTACTAGATAACAGGGTAACTTAAAGCTGATGCCTAACCTTCAAAAATGGTGAGACCAAATGGATGGGAGATCTGGGATATGCGGTCCAAAGAAAGTCTGTTCCGTCCATCAAAGTTGCTGTGCTCTATTTTGTCAAAGAAGGCATCCACCCAATACAGACGCATAGAACTGTGAGGACAGCAAAGCAAAGAAATATCAATTTACAATCAACAGCCACATTGAAGCTAAGAGTGGTTCATAGGAGCAACAGTTTATGGGTAAAAAAGAGTAATGGTATATTGTTCACCTCCAGTCGATAGCTAGGCCATTTGGCCAACCAAGAGTAGTGTTTACAATAGACAGCGCATGTGACCCATCACCCCAAGCTCTCATAATCTTCGCTGGCCGGTACCAGTCAGTCCAAAAAATATACCTGATGAAGAAAATGAATAGCACAACATATTTAATTCAGAAACTCTCCCACTTAAGCAAAACCATTAAACTGCATGACATGTTTATCTGAACTTTTGTCAGCGCAGAGCATTTTTGTTTATTTGTTTGTTTTTTTAAGCCAACTTCTTAGTCTTCATTACAATACTGCCTTTCACATAATCAGCTAATCTCAGCTATTTGGCACAGGGGCCTTATGACTTTGAGGCCAAAGGAAATAACAGCTTGTCCTAAATAATCATTCTTTTTAATCAAGGCAGAGTTTAATTTGTGGATACTTTATGAATGGGTGACCAGGGACCGCACTTTGCATGGGACTGCATGGCATTTTTATGCCTCCTAGCTGTATGAGCTGTATATAATTTAATCTTTAATTTCACATGGGGGACAATATGACATGAAGAGACACAGCAAATGTGAACTCTACAGATATGGTGCGAATTTATGTGAACAGCAGCTGAATGCAGTTTTTACAGTTACTAGTATAGAAAAAGGCAATATATTAGTGCAAGAACATTAGAGCATAAGGTTAGATGGACAAACTTGTAGTTTTACATTTTCCTTCAGTCCACTGTAAAGCCCTGGCAAAGAGAAGATGGAGGCATTTCCCAATCATGTTCACATATGGCTTCTTCTTTGCATCATAGAGTTTTAACCTGCATCTGTGGCTGGTACAGTGAACTGTGTTCACAGACAGTGATTTATGGAAGTTTTTCAGAGCCATGCAATGATTTCCATGATAGAATCATGCCTGTTTTTAGCACAGTGCCACTTGAGGATCCAAAGTTATCAGGGTTATTAGCTATTTTTGGCCTTGTGCACATAAATTTCTTCACATTCTCAGAATGTTTTGATGCTATTATGCACTATAAATGATGAGATATTCAAAGTCTTCACAATGTACCTGGTGCATGTAATGGTGAGCATGAATTTGCTTTAAGGAAAAACAGACAGAAAAATACTAACAATTCGTTGATGTTAAAGTGATTTACCCAATAAGAGGATGCACTACAATGGCTCTGGGGTTATTGAGGTTACGAATGATGGCCCTCCTGGACTTATCAGCTAGCTTCATGACGGATATGCTTCTATATCGGGGGTCAGTCCAGTAGAGGTTCTTTGAAATCCAGTCGTAAGCCAGGTCCTCCACTCCGTCTACTCTGTTGGCTGCCAGTACCTCCCTGCCTGTGCAGATCAAAGCAGTCAGAGCACCGTTTAACATAGAGATGAAAGAGGAACACATTTAAATAAATAGGCTGTCAGCTTCCATTTTCCTCTTCCGGACCGGACAGAAAAAACTAGAGCAACTCCAAAAACAACACCCCTGATCAGAGCAGTGCTGTTTCTTTCTTTCTTTCTTCCTCTGTGTGTGTGTGTGTGTGTGTGTTTGTGTGTGTGTGTGTGTGTGTGTGTGTGTGTGTGTGTGTGTGTGTGTGTGTGTGTGTGACATAGTAGCTACTTTCACTTCATAACAAGAAATTCTTGGTCCTTATTATTTCTATTTTCAGGTCTTTAGGCTGATATCAGTTATATGAAATATGATCTATTTTACACGATCTGTGCTCCTGTCAGTTCCCTCCCCCATAGCAGCAGCCATATCTTTAGTTTAAATTCAGCTAGACAAGATGCTCACCTGTCCCATCCACCTTCTGTTTATAGATAATATCTTTGGCTGTGTCTGAGAAGAAGATGGCATCATCCTCAGCACTAAAATCCACTCCAACAAAGTAGGAGGGGGATCCAGTAACAGGGAGAATGATGTCCTCTTGAGTAGAGAGGTTGAAAGGGATCCCTCTTATAGCCAGCTGGCTGGAGAACAGCAGAAACTGTCTCACGGCTGTGGGTTTGACATCAGCAGACAAGATTAAAGAAAACGGACATTAGTGACACAGAGCTGAGTAGAAAACAGTATAAAACTCATGTTGATTTCTGTATACACACTATTTTTGGCATTTTAAACCAAGAAACATACTAAAGTCTGCAAAAAAACCCCAAACTTGCAACAATTAAACACAGAAATAATCTCTTACCTAAACATCGCTTGCCATCAGCATGCAGGTCGTAGCCCATGCGACATTTGCAGCGGTAACCCAGTCCTCCATTGTCACTCCTGTGGCTCAGGACACAAATCTGCTCACATCCACCTCTGTCTACACTGCAAGGGTTTGGCACTGGACACAAAAGAAAGCAATCCAGGTTACTGGAAAACTTATATAATCTCGGTAGACTTATACTTTACATTAGTAGGAACCATGAGAAGTATGAGCAGCATCAGGACCATCATGATGAAGATTTGTTTCTCTGATGGTCTTACCTTGTGGCTGCTTCAGCTGATGTATCACTGCTACTCCATGTGGGGTCTGAGATGTTCTGTAAACCACTTCAGAGCTTCTATCTGTAAACTTGTTGGCTTTCATCACAGCCATCTTGGTCCAGTCCGTGAAATAGACATTGTGCTCAAACAGACTGATGCCAAATGGATGAGGGATCACAGTACCTCCGTGAACCACTGTTTTTCTATCAGAAAAAACATTAGGGATGTTTATTTATTAGAATATATAAATGAAAAATCTTACTACTTGTTGCATTTGATTAAGTATTTACCTATGCAAGCCGTCATAGGTTGCAGTTTCAATGTAGTCATAGCGGCTATCAACCCAGTAGACGCGCTTAGCTTCTATGTCTAGTGTGATACCAGCTGGCCAGCCCAATTTACTGCTAATGATACCATAGCGGTTGGTTCCATCCATGAAGGCCCGCTCCAGGCCCGGTTGTCCATTCAGTGACTCCCAATCTGAGAAGAACATATACCTATGAAAGGAGGGGAATATATTGAAGTGGGATTATTAGATCACAGCTTCTACATATAAAAAGTACAGCACATGTATTGTCTAACAGAAACTCCTACAAAATCTTTAAAGGATTTTCCTCTTTTAATTAAATCCAGCATGTACAGAATAGCTATATGTCTCCAACGTGGGTGGCTGTACATTAATTTAGGATAAGCAATTTCTCTGTAACCACCTGGCTCTCCTTCCCCCATGAACTAAACTATTGGATTACAATAAGGGTCATCACTTATATTGCTCCTCACTAATCCACCCAGGGCAATCTGCTAATCTCACCTACCTCCCCCCCCTCCACCCCATTATTCCATGCCAATGGAGCACGACAGATACTGAATGTGGGGATTGGGAATGGAAACACAGATGAATGGAAACTGGGAGATGTGCTTACCCGACAGTGGGGTCCACCGCCAGTCCTCTAGGGTTTCCGAGGTTTTCAGTGATGAGTGTGACCCGGTTACTTCCATCAAAGTCCACCATGTCAATCCTGTTGACGCTGGCCTCCACTACATACAGTTTATTGTTCACCCAATCCACTGCCAAATTCTCAGGGTAGTCAACTGATACATTTAAAACCACCTGCATGTTGGAACCGGCCATATCCACGGAAAACACCTGTACACAAAAGATGCCATTGTTTTCAGAATATTAGTCTTTAGGTGGTCACGCTTTAAGAAAAAAATATAGGAACATTTTACAGGCTTCATTCATCTGCTTTCTAGTGAATCTAAATATAATGCTTATCCAGTCTCATTAAAGTAAACCCTAATATTAGCTTTATTTTTTATTTATGTATGTATTTTTAAGACCATAGGCCCAAGATTTTGTCTGTCACCACTGAAATTAAAGCCAGTATGAATGTGGATTGCATACTGGCATACAGTTATAGCTTAAAGCTTTGACAAGTAAGTATTTAAGTGCAATATAGAACAGTCAAGAGTCAAGGAAGCATCAGACAGTGTGTTTGCTTATTTAAGTTTTCTGGCTTTTGACATTTCTGTCAAGTTTCTGTCTCCCATTACTATGAATTCAACAGATTTTTGGAAAACTTGACAGTGTGCAGGTGGTTAGACGGGCACTGCTTTTAGCAGCTCTGCTTCATTTGAAACAAGATCCACACGTCTTAAAAGCAGGATTTCAACTGACCTGTTTAAAGAGAAACTGAAGATGTGGAAATAGCCTGGTAGTTTAACCTTTCCGGTTGCATTCACATGCCCTGTTTGTGCTCTCCCTACTTTTAATCGGACATGCTGCCATGGAGGTGGCTAATATTCACAGATGCCCAGTCAGCGGTAAAGTCATGTGAGAAAGTTTTCACAGGACTCTGTGTAATACTGTGAAAAACTAAGTACACTTTTGCTGCTTACATAGGAATCAAGAGGGTAAGCAACAGCCAGGTGCTGCTAATCTAATGATTATCTGATCATCAGCACGTGTGAGCGCTTCTATAACAGCAGAAGCTTTTTCAGTTTGCTGGTCTGCAGCATTCAGGTGTGTGTTAACACAATACCACAATCTTCATGAGAGCGAATGCCAGCAAATGTACCCCAAGGTCAAACAGAACAATACTCAAGAGCTAAATCTCAGACTCTACAGGCCTCAGTTAGCATGTTAAATTTAAAGTTTATGACAGCATAAACAGAAAAACACTGAACAAGTATCAAGGCTCATTTGGAAGGGTTGCCTGGAAAAAACCTCTTCCCTTGAAACACAGTAGCATCACTGTTCGCAAAGCTCCATCTGGAAACCAAAGCGGAGATTTTGGCCATAATATACAGCACTGAAAACACAGCACGTCATGTTATTGCTACAACAGGAGGCTCTACAAGCTATTTAATCATGGCATAGAGCCCTGTGAAACTCAACTTTTTCAAACAAATAATTGTTCTAGCTTTAGAGGTGATAAGTAACAGAGAAAAGAAATATTTAAAAAACTGTACTTAAATAAAATTAGAATTTCAAATGAATTAATTTGAAGTTATTAATCCCCTAAATTCATCTAACAGCTGTAGGTAGTGGTTACTTTAAAACAAAGAACAACTTTAAAACCTATTGTGACATAATGACTGTATAATTAAGCTACTTAAGCAATCTGACACCATATTTAATGAGTAAACCATGGTTTTTACTAAGGTACCTGGGTTTTTCCTGCAATGGAAACACAGTAAAGGAAAAATGCCTTCAAAAGAAATATATACAGTTATTTCTGAGCATTTGATCAGCAAAAATCTCTATTAGGTTTGAGGAAATGAAACCCTGTCTGCCACAATGTGCGTAACTCCAATCATGCTGTGACTAAATCCTTTCTGGGAAACACTGTGCAGGAAAAACTAGCTGCAATGTTAAAATGCGGGTCATACCAGTACTAAAACCCAGTGGTATAATGTAAAAGGTTGCATACTGGCAAAGCCTATTTTGGTATGTAATAAATACTTTATACACTTTATTTCTTTTTAGTTTACTTAAGTATGGTTTGAAATCTAACAATTTCACTTTATTTTGTATTGCTACTTTACTTTAGTAAAAGTACTTCCTCAAGCACAGTGTCACCCTTTCAGCTAATTGGCTACAGTTTAAAGCAGAGACAAGCCAAGACATAATCTGAACAAAGACATTTTACCCGGCCAAAGAATCCACATTAATGGACAGTGTCACTGAAAACAAATACTGCGTGATTAGATCCTACAGGATTGAATTACAAAAATTGCACTGTGGTATGTGAACATCATACCAGCCTATCAGACAGGTTTCAAGATTAGGCCATTTGGATTCCACTCCATATCTACTTCCCCTTCATTATGACCCAGCCACAATGGGGCCAACAGCTATCCCATTATTATAGTATCAACACTGCTGATATCTTATAGGATGACTGAAAGAATTTGGTCCTGGCCAGCGCGAGTCTAACTCGAGCATTTGCACAAACAAGAAATTGGTCTTACATTCTAAAAGATGAATGACTAACACAGAAGTAAAAGCTCAAACAAAACAATGAATGTGACAGTTCTTTATAAAACACCTTATTCTGGATGGTATCCGTCCAGAAGATCATATTAAGATTGTAGTGAAAATCGACTCCCACTGCAATCCCTCTGTTCTGTGAATTAACTAAAGTGCGCAGATTGTTGCCATGGATGTCACCTATCAGCAGGTCTCTGCCATTAGAAAATATCAAGGAAGGGACTCCAGCTGCAAGGGAAACAAAATACAAAACCTTAGAAAAGAACGCAGCCAAATTTTTTACACAGGTTTCTCACTAAAGCCAAAGGCACAGAGGTCAGCCTCTCGGACAACACTCTTTCTATGTTACACAAAGGCTAGAGACAAACTAAAACAACATTTACTATGCAACAATGCACCACAAAGAAACTCGCACAATGTGTTCAGTAGCTGCCAAAAAGGAGAGGTGTCTATGCTAATAGACCTCATTTGGCTAGATCATTCGAACCTTCAAAATGTGAACATTTGTTATGTATGTTAAACTGTTTAAACAGAGAGAAAGTGACACTTACTAGAGGAATCAGCTCTGCAGTATCTGTGCTGCTCCAGGATGTAGCCCTCTCGACAGCTGCAACGATGGGAGCCGATCCGGTCCTCACACAGCTGGTCGCACACGCCCCACATAGAACAGTCGTCAAAATCTTTAAACAGAAATCAGTATCAGCAAGTGAGGACTAAACTCTTGTTGTTTTATTTGAATACACAAACACACCCGAGAGCCGAATCTCAGCCTGGTCTGTTGCGCTTGCAGCTGCGATCAGAAGCTTACATACACTAATCATGGACATGTATTTTGTAGTTATTTTAGGTTTTTAATAATTTCTTTGAATTGTTCTTCAAACATGCTGGTATGATTATAGCAAATACATCTTTATGGATTCTAAAGAATTAGACAAGAATTAGATGCATATAGTTGAATTTATTCTGAAATTTCTCTAATCCACACAAGGTCAAAAGTATGCATACAGGCTCAAATATACACATACATTCACTTAGATTGTTTAATAAGTGGTGCTTAAGGTTCTACAATGTATTTTAATTTGACAAGTCTATTAAGTTCTTGGTTGTGATCATGAATGAAATGAATGAATGCTTTATTGGCCATATGCAGGTTGCCCCACAGAGGAATAGGACCCCCCCCCCCCCCGACTTACACACACAACAACAAGACAACACAAGGGAATACAGTCGGAGATCGGCAGCGTTAGGAGAATAACACCGAAAAAATTACACAACAATGGGAAAAGTACAAGAGGAAAAAAAGAGACCTCTTCACACGCTGGGCAACCTATGGGAGGACAGCATGAGAACAGGAAACAAAAAAAACTCCTCTGCACAGAGAGCACATTAATGTCCACATCACAACATCAGAGCACATGACAAGCCACAGGGGATGGATAGGGGGATGGGGGGTGATTCGAAGGAACACAGCAGTCGTCCTGCACCATGCTATCATTTCAGCGCGGCACACAGACCCGCTGCTTTCCCCCGCAGGAACAAGCATCGAAGGCGTTTGGAAGGGAGGGGGATGAGTGCGTGCTTATCAGTGTAAGTGTGTGTGTGTGCGTGGCCATAGTTCAGCTGAGACAAGTTGCAAGATCATCCGTTTGAACGACTGTATATAAGCACAAAAGACTGAGACAAAGAAAAAGATTGAGGTATTTGGCCACAATGAGAAGAGGAGAAGTAAATGCGAGGCTTTCCAACCCAAGACAACTGTATCAGTTGTCAAGCATGGTGGTGGTAGCATCATCCTCAAGGACTGTTTAGCTGTCAGTGGTACTGATACACTGCACAAAGTGGATGGAATAAAGAAGGAGGACAACCTCCAAATTCTTGAACCTCACCTCAGATAAACATCTAGATGGTTAAAATTTGGACACAGTTGGGTGTTCCAACAGGACAATGACCCTAAACACGCATCAAAACTGGTTTTTGGAAAGGATAAAGCAGACTAACATTAACACTCTGGAATGGTCTTCCCTATTGAAAGTTTATGGGCTACACTTAAAATCTGAGTCTTTGCTAGGAAACCAACCAGTTTAAATGTATTCTACCATTTCTGCGAAGAAGAGTGGTCAAATTACACAAAAAGCTTATTGATGGTAACAGACACTTATTTATAATATAAGGGTTACAAAGCCATTTCTAAGGCTTTGGGACTCCATTGAACCACAGTGAGAGCCACTATAAACAACTGGAAAAAACCTGGAACAGTGGTGAGCCTTCCCAGAAGTTACCAGCCTACCAAAAGTACTCCAAGAGCGCAGCAAGAACTCATCCAAGAGGTCACAAAAGAACCCAGAACAACATTAAAGAACCACAGGCTTCACATGTCACAAGTTAAGGTCAGAGCTCAAGATTCAACAATAAGAAAGAGACTGGGCAAAACTGGCATCCATGGGAGAAAGAATAAACCCACTCCTCTCACATTTGTCATAAAAACATCTTGACAAGACAAAAGCTTTTAGGAAAATACTCTGTGGATCGACGAAACAAACGCCGAACTTTTTGGAAGGTGTGTGTCACATTACGTCTGGCATAAAACTAACACAGCATTTCAGAAAGGGAACATCATACCAACAGCGAAATATGGTGGTGGTAATATGATGGTCTGGGGCTGTTTTGCTGCCTCTGGACCTGGAATACTTGCTGTGGTAATTGCAACCATGAATTATGCTGTCTACCAAAACATCCTGAAGGAGAATGTCTGTCCATCTGTTCGTGAACCCAAGCTGATGCACAGGACAATGTTCCAAAACACACCAGCACCTCTGAATGGCTTAAGAAAAACAACATGAAGACTTTAAAGGGGCCTAGTTGAAGTCCAAACCTGAATCCAACTGAGATGCTATGGCATGACCTTAAAAAGGTGGTTCATGCTCAAAAATCCTCCAACCTGGCTGAATTAAAACAATTCTGCTAAGAAGACTGAGCCAAAATTCCTCCCTGGTGCTATAAAAGACTCATTGCCAATTATCGCAAATGCTTGATTGCAGTTGTCGCTGCTAAGGGTGGCCCAACCAGTTATTAGGATTAGGGGGCAATTACTTTTTCACACAGGGCCATGTAGGTTTGGATTTTTTCCCCTTAATAATAAACACCTTAATTTAGAAACTGCATTTTGTTTTTGCTTGTGTTGTGTTTGTCTGATATTTAAATTTGTTTGATGATCTGAAACATTTAAGTGTGTCAAACAGAAAAAAACATTGGAAATCAGAAACTCAAAAACGTTTTCACACCACTGTGTATATTTGAGCCTGTGTGCATACTTTTCACCCTGTGTGGATGAGAGAAAATCCAAAATAAATGAAAACTTGTGCACCCAATCTTTGGTTTTTGAAGTTGTTAAAGATGTATTCCATATAATCATATCACCCTGAAAAAAACAACAGTTCAAAATATACTCATACTTCTACCGTCACATGACTTGGTGCATCAAGATGTCAACATAAACTACACGTTTGGCTTTTAGAAACATAGCAAAAGAAACATATTTCTGTCATAGTGAAAAGCATTTAAAAAATCCCAACTCACCCATACCACTGTTTAGTCAAAGATGTTAGTGATAGCTACAGTATCTACCTATACATGTGCGACTGTTGTTGCTGTTGACAATGTATCCAGAAGGACAGGAACAAGTTCCACCACCAGGAGAAGCATGACAGTGATGCTCACAGCTCAGGGAGGCACATCTCCAAATACCTGACCAAAAAAGAAACCTGACTGCTGATATATTCTTCAGTGACACCGTTTGTGAGATTAGATTTCCTAATGTGTACTCAATAGTACACAACACTGGTTGTGTTGATACTAACTGCAGTTGCGTCCAGCAGTGGTGTTCGTTTCATCCTCTCCATCTGGACAGTTAGGCGTCCCATCGCAAAGCTTGTCCAAGGGGATGCACAGGCCAGAAGATGGACATGGCCATTCTCCTGGGTAACACTCCCGTTGTACATTATCTGTAGATAAAAAAAGAAATTCATCCACTTTGCAGGATTATGCACAGAAAGGGAAAGCAACAATAAAAAACAGAGCTGGAAAAAGTTTTAAAGGTGGTACAGTTGTTGGGAATAGAACAGATATTCAGTGGTTCTGATCTAAAGAAAACTGTGGCTGGGTCATTGTCCGGGAAATGGCTGTCACTTTAAATTGACGTAAAGGAGTGGAGTTTTGAGGGGGGTCACATGGGGGCTCAGAGAGCTTCTGCAGCCCATCCTTTAAAAACACACACTCTTCACAGCCATGTGGAGGAATTCTAAAGCACTTTGGGGGGCTGCACAATCTTGTGCCACAAAGAGGCATTTGAATACCACACTTAAGGGAGCACAGGCATAGTATCACTCTAAGCCAAACCAACCATGGTGACTAAAGATGAATCAGGTTTACACAGCTCCCGTTCTTACCCCTTTCAATGCTATTTGTCCAGCTAAAGTACCAACGCTTCTCATTCTAATTTTACAGATAAATCAGATAAACGTTGACTGATTTTTTTAGCTACTGTATACATACCACAGCCTTTTTCATCTGCATTATCTTCACAGTCATCCTCTCCATCACAAAGCCAGACTTGATGGATGCAGCGGCCACTGGGACAGGTGAAGTAGTTGCCTCTACATGTAGGATATGCTGCAGAGCAAGGGGGGTAATAAGACATTTGTTTATCTGCACCAAAATAACTGTAATTAGTGACGGTGACAGTGACGGGAGCCACATACTGCAGTTAAGCTCATCGCTTCGGTCTCCACAGTCATCGTCGTGGTCACAGACGTAGCGTTGAGGGACACACATCCCATTATGACATGAAAACAGGCCCGCATTGCAGCGCTGTGCTAAAGAAATCACAGCAGAAAGAGAACAAAAAAGGGCTTGATTTGTTGATTTTGTCATCTTTCTGGTTGTATTTTTGGAAGACCCCAAAACGTCTTTCACTTCATGCATTAGCACCAAAATTTATTGTCTCCTTACTGCAGTTTGCCTCATCAGAGCCATCACGGCAGTCGAGTATCTGGTCACATCTTTGGGTCCGGTTGTAGCAGGCCCCATTGGCACACCTCAGCTGTGTACACTCGGGATAATCTGTAAGATTAACCCATCATCAGGCAAATGTTATGCATTTAAATCAACCTGACAACTGTGCTCTTTTCAGCCTTTAACACGTGAAAAGCTCTGTGAATAGGAGGGATAAGAGACTAACATTTAACAGCACCACCACAGCCGCCAGCAGTTACCACAGCATTCTTTATGCAACTGTGAGATTACCACCGTGTGCAGTGCTGCGAGTCTACCATGTCGGCACAATAATGGCATAGCAGCTGAACTTCAGCTTGACTAATCCACCAAAGAATCTGCAATCAACCTCTGACAACAAGAAGCATATTGTGGTCCATTCTGTCAGTCAGCGAGCCTCTTAATCTTAACAAATTGATTAAAATGCCACAGGAGCCTGAGATAAAAAAAAAAAAAGTGGGGGGAACCACCTTGGAGAAGACTTACGGCAATTTCTCTCATCGGAACCATCTGAGCAGTCTGCCAGACGGTCACATTGGTACTCTCCTGGGATGCACGCACCATTACTGCAGCTGAACTGACCACTGGTGCATGTCCTTCCAGCTAGGAAGAGATAAAAAAAGTTTGTATTCATCTATGTGCAGTTCAAATTTCATTTTATTGTAGATAAAGGGACTTAAAAGTCATCACCGTATCTTACTTCAGTCCCACAGACTATGTGGGGGGTCATTGTTAATCATTTCAATGTCCAATCCCACATGGCCATAGTTTATGTTTGCAAGAATTCAAATTATTTCAAATATTTCATTCTAAGTATTTTTTAATAAGTTTACTTAATCACTGAACAGCTCCCTTTATAATCTGATAATGATGTAATATACTCACGGCAGTGCTGCCTCTCATCTGAGCCATCCTCACAGTCTTCCTCATCGTCACACACCCATAGGTTTGGGATACACTCGCCGTCACTCAGACACTGGAAATGGTTGCTATCACACGTTACCTGAGCTGTGAGACAGAGCATTTCATTACTTACGCCTCCTGAATGAAATCCAAAAGTACAAATCTTACTGCTGATCAAGTGTATTTTTTTATTACTTATACTTTACTTGTGCTTAGCTACAACCACACTAACGTTACTAATTACTGTACACACAGAAACACTTTATTGCAATATATTTTCATCGATAGCAGGATTTAGTTCCTTCCACTACCGAAAGCACTCACATCTAACAAGCATCGTACATGAAATATTAAAACCTTTGCAGGCATCATATTGGCAAAAAATGCAATTTAATAAGTAACTCACGGCAGTCGTGCTCATCAGAGTCATCGACACAGTCTGACGTCCCGTCACAGTGCCAGTCACCGGGGATACATCGACCTGTCCCGCAGCGGAACTGCCCCAATTCACATCCTGCATGCAATCACAGCTTGAGTTCAACTTAAGCTTTTTTTCCCCAAAATGTGCATTCTATGTTAAATTTCAATTTTAGTTCTATTCCTGTTTGTCATCCTGTCCAAAACAAAACATAAATAAATACAAATAAATTATGAATCAATTGTCTTTTATATATGCATTGAAAAACAGGCCATGGGGAGGGAGGGTAGGTGTTCTCTGATATAGTCTGTTGCAAACAGCATTGATGAGCCTTGGAGACAAACGTGCCAGCCATCCAACCGACAGTTACACAACCTTCACTGCGCTCTTCCCAAGCTTCCTTTTGATGTTCTCACTGAGGGGCAATGGTAGAGATAAGGTACCATGGCTCTACCTTCCCTGACGTTTACCAGGAGAGATTGATTCAAGCAGCATAGTTCAGAGGCAGAGCACTCCATCAGACCCCGTTCAAATAGGAATGTGCAATTTTGATGGGCTCTTTGACAGCCTGATTTATGGTGCATGCTTTTCCTGTCCAGTCAGAAATGTAATTAGAATAAATACTGGTACTGGGTGGTACCGCAGCCATTTCAACCCAAATTCTTTATGAGAGGAAGTGTGAGGTGGTGATTGGTGGTGCATGCTCAGGGTTGGGGGTCTGTCTCTGTCCTGTCTTATCCAGCATTTTGAAAACAACGTTCCCCTTTGATCAAATACCTTCTTGAGAATTTTTAAAAATCGAGAGTTTTTATCTAAAATCTAGGGCTTTAGTAACCTATATCATGCCTTTACAATTTCACAATAATGGTTTTGGCCACAAGGAAACATTTTTATGGTGCAATTCAGCTTTAACTGAGTGAAAAGGTGTCTGCAAGGTCAGAAAAGCCAGCGGGCAGTTGAGTGATGGTACTAAACGCTATTTAAAGGAAACACAGACTATATTTAGCGCCAAGAGTTTATCATTGCTTTGAGTTATGGACTATTTTAATGATAGATTGCTTCTAAAGCAGTTGTGTGGTCACTGCCGGTGCTTCTGCACTAAAATAGTTGTGTAGGTTGCCTTCTTGTCTCCAATTAACTGCTTTACAAACAACTCAACAAAAAAAAGGGCCACATTTTTAACTCTGCCAGCAGCTATCCAGGAAGCAAACCTTTTTTCCTGCTCAGTTTACTAATGATAAAATTGCTCACAAACTTGCTCAAAGGAGGTCGTTGTTACAAGTCAATAATCCTGGAGGTTTCAACTATAGCACGGAAGAAGCGTTGGATGCAGGACACAAGTAGCAAAAAGACTAAATCTATTAAACAAAAACAGCATATATACGCTGATAAAAAGAAGTGTTGTCTGTGCAGGACAACTAGGAGTTTCAAAAAGAGAAAAAAGAATGACAAATAATAACAAAAATATATTGATTGCTATTGACTGTGAAACTGGACGCAATCTTATCAATGTAAACATCTAAAAGAAAGTGATTTTTCCAGAAAAAATGTTTCATTAAGACTTACATAAGAATATAATCGTGATTTGTAAGTAAGTACACTTTAAGGTGACAATTTTTATTGTGACATGATGCTTCACTCGGGAACTTTTAAGCAAGTAGCATGCTGCTTACCCATTGATGCTTGCCAATTAGTTATCTAATGATATTACATGTAACAATGCTTAACTCAGGGAGGGCAAACACTTCTTTTATAGCCTTCTGCTTTGACTACATCTTGCTGGCACTACATTACATCATTTATCTGAAATCAGTTTTCATGCTGAAGATTTACTTGCAATGAAGTTTTTTAACATTTATGTATTTCTCCTTATTTACTTAAAGAGAGAAGTATTTGGAGTACTTCTTCTACCACTGAAATAAATCTAGAGGTGTATAGATGCTATAAATGCACACAGTGACACCTTAAAAGCCAGTATGCCAGGAAGAAACCAATCTACTGGATGCTTTCAAATGCAGCCAGTATTTCCTGACAGCATTACTTCTGGGAATGGTGACAGATACCGTGCACTGATGCCGAACCTTTAACGGCACTATCTTGTGTTAGGTTTCTTCTTACATTCACAATAGAACATTTTTCCAAATCCTTAAATTATGTTGTTAAACTGAGAAAGTCAGTCAAAATTAAGCAAGGACAAAGCAAAGGTCTTATTAAGAATGCTTTTTTTAAGTGAGTGTGTGTGTGTGGGGGCGGTGATGATGAGTGTTTTCTAATGAGAGTTTTAGCTGAGGCTTTTCTGTAATGTTGTTGTTTTCCTTTCCCCTTCCTTCTGGCTTTGTCTTTTCTAATTAGCAACTTAAACCCACAGAAGGAAAGAGCACTGCTCTGTCTGAGGATGAGGATAAGAACGCCCGACAAAGAAGCGCACGAGTGGAATTTTCCTCCGAATGAAGTCCTCCAAACGCCATAAATCCCTCTGTGAAATTACAATGGCACAACAGAGGTGTGAGCAGTGATGCAAACTCGTAACTCTGAAGTGTCGTCCTAAAAAAAAGTAGAGGAAAGTAAGCCTTACAAGCTGCTGAACCAGAGAAGAACATACTATATGCCACCTTCTGACAAAAAGAAAAAAACTTGTCTGTCCACTGCTGTTGTGAAACATCTCTTTCTTGTCACATGGGGTATGTCAAAAGAAGTCTTCACGCTTTCATCAGTGCCGTCTTGTTTTGGTGCAGCCCTCTGCACTCAATGGATGTGAGCGGAGAAAAGTTGAGAAAACGTCTGCTGGCAGCATGAAACGCTGTCAGAGCGAAGTGCTGCTGCCCATTTCATATGGAAATCAATGCAGCAGAATGCAGTCAATTGCCAAACAAGTGACTTTGGCTCTTAGTGCTACACTCAAAAACGTCTAAAAAAAAACAAAAAACGAGGCAGCTTTGGCAGTGGCATGGGAACAAAAGGAAGGCATAAATAGGGCGAGGAATAAAGCCTTGGTCTGGTTGGAATCGAGGAATGCTCAGCTTTTTGATGCATGGACCAACAAAACAGTAAGTGAAAGGAATCATAAATTAAGTTGTCACAACCCAATAACACAGCTACTGGACATCTTACTTCTCCTCTACGCTGTGTGTCACAGCTCACGAAGCAGCTGGTTGGAGGCTAAACTCCATCCTTGGTGTCTTTAACGTGGACTTTAACGGGGGAGCTACCAAAAGGATTTGCTCTCAATTTGTGTCAACTGTGCTCCAGTTTCTCCCGCAGTGTTACTGTAGCATGCAGACTTAGGCTCCTACACCGGAAAGACGCTTGGCCACGGGCACAAGGTTTAAGGTGCACGTGCTGGCTGAGCTTGAAAAGTCTCGAAAAGTTTCAACAAGAAGGAAAACATTTTTATTGACGTCATTACAGACTGGAACTAAAAATAGGTTTCAGTCTGTAATCTGTCTTGCAATTTGCATGTTGTTTACTAGTATATTTAAATAAAAGCAATTTATAGAGCTATTAAAATTTGCACTATGCGCCTAATAGGCTATTAAGATTCCCTGGTAAATGATAATTGGAGATAACAGCTCAACTTGCTGACAAAACACATCCAAAACAGCAGAAATGGCAGATAATAGTTAATAAACCAACACCATGAAATCTTCTCAAACAGTCACGTTAGCTATTAATGCCAGTGTAAGCATTCAGTAGTAGTATCAAGCTCAAGGCCTGGATAATGTTTTCCAGAAGGTCCTGGAAGAAACAGTTATCAAACTAAAGGATTTTTGTGGAGGATCAGGAAGAGATTAGAAAGTACCCTGCCCCCCTCACAGTAAAACAAGCCATCACCAATCTTATATTCTAAGTGACAAAGCAGGCCAGGGAAGCCAGGGAGGCAATGTCCAGCAATATGGTTTAACACGGAGTGGTCATTCATAAATTCAGGTTAAAGATAAATAAATAATATTTAAGCAGTCAACTAATCCAAGCTAATGATCGACATGCACAAGCTGACTAAGTGTGCTGGACGTCTGCTATTTTTCTCAAGTCATCATTTTGTGCCCTTCAGCTGTCATCAGCAAAATTCATCTTCAAGTTGCATGCAACTGCCAAGATTCAAAGGAAATGCCAAGTGATTTTTTTTAAAATGCTACAGTCTCAGTTATACGGTACAGTTATATTGTCTTTGTTTTTTGTTGGGTTTTTTACATAGACAGGCCCGATTTTCTGCCTTTTAGCCAGTGAGGAAATAGGTCTAGGATATTTCATAACAGTAAATAAAAAAGCTGTAGCATTGACCTCACTTTAGGTTTATTTAAAAAACAAAAAAACTTGAAACTGTTTCTCTCTTGGTTAGAAATGATTCCTTTCTGCAGCAGCTGCACTGTAATTAGTTGCTTGATTCACAGTAAGGAGCTTACATACTAAGGGTTGAGCAAAAAGAAAGCAGATTACAATTTGAGAAGTAAGATCTTAGCCGTGTTCCTAACACAACAGACAAGCATGAGACTGTCACGTATAAAGAGCAGTGTGTGAGCTTTTTTTTCATGTGTGTGTGTGTGTGTGTGTGTGTCTCTCTCTCTCTCTCTCTCTTGCATTAGAAAATAAAGCTGGAATCTGAGCCGAATCGGTGGGTTTGCAGCGTAAAATCTGCTCCACTGAATGAGACTTGTACCAGTGGCCCACAGTCCTCGCAGATTGCCTGTAAGTCACATGCTCTTTTCCGTTACCTAGCAACAGTAAAGCTCAGGCAAAAGTTCCTCAAGATAACTTCCAATCGGTGTGAGGAAGGCTTTGTGCTCAACCTTTAAAGTAATACTATGTGTAAAAGCATTTAGCGCCACAGACAGAATTACTTTACCTGGTGGCTAAATTAAAAATAAATAAATAAATAAAAATACAGTATCATCCTGAGTGCAGGCACTAAACCAAAGGCTTTTGAATTAACAATACTATTTCCACCTTCTTTTGCTCTTTAAATTCCATCAAATATGATTGATTTTCAGTTTTCTCATATTTTTTTCCTATGTGCAACAAGTGCAGTGCAGCGCAGCAGTTATGCAGTTCCTCAATGAGTCATTCAGCTAACATCCTGTGTGGACAGAGAAAAAAAAGTTTTAAAAAATCACAGTACTTACCTTCAGAGTGGTGCCATGTAACACAGCATATAAGGACAAAAAGGAATTTAAGTAGCAGTGCTCTCCACATCCTGGCTGGTCCGTCCAGCTCCGCTGTGCAGATGGAGGAGCTGTAAGGACTGGGGCTGGGATGCTGTTGCTTTCCTCTGTCTTTCTTGGCCCGCTAGTTGATGAAAAGGGGCGTGCACAAAGGCCAGGACAGCCGCTCCCCCAACCCAGCCTCGGCCCTCACGATAAATCCCTCTGGGCTCTGGAATCTGCATAATGCCGAGTAAGGTCCGACTCGTCCCAGTGCCAGTGATTTTTCACTCTCAGCGGGCTATCACTTTGATTTAGGGATTGAAATGGGTGCCTACTGGTTCTTGGGGGGAAAATAAAGAGTGGGCGACTAAATAAAAAAGCATGCAACTACAACAAGGCCTTCTAGGGCGTCCAAGAAGGCCCAGGCAGAGAACTTAATCCCAGTATGGTTGGTTAGAGCCCGAGCAAGGGCCATGTTTCTGGCACATATGACGACAAACATGCACTTTGTTAAGAGTCTTTGTAACGGTGCTTTGCAAAAGGAGGTCAAACGATTATTAGATTATCTAATGGTAAACTAACGGAATTATGGTGTAATGATCTCCCTAAAATAAAAATATACAAATTTAGCGCCACGGAAAAATGCAATCATCAAAAAAATAAATAAATAAATAAAAAATATAAACTGCTACTACTAAAATAATAATAATATTTTTTTTTAAAAAAAGAAAACCTACTGTTAACCAAGTTGGCGGCCGATAATAAGCTCAACATCGCCCTCATGCGGCCGAATAGTGGGACTCGATAAATCAGAAGAAAGGGCGGTTCAAAGATGGTTGCCATTAGCGACGGTGCAACCGAAACTACCGAGACTTTTAAAAGATATTTTCAACGAAAAGTGGAAGTTAGGTACGGAAAAAATGTGACTGAAAATCTGTATTATATGAACTCGACATGGCAGTTTCACAGAGCAATGCAGAGGAAAACATGAAGATGGAGGGCAGCGAGGTGAAGGTGTGTTTAAAAAAGCAAAACAAAAAAGTTAGTTCAAACTAATACTAAGTTTACTTTCTCGACAATTCTTAACTTTAAGTACTGCTGTATTACTTAAATGCTTTAAATGAGGAATAAATTTAAGCTAAGTGAGCTAAGTGTGTGAATAAACTGGAAACATGCTAAAAAAGAATAATAAGAGATGGGTAACATAAAAAGTATAAGCTAGCGATCTTTTAAGATGCGCAGAGTATCTAAAACCGTTAATTACCTAAAAGTGTTTAGTCGCAGAAGTACATTTAGCCCAATAGTGTACTTAAAGAAAATTATGAGCAATTGCTCTACAACAATAGCACTGTACTTAGTACATTTAACCGCTATAGTTAATAGTCAGACCTGGGGTGTCAAACGTAAGGCCAGAATCAGCCCGGCGAAGGCTCCAATATTGTTAGGTGTCTTTTACAACTTTGCCTTATTATAAATATCTCATCCCATGGCCATTCACGTAACAGCAAAGTAATTATCTTATAGACTGAAATTTTATACATTTACTTCTTACAATTGAAGCCCAAAGAGTCATGCTGACAGATTATCTTTCAATTACTACGCATGTAGTAGAAAAACTGAGACATACTGTTGAAATTTCTCTTCTTTGTCTTGTATTAAGATATCTCATTGATTAAATGTGTAGTAAATTTCTTTTTACATTGACTAAAATTGGAGTTTCACTGGCTGAGATCAAAGTGGGCTGTTTGTGGCCAACGATGTAAAATGACTTTGACATCCCTGAGTTAAATACACTCACCAGCTGACTTGTCCCCATTTAAAATGGTCAAGACAATCTGCTTCAGTGTTTTAATATGCTCTGCATTCAGAGATGCTTTTCCACAAGTCATCTGGTTATTTGAACTACTTAAATTGCTGAATCATGAATTGAACTACTTAAAATACTTAAATTGCTTTTCGTCCCCATTTTGATGCTGAGTTTTAACTAAGGAGAAGGTTGAATTAACCATGTCTACATGCCTAAACACACAGGCTCAGGATGGACAGCTGCCTGCCTTGTCAGATTGGTGTGAGAGAAGTTATTGCCATGTTTTAACATTAGGTTTCTTCCCTTTGTTCACAGCATATGGACTGCATTCAGAAGTCACCTGGGAAACTTCAAAGTCTTCCCACGGAGGATCTAACAGAGGAAAAGATGTTGAGGTCCAGAGTAGATGAGCAGTCAAGTTTGATCTGCATTCTGAAAAACAGAGCCGACGAGGTGTTTCTCCGATATCAAGCCCTGCAGAAAATCAATGCAGAGCATGAGGACCAAGTGGCACGCTGTCAGAAAGAACTGGAAGAGGAAAGGAACAAATCAAAGATACTGGAGAAAAGATTTATGGATTTAGCTGCCAACAATCAAGCAATTATTGCTTTCATGGAGGAGTATAAAAATCATAACAGCCAGTTAAAACTCGAAAACGAAAAGCTGCAGTCAGAGAATGAATCGCTTTTCTCACAGAGGTTACATGACAGCCAAGTGTTAGTGCAAAAACTGGAGGAAGAAGTTAAACGGCAGATAGAGAAATATGCACACAAGAGAAAGGAATATCGGTAATTAACTCTAATTAACTCTAATGCTTGAATCTATTGAGATTCAATCTCAGACTTTTGAAAAACAAGAATTATTGAACAGTAATAAAAATCATTAAATATATAGTTGTTAATTTCTTTTGAATTGTTTTACACTAAAACTTAAGGGAGAAATTAGCTGGATGCCAGATGGAACTCCTGGGACAAGAAAATCTGCATATAGCCAGGGAAACATCACTAATCAATGAGCTACAGGATGCACACCAGCAGCACAAAGAGGCTGTGGACAACTGCAAAGGTGCGTAGAAAACTATAGGTCTATCTCTACAGTTTACAAAATAATGTCTTTCTTTCTGCAAACAGAACTGAAGCTGCAGCTACAAGAGGCTGAAGAACAGCGAGCTTTGAATGAAATCAAAATGAGAGAAAGGATAACAAGTCTCATGAAGGAGAAGGACAAGTTTTTGTGTCTTTCTATGGAAAGAGGCAAAGTGATACAGGTCAATAAAAAAACAGCATTGTTCTAACTAATAAACACACACAAATGCTCATGAATGAATGAATGGCTTCATTAACATACAAACTGCTCTTAAATGCAGGAGAAACAGGAGGAAATCCAGAACCTGGAGACAAAATGCAAAGAAGAGAAGAAAGTGCAACTGGAGGCATTGGAGAGGTACTAACAGTGCTCACGTTACATTGCTCTAAGACTTTAAAGTTTAACTGACTTTCTTATTTTCTCCTCTACTCCTGTCCTCGTGTCTTAGCCCTTCCCACTAGAGAAGTATCAGTTTTGCCTCAAGCCATCACTTTAAAGTGTCAAATGAGAATGTTTAACATCTGCACTATAAATTTTGTTATGCTACTTACAGCACTGCAGGACTAAGACTTTATGATCTCCAGTGTTGCAGTCCTCATGCTATTCTTTTATATTGATCGATTCTTTTAATTTACAACATGACAAGGTATATCTAAGTTTCTTAATCACAGTGACAGTGAAGGCCAGAAAGTTTGATCATCTTAAATAAATGAAAAAAGTTATAAATAGACAATTAGTTTAGGGACTCCTTCCTCTGTGATTTGTCTATTCCAGTTGTGTGCTTCACCTTTTATACACTGAAGGTAAAAATGCATCCTTCATTTTTACTTCTGTAAGCGAGCCTCTCTCTTCTTAACACACTTTAGGAATTGCGACATCCTTCAACATGGCATACTAAGATTTATTTCCAGGATCACGCACAGAAAGACTGAAGCACAAATGAGAGCGATCTTCCGTTTGTTCTCGACTTTCAGATTTGCACGTGAAGTAGAAGCTGTTAACAAAGATGCAAGAGTGAAGTCCCTCCAGTCTGCTCTCGATCAATCTGTGAGAAAGTTCGAGAAGCTAAAAGAGGTGCATTGAAATAGGCAGTCTGCAAAATTTCATGGTCGCCCAAACTGAGGCTGAGAACATGTTCCAAATGTTTCATTTTCACAGGATTTCGACGCTTTCAAGGAACACAGTGACAGCCTCCTCACACAGGAAAGGGAGCTGAATAGGAAGCTGCGCCACATAATTGGATAAACATCTGGTATGTTTTCTAATCAGTATGATGGTTTTTATTTATTGTGAACAAGTATGCATGTTTGTGGACAATTTCGAGGGAAGGGTGGGGGAAAAAAAAAAAAAAAAGAAAGAAAGAAAAGAAGCCATGGATACAACACAAATTTACTTTTTTATTTATTTTTTTAAATTTAATCTTCCAGAGAAATGGAACCACAACAAACATACTTAGCATGACACGTTAGAAGTTCCTCAAATAGAAATTACACTGTACAAATGTTCATCTCAAAACTTTCCGGCCTCAGAAAGATATCGTTTACGCATGTTCCTCGGCCAGTTTCTCAGCCTTTTGGACTACTTCTTCAATGGGGCCCACCATGTAGAAAGCCTGTTCTGGCAAGGCATCATATTCACCTTGAAGAGAAAAAAAAAAAAACAACAATAACCATTACTATAAAAAGCACACCAAGTTGATGCCATTTAAAAAATGTCTTTATATCAGTGGTGCACTTTACCTCCTAGAATGCTCTTAAAGCCTTTGATTGTTTCCTTCAGAGGGACCAGCTTGCCCAAATGACCGGTAAAGACTTCAGCTACCTGGAAGGGCTGAGACAGGAAACGCTGGATCTTGCGTGCACGTGCTACAGTTAACTTGTCCTCCTCAGACAATTCATCCATACCAAGGATAGCAATGATGTCCTGTAATGACTTATAGTCCTACAAAAAAAAAAAGAAAGAAAGAAAGAAACAGTCATTAGTTTTTGCCTTTTGTATTGATTGTTTGTTATTAATAAATTGTTATGGCATACAGCTTACCTGAAGAATTTTCTGCACACCACGGGCAACATCGTAGTGTTCAGAACCAACAATATTGGGGTCCATGATGCGGGAAGTTGAATCTAGGGGATCCACAGCAGGATAGATACCAAGCTCGGCGATAGCGCGGGACAGCACGGTTGTCGCATCCAAGTGAGCAAAAGTGGTAGCTGGAGCGGGGTCAGTCAAGTCATCAGCAGGCACATAAATAGCCTGCAATACAAATCAGTTTAAATAAACCAGAAAACAAGAGCATGCTGACATGTAATTAGGATTAGCATCCTGGGAATTCTTACTTGTACTGAGGTGATGGAGCCTTTCTTAGTGGTGGTGATTCTCTCCTGCATTGTACCCATATCAGTGGCCAGTGTTGGCTGGTAACCCACGGCAGAAGGGATACGACCCAACAGAGCAGACACCTAAAGGATAATGATATAAATATTAAAGTGAGATGACATAACTATTAGGTCTAACAAAAAGTATTTTTTATTTATTCCATTTCAAACCTCTGATCCAGCCTGGGTAAACCTAAAGATGTTGTCAATAAAGAGGAGCACGTCCTGTCCCTCCTGATCGCGGAAGTATTCTGCAACAGTCAAACCGGTCAGGGCAACTCTCGCACGAGCACCTGGAGGCTCGTTCATCTGACCGTACACCAGTGCCACCTGAGAAACACGATGCAAGAGTCCCAGGAAACTGAAATCCAACAGCAGAGCTAAAAACCAAACTTTTACTGCTACAATACAATGACTACGTATGTTTTAACAGCTAACTTGTTAAAAGGCTCTGACCTTTGAGGTCGTGTCCTTCAGGTTAATGACACCAGACTCAATCATCTCATGGTACAAGTCATTTCCTTCGCGGGTTCTCTCGCCCACTCCAGCAAACACAGAGTAACCACCGTGAGCCTTCGCCACATTGTTGATCAGCTCCATAATCAACACAGTCTTGCCAACACCAGCACCACCAAACAGACCTTTAAGGAATGACGCATACACAATAATAAATTAACAAGGAATTCTTGTGTGAAAAAATAAATATGGATTTAAAAAAAAAAAAAATTAAAAAAAAAAAATCAACAAACCGATCTTTCCACCCTTGGCGTAGGGTGCCAGCAGATCTACCACTTTGATGCCAGTCACCAGGATCTCCTGCTCCACACTCATGTCAGTGAACTCAGGGGCTTCAGCATGAATAGGAGCAGTCCTGCCAAGTAATGTTTGTTATTGTAAACATGCTTACAATTGAATAAGACAGGTGCCATGTGTGCTTTATCATCTGTCAAACCCATTAATAGTAAAGACACATTTTAACTCTTATTTGAGTAAAACAGACAAAAGCTGAGATATTCACAGAGGGTGGGAAAGTTTGAATCCTTTCAATACTCACTGCTTTGTACTAATTGGACCCCTCTCATCAATGGGTTCTCCGATGACATTCATAATCCTGCCCAAGGTCTCGGGGCCCACGGGAATCCGAATGGGAGCTCCAGTGTCAAGAACCTTCTGACCACGGACCAGACCCTCAGTACCGTCCATGGCGATGGTTCTGACTGTGTTTTCACCTGAATGAATGTACAAAGAAAGACATTAAGGACAAATATTCACTCTGGAGCGTTGAGCTGGCTCATTTCAGCACACTCACCGAGATGCTGTGCCACCTCCAGCACCAGCCGGCTCTCGCGGCCTGCCACCTCCAGGGCATTGAGAATGGGAGGCAGGCCCTCATCAAACTGGACATCCACCACAGCACCAATCACAGCTACTATCCGGCCATTGGCCAGCGAAGCCTGAGCAGCTGGGGCAGCATAACCCCTGCCTGAAAGGACAGTGAAATGAATGGCAGCACATGACAGCAACAGTTCATGCTTCCCAGAGAGACCGTGCATACTAAATTAACCTATGCAAGTGAACTGAAGTACATCTAGAGGGCAGGCAAATTAACTGCCTGCCTATAAAATACTGCCACATTTTTAGGTTTTCTTAAATGCACTTCCGTATTCTGTTGTAACTGAAGCACACAGACTAACTAAAACTTTGGAACAGCGAGAGCACAGGGTCTGTGGCAAAACAATGACCCGCTTACGAAGGTCATTCATGGAAGACAGCGAAGTAAAACATATCAGGAGTA
Organism: Astatotilapia calliptera; assembly: GCF_964374335.1. Lineage (NCBI taxonomy): Eukaryota > Metazoa > Chordata > Actinopteri > Cichliformes > Cichlidae > Astatotilapia > Astatotilapia calliptera. Next base: position 21,024,586 of record NC_137437.1, on the reverse strand, counting down.
AAGACAAATACCTGAAGCAAAAACATGCCTAAATAACTGGTTCGCTCATATTTTAGATCCTTTGTTTGGCTAAAATACCCACTGATCTTCAATGAATGGAGCCTTAATGGTACAGGCCTGTTCCGCCGGGTTCGCATCTACTGGCTGTAGTAACAAGCGACACATAATGCTGACAGTCGGCCACAGTTTTAAACTTTACTTACTGGAATAGAGAGCCGCATTTCTCCCGGGGATTGTCTTCAGAGAGCTGAAGCCAGGCTTCAGAGCCTGCAGAGACCCGCTGCAGCACCGTCCCAAGGCACCCAACATGGTTAAGATGGCTGAAGGTGACGGCGCACTCTGCTTATGGCAGATCTCTAACCGCTGAACCGGGCCCTTCTGAGCATGTGCGGTATGAGTTGATTTTATGCCTTCATACACCGCTAGAGGGCAGAGCCGACATTTCCAATAACATACAGTCGCGATACAGGTAAAGGGAATTAGTCCTTCACAGGCCAACTACTCCCTGTATATAGATTTACTCCAACTGAAAGGTTTGGACTGGATTTTTAACTGGGAGTTTAATTAAAGGGGGAGTTATTGGTCAGCAGATTTTTTTTTAAATTTTATTTATGTATTTATTAATTGGGGTCAACTGTAAATAAAAAAGGCTCAGGAATGCTGATTATGGCTGCAAGTTAGTTTGCCAGCTTAATATTAGGAGTTTAGTTTTATTCACTCACAAAAATGATTCTTCACCCTCTCAAGCATTAATTATAATAATATTGAAGCAATAATTTTGAATGAAGTGCAACTGAAACATATCAAATCAAAGGTTTATTTATTCAAACAATTCATCAAGGAAAAGGTTATTTGTATAAACTATCCATTAAATTTGTGAAAATTCATGATGAGATGAGTACGAAGGAACACCTCAAATCTTATCTGTTGGGGGACTGCTGTTGCTCACTTGGTTAAGTGGATAACCTGAATGCTGAAAAGCTGCAGCGGCTTGGGATCATGGTGATTTCCTCCATGTCATTCTTTCTCACCCTGCCTTTATGTCTGGCTTTAATGTCTGGCTTTGCCTATCAAATGTAGGCGAAGATGGCCCCTACAACTCTTCAGGTCAGATTGTGCTTGCATACATAGGTTGGGATAGTGTATTTTGAAAGAGATACTGTAGTAGTAATGCATATAACTAATTTTACAGCTTATAAAAACACACTGTGTGATGCAGAGATGCTTTATGAAGCCAACAGCCGAGACTGAACATATGACAGTGCTGCGAAATGTGGAACTTGTTTCTGCCAATGAAAATAAGTTGGAGTTTTTATGCCATCTATAAGTTCAAAAGTTTGGAATTATTTGAAATTAAATTTTAAATTTATTAGCCCTGCGACAGACTGGTGACCTCTCCAGGGTGTACCCTGTCTCTCGCCACAAGACAGCTGGGATAGGCTCCAGCCCCCCTTCGACCCTGAAAAAAAATAAGCGGCAGAGAATGGATAGATGGATGGAATTTAGATTTACTCAAGAAAATTCAGACCTCTGGGAAAATCTTGACTTGTGGATGGCAAAAAAAAATTTGGTTCTGGTAAAAAAAAAAGTTTTGTTTCGGACCTCTCCATTTGGACTTTGGGTGCTCTTCCTGTGCACATCTGGTCAACAAGTTTAGGTTAACTGATGATTTTACATTGGTGGTACATGTGAATATGAAAGTGAATAGTTGTCTTTCTCAGTGAGCCCTATAACAGACAGGCAAACATATCCAGGGTGCACCCTTCCTTTCTCGCCAGGCCATTTGGTGACATTCATTGGATAAGCAGTTGCAGATCAGAAATATCGACCGAATTCTTTGTAATCCATTTTGACCACACCTGAACTTTACAGTCATACACCCTACATACGAAGTATACTGATAGGCTGTCCTTTGTCATAATCCAAAGATGCAGTGCGTGTGTTTTTTTCCAAACCATCATTCAGTGTTGCATTCCTTTGTGTCAGAAAGTCTCCTCTAATTACTCCTAGCCTGCAGGTCTGTAATACAGAGCCTCTTCACTTTAAGCACAGCAGGCAGAATGCTCTGTGAATCCTCAAGAACCGTCCTCATCTCTAAACCACACCAGGAGCACAATGAAAGGTCACCTCTGCTTCTGCAATATCATAAGGTCATATTTCATGGTCTGGAAGGTGAAATACCACCTGCAGTTTCCTTTTATTTATTTTCTGAAAATTGAAGTGCCTGTCACTCACTTGGAGGTTTTAAGCTTTATTTGAAGCTTCTGAATAGCATAGCATAGCATAGCATCTTTATTTATAACGCACTTTACATCCAACAATGTTGACCAAAGTGCTACAAATATAAAACAGAGAGGAAACAGTTTAAATTACATATAAAATATCTTAAAATTAAAAATAATATAATTAATAAGAAACATATTAAGAGACATCAACAAGTCCTGCTGTGCTAAAAGCCAAGGTAAATAAATATGTTTTAAGACGTGATTTAAAAACAGATAAGGAAGGTGCCTGTCTAACATGTAAAGGCAACTCATTCCACAATTTTGGTGCTGCCACAGCAAACGCCCGATCCCCTCTGAGCTTACGATTAGTCCTGGGCACGCTCAGGAGGAGCTGGTCTCCCGACCTGAGGGACCGGGAAGGTATGTATGGATGAAGAAGCTCAGAGAGGTACACAGGGGCAGCATTGGACAAACATTTAAAAACAAATAAAAGCAAAGTTAAGCAGAATCTTTCTATCTTTCTTTGTGGAGAATACTTGGATCAAAATTCTATTTGATTGCCACCTTTTTGCACCTCTTCACTGGTTTTCATTGCTTGGCATTTAAGCGAACATAAATCTTGGACCTTTTAACCCATTTTTCCACAGGCAGCACTGTTATGGTCATTCCAAAGCCCCAGTGAGACCGAAGGTGACAAGGAATTTGGCTTTAGAGCCTTTAAATTTTGAACCTCCCACACCCTTATGGAATTTAATTACAAAAACATCACTAAAACCATTCCAATTTTACGAGCTCACAGCAAATACAAAGAATTAAGCATCTAACATAACGCTATTTAACTATAGTGAGTTTAATGACATTAATGATTATAGAAGAATCTAAATGCAGCTAATTAAACTCTGTAACTATAATGATTTCAATCCATTACTTAACATGATGAATATAATTCTGTGTTATTCTGTAGTTCAATTTGTAGTCATTAAAATACCAAGTTCACCAAACATGCACTACATTGCTTCACTCTTTCAAACATATCTCAGCGATCTCTTTGCCTCAGGCAAGCGCAGGAGTGTTGGCCTTGCTCCATTGGATCTGGTCTGTCGGTGCCTCCTTATAAAGGAGGAGTGAATGTCTGAGGGTCTCTTAGTCTCTTCTCCCAGCAGAACTGACGCTACTGCTGCTTCACAATCAATGAAGTGCAACCCACGGTGCTAGTTGTCCTCTGCTGGTCCTCTGCCCACCCTGCTGCCTTTTTTAATTCTGCATTTTTCACGACTCCGAAAACAGGACTGACTGCAGCAATTGCACAGGAAGCTGGCTTGTAAGTCAATGTGAAGAAAGTCTCTTAATACTTTTAAAGATCTACTACCTTTCTAAATGTCACATTTAAGAGTTTGATTTCTCCAAAAAAAAACAACCTGCTACACTCTGATTTGATGTGAAGACCTCTTTTGTACAGTGTAATTTTGACTTTAATTTGTCGTTGCTGTATTCTCTAAGGGGCAAGGATGTTTCTTACACCACTGCTGCTGGCCACAGCACTTTCCAGCATATGGGCCCAAGACTTTTACCAAGCGAGGAAAACCATCAAGAATTCTGGAGCCAAACCTCTTGCTGCAAATATCTACAATGATCAAGGTAAGAAATAAATGAATAAAGAAGACAGTTTTTAAAGTGATGCATTAATATTTCTTCATTCTCAAAACTTAAGCAGTATATTTCAACAAAATAAGAAACACAAATTCATAACCCCAACTGATTTTGCAAAACTTTTTACATCTTCTCAATATAAATTTTTGGATTTGTTACAAAAATTGCAGCATTTTCTCATCAAATTGATTGAGATGCAGTCAATCAGTTAATCAGATAACTTGTTCTGTGTGGTCACAGCCATCCTTGATGAAGACTGTAGCCTGGAACTTGCCTTCCTGTTGGACAGCTCTGAAAGTGCAAAAGACAATCATGAGGATGAAAAGCAGTTTGCCATGAACATGGTGGACAGACTCCGAGGTGTCCGGCTGCAGACTGGACGCAGCTTGAGTTTGAGAGTTGCTCTGCTGCAGTACAGCAGCCACGTTATCACAGAGCAGACCTTCAGAGATTGGAGAGGAGCAGAGAATTTCAAGACCCAAATAGCCCCAATAGTCTACATTGGGCATGGCACCTACACCACGTACGCCATCACCAACATGACCAAGATTTACCTGGAAGAATCCAGCCCCCACAGCATCAAAGTAGCAGTGCTGCTTACAGATGGTGTTTCCCACCCAAGGAACCCTGACATTTTCTCTGCTGTTGCTGAAGCCAAAAACCAGGGCATCAAGTTCTTCACTTTGGGCATCACCCGAGCAGCCAATGAGCCGGCCAATGTTGCTAATCTCCGCCTCCTTGCCAGCTCCCCTGCTTCTGTCTTTCTCCGTAATTTACAGGATAATAACATAGTCGAAAAAATCTCCACTGAAATTGTGAGTATTTAGCATTAAAGCTCATCTCTCAGTAGACAAAACAAAAAAGAAAAGTGATGTATTTGCTTTGAATGGGAGTTGGTACATTGATATGCAAGCTTCATGAAATCTTATAGAGATGAAGTGATGACAGTGCTGTGGAAAAAACAAATGAAAGATGTTCATGTCCGTTATGGATTTATGCCTTTCTCCCGAACCTTTAAAAAGACACACAAAGGAAAAGCCCCCAGGATTTTCTTTTCCGTCTGGTAATCTCTAATTGTATTACTGTTGATATTAAACTGCCTTAACAATTAAAATTAATAATTGGGTTAAGGCGGTTAGATTTCCTGTGGAATAATACATGGTGTGCATATATCCATTTCCATTGCATCTGACCACTTTATTTATTACACACACTCATTCACTCATTGTAACTCATCATTTTAAAGGACTTTAAAAGTTAATAGATAATGCAAAGTTAAGATTTGTATACCCAAATCTCATTATTTCCTAAATTTTTATCAAAACCAATGCATGTAGACACGTAAGTTATGCTGAATCAAGACAACACATCTTGGCAATAACAGAAGAAACCTAATAATAAATGAAGTATGTTTGTACAACTGACAACAAGTCCATTTCTATTTTCTTTGCAGATTGGCTTAGCTGATGAAGATGTAAGTACAAGTTACAAATATTAACTCACACGAACTGTAGATATTTGATATTCAATAAAATGTCATTAAGTAGCTAAATTATTTAATTTAATTGACTGTTAAAAAATGGCTTTTATCACAGTTTAATAATCGTATCTCTGCTCTTTGAAGTGCCCAGTGGCTCAGAGATGTGCTTGTGACAAAGGAGAGAGAGGACCCAGTGGGCCTGCAGTAAGTATGAAAATACACCATAAGCAATGAGTTTTCTTTGAAGTGTCGCACTCATCGGTGAGAAGGATTTCAGAAACATTTTATACGAACCTGATATTTTAGTTATGATTGCTGTGTCGTTTTTGTTCAGACGGGATAATTGCTTTCTTTTTAAATGCAGCTTAGAGGCATTTGCACAAACAAAGAGGATGGGTGGTTCAATCCCACCATCTTAAAGAAGATTAATGAAAAAGGACCAGAGACTTTCATCTTCTATTTGAAGAGAAATATATTTACTTACCCTCATCTAGTTATTATACTAATGTGACATCGGATGTGACCCATGGAAGACAGAAGCATCACATTTAGAGCTTCCTGTAAAACTGATTCTTTGGCCATAGTAAATCTCACTAATCTTGCCATGGTCAATGGGACGAGGATAGAAGAATACTTACACAAGATGATCTGAGCTGTTCTACACACATACTCACATATTTTACTCATAACAACTTTAGTTTAAGCCCTTCTCCTGCTCAGATAACGTGGTCAAGTTATCGGCAGACAGTCATATTACTGACTGACAACTACTGTGAGACCAGGTGCTTTCACCACAGAGAGATTCTTCACATTCTTACACTCAGACTAAGAGGTTCTCATAATTGCTCTTATTGGTAAAATTACCACAAACTAGGGATTTCTGATGAATAATAACTGACACACACTATCCAGGTGCAGCTCAAAACAATGACCTATGGCCATGTGGACAAGATGTTTCATGTTTCATATTTTCAGCGATCATACAGATCTGTCAGAAAGGTCCCTGACCTTTTTCCACACGGTTACTCGGCAACAACTTGGTTGAGGTTAAAGGTCATAGTGTTATCTGCTGAAGTCATTTTGTGCACAGCAACAAGAATGCAAAATTTACAAAACAAATTATCAAATCTCTATCTTGATTTTGTTGCATTTTCCAGGGAAAGAAAGGTCGCCCTGGTGATGATGGAGCCCCGGGGCCTAAAGGGCAAAAGGTGTGTGCCCTTTGATAGATATGTGGACTGCTCTGAATGTTAAGCTCTTAGCTTGCAGAAATATTCATGAGATACTTAATACTTCCGTCTTTTGCAAAAAGACGTTAGGCTTCCCTGAACTTACAAAACTCGTGCTTTTAATTCACTTCTTCGCTTGTGTCCAGTGGAGTACCACAAGGTTCAATATTAGGTCCGATTTTATTTTCCTTATATTCATATTACCTTGCATTTAAAAATATGTGAATAACAATCTGTTGTTGCTCTTCCTTACCTCTAATATACTGGTGACAGCAGGTAAGAAATTAGGTTCATAAGGGTAACTTTAGTGCCTATGATGATAAACATGCATTTTGTATAATAGCAGACATTTTTTCCATGACTATAAATGCTTGCAGAGCTTTCAACCCATGTTTACGTCTTGTAATTAAGAGCTACTTTGTAATTAAAATGTTTAAGAACTACATTTACATCTTTCCAACATTGCTTTACATGCTAGTATTGATTTACATTGTAACTATGAAATGTCTGTGTTGTCTTTCTTAATCTTAACTTTTATTTACTGGCTTCCATTAAGTATAGTGACTATGAGGTCTTTCTAAATTATTTCAGAATTATTATCTGAATTGCTTTAACACACTAATAATGTACAAGTATCCATTTTTGTTTCTAAACCTGTTTCTAATCCCACCTAAGGGTGAAGCAGGATTAAGTGGAGTACCCGGGCGAGAGGGTCCAGAGGTAAATGACACTATTTGTGATCAGCATCTTCATTGTTTCTGAAACTTGTTCACACATGGCGTCTCAATCATGTTTATTTGCAGGGAAAACCAGGTTACAGAGGAGATAAGGTATGAAATTTAGATTAGTAACAGTGGTGGGATGTTTTGGAGCGAATTGAAGCCTGAACTGTTTTTGTAATTTCTGCGCAGGGTGAGAGGGGTGAATGTGGCACTCCAGGAATCAAAGGAGACAGGGTATGACATTGCTCTTGGTATTAAACATTCTAACATTAACTAACATTTTCAATTTAATGGATTTTACTAATTGTGTATATGGTAATTGGGTTTATGGTCTGTTTCCTATGGTTGTTTAATGTGTTTCAGGGTCCTGAGGGGTCAATAGGAGAAAGAGGACCCCGAGGCCTGCAGGTTAGTATGAATTCATGTGTCTTAACATAAATTTAATAAGCAACTTAATAAGCAGACAAAACAGAGCAGCAAAGTGTTATACCTCAGAATCAGTGGGTACTGTCTTCATCACTGTTTTTCATCGGTTTTTAGTTGCAACTCATATTTTCTCCTGTCTTTGTCATCTTGTTCAGTAGTAGCCTTCATGCCTTAGTGTCACCTGTTTGTTTTCTTCCCCTAATTTTATCATGAAGCATCATTTTTTTGTGTTGTTTTGTTTGTACTTGCTGCTTTTGTTTCCCTGTGATCATCTGGCATCACAGGTTTGTGGTGTGGTTGATTTTTCACACCTGAGCTTTGTTTCACTTGTGTCTTGTTTTGTAAATGATGCTTTGTGTGTTTTAAAAAGGATAGACCATTAGGAATTATTGAAGATGATTTGTTGAAATATAGCATTTAGTTGAGCTATTTGGCAATTAGTTAATGATAACCCATCGTAACAGAATGCCTGCAGTGATAGGAATAAAGACAGGATCTCCTGGAGTCTAGACACTGGTGCCGGCGAAGATGAAGATGGAGATTTGGATAGAGCTGTGAGTGACCAGGTTCAGCAGAGATAGGGACAGGGAAGCAGGCAGATGAGTGATTACAGATTTTCCTTATTAAACTTACACATAAGCTTCATTTGAAATCCTGTCAGTTTCTTTTTTCTGGTGCTTAACCATTTCATGTCCTGCATTCTTTTGGATTATTACCTTTGAATTTGTTTTGTTATGCACTTTAGCAATTAGCATTTAGTAACGCTGTTTTTTGCTCCATTTACTAAACAGTTCAAATGTTTGTGTCAACATTTGAACTGCACACCCACAATATTGTGATATTTCAAGTGATGATCAGTCACCGTATGCTGTTCTTATCCAGGGTTTACCAGGACCGCATGGAGACAGGGGACCTGAGGGCCCCCAGGGAAAGCAGGTCTGCCACTTTCTGACAACTTTTACTTATCCTACCATGCACATCTGCTGTGACCTTTGCATTTCCTCTTATGTTGAGTATAAACAAGAGGTTAGAGTTTTTCTACCTCGGTAATAACTCTATAACACAGAAGCCGGTTGTCTTCTAATAGACCCCTGCGTGAAGACTTGGCAATGAGCCAATGTCTTCCCCATCATTACTTCCATTCAGGAGCTCAGGGAAAAAAACATAATGGAAAAGTCTCACTCTAGGCTCTCCCAATGGCCCATATCCTGTGTCTAAATACAGATTATGGGGTGCCCACACCATCTTCAGCTTTTCCAACAAGGCTTGCACTTAATAACACACATGGAAAGTCTGTGTATGCTCAGTGTCTCACCATGTGAGGACCTGTATGCATTTGGAAAGATTACAAGGAGTCTTGGTGGTCCCTATGCAATTTGTGCAAGCACACAAGCAAGTCGAGTAGCTGTAAGACAAGTCTTTGTATTAATTCCTTGTATCAGTTCAGATTAAAACTGTAGACAGAGACTTTATTAAACAGTCTAAGTGATTACATGATTTTGAGCTTATTCTTCTTATCTTTAGATAACAGCTACCATTACCCCAACTTTGAGATTCACCTTTGATGTAGTAATGACCTTTGGGCCTTCTTAACCTTATACACAGGAAAAAATAAAACATTTCAGTCCTTTTTCCATCTTTTTCATACAATGAAACCAAGCTACTAAAGGTTTAAATTAAGTGGTAACAAACGATGAGAGATATAAACATTGTCGTTCAGTACGTCTATATGCTAATGCTTGCAAGTCCAACATACAGTTGTTTAAATAATATGTTTGTGAATACAGGGTGAACGGGGCCCATCCGGCCCTCCAGGAATTCAAGGGGAGACTGGTATTGGGCTTCCTGGACCAAAAGCAAGTCATGTTATGAACTTTCCTCTGAATATTGATCGTCGTGATTGTGTTTGGGTGACTAATTTGCACTAATATTTCTCTTCAGGGTGACATGGGATTCCAGGGCAGACCAGGTCCTCATGGTCCTCCAGGAGTGGGTGAACCCGGCCTTCCTGTAAGTTCAGAAGCATCAGAGTCTGTGCTACAGTTTTATAGCTGTGAAGTCAGTGTTGGTGTTAGTGGGAGATCTGCTCTCTGAAGAAAGTCTGTATTTTGACTTACAGCTAGCTATATTGTACGCTGATTATCTTTACAGGGGGCGCAAGGACCACAAGGTGTTCAAGGGGGAAAAGGACCCCAAGGTGAAGGGTTTCCTGGGCCAAAGGTATTTCTTTAAATCTATCATTAGAGAATAAAAAATTTGGGGTTGTGTTTAAAAGGCAGGCGAGTGAAAGACAAATGATATTTTTGAAAAAATATTAAACATTATTAGTGTATCCTCCACCAAGGCAAATGTCCTACATTGCATTTAAGATAAGATATAATTTATTAATCGCAGATTTTGGAGGAAAAACAAACCTGAACCAAAGCCCATTTTAATAGGTTCTTTCTTCAGCCATGCTCCACTTCTCCCCAATTTTTGATAAATGTGACACTGGTAGTTTTGCATAATCTTGCAAATAGAGGAGGAAAACACTATTTTGAAACCATAAGAAATATGGCAAAATATTGATCTGAACTAATCTGAGAGTGCTTCACCTCTATATCACGACACTGAAAACACACCTCTGATCTCACACTACTAGACAAAATGAGTGCTGCAGATAATCTGCCTTCATTATAATGATCTTTAAACTAACTACTTTCATCATTACCAACTTCAAAATCTATTACAGTAAATATTCCATGAATCATTTGCTGTATCTGAAGGTTACAAAGACATAAATTGTGATTAAATAAGCTCCTCAGCGAGCATTACTAAAAGAAACAAAGAGTGTATGATTCAGTCTCAGGTAACTAGTTGATACACATCTGTCAAAATCAGCCTCTGTTCCAGCTCACTGACTCACAATACAGGCGTTCACTCAAGCGTGTATACACACTCTGTTGTTAAGCCTAAAAACTATGTTTTCCCCATGCTGCCACATGCTGCATTTAAAAACACACAGCAGACGTCTCATTCAAATAGAGATAGCTGGGATTCAACCAAGGGCTTTGCAAGACATGTTAATACTAATGACAGCAGGTCTTACTGTGTAGCAGCAAAGAAAACAACCTAACCACAGCGAAGTAAAAACAGTATAATAACCGAGTAAGAGTAAAAACCTAAAATAATGTTAGCAACACTCTCTTTATAAAGTTGTTGAAGTTTCTGTGTAAAGAATTCTAAAAGCAGTTTTATTTGTTGAGGGAATTAACACTGAAATGTCCTCAAGCAGTTTTAATCGCTTTCAGACTTTCTGGTGATTATACTTTTTACTATACCATCCTATTGAGAAAAAACCTCCTCTCCATTCAGATTTTTTAAATGAACAAACACTAGTTAAGATAAAAGTATTGTACACTCAAAAATTGTCAGAAAGACAAACAAACAAAAACATGTCATTCCTGGGTCATGGGATCATTGTGAATCACTCAGCAACAGGAGCAAACATGCCCTCCTGCCATGCTTTACTGAAACAGTGGGATTTGGCTGTGACCCAATCTTGACTAATGGAATTAACCTGACTTTGGTCTACAGGGGGATCGAGGGCTGCCAGGGCCCAGGGGACCGCGGGGACAGCAGGGTGTAGGCATCAAAGGAGAAAAGGTGGGTTGTAAATGAAGTTAATTAAGAAAATTCAGTGCAACAACAAAGACTGTTCACAACAAAGACTCTAATGAAATCCACAAGGGGAAACTCTAGAAGTCCTTTAGGCTACAATTATAAAAATGTTGTGACTGAGTGAGGCAAAATACAGGAGTGCGTTAGATTAAACATCTGGTTACTGTGGGAATGTTAACGGTAGTGCATACAGCAGGGCTGCACTATATACTATACAGTTAGGTAGCTATAACACAATCTTTCATTGGCTGCTTGTGAGTTAAACATTTATTAACCTGAAAAAAGGTTGATAAACACAACAAATGTGAAAATACAGTATATGAAGATAAAATGAGTCTGGGAACTTACTGTACATAACCATATTCTGTATGTGTGTACAGGATATGATGAAGTGTAATCTATAAAATAAAAATGAGTTTTTGTTTGCATTGCTGTTGATCTTTACAGTCTTTCTCACGATATGAGTTTCCTATACACTATAATACTAATTCTAGCATTTTCAGAAACAAACTAAAACCCACCGGGAGGCTGAGACTGGGCCTGCATACTTTTGTGCAACAATAGTGATTCCCTGAAATCAAAATCAACTTTAAATCTTTATTAATGAAAGGGAAACCAAAAGGACACAAATTTAATGCAAAGTGCACAAAAAAATCTCAGGGATCACAAAAGAGGAAAGGGATCCATTCACCCTCTCTTCTACAGCTAACACTGGGTGAACACATGAATGTTAACAGTAAGTATTTATGATTATGATGGTTTATTCCCAGGGAGAACTGGGCCAACCAGGATTGCCAGGGCCAACTGGACCAATAGCAGTGGGCATACAGGGAGAAAAGGTCAGGGCGACATCTTTATCTAAATGCTATTTGATTGCCTTTATTTGTTCTGACACATATGCTGAGGAATTGGAATGCAGTAGCACCACACATTAAAATAACCCTAGAATCATTATTATTATTGTACAGGGAAATGAAGGACCAAGAGGCCCTCCAGGAGTCAGAGGTCTTCCAGGAGAAGGTCTACCTGGGCCCAAGGTTTGTTAAAAAACCCTTAAGATGCATATTCAGATTATTCGGGTTTACTTGTTTACTTTAGTCACGCAGACAAGATAAGAACTTGATTCCCGGTCAGTCTAGAACTAACTTTACCCTGTCCTGTTATATCAGGACAAAATAATTTAGCTGCTTGCCATAGTTATCAAACAGAGACAGCAGAAAATTAAAACTACTACAAATGAATAAAATAAAAGGTAAAATATTTCAAATTTAGAATTATTATTAAATCTGAAATATTAAGTTTTCAGATTTAAGTTTAATTAAACGTGGTAGGATATGACTAGAATATGACTTCTCTTCAAAGGGAGACCAAGGTTTACCAGGAGAGCATGGAGCTCCAGGAGAGACAGGTGTTGGTGAACCTGGGCCAAAGGTAAGATAAGACATTTCCTGAACAAAGTGTGTCAGGCTAATCCTGGTCTAGCAGCATAAAACAGTACTGAATACAGCAAAAGCTGGATGTGAAAACATTCTGCTGTTACAGGGAGAACCTGGAGCGGCAGGAGTGAGTGGCCTGCCTGGTCTGCCAGGAGAAGATGGAGCTCCAGGGCAGAAGGTAAAGCAGTATCTGACTGATCATTTTAACAATGGTTATGAAAAAAAGTCTTATTATTTATTGAATAAACCCATTCGTTCTTTTAGGGTGAGCCTGGTTTGCCTGGTTTAAGAGGTTCTGAGGGGCCACAAGGAGTTGGCACTCAAGGCGAGAAGGTATGTTTATAATTCAGTAGTCTTGTGTATCCCACAGTTTTCTTAATGCTACTCACAAAATATATTTGGTATTCACTCCCAGGGTGACCAGGGTGTTAGGGGCATCCGTGGGTTACATGGACCTCCTGGGGTCTCAGGACCATCTGGACCAAAAGTAAGAATTTCACAGAACATGATGATAATATCTTACTGTGGTACAAAGCGTCCGTGATAGTGTATACACATTAACCCAAACTTTGAACGAAGCCAAAAAAATGAGTCTTCTACCAGTTGTTGGCAGCACACTTGTTGTTAAAATAAAGACAAGTGTGAATAGGATCTTAAGTTCCTCAACAACTTCCTTCCAGGGCGAACGCGGGATACCAGGCCAGCAGGGCATGCCAGGGCAGCAGGGACGGTCCATAGCAGGTGCAAAGGTAAATAAATTTTCTCTTTACACTGATCTTGGTAAGCATCCACCAGTGTAGTCTGATGCAACATAATGCATCAAAAAACTGTTGCTGTAGTCAGACTTAACTGTCTCGCGTTCAGGGTGATATTGGTCCCGCTGGCCCACCTGGTCCTATTGGAGAAACAGGCCATGGACTACCTGGTCCAAAGGTAAATGCAGTCCTAATTTATTAGACGCACTGATTAAAACACAAAGGTTTGGGCCTCATTGTTGAATTTGTTGTACCAGGGTGATCGCGGCTATCCAGGTTTACCAGGTCCTGCTGGCCCAAAAGGCCAAGGCATCCCTGGCCCTATGGTTAGTATCAACTGCCAAGACATGACAAATTTCTAAATGTTTTTCCTGCAACTCTGTAATTAGTTAATGTTGTGCAAGGTTGCTAAAACTGGAATAATCTCTGTACTTTATCCAGGGTGCTCCAGGCCAGCCAGGACTACCAGGTGAGCCCGGCCCAGAAGGAGTGGGATTTCCTGGACCTAAGGTTTGTACCTACATGCTACGTGATTCTGGGATAATCTAGTTAGTCTGTTATTATAGTTTTTGCATCGCTGTTTTTTGGGAGGTGGGTTTGATATGTATAAGGATGCCTGTTTTATACTATCATGTCTTTTTCAGGGAGACATTGGGTTTAGAGGATTGCCAGGTTTGCCTGGTCCGCCAGGAGAAGGCTTACAGGGACCACTAGTAAGAGCGATTACAGTTTGATCTAATTGTTTTTAATTCTACATGCTAATTCTAATGTTGACAAATTATAATATTGAAAGTTGTATTTTGAACATATTTAATGTATGTGCTGCTTTGTGTAGAATATGGATTCACTAATATACTTGAAATTCTATGTGTTAAGGGCAATGTTGGAAGGCCAGGTCCTCCAGGCCCAACTGGACCTCAAGGAGAAGGTATTCAAGGTCCAAAGGTAAGTTTTTTATATGTTTTGTATATTCATTCATTTATTTTTGTATATGAAAGAGTGAAGCGGCATTTTATTGGTGCTGACATGTTTCACAAGTGAACTGCCTGGCAAACCGGCCGCAGGATAAACACAAAAATAATTTATGACCTTTCTTGAGTTTGGATCTCTTCTGTATGATTCAGTGAATAACACAGTCTAATTTCAGGGTGAGCCAGGATCGCAAGGCATGACTGGGCCTAGAGGGCCTCGGGGAGATGGGCCTCCTGGAGAAAAAGTGATGAATTTACATGCTGCTTTCAAATATTTTATTGATGTCGGATTACTTGGTCTCTGACTGATAATTTATTCTTCTGTTATGATAGGGTGATCGTGGACTACAGGGTGAGAGGGGGATAAAGGGTACAAAAGGAGACATGGGAGATCCTGGAGTCCCTGGTGAAATGGTAAAATAGACCAAAATAACAACGAGTAAATAAATTACTCATATATGTGTTTTTAACAGCACAAAACTGAAACGTGAATGTTGTTTTTCATCCTTTTTCAAATTACAGGGAAGGCCTGGAGAAAAGGGAGAACCAAGCCTCACTGTAAGTTCAGTAATTCAACATTTTTTTGGGGCCATTCAAAAAAGTAAAAACATTTTCCACTGACATATGTTTTCCATATTTTTCAGAGAGAAGAAATTATTAAGCTGATCAAAGAAATCTGTGGTAAGATTGAGCCTTGTCTATTTTAATAATGATTAATAAACAATTGTGTAGAAACAGACAATGTGGCAAAGTAAAATCTGCAATTAAATCTTTTAAATCTGTGTGCAGAGGAGCTTTGAATTCATTACTGTCATGCTGGTATTTTATTAGTTTGCCAAAGCAGCAGCCAAAAAATATATGATTATGCCATTTGTTTGTCTGTATTTTTGAATGTCTGCATTCTAAACCATAGACTTTAAATGCCTTTACAATGCAACACGGAGCACTGACATTGGCACTGATGGAGGATGTGCTCAGTATGTGCCCCTCTAGTTTAAACTTAGTCAAACATCTATGGATGTTTTGAACAAGAAATTAAAATGTTTTGATGACAGGTTAAAGTACTGAGGTGTTAATTAATACTATTCTGTTTAGTAAGCAAAGTGCATGTAAAGACTGCAGTGCTTAACAAATGCATTAGATCATCTGTATACAGTATACATGCACTAGTGAGATAAAACAGAAAATGCTAGAATTGCACTCGCAAAACCTGGAGTGAAGACTTCTTAAACAGGGTTTTAGTAAATTAAAAACTATAATTAGCCATGGTATCTTCAGAATAAATTGGAATAAAAATATTCCACTGACACTTCAAATCCACGAGAACTTGTATTAGCTGAGGCAAGAACTAGCTAGTGGCCTAGTCGACACCTACTTGTCATAAAGTTGCCTGACCCTAGCTTGTTTATCATTTTAATAGCTAAAAGAGGAAAATTAGCTTTAAAGACCAAAATCTGTTTGTACCAGACTGTCAACATGCATATTTTTGTTGTAAAGTTGGTTACTTTGAAATTTGAGTCTGTAGGGACTGACTCAGTTATGGAGCCAGCCTCAAGTGGCCACTGGATGAACTGCAGGTGCCATCATAGCAACCAGCTGCAGAAGCAACACTCCTAGGTTTAAGAGGGTTTATTGTTATTGCAGATTGTGCCAGTATGAGTAGCCGCTGATGGTCTGCCTTTGCCCATAAACTGCACATGTGCAATAAAGCAGTCATGTACTAACTGCACTTTATACCTTTTCAGGATGTGGCATCAAGTGCAAGGAAAGGCCAATGGAACTTGTCTTCGTCATTGACAGCTCAGAGAGTGTTGGGCCTGAGAACTTTGAGATCATCAAAGATTTCGTCACAAGGTTAGTGGATCGGACCACAGTTGGCCGCAACGCCACCAGAATTGGCCTGGTCCTCTACAGTCTGGATGTTCATTTAGAATTCAACTTGGCTCGCTACATCAGCAAGCAGGACATCAAGCAGACGATCAGAAAAATGCTTTACATGGGAGAGGGCACTTACACTGGCACTGCAATTAGAAAGGCGACTCAGGAGGCTTTCTTCAGCGCCCGCCCCGGTGTCAGAAAAGTAGCCATCGTCATCACTGATGGTCAAACTGACAAACGAGAGCCTGTCAAGCTTGATGTAGCTGTGCGGGAGGCTCACGCTGCAAACATTGAGATGTACGCCCTGGGAATTGTCAATTCCTCTGATCCAACCCAGGCTGAGTTCTTACAGGAACTCAATCTTATAGCCTCAGACCCAGACAGTGAACACGTGTACCTCATTGATGACTTCAACACGCTAACAGGTGAAAGTCAAAGCCAGATACTTTAAATATCGTGAGGAGATTTAAAATGCCTAATAATCCCACTTTTTCTTTCATTTTTCCACAGCACTGGAGTCCAAACTTGTCAGCCAGTTCTGTGAAGATGAAAATGGTGCCTTTATTTACAATCACATTACCAATGGACACCGGAATGGTAACAATGGGCTTAGTGTTAGTGGAAATAATGGAGCAACTACTAATAACTATAATAGCTATGGCAACAATGGTTACATTTTTGGAAACAATGGATATGGGAACAGTTATGAAGAAGAAATCCAAAACCATAGACACACCAACAGCCGTGGCCGTGGAGACACTTTCACACTGCCCATCAGTGCCGATCCTCTTCCTGTTCAGGTCTCGTCTTCACTGTTTTAATTACATAATACTTTGTTACTTACAGTAAATGTATTTATTGCAATATTGAAACACTGTGCTGCTGTTTCACACAGGTAACAGAGGATGATGATGGTGAAGATTTAGATTTAAGGGCTCACGTGCGGGGTGACAAGCATCTGTCTAGAGTCAACAAAACAACATTTATATCACCTGGTAGAGAAAGTTCTGTGTCCAAAACAACTGTTGTATCATCTTCATCATCATCTGTATCTGGAATATCTTCATCAACACTGACTTCAAGTTCCTCCTCAAACTCAAATCAGTTACAGCCTGTGGTGATTCCAGTTCAGCCTGGAGGTGAGTACCACACTCCTGTACTGGATATGTCACAGAAAGAAAAACATAAAAACTAAATGAAAATTACCTGCTGAGGCAAATCAATACACTGTGTTAATAAAAAAAAAAAGGTTGTAAGCAGTGTGGGGTTGTAGTACATGGAAATTCTCCAAAGTAGAGTCGTGAAAAGGGAAGATTTCAGGGGACTCTGTGCAGTATTGCAGTCTAACTTGTAAAAGTTTAGTAGCAATAACTTAAAGCAGCTGTTTTCTGTATAACTTTATTAGTCTCTCACATCATTTTGGAATTTTGGCCCAACTGTTACAGTTTTTCTTTAGTATGTTAAATTTGCAGAAATTCATTTGTACACATCTCTTTTAAGGTCCTGTCACAGCATTTCAGTTGAGGGTCAAGATCTTCATTTCCATTGGGCCATTAAAAGACATTGGTTCTTTTCTTTTTAGCCTTTTTTTTTTTTTTGTAGCTTTGCTGATGAGCTTGGTATCAATGTCTTGTTGCAAGAACTAATTTTGACTATACACTTTAAGAAACCTTGAATCTATCAGCGTTAGCTCTGTCGGGAAAGGGCTAAGTCTATTCTTCTAGCACATAAATGTTTTTTTTAGTAAACATGTGTCTCACATACCATTCCCTCGTCTAGATCCCCGCTGTGACCTCAGCTTGGACCAAGGCACCTGCCGAGACTATATCATACGCTGGTATTATGACAAGCAGGCCAATGCTTGTGCACAGTTCTGGTACGGAGGCTGTGGTGGAAATGGCAACCGTTACGAAACAGAAGATGAATGCAAGAAGACTTGCGTTCTGCTCAGAAGAGGTAAAATCTGTAGATTTTAAACAGTAAATGTGCATTTTTGTTTATTGGTGTTTCTTCTGTGAGTATCATTTTGTCACTTCATTGTCCATTTCAGGTGGATAAAAGGAGGAAACAGCATCACTAGGAGTCCAGCTCTACAACCTTCAGCTTTCCTCATTTTAATGAGATGCCTTGTGACTCTTGTGTCACAGTTGGCCTTAGACACAAAAATATTTTTAATAAATAGAAAGACAGCTGACATGTTCCTGGTTTAACAGAAACAAAATCAGATTGACTTTTATTTTATTAAAAAGCTTTTCTTACCTCGGCGATATTGTATTGTCCTTCCTAGGCTTAAACTTCTATGGATTATTCTTATACCTCACCCAGACATGCAGTTTATATATGCTGAATATATTTAGAGTAAAACAGCATTAGTGAAATGTTTTATATGATGCTGATATATGTGTTTTGAGTACTTTTGTGTTTTCCTGTTGGTTTTTCCTGATTCTATTGCAATGTGTCCACATGGGTAAAACTGGCAGCTGTAATAAAGTAACAAAGGTGTTTTACTACATGTGTCCTGCTTCCAGAGGTCTGCTGCAGATCAGATCTTCTTCTTGATGCATTCTCAATCATCCAGGAAAGTAAATCTACAAAAGTTGATTCTGTTCATCTGGACGTAGCGTTTTGTGGGAGAAAGGTTTCGTCACTCATCCAAGTGGCTTCTTCAGTCTCAGCTGACTGCAGGTTTCCCCAATCTTATAAACAGTACATTTGCATAATGACTGAAACCAGCCCACTGAAGTAACAATGGGCTGGGAGGTCAGTTCTTTAATCTTAATTATGCAAATCCTCATGACATTCTCATGAATTTTCTAAACACCAGGTCTCTGTGGCTTTTAAACCCCAAAACACGCTGCGCCAAAAATTGGTCCACCCCAAGGATCGGGTCCCCCAACACAAACAGAGTAACATAGTGTACGCTGTTAAGTGCCAGGAGGATTGCCAGGATTTATACATCGGGGAAATCAAACAACCTCTGGCGAAGCGGATGGCACAACACAGAAGAACTACCTCGTCAGGCCAGGATTCTGCAGTCTATTTACACCTACAGGCCAGTGGACACTCTTTCAATGATGAGGATGTACACATCCTGGACAGGGAGGAACACTGGTTTGAGCGCGGAGTCAAGGAGGCCATTTACGTGAAAAGGGAAAGACCATCTCTGATACTCTGTACATCTTTCGCCATCTTACAATGCTGTGATTGCAGCCATTCCCCAACTCTCTGTGAACGATACTCATGGCCATTGATCAGTTGTCTTTGATCAGTGGGTTTTGGTCAGTGGTTGTTGATCAATGGTCATGAGAATTGGCATAATTAAGATTAAGGAACTGACCTCCCAGCCCATTGTTCCTTCAGTGGGCTGGTTTCAGTCATTATGCAAATGTACTGTTTATAAGATCAGGGAAACCTGCAGTCAGCTGAGACTGAAGAAGTCACTTGGATGAGTGACGAAACCTTTCTCCCACAAAAAACTACGTCCAGATGAACAGAATTAACTTTTGGAGATCAGATCTTCTTGTAAAGATTGAGGTTTTCTGCAGTTTATTCATTTAAGTTATGTTGATTTGAGCAGTCTGTATATCTCAGGTGATTTTTAAAAACATTTTAATAATAAAATCAAAAAGGATGATTGTTTGCTTTGCATCTATTAACTTAAGCACTACAATTGTTTCCACTAATTCCATTTATGTTGATGTGTCTGCAGTAAAATAGGATAATGTCAGTTAGTGGAAACTGGTATAACTACCAATTGTATTTTGCCAGTTTGTGGATTCTGTACTGCCGTTTTATAAAATCCTAATCAGTAAAATTGAAAATCCAGAGCATATGATACCATAAACACACACGCAAATAGTATAGGTTTTCAAAAGTTTTCACAAAAATATTATCCCAATTTAAAATGTAAGCAACTCAACATTATAATTACATTATAATTTCAATATAAAGCTTTGTTGTTTTCCCCTGGTGTTGGTTGTTGTTTGTTTTGTTTTGTTTTGTTTTAATTAGCACCGTCCTCCTTATCATACCTGCTTATAATAAAGCCCTGATTAGTAATCCAGCTAGGCTTAAATTTGAAGCATTTGGCACTATGGTTGAAATAAAACAAATATGGAGAAGAATTGGGGCCATTTTTGTCTGAAAATGGTTAGGGATCAAGTATTCGCCTTAAGCACGGATACACATTTTTGACCTTTCGGCTTGCCGTCTGTTGCCGTGGTGATTATGACGCTGGGATGGCTTTTTGAGATTAGCCTCTTTAGCTGGAATATCGACTGCAGAAGTACATCAAGCTTTACCGCAACGAGCTGTGGGGGTGATAACCTGCAGCCATGGCGTCTGTTTTAGATGCTCTGTGGGAAGACCGAGATGTTAGGTTTGACATCACTGTACAGTAAGTTAATTTGTCACCGCCCGTAGAGGCTAACTGGTTAATGGAGCTTAGCTAAGCTAATTGCCTAGCGTCATTATTTACACCGACACTGTGATGCGAGGTTTTCCTGATAAATATATTAAGTTTAAAGTGTTTTCGTTTTTGCGGTGGCTTTATATCGCACGCACTGAGTGCCAATATTGTAATCCATGCTGTTCATAGGCAGATGAAAACACGTCCTGGAGAGGTGCTCATAGACTGCCTGGACTCAATTGAAGATACGAAAGGAAACAACGGAGACCGAGGTGCTTTTGCTACCTTAGAGACTGCAAATATCTAGACCAGATTTTTTATAGTTTAATTTTTTTCTTTCTTTTCATTTTGAGTTTTTGACCTCAATTCCATTTCAGTGAGTTGTCCAGCGAGGGTTTACTCGTTACATTTGAGTTTTTTATTGCTTAACATTTTTAGTTTTCAGTCTAACGATGATAACCTTGATGCTGAGAGCTACTAACAAAAATAATAACGGATCATGGTGTTCACTTTTTTCCAGGACGGCTCTTGGTGACAAATTTGAGAATCATTTGGCACTCGTTGGCTCTGCCAAGAGTCAATTTGTGTAAGTACACCTGGATGCCTCCATTATTTGACTTTGTGTTGTATGCATTTTTTTTTAATCTATTTGAATTGTTTAGTTAAAAGTTTAGAAAGGATGAAGGGAGGGTCGCTATGAAGAGGATATAGAGTAGAAACACAGTTGGTCCAGATGACATACAGTGGGATGCAAAAGTTTGGGCAACCTTGTTAATAGTCATTATTTTCCTGCATAAATCGTTGGTTGTTACAATAAAAAATGTCAGTTAAATATATCATATAGGAGACACACACAGTGATATTTGAGAAGTGAAATTAAGTTTATTGGATTTACAGGAAGTGTGCAATAATTATTTAAACAAAATCAGGCAGGGGCATAAATTTGGGCACTGTTGGTAAATGGCCTGTATTTGTATAGCGCTTTTCTAGTCCCTAAGGACCCCAAAGGGCTTTACACAATCAGTCATCCACACACACTAGTGATGGCAAGCTACATTGTAGC
This sequence comes from Astatotilapia calliptera, assembly GCF_964374335.1. NCBI lineage: Eukaryota > Metazoa > Chordata > Actinopteri > Cichliformes > Cichlidae > Astatotilapia > Astatotilapia calliptera. The sequence continues at coordinate 21,002,683 of NC_137437.1, read as the reverse complement.
CACAGCCACCCTGGGGCACACTGACAGAGGCGAGGCTGCCGGACACTGGCACCACCGGGCCTTCTGACCACCACCAGTAGGCAACGGGTGAAGTGTCTTGCCCAAGGACACAACGACCAAGACTTTCCAAGCCGGGGCTTGAACCAGCAACCTTCCGATTACAAGGCGAACTCCCAACTCTTGAGCCACGATCGCCCCGCCCTGTTGTCATTTTATTGATTCCAAAACCTTTATAACTAATTATTGGAACTAAAATCGGCTTGGTAAGCTCAGTGACCCCTGACCTACATACACAGGTGAATCCAATAATGAGAAAGAGTATTTAAGGGGGTCAATTGTAAGTTTCCCTGCTCTTTTAATTTTCTCTGAAGAGTAGCAACATGGGGGTTTCAAAACAACTCTCAAATGACCTGAAGACAAAGATTGTTCACCATCATGGTTTAGGGGAAGGATACAGAAAGCTGTCTCAGAGATGTAAGCTGTCTGTTTCCACAGTTAGGAACATATTGAGAAAATGGAAGACCACAGGCTCAGTTCAAGTTAAGGCTCGAAGTGGCAGACCAAGAAAAATCTCGGAAAGACAGAAGCGACGAATGGTGAGAACAGTCAGAGTCAACCCACAGACCAGCACCAAAGACCTACACCTACAACATCCTCTTGCAGCAGATGGAGTCACTGTGCATCGTTCAACCATTCGGCGCATTTTACACAGAGAGTGATGCAGAGGAAGCCTTTTCTCCGCCCACAGCACAAACTGAGCCGCTTGAGGTATGCTAAAGCACATTTGGACAAGCCAGCTTTATTCTGGAATAAGGTGCTGTGGACTGATGAAGCGAAAATTGAGTTATTTGGGCATAACAAGGGGCTGGGAATCTTGTTAAAGTTGGATTCCTCTCAGTATCAGCAGATTCTGGAGACCAATGTCCAGGAATCAGTGACAAAGCTGAAGCTGCGCCGGATCTTTCAGCAAGACAACGACCCGAAACACTGCTCAAAATCCTACGGGAAGCGTTTAGAGGCTGTAATTTCTGCAAAAGGCGGATCTACTAAATATTGATTTCATTTCTTTTTTTGTGGCGCCCAAATTTATGCACCTGCCTGATTTTGTTTAAACGATTATTGCACACTTTCTGTAAATCCAATAAACTTAGTTTCACTTCTCAAATATCACTGTGTGCGTCTCCTATATGATATATTTAACTGGCATTTTTTATCGTAACAACCAACGATTTATACAGGAAAATAATGACTATTAACAAGGTTGCCCAAACTTTTGCATCTCACTGTACCTGTGGAGGTATGGAGATGTCTCGTAGAGAGGGGAGTGAACTTTTTCACCAGATTTAAAACAATCATGGCAGATGGAGAAGAAGTGTACTGATAGAGATTTTTAAGAAAAAGGGTGACGTGCAGAGCTGTTATAACTACAGAAAGATAAAGTTTAGGATCCATACTATGAAGCTATGGGAAAGAGCTGTTGAAGCGGTTACAATCAGTGACCTCCAGTATGGCTTCATGCTCAGAAAGAACAATAGTGATGTGATGTTAGCTTTGAGAGTGTTGATGGAGAAGGTCAATATAAGTTGTTCTTTGTTGTTTTGGATCAAGAGAAAATATATGATAGGTTGGCCAGAGAAGAACTGTGCTACTGCTTATAGGAAGTCAGGATTGACAAAGTACGAGGACAGTGAGACAGTGGTGAGTTGTACGTTACGAGTCAGAGATTGTATATGTGTGGGAATGAAAAAGGTGACAGGTTTAACAGTGAAGCAGCAGTAGTGAACGTGGATAAGTTTAACTACCTGGGGTCAACCATCCATAGTGATGTACGTTCCACAGGAGAGGAGAAGAAGAGAGTGCAGAAGAGTGAAAGGGAAGGTTTGCAAGATGTCAGTGAGACCTGATATGATTTATGGTTTAGAGACACAGGCAGTGACAAACAGACAGGGGGCTGAAGTTTTTCTTTTTTGTTTCAGCTGTAGGTTACAACACCATCATTAACATCACAACAAGGACAGCCAACTCAGTAAGTAAACTCGTTTTACCTGTGCATTTTGTTTCTGTTTTTAAACTATTTGTTCAGAATGTTTTTACACTTCCTCACATCAAAAATATTTAATTTCATTAACACTTCTTAACTGATGCACCTTAAGTGTGCCAACAGGTTTTTTTTTATCCATTATTCACATAAAGTGGACAAATGTCAAACCTGTAGGACAAATTACGGCAGCATTGTTTTTTTGTTGTTGTTGTTTTTTGGGGTTTTTTTTGACGTGCTAAGAATTAAAGTGTATAAAAGTGTTGGTAATTTAGGAAGTAATTACTCTCTTCCAGAAATTAAGAGGTCAAACTGAAGCTCTCTACATCTTGACCAAGTCCAACAACACGAGATTTGAGTTTATTTTTACAAATGTGGTTCCAGGAAGTCCGAGGCTTTTCACCTCTGTCATCGCTGTCCACAGGTAAAACAGCACTGAGGGAGTTTTTAAATTATCTATCAAACATACATCTTTCTCATTGTTTTAAAATGTGACTTGTGTTGTTACAGAGCCTATGAGACTTCCAAAATGTACCGGGACCTGAAACTGCGAGCTGCACTGATTCAAAATAAGCAGCTTAGACTCCTGCCCCGCGAGCAAGTGTATGATAAAATTAATGGAGTCTGGAATTTATCCAGCGATCAGGTACTAGTGTGACTTTTAAAATATTTGTTTAGTGTTTCTCAGATAATATGCATGCACAGACTAAAATTGAACAAGTTACCACACTGTTTTAAAGAAGTATTTACAGGCGATTGAGATGTTTTTGTGAAGAGCTGTTTGATTGATTTTATTTAATTCCAATACATATCCCAAACCAATAAATATCACAGACAAACACATGTAAGCATATTAAGACGCGCATGATAGTGTGCGTGCAGTAAGTACCAGAAACGCAAAGATCAACTTATTTCCATTGTTTGTTTGTTTTAAGCGGTTCACATTTAAATTATGACAGTTAAAAAAATGTGAAAACATATTATAGAAAATAATCTCTAAATATGTGAAAGTGAGTTTCCTTTGATGACGCTGTTTTAGGGTAACCTTGGAACCTTTTTCATTACCAATGTTCGGATTGTGTGGCACGCAAACATGAATGAGAGCTTCAACGTCAGCATTCCTTACCTCCAGATTGTAAGTACAGTCAAGGTCCTTCTAGAAGCAATTGTTACCACTTGGCAAACATCTTGGCAAAAACTACAGTGTAGGCAATTGTTTCTGCAGTTAATTTAAAGTATCTTTCTAAATAAATAGGAGAAGAACTGTTTGATTATCATGTCAGTGATCACTGAGATACAATAAATACAGAATCGCAACTGAAATCTGATTAAATCTGCTTTAAAAGTTTGACGCTCTGATTGTTAGATTTCTGTTACACACATTACACAACATTATAGTTTAATTCCTAGTTCAACCCAGTTTGCCTACATCTTATCAGAGCATATCATGTGAATGGACACAGTCAGCCAGGAACAAATAATAAGTACACTTATCTGTATCTTTACCTTCGTTAGGCGTGGATATGATTGCCACCACATGGTTAAAATTGTCCTGAACACGATTGGCTCACATATTTCCCAAACAGAACTATATGTTTTTTATTCAGGGAAATGTTTCTCTCATAAAATGTTTCTAGTAAAGCTCAAACAATCAGTCATTGTCTGTAAATGCATTTTATGTGTTTACGATTATAAAACACACTCAGTAGCCACTTTGTTAGGTACATCTCATCAAGTGTAGTCCATAAGAGCACATTTGGGTTGTGGTGGAACTGGAGATTCTCATCACGGACATGCCGCTGACAAATTTGCTGCAACTGTGTGATGATGTTGTGTCAATATAAACCAAAATCTGTGAGCAATGTTTCCATCATCATATTGAATCTATGCTACAAAGAATTAAAGCAGTTTCCACCGGTACTTGCAAGATATACCTAATAAAGTGGTCTGCCACATAAATCAGAAGTCTTATTATTTGTTTCTCTTATGAAATAATGTGTCCTGTTCAATGCAGATCAGGATGGTGTATAACATATTTTATTTCCTCTCAAGTGGTCTATCAGAATAAGAGACTCAAAGTTTGGCCTGGCGCTGGTGATAGAGAGCTCACGCCAGGTAACTTCTATGCAATGTCATTTACAGTCTTCTGATATAATTCTATTATTGGGACTTTCTTCTTTAGTTTTTGGTCTTCTAATATACCAAAATATCCACTTTGTGATTTTTAGAGTGGTGGGTACGTGCTTGGGTTTAAGATTGACCCAGTGGAAAAACTCCAAGATGCACTCAAAGAAATCAACTCCTTGCATAAAGTGTACTCTGCTAACCCCATCTTTGGAGTGGATTATGAAATGGAAGAAAAGGTAGGCATACATACACAATATAAGAATCACAAACTCAAAAATAGCCTGCAAGTCTATTTTTGAGTTCACAGCTGTTAAGGAGATATTTTAATGTAGCTGGCTTTCCCGGCTCTTCAGCTGATCGTGTTGTCATAGCACTGTTTGTCCTAACAACGATTTCAGCCGCAGCCTTTGGAAGAGCTCACAGTGGAACAGCCTCCCGATGACGTGGAAATCGAGCCCGATGAGCAGACCGATGCATTTACTGTGAGTGTGCCTGCTGGCAACCCTTACACTCATCACTCGTCTGGGAATCAAAGGTTTAGCTTTCACACTCTCAGAATAGCTATTAGCTAATATCCTCCAGCATAATGAACAAACATGAATTTATGTTGCCTGGCGCTCGTGTCTGGGAGTCATCAACTATTTACTACAAGCAGAATGCTTTATTTTAATTTACATTAGCTTTTTTAACTACATGTGTTCATGTGTTTGGTTGCAGGCCTACTTTGCAGATGGCAATAAGGTAAAATCTCAATATATATAATAATACAATCATGACAGCTTGCTATAAAACTTAAAAAGTGCTATAAACCTGATTTCTGTTTTGTTTTCCCAAAGCAACAAGACCGTGAGCCAGTTTTCTCTGAGGAGCTCGGTCTCGCCATTGAAAAGCTAAAGGACGGCTTCACTCTTCAAGGGCTGTGGGAAGTAATGAGCTGAGATAACATCAAACACATGTACATATTTTATGTAGTTGTTCTGCTTGTATAGACAATATTGCTTATAGCTCTGGTTAAAAGATGTACAGTTTTGCTGAGTGCAGTTTCCTAAAAAAGAAAAGTAAATTGTGACGTTTACTATATAAAACATTTTCTTGTAGTGAACTTGAATGTAATATAAATAAAGATATTCAAACAGATGGTGGAAAGTAAATTTTTTGATGTCTTTATATCTTTTGTAGCTACTGTGTGTGTAAGGGACACAATGGTCTGAGAACAGGCCTTGAGCTCTTGTGGCTGCAGCTGTTCGCTGACCCCCGGCTGCTTATTTGGTAACTCCTGTGGAAATGCCTCACACACCGACACAGGCTTGCACACTGTAGCGTAGAAGTCATTACTATCACTGAATTCTGACTCACTCCACATGTAGACGTCCCTGCTCACAGCTGTGGTATAGATGCCAGCTGTTTGTGTAAACCTGCAGAGCACTGGATTGCACTGTGGTGCCACTTTGTTTAAAAGGTGTTTTGTGTGGATTTTTTTTTTTTTTAATTTAGTCAAAAGTGAGTAAAATAAGGAGATGATGTGTTTTTCTGTTTGGTACAACAATGTTGTTACTAATCTTTCGGGGTGACGAGGCACATCAGTTGCTTTTACTCCATGACAGCTGTGTGAGCGCACTGCTTTGGCCAACCTGAATTCTTCATGGATGGGGTGTTTGGCTATATTTAGAGGGGCACAGTTATATTGAACTGGCTTCAGACCTGCCTGTCTATAGTTCTGTCTTCACCAGCAAGGACGGTCAGTTTTCCCTTACTTCAATCTACTTCCTGTCCCACAAGAATGGATCCCCAAGGTTTGAGGGAAGATCTTCGTCTGTTTCAGAGCACTTTGCTCCAGGATGGGCTCAAGGAGCTTCTCAATGAGAATAAATTGATTGACTGTATCCTAAAGGTCGGAGACAGAAGCATCCCCTGCCATCGGCTCATTATGGCAGCATGCAGTCCTTATTTCCGGGAGCTCTACTTTTCAGAGGACGGTAAGGAATCAAGCCAAAAAGAGGTTGTTCTTGAGAACCTTGACCCCAATATTATGGAGGTGATTGTGAATTACATGTACTCAGCAGAGATTGACATCAACGATGACAACGTGCAGGATATTCTGACTGCTGCCAATCGCTTCCAGATTCCCTCAGTGTTCACAGTTTGTGTGAATTATCTCCAGAAAAGGCTGAACAAGAAAAGCTGCCTTGCCATCTACAGACTGGGACTGATGCTGAATTGTGCCAGATTGGCAATGTCGGCTCGAGATTACGTCGCAGATCACTTTGAAACCATAGCCAAGGATGATGATTTCTTGGGGCTTGCTCCACCTGAACTCTTTGCCATTATCGGAGCAGATGCGCTCAATGTGGAAAAGGAAGAAGCGGTGTTCGAGTGTCTCATGAGGTGGATCAGAAAGGACAAGGACAAGCGTGTGAAGTCTTTGGTGGAGGCCTTTGACTTCATCCGTTTCCGACTGCTGCCGGAGAAGTACTTCAAGGAGAAAGTGGAGAAAGATGACCTCGTCAAGGCTGATCCTGAGGTCCAGAAAAAAATCAAAATCATCAAGGAAGCCTTTGCGGGGAAGCTACCTGAGAAGAAAAAGGGGCAAGATGCAGAGGAAGGAGAGGAGGGGAAGCTGCCCGGTTACCTGAATGATAACCGCAGATATGGCATGTATGGCAGAGATGTGGTTCTGATGATTAACGACACAGCTGCGGTGGCCTACGATGTCCAGGAAAATGAATGTTTTCTGGCAGCAATGGCTGAGCAAATCCCCAAAAACCACGTCAGTCTGACAACAAAGAAGAACAACCTGTATGTGCTGGGAGGACTGTTTGTGGATGAGGACGAGAAAGAGAATACCCTGCAGTGTTACTTCTACCAGGTAGAAAGTGCTCCTTTAATTCATATTAAAGCAACAATTTGAATCTTTTTCTTAATCTGAAATCATTGTTTGCAGTTGGACAGTCTTGCTGCTGAATGGATCGCTCTGCCACCCATGCCCTCCCCCAGGTGTCTCTTTGCTATGGGTGAATTTGAGAATCTCATCTTTGCTGTAGCAGGAAAAGATTTACAGACCAACGAGTCTCACGACACCGTCATGTGCTATGACACCGAGTAAGTTCAACACATTTTACAAAAGCCTTGCTTCACGGTTCTGCATTGAACATTTCCTATTCCCTTATTATCTGCTTCAACAGAAAAATGAAATGGACAGAAACAAAAAAGTTGCCCTTAAAAATCCACGGCCACTGTGTGGTCTCTGAGAACGGGCTGGTATACTGCATTGGAGGAAAAACCGATGAGAAGTAAGGCTGCAAATACCCCAAATATTTACACGTTAAGTCAAACCACGATTTTCACATGTTATTAACTCTTCCCTGGAATCGTTTCTGTCTGTTAATAAAGTAAAGCAATCAATAAGATGTTTGCATACAACCACAAGAAGTCAGAGTGGAAAGAGGTCGCTGCCATGAAGACACCCAGATCCATGTTTGGCGCTGTTATCCACAAAGGAAGGATCATTGTTGCTGGAGGTGTCAATGAAGAAGGCCTGACAGCTGTGTGTGAAGCCTACGACTTTGGGACCAACAAGTAGGTGCTGCTAATATAAACCATACAAGTTCCCTTTTTTAAACCAGATTTAGATTTTCTGATTTGTAGAAGATATAGATACTGTTAAAAACATAAAAATAGATTCACTAAAAACTGTTTTCACACTACCATTAAAAGGTTTTACACAACCCCCCATTTTTTTCTGTTTTTAAATCAAACATGAGCAGCCAATGTCCAGGAGACAATATTAAACAGTACAAAGGTGAGCGGTAATCCAACTGGAGTAATCTAACTGGAGTAAATAATGATTATTGACAAACTAAAGATTCAGGGCAAAGTCAAAAACTGAAAAGCCCTTCATTTTCATGGAGAAATGGGGCCTGTCATTAAATTAAATTCAGTTGTATTTATATAGTGCTAATTCACAACAACCGTCCCTTCGAGGTGTCTCTCGTAGATTAAGAAAATGATGAAGTTACAATAAAGTAATTTAAGCCTTGTTCACACAACAGAGGCAATGCTAGAGAAACCTGTGTTACTACACCCTCTGATGCCCTGCAGAGGCATTACCTCTGCAGGAAGTAGAACTTTATTTTGATATTAGAATGATTAGAAACATTAGACTGCAAGATAATAACCCCTAAACATTAAAAGAACTGCATGGTTGACTAAAAATGATGGACAACCAGCACTATCTCTGAAAATAACCCCCCTTGGAAGTGTTCTTTTATGAACTGGACAGTAAGATGAAAGGATTTGGTTTCCCTGGGACAAACTGCAGTAGGGACTTTAATGCTCTTGGCAGATTGTTGTGGAGCTTACCCCAGCTGTCACTCGTTGAGAGGTGGGTGCACCCTGGATAAGTCACCTATTTATCACAGGGCTAATACAGAGAGACAAACTTTTCAGAATACATCTACAACCAATTTAGAATCACCAACTAACCTAACATGCATGTTTCTGGGCTGTGTGAGAAAGCAAGGACTTTGCAGACATGACACGAGTGGTATCTGAAAAAAGCGTTTTGATGAGAGAAAAGGCATTCTGTAAGGCCTACAAAGCTCATTTTTAAATAGATCTTTCAGGAAATTAAAAGCACACAGGAATTGCTTCATGTTACATTTATGTGCATCTTCTTGCAGGTGGACACCATTTACAGATTTTCCACAGGAGAGGAGCTCAATCAACCTGGTGAGCTGTGGCGGACTGCTGTATGCTGTAGGAGGCTTTGCTATGGTGGAGAATGAGAACAAAGAGTGTACACCCTCTGAAGTCATTGACATCTGGCAGTATGTTTTTTATTTTACTTTTGCATTATGTATTACAGTTTTCTACATGATATTTATTTTATTTCGGGGGGATAAAATATTTTAATTCATTTATACTTATTTTGACTCTTTTTTTTTTTTAATAGATATGAAGATGACAAGAAACAGTGGACTGGCATGATCAAAGAGATGCGTTATGCAGCCGGAGCCTCGTGTGTCTCTATGCGCCTGAATGCAGCCAGAATGCCCAAACTGTAACAACACATCATGCATGTTCACTGTTACTGATGCAGGATAGAGAATACTCTGTACATGTTTTTATTCAGCAGGTTATTTTTCTCATTTTCACACATGCCTGCCCTTCTTTAATAAAATGTACCATCATGTTATAAAGTTTTAATGACCGAGTGCTACTTTAGGCTGCCAGCATGTGGTTAGAGTCCACACAGAAAAATGGTTTCATTACTCTACGCGTACCTGATTTCAGTTCTCATACATAGTGTCCATGTTGAAAGAAATCTCCGTCCCGGGTTTCTCCGTGGATCGGGTTTCCTCCAAGGCGTGAGCACCGATAAGCAGAGTTTTGTCCTTTCCTTATAAGATTCCTAATTATTCAAAGTAACGCTCAGGTATGCCGTTCAGCTGGGTTAGTTACGACGTCGGGAGCAGTTAGGAGAACAAAATGATACAGAGACTGTTCAGGTTGCTCTCCCACAATCAACTCAAAGGTTTATTCAGTATACAACAGTTTATATAGAGGAAAAAAAGGTTCGTGTGTCAGCAGGTTCTCAGTTCAAACCGGTACAGACCAAATAAGGAAACGTCTTCCTGCCTTCTGAGCAAAGAAGTATCCTTTGTGTAGTTTATCAGTTCAGCTACAATTTATGATCATCCCAGCAAAATACACTCCTAGACATAGAATACAGAGTTCTTTCATTAGTGAATTCTGAAACAAACCACCTGGCCTTTAACAAGCTCTTTTCTAAAGGATAAGGAAGGGAGGATGGGAGTAAGGAAGTGGTCTCGTCTCTGTGGTATTTTCGACCTTGGGGTACCAGCCTGTGAGTCTTACACATTAATTCTTGGGTCACAGAGAAAGAGAAAAACAACTAGTAAATGGGCCTTATTGAGTAACAGTTTTCCTGTATAATATCACTATAAAACAATATCCTGTAAATGCTACCATGGTATCAAAATATCACAACACATGTGTACCTCCAAACCTTCTCTAGCAGAGCTTCTACTTTTAGAAGTCTTGCACAAAATCCTTTCTCTAGATTTCTATTTTGGGTAAAAGGAAGAAGCAGCAAGGGGCAAAATCTGGTTCTGTGACACTGGAACACATTATTTGTGCATTAGTCTTTGATGTGACTCTTCCACTGAAAGCTGCTGTTTGTTGCCTCATCATCCTCAACATTTGCAGAGAGCCCATGAAAGCACATAGAGGAATAAAAAAAGGATAGCCGTGCTGAAAGTGATCTTGAAGAGTAGATCAGTGTTTAAACTTTTTTAAGTGAATCTCATTTTAATTGTGGATGATTAAATTATGTACTAGTGCATTTTACTGTGCTCATGGACCACAATCTGAGAACCCTCGCTCTATAGCACATCTGAGAATTCCCCAACACATGGTTTTCTTTTATAGTATTGAAATCAGTCACAAATATACCATGGCTCTTTGGTATTTTAGACACGGTGTTTTAAGAGGTCAACATCATGTATGCAGAAAAATAAAAGCAACTTTAAAAAAAAAAAAAATCTAAATACTGTTGGATGTGTGATCCCCTGATAGCAAAAACTCAGGATTCCACTCTTGTGTGGCCCTGTGCAATCTGACACGTGTCAGCATAAACATATAATGATGCATTAAAACACTAGTTCTAAGTAACAGATATGCAATGATGTTTAAAAGCTGGACAGTCATTTTTTGCAAAAGTTCACTGATCTAAATATTGAAAATATAAAGCACAAATACAATTTTTCAGATTTTATTTAGAAAAAATCTTATTAATTACAAAAGCACATAATACACAATCTCATTTAAGGTGAATGAGGTAGACTCATGTCAACTTTAGACTATAATTAAATATGTGGGGATTTTCTATGCTGCGTGTTCAGTCACAGAAACTCTGACTTCGGTGCTGAAAGCAACATTTCAATCATGATTTTATAAATAAGGGCTTTTGGGAGGAACGCTATCTGAATATCTTCTTTTTTAGATATTCCTTCCAGGCATCCTGTGTTGAAAGCTCCATAGAGTTCCATTCAAAGTGAGGGATCTGCGAAACCGAAACATCACCAATTACTGCACAGCAGGTGTATTGTAATATTGCTAGTATTTAAACTGGATGCAGTTAGAGAACGACATTTAACATCAACCAGAGTAAAACTGTCTCACCTGAACAACACGGTATCCCAGAATTTCAAGGTGTCTCTTTCTCATCAGGGCTTCACCTTTCATGTGATGAGTGTTTTTGCAGAAGTACTTTGAATCAAGAAAGTCCACAGCGACACTGAGAAAAAGGCAAAGTGAGGATGTCAACATACTAAGTATCCTTGATCTGTGTAAATACAAGTACATATAAGGATCTCCATACCGCTGAGCTCCAGTTGGAAGCTCATCCCTGATGTTTTCCAGTGAGCTTGTGTCCCAGTGAACTTTTCCTCTGTCTGAGATCTGCAGTGTGCTTGGCTCGATGTAGGACAGCGGCTTCAAGTGTTTGTCCAGTTTGCATTCAAAGTCTGAAAAAGACAAAGTGACGTGTCGCGTTTTTAAAAATGAGACTGCGTGACAACATCATGTGCAGAGCTCCTCGAGAAAGAAGGAAATCTGGATCAGGATTTGTTTATGGTATTTTCCTGAGAAAGTAGTTATCAACTTGCGACGTTAACCCTCCCCCATGTTCATAAGAAAGGGGTGGCACTGGCAGCATCGGACCAATCACAATTACTGGCGAGTGTACTGGCAACAGAACAACTGATTATTAACCCTTAAGTTATCTGGATATGACAAAATCCTCCTTTGTAGTAACAGACCCTGTGGTGCTGATTGAAGACTGCTTCCTACCATGTGTCATATGCATGTCGTTTCAGGACCAGAAATTTAATATAACTATATGAAAGGCTTTTAATTAGGAGTTAAACTGATAATATTTGAACTGAATCAGTCCATTCAATACATTTAAAGACTTTTACAAAAGAAAAACAGTGTAAGAAAATACGGTCACCTCATATTACTCACCTATGGTGTAAAAATATGGCGTAACAACTGCCATTTGAACACAATTAAGGCCTCCAAGAACTTCACCCAGCATTTTGTGGATCTGCTGCTGCACAGGACTCACAGAGCCATTCCCTAAAAACAAACAACTCCCATGTAACTGATATAGCATTAAGTTGCAGCAGTTTTAAACCAAGCCTACATAAAAAGAGAAAATTTGATTTCAGGGCATCCTCTTACCTTTCCTATGCAACTGCTGGCAGTAGCGCTCATGAAACCAAGGCACCTGGTACTCCGGACACTCGAGACACACGGCACGGTTGAGCTCCATGAGCCGCAGTCGTGTCCGCATGTTGAGCGCATTGGGCAGGGCTGGAGGAAGCAATATAAACACTTATATTAGTCCCATCAGATTTCACTATGGAAGCTGTGGCACAGATGCTCAAATTTAAGGAAACTGGCAGCTTACTTTCCAATTGTGAATCCAGCTTTCCCAGAAAGTCTATGCTGAAAATTGCTCTGATCAGTTCCTCGGGAAAATGGTCAGCTACAGCCAAGGAGTATGCCAGGAGGACCAGCAGATGTGGGTCAAAGGAGCCTACAAGTACATACAGTGAGTGTAAGCCTAAAAATAAGAAAGAAAAATTATCTGCAATCACACATAATAACTTACTGAGATGAGGAGTGAAGCGCTTAATACAAGCATCATACAGATCGTCTACTTGCGGAGGGTCATAGTTAAGGACAGAAAAGGGGAGGAGTGTGGCGTATGTTGCTGAGTAGTGAATCTTAAAAAAAGAGACATGAAGAATAGAGGATGTCAGTATGCAGTATTTAACATAGTGATCCAATGAATGTCTCTTGAAGCACCTTATGGATGTGTTCAACAGTCACACTGGCGATTCGGTCCATCAGAGGAGGGCTGAGATGATTTATCCTGGTTAGGAAGAAGGCCAGTTCGGAGACGTTGGTCCAGTTTATTTGGTCGATCATCCTCTGCAGCGTGATCATGGTTTCGTCCAGCAGCATTTCCTCAAACCACTCCCCCGAGACGTACTTGAGCTCGTCCAGCAGTAAGTCCAGCCGGTCGGCTGTTTGCAGCCTCTCGTGCCCGCAGCGGTTCAACGTCTGCAGCAGACGCACGTACTTGCTGTGAGTGTTGTGGCGGTAGGACTGATCGTTGCGCACCCACTTGGCCACGGCAAAAGAAATGGTGTTAAGCTCGCTGAGATTACACTGCTCCACTACCGCGTCTACCCGAGAGACCACGGCCTCCTCGAGTCGCGGACAGGGCAGCATGGAGAGCACACGGGTCAGCATGGTCACTTCGTAGGGGAAGACGCTGTGCTCCAAAAACCTGAGAGACAGAAGGGCGTCAGTCTGCATTTTATCCAAATAAACTGTGAAGCAGCAGTTGCGCCTTTGGCAGACACTTACTTGATCAAAATGTTTCTCAGTGTGGCGAAGAGCTCGGGGTTTTGATACTGCAACAGAAAAAGGGCTTGTGTGATTCTGGCCACCTCCACTGACTTGTAGAGGTGAAGGTTTCTCTGGATTACCGATGCAATTCTGAAAAATGATTAGTTATAGTTACTGATTATCTCTACTGTCAGGCTACAAAGGCTCTGATCCAGGAACTGATTATAAGGCACACCACACACAAGGTGAAGACAACACCAGGCATACTGTAACAGGTGGTAACACATAAACAACTCACTTGTTCATTAAGCTATGGTTCCTGCTCTGAATCTCTTCTAGTGCTTCAGCTACAGCCAGTGCCTGCTGTGCATTGAGCTCATCCGCCAACAAGAGGGCAGTGTTCTCCAACCTGTAAAGAATCAAAGTGGATATCAGGTCAGTGGGAACTGCTTTAAAGAGATTTCCCCTCATATCACGCTACTGATAATGAAACAAACCTTTCTCTGATCTCTGGAGTAGCCATAGGGGCCAGAGCAACAAACAGTTTGGTGAAGGAGAAAGGATCGATGCTCGAGTCGATCAGCTCGGTCAGCTTTTGTTTAGCAGCTAGCCTGAAGTCACAGTTGTTGAACTGCAGTGACTGATACAGCCCTAGGATGATGCTGAGATTCTCTGCATCCAGTCTGGGGATGTTACGCAGGAAGATCTCATTGCACCTCTCCAGCAGCGGTCTGTGAATGTACTTGATGTTGCGCAGAAACTGCACCATTCGTCGCGGGATGTTGTAATTCGAGGGATCCGTGGTGTGCAGCAGGTGATCGGCTCTGCTGATGAGAGCGTCCCGCAGCTGGGGAGACACCAGGGATGACACGCTGATCATCAGAGCAGTCAGGATCCTGAAACATAATAAAGCGGGGGGGAGTGACGACACAACAAGAGGTGGTTATATTCAAAAAATTCAAAAATCATGGGTCGCCCAACAAACCTGGCATCATCAATAGTTGGCAGCCTCTCATTCACAATGCTGGTTATGCGGCCCATTAGAGGACTGTGCTGAAGGTGCTGATCATTTAAGCAGACAGCAAATTTGGACAGAGAAGCCATTGGAAACCTGCAAAAAAGTAAATCATGACTGTGTTTTAACCATTACACAATTTTCTTTTTTTTAAATTAGCCAACATTTTCTTACCGGTCTATTCTTAGCCATGCTTCTGAAACCAGTTGCTGAATAAGAGAGTCATGTGGCTCCATATTCAGCCTATTAGAAGGAAAGCATGCATGTTAACCTTTGCAGTCATATAAACTGAATACACTGGATAATGTGTGACCATGTACCTAAGAAAAGCGTAGAGGATATCGATCAACATGAAGTCATCCATGAGATCTATTTTGTTTTCTGCCAAAACCCGAAGAGTCAGGAACTGTTGGTGACTCTTGATGAGGTCCACAGTCCGGAGCATCTCCGGTCTCTCCTTCTGAAATTGCCACAGCAACCGCACAGCATAGTTCACGTGGTCCACTGTGAGCTTAGCCTTGTTCTTGCCCACTACATCAAACACATGGTTTTCAGCAGAGCACACCTGCAGCTGCTCCAGCACCTGGTCTCTGGTCACCGCCC
Source organism: Astatotilapia calliptera (assembly GCF_964374335.1). Classification (NCBI taxonomy): domain Eukaryota; kingdom Metazoa; phylum Chordata; class Actinopteri; order Cichliformes; family Cichlidae; genus Astatotilapia; species Astatotilapia calliptera. The sequence goes on along the minus strand of NC_137437.1, from coordinate 20,987,456 downwards.
CTCCATGAAGGAGCCTACGGAGGCAGGAGTTCACAGATCGGAGGCGAAACATCATCGCAGGCTTGGGCTCAGCTCTTCATTGTACCTGTGTCCACTGCTCTGACCTCCTCAAAGTGAGCTGAGATCAAACCCCACACAGTTACAGTCTGGAGGGATGAAAACAACCTGCATGACATGGTCTGCGAAAACACAAAAACATTTCAAACTATGCTCAGAAACAAACACTGACTCGGGATGAGGGGCTGACCTCTTTAACCAAGAAGCTGGTGAAGAAACTGTCCGCTCGGAGGCTTTCTACTGGTAACCACTGGACTGAAGTGGAGGCTGCTGCCTCACGTGTTTAAAGAAGCAATCACCTAAACCCCCCAACAACCTCGGACTTGCCCTTACAGCTGCATTCTTGCCTAGATTTCTGTGTATAATCGAGATTCGTGCATCACATATCTTAATACAAAAAGGTAATAAAAACGGCTCAAAGTCAAATTTACCCTACATGTGTGCGCTGAAGTTTTACTTCCGTAGCAGTGACATAAGGCAATGAGTGTTTATTAAACCCTGGATTAGGGCTTTCAGGCAGTGGCTCGTTCAGGTTTATATATTTAAATGATTTCTTGCAAATCAATCAATCAATCAATAGAAAAAGGTAAAATATGATAAAACATATTTTGTTTTATTTTATGAAAGTTTGTTTCTGGTGATGGAAAAAAAACTTTACCCAGGCAAAGCTTTGTCGAAGTTTTGACTTAATGTGTCAAAATCCTTGTTACTTTTGAGTGAATTAAAATTTTGAAATGCTTAAATGCTCAAAATTTATAGTTATCCAATCGAAATTTGAAGATGCTAAACCGTAATTGTGTCTTATGAATAAAATAAACAGTAGCAGAAAGAGCTTCTAAATTGTTAATTATTTGTTAGTCATTCAAAATGTTACTTGTTTACAGTAACCAAAACATTGAACCGACCGTATAACAAAGTAGCTCAAATAAAGTAGAATTGCTCAGTAACATAAAATACAATATAACAAGACAAAATTGCGCAATAAACTATGGATATGAAGTGGTCGCAATTTTTAGCAACATGAAACGGCAAATGTAACTGGTTTTATGTCATTGCAGGAAAGTGACTCGGCAGCCCAATCGAGCATTTGCGCCTGCCAGGCCAGTTTCAGGGTAAAAATGGCCCCACGCCCTGACCGGTGCACGGCTCTGGAAACACATTGACGTCCTCGCCGCGCCATCTTTAGAAAACACTGAGCCCAGCACTGAATGAAACTTCATTTTGCTTGTTTGGGAGAGCTGCTCGCCTTACGGTGCGGTATATTCGGTTTTCCAGGTGATGTACTGTTGCGTCAGTCTTACTTTTATGCGCCGTTTAAACTTGCTGAAAATGTACCGCTCACTTCTTGCAGTAAATTCTATGTACATGTCTGCGGCTAACGATAGGTGACTTGCTAATGCTAATGCTAACGCTAGGCCTGCCGTTAAAAAGATACGGTGGGGGGGCGTGTGAAACTGTAACGTGAAGGTCCACGTTAGTGAGTGTGTGTAAGCGTCGGTATTTGTTATTTTTAAGCATGAAAACGTGTGTCTGCTGTCCGCTCAACCAGTCGACCGATACTTAATCGCGCGGTTAGCTAGCCGAGGCTAATTTGCAGATAATGCAGCTGCTATAAGTCGCATGGGAACTGTATCGGTACTTTGTTTGTATTGATATCATGCAGGCGAACAGAACTTAAGTGAACTTTTATGTTACATTTAAAGAAGCCACCCGTGTGTTTAATTTCTGCTCCTGAATGAAGTTACTGGTAAGGTCTTAATGGTCAGAGTGGGGGTTGTTCGATGTTCTGTCATCCTTGTGTTCATACCTTGTTTCTCATTTTCAGGTGATCATGGGGATCAAGGTACAGCGCCCTCGCTGCTTCCTTGACATTGGAATCAGCAATGTACTTGGTAAGAAGGAAAAAATTCTGGCTGCTTTTTGGTACTTTAAGCCTTGTGTGGTTTACCAAGAAAACACACGTGGTTTATTTTCTTTCGGTCTTCTTTAAGTTTGTGGGGGGTTTGCCTGTACTGAATAGAACAGGGCAAACAGGAGGGTGGGAAGAGAGTGAGGGGACAGACAGCAAGCTGTTAAACCCAAGTCCCCTGCAGTGAGGACTATAGATGGGTTGCATGATCAACCAAGTGAGCAAAACATCACAGTTAATTCATAGTCTGAAGATGAGGTTAATGCTGACCAAAACAAGCTAGTCAGCAGCTGGCAAAGGGAAAAATATGGATGTCAAAAAATGTGACAAGTGAAGGCAATAATCTTTAGCTTTGTTCAACAGTACTCTGTAATCTGCCCTTAAAGACATGAATGGGGTAGTAAAATGTTTCAGTATATGAACACTACACACTGTTTATTAAATTTGCTGAAAATAGCCTCAGTGTAGTCTGGAACTACATCAATGCCAGTTTATATTATATTGTCAGATGAAAGCTCCATCAGGGTTCAACTTGCACACATCTACACAGTCCTTTTATTAACATTATTTCCATTTTTTGTTCAGATCCTGAACTCTAGACCAGGAAAAACTTCTTTTAGAAGTGCTAGTGGATTTTATTTTATTTTTTTGTGCATTTTCTGCAAGAAAGTGAGCAGTCTTGTGTCATCACAAATCTTACCATCCTTACTATTAATCAAGGCATTTGATGTGTACTAGTAAATTTAAAAATTAATTACTTTTTGTGCACCTATAACACCTGTTCTTTTGTTTAAAAAAAAAAAAAAAAGGTGTTTGTATAGATTAAATTATAATGATGAAACTCAGACTGACAGTGGAATTGTTGCCTCCCTAAGATGATGACCAGAGGGGCAACTGGTTTCCTGTTCAACAACGTGTGGCGCTGTGATAAAGAATAGAAAAAGGGACACACGTTGAGCTGATGCCAGTTTCACAACAGGAAGGTTTACTCTTCACAACAGCTTAGAACAGCTTCAGGTATCACCATACTAACTGCAAAGAAATGGCCTTATGTTTCAGTCCAGTTTACCATACATGGCCACAGTTCCATGAGCTAGAGACTGTATAAATCCCTCAATACAACTTTGACAAAACATAAACAAAATGTTGCTTAAATCCATTGATAATATCAGATCCACAATGTATCACAATAAACACATTTGTTTTACAAAGATAAACAAAACACAATAGTGTACTCTGTACTTCATTTTTAACTACATTTACAAACATCGTAAAATTAACTCATTTGAATTCTTGTTCAGCACTAAATTATTTATGTGAAATGTATTTCCACTGTACTGACAATGTAACTTCTGTTTTTTTAAATATAGCTATTTTACTCTTTACAAGGAAATAATGTCTTTGACATAAAACAGACATATTCACTGTTCTGATACAACCTACAACTATATAGAGTGCAATGCTCCTTTAACAGCGTTCACTACTACTGTGCAGTCAGCATTGATCAAACAGTTTCCTTATAACACTTTATAAATGTCTTTGTATTAAACCACAAACTTGTTCTTATAACCACAAGATCAACCAGAAGAATAAAACGTAGTATGAAGCCCATTTATCAGAGTGCATAATACATCAAGAGTTCAGTCCAGAAATCTCTCACAGGTCAGATTAGCTTCCCCACACACACTCCGTATTCCACATTAGCCAAGTCCGCTAGCATTAGCATCATTTAGCCTGCAGCCTTAACCCACAATTCAGACACAACTCAGAATGAATCCATTTCTTTAGCGAGTTGCGCTCATTACCCACATAAACAACATCGTCCGTTTGTAAGGTCTGCAGTATACATTCATTTAAATGCATTTACTAACCTGTGATAAAGAATAGAAAAAGGGACACACGTTGAGCTGATGCCAGTTTCACAACAGGAAGGTTTATTCTTCCTCTGTGCCCCAAAACGCTACTCGATACCACTGCGCGTAATGCGCCCTCTAGCGGCTGGATGTAGGATAGCATCTTAAATGACAGGTACAAAGATACAATCACAACAAAACACAACAACAACTGGGCTGTTTTCCCCAGCTTAATTCTGATACTAGATTTTACTAGAAAGCTATTTTCAACTCTCTACACTCTCCCCCACTTAAAAGAATGTCTCCTGACATTTGTTTCTTCATGTGTGGACCCATTAGTGTATGAGTGTGCAGTCATTGTGGTAGTACGGCTGAGAATAGATGGGGTGAAAGAATGATGGGACGCTGTGTGTCCACATCCAGGGTTGGCTAGCTGAAAGGGTGTTCATATCTGCCCTCCAGTGACAGTATGATGGCTGACCCAGTGCATTGTACGTGAGTCTTTCTGCTGGTCTCCCCCTCCTCTGTGATCTCCTTACAAAGTCATTTTCTCTATTTTCACCATCCATTTCCTCCATGTCTTTTTCTGCTAACTCCTCGGCCTCCACAACATCTTGTTCTCCCCCATATTCTGGCCTGTCAAGAGGACAGAACTCTCTTGCTGCTGCCCGTAGCTTGGGCTGACTTTGAGAATCCTGCTTTGGAATGACAGTTTCCTGTTGCTGAGGGTGCTCCTGTTGAATAGCAGGTCCTTGTTGTTGAGGGTTCACGAGTCTGTAGCATGGAATCTTCCTCCGGAGGTCATGGTGGTAGGTATAACTATCTTCCTCATCCGAGCTACTGGTCGCCGTTTCGTTGACATCTCTTTCAGGTTGTCTTTGCCTTTTTGCTTTTGTCTTTTCTTCCACAGGAAGTTCTTCCTCGAAAGGTAAGTCGTTTACTGGTAGTAGGAGGTTTCTATGAAGAACCCGCATGGCTTTACTACCTCTCTCTGGCTGTACCTTATAGACGGGTCCATCTCCCAATCTCTCCACCACGCGATGTACTACCTTCTCCCAATAGGCGCGCAGTTTTCCTGGCCCTCCTCTCTCTGACAAATTTTTCACCAGTACTCTGTCACCTGGCTGGAGAGTAATACCTCTTACATGTCTGTCGTACTGCTTTTTGCTTTTGGCTGAGGACTGTCGGCTGTTATTTGCAGCTATTTGGTAAGCGACTCGCATCCTCTCAGCCCACTTTTGGACAAACGTTTGGTGGTTTTGTGCCTCAGTGTCTTTCCCTTGGTGAAAAAGTAGGTCAACTGGTAGCCGTGGAGCCCTGCCATACAAGAGGAAAAATGGAGAGTACCCTGTTGCGTCATGTCTTGTGCAATTGTAGGCATGCACGATCTGAGGCAGATGATCTTTCCATTCACTCTTTTTCTCTTCTTGTAGGGTGCGCAGCATTTGGAGAAGTGTGCGATTTAATCGCTCCACTGGATTGCACTGAGGATGATAAGGAGTGGTGCGTGAGTGTGCAATTCCTGATAGTTGTTGCAGTCTTTGGAACAGGCTGTTTTCAAACTCACGTCCTTGGTCGTGATGCAACTTCTCTGGATACCCAAAGCGAGGAATAAAGTCCTGAAATATCTTTTCAGCAGCTGTCTTTCCTGATTTGTTTCTCGTTGGGTATGCCTGCGCAAAGCGCGTGAAGTGATCAACGAGGACAAGGATATACTCATATCCTCCTTTGCTTGGCTCCAAGTGCAAATAGTCAATAGAGACCAACTCAAAAGGTGCACTGGTGGTGAGGGATCCCATTGGAGCTCTCTGTTGGATATTGGGGTGCTTCTGTTTAATACACGGGCATTTTTTTGTCACGTATTCTTCCACATCTTGCTGCATGTACGGCCAATAGAACCGTTCTCGGGCCAGATGGATCACCTTTTCAGAACCTACATGCCCCATGTCGTCATGTAAGCTTTTCAGTACCACTGATTTGAGCTGTTCAGGGAGGACCAGTTGTCGGTTTTGGTTTGTTTTTCGGTAGAGTAGTCCATTTTCTACTTCTAACTTGTTCCACTCATAGAGCAGTCTCCTTGTCTGTTTAGACATTGTTTTTTTATCTTTTTCATTTGGAGTCCAAGCTCTCAGTTTCAAAGAAATAACTTCTTTAATAGCTGGATCTGCTTGTTGTGCAGCTCTAATATCTCTGGGAATGATGCCTGAAACGCTATTGTGTGGTACAGCATTTCCATCATCACCATTTAGTTGCAATGCAGCCACCCAGGGAACATCATCGTTTTGTACCATTTTTGTCCCCTGCCACACCGCAGAGACCACCTCCGGTGACACCGTCTCTGTATGGTCACTCATCTGCTGCTGCAGGTTCACGGGATACCTGGACAACATATCGGCATCAGCGTTCCTCTTTCCTGGTCTATACTTAATGTCAAAATGGAAATCCGCCAACTCCCCAACCCATCTGTGACCCACAGCATTTAGTCTTGCTGAACTCAGGATGTAGGTCAAGGGGTTATTATCGGTATAGACCGTGAAAGTTGGTGCATAATACAGGTAATCCCGGAACTTGTCGCAAATAGCCCATTTAAGTGCCAGGAACTCAAGTTTGCCCGAGTGCAGATGATAGTTCCTCTCTGCAGGTGTTAAGGTCCTGGAGCCGTATCCAATGACACGCAGTTTGTTGTGTTGGCGTTGGTATAATACAGCTCCCAAACCTTCGTTTGAAGCGTCCGTGTGTAACACAAATGGAAGATCAAAATCTGGGAAGGCCAGGATGGGGGGGTTTGTCAACATGTCCACCAACCTGGACACCACGTTCTGATGTTCAGTAGTCCAAGTGACAGGTGAGCGAGAGGGAAGTTGCCCCTTGTTCCCTTTGGTCGCTGGACTTTTTCCCTTAACAGTCTGAGGCTTGATGGCATGACCTGTCTCAGCTGGGTTTTGGAGAATTTCAAACAAGGGCCTCGCCAGTCGTGAAAAGTCTTGGATAAAGGACCGGTAGTAACTGAGAAATCCAAGCAATGTCCGGACCTCTCCAACTGTGCGAGGCTTCTTGTCTTTCAGGGCTAGAACTGCTTCCAAATCCTTTGGATCGATCTGAATCCCTTCTCCTGACACCACTCGCCCGATGTACCGAATTTGTCTCTTAAAGAGCTCACATTTGGCTGGGCGAAGCTTAATGCCGTGTTGTCGCATCCGGTGAAACACTTGTCTTAGATGGTCTACATGTTCGTCAAACGTTTTGGAATAGCAAAGGACATCATCCAAATACGGCACGCAACACTCATCTCTGATGCCCTCTAACACTCCCTCCATGCACCTCTGAAAGGCAGCTGGTGCATTCGTCAGTCCAAAGGGTATTCGTACCCATTCGTAGAGTCCCCAGGGTGTGCTAAAGGCAGTTAGATGTCTTGACTCCTCACTCACAAACCCTTGATGGTACGCACTCCCTTGGTCCAAGATGGAGAACCATGAATTGCCTCCTAGGCTGTCCAACAAATCCTGGATCCGTGGGAGTGGATGGCGATCTGGGACGGTTTTGCGGTTAAGCTCACGGAAGTCAACACACAGGCGAAGACTGTTGTCTTTTTTTCGCACACACACTACAGGTGAGGAATGGGCAGAAACAGACTTCCTAATCCACCCCCTGTTTAGGAGATTTTGGATATACTCCTTCACCTCCTTAAACAGTGGCCGTGGAATGGAATTGTAGCTTTTTTGAACTGGAGTGTCATCAGTCGTATTGATTTTGAGCTGTAAGCCAGGGACACACCCAATGTCTCCTTCATCATGAGCAAACACGTCTGATTCCTCATAAAGCATTTGCCGTACCCTGCTCTGGTCAGGCTCCGGCAGGTGATCTAAATCCACATTTGGATGCCATCTTTCCTCCACACTGCCAGCCTGGCGATTTTCCTTCCCATTACTTTGTTCTTCACTGGTCGGACTTGTTTGGGTAGCGCACAGAAGGGTGTCATTGTGTGGTTCTCCAGGCCCCTGCATAGTTGGATGGATGTTTACAGGTGTGCTTTCAATAATTTCTTCAATGAATCCTAAGACTGCTTTTGGAGGTAAAAAAACATCATGCCTTGTTGAATTCTGGATTGGTATTCTCACTATTTTTGAGGTGCCAGCCGGCACTTCAACGAGCGCAGGAAATAACTCCAACCCATCTGGCAAGTGACTGTCTACATTTGGCTCAAACAACATGACTCCTCCTCCAGGAAAAGCTCTCATGCGGCATTTCACCTGACAGATCTGACTGCGGGGGATCGTGAGTCCCTTCTTTCCAACTCTTAATACTGGACATTCTGACTCTTCCAGGGGTTGCTTTGTGTGAACCACCGAAACAAGACTTTCAGCATTACTCTTCTGAATTCTCAGCGCTTCTGAAAGGAGACTCACTAAGTTGCCGTCATCTCTTTGATCACCATTCCCTGCAATCATCTCTTGTATCACATTAAAGCCTAGTAGCGGGCTGCTCAACCCTCCTCGACTTACTAGCATGGGAACATGAATAGCAACTGAGCCATGTCTGCTACTTGTGATCTCAAGAAAAACTTCTATCCACCCTTCAAACGGCACATCTGTCCCATTAGCTGCAGTGACTTTGAGTGGGTGATTTGAGAGTAGGCTTTCCAGTGGCCTAATTGTCACATTTGGCAAGGCCCTTTGCACCCAAGACTTCTCCACAATGCTTACTTGGGCCCCACTATCCAACAACATTTGAAGTTTGACCCCATCTAGATAACAAGTTACCATACACCTGCCCCCAATCAGCTGGGCAACACGCTCCCTTTTGGACACTTGACATGATTTGGGGGTCTTGGTTGAAGATGGAATTTTATCTTTGGGGTGCAGCTTCTCTGGGACTGGGGACTCTGCATTCTCCAAGGTCACTGGTGGTCCCTCCCCAGCGACCTCACCCGGTTTCCCGACAGAGTTCCCTTTTGTAAGCAGCCAATAGCTCTGTGTCCCTCTTTTCCACATCGGAAGCAGTGTGAGCAGGTGTCATTTCCTTGGGATACACATTGGTGACATTTCCCTTTAACTTCAGGCTTGGTTGACTGTTTTATGTGTGGCAAAGGGTTGTAGGTGTTTTCTGTTGCCACATTCACTACCGGTGTGATGGCTTTCTCCAAACTTTTGGCCAAAGATGACACTTGGGCTGTTAACTCCTGTATAGCACTGCGATTGGCCTGCACCTCTGCCTGCACTTGAATGGCATTCTGTTTGTCACTGTCCAGCTGGGCTGTATTGATACTGATTGCTTTTTGTTTGCATACCTGTCCCAACCTGGTTTTCCTCTCAGTGTCCTCCCTCAGTGATCTTGTGATCACGTCGAGTATAAAGTCATCAGTCACATTCATGTCTGAAATATGTGGTTGAAGATCTCGTCTGATGTATGAGCATTTTTCATTCATCCCCTGGTAAAGCGAATGAAGAAACACTCCCTGCACCAGTTTGCTATCATATTGGAAGTCTGTACCTTGTTTAGAAGCAAACATTATACGCTGCTTGACCCCCATTAGTCTATACATAAACTGTTGTGGGCTTTCTTTGTCATGTTGCTTTGCGTTACTTAGTTCCTGGAACAATTCAGTACTGCTCTTATCCCTAAGGTGTGCTTTAAGGAACCTTTTTAACTCAGCAAGGGTCAGGGTGTCTTTGGTCATGAGCATGTCTTTAAAGGTACCAGGCTTAATTATCTTGAGCACCGTTCTTAAGACCTCAGCTTCTGAGAACCCCTCAGCCAGACCTTCATCAATTTGTTTACATAGACAGTTAAAACTCAAATCAGAAGCTGAGTCTGAGATTTGACCACCATGTATCTTAAATTCTCTATGTGGTAACAATGCAGCCACATCTGTCAGTTTTACTAAACCAGTTACAGGATCAGCAATCACTGCTGTTGGGATACTCTTTTTCATTACTGATGCTACTACTGCTGGTTCAGTCTCTGATACAGAAACAGCATCCCCTTCATCAGATGCTTGACCAAGTTCAACAGTTACCTGAGGTGCTTGCAGGTCATCAATGAGGTCACGAAATGCAAGCAGACGAGACATGCCCTGATCTTCGAGGCTCTTCAGTCGTTTACTTCTCAGAAAGTCAACAATAAAGTCAAAGAGCTCCACCTCAGTTGCATCCTCACCGGGAACATCTTCCACCTCTTCTTCTTGACACAATGCTGCAAGTTTATGTAGCAGGTCCCTGTTAGCGGCTCTGGTCAGCTGATGGAGCTGGTTCTGGATCTCCCACTGTAGGTCGTGCAGAGTGGCCATGTCTGGATACCTGATGTCAATCGTTACTAATGCTGTGCATCAGAGGGATATGGATCCCGCAATTCTTGGCTGATTAGCACCTGACCACCATGGCGCTAATCCCGGACGAGCCCCCAGAATTGTTGCCTCCCTAAGATGATGACCAGAGGGGCAACTGGTTTCCTGTTCAACAACGTGTGGCGCTGTGATAAAGAATAGAAAAAGGGACACACGTTGAGCTGATGCCAGTTTCACAACAGGAAGGTTTACTCTTCACAACAGCTTAGAACAGCTTCAGGTATCACCATACTAACTGCAAAGAAATGGCCTTATGTTTCAGTCCAGTTTACCATACATGGCCACAGTTCCATGAGCTAGAGACTGTATAAATCCCTCAATACAACTTTGACAAAACATAAACAAAATGTTGCTTAAATCCATTGATAATATCAGATCCACAATGTATCACAATAAACACATTTGTTTTACAAAGATAAACAAAACACAATAGTGTACTCTGTACTTCATTTTTAACTACATTTACAAACATCGTAAAATTAACTCATTTGAATTCTTGTTCAGCACTAAATTATTTATGTGAAATGTATTTCCACTGTACTGACAATGTAACTTCTGTTTTTTTAAATATAGCTATTTTACTCTTTACAAGGAAATAATGTCTTTGACATAAAACAGACATATTCACTGTTCTGATACAACCTACAACTATATAGAGTGCAATGCTCCTTTAACAGCGTTCACTACTACTGTGCAGTCAGCATTGATCAAACAGTTTCCTTATAACACTTTATAAATGTCTTTGTATTAAACCACAAACTTGTTCTTATAACCACAAGATCAACCAGAAGAATAAAACGTAGTATGAAGCCCATTTATCAGAGTGCATAATACATCAAGAGTTCAGTCCAGAAATCTCTCACAGGTCAGATTAGCTTCCCCACACACACTCCGTATTCCACATTAGCCAAGTCCGCTAGCATTAGCATCATTTAGCCTGCAGCCTTAACCCACAATTCAGACACAACTCAGAATGAATCCATTTCTTTAGCGAGTTGCGCTCATTACCCACATAAACAACATCGTCCGTTTGTAAGGTCTGCAGTATACATTCATTTAAATGCATTTACTAACCTGTGATAAAGAATAGAAAAAGGGACACACGTTGAGCTGATGCCAGTTTCACAACAGGAAGGTTTATTCTTCCTCTGTGCCCCAAAACGCTACTCGATACCACTGCGCGTAATGCGCCCTCTAGCGGCTGGATGTAGGATAGCATCTTAAATGACAGGTACAAAGATACAATCACAACAAAACACAACAACAACTGGGCTGTTTTCCCCAGCTTAATTCTGATACTAGATTTTACTAGAAAGCTATTTTCAACTCTCTACACAGTGAATGGATACATAACCTCGTCTGTTTTGTTTTTCTCTTCTTCTTGTTTGGTTAAAGAGATTATTGTGTTGTGTGATGATTAACTCGGTGATTCACGCTTCTTGTAACCACTGATCAGTGTGCTCCATTGTACTTTACACAGAAGTAAATTTCTCTGATCTCACTGTCTCCTCACAGTTGGCAGAATCGTGGTGGAGCTGTTTGCAGACATCTGTCCCAAAACTTGTGAAAACTTCAGATGTCTCTGCACAGGTGAAGGAATTTACTCAATAAAACTATTCCACAAATGATGACAATTAACAGCACAGGTTATTAATCAGATATGTGGTTTGGTCCAGGTGAGAAAGGCATTGGGAAGGGAACTCAGAAACCGCTCCACTACAAAGGATGCCTTTTTCATCGAATTGTAAAAGACTTCATGATTCAAGGAGGAGACTTCAGCGAAGGTGAGTTTACAGGACTTGTAAATTTTATATTCGACATGGAAGGATGGTGTTACTTATGAGTTAACAGATTTTTTCATGGTTCATGGTTTTTTTGTTGGTTTTTTTTTTATTTTTTTTTAATCATAGGTAATGGAAGAGGAGGCGAATCCATTTACGGAGGCTTTTTTGAAGGTAAAGAGGCCACTGTGAATGCCATCAGTTATTATCCAAACTGACATTGGCTTCAAGATGTCAGTACAATCTTCTCCTTTTCCCCCCCAGACGAAAGCTTTGCAGTCAAACACAACAAGGAGTACCTGCTGTCAATGGCCAATCGGGGTAAAGATACAAATGGATCCCAGTTTTTCATGTAAGCAACATCTGTTCCTACCTGTAATTGACATCGTGCATTATTAGTTGCATTTCTGAACTTTGAAAGTGATTAGATGCTTCTTTTTTTTTTTTTTTCCCCTTGAATGTCCTGCTTTCACATCTCAGAACAACAAAACCTTCTCCACATCTCGACGGGTAAGTGCCTCCCAACTACATTTTGAATTATTAATTAATCCCATTATGCACAATGCACGCAGCATGTAATGAGGCATTGCTACCACTTTATTTTCTCAGTGTGCATGTGGTTTTTGGTCACGTGATCTCTGGCCAAGAAGTCATTCAAACCATGGAGAGCCAGAAGACGGACCCCAACAGCCGACCGTACGCTGAGGTGAAAGTTTTGAACTGTGGAGAGCTCATCCCCAAATCTAAAGGTGTGTTTAAATAAAGTATATTCAAAGTTTTTTGTTTGTTTGGTTTTTTTTTAAATGAGTTTCAGTCATCATAATAATGCTGTTTATGTTGTTGCAGCAAAAAAAGATGCAAAAAAGAAGAAGAGGGCCTCATCAAGCTCCAGCAGTAGCTCCAGTGACTCGGAGAGCTCCTCAGAGTCGTCCTCCGAGAGCGAAGAGTCAGAAAAAGAATCCAAGAAGCGGAAAAAGAAGGCAAAGAAGCAAAAAGAGAAACAGAAGGAGGACAAGAAGAAGTACTTCATTTATTTTCACCTATTCACTGTCTGCTGTGTAAATGGCACCAAGTGTCTTGCTACTGACCCACAAAATCTTTACAGATCAGAAGCTGAAAGTGCTGAAGAGAAGGAACAAGATGAGTTGGTTACATCTACAGTGCGTCCTGAAGAAATCCCACCCATCCCTGAAAATCGATTCCTTATGAGGATAAGTCCCCAGATAGCCCAGAAGCCAAAAGAGGAGGTTAACAAGGATCAGCGAAATAAAGACGAAAGACCAAGAGAAAGGTGTGTTTGAGAGTCAGCCAATATCACAAATATCAAAAAGTAATACAGTTTGTTCATTTTCACGCCTTCTCTCACCTACAGTACTGGTGCAGCTTACAACTCTCAATCAACATATCACAGAAGACTCGTGATGACTCGATCTGGCAGGAAGATAAAAGGCAGGGGTCCAAGGGTAGGTGGACCAAACGTTTTGCACACTTTACGTCATACAGCACGATTTATTTATAACAAGCTTTGTTTTGTTTTTACTTATGCACAGGCATGTTGAAGATGCTGATTTATGTTTCTCCCATCTAGAGATACCGGACCCCATCACGCTCTCGTTCAAGGTCTAGAGATCGTTTTCGGCGCAGTGAAACTCCCCCACACTGGCGACAGGAGATGCAGCGTCAGAGGATGAGGGCAGTCACAGTAGAGCGATGGATTAAGGGTGACAGGTAAGATGATATCACCTAAAGTCAAAGATGTTGTAGAAGTTCCCTGTAGGCAGGACTTGTTTTTTTTGTTTTGTTTTTTTTACTTAATCCACTTTAAAGCACTTGAGAAGAAATTTTTGTTGGGCTCCATATTTCAGATTTAAAAATCATACATTGCAGTGTGCATGTATGATTTTTGTTATTTTTTTTACGGTCTTTGCATTGCTTTATATTAAAAAATATAAAGCAATTGAAAGGGCAGTAAAAAGGTTGTGAACACTGCAAATGGATCCTGACAATCAGCAGCTTTAGCTCCATTTCCTCCTAAGCTGGTAAATATTGACATCTCTGCTGTGCACCTAGCAGAGATGAAGTGTTTGTCATAAAACGGAGAACCTGCTGAGCCTCGAGCCTTGTACCTGAGATGACCACAGACAAGCTGTTGGTAAACTGCAGTGACCACTGAAAAAGCATGAATATTTAAACTGTTGGAATATTATTCCCAACATGTATGATTTCATTTCTATAACACTTTTTAAAACTTTTAATGGGCCTAAACCATTTCTTTTGAGTTACAGTACCTTTGAAACTCTTAATACATAAAGATGTGACAGACTTTTTTTTTTTTTTTTTTTTTTTTAGTTAATAAATGAGCCATGTGAGTGGCTTTTTTCCCCCTCAGAAATGACAACTCAATTTGACCACTCTCAAAACCCTTAATCAGAATTACTTTGCAGGGCAGGGAGAGTCCTGCTAAATCATTTTTGTTTCAGATATGCACATGTTGTCTTGAGGTGGCTTCCATCACTCTGACTCGTCCTATGAGTTTTGTCTGTTAGAAAAATTAAATATTTTCAATCCCAAATGCATACTCAATATGATTATTATTGACATACACAACATAGAGTTACATGTGGTATATGGTGCATACTTAATAAAATTCCCATATCATATGATATCCCAGTTTCAGACTGAAGAAGTCACTTAGCTGAGTGAGATGTTTCTCCCACTAAAAATGATGCATCCAGATGAAATTACCTGGATTACTGAGCAGGCATCAACATTATATCACATGGTGCATGTACACTCACTGGCCACTTCTTTAAGTACACCTTGCTAGTACTGTTGTACCCCTTTTTACTTTCAGAACTGTATTAGTTCTTCTGCAAGGTGCAGGTCACATTCCTCAGACATTTTGGTTCATATTGACATGACGGCATCACACAGTAGCTGATTTTCCAGCCTTACGCCCATGATGAACTTTCATCACGTCCCAAAAGTGAGATCTGGTGACTATTTGAGTACAGTGAACTCATGATTTGCTGATTGAGCTTTGTGACATGGCATGTTATTGTGTTGGAACAACCATCAGAACATGGGGTACACTGTGCTCATAAAACGACAGGCATGGTTAACAATAATAAGGTGAGCTAAATACACTCAATTGCTGTTATGTGATTGACAGATTATATATTAGCAGCTAAACAGGTGTACTTAATAAAGTGGCAGGTGAGTGGATGTGCACTTGATTATATAACAAAACAACAGAAAAGTTACTTTTTTAAAATATTTTTTTGTCTGCCAAATTGATGTTTTGTCTAACTCCTAAAGTTTATTATTGTTATTATTCTTTTTCTACTATTTCTTTTACAGAGGTGACATGAATGAGGGTCAGGATGAGGCTGCTAAAGCACAGAAAAGAGAAAGACGGACTTCAAGTTCAAAAGCTGAACATACAACTGAGGGTAAAAAAGACAAGAAAACTCGATCTCATAGATCTAAAAGTAAGGAGGAGGATACTGTAGCGAAGGATGAGAAGCATGATAAACAGAAGGCAAAGAAAAAGGATAAATCCCATAGTCGCAGTAAAAGCCGAGAAAAGAAAAGGTCAAAAAGCAGAGAGAAGAGTCACAAGCACAGAAGTGACGAGAGGAGAGGTCGCTCAAGGAGCAAAGATAGAAATGTTCATAAGAAAGAAAAGGAGGCAGAATCTGATCACAGTAAAGATAGAAATAAGGGTCATGAGTCTGACAAAAAGCATAAAGAAGACACAAAAGGTAGAAATGGTGAGAGAACCAGGACAAAGTCCAGAAGTAAAGAGAGAGCTGCCAAAAAGGATGAGCACAGATCAAGCAGCAGAAACAAAGACAGAGGTAGGACTTCAGCATCAAAAGAGAGAGAAGAAAAAAGAGAGAGGGGCAGAGAGAGGGGCAGAGAGAGGGGCAGAGAGCGCAGCAGAGAGCGCAGCAGAGAGCGCAGCAGGAGTCGGGAAAGAAGACACAACAGTGATAGGGAGAGTAAGAGACAAGGAACATCCCGGGATAAAGAACATCGAACAAGAAGCCCAGACAGAAGTAAGGCTAGGGACTCGCACAGAGGCAGGCGCTCGAGAAGCAGGAGTGGCAGGCGAGACCGAAGCAGGGATCGATCCTCTCATAGAAAAGTCAGAGACAGAGAGGCTGCCGGCCAGAGGAGGAGACGCAGTAGCAGTAGCTCTGAGAGTGACAGAGAAGAGAAAAAGAAGAGTCATAGGAGCCCAGATTCTAAAAGAAGAGACAAGTCCAAAGACCGAAGGAGCCCGGCCAGCCAAAGACCAGACAGTACAAAAGGCAAAGATAGAAATGATAGCAAGAGGAATCGGTCGGGGTCTAGCTCCAGCTCTGACAGCAACTAAACGCGCAATGTTCTTATTTTCTACAGCGTATATGTAGTACGCAGTGTCAGCTTTCCATCTACAGTGGGGCACAATCACAGTCCTCATACAGTACAAAATAAACAGTTCTGCCAAAGATAACATGACTGTAAAAGGTTCCTCAAAGCTAATTACTTGACTGTTAAATAACTGTGGTATTCAGATAACAGACTGTAGAAAAGACCTTAAATAAAAAGGCTCATACCTGAAGGTGCAAACTGTAGCATCCTCAACCTTTGGCTGAAGTTTGGACTTTATGGGGATTGTGGGTTTGTCCACCACTGAGTGTGTAACACAGTTAACTGGTAGCTGACATTTTGGAGCCATTCTAGAAACAAAGGATTTGTAACTACAAAGTGTGTGTACTGCACAGGCAGGGCTGTAAACGTACCAGGTATTCTTCTAAATTTTACATTATTTAATCGCGTGAAGTCAGATTGGAGGCAAGTTTTCTTTTTGTTGTTGTTGTTTTTCTGAATTTTACATCATGTGGTAAATTCTGTAATTCTGTCTTGACTTAAAATTTTCTCTGATTTTAGTTTGTTTTTAAAAAAAATTTAAAGAGGGGGAGAAAAAGATTTTGAAGGTATCCTCGAGTTATTTTAATGTCAATCAGCCTGGAAGAAAACACTCGTGTCTTGCATGCTCATCTTTGTCATTGTGTGTCAGATTATGTACACCCATGATGTTTCTTTTGTTTGTTTTTTTTAACCATTTACTGTAATTCTGTTGAAAGAGAAAATGTTAATGCCAAGCTGTTAAGTATAAGATAAAAGCAGTTTGTTTCTGTTCTGTTTGGTTCAAACTGATTTTAAGAACTGCTGGAGGGTTTGAAGAATTAAAAGGCTCTGTTTGATTTTAATTCATTGTTTTTTGTTTTTATTCGTTAAGTGATACCGTTATTAGTGAGTCATTAGTGGTTGTATCACTCTGTCGTTGCAGTGGAAATCCGTTCCCAGGTTATTTTTAGTTTGGATGAGTCATCTTTCCATCATTTCAAATAACAAATTCTGAGTGATGTTCTTTTACTCCCTTCAAAGCAAGGGAGTATGAATTCTGTTTGTCTTAGTCTAGTGTCCAGTTTTCAAGATATCATTTTCAAATTTTGTGTGATTGTTGTTGCCATAACGGCTAAAGCTGATGTAATTTTTTTTCCCCTAAAATGTATAATCTTCAACCTTCAATATATAGTAGGCTTTGGGGAACATGAGTACCGAGATTGGCCAAGCACCCTTATTCTTAGCACCCAAGGTTAAAGTTGACCTTAAAAAAACAAATTCTAGAAACCATATCAAGTACTATATAAAAGGGCATACAGAGGGCTGTGTAACACACTTTTTGTATTATAATACAATGCCCCACAACCTCACATTGATACATTCATGCAACGTGAAACTTCGAGTATCTTAAAATCTCAAGTTTTATAGTTTATATAGCTAAAGTTTGAAGCAGAATTGGCTGAAATTATATGGGTAAAGATTATAAAATGCACTTTTAGTATATAGTGCTTGAAGGTCAAAGTTCAGGATCATACTAATTATGAAAAAGCTTAAGTTTCCTTTGGATCATCTCCAAACTTCAGAGCAATATATTAGTTATCGGGGTGCATAAGCACGTTCCTTGTTTGAGCTCTTTAAAACGTTGTTGTTTAAGTAGAACATGACTTCACAATGACACAAAGATTAATGTACTACACTACATTTCTATATTAACGATGCTGACATCAGCATAAAGCAGCAATGTTTTAGTGTAGCCCTTTCCCTTCAAGGCAGTGGTCATGTGGTTCCCACAGTTTGTGTCGTGGCCCCCTAGTGGGATATGAAAGTACTGCAAGTAGGGCACAAGAGGTTGTGGGAAGTCTGGGGCCTATCTCGGCTGTCATAGAGCAAGACAGGCACACGCTGGACAGATTGTCAGTCCATCACATGGTTACCTGTGCTCAGATGAGCTAGTGGATTCAAGCCAAGGACCTTCTTGCATTGAGACACCAAAGTGAATTACTCTTCTGTTCCTCAATATATTAGTTATATATTAGTTTAACATTGCCATTAAATATTCACATTTTAAAAATACAGGACCAGCAAAACAGTGGTATGAGAACATATTCATTCCTGATCACTGACTGTAGATAAAAGTTATTATACTGTTATTGTTTCTGATCTATTTCTGAACTTCAACTCTGCTTGTATTTTGTCAAAAAAATAAAGGGGAGCAGTGGCTAACAGCCAGTAAATAAACTCATCAGAAGATCAAAATTGACCAATGAAAAAAACAAAGAGAATATATTAAACTTGGACAATGAACAAAATTGTCTTTAAAGTTGAGGTTGAGACACAGAAGATTTCTATATTTTGAAATAAGCCATGGCAGTCTCAACCTTGGTAATGATGGCTTTTTACCACTGGTCTCATTGTTTAGTGGATGTTTACCATGACTAAAACCTTCAAAACATTACGGTTTATTAAATACAACATGGGCTCCCTGGCCGCAGGGAGAGTAAGGAGGCACAATCAGTATCAAGATGTTTTTAGCATGTTTGAAAGCAGGTTCAAAAACCTCTGAGCAGATTAACTCTTGAGTTTTTAGTCCCAGAAAACCTGAGTATGTTGTCTCTGAGTTCAGCTCGTTACTAGGATTCACCATGGCAACAGATAAATAAAGATCAGAGCCTCTATTTAAAATCCAGTGGACTAATACGAATCTTAGTGTGGTCCGTGACATTTATATTAAAGAACCGGATGGAAGAAAAGAGCTTTGTCTACTTAGTGATAATCACAGACAGCTTCAAATACACAGTGCAGTTTACACTCATCATGATAATTTGGGACTTTTATTGATTTCTTTGAACTGTTCTTTTTACAGGTTGAAATGATCGTGCAGCACACATCTTTAATAACCTTAAAAAAAACAAGAACTGAGTACACAAGTTTGAATTTAATTTAGATTTGTCTAAACCACACAGGGTCAAAATTATACATGCACCCCAGCTAATCTTTCTTAAATGTCCCTTAGCAAGTTGCACCTCAAACAGACCTCAAGCTGCAGCTCTACAAGCTGAAGTTCGTTTAAAATGGTTGGTTTCCTGGCATAAATTTGTTTTTTTAAGCATAGTTCACAGATTTTCAATAGGATTCTGGTCCAGACTTTCAGAAAGCTATCCCAGAAGCTTAATGCCAGCCTGCTTTATTCCTTCCAACACTGGTTTTTATGTGTGTTTGGGATCATTGTCCTGCTGGAACACCCAGTTGTGTCCAAGTTTCAATGGTCTAGCTCTGAATTTGAGATAAAGTTGAAGAATTTGTCAATAATCGTCCTTCATTATTCTATCCACATTGTGCAATGTACCAGCACCACTGACAGCAAAACAGCCAGAGCACGATGGTACCACCGCCATGCTTGACAACTGGTACAGTGTTTTTAGGTTTTCATGAGTTTGTTCATGAAACCTGATAGCAAGCAGGTTAGGTTCACACAGCCTGACTCAGGAACAGTGTTTCCCTCATATCAGAGTTAACAAACTCACACTTACTGAACCTGCTTTCTGGAAGTGCACTCAAACTGGATGTAACCTATCACCATGTGAATCCAAGTCTTCTCTTGGCATCCTGAATATCTACAGCTTGGTGAAGCTTTTTGATGTTCTGGGTGGCCAATGACACGTATTTGGGCATCTGAGCTCCAGTGCGGTCCTGAACAAGGTAACTTGGCCTGACTCCACTAAAAACAGGACCGGACCCACCTCCGATCCCTTCCCTCGCAGCTTTACAAAGTGGAAACACGTTTCGCTGAGCCTCTGCTGCAGCATTGATGATTTGCTGTGAATACTGCTGGAAGCGGTTTTCCTCTTCAGCGATGAGTTCTGCATTCTTCACTTCAAACTCATGTTCCTGTTGTCTCAGCTGCTGAAGTCTGGCACCTTTTTCAGCCTGTATTTGCAAGGCAAAGGCAAACGAGTTTCAGTGAAGAAGGTGCAAAGTTTCTGATTAAAACTTACGTTTTGGCCGACATTACCATTTGCGCAGCATTGAAGTCTTGCACCTCTCTTTCTTCTTCTCTGATTTTCTTAACCTTTAGTTGCTGCTTCTCAGTAAATATTCTGTCAGCCTCTTTCTTGGCCTGCAGTGCTTCTTGGGCCTTCTTCCTCTCTATTTTGTCCTTCTCCTCCTTCTCTTGTCTCTGGTAAAACAGTTTGCATTACACACATGATTACATTTTGTCAGCAACAATATGGATTTCTCTACACAGAAAAGACACATTGGAGGATATATATACACTGTGATGGTATATTGAAATAAATAGAGCTTGTGTACCACTTTGGAATATTTAAACATCTGCAACTCAGGGATCTTCTAACCCTAACCCATGTAGTTTACGAGCACCCAAAGCTGTTGAGCTCATAAATAAAGCTCTTAAGAAGACATGGGAAAGTGATTTAAGTCTGAAACAGGATGAAAAAGAATGTAAAATAATGTGTACGAGCAGTAAAAGGTATTTAAGGTACGACTCTTTCAATTTAAGATCATGCATTGCCTTACTTTCTGTATACTGTTGAATACCATTATAAATGTGTCCATTAAAAATAAAGAATGCATTTACAACGAGACATTTATGTGATGAGATGTGTTGGGGCAGGAGAGAGGATTGTGGTTTTTTTCTTGTAAGTTTAAATAAAAACTGTTAATTAGGGGGGATGGCACGACATTAAGAAAAATTGGACTTAGAGGAAACACACTGGATGTTTCATGCTCGGTTTGAGATACCATTAGCTCTCTGTGTACACTGATGGACTTCAACATTGCAGCTTTCTTCTCATCCTCCTCCAGTTGCTGCTGCGCCTGTTTTGCCTCGCTCTCTGCGACAGCCTTTGCGATCTTCTGCTCCTCGCTGACAGCTTGCTCCTGCTGTGTGACCGTCAGTTTGTTTATGATCCTGTCTCTACGTGTCTGGGCCTCTCTAGAGAAGAAAATGCATACGAGTATCCATTATATTTAAGAAGATGTAGCACTGGAGATACTTTGATCCAGAGCTATTTATTGATATATACTGTTTTACTCTGTCTTACCTAAGCAGCTCTTTTTCTTTTTCTTTGCGTAACTTGATGATTTTTTGCTTAGTAGAGAGAAACAGTTTCCTTTGCTCCTCTTCAGCTTCCCGTTTCTGAGCATCCGTGGCTCTTACGAGGTCTCTGTTGGTGATATGCTCCTGTAAAATGCATTAAATAAACTTAATGTCCAGTGAACTAAATACTAGATAAGATTCAGATAAGAGCCTACCTGGCGAGCTTGCATGAGGCTTCTTTTCTGATTTGCTTGTCTTTCTGCCTCCACCCTTTGCTCCAGCTGATGCAGCGCTTGGAGACGCTGGATTTCGTCTCCATCCTTCTTGCTCTCCAGCTTCTGTCGCTCTCTCAGCAGCTCATTTTCTTTTATTCTGAGGAAAAGTAATCATATAATTGTCATTGTCCTGGGGTAGTGGTGTTTTGGGGATTTAAAATTCTTAACACATACAGCTGGAGCCTGATTGTTAGGTCTTACTGGTTTCTCAGGTCTTCTGCAGCAACCTGTCTCACAAGCTTCCTCTGCATTGCCTTCTCCTGCTCCTGTTTCGAGGCTTCATCCTCTCTAGTCTGTACCATATGCAGAAATGCTTTGTCCACATCTATATTGGCACTCTTTCTTCTTTGTTTAAGCTCAATCTGAGCATCCCTCTCCTTCAGCACCTCTGTCAGCAGGAGTGCACTCTGTGGAGGAAGTGTTAATCATTTGTTAGGTGAAATTGTGCAGTTTTATACACAAGTGGCATAATAATGCACAAGCGAGACTAACATGTAGTCCTTTGACTCTGTCGGTTTGACAGTAGAGCTGAGTCTTGGCTTTTTCAATAATCTCCTTCCGCCTCTGCTCCTGGTATTTTGCTTCTTCTAAATCAGCCAGTCTCATTTGCTCCTCCTCAATTTCCTTTCGAATCTTCTTTTCCTGCAGCCTTTTCAGCCTTTGTCCCTGTGACAAGACATAAGTGTACGTAAGATGCAGTGTGTTTTTGTCTTTGTGTTCCAGCTCTTTTCAACCTAGCAAGTGCACATGACTTTATTAGTATAAATCTAATCTTAGGAAATGTCTCTCAACATGGAACTTACATGGAGGGTATCAGGCCAAAGTTTCACCACCTCCTGTGACTGCAGGTGTAGGTTCTCTCGCTGTTTAGCTGCCTCTCTTATTCTCTTCTCTTCTTTATTAACCCCACACAGTTCATCTTGAATCCTCAGCCATTCAGTCTTACGTAAGACAGTAACATGTCGGAGGTCTGGTGGCTGCATAGCTCTAATGGCTTCATCTGCTGACACATTAATAAAGAAATTACCACTGGAACATGTGCTACAGCAACCACTGATCACACCAAGGTTCCTACTACGTCCCTAGAAGATATTATACTCATATAGAGAAAAAAACCACAACACCCCACTTGTAAAATAACTGACTTTCATAGTTGTACTTCTTGGTTGAAGTGAAGTGAAGCAGGATCTTGGAAAGACTTTCAAAATTTAAAATCAAAAGCACTTATAGGCTAATAGCCTCGACAAACAAATAGCTTAAATAAATGAGCATTACATTCGGCTCCATCTAGAGTTTTTGGTTCAATAATGGCTTAAAACGGCTCTGGTAGCAAAGGTTAACTATATAACTACACATAATAAACTTTGAAATATTTGTTTGGCTCTCACCATTCTTACTAGCTCCTCTACGACGGCCGTACAGAACCACCGCTGCCATTCCTATCGGATGGAGTGGCTACTATTATAGAAAATAATGTCAAACACAAAAAACAAAGTAAAGGTTCTCTTTTATTTTATTATAGTTGAAAGCTGGCGTTCATCAGACTGCCCGCTCTACGTAGCCTGAGTTTGTTGCGTCGTATCCAGGCAATGACGGAACCAATCAGAATCATCCTCTGAATACTGATAGGCAGAGCCCTCGGAGGGTCAGCGGGGCTCAGGAAGTGATTAGCCGGTGTTGTGCCAAAAAGTGATTGTCTGCCAAAAACTGATTTCCAATGTTTCTGTGTATTTTTTATGTGTAATATCTTTACGTATGTTCGTAAATAGACTTCGGTGAACAGGGTTTACAAAGGGGTTATATAGAGAATTAAAACAATATCTGTTTTTCAAGTATCTTTACAACTCTCTGCTATTGTACTTACATTATAACCAATCCGGTCCTTTATCCCCACTTAAAATATTTTTACAGAAATATTGTAATATTTGCTGCCATTTCTGCTGTCCTCTTGGCCAACTTACTCTTACAAAAGACATTTTTAATGTTAATGAGATTTTTTTTAACTGTTTAAATAAAGGTTATATAAAAGTCACTGCCAAAAACTGATTGCGGCTTCTACCTTGTTACACGAATGTTGTTTGTGGCTCAAGATGACTTTATGTCATCCATGAGGGATGCATTTGACATATGTTTCACATATTATAGCCCAACAAGTTACTTATAGCAGTTTAAATACGAGCAATCAGTTTTTGGCAAATACCGGAAATCAGTTTTTGGCAGACACCGGCATGTGAACACAGAGAGAAAGCTCTGTTTTTCTCAAATTAGTAGGCAATAAATCCATTGATCTACAACAGTATTTTATACCGCAGTCAAGTGTATATATACACACTCGTATACACTCTGAATTCATTATGTAAAAAACTAGGGAAAATGAATGGCGTGACACACGTTTTTTTGTGATCTTTCCATAGTTATACACAATTTCTGCATGGGGATGCATGTTCAGTTATCTCACTGACACCAAGAGGAGAAAAGTGGTTGTCTAAACTTAGAAAGAACAATCTTGTCTATGGTTTAAAACAACATCAAATATGTAAATTAATTTTTTCTAAGCACCACATTTGTACTTTGTACAAATTTGTTTTTTTCTTACAAACATAGACCAGAACGCTGTGAAGTACAATGTTTGGTTTATTAAAAACAACAAGCAGGTAAAGTTTTTCTCATTGCAGTCTTCAGGCTGAGTCCACCAGTGATTCACGTGCTGACAGTTAGGGCTCAGTTTTTACTACTTTTACTACTCTGATGTGTCAAAATATGCCCACTGACAAAGCCTGTAGTTATGAAAAAAGGTTAAAAGAGTAACTGAAAGTAATAGATGAATGGTTCATAAAGTTTTTATTTACAGTATACTAATTAAACATGATGGGAAATCTGATGACAAAGATGGAGTCTCTGATTTGGACAGTGATTCTGGTTTGTAATAGGACTCCTGGCAATTTCAGATTAAATAATTTTGTTGTCTTTACTCTTGTTTAAGATCTTGGTCAATGAAATCCATTGTAAAATCTGGTCCTTTAGGCATATGCAGCTGTGTGACCATGACAGATGTGCTAAATTTACTGAGCCAGCAGTGAAACATGGCCTGTCATGTGCTGCCTAATGAGTCAGGTGATGAACAGTGTCTGTTGAATTAAGACTCGCCTGACCTGACTTACTGTTAAATGGGGAGAGTTATGGACCAATTTGATCTTTAGGTGATTACATCTCTCAGATCCTTTACTTTGCTACTTATGTTTCAGCTGTTATAGTTTATACTCAGTTATTTGATAGAGTTTTGAAGGTTATTCTGAACTGTGTTTCATACAAGGCTATGCTGGTAAACTCTGAGAAACAAAATATGGATCTAGAAATAAGCATAATCAACACCTCATGATTAGAATTTGTTTTCAATTTGTAGCAGAGTTTCACTGAACGTCGGAGACAGGCTAAGAATAATATTTTTCTACTGTTTGTACTTAGTAAAGGTAAAGTACTTCATAGTACTTACAAACTAAAGATGTATCCCTTTCCAGCTATGAATGCGGTTTATGTGTTTACTTTTATTTGCAATCTTTCAGTTTCATTTTTTCTAATTTGTACAGCATACAATTCATATATTATCCCTGGTATAACTAAAAACTATGCATCGTTTAGAGTCTCGAGTTAGGGATTGGTGTATGGATAAGCTACACTGAGTAACCTTAATATCATCTGATAGTTGCTATACTGCTTGTATTACATTTAATAAGCCATTGCTGCTCTATTGAACTTACAATATTTTACCTTTTTATATATTATTTTTTATTTCAGTTTACACTCATTTCCCTTCAGTATATGTATCTGTTTAGATTAGTTTGATACTTATTGATATATTTTTGTCCTATTCTGTTTTATTCAGCAACATATCATTCTACTTATTGGCACTATTTCTTATATGTATTGTGTGTTTGTCTTAGTTTTTAACTGCTCTAACAAAAGCATTTTCCATCTTTGCCATAAAGGAAACATATCCTATCCCATCATATAAAATAAAAGCTAGCAATCAGTTAAAGAAAATCTCAAGTTGACAAATAAAAGTATGTACAAAATAAAACACCCTATCCAAATAAAATCCAAGTCAATAGAAATTTTTAAATGAGGATTTCATTTATCAAGGGAAAAAAGTTTACAAGCCTGGCCCTATATGAAAAGGAATAATGAATTAACTGTGATAAACCATTGATTTTGGAAAGTTAAGCTTCATTAGCTAATACGAAGCCTTATTGCTGCCAGACTTGTTGAATCCAGAAATCACTTAAATAGAACCTGCCTGACAACGTGAAGAAGGCTAAAAGCTCTCAAAATCTAAAGAAACAGCTGAGAAACAAAGTCATTGACATCTATCCGTCTGAAAATGGAAATGAAAATTACTCCAAATGACTGCGTTCTGCTGTTTCAGGTGCTTCCATGACATGACTCCAGAAGGACATAAAATAACTCAACTGCAGGCCTCACCTGCCTCAGTTAAAGTCGGCATTCATTATTTAATAATAAGAAAGAGACTGGGTAAAAAATATCATCCATGGGAGAACTCCAAAGAGAAACTCACAGCTGAGCAAAAAGAACACAAAGGCTCATCTCACATTCACCAAAAGAAACCTTATATAATATGAGTTTAATTTATATGAAGCTTTGAGTCCCGTTAAATCTGACATAAAACGAATACAGCATTTCAATTAAAAACAAAACAAAACATCACATCAGCATGGTGGTGGTAGTGTGATAGCCTGTGGCAGGACAGTGATATGAAGCACACCAGCTAGTCCACTGAATGTCCCCAAAAAATAAAAGGAAGGTTAGATGGAAGATTGAGATGCTTTGACATGACCTTAAACTGGCTATTCACACCAAACGTCTCCCACTGTGGCTCAGTTAAAGCATTTCTGCAAAGAAGAGTGGGCCAAAATTCCTCCATGTGAAATGTGAAAGACTCATTGCCAGTTATCACAAAAGCTTGATCGCAGTTCTTGCTGCAGAAGTGGCACAAGTAGTTATCGGGTTTAGGAATAGCTTTTTTCACTTAATAGTTTGAATTATGGTTTAAAAACTGCTTTTTGTATTTACATGTATGTGTGACAAATGTGCAAAATAATAAATAACGCTGATCCATTTTAACAGGAGGCTGTTGCTAACCTTGAACCAGCACTACGTGTAGTCTTACAAACCAAAAGCCAGTATTAGCCTCAGTTAGAGTACTTCTGCACTTTTATTTTGAATGCAGGCCATTTCCAGGATTTCCAGTATGCATTGTTCGGATTTGACTTTCTATGCTTTGAGAGCTGCAGGCGGATCCACGTAGAAAGGGGGCGTCTTAAATCAGAGACGACCATTCAAAACCGGCAGAAGGAAAAAAAAAAGAAAAAAGAAGCAACTCCCCGATCCATCCATCCATCTCTTCTCCCAGATCACTCAGCACCCACCGGTGGCCCACCAACGAGCGACCCGCAGAGAAAACACCAAGATGGCCCCGATCTCCATCAAAACCGTGCTGATTAGTGAAAGTGTCGACCCTCGCTGCAAGACGATTCTGGAGGAAAATGGCATCCGAGTCACGGAGAAGCAGAACATGACTAAGGATGAATTAATCGCGGAGATAAAGGTAGTAATGGCACTCTGCGTTATATTGCGTGATTTCTTCACATGCACCCGCTGTCGGGTTTATTTTTTTCTTCCTACCAAGCAGGTTTCTATAAAGTTTAGTCTAAAGCCGCTTTCGCTCTAATCGGTGCGCATGTGCCCCTGCACGCCTAAAAAAGTTTTTGCGGACTAGCAGCCGGCATTTTTTATTCCGTAACACAATTCAACCTGACACGTGTAATTAAATGATCCCGGCAGCCAGTTAAAAACTGATTTATTCGGTTAGTACCGCCCATTGTGAAGCTGATGCAACTCATTCGTGGTGTTGTGACTATTGCCGCACGGTCAGACCTCCTATCTGCTGCAAGTGCATCGGGCGGCCATTGATTCCACTTCTACCCCCAACCCAAACTATTCCATCAATCCCACATTTTCTCCACAGAGCCAATGTGTGTATGTCTAAGAATATGTGAACAAATTCAATTTGTCAGATTAGAAATAATGAGCTGTTCTCATGTAAGCTGAATGGACTGTACAGGGCTGGCTCTAAAACTTCTGGTGCCCTAAATGACATGAGGCCCCTGCAGGGGTGTCTTAACATTATTGTACACCCTGGGGCTGTGAGCCTTTTGGAGCCCCCATAGTCCAAAATGTATTTATTTTTAAAAATTTATTTTAGCCTATTCTCAATAAACATTTCAATGTTGAATGACCATTGGATGGCTGTTTCTCAGCATCTAGTCTTAAATTAAAAAAAAAAAACATAGCTCTGAGATGAAAATGGACTGGTTGTGTTGCTTAAATAATGCCTGTACATCCTTGTTGGGCTTTCTAGCAAGAAAAAGCTTCTGTTCAAGAATTTTTAAATGATTTATTATGCTTTTGTCCTCTAGAATAAAATAAATCAAGAATATACACCACAAGGGTAACACAAAGTGTTCATCTCTCACACTGAGCTAACTGATCTAATAACTGGCTGCAACACAGGCTAATAAATCACCATGCAACAAATGGGATAGAATTTACATGAAGATCAACATAAGCGGCTTAAAAGTGTCCTTTATAGTTAATAAGAATAACATTTGGTAATAGTAGTGTGTGTGTGTGTGTACACGAACCAGATGTTGTTTGGCACTCTGCTGACAACTATTTAACAACGTTATCAGTCAGATGTCATTTTGCAGCATGATCAGTTTTGAATGCTGCAGTTTCAACCATTAAAAAAAAAAAAAATCTTTACGATCTTTGTTTTTTTGTTTGTTTGGGTTTTTTTTTGCTTTTTAGTCTGTATTTAGACAAGAAAGTGGAAAGAAGAGAGGGAAATCTGAGAGCAGGAAAAAGACACACAGTGAATGGTCTTGAAGCAGATTCAAACCCAGAACTCGGCACCTGAAACAACACCTGTCTGTGTCATGTCATGTGCCATGACATGACACAGACAGAGATATAAAATCACATTTTATTGTGGAAAAAAGTTATTTGCATGGTTAACAGGTGTCCCCCTGGCAATGGGAAACTATAGAAGTCCATGTTACATTGTAACAGGGGAAAAACCCCCACTATAACCTGTCTTGTAACATTTCTGGTTGAACAGAGGTAAATCATTTGGCATAAAACAGGCCAAAGATCAGTGTTAGAAATGAGGAATTAATGAGAATTATTTAGTAAGTATATCATATCCTGGCATAGGATTTTTGACTGGTTCACAGTTTTTATGCTGCTCAAAATAACTGACACCCATTGACTCTGTGTGAACTATTGGGTGTATTTAAAACAGCTCTGCTTCTTTCTGAATCTCAGGACTATGATGGCCTCGTGGTTAGATCTGCAACCAAGGTAACAGCTGATGTTATCAGTGCTGCTAATAATCTCCAAATTATTGGAAGAGCTGGGACCGGTGTGGACAACGTAGATGTTCCTGCCGCTACCAAAAAGGGCATTATTGTCATGAAGTAAGCCTCCAGTTTAAATGCAGATTTTTTTCACTGTGCAGTTCCAGTATACCACTGACTTTACTTTATAACTGTGTTTTTCTGCAGCACGCCGAGTGGCAACACGATCAGTGCTGCTGAGCTGACATGTGCTCTGCTCATGAGCCTCTCAAGGCAAGACGAGTCATGTCATTTCTGAACAATTGCCGAGAAGCTCTGTGGTTGTAATTGAAGTGCAGTAATATTCCATTATTACGTTGATCTGTTTTCAGAAATGTGCCACAAGCAGCGATGTCAATGAAGCAAGGAAACTGGGATCGCAAGAAGGTAAAAGCATTTTCGCTTGCTCTCCAGTGTGCTGTTTGAACGGCTGTTTGCACTGGGAGCATCAAGCCATTACTGTTGCATGGTTGGCTCCATTGTCCACTCAGTTGTGAATAATCAGATGGGACACTTGGATCTGTGTACTTTGAGATTTTTGGAGGTGGGTCATTGTTTTGCTTCCGATTTTTCAGTTCATGGGCGCAGAGCTGTACGGCAAAGTGCTCGGAATAGTCGGACTTGGAAGAATAGGAAAGGAGGTCGCCTCGAGGATGCAGTCATTTGGCATGAGGGTCAGCATATGATATCTGCTCACAGTTACTGTGATATTTAAAATAAACAGGCATAAAAAGATGACAGGTTGTTTTCTCCTTAACAGACTATTGGCTATGATCCAATCACTCCTCCAGAGGTGTCAGCCAGCTGGGGAGTGGAACAGATGTCTCTGGAGCAGCTCTGGCCCCAGTGTGACTACATCACTGTCCACACTCCCCTGTTGCCCTCTACTGTCGGTGAGCTAAACACCAATCATATGTCGGTCGATTATAACGGTGGCGCAAAGTCCATCAGCAAGATGTGGAATTTCTCTTTGATGTTCCCAAGGTCTGCTTAACGATGAAAGCTTTGCCAAGTGCAAGAAAGGCGTGAAGGTTGTGAACTGTGCAAGAGGGGGCATCATCGATGAGGAGGCTCTGCTCAGAGCCTTGGAGTCTGGACAGTGTGGAGGAGCAGGCCTTGACGTCTTTGTGGAGGTTTTTCTTTTTGTCAAATTGATTGATTGACTTTATTTTTATTAAATAAAGAGATGTTGTTGCTTAAATTTCACATTGTCTTTATGTTTTTGGCTACAGGAGCCACCTAAGAACCACTCACTGGTGGAGCATCCCAATGTCATCAGCTGCCCTCACCTGGGAGCCAGTACGAAGGAGGCTCAGGCTCGCTGTGGGGAGGACATTGCCCTGCAGATCGTGGACATGGTGAAGGGAAAGAACCTGGTCGGAGCAGTAAGTCCTACATGCTCGTCTTAATACTGTGTTTAAAAAATAACTCCTCAGACCAGAGTTATAAATTTGCTAAAGGGCTACTGAAGTGATTGTTTGGCGGATTTGTGTAAAATGAATCGCTAAAGAAGCCTAAATATTCTCAAGCTTCAAAAGCATCACTATCAACAAATCAGACTTCATACCCACAGTTATCTGTACAGGAAGTAGTGGACTGTTTTACAGACTGCCGTGCAGCAGGTCAGAAGAAAACAGGAACCTAATGGATATCACAGCAGTGGTTATTAGCTTTCTTTGTCAAGCCAGGCTTTCTGCTTCGGGTTCTGTCCACACTTGCCATAAAGTGGGAATTTGATGCATCATTTCACTTTTCATCTGCACCAAATGGACAGCAGAATATGTCAAGTATTATCAGATAAGCAGATGATTATAAAGCTGTGAAGAATATAAAAAATAAAACTGCAGCGCTGTTTCTGGAAATAAGACAAGCGAGCAATGCTCGCAGAAAACCGTCAGTCTCAGGAATTTGTGAGTTAAATTTTTCTTTATTTCTTTTACTCCATGTGCCGTCAGTGCTGCAGTTTATTTTGAATATGACAGCTGCACATTGGACATCTGGAGCTTTAAAACTGATATATTTTATTGTTTGTTTAGTACAAAAAACATAAAGCAAACAGTGGTGATACATACAAAGAAACAGAGACTGAGCAGGAAACAGTATCAGTAGATAATCCAGTTTGATCACATTTGGAGGGTGTTGGTAAAAAAAAATTATAAAAAAAAAAGCCCTCAACTAAAATAAATAATTATAACCTTTTTTTAAAAAAAGAAAAAAGAATGATTTTGTAACAGATTTTAAACTGTTCTCCTTATGCAGGTAAATGCTCAGGTCTTGGCTAGCACGTTCTCCCAGGAGTCGCAGCAACTGATTAAACTCGGAGAAGCCGTTGGATCTGTTCTTCAGTCTTTCAGCGCGTCTAAGAAACCATTCAGTCACGTTCAAATTACTACACAAGGTAACATTTCTGGTTTAACCAGTTTCCTGTAACCAAGCGACCTCAAGGAGAGTTCATCTCATAGGAAGGAAAAATACTAGGAAGCAGTTTTTCCTCCCTCTGCTGGTGTCACAGTGAAACTGTCCAATCAGTCGTGTGGGTTTATAAGCTATTATAGGAATATCATTTCTGTGTAATTTCTTTTGTCTTTTTTTTTCTAAAACAGTTTTACTTTAAAATATTTTGCCTATAATTAAAAGCTTTTTGCACTCTGCTCAACAAACCAGGGGATTGCATGAAGTCCTCCACTGGTTACATGACTTCAGCTGTGCTGGTGGGTTTACTCAATCATGAATCAGGATGTTGCCCGAACCTCATCAACGCGCTGAGCTTAGCTAAGGAAACTGGAATCACGGTACACCGTCAATTTATTCAGGCAAATAAAACATGAGAAAAACAAGTGGAATATATGTCAAATAAATCTTTTTCCTTTATCTCAACTTCTTCAGGTTTACCAGGCCCACTGTGCATCTGCCGGGGCCACTGAAGGAGTGTGTAAGGTGGAGATTGCGGCCAATGGCTGCAGCTACAAAGCCAGCGGTTCAGTTCAAGGTGGAGCACCTGTCCTCCTGGAGCTGTGCAACAGTGTGTTCAGACAGCCCATCTCTCTCACTGGAAATCTGCTGTTCTTTAAGGCCCCTGCGAATCCTCAACTCCTGTCCTCACTGGCTGGTAAGAAAATGTAGACATCAAAACTATAATCTGTGAATATAAAAGATTTCACTGTACACAAATGGCCTCCACAGTCATCAAATCTCAGAGCAGGTTTGGGACATGGTTGAAGCACAGATGTGCTGCCAACAAATCTGTAGCAACTGTGCAATTCTATCATATCAATACTGGTTTGTTTCAGCACCTGTTTGAATCCATGCAACAAAGTATTAAGCGAGAGAAAAAGCAGGTCCAACCCAGTAGTGCAATAGAGTCGCCACCCTCTGGACAATAGATAGAATGCACAAACTCTCCCTCATTGTATATTCAAATGTATATTCAACATTCACAATCAGTAACTGAGAAAAGTTTCTTTTCAGTGTTTTACGAATTAATTTATGACTTCCATTAGTTCCATCAGTTTTGGAGGTTAAGGCAGTAACCTTAAACACAATATAAAGAGTCAAAATTGTTTCTCACTTCAGAACAATTAAATGGAAAGTTTAGGTTGGTGGTAGATAGTTTGCTTGTCTGTTAAAATGTGTGTCTGAAAACAAAGCATGCATTCTTGTTGTTTTTCCTCAACTGCTTCTTTACGCACATTTGTTTTTGAGTTTGAATTTAGATGAAAGCTGGCCCTGAGTTGTGAGAACTAAATTGTAACCTTCACCATGTTTCTTTTCTTTCCATTCACACCTATTTTCTCTCTTCAATTGTTCTTTGTTTAGGAGTGTTGGCCACAGAGGGAGTGGAGATTGAGTCTTTCAGTGCTCCTGCAGACCGCTCTGGGGATCTGTGGTATTGTGTGGGGGTGTCCTCTCTCTTGAGAGATCTCAGTGCCTTGAACTCCGTGGTGAAGGATGCAGCGCAGCTCAGCTTTTAAATGACAGCGCAAAGCACTTACAGAGGCACTGAATAGCATTCAGGATGTGAGATCTGTAACATTTTCAGGAGCGTCTAATATAAATGATCCGGTCTTTGTGTTTACAGCTAACAACTTGTGCAGAAGTTGCAGTTTAAAACCTGCATTTTATAACATTCCAGTGTTTAGATGTTTTTATTAACTTGTAGAAGTAGAAATTAAATAAAAATGTTTGTTGTACGCTGCTCAGTTTGTTTGATCCTCTTAAAGAAGACTTTCTAATATGAACGCCTTATATTTTAATATTTTAAAAATACTTCACTACACAGCTCGAGTTCAGTACGACAGCCCTTCAATAATTCCTCTATTAAAATGTTCAATGTGTGATTTGTGTCGGTTCTATGGGGGTTTTTTTGCCCCACTGTTATTAATTTTTGGTAAGATTACACAGTAAAGGGCTGCACAACACATCCCAGAGCTAGTGGCAGAAAGCTGCTTTGTAGGTTGTAGCAAGCAAGCAACAACACAACTTTTTTTCACATGTAAATCTGTTCCTGTGGCATCATGGAAATCTCACTCACTTTAGATCATCTCATCTCACTACTTTCCACTTCTAAATAAGAATACATTTCAGCTCATTGTCTCAAAACAGAGTAGCCAGAAATAGGCATTTACTTTCTGTAGACCTTCAGAAAATATGAGTCCTACCACATGCAGTGCATATGCTCAGTTCTCTGAATCCTTAAGCAAAGATATATTTTACTCCATCCTCCCAGAAAACCACAGTGGATGCCACAGTAGTATATTTTTCAACAATAAATAAATAAAGAGATTAAATAATGGAATCTGTGGAATCGTTGCATGAAAAACTTAATTCAATCTGTGTCCGCTGCCTAATCAGTCATGCAGTTAGTCCAGCCTACACAGCAATCTGTTTAATCCACAGCAAAGCGCTATGGCTTGTGGTAAATGTCAGATACAACAGTCCTTCTGCATCCATATATTGGATGATGGATTTGAAACAAGCATTTCACATTTGGATTGTTCACTCTTTAACGACCTGTTGTCACTAATTTTCAGTAAAGTTGTTGTGTAATTTTGCATACCTCAGGCTTTTCTTCCTCATTTCCCTTCCTTAAGAACGACTTCTTGACAGCCACCTTGAGACGATTTCTAATGTCACCAGCAGATGGATAAACTTTAGGACCTAAAGCATCTCTCAGGTCCTGTGTCAGGTCTTTGCTGTTTTTCCCCCCCTTCTTTCTTAAGAACGTGACTTTTAGATACTGTTCGTCTGCTGAACACAGAGTTTGATTTTTTTTAGGCCTGCAAGCTTTTGTTTGTCCTTTGCTTGTCCAGTTTCTTAATTTTTATTAAGGACACAGTGAATGGCATGCTGCCATATGCCGTTTTTTTGTCTTAATAGCTCTTTAGAAATCATGCTGTTGTTGCAATGCCTGTCAAACTGTGATGGAATTTTTCATAGATTCAACTAAAGGAACAAATTAGGTGTTTGTACGATAAAGTGGCTAAGGATACAATTTATAATTGGTTCTTTGCTAAGTTGTCTGTTATGTGTATACACAACACTGGTTCATCCCTTGATTGAGGTGGCTTTTTATGCTTGAATGATTCATATATCAATGTTAAAGTGCTTAACAAAACAAAACAGAAAATCTCTATGAAAATGGTGAGGTACAAGAGCTGGACTGAAAATAAGTGAAAAAGCAGCCAATGTGCAAAGGGCCTTCAGAAAGCCCAGAGAGCTATCCCCTAAGACCACCTGAAACAAAATTACACGTCTGGCTCATTGGAAGCAAACTATAAAGAAGTTAGCTCAAGTTTTTTTGCACGTTAATATAAAATTAAAACATTTCACCCGTTCACACAGACTTCTGTGTTACATAAAACCGGTTATGATGTTGTAACAAGAGACAAAGTGCGATTCATTTTGAAAGTTTAATTCGATATTTTACCTCAGTTGGCTGTTTTATCAACATCAGTCGTTTGATTTATAAGTTAAACGTTCAGAAAATACTGAGTGGGACCGTCGCAGTGCTCATTTTAACAACAGTTAAACGATAGAATAAATTCATGAATAAAATCCTTCATTGGACTAAAAAGAAAAGAATCAGCATGTCTCACGGAAGGTAACTTTTTTATGAACATTTATGCAAAACAGTTGCCAGTCAAATCTCTGTCACTTAGCCATTAAGTTATGCATTGAGTCCAGTCTGCACCGCTGTCCCTTTTAATTCAGCATTAAGCGTTAAACTCTCAGGTAACAGCAGTGACCTGCCTCTCTGTTGCTTTATAAACCCAGGCGGCTTGTTATGGGGCACAAAAAACAATCTGTCTTTTAAAAAAAGGTTTTACAAAGGCTCTGTTATTACTAGTTCTAATGCAGTAATATTGTTTCATTATGATTTGCTGAGATTAACACATATTCCGTCTCTGCAGCCCTGTGCTGTTAATCCTCGTTAGGATTAGCTAAAGCCTTTACCGCACTCGAATTGGGTTCAGAATACCATGGCAACGCCAAGAATGGTGAACACATGAATGGACCAGTGCAATGACTTCTTCTTCGTCGTCGTCTTCCCTTTCTCCTTCTTGCGCCCTAGTAAAAAGCGACGCTCATTTGTATACTATTTGTATTCTGTTTGTGCCTGCTGGGTGCACAGAAAATGTGCCGTTCGTGAGCGCGTCACGAGACTGTGGATGGATGGAGGTTATATTTAGACTCTGAGAGAAAACGGTGGGGTTGGGTGATTCCTCTGAAGGAGTTTTGTCAAGGACCCGCTGTTTGAGACTACAGAGCAGAGGAGAGGAGAAGAGAGGAGGAGGAGGGGGTTATGGACGCTGCGCACAAATACCAAAATAGGATCGAGCTGCCTGCCTGCGACTGTCCTGCGTGAGCTAAATTGAGGCTCATGTGTGGTGGAGACGGGAGAGCTTGAGGACAGTGTGGAAGGAGAGACAGAAAAAAAAAGCTCGAGTCATTCATGGAAATAGGGTGAGTGGTAGTCAAGCAGTGTGTCTGCTTGGATACATGGATTAAAGCGTAAATGCGAAGACTCTTCTATGACCAGTCACACTGCAATTAATTATAAATGGGAATGTGACGCCTCGGTATTGCTTTGATGTTCGCCAGCCCTGTGTGTGTGTGTGTGTGTGTGTGTGTGTGTGTGTGTGTGTGTGTGTGTGTGTGTTTGGCTTACATTAGACACATACTTTCTCCATCTCTCTTTTCTAGATATCATGTCACATAAACAAGCCGAAATCTACACATATGACTTCTGTGATGGTGACCATCCGGCAGAGCTCCTGGATGCGCTCAGGCACTTCTACATTAGCGGGCTGTTTACCGATGTCGCTCTGCAGTGTGGCGAGTCGGGACAGGTGTTTCACTGCCACAAGGCGCTGCTGTCAGCCCGCAGCTCCTATTTCAAAGTCATGTTCACAGCTGACATGAAGGAGAGATCAAACAGCGTCATCAAACTGAGCGGCATAGACTACGGGGTGCTGGGTGCTCTGGTGGACTATGTGTACACTGCTCAGGTGTGCATCACTGAGAGCAACGTACAGAGCCTGCTGGAGGCTGCAGACCTGCTGCAGTTCGTTCCTGTGAAGCAAGCATGTGAGGAGTTTCTCATTCGCCTCCTGGATGTGGACAACTGCCTGGGCATGCACGCTTTCGCTGAGCTGCACCTGTGCCCTGGGCTGGAGAGGGAGGCACGCAGAGTGATGCTGAGCAGGTTCCCGGAGCTCATTCAGCAGGAGGAGTTTCTAGAGCTGCACCCTGAGAAGATGAGAGAAGTCTTGGCTGTACAGAGCCTCACTGTGCAGAAAGATGAAGTGTTGATAGATGCTCTCGCCACATGGGTAAACCATGACTTAGATAATCGCATACACCACGTTTCAATTATGCTACATTCCATCCATCTGGATCTGGATGAGATTTACTTTAAGACCACGTTAGACGTGTATAGACAATACTTAAAGAAGAATGATGGGAAATTGAAATCTATAATCATCCAGGCTTTAAGGTCAAATGGAAAAGAGATACCTGCGGCTAGAAAAATGTCTGCCAACATGTATATCATTGGAGGGTACTATTGGCACCCCCTTTGTGAAGTCCACATCTGGGATCCTATCAGCAACACATGGGTGCAAGGAAAGGACATGCCCAACCATGCAAGAGAGAGCTACAGCGTCAGTTTACTTGGTGCAAATATCTATGTGACAGGTGGCTACAAGACAAACACTGTTGAGGCCCTGGACACTGTTTCAATTTATAACTGTGACTGTGATGAATGGACTGAGGGCTGCCCCATGATTACAGCCAGGTACTACCATTGCTCTGTGGCGTTGCACGGCTGCATCTATGCCATCGGAGGCTACCGGGGAGGAGCTCCAGAACGAGACACCGAATTTTATGATCCGTTAAAAAAGAAATGGTTCCCTGTGGCCAAAATGATCCAAGGTATGCTGAAATACTGGGATTGTGTTATCTCCAGGGCTGAAATGATGAGCAGGATATAAATAAATGAAGGCAGAGGAAGCAGTTTCACCACAAGGTCCATTTAGTGGAGTTGTATGAGTTCTTTATGGGCTTCTTATAGGATGAAAAGCTGTTGTTTAAAACACATGGTCATAATACCATCTGCTGATGAAGATCATGTGATTTTTGACTGAAAGCTCCTGAGCAGTTCATACATGGAACTTGTTGTTTCTCAGTTCAAGAATGAGCATTAAAATCAAATGTCATTATATGTTTTTTTTAAACAGTATCATTGACAATCATTTATGTGACTCATACCATTTACGGTAGCAGCTATTTATTATATGTTCTGCACAGAACAACAAGCCGACAGAGTTCACATTAAGAATTGTATCCACCACCCAAAGGGAGCGAGCAGGCAGCTAACATTACAGCTCAACAGAAGGAGACACCATTAATGTTTAGATAGTGTCACACTGTTGCGAACTCATGCTTTTCAGCATGGTTAGATGAACTGTGGGGGTATAGCTTAGCAAATAATTGAGTAGTTCATAACTGAAACTGCTTGAAACAAGGTTTGCAGATTTTTGAACGACTAGGCCACAGTTTCTGCGAAAGCTGCTGAGTTTTTCCAAACAGTGCTTTGATAACCAGATGTCAAGTGCCAGTTATTTCCATTTTATTAAGGAAAAACCAGAATCTGATAGAGCTGATATCTACTAATCTGAACAACTCACACCAAAAAGATTCAGATGGATAAATGGCACTACAGGCCAGAGGAAAAACATGTAATTTTGATTTTGGGTGAACTGTGCCTTTGCACTGTGCGTATATATATATATATATATATATATATATATATATATAACTTTGTATGAATGAAGTGATAAAACACATACTTAAGGTATCATCTTTTTTACGTGATAGACAGTTTGGAGTGTTCAAGTGATGCTTATGATCTCTGTTTTCTTTGAAGGTGTAGGAAATGCTACTGCGTGTGTAATGGGGGATAAAATCTATGTAACCGGAGGTCATTATGGCTACAGAGGAAGCTGCACCTATGAAAAAACACAGGTGTACAGACCAGATGTCAACGAGTGGAGCATCATTACAATAAGTCCCCATCCAGGTATGCGTGCTAAAGCAGACCAAACAGAAGCATGAGTATATTAAATGCTGTTTTCTAAGGTGAACTCCTCTCATTTCAGAGTACGGGCTGTGTTCTGTGTCTCTCAACAACAAGCTGTATGTGGTGGGTGGACAGACGACGATTGCCGACTGCTACGACACAGAGAGAGACGAGTGGAGACCGATATCGGTGATGAAGGAGAGGAGGATGGAGTGTGGGGCCGTGGTAATAAATGGTTGTATTTACGTAACAGGTGGATACTCGTACTCCAAAGGGACTTACCTTCAAAGCATCGAGAAATATAACCCTGAGCTGGACTCGTGGGAGATAGTGGGGACTCTCCCCAGCCCGACCAGGTCACATGGCTGTATTTGTGTTTATGGTGTTTAGTGACACAAATTTTTGTTTACTGATTATTTTGTGCCAAATGGATCTAACAGTGACTCCACTGAAGAGAGCTAATATTCCACACTTCATATTTATCTCACAGCATGTCAGCCTGCACCAGATCCTTTAGGAAGCTATTTGCCAAACTGTGAATATAGTGATGAATACCAGCTTTTCATACAAAACTCAGGGGCCTCATGTTGAGCGTTTTTTGTTTGTTTGATTGTTTGTTTAAAATAGACTGAAAAGAAATGAAAAAAAGAGAAGATGACATTTTATAATCTAATAAGTATTATTTAAAAATCACACTACAAATAGACTTTTATTAGTAGAGGTGTACTAGGTTGTACCTTGATTAAATAAAGTACTAAAATGCTAATAAAGTTCTGTTTGAGTTCAGTGAATTTTATGGACTTAAGAAATTTATTTGGCACTTCATTTGTTATATCTGTTAAACTGTTTGTTAACACAAATATTAAATAACCAGTCACATAGCAGCAACTCATTGCATTTAAGCACGTAAACATGTTCAAGATGATCCCGTGAAGTTCAAACTGAATGGGGATGAAAGGTGATTTAAGTAACCTTGAATGGTTGAGGGTTGTTGGCATTTCACAAACTGCTAATCTACTGGGTTTTTCCCAGATAGCTATCTCTAGGGTTTACAGAGAGAAGATGTCCAGTGAGTGGCAGTTCGCAAGTTGAAATAACTGATCCAAGACAGAATGACCAGACTGCTTTGAGCTGATAGGAAGGCAACAGTAACTCAAATAACCACTTAAAGCGGGGCTAACTTGGCAGCAGAAGACCAGACTGCATGCCACCCCTGTCAGCTAAGAACAGGAAACAGGCTACAGTACAAACAGACTCACCAAAATTTGAACAATACAAGACTGAAAAATGCTGATGAGTCTTGATTTCTGCTGCAACATTTGGATGAAAGGAATTCGGCAAAAACAACATGAAAGCACGGCTCCATCCTGCCTTGTAACAAAGGTTCAGGATTAGGGTCTTACAGTATGGGGAATATTGTTTTGGCACACTTTCAACTTCTTAGTAGCAACTGAACATTGTTTATTCACCACAGCCTTCCTGAGTATTGTTGCAGACCATGTCCATCCCTTTATGACCACAGTCTACCCATCTTCTGATGGCTGCTTCCGGCAGGATAACACTCCGTGTCACAAAAGTGAAAAACTGGTTTCCTGACATGACAGTGAGCTCACTGTATTCAAATGGGCCTCCACAGTCACCTCCACAGTATTTTATTCTTCCATTGTTTTTATTAATTTTTGTTGCTTTAACTTTGCACTGTTCACTTTCTGCTGTGACACAACAAATTTCCCACGTGTGGGACTAATAAAGGTTTATCTTATCTTAAATTCAAATAATTAAAAGAAGACAAGCTACATTGCATTTTTTTAAAGTTGATATCAAAAGAGAAAAATACTGATAATAATAACATCAGTCTTTTCCCAAACTTAGGTGGGTGATATTTACGTCACACATACAACAATAAAAATACAATGTAGATGTCTCCCAAAACAAAGTCAGGAAAGAGGCAAAATTATTTTAAGCTAATGAAATGTCAGCCTTGATAAAAGTCTGACCTTTCTTACAACAATCGGTGCAACTGAAGTCCTACTATAATTGTTTTTAAAAGGTACACACATCAATAAAAAACAACCTAATAAATACGAAAAACAAAAACTTTAAAATGACACATAAAAACTAAACGCCGTGATTAGAATCACAGCGGCATCTTGTGGTTGTGATATATCATCGCAGTTTATAATCCAGGTATCAAACTTAACACACTGTTCGCGTAAATACGTGACTTAGCAAAAACAAAAAACAAACAAAAATTCTATTTTTAAGCGCGAATATGAAAAGCATAAGAATGTTTAACAGGTATAGGAACATGTAAAAAGAATACTGAAGTTTTTGGATACATTTGTAGTCTTACGTTATTTTTATTTCAGGCTTGGGAATCTTCCTGTGTTTGAAAAACAAATGCACATCGATCAGTTTGCTTAAACTTTTAAATAAGAAGGTAATGTCTTGTGATTTTAAAGTGCACTCTGGCTAAGTTTGAATTTAAACATTGTGCACTGATAAATTAAGTTTCTTAATTTTAATTTCTGATTACCCAAATATGTACTAGAGAAAATTATTCCAAAGCATTAGCACGTATACATAATGAAAAAGACCAAATTTCTTGTTGTTCTGCTGCAGGGATCAAGCACAGAGGAGCTTGCGCGAACATGAGTCTTTTTTGGCCCTTGGTGGGCTCCGTAGCACGCAGTTCCACAACGTGCGAGCAGTGAAGTGGGGACTGTTGGTTTGAACAGCTTAAACTGCTTCTAGCTGCGACTTATTATGTAAGTGTAACTTTTTACGATTGTGAAAACAATTTTTAAGGCTTTTTATGTTACCCAGGGAGTGTTTTATAACGTTACTAAAGAACAGAGTGGATTTTCTTCCAGCAGGTTTAAACAGCGTGCTGCAGCTAGAATAGTGTTAGCAGAGTAGCGGTGACTACTTTAATTTACCTACAAAAAAAAAGTAATTCACGCACTAACAAATCACGTAATTTAGTAAAACATGTACCGATAGCGTGGATAGACAAATGAGAAGCTGCTTTTGTTGTGTTGATGCCAAGCGTGGCCCGTGTACTGAAAGAGCTAAGCTAACAAGTTAGCCGTGGAGCTAGATGAGCCCGTAGTTAATTATGGTGACTGAAACACGTCGGTTTAGTCCTGCGATGTGCTACAACTCACAATTTTAGGTTTAGGTTCCCTTTTGTAAGATTTAAAACTGGGCATCTATCTGAAGGTGTGTATCTAAATGTAAATATATAGCAACTAAATGATATTTAATAGTGCATATAACTGTGTAACTGCATTAAGTTATTACTTTGGTTATTATAATCAAGTCTTAAAGATGGTTCCTGTATGGCCTTGCAGATAATTTACAAAAACTCAGACAACAGCAAGGCCTCATACCAGCGTTTAATAATATGACAACGTGGCCAATAGCTAATCATATTTTTTCCCTAGTTCGTTTTGCTTGTATGTTGTTTTTCAGTTTTGGGTTTTATTTATTTATTTTTTTGCTTTGTGTTGTTTGTTTTTTCCGATTTCTTTATACTCTTCCTCGTGCTGTATTTGAACTTTCAGCCAGCACAACATTGATCAATGTCGGCTAGGGAGGTTCGTAAATATTATTTGGTTTGCGGATAAGCTGATGTCAAGCAACATCCCTAGAAAATGGCCACATAGCTGCGCTGTCCTCAATATAGCAAAGGGGAATGGAACTTTCTGTGTTTACAAACATAAAATATCAACATATAATAATTCTAAGGGTGAAAAAGCCGATTTCCCATTAACATGGTTCAGGCTGCCTAAGCCTGGCAGTTTTTAGTCATTTTATACCTTCTGTTTAAAACAGTTGACTCTTTGAGTACTAAAGTCTAATATTTGTTAGAACAACCTGTTGTATAAATTTAATCTTTGCCATGTTTTAGATTGTTTAGATTTTTGATTTCACAGGTTGTCATACAAGTGTTTTTCATGGTTTTTGACCTTCAGATATTTTTACTTGATTCTCAAAAAAATTCATTTCTAACAAATTAAGAGGTACATCAAAAATCAAATGAAATGGAAAATAATGAAAATATTTAAGTGTCATAGCTTTGTTTTATGTGTAATTCATGCAAATTATAAACAATTATAAACAAAATTACAAAACCCAATTTAAAAGTTCTTTAGGATTTGTTCCAGAAAAATCATTTTTAATCCAAATTTTATTCCTTTTAATCTTTAATGTATTAGTAAAACCAAAATCTTAATATATTTGGCCAATAAGAGTGCATCGTAAATTGTAAGTTATCCTATAGGATCTTATGTGTGGGTGTGTGTGTCCAGTCTGTTTTAAAACTTATGACAATCAAGAATTTAGATAAGTGAATTGAAATTTTATTAAATATAGATAAATATTGTGAATGACGTCACCTGCAGTACCTTCACATCCCAACAGAGGGCTGCGACCCACATGTTGGGAATCTGCCATTAATATAAAATTTACATCCATCCATCCATCCATTCGCTTCCGCTTATCCTTTTCAGGGTTGCGGGGGGTGCTGGAGCCTATCCCAGCTGTCATAGGGCGAGAGGCAGGGTACACCCTGGACAGGTCGCCAGTCTGTCGCAGGGCTATAAAAAAAAAATAAAAATTTACAAATTTACAGTTAATACAAAAAAGCTCCCCGAAAAAAACATTTCGATTTTTTTGTTTCATATGTAACATGGATAAAATCTCTTCTTGTAAGATATTTTTATTTAAATGTTTGTTGTAAACATCAGAGAAATCTCTAACTCAGTAGGACACCTTTCTTTTTGTTTTGTTTTTTTCTATGCAGAACCAAAATGGCAGAAAGTCAAGAAGAGATGTCTCCACTGGAGGGGAAAGTGGTGCGACAGATCGAGGTATTTCCAATTTAAAGTTTAAACTCATAATTTGGTATTTACCAGGTAAAACTGGTCCTGATTTGGCTGTAAATGATTCCTACTCAGTACTACTTTGGCGATCACAATCTTCCAAGAGACCGGTTTCTCAAAGAGCAGCTGCAGGTCGATGATGGCTGGGTGACTTTGGAGACGATGCTTAAATTCAACAGGTTTGTTTATTTCTCTTTAATGCTTTCCGTGTCAAATAATTACTGTATTTATTTTATTTTAGTCTCTATTTTTGGCTTTCATTTATTTACCTATGCTTTTTGTTTATTGAGATTTTAAGGGGGGGAACTCTACTCTGAAGTATATAAGTGGGGTTTAAAAGTCCAGGCGCTATCTTCAATTTGTTCATCTTTAGATTACTATTCAGTACTACTGATGTACTTACTTGTGTTTACTGATTGATGAGAAGTCTCTTTAACTTAAGATTTTTAGCTGATTGCATTGTGTATTTATAAATGTCATCATCTGAGGTCTCTAACTAAACTTAGGACTGAATTTTAGATGCACTTTTTAAGGTG
This sequence comes from Astatotilapia calliptera, assembly GCF_964374335.1. Taxonomy (NCBI): domain Eukaryota; kingdom Metazoa; phylum Chordata; class Actinopteri; order Cichliformes; family Cichlidae; genus Astatotilapia; species Astatotilapia calliptera. Next base: position 20,943,307 of record NC_137437.1, on the reverse strand, counting down.
TTGTTTGACATTACGAGACGCTGCACTAAAATCTACTTTGTAAATTTGTTAATTAAAATTCTTTCACTGTGAAATTGTATATACCTGTGGGGTATATTTGTTGGTTGCTTATATTAGACACTTTTTATTACAGATTAACTAAATACTATGCTTATCACAACTCGGCATTAAACACTGTGCTTACCTTCTGTGCAGTGCAGTTCTAACACTGCTTTATCTGTTGAAATATGAGCACAGAAAACTGGCCATAAAGCCTGCTAAAGCACAGAAATTAGCCACAGAAAATTAATAAATGAAAGCTGACACATGATGTAAAATGCTCTGACAATTTCTGCTAGTGTGTCCTATCAAGTCCCACGTTTTGTCATCCTCTAGAGGTTGTAGTTTTGGATATTTTGGATGTTGGTGTATATATGTGTGTGAGGATCTTTAAATGCAGCATGCGAGTGCAGCTAATAGGAGGAGACAGTGCCTGTGGCTGTAGTGAATGTTAGTTTCAATGTGTGTTCACATTGTGGTTACTGCATTGTTGAAGTGGCTTTTTTCTCTTCACCACACCTGTAATGACTAAAGGAGGTGTGATTGAGGGCTGACAGTAATTGGCAATTAACTAGCTTAATACCAGTATATTATTTATTATATTTATTGTTGTGAAAAACAGCCTTTTATGGACTGCAGTTCTATTCCACTTAGTGTAAAAATACTAGCACAACATGACATACTGAAGCTGCAGTAACAACCTTCAGTCCACAAGGACAAGGGTAGGCTTTTGAGTATAGCTGTTTGGGGTGGGTGTGCTGGGCAAGAAAAGGAGGATAGTGATGACTAATCGGTGTGTTTGGACCCTTTCTATGATTCATGATGGGCAGGATGAGATGAGAGCATGCTCTCATGCTGTGCCTCAGGTTCACTTGTTAGCAGTCAGGTCACAAGTGGCCACAGCAAGGGCAAATTAACACAGCAGGAGGAATCCATTCCTGTAATCCCTTTATTAAAGTGTATATTTAGAATGTAATGTAGTGTGTGAGTCAGCAAATTACATTCTAATTGAGCTTTATTACTTGAAATGGGAGTGCCCACCCCACTCACATACATAACATGACCAGGCTGAGAGAATTCAAAGAGGGACAATTAGATAAACTGCAGGGTCTTCTCCCTTATAATGCAGATGAATGCATGCATCATTAGTGTTAACACACAGCCCTACAGCCGCCTGTAGCTGAGTGTTTGTTGAAAGATTTGCATTCTTTTCATAGGTTGAAGTCTTTAACCACAGACAGCAGCGTCCTCATTGCAGCTCTGGAGAAGTCAAAGACTGGTCTCTTGGAAATCAGTGAAGACAAGACAAAGATCAGGAGGTCTCCCAGCAAGCCCTTACCCGAACAGGACGATGAATACAAGGATGCACTTAAACACAAATCTGTATACATGGCAAGTTTTTTAGTTTTTTTAGTTTTTTTTTTTAACTGTATGCAAATGCTTTGAGAATGCGTAAATATTTGTTTGTGCTCACAGTGGCATTCAGACAACTTTTATTTTTCTCAAACTAATGCAGCGTAATGCAACAGTGCAATACATCTTTAGCCTACCCACACTCTTATAAATTGTGTAGACAAAATCACAATTATTCTCCACCTTGATTGTATTCCTACTGTTTTCCCTACATTTTGTTTTTTCCTCATCTAGAAAGGTTTCCCTCTTGAAACATCCCTGGATGAGATTCAGGAGTGGCTGAATGGCAAAGGCTCGGTAGTAAACATTCAGATGAGGAGAAACCTGCAAAGGCAGTTCAAGGTACGGGAAACAGAACTTGAGATGTATATAATTTAAAAAAATATTTTTTTTCAATTTTAGGAGACCTTCCCTTATATAATTTTTGTATTTCTGTTTTTTCAGGGATCTGTGTTTATCTGTTTTGACACTGAAGAGTCAGCCAAGCAGTTCCTAGAACGCACGGATATAAAATCATTCAAAGACAACGAGATGCTTGTGTTATCAAGGTAGGCTGTGATGCTTTTTAGGCACTAGCTAGCAGCTATCAATGGTGTCAGTGATTTAATAAAGAATTCACTGATTTAAGAGGTGTGGCAGATGTGTCATATATGTACTTTGATGCCTTTAAATCGGATGAAGTAGCTTGCATAACTTCTATTTTATTTTTTTTTAATCTTTTAAATTGAACAAAGAAACTGAACTGTTTTGTGTGTTGGGCCAATATAGACTTACAGGCCCATCGTACTTGACCTTGTGAATAATGTGACAGCACATCTGCTGATGATGTTTCAGCTTGCTGTGCACTTCCCGGCATGGAGCCTGTAAAGTTTTTACCAGCATTTAAATGATATTAGTAGAGAAGCCGAGAGAATCAGAGATTACACAGGGGTTTTTTTTTTTTTGGTGAATCATACAAAACTACTATATCCCAGAAGAAAAATACAGGTGGTATTTCTGGGATACAGAGAATAGAAAACAGCTGTAACAAAGTTTTACAATTATACTAAACTACATACATATATCTGGATGATAGAGGTGGGAATCACCATACATCCCACGATACGATATTATCACAATACTTAACACACGATATGATATTATTGCGATTTTTTTTGATTTTTTTTTTTTTTTTAATATTTTGCAATATTCAGATTCTGTACATAAAGTTAAACTTTATCAATATTCATTTTGTCTAATATCAAAGTCTCGCACTCAGTCTTTCTCTCATTTCAGTCAGTTTTATTGTTGACAAAGTGAACGGTTTGTATTACAGTCTAGTCCAACTTAACTGAATACAACCATCTGGTACAATTATAGCTATTCTGAACTAAGCAATTTATGAAAACTATGCAGCCCCTTCAGCAACTGAAAAATTTGAAAGTAAATTAAAACAAAATATAAATTTACATCAAATAAAAAAGTTTTAAACTTAATTAAAATAAAACATGTTCTTAAATTAAAATAAGTAAACTGTCATGTTTATTGCTGCCAAAAAAAAGTTAAACACATTTGGACAGTGAAGGAATGTCAGGATTCTTGCTCAGAAAAAGGATCAACATGCTCTGAGCACAAAAACCTTTTTTGTAACAAAATATCGATTTCTGCTGTCCCTGTATCGATACATTATTAGCAAACAAAATATCACGATACTACACAGTATCGATTTTTTCCCCCACCCCTACTTTTCGTTCGATCATGTCGGTTTTAACAAGTAAATGTTTCCCGGCATGGAGCCTGTAAAGTTTTTACCAGCATTTAAATGATATTAGTAGAGAAGCCGAGAGAATCAAAGATTATACAGGGGTTTTTTTTTTGGTGAATCATACAAAACTACTCTATCCCAGAAGAAAAATACAGGTGGTATTTCTGGGATACAGAGGATAGAAAACAGCTGTAACAAAGTTTTACAATTATACTAAACTACATACATATATCTGGATGAGATGCATTTTTTTTAACTGGGGTTTTGCAAACCTTTGAATTTCTCTGTGTGAAACAATGTAATTGATCAGCTCTTTTTTTTTTTTTTTTTTTTTTCAGGGAAGCCTACCATGCCAAGAAGGTAGAAGAGAGAAAACAGTTTAAAGCAGAGACAAAAGCAAAAGTTAAACAGTGAGTACATATTCTTTAGTATCTTTAATCATAAAACTGGATTTTACACTTTGTGAAAAATAACCTTCCTACTTCTGTCTTTTTTATTCAGGGAAAAGGAACAACAGCAGAAACACGCAGAGAAAAAAGAAATGGTAAGCTCTCCAAGTGTTTGTGAGCTTATTCTGCTAATGAACGCACCACTTAAAGAATAAATAGGCTTTGTAATGATGTTTTCTCATTTTACTTGCAGGATCTGCTTTTGGATGAGCAGTCAGGACGTTTACTGAAGTTTTCAGGAGAGCTTGAAGGTGTTTCAAGAGAAGACTTCCATGAATTGTTCTCTGGCATCGAACACATAAAGTGGGTTGACTTCACAAGAGGGGCCAAAGAGGTATGTTCTCCATCTGTTTCTTCATACATGTGGTATAACCTTATCTACTTACATCATTTACTTGTGTAATTCAATTCAACATGTTTTAATTGTAACCATTTGTTTTGTGTGTTTGTGTTTTTATATTTGTGCGGGTTGAGGACATCTGGTGAAATTGTGTCCTTGCAAGAGAGACGAGATGTCTGGGGTTGTTTAGACTAGTGGGGTGATGAATGATAATATCCACATCTGTGGTAATTATAGGAAATTTCCAAGGACAGAAAGCAGTTTTCATTGACAGTACAGAGAGATTTTGTCTCTTGGAGAAAGGGGGTGATGTCTTCCTCAGGTTTCTAATGTTTGCATGACAATAAAGAGACTGATAAACCAGAAAACTGAAGTCAGGTTTACAGACTTTTTTTCCACAACACAACATGGTGGCATGACTCAGGATTGAAAATGAGTAGAGCTGTTTCATTTCAAAGAAATACTATTTGTTTAAATATTTTATTTTTTTCTCCTCCTGATAAGGGCACCCTTCTGTTTGACGGGAAAGCACAGGAAGCGTTAGATAAAGCCAAAAAAGAACACGGAGAGGAACTGAAAATCAACGACAACACTGTCACATGGCAGCTGCTTGAAGGAGATGAGGAGAAGGATGTGATGAAGAAGATAATAGAGGCTCAACAAGGATCATTCAGCAGGTGCAGAGGCAGAGGTGAGATGCATTTCCATGTTGTTTAACATTGTTGACTGCATTGGAATGTAATCAGTTAATGTCAATAAAGATACAGTTCCACAGTGTCATCTATATGATTTAGTAAGGTAGTCTTGTCTGTCGTAAAAGGTGGAAGAGGAAGAAGAGGCCGACGGGGAAGAGGTGGCAGAGATCAAGGCAGAACTCAGTACCAAGGAAAAAAGATGAAGTTTGAAAGCGATGATCACCATGAGGAGGGTAAGTTCAAAATCATTTAGCGCTTTTAGTTCATTCAACTCAAAAATTTCATATCCTATTCATTTTCAGTTCCTAATGGAGTCCCCCAGGGATCTATCCTGGGCCCTCTTTTATTTGTCATCTGTTTCCCATTTGTCATTTTTCTAACAGTTAAACTCATGCAGATGAAGGCACAACATTGCTGCCACCCTTTCCCTCCCTTTGATAGCAGATCTCACGTGAAAAACAGAAAACAAAGTAGTGATATATACTCAAGATATACACTAAACTATAGATGTGTAAGACAATGGGCCACTATATAGAGTCAACATAAAATAATCATGAATCCATTTCGCAGGCTTACATATTCTCAACATAAATAATGAATGGTTGCCAGGAAGCATAGAATTTTCCAGCACACCCTCTGATGGTGAACTTAATCTTCTCTAGATGAATGTGGCTCACCACGTCTCTGATCCACTGGCCAAATGTTGGGGGCCAAGGATCCTTATTTTCTATAAACTTAATATCAGTTTCCGTTGTTATGTTGATGACATTCAACTCTACCGGTCTACTAAACCTACTGCTGTCATCCCACCCACTGTCCTATGTGTTTACCTCCAGAAAATCAAATCCTTGCAATTTTCTCTAATTAAATTGATAAAATAGAGGTTCTCCTCATTGGCACCAAATCCACTGTCTAAATGTAACAGTTTCTCCTTTCCTTCTGGTCCAGACTCTGGGTGTCATTCTTTTCAAGCACACTCGCCTCCATCCATCTCTTTTTACCTGACTGTACTGCCATCCTTGGTCACACCTCGGTTAGGACCCACCTACTGTAGCTCTTTTTGGTCTTTCTCTCAACTTGTTCATAAACGTCAATTGTTACAGACTTCTGCTGCTTGCATCATCACCAGAACTCAGTCACATCACACCTGCCCTTCAAAAGCTCCATCGCCTTCTGCTAAAATATTGCACTTCAATATTCTGCTTCAAAATGTAGTCTTGGGAACATATTGTAGTCTGTGTTAAGATTATTTCTTATCTAATTTGTATTTTCTTTTTTGTTTGTGTTTTTTCCCTTTAACAGCTGCACCTATAAAGAGAGAACGGGAAGATCCCGATTATGGTCCTGCAGCAAAAGTTATCAAAACTGAAAATGGATCTTAGTTATGACTTAAAATCAGTTTTTCTTTAATGAAAACGTTTATTACAAACAGTGAAAATGGAAAATACAGAGACAACTTGAGTCCATTCCAGTGAAAGCTTCAAGTTTTGGAAAATCGTAGGAAGTCCACCTGGATGTCAACCTGGAGAAATATGTTCAAAGCATCATTTTGCAGCCTTTTATGTCCCCGAATACTGTGCCTCTTATATTATTTGTGTACCCATGTTTCTCTTTTGAAGATGTTTTGCATTCACCTTAAACGTTTTCACTATAATTTAATTTCACCAGGAGATTTTAGTTTATTTTGCAAGACCTGTGTGACATCTAGAATGTGTGTGGAGTTAGTTTTCCTACATTGACTGATTGAAAATATCTTCTTTGCTAATTTGTTGTTTGCATATGTGGACTGCAAATAAATCATTTACCAAAAAATGGGGGAAATCTGTCCTGTGTCACATTTAGCTGGAGAACATGTACTGTCTGATGTAATCTTACCGATTTCTTTTTGTGGAACTTGTAAGATGCTGGCAGGTCATATCGCAGTTCTTTAATAAAAGTATTTAGTGAATATTTGAATATTTTAATAATAGAAGAGAAAAAAAAAAGATTGGCCTTATTTTTCTTACCTGCTATGACTTCCATCTTTACTCCCCAGTCATTTGCCTTCTTTTGTATGTGCTGCAATGGGATCATAAAAAACAGATCAGGCATCACAACATTCATACTGTAGATAGAGATGTGAGTTTTGGCTTCATATTTAATGGTCACATTGATAAATTAACTGCTAAGTAAGATGTAAAAGATCAGCTTTCAGAGACCTGAGAGACTGTCAGGGGCTGGTGAACTTACTTCTCGTGTTGACGTTTTATGAAGTGAGTAAACGGCTGTCTTTGCCATGGTTAAAGCAGCTCGGAGGAACTTCATGTCCATACCTTAAACAAAACAGAACAATAAGTAACGGGCTGTATGAAGGGTTAAAGGGATGCTCCTGTGACTACAAATGCACAGCCTGCCCGAAAAGATGTGACAAATTAGGCAGCTGGTGAGTGGACGCTCAGGTGGACAAAACTGTCGTCACTGCCTGTCTGTGGCACAAAATGGTTTAAAAGAAATAAAGAAGCATGTTTGGGGGCTAGTTGGTTCATTCTAAACTTCATGGACTGATCAGCTACTTGTGGACACACACACAGTAGTGAGGTTTTAAACAGTCAGCGCTCCACAGCTGGACACATGAAGTGAAGAGAGTAGTGTGCACATATAATTGCAACAGTAAAGAACTGTGCAAACGACAAGTTGCCGCTAATCCTTACTACCATAACATAAACACGGAATAAACTTAAATGTATTATTTCTTTGAGTTATTTTGCATTTTGTTAGGCTGGGGGGCTTAAGTCTCTAGTGCTTCAGTTATAAGAGGATTTTCAAAATTAGTAAAGAAAGAAACCGTTCATATTTAAGGCATGCGCTCACCTTGGTTGTGTTTTGTCCCAAATGGTGGATTCATTATGACAGTGTCAAACTTTTCGGCGTACGCCTCTGGCTCCAGACGACACATGTCACACTGGATCAAATCCACGTTAGAAATCTCAAACTCCTCTGCGTTTCTTCTGAATATGTCCAGAGCGTCATCGTCAATATCGAAGCCGACGCACAAACTGCAGAAAGAAGGAAAAAAGATAGATACAGCGCAGAGAATAGACTACAGTAAGCCACGGCTATGTTAAACTTATAAACAATGCTCTCACCCTGCGTCAAGCATCGCAGCTCCGATGCTGAGGACTCCGCAGCCACATCCCAGGTCTGCTACGAGTTTACCCTCAATGTCATCAAATGTACTCTGGATTGTGTAGAGCATACATGCTGGGGGGGGGGGGGGGGGGGGGGGATAATGAATACAAAATATGTGCTGTTACACGCTCAACTGATCGTCACTGTTACCGTCATACCTGCAATATGAGCACTGGTTGGATACTGCTCAAGAAGGATTTTTGGCTCTTCAAATGTGTCCACCTGCTGCAGACAGCTTTCTAATTCCTTCAGTTTCATCGCTTTTAATGTCCCAACTTTGCGTGCAACAGTGGGTTAATTTAAATTTCCTTCTTTAGTTTAAATCACATTGAGAGGATAATTTGAGCCATGATTTCTACTGAAGCTAAGAAGTTCCACGGGGTAAGCAGCTGTGCACGTCAACCAAAACAATCCGACGATAAACCGTGGTAGCGCACATGTTCCTACCCGCGAATGGTGTTTATGACACTAATAATAATATTAGTGATTAAATTAATGATGACAATATTGTTAAACCGTTTTACAAAAAAAAAAAAACTTTTAGTTTAATATCCACACTTTTATAATAATCTGTCATTTCCCTTTGTTATCAAAAATTTACAATGTTTAAAAAAAAAAAAAATACATATTTTTTGCTACATAGACACGCAGATTGCTCTGTGCGGACAGTTACTCTATGTGCTTTTTGTTATCTGCACATGTAGTATTTTATTATTATTATTATTAGTAGTAGTAGTAGTATCTTCTTTTGATTACACAAAAGATAATCTGCCTCTATCTCCTTCTACCTCCAGTATCCTGTTCTGTCACCCCAACCATCTGAATGTTCTCCTTTACTACATGAATCCACTCTTTGAATCCTCTCTGTGGTCTTCATCTTTTATCCATTATCCCTTCTCTACACATGTCCAAACCATCTCTCTATTTTGCTATTCCGGTCACAGTGAAAACCTCAGCTCTGACAACTCTAGCTCGCTCTCCTTCACTTCTCTTGTGCACTGTCCATTGTTTTGGATGGTTGACCCTAAGTATTTAAACCCTTCTGTCTTCAGTACCTCCAGTCCTTGGAGCTTCATTCTTACACCTATGTCCCTCTCATTCACACATGTGTTCTGTCTTGCTTCTACTTCTTTTATTCATCTTCTCTCTAGAGCAGGCCTCCACCTCTCCACCCTCTCTTCCACCTGCTCAATACTCTCACTATAGATCACGATGTATTCTGCAAACGTCATGGTCCATGAAGAGTCCCGACCACTGGAAACAAGCAGGGGCAGTTCTCACCATCTCACTGTCATCATACATGTCCTGCACCACCCTTGCAAAGTTTTCTACCACTCCTTACCTTCTCATGTCGTATCAAAATTGAACATATATTAACATAACATAACATTATATTATATTATATTATATTATATTATATTATATTATATTATATTATATTATATTATATTATATTATATTATATTATATGTACCTTACGTCTTATTGCTTAAAGCTAATTTATGTGATAGATATTTTTTACACACTTAGATTTTTGTTAGTTCTTGCGATTTTTCTTTTTGTTTTTCCCCTCTCCTATTAGATGTGTCTACAAAAAATAAAAATAATGCTGATAAAGATTCAAAAACTCAACCCCCACAAAAAATTAACGAAAAGAAAATAAATCCCTAAATTCCAATACTAGGTTTAAGTAGGTCAAATACTGTGTAGATTTATTTCCAGTACATGAAGTACAACGAGCGGAAATTACTTCAGGAAATTCTCTAGCCAACAACGACGTAATCAGCCGTATCGCGAGAAAACCCGAGAACATGGAAACAAGACAACAAAAATAAATTTGTGGACAACAAGCCAGAGTGCATGATGGCGGCGTCGCTGCTACGCCGGGACAAGAAAGCCACTGCCGCCCACTTGAAGGCAGACTTAAACCGGACTGACAATAGCTCCGGAGTCCGGCAACTACAGGAGCTTCTTGACGCTGTACTGAATCCCGAAAAACCAGCGGCGGACGGAGAAGCTCTTGACTGGTGTAAATGTCTGATTGCAGGAGGCGAAGGTTTCGATGAGTTCTGCAAAACGGTGCGCTCCTATGACAACGCGACTCTGTGCGGCTTGGTTTGGACGGCTAATTTCGTGGCATATCGATGCCGGACCTGTGGCATCTCTCCGTGCATGTCGTTGTGTGCTGAGTGCTTCAATAACGGAGACCACACGGGCCATGATTTCAACATGTTCCGGAGCCAGGCTGGTGGGGCCTGTGACTGTGGAGACAGTAATGTCATGCGAGAGAGTGGGTAAGTCCGAGCTAGCTAACCCGGCTATGCTAACCGGCGCAGCCAGTGACATTTTCTCATGTGTGTTGTCAATGACAGTTTCCATATAAATTTATGAGATGCTGTTGCAGGGGAACAACATTTTTCAATCTAGCGATACTCCTGTCATTTATAAATACAACCCACGGGCTAAGGGTTACCTAGGCTAGCTAAACTCCAACGATCATACTGGGAGGTGTAGCTACAGGTTTCCGTGTACCTCTGTCTGTGGCTCTTTAGATATGGTGTGGTCTCCTTTCTGCTGTCAAAGTCTGAATGATCGTTAAGTAAGTGTCATCATTTTATCTTAATGTTTAAACAGCGACTGTCTCTGTTACTCTCTGACTCAACATCATATCTCTGTTCTTGATTACAGTTTCCTCCTAATCATAAAACTTAATTTCCACTCGCGGTTTAGATAAAATAATGTAGTAAACTATTAGCCTGCTTCCAGAGTTGGCCTGATTATCATGAGATGATAATTTAGTTTGTTACGTGGACAGCAAAATACTGGGTAACTGAGTAAAAACCTATATAGAGATTCAGCATGCAAGAGTCTTTACTGCTATTAAGTAAGCATAACGAAATTATAGTTATTGTCCCTCAAATGGTGCATAAAGTGTACTTATACTGACACACACACACACACACACACACACACACACACACACACACACACACACACACACACACACACACACACACACACACACATACTAATACATATGTGAACATATACATACTTGTGCATAAATTATATAGAAACGTATGTCATTTTGGATGATGTAAAGAGTAAGATTGGACTACATCTTTATAAATATGTGATGTATATATCAGGGTTGTAAATATGTGGAATTGAGCAGTAATGCACTTTACATGCGTTATTTACAGATTATGAAATCTCTATAAACAGATTATATGAATGTAGATATATAATTCTAAGTGTTATGAACAGATGATCTTTTTTTTTTTTAAAATATTACAGTCTTATGATCTTCAATAACAAATTATTCATATGTTAGACTATGTTTTTGTGTCATACTGATTCATTAGCTCATAAAATTTGTGTATGGATATTTAATGATGTATGAGAAAGAGGTGTGGTAGTGTGTGGGCTGCTGTGAATAACCCTTTAGTTCCCACTTCAATCAACCATTATTACCCAAAGCCCAATCCAGTAAATATCACAACAATATATTCATGAAATAAACCAAAAGGAAAACTCTTCTGCTCAGACCTCTGGGCTGTTTCAGAAGCTGAATGCAAATTGTACTCAATTTCTACCTGATAATTAAAACATGCTAACAGTTTCTTGACCAACTTTATCTTCTTTTAGTGCACATGAAGGAACAGCAGGAGCGGTCAAATGTACCTTTCTGTGTGACACTGTTTTAAAAAAACATTTCCTTTCCCCTGACAGGTTTTGTCGAAGGCATCGGTTGAGAACTGGGGAAAATATCCCCTTAATTCCCAGAGACCTGCTCTTGATGTCTGAGATGGTTCTTCCCCGCTTTATCCTGTGTATCATACAGTATCTGAGAGATGGATATGTTGAACCAGGTGAAAACAGTCATAACAGACACATGAAGTACAATACTTATTAACCAACGTAAACTGAACCTGTAACTTTAATGTGTGGTTGTCACCAATTAAAGGTACAACACCAGACACTTTCATTCGCTTTAACTTCAGTGGTTTACATCTGATATGATATTATATAAGATGGAAAACATGAGCTGCTGTGCAAGCCTTATACAAGTGTTATACAACTATTTACACGTAGAGTTACTTTCACTGAGTGCTGGGTCTCACGGGTCTCGCATCTCTTATCTTATTTTACCAGACACCTCAACTGAGAGAGATCTACAGAAAGTCCTGCAACAGCTGGAGCCTCAGATCTCCTTCCTTGAGGAGCTTACAAAGATGGGAGGAGCAATGAGGACTGTGCTGACAAAAATCTTGACCAATCAGCAGGCATTCAAGGAGCTGAGCATGGGTAAATATCCAGCTTAGGGTTTGGGCTCAATTAACAGAGCATTACCACTGATTTTTTTTTTTTTGTAATTTTAGGTCAGCAATGTACTAATTGTGAAAAATATTTTACTTGATATATGTGAACCAAAAAAAAAAAAAGAAATTAGAAGGTTTTCTTGCTCACTGCTTAACTGTTGCAGGCCAAGAGGAGAATTTGTATGCTAAGAAGAACTATGACAAGTATTTGTCAGCACTGAAGAATTCAGGTCTGGTATCAGTGGAGGAAAAAGGCCAGAGTGCTGCTGCTGATGTTGGTGTTGGGGCTGAAGGAGGTGCAGGCGCGATGGTCCTGTTAGGTAAGATGACATGTTTTTTTTTTTTTCTTTCAATAATCATCCATCTGCTTCACATCTTTAAGATAAAAAGAAAAAAATCATAATACTCTCCATTTGTTATTAATTATTATTTTTATTTGAATACATTTTAGTATTGTAAACGAGTCCACATTCCTATAAACGTATATTAGATTCTTTTTCTACCAAGTTTTATATACATTACACATGCAGTACTTTTTAAAAATGTATAAATAAATGCACGTACAGTGAATAAGAGACCAAACATTTCATAAATAAGTTTGTTGGTGCTATAATAACAGGTGACATATGTTCTAACTGTTGCTAAATAGTAATTAGTCCATTTGTTTTGTTAGGAAACAGCGGACCAGGGAGTCCAGACGAGCAATGTAAAGAGGTATGTTAAACTAATGCTTAAAATGACACTGACCTGATAATGAATGTGTGTTATTTTAAGTAATACGTTTTTTTAATTCCTCTTTTTATAAAACTGGTAAAGCCATATCACTGACCTGTGCAACATTAATGTTGTTTCTAATTTATGCTCAGTCAAAAAATGCTCAGTTGATGCCTTAATGAAAATTTGCAGACTTCTTGAAATTTATGTTGTTTTGTGTTTTCTTCCAAGGAGGATCAAGATGGAGGACAGTCTGTTGGTCAGAGGAAGAGGGTTAAGCTGAGTAGCAGTACCAAAGGTGCATGAAAAGAAAGGCATTCACACTATAATGTCTGAACTGAGCTGAACTGTGTATTCATTATGTCTCTTTATTGTCCTCAGACCCTTGTATTATTGAATCTCTGAAGCATAAATGCTTCCTGGAAGAGTTGCTGTTTTGGACAATAAAATACGAGTTTCCTCAGAAGATGGTCACCTTCTTATTAAACATGTTGCCAGATCAAGATTACAAGGTATTTTCTTTTCCAATTTTTCATGTGCAAAAATTAATGCCGCATACCACCTTTCAGATGCCTGTCTGATCTTAATTTTAACCTCCTAAGACCCAAACTCTTCCACGGCATGCATTTTTAATTTCTCTTTGATATTTGGGCATATTGGGACCCGATGAATGTAAAAACAAAGAATTACCAGCTTCTTTTTTTTTTTTAACCTGATTTTTGTTTCTTAGAAAAATAAGAGCCACATATGAGGATATTCGTTTAAAATTTCGATAGAACAGTAGCAGTATAATGTCCTTGTAAGTGGATATCAGGCTCTCAGAAAAATTAAGTATTTTGGTCTACAAGGGCCTGAAATGTGATGTCCACATATGTGGACGCCAGGTCCTTGGAGGTTAAAGGATTCCTTCCTATGACATGGTGCAGACCAGGAGCAGTTATACAGCTCACAGGCTAAAAGTGGTCCACAAAGGCCTCCAAAGGGTGTCATTTCATTTGGCTTCGTTCTGCACCAGAAAGCTGTTTGCATGTCATTGAGAACAAATTAGAGATGGGAATTATCGTCATCATCTTCTTGCTGACGAATGCATTAACCACAACCTGCTGCATGACACCAAAGTGGTATTGTTAAGCCAAGGACCTGCACCCACACGTTTACAACAGTGGTGTTTCTTTATGAGTTTACAGCAACTGAATGTGGAACAACTGACGCATTGTTGAAATCGCGCAAGACAGTTCAGACTTTTTTTTTTTTTTTTTAAATAGATGGTTTATTAAATTCTTATTGCATCTCAGTATTTTTGTCCTTACTACTCTAGTAAATGATTTACAGGAAAAAAAATCCTTTTTGAGCTTAGACCTTGGTGCAACTTCCTCCCCTCCTTCCTCCTCCGTTAAAGCCAGCTTTCTTCTGATTGGTTGCCCTTCGTAAACAGAAGGTTTGAACACCAGAGAAGTGTGGTCACAGCCTGAAATAACCGTATTGTGGATATCTGGTCCCAGTTACACCATACACAGCCTGAAATTGGAATGTTTCAGTTGTTTAAAGCTTGAGCTGGGATTACATGCACATATTTGAAATTATGTTTCCTGTGTTTAATATAAGAATCTTACCTTCTGTGCTTTGGGATTCATGCATTGCCTTTTCATCATGCCTTTTCAATATCAAACTGGGCTTAAAAAAGCTCAGTATGTATGAGTTTTTGAAGGCAAGCCTTAATCGTGTTATGGGCTTCTTGTCTTTCTCTCTGGCAGATCACCTTTACAAAAACATTTGTCCAACATTACGCTTTCATCATGAAAACGCTGATGAAAAGCCACGAGTCGGATACGATGTCCAACCGCATCGTTCACATTAGTGTGCAGCTGTTCAGCAACGAGGAGCTGGCTCGACATGTCACAGAGGAGTGTCAGCTGCTGGACATCATGGTCACAGTCCTCCTCTACATGATGGAGAGTTGCCTTATTAAAAGTGAGCTTCAGGGTAAGTCGGCCAGTTTTCTCACTATTTTGATAAATGCTCACTCGGGTTGTATTATTAAACATGAGAAGGTTTTTTTTGTTTTCTTTTTTTAAATGGTATTTTCCAGGTTATTCATTGTTGATATTTTTGTCTTGAACTTATTAATAAAACTGAAATTTGGATTTAAATGGTTTTATATGCACCTGGTCAAAAGATCCATCATGACACAAATAATGGATGGCATTAGCTGCCTTTTTTATGTCTAATTGTGCAAATCTGTTACATGAAGCCACTGAGTTTTCTAAAGCAATAATTAAATATAAATGCTTCCTAAAGAACAAAGAACAGCTGCTAATTTTGCCCTATGTTTTTAATCATTCTTGGTGCTTGTATAGCCTGCACAGATGTTTCATTTCATTGCTGGCTCCAAGTAAAATGAGCTTGAATCTTTACCTGTTGGGTGAGTGGATGACGTGGGCACCCAAGTTTGTGGGTGCGATGACGTGAGAACATGGCGAGTTTAAAATTAATACCATAGTTGTTAGACAAGTTTGAATCTCAGTGACCTAGACCTCAAGGTTAAGGTCGGAGGTCAAGTTTTCTGAAAATTTTGCAAATGCGGTAACTTGAGAAGGAAGTCACCTAGGAGTTTGAAATTGATACCATAGGTATCTACTAGGAGGCTGAGCAGTAGCACTGGCATAGACTCCTTTTTTAATGCTGCACTCATCATTGTTGGCAGTGTTATAATAACAGCCAGGTGTTGATTTAAATAACACATTGACCCATGTCTATGTATTTCTTTATGTTTATTTTCTTGTAGATTCCTAAATACGATTTGATTCCAATTGTCAGTGTTTCCTGTCTTGCTGTCTTTCTTTTTTAGATGAAGAGAACAATCGGCATGTTGTGGTGAACTGCAGTGAAGCACTATTGAAGAACAACACCTACTGGCCCCTAGTTAGTGATTTCATTAACATCCTCTCACACCAAAGTGTAGCGAAAAAGTTCCTGGAAGACCACGCATTGTTGATGCTGTGGATGAGCTTTGTGTCGTTTTTCCAAGGTAAGTCCTATTACTTTCTTACACTTACTTACACTTTAAGATCACTGGATTAGATTGAGGCTTGTATTAATTAATTCTTGATTTAAAGAAAAAAGCTTCAAATTTTCCCCTAGCCTCCTTTGTTAAATTAATGCTATGTTATCCCAATGAAATGTACTCAAACAAATGTACTTACACCACAAAAGTGATTTTGTTATTATAGTCAGTGTGAGGCTAGTGAGTATTTTCATCTGTGACTCAGAAAGTTAATTTCAGACAATGCTTGTATCCCATCTATTGTTGGTATGGTGGGTTCAGAGATATCAAACCACATGGATATCAGTGTAATAGATCTAGTTTTTGTTATTCAGTCACAGTCAAGTCAAACACAACGCTTGATTTAAAAGCGTGTTCCTGCAGATTTATTTAAACTTCTGGGCTTATTCAGAAGGAGATTTGTTGCCCTCCTTTTAAATAGTTCAACCAAAAAGCAGAGTTGTGGTGCGATAGATTCTTTATCACTGGATTTGAATTGTGGTTGGTGCTGCTGGCTTTTTACTGCACTCTACCACAATCCTAAAAATAACGCTCACCCTTGTATAGTGGGCCTGAGTATCCTCTTGCTGACGCTATGAGGACAGTGTCACTATTACCCTGTATCCATGCGAGCCACAAACTGACACATTCAATAGAGAGTTTTGTAATTCACATACTTGTTGACATTTTATTAGGTTACATATAAATATGAGGGGAAATGTTGAATTTTAAAAACGCAGACTTGTATTTTAAACTTTTTATGTGCATTGAGAAGCATAACAGGTTATAACCATTCTGCTGCTGTCATAGGTATGAATCTGAATAAGCGGGAGTTGAATGAACATGTGGAATTTGAGTCTCAGACGTACTATGCAGCATTCGCAGCAGAGCTTGAGGCCTGTGCACAACCAATGTGGGGTCTCTTAACACACTGCAAAGTCAAAGTAAGTCTCACTCACAGGATTAATGGAACATGCGTTATAAGCACCCCAAGCTGCAATCACTTACTACATAATACTATATCAAATTTTTTACATCTGATTTTATGTGTTACCAGGAAACACAAGAATACACTAAAACTGTGGTTCGATACTGTCTGGAGACCTTGCAGATCTGGTTTGATGCCATTGGCTTCATTGATGAGGTATATTAATGGCAAACTGCCGTATGTACAAGTAATATTTTCCCTCCCCTGTTTCACATAAATGTCTGTATATCTGTCATAGCCTGCTCCGAATCAAGTGACATTTCACCTGCCACTCCACCGCTACTACGCCATGTTCCTCAGTAAGGTATGCCACCTCATCTTTTAGTGCACAGTCTATTCTCTTTGGTGTCTGTGTTTATGTGTTTTTAAAGTTGATTGTTTGGTTCAAAATCCCCAGGCTGTAAAATGCCAAGGACTGGATCTGGACAGCCTCCTTCCTGACCAAGAGATGTTGATGAAGATCATGGTGCATCCACTCCAGATCCAGGTATAACAGTGGAAGACAATAGATTTGGTTTTACCTGCATGTCTAATGCACATCTGTGTCCATGCACTTATTGTAACAAGTAAAAGTATTTGCAGACTACATGGCTTCAGGTTAGGAGAAGGTTAAGTGATTCCAGCCTACCACGTCTAACACTGGTCTGCAGAGACTCCTCACTCAATTAACACTTTGTTCTATGTGACTGTAGGCGTGCCTGTCAGAAATCCACAGCAACATGTGGGTGAGGAATGGACTGCAGATTAAGGGACAGGCTATGACTTACGTGCAGTCACACTTCTGCAACTCCATGATTGATCCTGACATCTATCTGCTGCAGGTGAGGACTCCTGCTTCACAGACAATACTTGCTGAGTGTCACTCGTGTGTGTGTGTGTGTGTGTGTGTGTGTGTGTGTGTGTGTGTGTGTGTGTGTGTGTGTGTGTGTGTGTGTGTGTGTGTGTGTGTGTGTCTTTTATAATTTCAATTTAGTTTTTAAGTCTGCTTTCTCTCTTTTATTATTGAAGGTTTGTGCATCAAGACTAGACCCTGACTACTTTATCTCAAGTGTTTTTGAGAGGTAAGCTATATTTCTGATAATATTATGCTACATAAAACATTTAACATTTGCAGATGGGTAACATCTGGTTTATAAACTGTCCTCTGATGCAGGTTTAAAGTAGTCGACCTGTTGACCATGGCGTCTCAGCATCAGAATGCCGTGTTGGACTCTGAGCAAGAGAGACCAATGCTAGAAGGAGCACTTACCTTTCTGGTCATACTAACAAGCCTTCGCATTCATTTGGGTGAGTGGTACAGCAGAGGGCTGTGCAGCATCTTTATCAGAGTAGCAAACTACCTTACGGTATATAGAGTTACCCTAGAGCTAATAAATCATTTGCTGAGGCTCTGCGAGGTGTTGATAGCTGGTAGGTCGTGTCGCTGTTGGCACGAGTTCATGTAACCATTGTTTCTCTTTGCTGGTGCAGTTTTCCTGTATTTGGCACTCATCCCAGGAGTGTTTTTCTTTGCTGTATTACAATAAGAAGTGACTTTTTCACGTAAAACTCTCCAATGAAGTCCTTTACTTGGCTGAAAATGTCATTTGAACTATTTCTAGTATTTGTTCATGGAGATAACCAAGGACTTTGTAAATTATACTCTGACGCAAAAGGCCTACATTGACACTCCTCTCTTTGCATATATTGAAATATAACTGTGATACAATTTCTCCCTAGGGAGATAGTGCTTTCAGATGTTCTGCTGACTTATTCATCCATATTACAGAACACTGCATTACAAAACTGCATTATGTTAAAGAGATAGTGGTCACAGTCTGTTTTTTAAAAAAAAACTCCTCAGTTCATAATTATCTTGCCAAACCTCAAAACTGAGCTCTTACTGGTGTTTAAAGTGGCAATCTTGAAGTTTTTTCATAGATCATTTTGAATTTATTGAAAGAATAGACCTGTAAGTTGTTCCTAATTATTCATTTATTTAAGACATAAAATTAAATGTCTGTTTCATTACGGTCTCAGAAAGATGTAACCAACTGGTGATTGAGCCTGTGCTTCAGTGATACACTTGTACTTTTATAAACTTTGTAAGCTCCCAGGAAAAAAAAATACCAGTATAGTGGCTTTAGGTTAAAAAAGTATTTAGCTCCTGAAACACAAATTGTGAGCATATCTTCTCCAGTGGCATGAAATGTAACATGTTTGTCAGTGAGATTACGATTTACTGCTGCACTCAATCAGAAAAGCATCTACAAATCGTGACAGTGGTCAGTGGCTCTGGGTTTCAGCCGGTCAGTTACCATAGCGAGGTAACCGACTCGCTGTGGTTTGCTGACTCATGATGTGGGCAGCAAACAGCACTGCCTGATTCCTTTATTAAAACAAAAAGTTTCTTTTGTTTCCCCACTCTGTAACTCTGTGGCCTGTAACCACCTCTGGCTTGGTTATTGCCAAGACAGCCAGCACTAAAATTTTTAAGATTACATATTGTCAGCCATTTCTCCTATTTTGTCAAGTTTCTGTACTGGTGAAAGTCAGATCCCCTCACTGTCAGTTTGCCTTCACACTCTTCTTCTCATTTTCACCGACAGGGATGACCGATGATGAGATCCTTCGGGCTGAAATGGTCTCTCAGTTGTGCATGAACGATCGTACGCACAGCGCACTCTTAGACCTTGTATCCTTCAGTCATTAACAAATACTTTCTGAAGAGAAACTGTATTCAGTTATCCACAGTATATATGTATTTATATATGTTTTATTTTTCCTTAAGAGATTTTTCGTAGATTCCTGAAAATCCCAACCCAAAGAGTGGCATTGTACCCGGTAGCTGTAGTTTTGAGGATATGCTCTCTGCTGTAGCCGACTTCAAAGCACCTGTGTTTGAGCCTGGAGGATCCATGCAGCAGGGCATGTACACACCCAAAGGTAGGATATTCTCGTGAAGGAGAAGGCAGGATTTCCTAACAGATCTTAAAAAAAAGTAACAGATGTTTATAAAAGTGTTGTTACAGATTTTACAGAAGTGTCTGGTATGGTAAAGGCAGACGTTACACGCAGTCGTTGATACTGTTATAGAAGTAGTTTAGTTAAAATATGAAACCTAAGAATCTATTTGACGTTTTTCCACCAGCAGCTAAACAAAATTTTCATCAACAGTTGTAGTCACAGTGGGACGGAAATAAACAACATTGCAAATAACTGGTGTTTAGTTCATGGCTTGTTTGTGGGTTTTAACAATTCTGGGTTCATGTCCTCGCTGAGGGCTTTCTGCTTGGTGATAGCATCATCATCTGAGCAGCATGAAGATATGTCTGCTGCCCTCCACTGGCCAACAGTAACATTAGCTTTAAGAATGCGTGTAATATTTTAATATATTTTTGGAGGCTTTTTTAGCTGTTATTTGATAGGATCGCCAAGATAACACAGGAAAGCTGGGAGAAAGACCAGGGGGAAGAGACACAGGCGTCAGGACAGAGTCAAACCTGGGTCTGTGCTTTAGACTTGCAGCTAATGGGTTGCCTGCTCAACCCAGTGAGCTAAATCAGCACCCCAAAAGACTGTAATATTTAAGAGCTTTTTAAGACTAGATCTAATGAGCTGGTCGCTGAGCTTTGAATAGAAATTATGATAAAATATATATTTTTTTTATCATATTTTTAAATATTGTCTTATTTTTGTTTTATGGCCTAGAACTTACAGCAAATAGTTTTTCAAACCAACAGCAGTCATTTTAATCACAAAGCTGATATCTGATTTCTAGGGAGTTTACTTTGTTCTCCAGCAAGAAGCATATGAGGTAATATACACACATTATGGGTGGTGCATTCTTGTGAAATAACTAATTGTCTTATCCAGTTCACGGAAAGAATAAATGTTGTCACTTAAAAACGAACATATGTTAAATCTATTCTATTGCTTTTTAGATCGCTCCCTGTTATAGTTAAGAATGGGGCTCAATCTTTTGCACTAGATCTATGTCCTCAGGGCACCACTTGGGGGCAGACTTACACCACTTATGATGGTGACAGGTGAAAAACAGGGAAACCATGAAACAGTGTCACTTTGTACCTGAGATTGCAAAGCATTTCTCTTCCTTTTTTTCACTAGCTGAAGTGTGGGAGAAAGAGTTTGACCCCATCATGGTCGTTCTCAGAACAGTCTATCGCCGTGATGTCCAGTCCGCAATGGACAGATATGCAGCATTGTAAGTTTGATTTTCCCCACACATTTCTATTTTCTGTCACCTTCTAAACTCTGTATAAATGTTTCCTTTGCTCGGCAGTAGTTTTGTTGCTGTTTTCATGTTCAGTCATGACAAAAATCAGGTCGTCTCTCTTTCTGCTGGTGAAGGGACATGATTACAAAGGTCAGCTCTGCTAGGTGTTGAAGTGATTCCAATTAGATTGGTGTCGAGAGAGCTCAATATTTCAGGCTAAATTGTAATGCAGTTGTGGAAGTCTTTCTTTTTTTGATTGTCCTGAAGACGTCTCCAAGGATAAACATGTCAGCGGAGGTGAAGGAGATACTTTGGGGGTTAATTTTCTTTCTGGCTTCTGAAAATACTCATTAAACTAAAAGTGGCTCACTCTGTTTCTGTGTCTGAAATGGCAATTGGTTAGAGCCTTTGTAATTCATGGATGGATCACTCATCCGCCTCTTTCACGTACATGCTTTCAGTTTTCTCTTCAGTTTTTGTGTCCAGTACAGATGAAACTAGAGCATATTTCTCTCTCAGACATATTGAAGCTGCCTGTGCCACCTTCAGAGTCTGATACCAGCCTCATGTTGCTCATTCACACTGTTTGAATATGATGGATTACATGTCAGGCTCGCCCTGGCTCGTGTGATAATAATCCCATCATCACTAATAGAGTGCTGCCCCTCGGCTCTTCTGTTGTGTAGACTGAAATCTTTCGTGATTTATTCTGAACAGCATTCGGTGTCACTTTCCCAAACGCTTATTTCTCTCAACCTAACTCTGACTTCTCTCATTATTACTTGTATGTAATGAGTATAAAAATTGATTATTGCTAGTAATTGCTTTTTTGATTTGTTTTCTCGCCTCCTTTTTGATGATGATGTCCACTAGTTTGAAACAGTTTGGCATTCACACTGGCAACCCCTGGCCACCATACAAGGAAAGGACTCCTCTGCACCCATGTTACAAAGGTCTAATAAGGCTGTTGCACTGCAAGACGCTGCACATTGTGATATTCACTCTACTTTACAAGGTGAGTCTTTCACCCACTACCAGTGCCATATAAAACAGCCAAATCCATCGTCTCTCTTTGCAGTTTGTAGTATGACTTGGTTTGCAACTGGTGCTGAAAATTGGCGCATCACCAAATAATCATCTTCATAGTATCGATCAGGCAAGATGTATTTAAGAATACAAATTCATTGACAGATGGCCAGTTGAGGGCTTGGTATCAGTAATGAGAGGCTGATCTATGGATGCATAATAACTTAAAAAAAGCAAACACATTGACAGCTAAACCTTGTGTTATTTGTTCTCTGGGGTAAGCTAATGGTTTGATCATGTTCTAGATCTGGATGGATCATCAGAACATGTCTGAACACGTGCTGTGCATGGTGCTGTACCTGATTGAACTGGGTTTGGACAACCAGATTCAAGACAACAAGGAGGATGAGGTAAGATAATTTGCTTGGTTTAACTTGTAACCACTTTCCTCACTGTCTAGGCCCCTAGTGCCAACCAGTTTCTCACTGAGTCATTGTCGTCGTCGTCTTCTTCCTTTTTTTTTGTTTAGGAGCCTTGCATTGAGGAGCACTGTCACGACAGCTGGTTCCCAGGCACCAATCTCCTCTCCAATCTGCACCATGTCATCAACTTTGTCAGGGTGCGGGTTCCTGAGACCGCTCCAGAGGTAAAGAGAGAGGCACCTCCCAGCACCAGCACCGAAGCTTCTTCTTATGGCCAGGTAAAAGGAAACTCGGTGACAGGCCGTGCTTGTTTGCATTAACTTTAAATTAATTTGAGTTACATTCCTATTTCCATCCTCTGTGCTAAGCTAACTGCCAGCTTGCATCATAACTATGGAAAAGGAATGAGAAAGCAGGATTTTTTTCTAAAAACATTACTGCTTTTAAAATGTGTTTAATAAATAAATAAAATTACCCATCAGATGCTGTATTCAGAATATATCTTACCGCACCACTAGGGGTGATCCTACATGGAACTAAATGCTCTGAATAAAGAGTTTGTTGTCAAGATAAAATCAAAAAAGTAGCTGAGAGTCACTTAAAGAAGGTCTCTCTCTTGTTGATGGGGTTTTGGATGGTCTGGATAGTTTTTGGCTTGTTGCCACTATATAGATTTATTCTCTAAAAACTTTGTCTTCTTAAATAGAAATCACAGCAGATTTTGACTGATTGTAGGCCTTAGTGATCTATTGGTCTGGAAGTGAGGGTGTAACTCTTCTTTTAGGTCTGTCCTGTCAAACATGTGGTTTATTTATCATCTTGCATTACTGGTTGCTTCATGCACCACTTTCATATCATGATTACTTTACTCGTTCCACAGAACTCCAGGCGTCTTTCAGGAAATTGGAGAGAGGTAGCTGTTTGTACTCATTTCTATGAAAAGACTAATGCTCGAATGAAACAATCAGCTGCATTAGCCTTTGTTTTATCTCTACTTTGAAAGACTTCTCTTGTATGTGTTTCTTTGATGCATTTCAAAGGAGTTCTGTCTTGTTGTGTTATGGTGTGTGTATGTGTGTGTAATGCTATGCTTCAGCAGTTCCCCTCCCTCTTGACTGCTGAAACTAATTACGTGTGTAATGCAGGTTTGGGGTAAACGCTTTTTAACCGCATGTCAGAATGATTGATGTTCCCTTGACTGGGCTGTATGATGTATGTTTATTTAACAGTGCAGCTCAGGTGCTTTTTTTATGTCAGGTCAGGTCAGGGCAATCCTTCAGATGGCTTGTATTTGAATTTTCGTTAGGAGTCTGGTTGTCCCAGCGCTATCAGCTGCAGTGTTCATAAAATGTCAGCTGAAATAATGAACATTTTATTTGACTTTTACGTGCACGTTCCCGTCTGAATATGGTAATGACACCGACCTACAATCCATCAAAGTCGACCAGACTATTAGTTATATTAATAATTGGAAATGGTCTAGGTGCTCCATAAAAAAATTGTGAAATTTGAAGAGCTGTGTCATGTTTCTCTTTATTGTGAGCTTCACGTGTGATATGTAATATTTATTCATGTGTGTTCTTCTAGATTCCTGTACTTTTATTGATAAATAATGGATTATGGTTCTTGATCTAATGGTGTCTCACTATATTGGCCAAATATTTCATCTTTTTGTAAAGAAATGTTTGCCTTCAATGCTTTCTTAGAACCTTCGCGAAGCTCAGGTGTTCAGTCTCGTGGCAGAACGTAGAAGGAAGTTCCAAGAGATAATCAACCGCAGCACCACTGAAGCCACGCAGGCTGTCAGGCCCAAGAGCTCCTCGACACGCTGGGTTCCGCCAGGCACGCCCCCGCAGCTGGTCACAGAGATCCTGGAGATCCGTGAAAGCATGCTGTCCCTCCTCATCAAGCTCCACCAAAAGATGTCGTCTAAGCAGAACTCTCTTTCGGCATCTTGGCTAGAGGACATCGAGTCGAACCGCCTCGCTCACGGAGACGGCATAACAGCCATTGAACGTATCCTCACCAAGGCAGCCGCGCGCAGCTGCCAAATCAAGCGTAGCATCCAGGACATTTGTGGAAAGGTGTGTCCACCAGTACCACCAAAGAAGAACAGTCCCACTGACAAGAAAGCCATGGACAAAGAAGAAAGGTAATTATAACTTCAGATTTTCATTTACACACCTCCGTGCTACATCATTAACTTTATTCTTAATTTCTGTTGAGTAGTATTTTGTTATGTTTTTATGATATTGCATTCAATAATTGATCTTTATCGAACCTTTTGAAGTCATGGTATTGTTATCATTTATAAGACGTGAGTGTAAATAAAGAGATCTTTACTATTTAATCTAATTATCTTGACTAGAGGTCCAGATGTGCAAGATGCAGATGCGCTTTAATGTGTGCTTTAATGTAATGATTTCATATGTTCTTATTCGATATAAATCCACATAAATAGTGGCTCTATTGCTGCTGGCTTTGTACATCTTGTACTTGAATGGAAATGCACTCCATTGACTGTGTGAAAAGTTAAAATGTGCAGGATTTGCCTTTTCACCACACATTCACCCACTAGTCCTCTCCTTCCCCTACTTTAATGATGATGGAACGGCTTATAGCGATTTGATAACAGTCTGCTTCTGGGGTTGGTTGGCTTCACCCCACAGCTAAAATTAAAGTTACAGCCTCTTCTGTTCCCATGAACTAGATCAGTGTCCGTCACACAGCAATATAGGCAGTGGCAGTGAGAACTAAGAAGGCCATTCTTCAGTCTGGTTGTCGGTACCCCTTAAGCCATCAGTGAAACTATTGAGCTGTGACACTCCTGTCAGCATTTGTTTATGTCCTCTTATTAGGGACTTAATTTACAGTCAGCTCTCGCCTTTGTATGCACTGGTGAGAACTAAACCCACGAGATTAGCTTAATAATCAGCTTTTCCAAATTTTAAAACGCAGCCTTGTTGAAATCAGAAACATCCTGTGTGTGTGAAAATAGCCCCTGTTACATGCACATGCTATGGGTGATCAAGCAAGCTCTGCACAATAGGCATGCTTTTCCACAGAATACTGAGGGATCACTTATTCGAAGGGGAACGCTAATAATAAATCCTCTTAAAACGAAGAAAAAAATCACCATATTATGCAACACTTTCCATCAGAAATTGCTGTTTCTGTAAATGAGGGACAATCATTTATCACAGGACTGATTGTATCTCCCTCAAAACAATCTGATCGGGGGAATTAAAGCAAATTCTTTCAGTAGTTGATTAGATTATATGGAAATATAGACACATGGCATTTATTTGGTTATGATCTCAGTGACCTATCAAACAAACTACTTCATATCTACCAAAACATTTCTGTTTTTCTTTCTTTCAGGCGTCAAAGGGCTAGAGAGAGACAGCAGAAACTGCTTGCTGAATTTGCCTCCAGGCAGAAGAGTTTCATGGAAACAGCCATGGATGTCGGTAAGAAAAGGCTGACTGATCTTCTTTTTTGCCAGCTTGTTATGTATATTTTAGAGTTTCTGAGCTTAAAATTCTTAAATATGATATGTAGCTAAAGTCTGTTTGCAGAAAAGCAGCAGCAGTAGCGCCAGCTTCATGATCATTGCTCGCAGGCGTTTGACAGTTATGAAATGAAAACTGCAAAAAAACAATGCAAACATGTGCAATATCATATCACAGTATCACAGTCATATATTTCTCACCACATGGTGGCATAACCCAATCACAGCTGTTCCCTGCAGCTTGAAGTTTTATGAGTTAGTCTGGACAAGTAACACCAAGTTAAATGGCAGATATACAATTATATGCAAAGGGTGATGTGTTTCTGCATCGCAAAGTAGCACAATTACTTAGTCACCTAAAAACACACCACAAACTACAGTGTAAATAATACTGTACTATTAATTGGTTCTAAATTAATAATCAATACAGAATTTATGAATTAGATATTAAGGATCTAAGTTAGTCAATCTAGAATTAAAAGCAGTAAAGACAGAATAAATCCATAGATAAGCTGTAGCAAGTTTTCCACGGCGTTTGGATCAACCTTCATCTCCAAGTTCTTAAACTGTGAAAAATGTGAAGTATTGATTAGTATTTGCTGCTGTACTTTGTCAGAAGTTATTAGTAAATAAGAAAACGATTCATTGCTTTTTTTTTTTTTTTTAAACGTCCTTATTTTACCCTTAATGTCTTATATTTTTGTGCAGTACTGCAGGAGGGAAAGACCTTTTAAAAATCATAAAACACATATTACCACTTTCTGTTTCAAGGACATTTTGCCAGTGTAGCCCTTGAAGCGCTGTTAGCTAAAATAAACTCATCATTGCTGTATGTTTTTCACTGGGGCAAGGTGACAGTGGGCCGAGCCCGTGCGTACGGTCTCTGCAGGCCTTTCAGGAGAAATTGCGAGTAGGGTGATCCTGTGGGAGTGTGGGTGGCTGCTAGCTGTGAGGGCACATAAGATCAAAGCACTAATGGTAGACTGGACTCCCAGGGCCCCCCTCTGACACAGCATGGTTAGCAAATGAATAATGGCCGGTGTGTTCAGAAGGACTGTTCTGATGTCTTTCTAAGCACTCGCTGCCGAGCCAGAACACCAGCTGCAGTCTCAGTGCTGGATTTTCACAACATAACATGAGTATTTCCATTATGTTGGTGACAATATCGGCACAAAGAAAAATTATTATTATTATGATTATTGTTTATTCAGTCTCCGCCTTACTCTGTTAAACAGACCCGTCTGTGAAATGCTGTATCTGTACCAGAAATACTCTGGATCATTCAGAGTCAACTTACTGCTGTTTTTTTGGGAAAAAGATCTTGCAGCTGAAATTTTAAATGTTACGTTTCAATTCACCACACATCAAATTCCTGTTTCCTCTTCTGTATTGCTGGAAGCAGAAATATCAAAGATGGCATCTTTAATTAAGCCAAATGGATGCAATTCTATGTAGATGTTATTAAGATAGTTTGTTAACTAGGATCTTTTTAGTAATATGTTGCAGTAGGACGGCAGCACAGTGATGGGGCGGTTAGCACCATTGCCTCACAGCAAGATGGTCATGGGGTTTTAAGTGTCTGGTTCTCTCCATGTTATCCTGCTTCCTCTCCCAGTCCAAAGACATACCTGGCATGAAGTTAATTGGAGGATATGAGTTGGCCATAGTTTTGAATCTGATGGTTGCTTATGAGTTGGCCCGGTGATAGACTGGCGACCTATCCGAGGTGTACCCTGCCTCTCGCCCTATGCCAGCTGGGGTAGACTCCTGCCCCCCCTTCCGCAACCCTAAATTGGATAAGGAGAGGAAATGGATGGATGTTGCAGTGGTTTAGCTGTCATGGTTTTTGATTTGGGGTCTTTTTTATAGTTTGAGTCTAACCTTTTCTAAGAACTAGGCGCCAACCTTAACATGCAATATTTTTAGGAGGGTGCCACAAATGCATGCTGTTGCTGGTGTGCTTGTTGTCTTGCTTTTTGTGTGTGTCTGTGTGTACACATGCACGTACGTTTATGGCTCTATGTACTCAGATGGCCTGAGGGTACAACTGTAGCACTGACATCTAATGCAAACAACTTTCATTTCCTCAGGAACACGGTGACCTCTCCTGCGAACATGTTTTCCCAAAAAGCAATAAATCAATTTGTAACACAGCTCGACATTTCCGCGATGTTTATTGCTCAAATTGAACACAGTTTTTAACATTTAAAATGAATTTCACATCAGTAAGTAATTTCTAGCACTGTGCCAGACTGACATGTGAGGAGTAGTAGAAAACAAATCCCATTTTAGTTCCCAGTATTTTTAAAACCCCACTGTGTATGCAGGAAGGGCACTGGGGGACATGCTTTTATTGAAATCAGTACAGATGTTTCCATTACAAGTAACATCAGAATGAGAGTGATATCATGCGTTTCACTTTTTGCTTTCCTTCCAGCACTCACAAACTAGCATGCCATCCCAGTGTCATCTGATAATACTCCAGAAAGCTTCTTTGTATGTCAGACCTTTTTGTCTTTGAGTGTCAAATAAATGTTCAATGAGACTGAGGTGGGAGATTGTGAAGGATAGTCTGTGATAGTCAGCAGCACTTCTCGGTCTTCTTTGGTTTTCAAGTAGTTTTTGTGAAGCCTTTATGTGTTTGAGTTCATTATCCTGCTGTAGTGTGAATCCTTTTCCACAGAGATGAAAACCAGAAGGTATGTCAGGCCTCTTAAAAAATCAAGAGGTACTTCTCCTCTGGAGGGTGTAGTCAAATTGTCCAGGCCACTCCAAGCATTTGGCCTTGTTTTCCCTTACAAAATGAGGTTTAGAGACACTACTAGATAGTGGTACTACTTTATCTTGTGAAGTTTGCTCTGATAGATCACGCTTTGGATCTGTGGAAGGGATACAACCAACTGACCCGTGACAAAGGCACTGACATGGTCAAACATGTCTTCTTTTTTTAAATTATTTAAAACCAGCATACTTTTTTTCGTTTATATTTTTTTACTGTGATAGTTTATTTGGATAGGAATAAAGTTTTTACACTTCAGCCATAAAAGGCTGATGGAGTATTGTCGTCGCTCCGATGGACAAGTGGACGGCGTGGACACCTAAGTTTGTGTATGTGATAGCTCGAGAAGGAGGCAACATAGTTCAAATCTCAGTGAGCAGGCCTCAAGGTCAGAGTAAGTTTTCTGAAACTCTTGTGAATATGGTTGAGAACAAGATGACATAGGATTTTGCAATTTGTGTATTTATATATTTTTTTTAATCAATATACTTTTTTCAACACTGTTACATAAAATTTTGCATGAAATGTTTGTCTTTTTGTCTTTATTGTGGCAGAATCCCCTGACACTGAAGCAGCCATGGACTTAGGAGCATCTGAAGTGATGGAGTCCGAGATCCTTTATGACTGCGTCATCTGTGGCCAGAGTGGACCTTCCACTGAGGACCGACCCACTGGCCTAGTAGTTCTCCTCCAAGCCTCTTCAGGTAATTCATTTGCCAGCAATTTCATCTTCCAACATGAAGCTTCTGACCTTGAAACAAAATTTGCTGTCAGTGACCATCAGTGGATCACCTATATCATTACTGTCTTCAGTGACTGGACACCATCAAACTTTAAGTTGAAAAAAAATCTGTATTTCTGCTTAATTTTAATATATTTTTAGAAATCTAAGTCTTAAGTGTAAAAGTCTAAATAATAATTTATTGGTTTGAAAAATAATTGACAAATTATTGTGAATAATCCTAGTTAGCAGCCTGGATAATGTCTGCCCACTGCCACAGAGTGCAACTTTTCTCACTGGAACATCTCATCCCACATGCCATGTCTTATTCATAAAATGTTCATCATATTAACTTAAAATCATTGGGGCTGACGGTTGTTTCTGTGTTGCAGTGCTCGGGCACCGCTGCAAAAGCACGGAGCCTAAAAATCTGCCGACGAGCGACGAGGAACACGTTTACCCAGCAGACACGTGCGGCGCGGCTAATGATGTCAGGCTCACACTCATGCAACAGTTCTTCAAAGATGTACGTGATTCACAGAAAATACTGATGCCTATACACAAAAGATTAAAAAAGTCACAGATCACTATTGTGGATATGGATTTATCTTGAATCTTAAAATAGCCTCTTACTGAGATCTATTTTAAATGTATGTCACTAAAGTGAGAATCTACACCTGTTCTTAGGTGTTGAAGCTGTAAGCTTAAATTAGTCTAAAATGTTATTTATAGGCCTCTGTGACATTATGTGTGTTATTCTCTAAACAGTGATCACTCTGAGTATTGAATATAATAAATCCAAAGATGACCATTTGCTTCATAAGTAACACGAACTTATTTACATTTGTTTTATTCAGTTTGTTAAACTTCTCAGCACCTTAAAATAAAATACATTTTCCTGAAAGACAGGAGCCTGAAGATGTATTTGCATACTCTAATGGATGTTTTTTTTTTTTTCTCTTATGATTTCTGCAGAGTTCCTGTCTGCAGTCAGTGTCAATAGGTTGGGATGGTGGCGTCTATGTCCAGACCTGTGGACACACTTTGCATATAGATTGCCATAAGTCCTACATGGAGTCTCTGAGGGTGAGGATAAGCCTGACCTCATGGAATAATTGTTTGCTTTATTGCTTTATTGGTCAACTATGTCAGTTGGTTAATCATTCAGACCATTACTCATGTTTAAATATCAAGAGTCTCTGTTTCCTATTTGTCAGATTTTTTTTTTTTTAATGTTTAATTGGAAATTAAAATTATATGATGATGTTTGGAGCTAGAGCCTTATATGTTTAGACCTTTCAGCTGAAAATGCTCTTAACTATTGAGTTTAGATTCTATACTGTAGGTCACATTTGATGATTTTTTTGTTTTGTTTTTTTTCTCCACTCCCAGAATGACCAGGTCCTCCAGGGTTTCTCTGTTGACAAGGGCGAGTTTACATGCCCGCTGTGTCGACAGTTTGCCAATAGTGTCCTCCCCTGTCGCCCTGGGAGGGGCACTGAAGCCGGTACCTGGCACACACCCACAAACAAGAAGACGTCTCTGCTCGTAAAAGAGGTGGAAGAACTTCAGGAGAAACCTGGCCTGTTCCCAGTAAGTTTGATGATTAACCCAGACAGCATGTCTTTAAATCTGTACTCTGCATTTAGCTAGTGGCCACATTGGCAGTGATATTAATGACTGAAAACAGTACTTTAGTTTGTAGCGTTGATGGAGATTGAAACAGGGCGGTTCTTTTTCATAGAGACTGTTCTCTCCTTTTCTTTTTTTTTTTGCTTAAGCTAGATTGATGCCAACTCTAAAAATTTCTCAAATGCCAGTGTTTTATTGTCTTTTTCAACTTTTTGTTTGCACGTGACCTGTGCACCAGACATTTTTAGCTTTCAGATTACCACAAATAGACTTGAAATATCTGCCCAATTTGTTATTACCAAAAAAATAAATAATTAAATGCAAGCAAAAGGACATTTTCTTTGAATCTTTGCAATGCATTTGTCCCATTTATCCTGTAGTTTCACTAGTCCAGCCCACTTGAGATCAAAG
This sequence comes from Astatotilapia calliptera, assembly GCF_964374335.1. Taxonomy (NCBI): domain Eukaryota; kingdom Metazoa; phylum Chordata; class Actinopteri; order Cichliformes; family Cichlidae; genus Astatotilapia; species Astatotilapia calliptera. The sequence continues at coordinate 20,911,674 of NC_137437.1, read as the reverse complement.
TGGGCTGTATGTGGCCCATGATGCAAAATGAGTTTGTAACCACTGCCTTAGGTTAATCGGTACTTTGACTTAATTTATTGTTGTTTTTGGTCTTAATCTCCAGACGGAGTCTAATTTGAGTAAAGAGATGGAGTTAGTAATCAAAGACATCAAGAACACCACCCAGAAGAAGTACATGGACTATGGCAGGAACCCTGGCTCCCCTGACAATGATTTCCTCTTCATGTATTCAGTGGCAAGGTAAGAACCAAGTTATAGTGGGATTTAAAATTTAACACTACTTATTTTCCAGGATTTTAACATTAATAACTCCTATGTGACTGTGCATTGGAAAAACCTCCATTTTTGGAAACGTTCCGAGCAAAAATACAGGGAAAGGTCAAATGTGATTAATAAATTCAGAAATTAGGGGAAATAGGGGCTTGGAGCTGTGGAAGGGATAAGATGATAATCTGTTAAACTAGTTGCTTTCTTGTGGAAAATGATACAGCCCACTTTCATTCAGATCAGAAGCATTAGCTTAACTTCTGTTGTTTGTGAACTAGTAGTCTCTTTAACCTGCTTTCCAGTCTTAAAGGATGCTGCATGAGAGTATTCAGTTTACAAGTGACTGTGATTGTGTCTTGTTACGTTTTTGTTCTGTGTGACATTAATAAACAGGATTCTTCTGAACCATTTTGTCTACATCAAACAGACCTTTTACCTTATGGCAGATTGAACTTGAGTATAAGGAGCTTTGTGAGAACTCAGTCCTTCAATCGCTGAGCAGTTTTTCCCTGTATAGAGGAATACTTGGCACCCTGAATACATTTTTTTTTTTTTAAAGGTATATTTGGTGTCCTTCTAGCCTTTATGGATTCTTTTTGATTCACTGCATTCCTTCATGGAGCTCCTCTTTCTCCACAAACTCACACAGTTTTACACACTTGAACACACCGCTGACTGTTGGCTGCAGCGCTTTAGATACCTTTCTGCTCTTTCTTTTGTCGGTTAATGTCAGATCTTCAACTTGAATAGCAATGATCCTTCATGCAAACAGACAGTAGAATCCTCTCTTTAGTGTGAACAAAGTCTTCTCTAGTTTTTTACTCCTGAAAGGCTTCTGAATAACTGATACTGAAATTCAGTACTGGAGTTTATAAGTTGTACAGCAAAAATTCTGGACCGAAATGCATAGTTTCTTGAGTTGTTTCTCTTTGTGCTTCTCATTGTTGGTCTTAAAAGTGTTTTCCAAACCAGTATAAGCAGCTTTGTCACGATAGTCTGCAATAAAATAATACTCACTCTTACTCCCTTCCTACTGATTATGTCTGATTGAGGATACAGTGATTACACACTCTGAATGCATCTTTCAGGTGTTTCTTCTCACCAAGTTATGGCAAGCTCGCCAAATCACATCTCTTTTCTGCTTGTCTTGGGATTAACTAGCAGTGTGCAGTATTAATTGCATCAATCGTTAGCCACAAAATATACTGGAATGGCTGAAAAGTCAAAATTACACAGTCCTTTCTCTGGGTTTTTTGTATGTTCTCAGCAGACTGGTCACAGGTAAGAGAAATGACTGCCCTCCAGTTCACCTTGGGGTCTCTGACTCCACCCCACTCCCATTCCAAAAACTTTGCCCTTTTTGAAGCGTAACCACCGAGGCCTTTTGCCCACCCAATGCTGTGGTTCCCTCAGCCCTCCGCCCTGAACGGAATGATCCCTTGAGTGTGTCTGGGTGCCTGTTGGCTCTCTGAAGTTCAATGAACAGCGCAAATTGCCTGAGGAGTGGAAAATTCCTCTGTCACAGGGGTGCTCTTATCAGCAAAAGCCAGATGGAGCTTCACCGTGGCTGCATTATCTAAGTGAAATTGCTTTTTCTCCCAGGAAACCCGAGGATTTGCCCCCCTCCTCATTGGCCCACAGGAAGAAATGGCCAGTGATAGGCTAAAAACAGGCCCAGATCAGTCTTATTTTAGCGATGCCTATCTGTTTTTACCATCAATGTACTTTTTACCTATTTTTTTCAGTGTTCTAGTTCTCTGTGTGAAATAGCATGAATTAAAATGCAGAAGGAAAAATGTGTCGATATGCATGAGAAATCCGTATTGGGGATTATGCACGAACTGTATTCGGAAAGGCTTTTATGCTAATGGTTTAGCTTGTGCAAAATCAGTCTTGGAAAGCTGTCACTTATTTGATATGGAATTGCTGCTGCAAAACAGGCGCATTAAATAGCAAATGGCGTGACTAGGCAGCATCCTTCATCTTCCTAATCAAATTGGTAAAAGAGCCAGGCCATGTAACCAAAAGCTGAATATGTTGATCCTCAGCCATTTATGCCAATACACACACACACCTTCCCTCACAGACAACCGTGCTCTCTGCTGTTGTCCTGTAAGGAAGTTGGCTTTTTTTTTTTTCTTCTTAAGTGGCAAATGTCTCAGTTTATACAATTGGGCAGTATTAACACCTATTAATAAACATGCATTTTACGTGAAATAAGTTTGCTAGGTCAAAAGTAAAATATTCTTAAATGGATGATCCATGTAAGCTATGATGCTGTTGATGCTGCTGCTCGAAGAACAGAGCCAGCTGTGTAGACGAGCCTGGAAACCTCTTCTATCGTATTGATGAAAACTTGTAAATGGTGCTTTTTATAATGTTTAATTGAGTCTTAACACTGAAGAAATCTGCTTTAGCTCTGGTATATGTATACAGTATAGTACCTTTGTGTCTGCTGCCAACTTGGTTCAGTCTCTGTTTAAAAGGAGATTTTGAATCTTAGACTTTCACCTGAATATGTGCAAGGGAGATGTATATGTATTTTTGTGCATGTCTAGTGTGTTTCACGTGTGTACCAGCTGAATTGTCTAATATGTGTACCTCCTGTCTGCTAATGCTCATGTCTCTGTCACCTCAGGACAAACCTGGAGTTGGAACTTGTGCATCGAGGAGGAAACTTGTGTTCTGGAGGAGCCAGTGCAGCTGCCAAACGCTCATGTCTCAGTGAGTAGCTTCTCTCTCACTTGCTCTTATTTTTATATTTTTATTAATTTTCGACTCGTTGTATTGGATCCTATATTCCATACCATGTGTGACACTTGTGGCTTGATACTACTGCCTCTTTTAAATGTTAAAAGAATTACAATTTAACGAAATTCAAATGAACAATTCAAAAAAAATAATCTTGATTTATTTTAATATTAACAATCTGTGTCTCCTGTCAAACATACAGCAAGACGTGTGTTTATAACAAAATGTTTTCTCAGAAAAAAAGGGCCACAACATCAAAAAAGTTCAAAAACAAATCAATTAAAAGGATAGAATGAAGCCAAAATGACATGGGTCACAACAAACAAGTATTTCTGTTAGATCTGAGGCTCCAAAAATGTTCAAAAATGGTCCCCAGGCTGGTTGAATCTCCTCGAAAGCATGACATGAAAGTTAAAACCACAGTCTAACCAAAAGTTCTCAGGTAAGGGGATTTTTTTATTACACACACTGGATAGCAAAAACCCCCTATCACTGAAAGCAGACTACTCCTGGGTGAACCAAGGCCAATACAACAAACGATAATGGCTGTATTCCAAGGAACAGTATACATAATTTTTTTTGTGTAGTTTAATGCTTCATCACGTTTTTATTATCAGATTTAGCCTATATGTCTATGTTAACAGTTCATTTTCCCCAGTAATGATCACGTATACTTTTATTTCTGAAACTGACACAGAAACCATGATACAAACTACAATATCATATCAAACAGTTGTTGAAGCAGACTAGAAATCCTTTAACTTAATGAGTTTCAGAAAAGTGTTGTATTAACTGTTTAGGAATGCAGTTATTTTTACACATTTTGCTTTTTTTCTTTTCTTTTAAACCCCCTCTAACGAAAATCAGTTGATGAGTTTAATGTAGTTTTTGGAAAATTGTCTCATATGTCGTGTTTACAGTGTAAGACAAAGTTGGTGCAGGAAAAGAATAAAATGTAAATCTTTGGTGGCGCAATAACAGATTCTGAAATGTGTTTTTAGGTTTAATATCAGTTAGAGTGACATGTGTTACTACAGGTGGATGTATCCTGTTCTCCATCAGCTGGTATGTAATAAATTGTCTGACTTGCAGTCAAACCCATTCTTGGATTTGACTTCTATTGCTGAGGGGGGAAAAAAAACAACCCAACAACAAAGGGTCGATTAGAAATGGCAGGAAAGGATAGATGGTGTCCCAGGTGAGCAGTTGCAGCAGTCGGGGTAAATGAAGCTGACAAATGGGTCAAGTGCTGACTTGGTTGATTGTGTCACAGCTGACAAGGGCATCTGTCTAGGGCAGGAGGAAAACTGTGATCTTAGCTGAATCTCAAAGGAAAAGCAGAACATTGCATTGAATTATCAGTTCTTAGAAGATAAATTAATCTCAGATGTAATCAGTTGTAAAATAAAAACGAATAAAGGATGGATTATTGCAATAGGAAGTGTGAATGGTGAGTCTGGAGAGAGTTAAGGTTGTCGTGTAGCCTACACGCCATTCTCCATTTGTTTAATTGTTCTGTCAAAGTTGCGGCGGCTGCAGTGAAATGGCCTGTCATCCCTGAGTGGCTGAAAAGAGATTTCACTCCAGAGGTTTGCCATTTTTGAGCTACATTAACCATGTAGCCATGCTGACAGCCAAATTTACTCAGTTGCAGTACATTAGTGCTCATTCTTCTTAGGGAAATGGATTTAAAGGGAAAACAGCCGACGTCTGCTAACTGTGAGAGCCCATGGGGGTTTTCCTAAGCTTGTTTCCCAGTAGGGGTTTGGTCTTTTCAAATGACGAGGATACGATTGACCACACAAGCAAGAGCTCTTCAATTCCCCTGAGATGAGCTAAATCAAATCTGAAAAGTCCAGGCTTGAAAGTGGCATCAGTTCTGGGTTTATTAAACTGCAAACATTTGAATTAATCTTGGGGACTACATGGCTCCTACTGTGCAGCGACATTAAAGGCGACTCGTGCTGACCTCAGTTGTTGGTCTTCTAGTACATGGTGAGTGTCAGCGGTGATATTTGTGTTCTTTGATTGTGTGTGGCTGATGTGATTTTTTTTTTTCTTTTTTTTTTTTTTACATGAAGACCACTGTGCAGTGAGATGTGAGTATGCAGCAGTATTCCCTCAGTGAAAGTCTCTGCTGACGGTTTTAAAGATCTTTTTCAAAATGTGGTTATGGTTTAATAAATCTCATGTCTGACTGGATTTTAGCTGCTTTGGTTTCCGGCTTTGGTTTTAAGGGTTTACCGACTGTCCATCCGTCTGCCCATCTCCTTAACTGCTTATCCATTTCAGCATCCCGGTTCTCTCTGGGTACTCTGGCTTTAAAGCCAAAAGTCAGTACTAATTATCATTCACGGAAAACGGGGGAAATCAAAATGAAGGTGGGGAGTAGGGTTGATCAGATTGAATAAAGGGTTAGGATTGAGAGACAAGAAGACTTAAAGAGTACAGCAATTAACTGATGGAGCACCGCAGTTTTAATTACATTAGTATATGGGATTTTAATTTCTGTGATCTAGCATAAGAAACAACAATCGTCATTAGCGACATCTCTCCTCCATTTCTTTCCTCTGCCGGGTTAATTCCTGGTAAGAGGTGAGTGGTGGTGAGGGATGAGAGGAAATGGGCTCTAGTGAAGACAAATGGTTTTCAATTGAGGACTGAAAGACTTTTTTATGCTGTGCCTGTTTTTTACCTGTGGGGGGCAGTGTTGCTCCAAGTATAGGTGGCACGCACAAAAGTCAAATTCGCAGTGGTGATTATTTGAAGCACTTTGCTGCATTACAGCGTGATAATTCATTGTCAGCCAGAATCCAACAAGATTCATGTTGGTCATTAGAAATGTTAAACAGAAATATGTTGCATATATGTCTGTACCTCACAGTCAGACTATATAAAACTTGGTGGTTTATTGGAACTAGCATCATTTAATTTTGAGGTTGAAGTTAGATTTAAGAAAGCCTGATTAATTTGTGCCAGTACTCCACTTTGAAACATTATAACTAAATTCTAAATAGTCGGACATTTCCCTGCTTTTTGTGTCTCGGCATACATTTTGGCACTCGAAAGGAGTCCAGACAAAGACAGTTGAGGCTCTGAGGTGTCCTGCTATTAAAGCATGCGTATAAACATGCAAAACTGTGTGCACAGGAGGTCTGTCTTCATGTTCCATTAGTTTCACATCGAACAGGTGCAGCCCGACTGAAGAGTTTGCTCAAGGCTATCGAAATAGAGTGAGTCCATCTGGCCTGGCCTGGTTTTATCTGAGCTGAGCATTAGCCTACAGTCAGCCCGAGTCAAGTGCTTTCATCGTTTGATCTACGTTAAACGCTGCCATGACAATAGACACAGAGATGAACCTCATAATAATAGTGTGTTTTGTCTTTGCCTCTTTCAGATCAGCTGTTTCACGTGTTGGCCATGCACATGCGTCTGTACAGCATCGATTCAGCCTACAACCCCTGGACGAAGTTGACTCAGATTGTACAAATTAAAGAGGCAGAGTGAGTGGCGTAAAGCCTTAAGTACCTCTGCTAATGGGAAATCTATAAATCTTTTCATATGTTGCTCATACCTTCTAGGCTTTACTGGTTCTCACACAGCTCTGCCCCCACCCATCGACATAAACATGCAATCAGAGTGCCACTTTGTCCTCTCTCTAAACACCACCATTTCCTCCTGCCCCCAGCCGCTTTTCCTCCACACAAAGAGGTGCTAAAAACAGAAAAGGGACCATGCTTGGTTTCCATAGATACCAATAATTGGTACATCTAGCAAATTACCGGGCACTCCACAGAGAGCGAAACGACCCTTTCGAATTCACTGTACTGAGAAACAACGCCATCACACGAGCAGCGCGCCTCGCCTTTCAGCTCTCCACCTAGCTTTGCACTCATTCGCGCACGTCTTTCTCTGCCTTGAGGACTACTTTACATTTGAACATCTTAAAAATATGAATTTTCTTGCATGCTGTAAAAAAAGAAATTAATTTAAGTGCTTGCAAACATTAAACAATACAGTACAAGTCTTTGCAACCTTTCTTCCCTGTTAGTGTTGTAAGACAGCTTTTACACCTGTTACTGTTAAGTGCTCGCAGCCATACAGCACTCTCAGTGGACCCATTTGCCGTTTAAAAATACTTTGTTAGGGTTTTGGGAGGAGCAGTGTCATTGACACCCTTAGGCAGTAAACCCGATATAGTCTGGTTAAATAGGGCAGAGAGAGATGTTTCTACATAGATGCAAAACATTTCTCTCACCTTATTGTTTATGATAGAAACGAGAGTATTCCAGTAAAATTTGTTCGAAGGGACGGAAGGTTGAAAGCTCTCTTTTCTAAGGCTTTCTTCAAGTGCACAAAGGAATTAACTGGCGAGTGGTTTGGTAATGGAAGGTATTATTCTTTAAGTGCAGTTCCTCTAGTGCAAAACCCTCAAGGCCTTTCAAGGGTAGAGCGGAGATGGGGACCTCGCTAAATTGTCAACAGAACAAAAGATATTTAAATGGAGATGTCATGGCACACAAATTGAATATGTAACTAAGGTTGCATTAAAGATACAAGGAACGCCTTTTCAAGCCTTGTATTAATTCAGCACATTTACACAGCAGGACCTTTGTTCTCATGCCTTTTAAAGTCCTTTCCACATATTCAATAAATAACATTGCTTCCCTTATCTACCTGCTTATATAGATGGCTTTTTGCAAGTCAGACATAGACATTACACAGAGATGTTCCTTATTACTTTATTAAAATATGGCAGGATGTTTACAGGCAGAGAAGGTCTAAAATTTGCATGATATTTCTGCCACAGGTTGGTCTTGAAATCTATTTCACTGTCGAAGCTTAGAAACCTCCGTAAGCACAAATCAAGCTCATCTCCACTTCTAATTGTAAAACCAACAATTCTGACATCTGCTTTATCATTTAAAGTGTTTGAAAAAGAGTCCAGCTGTCCTGTATATTCAGGTAGCTATACACAAATGTCAATCAACAAGAAGTGACAGGTTTTATTATTGTATATGTCTGAAAGATGCATGCAGAACTGCTACAGCTAAGCCGTTTGCATATTCCTTTTTAATTTGATGAAGGGATACTTGTGCTTTGTCCAGTATGTGCTTTCCAGGGTTTCCCAGATATTTGACTTGAGGTTAAACTTAAGCTTTTTTTTTTTTTTTTTTTTTTTTTGCTTTTTGCAGTTCCTTTGATGAAGAGAGGCCTGAGGTACCCATGCTGTTTCGAGACGTCCCGTCGCTCCTGATTATCTTTGTGTTAACGATGCCCCAGCCTCTGCGTAAAGGTACAGTAACTCTCTCTGCATCATGGCACTACAAGGCAGCAGGGGCTTTCTCAGTGGATGCACCACAAGGGAAGCCCCATTATCAGTCGTAATCCAGGCTGAGGAGAAAATGAGAAGCATTTTGCATGTCTTATCTCGGTTGCTGTTGCTGCTTTGGCTGTGTGTGGGGGGGATCGGGAAGACGTGACCCAGACTATGGGGGTGCTCTCACCTCCTTTGTGGTGCCCTTCATTTCTGCATCTGCCCCATCTTACTTCTAAACTGTGCAGAGCCACCTTAGAGACCTAAGTGGAAGAATCATTAGTGAGTTCTGGAACATGAACAAGGCAGATTTAACAGAAGGGTTAGCTCATAAGTGGAAATGGCTGCATTTTAATTAATTGGATGTCTGTTAGATATATTTTTGTTTTAAGGATTGCCATATTAGTCTCAAGATGGTGCTGCTTAGTAGCACATGGCACACCACTGCGAACTGAAGATATATACTGATTATTACAGTGTTCTGGAAGATGGAGAATATACATTTTATTTTAGAGTGGTGAGAGATGCTCGTGAATTAACATGCACATGCATTTTCAGGTGGATTCCTTTATGGGAAATGGAAGGAGCAAGACATTTTCTGTCTCCGAGAGGTCCTCTGCATGTGATTCCTATAATAGGAAAAGCCCAGTTTTTAAAATTCTATGCATAATTGTGTGTAGTGACACTAGTTACAGTGACCAGGACAGAAGCTGTCAGCAACCCCTTTTTTCTGCAGAAAACAAATTGCACTCTTTGTTGCTCTTTTCAGTCACCAAGTTAAATACCTTTCAGGCTACATTTTCCAGCTGAAACACTCTGCTAATTACTTTGCAACACAATGCCCCTGTGAATAACAGCCGTCCTCCTCCAGCGAGCGTGTTTGACGAGAGAAGATCTTCATGAATTCAAAGTGGCACAATGCTCACAGTGTCACCTTTTGTCCTTTTTTCTTTTTTCTTTTTGTAGAGCACTTTACCTGCGTGGTGAAGATGTTGTACAACCTGCAGTTCACTCAGGCTCTGGCTGCACTGTCAACAAAGTTCAGCTCAGAGGAAAGGCAGGCCTGGAGCACATCTGGAGCACTCAAGAAGGTAAAAATGAAATCGCATTAGTGTCGTCGTACTTTTCTGTTCCCCCCTCTCCTTCGCACAGAGTGGTGGCTGCAGGGGGAGACAGAACTACTTGAGTTTGTGACCTTTCTGCTAGTGATGCAGTACACTGCCCATTTCTTATTTTGTATTGATATTTATTCTATGGCATTGTGTTTATTTTTGGCCTTTTACTTGAATTTCTTTATTTGCTTTGGTTTTTTTCCCCCTTTCTCCTTTGCCTCTCGTGCAGTTTGCCTCCTCCTCTCTAGTCGGTGAATCAGCAGTCATTATGTCAGACTTTAGGCCACAAATAGATGGTCGTACCATATAGATAATGACGAGCACTAATGACTTCACAAACCTTAAAGTGCTGCTGAAACTGTTGTCACTGTTTTGTGATTTTCCGAGGCTTAACACTATCATTGGGTCCAAATGACATCTCCTACTTGTTGAACGACTAGAATCTTGATTGTTTGCGAGCACCAGCTTCCAGCACTGTAAATCATTGCGCGTGAGTCGCTGTTCAGCTGTTTTAGGCCCTGCAGTTTCAATTATGTGCATTCCACAATCGACAGTATCAATCTTCATTATCTGGAAAAGCAGTGTTGCTGGAGAGTGCTGCATTAATTGGCAATCTGTCTTCAGTCTATTACCATTGTGTTAGTGAGTGGCTGGTTTGAATGTCAAAAGACGAATAGCCGAAACCCTCCTCTTTGGGGTGTTGTCATCCATAATGGAAGTATGGATTTGTATCTTCCCCCTACACAGTCACGAGCAGTGGAGCGAGGGCATTCACGGGCTTCCATTTTTAAATCTACAACAAGAACAGCATCTACGCTATTGTAATTAAATTGAATTTATTTTTTATTTTTTTAAAAGATGCAGAAATATCACAGCCTTAAGGAAGGAAATCGGTAGACTTGAAATTCCTCCACTATAAATCTATGACAAAGGACAGCAGACGAGATAAGGTGGCTGTTTTATATTCCGCCACCTTCAGCTTGATAAATGCTCGCAGCTTTTGCTCTGTATAACATACGAGCCAAACCGGTTGAATTTTTATCAGAACACACATTCAGTAATGTCTCTACTGCTTATCAGATGTTATATTAAAGAATTATTCTGTGTTAGCCATTATATTCTATAGTGCAGCACATTGTATGCACAACAGAAGGACTGTGGAGAATTTGCTAGAATTATATAGAGGGATTTTGTTTTTTTTATATTGAGAAATATGCTGGTTTAATAGTAGCCATTTCTAATTTAAAACAGTTTTTTAAATGTCCAACACGGTGGTCTGGTAGCAAACCAGAGAGCATGGTCTGTCTCTGTGTTAGATTGGACACATGCTCAGGATGTACTATGCCTCTCGTCCCATCATAGCTGGGATAGCCTCCAATCCCAGCATAACCCTGAATTGGATAAGCAGAACAGATGGATGGAGGGGTTTTGGTTTGTTTTGTTTTTTCTTTTAACGTATTTGAGCTCTTCACTTTCTTAGAAATGATCACACAAGTTTCCAATAGAGTCATTAAACAGTCTTTAACCTGACAGCCTCTCTGTGATGTCCAGATTTGCCTCTGTGACTATAGTTCTTGTGTAAATCTAATTGAGCATTTCCAGTCATCAGAGTGAGTTTGATTCAAGCTACCAACTCTTCCTTGGTTCACATGAGAAAGGACAACTTCCCAGCCTGATTTACTCACTGTGTGGAAAACAGTTTAGGCCAGCTCCTGGAGACTCTTAAAGATCCAACACCTGTTTTTAGCTTTTCCTTGAATTCATCAAACGTTTTCAGATGTTTTGTACTGAATGGTACAATAGATATTAACATCTAATAGGTTCTTATAGGTTTAAGTTTGTGGAGACAAGACACCGGCGAACACGGAGAGAGACATAATAATATCAAAACAGCAGGAAGATTTGTGTTAATGTTCACCAGTAGATGAAAGCTTATATCTGTTGATCCTCCAAGAAGTTTATGTGTCCGATTAAACGGAGAGTTTTGGCCTTTTTAATGTTTGTCTGCATTTTTATTTTCTTCCACAGAGCGCTGCAAATTCTGATAAGTCTTTTGAAGCACTGCTCAGTCATGTTATCAGTGAGCTCTCGAAGGACAAGAGTGTCTACAAGGTGAACTCTGAAGAAGCAACAATGGTGAGGCACTAAAATGACTGCTTAGAGCATGACTGCCTTCAGGATTACACTCTTTCTCCTCTCTGCCTCTTTCGTTTTCCCTTTAACAATAAATTGCCCATTACCGTGGGAGACTGTGTTTAATATCTCTACTGATCTCTCTAGGGGAGATATACATCACTGTATTATCAGCGAGCTGTAGGCTGATTATTGATCAGGTGTTACTGCTGTTTCCCTCTCCAGCTGAGCTCCAGTGTGTGGTCCCCGCAGTCTATCGAGTTCAGCCTGCAGCAGTTCTGCCTGCCCTTCCTGCGCCTCTCCTGCCTTTTGCAGCATCACCTGTATGGAGACAACCTAACCGGCTGCTTGGTATGATTCATCATAAATGTCATCCTAAATGTTAAAACTGCCTTTTCAGACTAACTGACTGCAAAGCGGTTTGGCTTCTTACAGGAGGAAGAGGAGTTTGCATCCTTGGCTGTATGTTTAGGGCTTTTACCCTCCGCCCCTCAGCCTGCCAACACCGTGCAAAGTGCCTCGTGTCTGGAGTGGCCAGTCAACACCTTTGACTTGGTGACGCAGTGGGGCGCTGAGGTCAAAGGGCTCTCTCAGATACATGCTGCCGAGTCACTGGTATGTTTATGAACTTCTCATTTTTAACAGCGTGCAGTCGAGCAAAGCAAGTAAAGGTTTCTTAAAATGACAATCAAAAAATACTCACATATTCTATAAGAAATACTTGGATTTTAATTTAACTTAATGTGCCAGATCTGATTCCTGTATTTAAAGTTTAGTTTTAGCCTTTGTTGTACCTCTCACATGTGTCTAGCTGACCACGTGTCTTGTGGCCTCCTCCTTTGGGTCAAAGTGTAATAAGGAGATAAAATCAGTTCATTGCTGGGTGTCTGTCTTCTCCTCCTCAGACCTTGCTGGTCCACGATCCTCAGTGGGCAGCGCCCCGTCTCCTGCAGCTGCCTGACAACTACAATATCATCTTCCAGTACTATCACAGAAAGGCCTGCTCTGCCTGCAAAAAGGTGCCAAAAGACCCCGCGCTCTGCCTTGTTTGCGGCGCTTTCGTCTGTCTCAAAGGCGTGTGCTGCAAGCAGCAGGGCATCTGTGAATGCGTTTTGGTGAGTTTTCCCACTATAGTTCCATTTTTATCATCTTCAAAGCATTCTCTGTGAGGCTCAGCATGCAGAATTGACATAGCTGCTTGTTGAAGTCGTCAGCTTTTAGCAAACCTTTTTTTCCCCCCCACACTTGTCACTTTGTAGCACTCCCAACATTGTGGCGCTGCGACAGGCATCTTTCTACTGATAAATGCTTCAGTCATCATCATCATCCGTGGACATCGTTTCTGTCTGTGGGGCTCTGTTTACCTTGATGCACACGGAGAGGAAGATCGGGATTTACGGTAAGACGCGTAACACCCAGTCACACTTTTTTGTTAATAGATAGCATAGAGTCTTTAGAGCAACTCTTTAAGTACACTTATAACACTTGGTGTGATTCTAGTATGAATTTAAATGTAGTTCCCCCCCTTTTTTTTCCTCACTCCTGTTTTCCCCCCTCTGGGATGTTTCCAGTCGTGGCAAGCCTCTCTACTTATGTGAGGAGCGGTATCGAGTGTTGGAGCAACAGTGGGTTTCACACACCTTTGATCACATCAACAAGCGTTGGGGGCCTCATTATAATGGACTCTAAGATCTTCCAAAGTCCACTGAAAAACCACATCCCATGATGGAGAAGATTTTTTTTTAGTTTTGTTTTTTTTAGGGATTTTTTTTCCTTCTGGCTTATGTGTCTGCCTTGATCAAAATATTTGGAAACTCTTGCTGTGATAAACACAAACATCCAGCGAGGGCTATTTCTGCTACAGCCTTGGTTTATGTGAAGTTTGGTGTACAGTCATGCCTAAAGATTTAACACGTGTGTGTGTTCAAGTGATTTATTGTGTGGTTTTTCTACAGGGAAAAACAGAATTTGGTGAGATTAAAGTAAAAAAGTAAAAAAAGAAAAAAAAGGGGGGGGGATATAAAAAAAAGCACAAATTTGCCCACAAACCGAATTGGTTTGGGTCAGGCTTTTAAAGTCGCTCCAGTTTATTTGGTTTAAAAAAACAAAACAAAAATCAATTGCCGATTGTCCCTGCAAAGTTTGATTACTTTACCACCATTTCTGATGTAAACGCATATCCCTATTATTTATCAAAATGTGCTCTGCTGTGCTGGCATGAGTTTCAAGCTCCTGGTAAGTATAGCGATGTTACTGCAGTGTGCACTCATTGTCTGCTGACATGTGATAGGAGGCAGGACAAGTCCACCCATCAACACACTAGAGTTTATTTTGCTAACAAGCAAAGACTCTTTCTTTTATGGGTCTAGTTGCAATCCATCCTCAGGAATTTTTTTTGTTCTTTTTTGTTTTTGCTGAAATACGTTTTAGATATTTAAATAAATGCTGCTGCTCATTGTTCAAGTAATTAATTTTAACTTTGAAGAATTTGTTTTTGTTTTTTTCCTAAGGTTGTGTTTTGGGTTTACCATAGATGGCTGGGAAATTTGACTCAAACTCAGTTTAATGGTTGAGGAGGTGTGCGGTCACCAAGTTACACCCACTACACTTTTCATAGCGTTGGCCTTTTCACTCTGTTTAACTCAAAACTCCACCTTTAAGACACTCAGCTGTCTTAAGCCTCATCATCACCACCCCCATATAAACATATAAGTCTAAACATTGAGGGAAGGCAAAGAGATCTCACTGCACATCTGGTGTCCTGAGCGTCATGCAAGAGCAAAAATGCTACATGAGTTATGTCAGTGTTCTCTCGAGGTATGAAACTCTGTGGGAGTTGTGTTGCTTCTGTGAGGAGACTGCAGTACTTGTCACTCGTCTGTCTGTGCCATCAGAAAAAGGCTTTCCCTTTACGCTTCTGATTGCCAGGTCATAAACTGCAGTATAGAACATTTATTATTATTATTATTATTATTAACAACTATCTGTTATACATCATGCATCATGTAGTTGTGGTTTATAGTTGCATTCCAACATTGCAAGACTATCAGACTTGAGTATCTGTTGTACACTGTGCATGACATCCTTTAAGCCACCATTGTTTAAGTGTCTTAGCGATTATCATCTTTTTTTTTTTTTTCCTGGAAGAGAAGTTTCATCCAGCCGTGCCTGCAAGATTAAGGGGGCCTATTATGCTTATTTCCAGCTCCATGATTTTAAATGAGACTTCATTAGAGAAACTTTGCTTCTTCACAGTTCACAAGAACATAAAAAGCCCCTTATTTATTATCATTTCTTCTTCTTCTTCTTTAAAATGTCTCTTCAAACCTCTGTCAACCTAAAAGCTCACTTTCTTCTGATTGGCTGCCCTTTGCCTGGCGTCCCAAAAACCAAAACCTAGTGCTTGCAAGCTCCGCCTCCTCATCTCACGTTCAAAACTGCAGTTCGGCACAGGAGTTGGGGAAAACTGTTGTGAACTGAGCAGCTTAAAGGAATTAGTTGTTGTCAGCATCCAGCACATCAATGACCCAGTTTATTTGTAAATGACAGAAAAAGAGAAAAGGCATAATAGGACCCCCTTTTTTTAATGCTTACTTTCAGTGATGAGCACACAGCTGATATCCCTGATGTTTGGTTTTGAAATGCTGGGTCACATTGTGCTGCATCGCAGAATCTCTAAGGAACAAGTCGACACTTGAAAAACTTCCTCTTGAATTCATGCATGCTGCTTTTTGTGTTTTTTCCTGTCTCTCTTATTTTTGTTGTACCCACTTCGTTAATGACCGCAACCAAATAGCCAACGATGGGTGTAAATTGTAACTGAAAGCTTTTGTGTGTTTTCCTGTATGAATGGGGAGAGAATACAGTACATTACTGTAGGTGCTGACTCAAACTTTCTGAGTTTGACCAGAAAGTGTGACTTGGGACATTTAATGCAAAATGTAACATATGTGAATAAAATATAAACACAGTGATTTTGTGTCTTTTTTTTCATTTTTTATGATCATTTTGAACATGACAGTAATTTCTCTGTACTGGATCTCAATCCAATATATCTCCTTTGGGATGTGGTGGGACAGGAGATTAATATTTTTCTTTCATTTATCTAATCTTGGCTTACTTCAGTCTCTTTTCACTATTGTGACTTGTAGAGGTAATGCAAATGTTATGACACGTACACCTCTGAGCCTGAACAGCAAATTCTGGAGATACTCATTCAGACTTTACTGTATTATTCCTGCTGTGAGAGGATGCTGCCATCCTTCTCTGGGGGTAGACTGGTCTGCAACAATGTTTAGCTAACATTCCCACAGGAAGATTACATTGAAAAGAAATGATATTATTTACTGTGCTGAGTGAAGAAGTGGTGACTAGTCATTGTTCAACTCATAATGAAAACTGCAGGTCTCTGGGCCATTGGTGCTCAAATCCGAGGAGGTAGAGACAGACAGATCTGGTCAGGTTTTCAACAAAGACGAGAATAGAGGTGCTGCAAAAAAAAGTTGAATATATTTTAAAATCCAGTACTCAACCATTATCATTATAAAAAAGAAAAACTACAACACAATTGCAAACAAGTAGCCGTCTGTGCTGGTTTCTCCTTGCACTGCTCCATCTAGTCTCTGGCCCAGTGCTCTGAAAAAGGTTTCACTGCCATGTGACTGAGCAGGATAATTGGTGTGAGGCCCTCTGGGTAAAGACCAATGGTCACACAAAGGCTTTGGTTGCTACCAATTAGGCCAAAAAGAAGTAAGAAAAAAAAAAAAAAAGAAGTAATCTGCACAGGCTGGGAGTTTTTATGAAGGACACAGCTGAGACCGTGTCACCAGTGTCAGGCTGGGAGATGCTGCTGTTACAGGCCGTCCTCCGGGGGGGCATCACTCGACATCTCCTTCTTTTCCCCCCACGCAGGTAAGTAAAACGCTGCTCTCCACAGCATGAATAGACTATTCAAGGTTACATCAGGTGATACTGGTCAGCCAGTTAACCGTTTCCGGTCTGCAGGACAACATGCTCAGGTGTCCATACTGTTAATAATTAAAGTCTTTGCTGAATAAACAGGGAAATTACTTCGCATATGTTGCTATGGACGGTAAGATGGGTCTAAAGAGTTGATTCAGACAGTGTGCTTTAGGCCTTTATTAAACTCACACGGAGATGGAGATTCAGCTGTGCAGTGATGCTCTGTCTTAAACAGGTTCCTGTTTTGCAGATGACAGAGATGGAAATACTGAGGCGACAATGTCGAGGTAGGTACGAGACTCCTCATCTGTAGCGCTAAAAAAAAAAAATGTACTGCCCTAAATCTTAAACCTAAATATCTTTAATCACTGTGTCAGTTTGGTTTTTTACTTTACTCTGTGAAATACTGTAAACCAGCAATCATTCAGGGAAGAAACCGGAAGTTACATGAAAAAAAGTTAAATAGGCTACATTATGATAGTTATGCAAAAATCCCAATATATACAACACTTTTTGTGTTTTACACTTACTTTAGCTTAAAATGCTCCTTTTTCTTTTCTTTTCTCTTTGTCTCTGTTCATTACCACAGTGGGTTTAAAGCAGAACAATAAAGATGTGAAATGTACACTTCCATCTTTAGTACAGAAGCTTCATCACACTCTGAATTTCCTTCTTTTATAGGCTTTGCCAGACCTATACCACCTTCAGTTTTGTCTTTACTTGGTGAAAGACATGGTCAGGTGACTGACTCTGATGTTTAAGAGTATTCTCTTTATTGGCATTAAGAAGCATTGGGCTTCAGCAGGAAGTATAACTCCATGCATTTAAGAAGATGTCCTGCTTCTGGTCAATAAACAGCAGTGACCCAGTTCCGTTGGCAGTCAAACAGGCCCATGTTGTCACACCACCTCTGTGTTTTCAAGGGGTCTGTTTTGCCTCAGAACTGCTGTTGATTTGGTTAGATGCTGTGAAGTGGTTTTCCAAGTAAAAGATTCTGTAATCACCCTCTTTACTGCATTGTTGATTTGGCCACTTCGGAAGCTTCCTGTCTCTCTGATAGGTCAGTTTGGTATTTTTCTGCCTTATGGTAGCCTTCTTTAGCCTTCTTTACTTGGTCTGATGCCTCTTTGTGCCTCTATGTTATGAATTCTCATTCTCAACAGCTGCCGAACTTAAACAACTGGAATCAACTCCAGACTTTATATGCCAATAATGTGGAAACAGACCACACATGGCTCAAAGCTGCATGTAAACTGTGTAAAAAATGAACAGACCTTATAAAAAAAGGTTTTAAACCTGTTTCTTAAACCCCTTGAGTTAAAGTTTAAAGTGTACAATTAAATCACTTGCTGATTACATCAGGTGTTGGTGTCCATACACGACACTGTGTGAAACACTTAAAGACCTGACTTCAGGTAACACATTATTAGAGTAACACTAAAGAAAAAAGCACTGGGTCACCTACACATTACATTAACAGGAGCTGCCTGGCCATGGAAACCCCGGCCATGAAGCTCCCAGCACACAGTTTTGGTGCTGATGTTAATGCCAAATGAGGTACAGAGCTATGGACTTATCAGAGCATCGGCAGCTTTTACATGCTATCCGCCTCACTCGACTCCAGTCTGTAAACTTTACGTGGTTTGCTTGTCATGCCTAAATGTTTTCCACTTTACAGTAATACCGCTTACAATAGATCAATTGATTATCCTGAAGGGAAGAAAATTTCACAAACTGCCTGATGACTGACCAAAACAAATGTAAGACCA
This sequence comes from Astatotilapia calliptera, assembly GCF_964374335.1. NCBI lineage: Eukaryota > Metazoa > Chordata > Actinopteri > Cichliformes > Cichlidae > Astatotilapia > Astatotilapia calliptera. The sequence continues at coordinate 20,893,363 of NC_137437.1, read as the reverse complement.
AAAAATTGCTTCCCTTGCGTTCAAACAGTAGCACAGCCATACTCACATCCATCACAGTGGCACAGCTGTGGTGTTTGTGATGATATGGCTGAGGTTAATTTATAATTAATTATAAATAATAAATTATAATTCATTTAAGACTGATTACTTAGATGGTGATGGTGCCTTTTTGTTATTACAGTTGATGCTTTGTGTATCCAAAGATGTCAATCAGGGATCATTAATCATGCAGGTGCACCGCTAAGATTAAAGATGTTAATGTTTAAAAGAAATGCATTTGTGTCTGCTTGTGTGAGGCTTTGGCCTTCCAGGGTGAGAACAAGGGCGAAATGCTTCAGGCCTGACTCATAGCTAGTGGAGGTTTACCGTAAAGCCTCTTCATATCCCCTTAAAAGGGATTATTGGTTTTTTCCCCTCTCCATAGACTTACCAAAGGGGTTTACCCAGCGGACTTCCCATAAGGCTCTGCCACAGAGGGTGGAATTGTGCGAGTTTGATGGAAGCAGAAAATTAGATTACTGCCTTTCACTCTGTACTGTTTCTGGTGACAAAGATGTGCTGCAGCCGGTCACGTCATGTGCAGCTGTTACCGCCTCAGACCTACACTTAGCATTATGTAGATGCACAGAAAATGTGCCCGATGAGCAAAGGCAGAGCAGGGTAGTTTTTCCAAATATAATCACCGTGTTACTATGCACATATTCCTGTTTTGTAACTGAAAATACCATGTACCACTGTGTATCAGACACAGCATCCCTTTTTTAGCTGTGCTGACAAGAATGGTAAACAAAGGGTAACCTGAGCACTGCAATCGAAGAGCAGCGGTGTCCTGTTCTTAAGCGCTATTTCACTGTATCTCCTGCCCATTTAAAGAAATTCTCGTTGCCTTCTTGCAGTAAAAAAGAGCTCGAACAAGTCTTTATTGATCAGATTTGGTTCTCATTTATGTATTTACATTGTTTATTTATTAAGTAGGCACCGAGCGGTTTAACACAGTTCCAGTACAGAGCATAAAACTGATGCTGAGCTGAAAAGAGACATTTTATAGCTGATGCTATTTTTAACCTTAGTTGGCTTCCACAAATACATTGTATAATTTAAATGCTTTAATGGTCACTATTATGCCGATAATCACTTAGCAAACATGTCAAGTGGAATGCAAGAAAAAAAAAATCAATAAATTGATCTTGTTCTCTTTCAGCATCTGTTTTTTTTTTCTTCTCTTAGATGCTATAAAACTTTGCTCAGTCTATTTTGTGATCCCTCGTCATAGATTGTACCTGTCTACAAATTATAGTCAGAAAAGTTTTATTCAAGAAATATAATACCAGTAATTGTGTAGGAGATTAAATGAAGGCATGGTTGTTTGGAGCGGCTGTTTCAGCTCCAAGTACACGCGTGGAGAGAACCTTTTGTGTCTAAAAATGTTTTTAATTTGCACAAAAAACTGAAGAAACATGCTCTCTATGTTTTTAATTAGTTTGTTAAAAAATTACAGTCATATTGTGTTTTTCCCCCCCTTATTTGCTAATGCTGTAGTGATTAATCAAAATGTGACAAATGCCCATATTTGGGAAAACGTTCAAAATGAGGAACGGCATAAAAATGTTAGAAACTTCTACGTAGTTGGTGCAAGTGTCGGCTTGTGTTGGGGCACTTTCCAGCTCCTGGAATATGTAGCATTGTGGTTTTTCAGGTGAAACTGATTATTATTAGTATAAAGTACTGATCCAGGCACATTTTAAATGCTTAAACTTAGACTAAAAAGCTGAAATACTTACATATTTGTAGTCTTATATACTTATAGCCTGGGAGGGTTCTTTTGTCTCTGGAGGCTCTGGATATCTTTGTCTTATTGCTTTAAGGTTTATAAGGCTGTAGAGCATCAGAAGCTGTCTGAACGAGTGAAGCAGCAGCAGCTCGGTGTGTAAAGGACATTATGAGCTGAGTGAAGATAGGCAGAAACCATGTGACTTAGAAACTGTCACGGACTTCCTGGTTACTGGGCTGCAACAGGGGATGCTTCATATCAGCCACCATTATGAGTGGCTACATCTGCCACCTGAATATTTAACAGCACTGTGCATCAGGTTGCAGATTACTAGTGAATTATTAATCCCTATAGATTGGCATGAACTAGCCTGGAGTGTTTTGTGGTGAGGCAGTGGCAAGCACGTTCACAGTAGCAGGTATGTCTCACTTACAGCTTTATCATCTGCACTTTATTAATTTTAAATGAGTTATGAATAGATTTAAGCGAGTGAGCTAACATGTGGTATTTTTTTGATGGATTCTTTTCAAAAGGTAGGTTTTGGGGAGGGTTTGTTGCTCAAATTGGGTGAGATCAAAGTTCTTGTGCTTCTTGTAAAGTTCTAAAAATCTAATATTTACACATTAATCACTAAATTAATTGTACATTTAACAATAATCTGCATACAGGCTAGTTGGAGGAAAACATTGCAGATATCTCAGAGAAAAGCTACTGTAGAGAAATATGAGCTGTCTGTTATAGAAAAAAATAGAAGGTGTGGTGGCAACAAGTGGCAGGTGATGTTACAGTACTTACAGAACTTGCAGTAGACATCCTTAAAGAAAAAATATATTATTAAATCTCTATTATTAAAACTGAATGACTGTAATTAGTCTTTACTGCTACTTATGTAAATTCCAACAGTGTGTGCTCCACTTATGTGGGCAAACTAACTTTCTATGTGATGAGATAAAAACATTACAGCTCATGGGGGGGAAACTCTCCACTTTGATGGTTTTGCAAAGAGATGTTGATTGATGGGTAAGACAACATATTTGTTTATAAATAGTAATATATAAGTGATCTGGTATATTTGTATTTAAATGTGTGATGTGAAAAAACTCATAATTACAGCAGGCACTTTGGCTTTTTCTGCGATCACATGCAGCTCCTTGAAGGACACTCTGAAGGGTGTCACTCTGTGCTGCATGTCTGTGCGTCTCTGCAGAATCGTGGTATATCCATCTAATATCAGTTAGCATGCCATTGCTCACGGTGCATGCACAACATTTCATAAATCTGTCCTCATGTGTGAGTTGCTGCGCCCCTGAGGGTTAAACATCATTCACTGTTTTTCCCATCAGTATGCGAACTTCCCCAGCCTTTCTCAGGGTCATACAACCTCCGTGATGCATAACACATTTATGACAAAAGGAGCATTCGTGGGATTGCACACAAACATCCCTCTCCATCACGCTTATCTGGATTATGTGTCGTTTTGTAAAAATAAGATTCATGCATCCCGACGTGGCTGTATCACTTGCTGATCCATCATGTTATTTGTTCTCAGCTGTTTTGACACTTAATCCTTTGCATCATTGGCCATATATGTTGTATTTTGCCACAGAAGCATCACATGTTGACTACAAGGATGATTTACATTGGTGTTTTCCATTCCCGTTGGTCATTAGTGCTGAAGACGTGCAAACGCTTTATAGTTTTATACAACAGTTTATTTGGAGGTGTGGCAATGCTTCAGTGTTCACTCAGGACAGCGCTTCTCAAGATAATCTCTGACCAATCCGATTGATCTTTAGAAGATTGCACTTCTTAGTGTGCAGTGACAAGGTCCCTGTGGAGAGGGCTAATTCAGTAGCTGTGGGAAATGCCACTTGTTGCCTGTCCTCCCATGGAGGCCATTCCTGTTGCTACTGGTGTTGTTATATTATGATCGCCAGAGAGTCTTTGGTTGTAATTCTTCTCAGCCCAGATGAGTCAGGAGAAAATAACACTTGCCATGTAAGTAGAGTGTTGTCCTCTCCATCCATATCTGTGGACTTATTTTGCTTTGATTTGTCCAGGTCGATGCAGTCATTGGTTTTAGCTGAACAAAAATGCCTCAGGGAATAAATGTACTCTGTGTGCTTTACCTGCACAGTTTATAGGTTTTAATTACTTGCTGCTCTGTCACGGTAAGGTTCAACTGTTATTCACAACAAGCATCCTTTCTGCAAGACGAAGTAGTGAAGGTTTTAAGGGAATTAACATTTCCATTTGTTTCTGTAAACTTTGCAAATTATTCAAGATTTATTTTTTTAAATCTTGGTATGACTGTTTTTATTGTCCAGGAGATCACTATATGGACTGTACCCCTACAAGTCCAGCATGCTTGGACTGGAGACTCTGGGCGATCCATCAGGTGACTGGGATATAGTGGAAACCATTGGCAAAGGAACTTATGGAAAAGTCTACAGAGTGACCAACAAAAAAGATGGGAGTCAGGCAGCAGTGAAAGTGCTGGACCCGATTAATGTAAGTCTGATTAAAGTGTGTTTACTGCTGGACCCGGCTTCTTGTTGACTGTTTTCAATCTCACAGAACTGGTTAGGGTTTAGATGCAGTATCTGTTCAGGCTATTTTTGCAGAATAGTAATGATGTGTATGTATGATGTCAGAAAGTTTGAGGTGTATGAGTTTATGCTGATGCTGTTTGGCAGTGAAGTAATGGCGATCTTAAGGTGTTTTGTTGTGGGAGTAGATCTAGCTCTGGATGAGCACCCATTAGCTCAGTGGTTCCCAGCTTATTTGGTTTATAGCACCCTGAAATGACACTATTTGATTTAACCAAGACAGCAGGCAGAAAGAACAAATGAATGTTTGCAAATGCAGAAGAAATCTGTTGAACAACTCCTCACCTGACTGCCATGACCTTTGTGATTATGCGATTATGAGAAGAATATGCTTTGTAGATTTGAGCTTTTGCTGTTTGCCCTTCCTGGTGCTACCCCCAAGCGATTTGTGTTTCCTCTTGGTCTTGAACCAGGGATCATTTGCATGTTAGGTGAATGTGTAAACCACTACCTACACATGCAGTTAAGACCATGGAAAATTCAAATACCTGAATTTCACTAAACTTGGTGCACAGACTTCTTGGATATGAAGATAACATATAAACTGCACAGCAGTTATTCGTCAGATAATTGCATTTCAATAAGAGAGAGATCATTTGGAAAAATAAATTATTTATTCAAAGACAGAATTTGAATAAAAGCTATTTGGTGATCAGACTCAGATGAACCATTCCAGCAGAGCGGACACCCATCAGTGATAGAAACTGAAGATGAAGATGACAGGTTAGATGGGGCTCCGAGAGACTGGGGTAAAAAAATAATTATAGTTGAGGTCTAACCGACCACCTGTTTAGATACCCACATGTTGCTCAAAGGAACCACACGTGACTTTAAGTCTTAATACAAGTAAAGCATCTGAGTTATAGAAGAATGTATCCCCATGGAGTTGTCACAAAAGGGAGAATTGGAGACAAATCCTTTTTCTTTTTGAAATGTCACTGTCAGCCTCCTAGATTCACTTGCATGGCAGTGGACCGTGCTGTTAATTGAATCTGAGGGCTTTGACCCACATGTTGGGAACCACTGATTTAGATTAGGGCATGCTAATGTAACGTGTAAATACAGCCAGTTCTGCCAGGTGTTATCTCATAGCTAAACAAAAGCATAACTAAACCTGCCTAAAACTCCTAAGAGGTTTAATTACTCTGCAAATCCATTTTTAAACACTTTATTTAGTTGAACCTGCACCTTTTTTATTGTTTGTTACCTTCTATGGCCTTTTTTGGCTCTTTGTACATCACTCACAAGCCTATCCTGTAGAAGTAAAACTTAGCTTAAAGATGTAATTTAACTGCTGGCTTTATGCAGATTAAACCTCCAGGTTTTCCCGATGAATGATATGATATCTGACATTGCATGTATGGCTCACTGTAACCTTTTATTATATAGTGTTGGTGAGGAGGTTTCTACCTTGCAGGACCTCATAATACTGCGACAGAAAACTAAAACCACTGTGTTTTTCTTTGTAACCAACTTGTCTCAGCATTCGAGCCATTCAAACAGAGTAAGTTGCCGGTACTTTTCCCCCTCTCCATCTTGATGCAGTCGTACTTGCACTTGCTCCTGTGATATATATCAATGTCTCCCCTTTTCATTTATTTCCTGTCGTGCTAAATTTAACGTGCTCTTACCAGAAACTGTAGCTCCTGCATCGCCTGTATCCTCTCTGTATAACCGTCCATTTGTTTGCGTGATAAGGATACTGTAGACTCTGAATTGGCAGCATATTGTGGGAGTGTGACTCGGTCTGAGGCGAGCCTGTGATTGTGTCAGTGGAACAATCCCCATCCTGGCAGCGCTATCCACCATGATGCGCCCCTGATGGCCATGAAGATGAAGCTGCCTCCTCTCCCATCCCTCTCCCTGATTAGACTGCTGACACTATCACTCAGACATCCAGGAAGAGAAATTCTGCCTCTCTGACTGTTGATCTTCCCTCCCACTGAGATTTACTTTGATAGAAAAGTGCTTCCAGAAATAGTTCAGCACAGCGGCCCATCCCTTCCTTATTTACTGAGTTTATAACCCCAATTTTAGGTTTCTTATTATAGTAGCCTAGTTCACTAAAAATGAAACGCAGCCTGAAATATTGAAGCACAAATACACCTTTTATAACACATCACAGTGTTGGTTTATCTCTTTCCTTGCTGTACTTAAACACTGCTTGTTTGCTGATGCTGTTTAAAGGATGTGGATGAGGAGATTGAGGCAGAATACAACATACTGAGGTCCCTGCCCAACCATCCTAACGTGGTGAAGTTTTATGGCATGTTTCATAAGTCCGACAAATTAACTGGCGGACAGCTCTGGCTGATACTGGAGGTGAGCACTTTATTATGTTTATTTGTATAACACGTGTTACACTTTTCATACTTTATGAAGGGCTTATTGTCAGTTCTCATTAATGCAACTGTGGTTGGGAAAATTATTGCGACCATGTTCTATAAACTGGCAATCTGAAGAAACTGAAGACAGGGACCAGGTCTGCCACAGCACACAGTTAGTTGCTGTCTTCAAAGTGACGTTGGTGTTTCAAGACAGCCATTAAAACAGTCACTCTTTCAGTCTGTTATCAGTATGTGATCTCATTGGCCCTGACAGGCTAAGATTAAATGTAATGTGTTGGCACTTATTTAGAAACTGGCTGACTGCAGTCTTTCTGAGTCAGACTGCGATTGTTAGGAAATAGGTTGCCTCCCGTCGAGCAACTTGTGCAATCGCTTTGTGATCAACAGCTAGTCTCCTTGCAGTCTGTTGCTTATAGCAAACAAATTCAGTGCAATCACCAAATTTTTCATAGTTGCAAGGAGGTTGCTGTCTAGTTTTTACTCTAGTGTGATTGAGCCATAAGAGTTAGATCCTTATGTTTGTAGGTTAAATATGAATCTACACCATAGCCAGTTAGCTTAGCATAACAAAAGAAACAGCTAGCCTGGCTCTGTCTGAAGCTGTCTAAATCTGGCTCTCAGCCCCTTTAAAACTCGGTAAAGATGATATTCTGTCACTATCATTTAAATCCCTGCAAACAACAGTGTAGAAAGAAACAACACATTTTGGTTTTATTACCAGGTTTATACCACTTGGAAGCTTTTGCTAATGCTTTATGTCTGCTTTGGCTCAGTGGGAAATGGGCCATTTGTGTGTCAGGTGTACTCTTCAGTTCGGCCATAATAATGGTGGATAAAGCTGTCATTTACCTCAAAGACCACCCATGTCTCTGACAGTCAACAAAACGGCAGAAAGGAAGAAGCGTGCTAGTCAATAATAGCATTACAAGTTTCAGAAACAAAGAAATTGAGAGAAAAACACGTTATTAGGCCTGAGGGATACACAGTGTGAGGTTGGTGGGAAATGCCAAGGTTATTCCAAGCTTCAAATTAACCATGCGTGTATGCACAGTTAGTGCAATGATTGTGATACCAAACAATCTGTTACCTGGAGTGTCTTTTTCCTGTATTTCGTCACAATTTCATAATCAAATGGCTCAAGTAAATAAAACCCCTATTTAAAAAAATGAAGTTTAAAACTCTTAAATCCTTTTTCACATAGACCGGTGACAAATTAAAGGAAAAACATTAATCCACTGTGGCTCACAGTCTGAGAAACCTGGGAATTAGTTATGCCAGCAGAGACATTTTGCTGGGATAGCTTTTGCCTTTAGTCAGAAGGTCAGTGCAAATCAATATAAAGTGTTCTGAGTTATCAGCTTTACAGCTTTTCAGGATCAGGATCACAGTGACTGGTTTGATTAGAAGTCACCAGTTCTTAACCTGTTTGAATGCTCTGAGACGTTTTGGAGTGATGTGTTAGGTTAGCTGATTCACAGACATGAAGAATCTTTGCATATTGAAGCTGCTCTCTGACCAAGTACTGACCAAACACAATAACACCATACTGAGACACTTTATGTTGGTTTACCCTTTAATTTGTCGCTCTTCTGTATATAAGAAAGCATTGATCTGGGTCTCAGTTAGCCAGGAAACACCACCTACACGAATATCAATGCTATTGTGCTGCTCTGCTTTCTCTAACTTGTGTGTGTGGGCTAGCTCTTTCCATGAATCATAATCTGGAGTGGTGAGTGATGGACGAGTCACTGGAGTTTCTCTGTCTCCCTCCCAGCTGTGCAACGGCGGCTCTGTCACAGAACTCATCAAAGGCCTGCTGATGCGTGGCCAGCGTCTGCAGGAGCCTGTTATCGCATACATCTTATGCAGTGCCCTCTTGGTAAGATGGCCCTCTGCAAAGCTGCAAATGCAGGGGGAGGAGGTGGGACACCAACATGCAGAGAGCGGGCTGAGGATTTATTTTCAGCTGGGGAAGTGTGACAAGCAGTTATGAATGTCTCTCCTTACGAACAGCTGTGGGAGTTCTTTTATGTAGTTTGTACAGCTCAACTTTTAATGCATCATATGCAGATTTATTTATTTTTTTACGCAAATGACTAATTGTGTGTCGTGATTCATGCTCAGCAGCACCTTGCATTATCTGTCCTCTAATTTAAAAGGGTCTCCAGCATTTGCACAACAACCGGATTATCCATCGTGACGTCAAAGGCAACAACATCCTCCTGACAACTGAGGGAGGAGTCAAACTGGTTGACTTTGGTAATGATCTTTGAAAGAGGCAATTTAGCCGCTCCAATCTTTTCTCTGAAGTGCGCTGTTATAGATAAATGACTCTTTTTTTTGTGAGTGATCTTTTGGAAGTGTCAGCAACATTGTTTGTGAAGGCAAACACAAGCGCAGGATAAATCATTTAACCCACACTTTAGTCCCATGCTCACCATAACGTCTTTTAATTCATGGACCGTAGCCTTAGCCCGAAGCTATTATTGCTCATTTAAATTGCATTATTTGATCCTTTGCATATTAAAAGAAAGCTGCTATGGCAAATGACTTTGAGTCACCCCCAGGCATGTTTATGTCCCCTGTGTCATGGAGATGAAGTGGACTCACGCTGATAAAAATCTGTCCTACATAATTTGAAATGATTATAGCCCATTATTATTGCTGCTTGGCAGGTTGCCACACTAAATTATATGCCAGGATTTATTGATTAGTTCAAACATTTACTGTCTGCTGTAATTTATCCCAAGAAATATTCACGCTAATGAAGTAAGATCGAATTTTGCGATTCTTTTTCCATTTCCATTTTTTTTTGTAGGTGTTTCAGCTCAACTGACGAGCGCACGACTGCGGAGGAACACGTCAGTCGGGACACCGTTTTGGATGGCTCCTGAGGTCAGAGTCTAAGGGCTGCACACGCATGTTCATGTCTGGTAATGCAGCAGTAAAACATGCACACGTGTTTTAGTGGCTAATGGATTCTTTTTATATACATGTACAGTGTGATGTAGCTGTTAAACAGAGCGCCTCAGTTATTTCCGTGTGACTCTCCCTCCCATGTGTCATTGTGTATTCCTCTCCACGGGTGCAGCTCTTGAGGTCGCCTCAAGGTTAATAGCTGGGAGTCTGTGGCCCCTCGGCTTACTCTTTTGGCAGAAATGAGGTGCGGTGATTGAGCTGGTAGGGAGGGACCTCGGGGGCAATTAGAATAAACTCAGCTGTAAAATGTAGTGCCAGTTATAATTATTGACTGTGGCAAAGAGAAGCTCGTACCCGGAGCTACTGCACTGACCTGCCTTTCAGTGCTTGTTTTTAAATGGGCTGTGAATGAGCTTGGCTGACTGTTTTTGGCATTAAGAGGATTTTTTCAGGTTCACAATGCTTTTTTTTTTTTTTTTTAAAAAGTAATTTTATTTGAATCATTAATCTGAATTTAATACCCTAAAAATCAAACAAAATTAATCTCACCCCTCTTAAACGGACTTTCCACTCGGTGACTGTCTAAAATGGACCCTGTGAATTGTTTCCAGGTCATAGCCTGTGAACAGCAGTACGACTACTCCTATGATGCCCGCTGCGATGTGTGGTCTCTCGGCATCACAGCCATCGAGCTGGCAGACGGAGATCCCCCTCTGGCTGAGATGCATCCAGTAAAAGCCCTTTTCAAGATCCCACGGTGAGTCCAGTAGAGGGCGCTCCTGCCACACAGCTGGAGGCAGCTGCCACAGGGACATAAAAAAACCCCCTTTCCTTACTGTCAGGAGGAAAATTCTGAACTGAAATTTATGATCAAATGGATAAAAGGTAAAAAATCACTGCGGCTTCTCTGACAACTGATTTTGTGCTGAATTTAGAAAATAAAAAGCTGAATCGGTAGGCTCTGCTTCACTCTCCCAGTTGCCGCTGCATTTTCGTCTTTGCTATCTGAAAGGACGCATCTGCTGAATAATCAGTGTTTAAAATCTCCATCATCAGAAACGTAGAAGTGTTTGGCCTTAAAATTAATGCAGTGATTGAATCTGTAAAAATATTCACTGCTGGAAACCGTGTGTGTCTGATGATCATCTGAGAGCTTAGTGGCTACACGCAGTTGACCTTTTGTTATCAGTACAATCGCGCAATTATCTCTCAGTTAGGTAGAGATATGCCCCTTCTGATTGCAATTTGCATTGGTGATTAGCTCCATTCACATTGAGATGAGGCTGTCACCTCCTCCCAGTCACAATATTATCTCCTCCCTGCCAAGACTCGGGAGCAGGCCTTGTGTAGCAGGAATTATGGGAGCTAACGCAGCATTTCATCAGCACCAAATTTTAACCAGAATGTAAAATAATTATACGAGAAATTACAGCTGATGGCAGAGCGCATGGGTGAAGATTTTGTCAGGCTTTGACTCTGTAACACATTTGTAACTCTTTTTCTCGCTTCGGGATCGAGTTTGGAGGATTCATCATTCATGTCTTTATGTTTTGCACGGAAATAAATGCAATTATTTATTGAAATGTGCAAAAAATAAGTAAGGCAAAAACAGAGTTTGTACAATTCCAAGTTTGATTGTCAACACTTGGTATGATTGCATTTTCTTAGAGCAGTCTTCAGGAATAGTTTTCCAGGCTTCTTGAATGATATTCAAAGCTCTTCTTTGGATGTCAGCTGCCTTTTGCTTCAATAATGTTGAGGTTTGGGCTCTGAGGAGGCCAATCCATGACTGATAGTGTCCCACTGTGTGCTTTTCTATTAATGTTTGCTTCTACTGCACTGACAGTGTGTTTGGGATCATTGTCAGGCTGAAAAATAAATCCGTTGCAAATCATAAACCAGTCTCCGTGATGTTTTACAGACGGCTGTAGACACTCACTGTTGTACCTCTCACCTATACATACATATATATACATATAGATGAGAATTTGAGACAGAAATGTCAAATTCTTCCCTATTTTTTAAAGACACGACTTTCAGATGCTGTTCATCTGCTGTAGATGTTTTTTAGGCCTGCCATTTCGTCTTTTATCCCTCAGTTTCCTAATATTTGTAAGGACACACTGCACAACATGCTGTTATACATTTTAGGATAATGTCTCTTTGGGAATCACCTCGATAGTGCAAAAACTTTATTTTGGGCCTGTCAAACTGTGCCATCTTTGGCATATTTTGTCAATTCAGCTAAAGACATGGAAACAAAATATGTGTTTTTGTGACAGGCTGCTGGTAAAGGGCCTAAAGATGCACTTTAAAATGTTATGTGTAGATGCGACACTGGTTCATCCCTTGAGTTAAGCGCCTTTCAGATGCATGTATGATTCAGAGGTCAGTGTTAAGTAGCTTAGCAAAAAAAATCCCAAAAGTCCTCTAAAAAATGATGAGGTACCACAACTGAACTGGACTGAAAATGAATATAAAAGCACCCAGTGTCCAAAGAAACGTTTTAAAGACCTTCACAAAGCCGGGACTGTTAGTCAAGACCACAAAAATTAAAAGAAAGTCTGGCTTCTTGGAGGCAAAATATAAAGAAACAAGTTGCAGTCATACTTCCCTATTAATCACCAGCCATAATATTAGACATTTCCATTTCACCAGACAGTTTTCAATCATTCCTTGAGGTTTCTTTGACCTTTCGCCCTTTATGAATAACTCTGATGATGATAGAATTGGAAACAAATACTTCAGTGACATTTCGTCATCTTTTTTCCAATCAAAATGTGTATTTTAGCTTTTTAGTGTAAAACGGGACCTTAAAGGTTTAGAAGTTGTTATAAATCACCATGAATGTGTCGAACCATGAAATGATTCTGTTAACATGTCATTTATCTTAAATATGTTTTCCCCCATTGCTGCAGCGGCGCAGGCAAAATCATGAGAAAAACCTTTTATGACTTTGTGAATAAGGAAATGAGTTTCACCTTTGGGTCTTCGGTGGCAGTGAGAGTGATTCATGAGGAAATCCAAGAGATTCATCGTCACAGGTTTCGATCAATCCACAAATTTTTTTTCCTTCTCAATTTAATACATCACAAACTATTACTAGAGGAGCCTCTACCTGGAGTATTGTCCTTGAGTGGTGCATGTTTTATGAAACCTGTGTAAGCGCTAAAACATGTAATGAGCATTTTCATCTCTCTGGTATTTTACAGTTGCACGTAGTAATGTGTTTCCAGGCTAAAGGTTTCACTGTCGGGTAGTTAATCTTTTCTGTATTATCCACTTAGTCATTCTTTCTCAGCTGAAACACATCCAGATAGTAAAAAGGAAGACAAATATGCACAGTTGTGGATCACATTCCTTGCTTTCCTATGCTGTTTGCTGGACAGTCTCTCGAGTCAAGCTGTGGATTTAATTGCCCATGTGTGGGGCCACTTCTGAGCCCAGCAGCAGATAGCCATTATGTCACCGCTTTGGCCGTGCTTTTGGTGGAAATGATTCTCATCCCAGCAGGCTACCATGGATGATAAGAGAAGCACTGACAGCTGTCAGAGAGGACACTGATGAGCTCGATGAATTAGGGGCACCTTGGTAAATGGTCTGTTTGTGCGACAGAAAAATCACACACTTGATGAGTTGTGACACCCTGTTGAAGCATGCATATGCTTGTTGCTTAATTTCTAAATTGAACCCAAGGTGTCCATGATGCTTTTTTAACTATTACCTGCTGTTTTGAGTGCGTATGACAGATGTATGATGATCATGGTGACCATGAATGAAGGTAATGGAGCATGTCAGAGGACAAAGCTGTAAAATCAACTGCAAAACTAATTATAGATACTCAAGACGAAGATGGTGTCTGATATTTAATATGCGGAAAGGTTAATTGCTTGAGCCAGTGCTCTCGTTGCCACACAGCCTCACAGTTTCCATGTAAAGTCAAACCAAAGTGTGTGTAAAATACTTTGTAAAGCTTAGAGGCGGCTGGCAAAGATGTCCAAGGTTGTGTTTATTCAGCGTTACCCCTGTCGATATTAGCTACGTATTAGATAGTACATGTATGTGTCTGAGTAAGACCAGGACAAGCAGAATAAAAGTAAGTGATGGCTTGTCAGAGGCAACAAAGGCTAACACAATCATTCAGCTGAAGGAAAGATATCCAGACTTGTGTGCTGTTTTGTATTATAGTGTGTGCAGCAGAACAGATGTCAACAGAAGTGGTGTCCCCTATTGCTTTCAGGACACCATATTTTGAAGCCTTGGTGTCAGCGCTTTTTTCTGCCACCATGCTGGTCGTCTAAATATGGCAAACACTGCCGTATTTAGACCAGAGGATGGAGTGCTAATTCAGCAGCTGATGCTAGCAAGCTCGATCAAGAAGCTGCATTCATAAGCTGCGTGGGTGGAGCGCACAGAAACAGACACCTGCTAATAAAGCAGGATATTAATACTAGTATTACTATCGCTATTTTACTCACCAAAAGTGCAGCATAAACCTGGTTATTTGCCAAATATTAATTTAAAAAAACAAACTTTGAAAGCCACCACAGATAGAGACGAGAGGTCCACATGAGGAACTGGAACTGTTGTGGTTGGCGGCAGCAATAAGTTGAACTCAATATTAGTTTTATTTTTTTTGTAAATGTTCAAGGGAGATGGAGGTTATTGTAGCTGTCATAGGGCAAGAGGTGGGGTACACTCTGGACAGGTTACCAGTATATCTATAAAAATGTGGACTAGGTAGAGTAAAACCCCAACAGCTAATTAATCAATATTCCCATTTTTTCCCATTTTAGCCTCAGCCTATCCAAGCATACATTTACCTGTGTGAACAAATCACTCTCTGTTGTGGTCCCTTTCACTGATTGCATGCTGCCATCTCCTCTGTAACCTCATGTACACAGATTAGTAGTTGGCATATGCCATGGACATAACAGCTCTCGTCCAGAGCCAGGGAGAAAAGTCAGAATTGCACACTTTGTTTATGGCCATGTTCACGAGTGTTATGGATCCCATCCCTGCTATATAGATTACTTCCTGGTTCCAGAGTTATCCGAGTTTCATATTGTAATTTTTTGTAGCGATTTCTCCATTAAAGCCACTCTTTAAGCTTTAGCCTTGTCTCAAGAGTCATGCATTTGAGTCATGCATTCAGCCTGTCTCACAGCTACTCTTGACAGATTTCCCGCAATGTCCTCGATCCATCTTGTCACGGTTCACTGCTTCTTTTTTCTCAGAGAATATAAGGACGGCAGAGTCCACCAAACAATCTTTGAGAAATTCTCCATTAAAGAATAACTTATTGTTTTTTGCAGTATTATGGGAAATTGCTGAATTCTGGTCTTCTAGCACAGGAGTGTATGGGGATTGACTCGTGTTTGCAGCCTGCCTCGAGTGGCCATTGAAGGAACTGCAGCTTTGGCACTTTAGCTTGGCTTCATTTTTCAGTCCTGAAGGTTGCTGGTGGATATAGAAATGTTAGCATGTATGTGCCCTGTGCTGCAACCAGTGGTTAGAAATTAGTGAGGTTCCTTATTCCTCAAACTGTGCCCCAGTAGAAAAGGCCATTCTTCTGTAGAGACTAGGTCCTAAAGCTGCAACACAATCAAACCCAGAAATTTTGAAAGCTATAAAGGATTTTATTTTGTACAGCTTCCCTCTTTTGCAGGAGCAACAGTGTCTATAAAAATATGAACGCAGAGTGTTGTTTGTATAAAACAATGAAATAAAACAAAATGTCAAAATACAGATTATTCCTTCCCCTGAAATTAAAATAGCACAAGGGAGAAAATTGCTTACTCAATGGCTCGCTGTGCCTCTGGTTCACCAATTAGGATTCCTCATGAGTTATGCATTGAGCTGACCTCCTAAACGCCAAAACAGAGGCCAACAATTCTCCAATTTTTCCTAAAGTCTTTTCAAAATAAAAGCCGTCTAGGTTGTCAGACTGTCCAAGTGATTTGTACAAATTTCTACTGTATTATTTAAAAGGTCCAGACTTTGGCTGCCTCGTAGCTTGTTATGACAATGATCTGTGCCTAAGGCTGTTTTTAGGCTTTGTTTTAAATGCTATTTTTTTATTGCAATAACTGCTGATGAACATTTAACAGGTTATGGAGCTAAGACTGAGAGAAAACACATCCATCCTTAGTTGCTTTCTTGGCTCAAAATCCCTCATCCACCAGCAAAAATGAAATATTTTTGTGGATGATCAGGGTTGGAAACCTGCCACATTTTCTGTCACAGATGAATGGCAGAAATAATGCTGAATTTTGAAACCGTGTACCCCACTGATGTTTTATCAAATCGCTCATTGTTACTGTAAAAAACCTGCCACATCGCCTTGATTTTTCTATATTGGCATTTTATGTAGGAAAAAAAGTCAGTGTAGTGAAGTAATTGTACACTTAATGTTCCAAATTTCCCATTATCTGACACTGACGATCCCTGACAGGAAATCACTGTCTGGTTGGATGACTTTCCAATCACGATTAAAGGCTTCTCATATCTCCACCTTTGATGCAGTTATCTTACCGTCTCTGTGTGCTGTCCTGGACTGGAGGCACTGGTGATGTAGCTACCAAGGACATGATAAATGTAGCTGTAGTTTCTCAGTGTTCATGCATGTATGCTCAAAGAAGTACTGGTGCTGTGGCGGCAGTGATGGATGAGCCAAAATTTTAAGTATGTGCTCCATTCGCTGACTAAGTCTTTATTTGGGGCCCTGGTACTCCTTCTCTGTTAAGCTTATATAAAGGCCACTGTGTCTCTGCTTAATGCAAGCTGGAGAATACAACAGCAGTGTGTAAGGTACTGAAACCTTAAGTGTGGCTTTAGTTGATTTGTGAAATTTAAAGGATGTCACTGCTTGTTTCAGATGCTGAAGAACGGTCAGGTTTTATAATGACGATGTTGACTGTAATCACACGTGCTGTTTGCAATGTCTGCATTGTGTGTCCAGGCTGGAGAATAGACTATGGAGAGGCTTGAAGTACTTCTTAAGTTTCTCCTTGAATATAAATTGTAATATTTTATGTCCTATGGTAAATACAGGACTTAAAAATTACACATATCTAGTATCATATTCAGACATTTTACTGACTTTATTTTTGTCTTGCTACAGCTGTCAGGGGTTGTTGACACCTCGATCCACAGTGACTCGAGCCTGACAGTACGAGCTCTGCCTGGTCCAAAATTTGAATAAGCCATTCTTGTTTACAACATTAGCTGGCAGTACTCGCAAAAACTGAAGGAAAAAATGCGGCCTGAGTTCACTAAGCACAATGAGTGCTCTTGACAGTGTTATCAGCAGTGCGCTGCTATATTGACTACGTAACGTATAAGCAGTATGGTACGACGTCAAGGCGAGAACGTGTCTTCGGGCTCATATTAGAGGTTGCATTGAGGCAGTCAGTTACTGGCTTTGATCTGCACTTTGGAAAGGATTGCCTGTCTGAATTCTTATCAAAGACTCGACTAACTTAGTGCTGTAGAAAATGACAGATTTTGTGCCCTAACACCCCCCTTGCCCTTGTATCTTTAAAAAAAGATATTAAACATATGCCGTGTTTTTCATAAACTAAACTGTTTTCATTTTTAATTCAAACTGTGTTTTTCCCTCTTTGCTCTGCTTGTCTGGCAGCTTTCTAGAGCAGCATGTGCGATCTAATTAACACAGTCAGTAAATGCATTGACCAGGTGTGTCACTGTTTGCCTGACAGTGACAGAAAGCTCGGCCTCCGGCTGTCAGGCTG
Source organism: Astatotilapia calliptera (assembly GCF_964374335.1). Taxonomy (NCBI): domain Eukaryota; kingdom Metazoa; phylum Chordata; class Actinopteri; order Cichliformes; family Cichlidae; genus Astatotilapia; species Astatotilapia calliptera. Next base: position 20,875,962 of record NC_137437.1, on the reverse strand, counting down.
ACGGCTCCTGGTGAAGATGACTGTACTCAGGCTCTTTCCAGCCTTGGCTCCTCATACAGACCTGCTTCCTGTCATCGTGCACACTTGAAAAGTGTTAGGCTCATTATGGATGGCCTCCGTAAATGCTGCTGACAGAGGTATAACTAGCTCCCATAATTTTGGCTCCCAATGGCAGATGCTTCCTGCCAGACAGTGGAGGAGCAGTTATCATTTGTCACTTTTTCTCTGGCTGCCACAGACCTGGACCCCGATCAGCTTGTCCTCGGACCATCAGACTCTCAGAGGAGTCTGATGGTCGCACTCTAACTGTCAGCCGTCATTTGTCAAATGATTCAGGAGACATGCTGACAATCTTGGTCATTTACAGCAATAATCATTTAATGCGAATTTCCTTTAATATCTCCTTAGCTTTTGTTTTTTTTTTAAATGTTGTTTTGATTTGTGTTTCAGAAATCCCTCACCCACATTACGACATCCTGAAGAGTGGAGCAGGAGTTTCAGCCATTTCATCAGCCAGTAAGTCTCCTCTGACTTCAGCCTGTCAGCCTTTGTCATCTTACAGTCAAGATTTTGTAGAAAAGTGGACGTTTTCACAGAAACGGCTGTGAAGAAAGAAACATTTAATATTTGGGCCTCCTGCGGGAAATTACAGATTTTGCTGATTTATGGTGACAAGAAACAAATAGAAGCATTACAGGAATTGATTTGGGAAAAAAAAGGTGCTGTGGACAGAAGCTCAGACTTCTATCCACAGCACAAACGGTATTAAGGAGAAAAAAGGAGCAGCATTTCAAGAACAGAACATTTTTACTGTTATCTGCTATGTCATAAAAGTGAAACTGAGACAATATCTGCTCTCACAGCAGGATTATGATCCACAGTGGGCTTCAGCTTTGAAATACAAGCTGTAGCTTATGAATTAACCTTTTAAATGCCACTGAAGATCTTTGAGGTGACCTTAAAGATGCTGTGAGTGCCAAGGCAACCTAAAAATACTGTGTCTCAGAACTATGGGTGATCTACATTATGTCGTATTAGTGCCATTGATACTATAACAAATACTGAGCTCAGAGGATAATCATTCTGAGAATTTCTCAGCTTGGGTGCTGGTAAAGCTCAGTGGGTTCAGTAGGCAGACTGTTTGCTGTGAGGCTGCTGCAGAGGACATGGTTAGAATCCACTGCGTGGCCTTATACTGTGTTGTCTGTTGTCTCTCCCAGCTTTTCAGTCTTCTCTCCACTGTCCTATCTCAAAAAAAGGTCTGAGATTAAAGCCATAGATTTACAAGAAGAACTTGACATACACCAAAAGTCTGTAAAATTGTATAGATTTACACTTACTGGATAAAGTAATACTACCTTTCAAAATATGTTCATGAAGAATGTTAAACATTAAATGTTCCTGGAAAAATAATAATACTAATTTTAAATATAATACTTTCATTACATTGCCTCAAATAAAAGAGGAAACTTCAAATAAGAAAAGGTCAAATGTACAAAGCAATAAAAACTGTGGATAATTAATTGAATAATTATTAATTCATTAGTTATTAGTTTTCACATATTGAGATCCCTTCCCAGACGCCTTAAGGCCCACTCACATCCTGGGCCATCTGACCTCAGGAATTTGCATGATAAGGTGGGGCCAGGTTTCACAATGAACACACCCGAAACTCTGGCTGATTGGGACCCACGCCCAGTTTCCCACCTTGGCTCAGGCGATTAGAGGATCATCAGGGGGTCCTTTTGTCCCTCTGTGGGGGGTCACTCCCACTAGGTTTATATCTGGGACTCTCCACCATTTGACCTTAGAACTGAAGAAGCTTCTCGGATGAGAGGTGAAACGTCTTCAAGCAACTTAAAGAAGTCCAGACGCTTTCACAGACATATCACCAGTCGTCTGTTCATGCACAGAGTATACTGAAAGAAGAGCTGGGCTTGTTTTTGTCATAATTATGTGATACACCCAGTGAGTGCTGGTCAGCTGGACCTTCAGATAATTTTATGATGAGAGCTGTTTTCTACAGACAGATAACAAAAAAACAGAATTAATTGAAGAGGTCACTAAAACATGACCTCTGAAATTTAATTTAGACGTGACTCTCGTAAATCTGTTTTCGTTTTGTTTTTGTTTGCTTTTATTATTTTTAGTGCTTTATTAATGTCGTTCTGAAGCGTGTTGATGTGTGTTTTTAATGGAGTCCCCTAAATGATCAGCTGCCCTTACCCTAATGGGAATCCAAATAAACAAATAAAAAATACCATGTCAGTGCCTCCACACATAAGACAAATAATAAGACAAATCTTTTTTCTTTTCTTTTCTTTTTTGCATTACTATTTTAGTAGTGCAATGAGTGTGTGAAACTGTAAAACATATGGAGACAGATCTGTACATCAGGGGGGAATGTGCATGTAAATATAGAGGGAACTGAAATTGATATTTTATTGCCCGATTCTATCAACCTCTCTTTCTATTCATTGACTTTCTTTTGTATAAATCTGCCACAGAGGAACAAACTAATTCACCTGAGTTATCAGTGCTATCTGAGGGCCAGATAACTTATCATTTCCTACACTGTGCAAAGCTAATAATGTCAGAGGTGGCTTGTAGTGGAGGCCTAGAAAATACAACCCTAATATCTACTGCAGAGAGGCGTGCAGGCCTTAACTGTAATGAGAAAATAAATTCAATTTGTTTGGAGGGTTATTTGTGTAGGGATGGTTTCTGATTGCATTGGTGGAAAAAAGAGTAAAAACAAGCAGACGTCATCTGCCTCAAAGGCCTGTTGGATTTTTTTTTATGTCACTTCAGTTTTTGATTGGTCAGGAGGCATATTTCTCCTTAAATCAGCACAGATATTACTTTTTTACAATGTCATTGTCCTGGTTTTTATTGGCTACTCTTTGGATTGCAGCTCTGTAATCTGGGTTAATGGATTGTGTGATATCATATCAAAGTTAATCTCCTCAAACAAAGCCCACCAGAGTTCAATGTGAGGAGGCTGGACAATGTTATCAAGCTTTGCAGGCTTTTTGTGAACCCTCTGACAGTCCTGTCAGGCTTGTTGTGTATATGTGTGTGTATGGAAGGAGGAAACTGAGGCGGAGGGTGGGGGGGATAATAAATCCATCACCGGTGTCTGCACTTGTGCAGCCAAAGAACTGACTCCTATGACAAAGTGGCCTGCCTTTCAGTCTCCCAGCAGCACAGCCTTGCTAATAGCAGCAACCTCCACTTAATGTTCTGACGCTAATGAATTCATGGAATTAACTTTCTGAGCCTAAACTGATAAAAGAAACAGAATTTCAGTGTCGATTAGGTGTTAGAAGCTAGATCAGTGTTTTTACTCCTATCTTTCCTCTGAGTGCAATTGTTGGTGTTCAGAATCTTTTAAGTCTTTGGCTGTAAACGAACAGCACGAATCTGGATGTCTGGTAGATGTATCGTGGCACTCGGGTAGTGATTTCCAGTCTAGCAATATATCAAAACTGTCAGAGGGTGAAGCCAAATGTGTTCTGCGGGTGTTTCAGTGTGTGTGTGTGGCGCAGAAGAGTCAATATTAGAAGAGCCTTTGTATCAGCAAACTGACATCAGTGGCTGAAGGGTTGCTGCAGGCAGGCCTGTATCACAAAGTGACATCACTTGCTGGCAAACACTGCAGATCACAGATAGGACCTGCCGCTGTGCCACAGCAGGGCTTGTTTGGACTCGGGGCCATGGTGATAGTGACCATGTGGTCCTCGGAGAAGGATCGATTAGTGACCCACGCTTAAAAACACTTGCAAGCGGCACCGCACTGGTATGAGTATCACTCACAGTTGATCCAGACAAATCAGCTCCCCGCAATGTTCAGGTGACTGCACTTAACTGTTTAATTCACTCTGATTTATAGACTGATGAAGGACAGTTTGTCTGTCTGAGGGTTTTAGAGGTAACTGTGTGATATTTTGTTGCTTTAAGGTGTCTGATAAAGGATTTTGAGGCACGTCCATCTGTGACCCACCTTCTGGAGCACCCCTTCATCAAGCAGGCCCATGGCAAGGACATAGCTCTCCGTCAGCAGTTAGCAGCTCTCATCCAAGAGCAGCAACAAATAGGCTGCAAAACCAAATCCAAGTAAGTATCCCAAATCTTATGTTTTGTTTTGTTTTAAATTTCCCTGTTATGAAATAGTAAAGATGCAAACTGTATTAGTTCATTTGGATGTTGAAGATCTCTATTTCACTGATAGGCATGGATTGGGTGCTGATATTTTTTCTGTCCAGTAGGGGGCAGGGTCTCATCTTCTTACACTCCAGCACAGAAATGAAGATGAAACAGAGTAATGGAAATTACAGTATGTGATTAAAGAGAAGTAAGGGCAGTATGACTAATTCAGAAGGAGTTATTGTGCTGAGTAACCTTAGATTAATAAATCCCAATTAGTCCAGTGGATGTACTTAGTACACATCACTTCTCCAACCAATTAACCCAATGATGGAATAATTAAATATAGATTTGCACCCAGAAATAGGTGACATGGCAGCATTACAGCCTGTTCACTTTTAATGAGCTAATTAGTTATTTCCTTCATTAATTAAAATAGCAACTACCTTACAACCTCCTTATGTGTGTAAAAAATGAACGCAGCCATATGAAAAGGCACATGTTGAAAGTTAAATCTTCACCCTGACACTCACATGGCAGCAAGCGACAGAGCAGAAAGTCTCCTGTTTACTGGAGAAATACTGACTTTGGCATTGCTTAATCTTCATTATAAAGGAGTTTGCTGAACCTGCCCTTGACTGAGAGTCTTGATGTTGTGCCAACTCTGTTTACTCCCGGGAGTGTGCAGAGTCTGTGCCTGAGCCTGATCCCGAATTCCTGTCCACAGTGAAAGTGGATAATGGGATTAGGAGCTTGTAGGGCGAGAACTGGGCTCGCCTGGTTTAGTCTCTCATGCCACAGATCAGCAAACAATGACTCCAGATAAGAATAAAGACATAGAGAACTTAAAAGTAGCTGCCGTAGGTGGAATAGTGTGATTTACTTCAAAGCAGGAGCGAGTGAGACGCTAGAGGTCTCAAGTCTTTCTCTAAGGGACATGATGACGGGGATTGACTTTATAGGGACCACATACTGAGCATATTTCTGTGCTGTTGCATTTACACTATATTCAGAATAGAGAATTAATTCAAAAAGTAGATGAGGAAAAAGCTCCTAACCTGAAGCTTGAATTTATATTTCGAGCTAGTCTTATGATTGTATATTTATTATAATGGAATATGGATGCATGTTACAAATGTGACAAAAGAAAAGAAAAAAACTATTGTTTGTGCTTTTGTTGAAGCCCCAAACCACCAAGCATTAAAATTAGGTTGCACAATGCAACCTAACTAGTCCACGTTTAGAGATTACTTGTTACTGTTACTTAACCCTGTTTTATCATAAGCTCTTCAGGCTTACAAGTCAAAGAAGTGAAATTAAATATGGCCCACTTATCTGACCTGACACTTGATTAAATGCTTATTAATATTGTTTGAAAACTGGGACGGCTTTCAGCTGCATGTTAAAAAAAATAGCATAGACAAGTCAAAATGTCATGATACTAATACTGGGCTGGTTAGGTTAAGATATGTTATGGCTATCTCAGTATTACTATATGATTTCGCTGAGTACATTCGGCAATATTATTATTGTGGTTTCTAAAAAAAATGAAAGAAAAAATCTGTCAAGTTCATTTTTAATTGTATTTGCTTTTTTCTTCTTGTTTGGAACGTTAATAACTCTGGAAACAAAAGTGGTGAAAGAAATGTTAACGCTATCCAAAATGCAATATTGCTCCCTGTGTTGTAGTACCAACCACAAAGCTACTGGTTATTTATAGAAGTGCATGCTGCAGTATTGTTTAGTCTGTCGTGCTGCTAATAAACTGATGTACTTAATCACACTTACAAAAGCAAAAATAAAAAAACCAAAGTAAATAAAAACTAGGGGTGTTAGATGTTGTTTAGATATAAATGCACTGCTTCCCCTTTCAGCCACACACTTTCCACCCCATTCAAGTATATATAATGAAAAATTGGTATGAAAGATTTTGTTCAATCAAATATAAAAATCACAAGGTCAAAGAGGATTTCACAATTACCTATACGTGTAAATAACATGCTGGAATTATATTCCAGCTAGACTCATTCTAGTAGCTTTAAATGCCTTTGCCTTAAAGTACAAATATACAAATATTTTTCTAATATTAAAATCTTGATATGGTCTACAAATACAGAAACCTTGATTTCACAAGGTAATGTGACAGTTACTGTAATTTATTATATGGAAATGCAAATACAATTTGGAGATGCATAACAAAATGAGTGTATTGGTATTTACTAAAGTAGATGTTACTGTTGTGAAATTAAAACATTACAGAGCTTAAGTGTCTTATAGGAAGATAAGGAAATGGGTCACTCTAGCCCAATGGTGTGTGGTTGCTGTGCAACATGATGTCATAATAGAACCTTCAGTGATTTGGTGTATTATAAAAAGGTTATCATAGGAGGCTGGACAATGAATATTTATATTATTAGCACAATATAAATATTTGATTGCTGAAAAAAACCCTAAATAACCCCCTAAATTTAAGAAAGATTGTAAGTTTGATTTTTTTATGCTGTCTTAAGCAACTATTTTTGGCAGTTATTCTCAGATTTGTGACACTTTATTGACTTTTTAGACTGTAGATGGCCTTTGACTGGATGTTGCTACAATTGGCTCCCAGCAAGATTTTCACACTAAAGTCTTAATTGGAACAAAGTGGGTTAAGCTCAGCAAAGGGCTAGATTGACTAGCTAGTACTGGTAGTTACTCACTTGTAAAAGGCTTTGTATGCAGACTTAACTATTGGAGTCTGGATTCATGGTAGTATATGGGATTTTTGACTCCACTAAACCATATTACGCTGATAAAAATGGTCTAAATTTTATGGCTGTTAGGTTTGGCTGATGTCAGTCTCTTCTCTGTGGAATTGACTACATTCATGTTGTCCTAAGCGACTATTATTGGTAGTCATGCTAAGATTTGTGATGCATTACATGTTATAGAAATGTCAAAATGTCCACTCTGTGTTGTGCATATACACATACAGCACACAAAGCAGTAGGCACTCACAAGCACCGCTCTGTTTTACTCTCTTTCTCACACTCTGTGGTTTCCCCTGAGGTTTTCGTGGAGCCAGCTGGAGGTTAGTTGACCTCTGTCCACAGGGGCTCTTTGGAGAGTGATAGGTCAAAACATGAATAAAGTGCAACCACATCCTGTGATAATAGGAGTTTTGTCCCCTGGGAAAGCTTAAAGGGCCTCGTGAAAAACATGGAAGTGACTGGGTATTACATTCAGCCAGTCACACTACTGTTTCTCATTTAGTGGTCACTTTACAGGCTTAAAAGGCATCTCGTGTCCTTGACTTCATACAGGCACGTCCGGATCAATACTCGTAAAACCCTCATAATAGAGAGCTGTCCTGATGATGATCTGGTGAACCTGGAGTTCTTAGACGAGGTAGGATTTTATGTGTTTATCTCGTCATGCATTGATGAGCCCAAGCTGAAAAGTTGTTGATTTTAGGCTGTGTGTGTGTGTTTTCTTTTCTGCAGGAGACAATCATCAGCCATCTCCACAAGAGGTATGATGAGCTGCAGGTGTACACTTACGTCGGTGACATCCTCATCGCTCTCAATCCTTTCCAGAATCTCAGCATCTACTCTCCTCAGGTCGGTAACACATCAGTCACAAATAGTTTTTGTGTTTTTTTTACAAACACAGTGGAAATGATGAATGGATGCCAGTCATGATGCAGGTTCTGCTTTAGTGGATACTCTATTTGTAGGGCTAGTTATTGTTATTATTATTATTTTGTTTTTATTCACAGTAACAGCAACTATTATGGCAATTGTCATATTAGTTAGTGCAACAATCTGGCCCCCAAATTTTCTGCTCAGTCAGTTTAAATCAACTATTTTTAATCTTTTAAATTACTCTAAACATCTCTAATGCATAGTCAGCAACTTTGCATGCATTTTTCCTCAAATTTTCTCTTCACTGGATATCCGATATTGATATTATGTGACGCTGCAGAGTTTTGTCTTCTCCAAGCTGTTGGTTGTTAATTTCTTCAAAGCCGTAATAAAAATAAAAGTCTTCATGAATACTTTTATGCCCCTTTTAGTTCTCTAAGCTGTACCATGGCGTAAAGCGAGCTGACAACCCTCCACACATCTTTGCTACTGCAGATGCAGCTTACCAAGGCATGGTGACATTCTGCAAAGACCAGGTATCTTCCAGAAAAGTGACTGAATAGGTTGAAGCATTGTACCGTGCAATCCTAAAACTGATAGAATAATAATGAAAATTATTTTGTATAAAGCACTGTAGGTTTTACAAATGCTTTCGAGCAATTTCTTTTAATTACAATCAGTTATTTTTTAATGTCGATTTGGAAACTTTTGGACAAAAGCAAAGGAGCAAGGAAATGTTAGTAAATAACATATGAAAAAATTATGGTATATGATGTCAGTGTTCCCGCTTGATGAACTGTTATCTCGTTTGTTTAGTGTATCATCATTAGTGGAGAAAGCGGTGCTGGGAAAACAGAAAGTGCTCATTTAATTGTTCAGCATCTTACTTTCCTGGGAAAGGTACTGCATAGTAGCTCTTTGGTCACTATTTTTCATCATCATTTCTAACTTGTTAATACCAGACTTAACTACTTGATATAACTACTTCATAAACTATCTTAAAAATCTACCAGAGTTCATGAAATAATTATTTTGTTGCTCTCAGGCAAACAATCGGACACTCCGTGAGAAGATTTTGCAGGTTAACCCTCTCGTCGAGGCCTTTGGAAACGCTTGCACGGCAATCAATGACAACTCCAGTCGCTTTGGCAAGTACTTGGAGATGAAGTTCACGCCGACAGGAGCGGTTATTGGGGCCAAGATATCTGAATACCTGCTGGAGAAGTCGAGGGTCATCAAACAGGCTCCGTAAGCAGCTGCCCTTGCTTTTTTCCTTCCTGCGGTTGGATTTGAGTAATTCATCTAACTTCTGCTTGTTTTTCCTTCAGAGGGGAGGAAAATTTCCACATATTCTATTACATATATGCCGGCCTTTACCACCAAGACGAGCTGAAGACTTACAGGCTGCCAGATGGGACACCTCCCAGGTTTGTGATGCAAATAATCCCATCATTCGCTCCTCACAATGTGGAAACTAATTTGACTGTCATAACATGAATCTGCAGGTACATTGACAGTCAGCACTGCAAAGTGATGCAAGACATTGTGTCAAGGAAACAATATAAAGAGCAGTTTGATGCCATTCAGGAGTGCTTCCGAAATATCGGCTTTACAGAAGAGGTACTAAACACTCAAGCAATCACATATGCAATGTTTGGGCACAGATCTATTGAGAGCTGTAATATATAAAATACGTAATATGTAACAATTTTCTTTTGATATCTTGTTTTTAGGAGGTCGACTCTGCTTACAAAATTCTCTCAGCAATTTTGAATACTGGGAATATTGAATTTGCCTCCATCACATCCCAGCATCAGACCGATATTAGTGAAGTGCCTAACTCAGAGGCCTTAGAGAACGGTGAGATGTTAGGCAATGTGTGTTGTAAGCATTGACTGTAAATAAAAAATGGTCATCGGTGACTCCCATAAACTTGTACGACCTGAAGTGTTTTAGGAAGTTAATCACTGGCTGCAAAAAAACAGGATTGTACATCTTTAGCTGCTTTAAAAACAAGAACTTGTAGGGTGTAGTGTGATTTTGAATGTATCTTGGATATTCTCTAAACCACACATGGTCAAAAGTATGCATATAGGCTCAGACATATACATTACCTCTCACTAATATTTGGTTAAATGCCCCTTAGCAAGCTGCACCATGATCAGCAAGCTTGGATATTTGACCAATCTTGTTGGGAGAATTGGTAGAGCTCAGCTGGCTTTTAAATAAAGTCCACAAATTTTTATCCATCCCCAAAACAGTTTAGATGTGTGTTTGGGATCATTGAGCTGTTGATTTGAGGTGATGTTGTAGAATTTGAGAAAAGGGAACCTTTCCACTTTCCACTTTAAATATCTGCAGTATAACCATGTTATAGTTTGTTATTATAGTATTGTGATAAGATGCAGTAATCTCTTCACTGTGAAACTGATTGACTGTCTCGCCTTTTTCTCAGCTGCGTCTCTCCTCAGCATTGGACCCGAGGAGCTCCAGGAAGCACTTACCTCTCAGTGTGTGGTCACGAGGGGCGAAACCATCATCCGCTCCAACACCGTGGACAAAGCCGCCGATGTCCGAGACGCCATGTCCAAGGCGTTGTACGGACGCCTGTTCAGCTGGATAGTGAATCGCATCAACTCACTCCTGCAGCCTGACATGAATGTCTGGTCAGTGCGTGCTAGTGATGAACAATTTGTTTGCATGCCCACTGTTTTTGTCTTTTCTGTAATTTCTTGGGGTGTAATTTCTCACTCAGTTTCTGCAAAGCTCTGATGACCTTTCTGGAAGTCTGCAGAGGTAGATGCAAACATGAAGAGGGGAATATCAATGGGAAAGCACAAGACAAGCAAAAGGAGAGCAAAAAAGAAAAAAGTTTTAATAAATTTTTGATACAGAGTTGCGTGCAGAGAAAATAATGTTCAGATGATTAAAAAGACTTCAGAGAGACTGCAAAGAGGCTTTTCATTGATCCAAAAGAATTCCTTCATAAATATGAGCATTGACTGTCAAGGAGTCGTCTCTCAGAGATGAAGCCAGAGTTCCCGTCTGCATTCCAGTCATCTTAGCCGTTTCCTTATTGCCATTAATAACCTGGTAGCACTGGTTAAAGGTGACCTCTACATACTGTGGGTAATGACTGATCATGAAAGTAGCAGCTCCAAGCACTGAATATAAAATACAGGATCATAAATATCTATGCTGTGTTGCAGAAGTGAGTATTGTTAGTGCAGACATTGAAAATAACTGGAGGTTAAATCAATAGAGACTGAAATAAAAGCCATTTAAGAAGATCTGACTTTTTCAAAGACGGTGTTTATGATTTCTCGTCAGACTAGGCCATCCAGACCAGACTCCGTATTTGGGTGGAACTTGGATTATCATTAAAGTTTTATCAATTAATATGGCTGCTGGGGATTTGCTTGTTCCATCGCATAGAAGAATAAGTTTGTTTGTCCCCCTTTTTTTCCTTTGAAGTGCCGTAGAGAGCGGCATGAATGTGGGAATCCTGGACATCTTTGGATTTGAAAACTTCAAGAAGAACTCGTTTGAGCAATTGTGCATCAACATCGCAAACGAGCAGATTCAGTTTTATTTCAACCAGCACATATTTGCTCTCGAACAGGTGAGTTCTTCATGCATAAATAGGTTTTAAATGATCCGCTCTAATGCACAAAGTAGAAGATACCACTGTAATGTGTTTGGGGTGAAAGAATAACACAAAATATGCAGAGAACATTCCATTTAAAACACTATTATGGAAATTAGTCACTTAAATAAATTTGGTGTTTACACAGTTACCAATTCAGAAAAGCTCTCAACATTAATTTTTCCTACAAGTCACCCCAAATTACTCTCTTAATTGATTTAATGAAGCTGTTTACCCTGAAGTGCGAAAAGCCTTTTTTCCTCGATGGAGATGAATTGACATCAATCAGAAACCCTTTTGTTTGAAGTAACTTTGCAACAGTCTTTTTTAAAGAGAACTCAAGAAAAGTGGCTCGGTTTAGTGATGTGGCACATTTTCTCATTAGATAGCTCAGTGTGCATTTCTTTAGAAAAATACAAACTATTATTTATTGAGGCCAAACTCCGCACGGCATATGGACTAATAATAGCCTCTGCACTTTCATTTACATTCACATTTTTAGCTCTCTCCAGGACCAGAAGTGTTATTGGAAGCTACATTTTCCCCGTTCAGATTAATTATAGCAGTGATCTCTGAAAAAAAGGCCTTTAGCTTGTGGAAAACATCCTCCCCTGATGTAGGGCTAATGCTCGGTGGAAAAGGGATCTTTATTTTGTGTGTGGATGTCTTCAGTCTTGCTGTACACAGAAACTGATTATTCTGACTTAATGATTTAAACATGAGGATGGTTTAGATCCATTGGTTCCACTTTATTAGTAAAATATATATTTAAAACAACTTTTTGATCTGAAATTAAATAGATGCAATAATGTGATTTGACTCTGGGTTATTTGCACATTGAAATAAATTATGAATAAGTAAGTGGCTCTATTTGTTGGTTTGGAGCTGTTCTGTTTTATGCATTCAGTAAAAGACTCTATTACGCTGTAAATTTCAGCCGTAGACACACACAGCTGGCTGCAAGTGTGTGGTTTGCTTGATTAGAAACTCTTTTTTTTTTTTTAAACCACACATGCACATTGCATATTTAGCCTAGATTGTTTAATTGGGTCATTTAGGGAAACCATAACTAGATTATTATTCTGCATTCACTGGTTCTAATTAGATGGAATACCAGAGCGAGGAAGTTGATGCCAGCCTGGTGGAGTATGAGGACAATAGGCCCATTCTGGACATGTTTCTGCAGAAGCCCATGGGTCTGCTGTCCCTGCTGGATGAAGAGAGCCGCTTCCCTCAGGCCACCGACCAGACCCTAGTGGGTAAGATTGGAACTACAGTCGCAAACATGCTGAGATGTAGCACATAAAATAACTCAGTTACATAAGAGTTCACAGATCAATGCATAATGAGCCTTCACGTGCTGTAATTTTCTTCTACATGTCTTCTTTACAGATAAGTTTGAGGACAATTTGCGCTGCAAATATTTTTGGATACCAAAACGAGTGGAGCTTTGTTTTGGAATTCAGCACTATGCCGGACAGGTATCAGATACTTCATTGGATGTGTTTAACTAACAATCTACTGCCTTGATGATGATGGGTGTGAGCATGTAAACCAGTGTTCAGGCCTTTGAAATGCTTGGTAAAACCTTCTATTCTGATTATGCCTTTACTTTGAGTATTTCATAAACATCTGCATACTTTACGGAAGGATTTTTCTCTACATCTGTTTTGGGGTCTGATTAGGTTTGTTGTGACTTAAAAAAAGTTATTACATCCCATATAGAGAAAAATAGGAAACAAAATCCTATAAGTCTGTGAAATTTTACTAAAAAGTCTATCTTAGTTGATCCTTCACATTTTCTCATAATGTTAACTTTTTTCATACTTATTTCTTATAAATATCTTATATGAAGAAAATGTGAAAAGAGACACTTTTTTGAGTGGATTATAATATGAGACATGCGAACATATGAAGAGTGGCACAGTGCAGCAGTGGTTAGGACTGGAGCCTCATAGCAACCAGGTCCTGGGTTCAAATCTACCACCCAGCTGGGGCTCCCTACAATGAGTCTACCCTCTTTCCCTGCACCTGCATAGATTCTCTCTGGGTACCCGAGCTCCCATACTACAAAGATCTGCCTGTGTAGGTAACTGGTGATTCTAATTTGGCCAAAGGGGTGAATGTGAATGGTTGTCTGTTTCTCTGTGTTATCCCTGTGACAGATTAGAAACCCTGCCTGTCAACTCATGACAGCTAGGATAGGCCTCAGCCCTTTTTCCCTGTTTCCCTTCTTTAAGAATGGCTTCTTGACAGCCATCCTTCGCTGGGAAACCATTTTTGACGAGGGTTCAGCAAACAGTAGATTTCTTCCTATTTCTTAAGGCCATGACTTTCAGATACTGTTCATCTGCTAGACATTTTTTAGTGCTGCTACTTCTTCCTTTGTCCTTTAGTTGTTCAGTTTCCTCAGATTTTTTAATGACATACTGCACACCATGCCGAGATATGCCAAGCTTTCAGCTAATAGCTCTTTGGGAATCACCAAGCTGTTTGAACTGTGTTATTGGAATTTTTCATAAATCCAGGACTGGATAGCGGCACAGCAAACTTATCGCATGTCACTGAGGAAAAACGCAGGTGTTTCTAAAAACATCTGTATTCCAGTAAGCTTTGACAGTTTGGCAGAAGCAGCATGCGCAACACCGGCAACTGAACCTCAAATGGATTTCAGCCATCAGTATTTTTATTGCTCACACCTGTGGTTTTTCTGTGGTTAAAAGGAACATCAGTTTTCTCTGGGATCTTTTTACCCTCACATAAGATGTGTGTGTGTGTATATATATATATAAATTAAACCATACCCCAGCATTAATTTCAGCCTTATCATAGAGTGATGACAATTCAGATTCAGAAAATGTGAATTGACTGTTACACGTACGTGTATTTCTCATGTCCTACTCAACAGGTAATGTACAATGTGAATGGCTTTTTGGAGAAAAACAGAGACACTCTCCCTGCAGACATTGTTGTGGTGTTGAGGACGTCAGAGAACAAACTTTTGCAGCAGCTGTTTTCCAGCCCCTTAACTAAAACAGGTATGATATAATGCTATTTAGAAAATCTCAGCAACTAACCACTAGCCACAGAGGAAATGGAAACTTTCCTTTTGTTAACAATTGCGGGACTATATCACTCAGTGAATAGTGCTGCTGTGTACTCTTCCCATAAATGTTCAGGTAAGTGGGTTTCTTTAAGACGCGACTCCCAGGCATCTGCTGCCCCCCCCCCCCCCCCCCCCCCCCAGCCCCCCTTCATTTCAAGCCTCTGCGTGCCGTGCTCGGATAAATCTGCAGTCTCCATTATCTCTTGAGAGGCTCAGCTCTCCGCATGGCGCTCTGTTTTTATTTTCACTAAGCTGTCCCTCTTGGTTTCCCTCTGCTGAATGCTATCTGCAGATTGTGGGTGCAGTGGGATATTTTTATGATAAGGTTTCTAAATACCCAGGGGATGAAAAAAGAGTATTTAGAGAACACAAAAGCAACTCTTCCCACCTCTTTTCTGTTGGTTAAATGAAGGTAGAGTAATGTGCTTGTCATTAGCTGGGGCTGGGGCCCTCCTGGTCACTTGATTTAGCTGAAATGCTAATAGATGTTTTATATTATCAGATTCCCACTTCCTACTTTTATTTCAGCTAAGCCACTTTATGTGATTCACTTCCTTTTTTAGGCACCTGTAAATTCCTGCTTTCTCTCCCAGTGGCATTAGAAGGAGATTCGATTCACAAAAGGCACCTAAGCTGAGACTCCTGTAGAAATCTGTGCAGCGTGTCTGCAAACTTCAATTGCTGGCTGTGCACGAGGGAGCCTTCAGCCACTTCCTTTCTGCAATTACGAGCTTCAGAAAAGTACACTCTATAAAACCCAATTCAGTGAACACTTAATTTCAGTGCACAAAGGCACTGAATAGAAACTAAGATGTGCTGCAGTGTTTACTGCTGCACTCCTGAAAGCTTCTTTATTTCCTTTTTTCTTTTCAACTGTGTTTGTGTCTGACCTGACTATCCTGAAATGTTTAAGATTCTTTTAGAAACACCGTGCTTACACAGATCTTTTTTAATTTTAGAGTCAGAGGTCCGATTTTCATATTGCAGCTTGTGGACCCGCAGATCATCTCGTTAGATAAAGAGCTATGAAACACTGCTCGGGCTTATCGTGCCGGAAAAGATGGAGCACTGTTTAAGTGAGATACAGTAACGCATGAGAAAATTATAAATCTATTCTTCGGGGTAAAATTTGTGGGGAGATTTAATTTGCATTTTACTCCACATTATGGATTCTCTGTTATCTGTGAAATTACCATTATCTGGGGCGATCTGATGGAAATCTGTTTTACACCAGGGTGGTTTCACTGTCTGGGCCGCCCCCTCAGTGTGTCACCACTAGGGGACATCATCGTAGACCTGCAGCGGCCTGGATGCAGAGATGAAAGCGAAATGCTGGATCTGGGGTTTTGGACTACACATATTGTGCATGAATGCACTGGAGGTTAATGTTTGTGGTGATGCACATGTCACACTGCAGTGAGGACACAATACCTATAAATCAGACAATTTAGCTTTTTGGTTTCTGTCGACTGTAAAACAAGCGACCGCAATTTGAGAATGTGATATCCCGACCGTTCATGATTGAAGGGTAGCAGGGAAGTGTGAAGGCCTCAGAAAGTAAAAAGTTCCCAGGCGGTGAATAGCGAGGGCACTTGAGCCTTGCAGAATGTGGGTCCTTGAGGCTTGGACATGTGGTGGTGTTTTGTCAGAGGAAATGGGATGTATTTGCATGGACAAATTCCTCAGAGCCAGGGCCTTTCCCAGATCAGGGGAATCACAGTGTTTGAATTGGCAGAGCTCACTTGGGTCTACCAGGGCTTGGGCAACCCACGGTCACAGTACAGTGGACGTGTGTGTGTGCGCGTGTGTGTGTGGCCTCAGGGCTGCCTGGCCCTGCTGATTGTAGCATAGCACATCTGCACATGCACACTGCTCATCGAGACTGCCAGTTCTTTGTCAGAGGATGGAGTTCACAGATAGTGGGCCGCGCAGGCACACACATGCTATATTCTCATTCAACCGATAAGGTTTTAACATCTTATACTGTACGCTGAAAAATAACAGGTATGAACGGGACCTGCACTGATGTAATTTGGTGTCATTTTGAATTATTCATTGGCAAGCCACCATTTAAAAAATTAATCACGGGATGATTTCTGTATATAAAGATTTACTATTACATGCCGTCTTTGAAAGGGACGCTATTAGCACCTAATACATAGCATTCGTGACTTCTTATTACCAGCTTCTAAACAAATAAACCCTCCCTGAGTTTGTATGCATCTTTGTATTTTCCTCTTTGTATTTGCAGAATAAATAATTAGATATATCATAGATCCTGCACTATCCTTCAGAACAAATGTGAAATATTTATCCTCTGTCTGAGTTTTTCCCATTTATTTTCAAGTTTATACTATAATTTAATGTCCCTTTGATTACATTTATCTCATACCTAACTCCCCTAGTTATTTTGCAGATTTAAAAGCAAAAAGCTGTTTTTAATGGTCAGTTTTACCACGTCACATCACAATCTGAAGTCTAATATTTGTCAGCTGGAGCATTTATGCCATTTGCCAATTGCTGCAGTTGCTAAAGAAGCTCATGCCGTTAATATGCTCTGCAAGATCTTTAGGGCTGTGGAGTTCATATTGAGCAATTTACATATTGGTTTTACATCTTCACACAAAGCCACAGTTGCAGCTCTCCCATCCTCTGCCATCTCCCTCCGTCTCCCTTCATGTAAGGAGATCCTCCTGTGTGGAAGTGACAGGCTTCTCCCAGCGATATGACATATTTGGCTCTTTGTTCTCTGCCTTTTTTCATCCCAGTCGGCAGACACTGCAGTCTTTCACTGCACTTCCACATATTCTCTCTAGCAGGAGAGACACTCACCAAGTAATACTTTTGTTTGAATTCTCTCCTAATCGCAGTATTGGGGAATGTTTTGAGTCAGCAGAGGGATTTTTTTTTTTTTGACGGGCCTTGCACATCAATAGCAAGAAGCCGGCTCTCCTAAGTCACATGGTACAACATCCTTTGATAAATGCAACACTGTGTTGTGTCACTAAAAGCCAATTACACCATGCTTTTTTATGATTGATCTGCTTTGACAGTAGTGGATGGCATTTAAATCAACAGCCCCCGAAGCCATCTCTAGGCATAAACGGTGGTGGTTATAGAGGGTGGGTAGGGTGGCGGGGGGTTACGGGTGCTTTAATCTAATTTGCTTGGTTGCTGAGTTGAGTTTCTAGATCACATGTTTTCAAAAAGAGAGCGGGAGAGCGGGCAGAAATATCCAGCAAGGCTCTGCTCACTCAGCTCAGGAAGGCTGCTCTCTCTTACAACTTTGATTGTCCCCCGTGTCGACAGCTCGATCCACAGCTTCTGAAGTACAAGGCGCACACTGGCACTCATAAAAGCATGTAGGGAGGTGTCATATTGAACGCGGGATTGCTTTTTAATCCCGAGCACATTGACTATTCTTGTCAATAGAACCCCAATACAACTGCCAGCTTGAGCTTTTTTTTTTCCTACAGGATTCTTGCTGGGCTTAATTTTCAAAGTGAACGCACAGATGCCAAGGAAGGGTTTTTTTCTTCTCTTTCTACCCCCCACTCCCCACACACCGCTCTGCCTCTCTCTGTTTGCGTCTTGGTAGTCCATGCCAAGAGCAACATGCGTGAAGCAGAAACGATCAGTGGGACGCTCCTCCACCTGTTTCTCAAGTCTGAATGACCTGGGAAATATTCCCCTCACCTGCTCGCCCTCCTTTTCAATTATTAACCTCTTATATTTCCACTCCTTTTCTCTTTTCGTTTTATTTTTATCATGAGAACTCTGAGAATAAGGGCTGTCTCCATCTGTAACTTAAAACACATGTAGCCTATTCTTCAGCTGAATCCGCTTTCAAAGAACAAATCTTCCTTTTCTAGCTCGTCTCTGTGTTTGAATAATTATTATCCACATCATTAGACAAGCTCCTTACTGTATCTAAATTAGAAGGTCTTCTTTTCAGGCCGGACATCACAGGTGTTCCCTTGGCTTCGTGTCTCAGGAGGCAGAAATCTTTGAGGATACTGACTATTAACCAATGCTCTAATCATCTAGTCAGGAGGGGATATGAAACCCGCCGGAAGAATGAATTAATACGACCCGCCAAGGAATACACGAAGAAAGCAGCGAGTGTCCATTTGCAAGGCTTAGGTACAACTGTCATAGTTTCTCTCATCGCAGCGCAGCCCCTTCATCTCCTCTTGATGGTGTCATGGAAGTGAGAGGCGTAAAAGCACAGTGACACTCCACGAGCCCGTTCCACTCGCAGCCGCTAATTCATCATGACAAATGTGCTCAGATGATCTGGCCCAGCAGCACTAATGGGGAGAAGAGAGAGCGCACTTCATTTGCACAAGACCCACTCCAATTAATCCATCCAGCTTTACTCTGGGCTAATTGGAGCAGGGCCCTCCCTGCCTGTGTGCTGGTAATATACCCGACACAGTTTAACAGCCCCTGTTCTCAAAGATCATACTTTTTGTGCGTGCGTGCGTGCATGTGTGTAGGTTTTGCCGAAGGGGCCTTTGAGGTTGTAAAATCTGTTCCCGGTATCCTAAACACAAGACCTTCTCACAAACATGTGTTCATAATGAGCAATTAACTGCTCACATTTCCATCATATCGGGCTTTACTCTGTCCTTTCTTCTATTTTTGGGTTCCAGTTTTGATCTGTTGGTTATTTTTCCAAACGTATTTACAACAAATATAAAAAGCATATTTTAATATGGCAGAATGTCTTGCATTTAGTTTGTTGCCTGATACAAAAAAAAAACTGATTTATTAGCAGAATAAACAAGCAGATGCATAAATAGAAATCGGGAGATAACTGTCAAAAGCTAAAAGCAACATCAGTACTAGCTTAAAAGACTCTTTTGAAGAGTGCTCACATCATATGTTTTTGGTTGTTTTGACTACAGCAGTGTGTGTGTGCACATATTTGTGTGTGTGTGTATCTATGTGTGCTATGAACGGCACATTGCTTTGGCTCAGTGCAAAACCCTTTGGCACCAGTAGGACACCCTTTGTCTAAAGTTAGAAGTGCACTGCCTGTTAATTAATCCATCCTAAATTGATTTTGATCAGTCCGGCTTTTGATTGAAGCTTCTAATACATGTTTGATAGTGCAGCGTCCTCTGGGAAAAGGCAGGCGCTGATCCGGTGTTTAAGTTTCTGGCTCGCTGTCAGACGATGTCCTCACCAACCGATGCGAGTCTTGAAATGATATCGCAGAAGACGAGAGCATATTTGCATTTTCGAAGTTTGTCTGTGTGCGGTAGAAAATCTAGAACAATTGTTGGGCTGTCACTTTGGCTTTATCTTTAAAAAAAAAACTTAAAAAGGTTTTCCTTCTTGCCATACACGGCTGCTCGGGTAATGCTGCCTCCTGTGTCTGCAGACGTATTTTTCTAAAGGTGTGTGTGGCACATCTGTGCAGCTATTGTTTATTCATGGAGTAAACCCTTTGAAATGTGTTAAGATACTTCCCACTCATTATAAAAATCCTGCCACCCATGGATTAGGACTTTGATGTCACCAATCCTGCTTCAAAGGCTTCTTTCACTGCTATTAATCACAGTTTAGCCTCTGAAGATATAGCCAGAGAAAACATTTGGACATCTTGTGCAGAAACTTTGAAATGTTCAGACTGTCTTGCATATGCTATGTTCACATCCTTTCCACTGTGTGTGGGGCTGTTGGACTGCTGTGCACACAGATGCACTCCTGAGCCCATGGATTCAGCTTAGTTTTTTTTCCTTTATACTCTCCTGCTCTATGAACACCAACATAGTGGTGCACGCTTTATACACCTTTTTCTTGTATGTTGAATAAAAAAGAAAAGAAAATCAATCCCGGAGTGTTTACTGAAACGCCGCTGGCTCATTCCCAAATATTATTTGCTTTCTCATATTACTGCATGAAAGTCCACTGGCTTCATTCTTGTGTTCAACAGGAAATCTGGCGACGTCCAAAGCGAGAGTCACCGCCGCCTCCAGATCTCTCCCACCACAGCTTGGTTCAGGACGCACCAAGGTGAGCATTCAGCCGTAGCCCGAATCATCACGTGCAAAAAAAAGCCCCATAATGCTTTTTTTACATTTTTTTTTATTTGTTGCTCACAGGCATTGCACCATAAGAAACCCAGTAAAAACCTGTGCTGTGAAGCATAGCCACATTAATTGACTGCCCTGTTATGTTTGCTGTCTTGCTTGTGGTGATACAGCATCGCCATCTGGCACTCAGTGTCTACATCATAAAAGTAGTTTCTGAGACTTAGTGAATATTGTTGTTTTTGTCGCTGGCAGGTAGCGTTTTAAATTTTAAGGATGACTTTTGCAGATTCTCCTAAATCAGCTTAAATCACTGCATTGGCTTGACGGTTTTCTTTCCATGATATTTCATGTAGAATCTCTTGTTGCATCCAGCAATGCTGATTGTTCATGTTCACTCTAAGTTTGTTTGAGCTGAGTCTTGGCAGCATCAGTGGCTGGAAATTTTCTTAAAAGAAAAAGCTCTTACTGCCTCTCCCTCTGAACTTTAACACTTTGATTTCTGGACCTTCTTTGTTTAAGGGGCAGAATTTCACAAGCTAATAATATCTCTAAGATCGCATTTCTTAAATGACTGAAAATATTCAGCCTATGTTGACTAACTTTAATCTGATCTTTGTTTAGGAAATACGAAGTCACATGATGCTTTAACACTCGAACCTCTCTTAAAACTGAGTTTCAGATTCCTCTTGTCTTTCCATTTCTCTCTTCCTTTCCTTCCATGTTATTCGACAACATGTGCTGTACTCAAAGTCTCCCAAATACCTGTTGAAGGTAAGAGCCCTGTTTGATAATAGTAAAACTTTCTGAATCCAAATGCACCACCTCTGAAGCACAGGACAGATCTGAGAAAATAAACCCAACATAGTTCACTGAAGTTATCATCGCATTATTGTAATCCAAAAACTAAAACTTCAAACTGCGCTTCACAGACTGACTGTGCAGCTCCAGTCATAAAACATCAATCACAAGCTGCTTTTGGAAAATGTAAATCATCCCTTTTGAACCATTTTTTCTCCACACAGCCACATTCCTGAGTTATTAATGTAAACAAATGCACTGCGATGTGTCTTTTAGATTATAAAAATGCTTCATGTGAGACGGAAACAAAGGCCAGAATAACAGTGGGAATAATAACAGTCCTACTTTGTTGAGCTTCCACTAAGCACCTACTCAGTTATTCTTGAAGAAGAGAGGACTTCTTAGTAATAACTCTGTGAGACTGATGTAATATGTATGCGTCTCGTTCTCAATCAGAGTTGGAGAAAAGTTGACAGAAACTGACGCTTACGAGAAGCTACCAGTGCGCTCAGATTAAAGTGACAGTTGTTAGAACAGTGGAAGTGAGTCTCCGATAGCCGTTTGCTATTCTGAAAGCAGATCATACAGAAGTACAAAGTGTCGGAGTGTCTCGTTCCTATGCAGCTCGCACAGCCTTTCACGTACCTTCCTTTCTCCGTGCAAGGATGAAATAAAGTATTAAGATATTCACTTACTATAAAATATCTATTGCATCATTAATTTTGATGAAGCCATGAACTGCGAAGGCCATTAGAAAGCTTATATTGTGTCCTCGTTAATCCGCCGTCATCAGGATGACTGTCTGCTCGGTGACGGCTAGTCTCATTACTCAGAATGCTCTGCAATTTTCCCATGCCCCACAGCAGTGCCGAATTATTCTCTAGATTGTTAGCTTTAAGTGTTTATGAGGCTGTGTTATACAGACGGCACAGTTAGTACAGCTGTGTTTTCCCAACTGGCCCATTTAGAGGAAGGGGACCTGCTGTAATAATACCTTTATTTCTGCAGAGCCCGCTGAAGATGTCATGTCGCAAATGAACAGCATCTCATTTGAATCTGCTGCATTTTATGTTGCAGTGGCCTAAGTCTGGCCTGATCATCAGTGCAGCGTGCTTATCGCGACTGTTTGTGTTCAGGTGGACACCATGGAGATGATCCGCCACCCAGAAGAAACCACCAAGATGAGGAGACAGACGGTGGCCTCCTATTTCCGTGTAGGTGTTTGCATTTCTCACTAAAAATGACTGCCCGGATGACACGTACTCCACCATACATCAGCAGGAAAATGAGACTGAAGTCTGCGTGCTGGTCTCATTTTGCCGTTGAGCATTTTTAAACTGTGTACTTTGTTTGTAAGAGTAACAAAGAAAAGCTTCAAATGTGAAAATAAAATGATAGCTGCTTTTCAGGTTCAGCTGAGCAGCTAATGATCTTCATAACATATGAAGCTGCAGACTAATTTGAAGCTCATACAAATATGATTAATTTATGCTGTATCAATAACTCCAAACAGCAAGATTCAATGACGTAAAGCAGGAGCACTGATTGTCTGAAAACAACTAAAAGCCTTCCACTGATGAGTGGATTAACTTGTTATTAATATGATGTTGTAACTGATCAAACCAGCAAAGTCTGTGATATCAATGGATCCTTCAGTTATTACTGATATAATATTTACATTAAATGAATTATGGGTATTCATGTGTTCTTTGTCAATTTACCTCTGATGAAAAGCATTAAAAGATGTCCTCAGCTTGCTCTGGGGACTAGCTGGGGAATGTTTGCTGAAGATGGCTGGTGGACAGCAAAATTGAATTTAATGAATTTGTTCTGTGTAAATCAGTAACTGTCTGCCAACAAGTCCACTGCAGCTTTATAAAGTAGGGGTTGTACTCACTTGTGGACACAAATAGTTGCAGACACCATGGATGAGTAGTCATTTCTGTTATATTGCCTTGTAGGACGAGTGTGAAGTTGAACAAGTTAACACAGAATTGGCAGGTACTTGAACGTCTGCAGGGATGTCATGCTCATGGCCTGATGATGAAATGTGCTCTGCTTTGGTCAATTGGATCCAAGTGAGAGGACCTTAGCATACTCATAGACTATGAACCTGTAACACACCTTTCATTTCATAAAATGTAAATACATCTCAGTAAATACATCTTTAATTAGTGCTTAAAAAGAAAGCAAGTGGACTTTTTTGGTTTTTGAAGACGTCACTTCTAAAACAACTGATGGACAAAACCCTATATTTAATCCCAAAGCAGGTCACATACCTTGTTTTTAAGTGCTGAAGACTGCCAGGACCTGGATGAATGAGAATCTACTTGCACACTTTAATTCGTTTTGTTATTACATTGCATTTTTTTTTAACATTACCATAACTGATACCAACAATTCTGCAAATAGAATTACACAGTGTTGCTTTTTTTTCAAATCCCTAAATAATTCATGATGTCTTTTACTTTAGAATTGAAAACACTGTTGTGTCCTGTTGGGATAGATTTGTTTATTGATTCATACTGATTCATTCTCGTGGGTACCATCGAGCTTGTTATGAGACTGTCTGGAAAAAGTTTGAATGCTTCTTCCAGTGCAGATCTGATCTGACCTTTGAACCCTGATAATATGAAACGATATAACTGCTCTCTCGTGTCTTCTCTTGCTTCTGCCCTCATTGTTGTGTTTGTGCAGTACTCCCTGATGGACCTGCTGTCTAAGATGGTCGTGGGCCAGCCACACTTTGTGCGCTGCATCAAACCTAATGACGACAGGCAGGCACTCTGCTTCTGCAAGGAGCGGGTGATGGTGCAGCTGCGTTACACTGGGATCCTGGAGACGGTGAACATCCGCCGCCAAGGCTACTCCCACCGCATCCTGTTTGAAGACTTTGTCAACAGGTAAGAGTGGCGTCGAGACAGGCGGCGCCTCCACTCTGCAGCACGCACGCACACTGACACAACCCCAGAGATGGCGTAGAACAAGTGAGCCGTGCTCTACATCACACAAAAACACGGGTTCTTTAATTAGATAGGGGTACATGTTGAGCAGAGCAAGAGGCTGACTAATTGGCAGTCATTAGTGATAGTGCAAGACTAAATCCTGCAGCTCTTTTAACTGGGTGGATACTCCAGTCTGGAAGATATGGATTAAATTCAAACAAGGAGGAACTGTGATTATAAGGGGTGATGCATTTTAATAGATTTCCTTTTACTATTCATAAAGAGTTTGTTCTTATACTCGGTGACCTGAAAAAGCTCAAACATAGTCTCCTTGTCCCATCGGTATTACATTAGAGCACAATTAAAACAAGTCTCATCATTAACGGGGGGCTTTACGTAAGGGTGTTGTTTTGGGTTTTTAAAAATATGGGACAGGATCCGTTTAACTGTTACTAAGCACTACACGCTTCCTCCAATTTAAAAGCGTACACCTAAATTTTAAGGGGAAAAAAATCCACACATTTAGATGAGGCTGTGCGAAAATGCCAGAAAGCTTATGTTTGATCAGTGTTCCTTTGAAAAGTATTCCAGCCACCTCTAATGTGGAGACTTTAAGATTATATAAAATTTAATTAACTTAGAATTGTGGAAAGAAGAACTTTGAGATGACTGGTTAGTGTCGTTGCTTCGGGGGAAGCTTTAAAAATGTGGGCCTAATTTTGGCGAGCTGAAACTTTGAATGACCACATGGTGTTTCCCTGCATGTCCTACTTTTGCTCCCAGTATTGAAGGCCGATTACTGGAAGATCGCACACAACCCCCGGCACGATGACGTCCCTGTTGTCTCCTGTGCCTGAAGTGTGCCTGTGTGAGAAGGAGAGTGTGTAAATATATTTTAACCTTGCTATTGAATCCATATCATCCTACCTGAGCCAGGCAGAAGTCATACAGACAGACCTGAATGGCTAAACTGCACCTTTAGTGAAAACTGATTTAAATTTGTGCTCCCATATCAAAGGCTCGTCTGATGTTGCAGTGCTTTGTATTTACCATCAAAGAAATAACAGGTATCAACAGGAATTAGAATGAAAGGCTGTAGACTGAGGCGGGGAGGGGAGTTCAAAGAAGTTTTTCTTCTTGTTGTTGTTCTTCTTTTTGACCACTGCCAGAACACGAAAGATGAACGAGTATTTCTGGAGCCTTGATGTCCCTGAGCAAACAGTTAGAACCACTCTGTCCTATGCTGGTATTTTATAAACAGCAGGATCAGTGGATGGATCCAGACAATGTGAGCAATAAACAGCGGCGTGGGTGATGCACACTGATAGGCCTGCGCTAATGAGGATCTTCTGTGGCCACTGAAATAGGAGACGATGATGCATTGAAAAGGGATCCAGCGCTGGTTTCTGTTAAAGAGTCATGTTTGACTCAGATTTCTGAGCAGCAGGAAGTTTTTAACTGTGGTTCTCTTAACAGTACTTCTAGTAGCAATGTGCAACAAGATGTTGATATTGATAATGTCATTTCTTGAAGACAGTTAAGTAAGTAGGCACTACGTCATCCCCTAGTCTACCAAAACTAAGTTAGCTAAATTATCAATATCTTGTCAAATATTCAACATTTCAAGATTTGTATATCAGATGGCTCCAGTTTCAGACACATGCTTGATTTATTCTCTATAATTTAGTGGTTTATATATTTTCCTAATAAGTGAAAGATTCCTGGTTCAATCCCAGGAGAACACAAAGATCCCTTTGAGCTTGCATTAGGAGGGTATGGAGGCTTATTTCACTTAAAAAATCAGAAGTTTGAAGTTTGAAGCTGTAAGTCAACATTTTTAGATACCTAACTTGAAACTTTTAGACTGCCTAATCAAAAAATAAATGAATAAGTGGCAGAACAATCTTTTATAGGAATGACATACGTTAAAAATGTGTTAAAAAAGTTGCCAAATCAAATATGTGATCCCTTGTCACTAAGAAAGCAGTTGAAAGTAGCTTTTTAAAATTCTTTAAATCTGTTTATATTGTTCTATTATTGGCATGTCAGTGTCTCAGGAGGTAAAGCAGGTTGTCCACAAGTTCATAGTTTGATTCCGGGTCTTCTAGTTTGCACATAGTCTTCTCTGCATCCATCTGACTGCCTGCTACATGCATTTGTGTGCATGCATTTGTACTGCTTAAAGACGTCGAATAAAGCTCTGTCAGTTGTGTGTCAGTGAATCTGTGAATGCAGCTTGTAATAAAAACACCTTCAGCAATTCGTTAGCCTCTTGACACCCTGTGTTCTCATATCGGGACACTGTATTTTGGGTTTTCTGCACAGTTTTTCACTTAACTTAGTGTTTTATCCAACCTTGATTTTATTGTGTTATGCTTTTTGAGGACGTAAAAACTATGTAACAAAGTAACGACTTCCTGTGCAAAGATAATGCTTAGTTTTTATATTTATCAGCTCCAAATACTCCCAGATTTTTTTTTAAATAATAGCAAAACACAATATCTCTGCTTGAGTAACTACATTTGTTCAAAGGTGTCCTTTTTCTCTTCATTATCTCCTCTTCCAGATATTACTATCTTGCATTTCGGGCTCACGAGATGCCTGAAACTAGCAAAGAAAACGCTGTTGCCATACTGGAGAGGGCCAAATTAAAAGACTGGGTGCTGGGAAAGACAAAGGTGGGGTTATTTTTAAAACAAAAAGTTTAATATTGAAGTTATTTGTATTTGTAAAAGACATTAAAGTTTGTAAAGACATAAAAGAAATAGACATAATCAAGCTTTGGATGTCCTAAGCAGAGCAAAATGTCCTGTCAGGTTTTTCTGAAATACTACCATGTGGAACAACTGAACCTGCTGCTGCGGGAAGTAATAGCTCGGGTGGTGGTGATGCAAGCTTACACTAAAGGCTGGCTCGGGGCCCGGCGTTATCGAAAAGAGAAGGAGAAGAGAAGCCGTGGGGCCACAATCATCCAGTCAGGTACGCTGGTTTTGATTAAACAGTAAACAGGAAGAGCGATTATTCAAACTTAAGTCAAAAATATGAAAAGAAAGATGAGTTGTGATATATTCTTTTATCGGTCGTGATGAAACAGGTGCAAATTTGATGTGAGGTGGTTTCTTAATGACATCTAGCCTATTATGTGCCTGTGAGTCTTCATAAAAGAGATAGTTTGATAACCACAGCTTGACCTATGAGGGTTAAGAGCAATGCTTCAGAGCAGACAATAAGACCTCAGAGAGTTCAAAGGGATCCATCCCTCTGCCACCTGGTTTAGCAGTGTTTTGAAGTGGGATCTTGTGTAGTATGCGCAGTCTATTTTGTTTCACAGAGGTAGGTCAGCAATCTCTCGCACACACACACGCATACACACACTGTCTCTTTCTTTTCCCCTTAGCCTGGAGGGGCTATGTTGCTCGGCAGAACCTCAAGCAAATCAAAAAAGAGCGGGAAGAGGCAGCTGTCCGCATACAATCAGGTAAAGAAATGTTTAAATTTTCAAGTTCAAATATTCAAGTGGAGACATCTGGAATTTCTCACGCGGCCCCATGTCCGGTGGAAATTCGCGCCACTGTTTTCATACATTTTCAAAAGGAAACGGGATAAAGGCCTGGAAACCTTACATCTTTGTGAAACACCTTTTTGATCTCCATGAGTGGCCTACGAAATAGTAATAATTAATTAATAATGCATACAGAAAAGCTTTTGAAAGTTTGGGCAGCATTTGGTCCCCATGTTTCAGAAGAACAGTGCATACTGAGATCCTTTTTTTTCTTTCATCTCTTTCCCAGTAAAGGCAAGAGAGGGGCTTATCCCTTCTGTTTCCTCACGACTTCCTCTCTCAAATTCCTGGCCTATTACACAGCTCTCACATACCAGAAACAAGATGCCTTTTTATACTGTCAACCTTTTCATCTGAAATGTAAATTAATTCTTACTCAGTGTGCCTTGACGAAGATCAAAGTGGGCACATTAACCTTCCCAGCCCCCCTCCCCCTCCTCGGAGGCTCTCACTGGAGGACAAGGGAGGGTGCCAAAAGGGGCAGGAGAGAGGAGGGCAGGAGGGAGGAGATCTGGCATTGTTTCCCCTGGCTCTCCTAAGGGCTGCCCTCATCTGGCACATGGAGCATCTCAGTCGCCTGCACACCTTGTGTAAATGTCCTCCATTAAACCCTTGTAAATAAAGCTGCAGAATGGGTAAACATGGTTTTGGTGTTGGGAAAGCCTCTCTGTCGCCGCTGTCTTTCTTTTTAGAGAAGCGTGTTTGTGTGTGGCCGCCGGGGTTCGGGAAGGGGATGGAAGGCGGGGTGGGGGGAGAACCTGAACCTGACATAAGTGGGGCCTCAGCCCCCCGGCGGAGCACTCCAGCACATTCACTTTGTGTGTTCTCTGCAGCTTATAGCCTTTGAGGTGGGCTGCATTTGCATTCTGAAAATAAACAGATGCCTTTCAAATGTATGAGCCTGGTGGCTTCTCAGATCTCAGCGGGGCCTGGGGGACATGCTCACCATCGATCAGATTAGACCATGCAAAATAGAACCATTGCTCAACAATGTACTTGAGCCTTCTTTTCCTGTGCATATAATTTTACCAGAAAAACACAAAGCCCGTCGACGGAGTAAGTCAGCAGGCTCCTTTTACCATCCGTCTGAGCTCAGTGTGTCTCAATAATCGCACAAAGTTTCCTCACTGCAGCGCCACAGACCATATATGCATGCTAAACACATCTCACTTCCTCGTGGGTGAATCCAGAGTTTCTTAATACAAAACTGTTTGGTGCTCCTGATTAATATATAATAAATACACTTTGTGTGTAATTGTGTGAGCATGCAACATGTATATGAGGACAGGGGTGAGGCATTTGACCATTTGACAGCGTGTCTGGCATTCATATCCTGTGCAGCTTACAGGGGCCATCGGGTGCGTCGGGACTGTGGACCCCAGGAGCACAGATGTCACCCTGAGGCTGGAGAAAAGACCACCAAAGAGGAGCATTTAGGGTGAGCTTTGACATTTGTTGTCCTTCAGCATCTGTTCTCATTGGTCTCATTTTTCCTGTACTTTGATTTCTTTTGTAATTTCATTTGCTCCTCATTGCACAGACAATAGTCCACCAGTAGCCATGGCTGACTGAGCAAGAGGCCTCCCATGCTTGCCATTCATCTTCAGCCTTTGCTGGATGAGCTGCTTTTGCCCCATAATGAACTGCTGTTTCACCCAAAGGAGAAAGCTCCTCCCTGTGCACCACCTCTTTCAGTTTTATAAACGTAATAAATAACTTTCCACCAAGATAGCACACTTGTCTGACCACAAGCGGGGCTGGGTGCTGCACTGGTGTCCAGATGTACGAGCTTGTGTTTATTCAGCATATGGGCAGGCCAGACATTAAGAAAGTATTTGCTAAGCGGGAGAGCAGCCACTGAATGAATAGCGGCACACGAGGTGTTGATGGCAGCTTTTACCTTTTTTTTGTCATTAAAAAAGTCTCTAAGCATCCTAAAAATTGTTTTAAGTATCCCCGAATGATTTCAGACCTTTCACAATAGCTCTTAGAAAGAAAGACGTAAAATTAGAGATGCATTGCATATCTTGTTTAAATCTTCTGCGACATTTTGGTCAAGGTTGCGCATTTCTCTCCCGACTCCAAAACTCCAAAATACTAGATTTACACATCTGAAAATGTTATGCTTGTTGTATACTCAAACCGAGCAGAGCCTCATCTGGGGATTTTTCTCTCCATGTTTACAATCATATTCCTTGGTGGGAAAAAACTTCAAACCTCCACTTAACAATTCTGTTTAATCAGTGTTGGAATATCTCCATATATATTTATTTTGACATGATCTGGCCCATTTTCCTGCGGTAAGATTTGTGTTCTCACCTACATGCTGTTCTTTTCCCTTTTGATACCCCTCCTGTCTGCCATGCATGAATTCTGTGTTTGCATCCAAACAGCAGAGCCTCCGGTTGCATTGCCAGTTCCAAACTGGATGAGATTTTTGTTTTTCTAGACCCGAAGCATGACTGCCACTGGCTCGCGGCATTGTGCGTGCAGATGTTGTCTCGTTGGTGTTTGCTTTTTAAATAATGCAACATGAGCGAACGGGCGCAGAAACACATCGGCGCTTTTTTGCTCCGCAAATTACATAATCATAAAGTGGAGATGTTTTAGGAGCAAAAAAGACAAATAAAAATCATCCTCAGCTCTGGATTTCTTTGTAATAAGCTGATGCAATATGCTTTATTTTGCAGTGATCATTTTCGTTCGTTTTAGTTAAAAGTGCGTCTTAATTTCACAGGTACAGCCCGGACAACAAAGAGGCAGACGGAGATTACACCCATAAAAAAGATGTAAGTAGCAGAATATCAATGAGCATTTTCCTTATGCCTTACTAGCTGTGTATGTAAAAAATAAAATAAAATAAAACAATGCTGCTCCTCTACAAAGCAGCTTTAACCCAGATTATTCTTTGGGAATTTTTTGAGTCCTTGAGACAAAAGAGTTCTCTTGCTCCAACCTCCATCTCAGCGGAGAAGAAGACAGGGTGGTACAGGAACGAGAGAATCAAAAGGCTGGAAATTCACGGCTGAGAATAAATGCTCGCTCTTCCCTGAGGTGATTTGTCTTTGCGCTCTTCTTTCTACAGATGTTAGACCCCTTTTTTAGTAAAGACCTGAGGTTCTTTGGTAGCACTTTGATATCCTGCTCGGATTCAATATGTGAAATAGAAGAGCCACTCCGTGACTTGGAGCACATCACAGTCTTTGAAGTCTGATCCAATTTTTGCTGCTCACCATTTGATGTTGAAAGGATGAAATGAGGAAAATGTACAGTTTTTGCCAGTAACTCTGCTGAGCATATGTAAGATTAAAAAAGCAAAATCCTTTGGAGGATGTACTTAGAAATGTTAAGCAGATTAATACTTTCCTATAGCTCTTTTATTCAAAGATAAAATTAAATATGAGAGGAAGTCTGTATGTGCTGTTTTTCATACTCTCACAATTAAGTCAGTGTGGTGCTGTTTGCTAGGAGGTAGGGCTAGTAAAGGGGGGGGATATGCAATTGCATTAGCATTTGATTAACATTGCAAAGCACATTAATGGGTTTGAGTTATATGAGTGCCAAATTGTAAATTGTAAATAAATGAATACAACATCTACATGACTAAATTGAAAAAAAAAAAAAAAAAAACGCATTACAGGGCATGCTTTAACTTGTATATATTCATTCAGTGCTTTCATTGACATTGCTCTTCTGGGTGTGTTTACGCCTCCTCTTTCAAGGTTGGCCCTGACAGCCAAGACAGACAAGTGAAAGACATCAAGAGAGACAAAGGCAGAGCAGAAGACAGTGTAACGACGCCGTGCAGGGAGACGGCAAGGCTGCGAGACACGCAGTGTAAACAAGGTAAGCCCGAGCACAGAGCTGGCGGGTGCAGGTAATTACACAAAGAGACAGCAGAAATCCCGCTTTAATGGATAAAGTGCCATTTTTAATACGAGACCCCTTTCAACCTTTCATCCCAGCCAATCCCCTGCTGCCATTCTTTGTTGACAGCAAAAAAGAGCGGCATTATGGGCGATCATTTCTGTGGTATTTTAATAACTCAGGTCAGCTCATCATAAACGTCTCAAGGCAAGTGGAGGGGGGGGAGTTTCGAAGTGGCACGAGCACTTCAAAGCTTTCGTTCTCCTGCATGGCGGGCCCTTCACTAAGGATCTCATCAGTGACTCTAATAGACCTGCACAGTAACGGTGACACGAAAATACACAAACCCTGATTTGTTGAACATATGTTTGGTTTGCTTTTTGCCCCAGGCGACGAATTACATTAATTCCTGCTGCCTGGAAGGCTGAGTGGGTGGCTGTGCAGGGGGCCTCTGATTACGGCCGTCACCCAGCCCACCGCTAGGGTAGCCTTGGTAATGGGGCCCGGCCCTTCATTAATGTTATTAAAGGGGTATGAGGTAAGAGACCGAGGTGGAATAGTGTTTAGCGTTGCGGCTGAGAGATTATGGGGATTAGACATGATAATGTAACACAGACAGGGCTCTCCAGCAGGCCCGGGATTAGTGTCAGCACGCCACAGCAGGTCTGGGTTAGATAGCGGCTAATTCGGTAATGCTGCATACAGGTGACCCCCGCTCCCAGGCATCACTGCCGCTGAAGGGAGGCAGTGTTTGATGAATTTATAATGTCAAAGTGATTATTGAGAGGAAACATGGCGGTGAATGTGAGGGTATTTTGCCTAAACTGGTGCTTTGCTTTGCTTTTTTCCTCCAGTCGGTCCACATGTAAGTTTAAAATAATAGCTGAATGATTTTCTGTTTTTTTGTTTTTCTTTACAGTTTAAAGCCCAAGAATTTGTTCAAATGTAAAACAATGAATTCATAGCATCATTGCATCAATAATAAAGCATGCCCACAGTAAGGCTTCGTGGGTATACCTGTAAAGATGGCTTGTGTCAAATTGCTTTCTTTCCTAGATTAAGTAGTTTGAAGGACATTTTTGGGCGGTGCGAGGTGAAAGGAGAATAAAGCCACTACAAGCAAATGCAGAAGAAATGCTTCTGCAATTGTTTAAGCATCCTTTGATTGCTATGCATAAAATGTCCATCCTTAAGAAATTAAAATGCAAAAGTAATGTTTCTGGAAATGTTCCTCTTTATTTGTAAATAATTTTAAAAAAGCAGGTCGCTCATGTGCACTGAAGAAAAATTACATTTGATTTTGGATCACTGTGAAACATTGTACAAAAGACTTTGGTCAAAAAAGACTTTTAGGGTTCATGTTGATGCAACAAGGGGATTTTTGCAGTGATCTTGCAACCTCTGAGATTTATCCTGGGGGTAAATGAAGGTTAGTCTTTTAGTCTCTTTTCCTGCAGCACATCAAACTCTAATGCTTTTTTTAAGTAGGTAAGTTGTAAGTTTTCTAGATCTGACAGTTCAATTATGTTGAAATTTTCAACAGAAAAAATAGCCTGGACTAATTCCTTAGATATTATATGTGGAGAGATTTTCAGGTATTCATCATTGCCTCTTTTCCTGCTTCATTTATGTTCCTGCTTGTGGCTCTGACGTCTTTCAGGAAACCCCATTTGAATATGTTGAGGGAGGCCACAGTGGCTCATGCACCCAGGGCACACTTTGATCCCTGCAGATCTGAGGGTCTTTTTTTTTTTCATCCCGAGGTTGAGCAAGTCATGGAAGCCTTGCCCTGCCAGATGTTTGGAGACCAGACTTCTTCCTGTGTCTCATCCTGCCGTCGCCTCTGGTGATCGCATTGGTTCTCTCGGGCTAGAGTTCGACCTGGAGTGTTTCAGGACACCAGTAGAGGGAAAAAAAAACAGAGAATTAACCGTGGTAATCGAATTACTCCACCCCTCCAGACACCCGCGCGCTCTCTACACGCTGCTCCCATTAAAGCCAAAACACCAGGGCGTGACCTGGAACCTCTCAATGTGTTTGACGGACGTTGGGTCTTTCCTGCATGATTTTAAAAAGCCTGGTGTTCAACTGAGAGATCTGTTTCACTGTATATCCGACACCAGGCTAAGCGACTGTTCTCCCTCTTTAGGCAGATACCCACAGTGCTGTATTTTATGATGGGGAGAGAGCATTAAAACACTTTGTACTCCAGGCGCTCGCAGTTGTCTTCAACACCAACCTTTGATTTTTCTTTTTTTCTCTCTCTCGCTCTCTCAGCGGAAAAAGTTACACATACGCAGTGTTGTCTTGTAAGCTACACGTTCAAGGCGATGTCACCTTCCGTCACCTGTCTCCTGAGCACTAAATATTAATGCAACATGTTTGGAAATGAATCACAGAGATGTGTGCAGAAAGAAAGCCTTTGCTAGCAAGCAGCAGATATGATCAGAGCGCTGCTTATGCTCCTCAGCGTGGTAAACAGGATGGTGCCGAGGATCAGTCAGAGCTGACTTTATGGTTTATGAAAGCTGAGCTACTTATGTTAACAGGCTTTTTGAAGATTATAGTTGTGGTAAACATACATGTCAAGAGAGAGACAGTGATAAAGTGGGGCTACGACACAGCCCAATTACCTCTGTGCCTCAGAAGATGGTTAACCTGCTGGCTTGAAAGGATGAAACAAGAAGAAGAAAAACAGGAAAATAGTTAAAGTAATGTCTTAATGGTTATAGTTGCATCCCCTCTGCACAGAACACGGTACAGTCAATAAGAATTGATTTGGGTTGTTGCTCCGAGCTGTTTCTGTGCTTTATAGCTGCAGCTGGGAGCGCTTGTTGGAAATGTGGGCGCAGTTTTTCCCCACACTGAGGTCATCCCACACTCACAAGAACATTTCACTTTCCTCTCCGCCTGCTCCTTCCCTCAGCTCTTAAACGTCTTCCCGCATGTCCTCCCACAAGGTTTGCAGCCACCAGGTGCTGCTCCACAACGCCCCCCCCCCCCCCCCACCCCCCCCACATACACCAACACCATCACCACCAAAGCAGCATCACGGTATCAACATGCATCTGCCAGACAAATGATCCACCCTCTCCATGTTCTCTAGACAAATACTCTCCCTCCCTCTCGCTGTCTCTCAGCCTTTTGATTTATCTGTCTGTCTCCACATATCGCCGCGTCTCCACCGGATGCCTTCAGTTTTAGGCAAATTACAGGCTCGACGTAGCGGCAGCAGAGATTTGGAAGGGATAGGAAAGACTCAACTTAACGGAAGGAGTTGCCTCTGTCTGACGCTACCTACGTAATCCTCTTAATGTCAGTGGGAGTAGTTAACAGGATGTACTTCCAAACTACTCATCATCACAATTCCAACAGAATAATCTCCTCAGACATTAAAATCAAGGTGGAAAACGATGCTCAGAGTTCTCTGTGATTTTTCACATGTCGATTGAGTCACTTGGTGTACTTTAGCAAACTTTTCCAAGCACAAAATGCTATTAGGTTGTTATTGTACTAATTTTATTTAGCAAAATTTGCTGGTATTCCACTGATCAAGAGAGAAAAGGCTCAGTGCCCTTCATTTCCATATTTAATCTGTTTTTGGCTTTTCTTGTCATTCATCTCTCCCTCATCGTTCTTTATTCTTTTTTACTTGTCCTTCTTGGTCAGGGTTATAGATTACATGTATTAAGCTCGTGACAAATGATCGACTCCCACAATCAGATTTCTCCTCCTAGCAAGCATTTTTGTCAGGAGTCAAAGTTCCAAAAGTTGCTGTCAGTGGAAATGATTGATTTCAGTGTGAAAAATTGCTTGTAAGTAACAACATCCTCTGCTTGCACTAGTGAAAACAGATGCAGGATCTGCCCCCTTTTTCTGCATTATCTGCGAGGCTTGATCAGTTCGGCTTCTAATTTAAAGCACATGACTGGCTATTAAAGGAATGAGAGAAAGTTCTGGAAATGCTCTTCCACTTTGCATATCTGGTTTGGGTCTTTGTTTGCAAGTTAAGAATAATATCTGTTACTGTTTGCGTGCATGTGTGTGCACGTTTGTGTGCATGCTGTCTGGGCTAATGTGTGCGTGGATGTGTGTGAAGAGGCGGTTGTGAGGTAAAGAGAGGGGTCTGGATTGCACATGCCTCATTTAGACATCAAAGGCCTCTGCTGATGATTTTTCCTTATAATCCATGCCTTTTGGTGCCTCTGCTCTCTCCATCTGAATAAACAAAACCCGAGCGGTTCTCTGTGGTCTGGGAGAAGTCAGGTGATTGCAGCACGTGACTTTGGAAGTAAATCGATACATCTCTAATTTATTCCACTAAAAATCCCTTTTAGCGGCTCTTTTATGTTGTTTCTGAAGAGCGTTCTGATTTCCAAGGGATTTCAAAGTGGTATTTAGAGATGTAATACGTCTCATCTGCTAGTCTTTGAAAATAAAAGAAGTACCTATCTCCCAAAAAAAAAAAAGAATTCTTTTTATCTCAAGAAGCAAACATGTACAATATGTAAGTCTTTCACCAAGAAGAGCAAACACTGCTTGGCTTTCTTTTGATAGGGAGAAATCAATATTGCATGAAACTTACTGCCTCTGTATTCCCAGTTGGCTATTATTCCTCC
Source organism: Astatotilapia calliptera (assembly GCF_964374335.1). Lineage (NCBI taxonomy): Eukaryota > Metazoa > Chordata > Actinopteri > Cichliformes > Cichlidae > Astatotilapia > Astatotilapia calliptera. Next base: position 20,839,606 of record NC_137437.1, on the reverse strand, counting down.
CCACCCCAAACAGCAAACGTTACCCACGATCATTTAGCAAACCCTTGGTGTGAGCCGCTGCCTGACCCCTTCCCAGCTCTGCCCACCCGTGTCCAAGCTGTGCTCCCATGCCAGAAGCCAGTTTGGCAGGCTCCCTGCCTGTAATGTATCTGCAGGAGCAGCATTCCTCTGGGGCTGGCCTGGATCAAATGACAATGGTTTCCCAAATGGAGGCACAGAGATGGGAGGCCTGACCCATCCTCTGATCTGCTACACGCTCTGATCGCTGCAGGTCAGGATGGATAAATTGTGAGGCTAAACCTCCTGTGAGATCTGCAGGGTTAGATACAGCACCTGAGCGATAAGAACTGCATCCGTAGAAACAGACACATTAATATCTCATCAATGTCAGTAGGAAAAAAAATGTCTTAGTAGAAACTGATAAAATAATAAAGCTGCTGAGAGATTTTGCAACATTTTCCATTAAAAACATCAAAGAGTGCAGTCGTTGTTGTGTGACTGTAGGTACTAAACTACAAGGTCATTGTCCTACATGATCATTTTTTTTATCACGTAGGCCCTTATTTTCCAAATTCGCCACCTCTGCCACATTTCAATAAATTTTTATTGAAAGTTCTACGTCACCATCCTGACAAAGAGGAGCTGTAAAAGAGCAAATTCCAGTGCCAGTACCGTATCCCACAAATCTGAAGTAAGCTACCCCGAGCCAATGCTGAATATTTTTCTTCTTTTTGCACAAATGCCACCTCTCAACCAAGTTTCATGAAATCCATCTGAGTAGCTTTTACATAACTTTGCAGGAAAACAGACAAGGTTCCACATTTGGCTTCTGTCTTGATAGTGGTATTTGCAGTAAACACAGCTTCGGTTGTAGGGAATGTAATTTGGAGGTATTTAGTCTTTTCGTTTTAGATCAGTTAATACTTTTCACCTACTGTGACATTTGCTGGGAAAAAAGATATCCTCAAGGGGTTAGAATCTATCCTGACCTGAACACGATTAAAACAAAATTTTCACTAGCTGTTGAGAGTTGTGGGGGGATCGGCCAACAAACAGATGTTGTCATTCCTCGCAGTACGACTAAAAGTGATGCAGAGTTTTGTTTGTTTCGCAAAGCCGTTTGAAGCTCATGTTTACAGACACCAACTGGTAGAAAACAGTGTTTACATTTATTTATCTATTTATTTAGCAGGATTTATGTTAATTAGCTGCAGCTGAGTAAACTTACTGGCCACAGTTTTCTTTACAGCCAATCATCGGGTTTAGCTTTCACTTGCTACAGTTCTTGGGACACAGTTAAAGCATCAGCTAAAGAAACCTATTATGCTCATTTCCTACCCTATATTTTTTTTTAAATGTAAAAGAATAACTGACTGAGAAAGACTCACAGTTTAAAGTAATCCTTGTTCATCTCATAGTAGGCCTTGGCGTGGCCCCCTGAGACTTTTTACCTCCCTTTCCCTTCAGCCCAGCTTCTTTCTGATTGGCTGTCCCTCGCGAACAGAAGGTTTGAACAGCAGGTGGGTAGGACTGCTGTGCTCACAGCAAGAGCCGCCTGAGAAGACAATATTGAGGATATTCATAAACAGACATATAAAAGCACGAGTAGAAAAAATAGAAAAAAAAAAGAAACAGAGCTTCAAAAGCAGACTGATGTCTGAGCTTTTGGCTCACAGGGATTACTTGTACATACTCTGGCCTCATTATTATCTTTAGCCGTGTTTATAAGGAGTATCCAAAGCTGTAACTGTATATATATATATATGTACATGTAAAGAAAGAGGAAAGACATAAATCCCCTTTAATTTAATTTCACTTGAGGTTTCCAAATGTTGTTTTTCTGCATTTTCAACATAATCTATGAATCACTCAAGTCATCAGGGAATTGGGTATTGTCCTAATTGCACTATATGCAGGTAAGAGTTTGCATTATTCTTAAATACTTGTGGACGTGCTGTCACAGCTAATGTGTTTTGTTGAAAGCACAGAGTACGCAGTCTGTTTCATAATACGATTTAATTTCAAAAGTCTGTTCAAGGACGTTAGGATTCATTATTTGTGATTGAGGGCTTTGATGCAATTTCAGGGGAATAAAACATTTGCTTATCAAAACCATTTTCTGCATCATTAGCAGAACAACGTCCTACATACAGACATTGTTTAACTGAGACGTAAAGTGTGAACATTTTATTTGTGCTGATTTTTCTCTTCGTTGCAGCATGTCATGCTCTTTCAGGTTTCAAAGGCTAAGCAAGAGCATAATGTCCAATTAATTTTAATGTGAGACTAAAACCTAAGTGCTTCTGATGCATCCAAACACAGCTGCTTTTTTTTTTCCTGAGCTATTTGCCTCAGTACATGAGATTTCTTCCAAATATCCTCAAATACTCAGGGGTAACGGGGATCCACACAGCGGACAGTTAGCACCTCTGAGGCATGGGTAGATAAGATTCACGGTAAAAGTTGGCTAATATCTCAAAACTGACAGGAACTTTCTGGGCATTTACAAAGTGTGACTTTAGTAAACCTGTGCTGGTTTGAATAACATCAAGAAAGCCGAGGAAAGATTGAAGGGGTGGCGGGGGATCCTGCTCTTTGATGTATAGGATTGAGATGTGATGAGGTCTGTTCAAAGTGAGTACAAAGTAGTGTTAAGATGGAAAAGGCAAATGCAGCTTTAGTCAAGGTAGAGAAGCAGAGGTAGCAAGACATGATGAAGAAATGTCCTGTCTCACATGAAATGCAGGCAAAGAGGATGAAACGTTGTCAGACATTAAATATAGATGGTGAGCTTTAAAAACACACTTTTGTAACCAATGAACTTTGAAATGCTAAGCAAGGTGTAGTAAGGAAGAGCAGCCAGCCCTTATTACTGTGTTATGTTTGAATATCCACATTGTCACATTTCTAATTGTCTTTGGTAAGCCAATAAGATTTCCCTTTCTGTGGTGCAGTTGGGAAGAACAGCCTTCACACATCTGCAGAGAAGAAATCACTCAGTAAGACAGGATCTGAATGTAGTAATTGCTTTTTATTCCTTTTGACACACTGACCGCAGCTTCCATGTGTCACTCATTTGAGTGGAAATTGGAAGGGTGAAAATCTACATCTAGAATCCTGCAGACCTGCTTAGTCAGGCTCTTATTGAAGTGTGCACGGTGAAAATATGTATTTATTGGCCATAAAATAGACGTCACTTCTCTTTAAAACCGCTAAAACTTTTAAATGTTAAATTGCATTCACTTGTGTTTGGGTGGCATAACCATAGACCACATATGGGCATAGCCACAGTGACGTCACCCATTGGTTTATGGACTCCCGCTTGGAAGCCTCGACTTGAGCTTTTTTACCATATTGGAAGAAAGGGGAGGCTCTGACTGAGGGGGAAAAGGGCACTGCACATTCTAACAGCAGTACTTGTCAATTACAAAGTAGCCATGCTCTAAAACATACTCATCTTTATCGTCTCTTGAAGTACAATGGGGGCCACAATTTACAACATGAGCATCAGTTTATATTCTGTAAGACCTAAATCTTGCTATTGAGACTATAAATTTATCAGATAAGTGTTTATCACATACATAGATTAAGTGAGAACTAAGGCCATTTTCCAATAGACTTCCATAAACTAAGATTCCTTTTTTTTTTTTTACCCAGAGGAGTCGCCCCCTACTGGATATGAGTAAGAATGCAGGTATTACTGCACTGGTTTTACTATGTTGATCTATGACTTATAAGCTCTGATAGATATGACACTGTAGTATCATCACATTTTTCTCCCTGCAGCCATCCTTCGTCTCATCTAACTAGTGTTTTTCCCCAAAATGTCACCCTGTTGGATTCCACTTTATTTTCCAGTCTTTATTACTTTGTTTGAATTTTACCATCACGCAGAGCTCTCTGCCTCTGCCATTAACACTTTGACATTTTCACTAATTTCAGTTGTGGTACACTGGAAATTGCCACCTGACCCTAATAGTGTATATTGTCAAATAGTTAATTAATTCTGTGTAGCTAATCATAAGCCTCTGCATACTCGTGTAATCCAGAAAACTATCAATGCTCCACTGAACAATCCTCCGCTGACTACTACTGCTGCAATTAGTAGATGTATAACTGATCAGCAGCACACTTTTTGATGTTTCCTTTAATAGGTTAAGGAATTGGATAGAAACAGGCAGTTTTGCATTTTGGAGAATTGTTTTCTGGTTATTAAACTACCACACGTTTCTGGGTAATAAGTCACAGCATTAAACACAATATGTACTCTGTTATCTTTATTTATTCTAAGAAGAATGCTGCAGGCATAAGTCAGCATTAATTCCAGCACTGTGAATAGTATCCTTATGTGTTAAACCATCAACTAATATTACTGTTTTATGAGATTAAGGCCACAAGTTAGTATTTTAAATTTTTAATGCACAGATATTAACATTTTATTGTTAGCAGGTCCTGTTGTTACCAATATATTATTATTAACTGATTTTGCTTCATAATCATACACTTGTTTCCACATTATTACACCCACTTTCTACCCTCTTAGTACCAATTATGTGATATTAGTCTTATAACTACTACTGTTAACTACTTGGCATGTGGCTCTTTTGTCCTGGCTACCTCTCCTCACACCCAACCAGTTATGGCAGATGGCTGGTTTTTCCTTCCCACTGTTGCAAATTGCTTGCACACAGGGGGCTGTCCGATTGTTGGAGTTTCCTCTGTATTGTAAAGAGTTGAATTGGCTATTACTCGGTAATAATCCCTTATTAACCAAAGTAATACAAAGCTAGACTAGAAGGTGCTGCCCAAATGTTTCTCCTCAAACAACAGATACTAAGATTTCTCATCTTGTAAAGATAGTCATTTAATACCCTATAAACTCTTAAGTACCCAAGATTCCAAATACTTATTTTCCATTTGTTACAATCACACATCCATTGAATATTTGCAATGAGCAGTACTCATTACTGAGTGAAATACAGTTAATGAGATTATCTGCACTTTTAAATGCTGACCTACTTTTTCTGTGCCTACATCCTGCAGAGTTGAGTGATCCAGGACTGTCAGCAACAAATATGAGATCTTTCTTAGCTTAAAACTACTGACGTTATTACCAGGAGGAACTCTTCTCTGAGTGTGAAGGTGAACTTTTCATGAACGCACGGTGTCACTTCTGCCTGTTTCTTTTGTAATTCGGCTACTACAAACATCCCCCGCTGTGCACCTGTGATAGATGCGGTTTATGTAATAATAATAAGCTGTTATTGAGTCATCTCATCAATGAAATGACATAATCTCACTTAAGTCAATTTAAAGTGTTTCTGTCACTTTTGCGTCACACACGGGCGCCGATTTAAAAAGAAGGCAGAATCGGTTTACCGCCGCTGTCATCATCGTCGGCATCATGTTGGAGCTTGTTGTTGTTTTTGCCTGGTTGGATCACTGCCCTCGTTTCCTCTGTTGCAGGTCCAGTGATGAAGCTGCAGCAGAGAACTCCTCGCCGGCGGGGCCAGCAGCCCAAGCTGCTCAACAGCCCCGAAGACAGCCTGTACTACAACCAGCTAAATGTGAGTTCAAAGTGCCGATAAAGGCCTTTGTCTGACTTTGGTTCCACATGATAATACAATTAAACCTACCTGTGCCAGACCCTGGAGCCCCACCCCCACGCTTCTCTGCCTCTTGTCTTGAACATGTGCTTATGCTCTTTATCTGTTGCTTTCATGTCAGGATGTCTGCCTTCACGGTGAATAATTGATGTGGTTTATCAAAGCTGAGCAAGATGCATGCTTCATCAGACTCACTTGAGCCCTTTGATCAGAAAAAAATTATGCTGTGACTTCTGATATTATCAGCATCTGCTCGCATTCAACACAAAATCACTTTGAATTAAAAATTAATGACTCTCTGCTCATCTTTTGACTGTGTGCTCTTGGCCCTTTCCTCAGAGAACTCTGGATTACCAGGGGAGCAAGAGGAAGCCGAGAAAACTTGGGTAAATAACTGCTTTCCTACTTACAGCAACTCTAAACAGAGCAGGCCCTTTGTGGAATAGGAGAATCCAGAAATGGAGTTGTTTTCTTATAATGTAAATGGAGAGCCGAAAATAACAGGGTTTTTATGAGGAGATGCTCTGCGTCATTGGAGAGGGGGTTACATATTAGGGCCTTTGTCATCATGCTAATTTTAACTGTTGAAGGTCTGCACTGTGCCTGTACTGTAATTGACGTTCTATTTCAGAGCAGTATGCTTAAGCAAACACCTCATCTCAGGTGCATCTGCAAATAATACTATTGCAAATGTCTAGCTTTACACAATATTAAACTAAAAAAAGGCACCATTCCTCTATCACAGTAATGTCTCACCACTATCTTTTTGTCTCCTTAAAAAAAATCACAGTCAAATCAAAGTGCTGGATGGAGAAGATGAGTACTACAAATTACTGTCAACTGTGGAGTCGATCCCTGAGGAAGAGCACTCAACCACCGCCCCTACCCACCCTTTCTAGTTGGGCCCCTCGTCAGTCAGAGCTGAACCTTACAAGCATGTCAGCCGGTAAGACAGACGCTTCAGACGTGTAGACAGACACTCCAAAGAACATCCTCTGCTTTGGATGTGCTTCGGTATGTGGAGCAAGTAGCAGCGGTGCAGAATAAGCGACCTGCGCGAGCCGTGCCCTCGTCTGCTAATGCAAAGCGATCAGAAGGTGTTTACAGGAGCAATTCGCTCGTCATCAGTGACAGTGTTAGGATAGTTTCTTCCTTCGACTCAGAGTTTGGAACACATAGTTCTACTAGATTCTACTAGACTAGACGTACTAGATTTCTACCTCGTGTGCACAATTTTTCCAGTCTTGTTTTTTCTTTTATTACGATAACTTTAACTCTAGTAAGTTACACATCCGAGCTTCTGTTATGTGTGTTCTACTGCATGGTAAAGAATTTTATTTCTAGAGGCTGAAATCCTGCATGTAATCTTCAAATTGCAATAAAAATGGTGCAGAAATTCATAAAAACCCACATAAGAGAAGGATAAAGAGGAAGTAACATTGTCCCAAATATCCAAGCTCCACGGGGCTGCATATAGTGAATATTCCTATTGTCCATGTAGCTGTTAATTGGTTTATTGATTGATTCTTTAGTCTAACTAGTTTAGTTTAAAAAAAGATAAAAGGAAGCACGTCTTATATATCCTCTTATATTCATGACTAGATAAATTATAAGCTCATTAAATGGCCATTGATAATTTTCAGTTGTTTTTCTAAGGGTTGAATTGAGCCATCATTTCTCTGTTACAATGAAGTGCCCCTCATTTTGCAGGCAGTGCGCTGCTCAGCTCAGTGGGGTTAACTTGACGTGGAAACATCTACCTATTCCCGAGCATTACGTCTATTGTCTAAGACGGATCCGGAGACAAATCCTCGTGAAACCCAAAACTCTTTCGACGAGTTCTCCCACAGCGAGTTGCCTGTAGTTAAAGGGGCTTTGTGCTGTCTGAGAGCTGGAATCACCACACATAGCTTCACAGAGGCAGAGCTAGAACTCACTTTGAATTTCACCCTAAATACAGGAATTTTCTTTTAAGATGTGAAGTGTCGGAAATGCAGGGCTGGCGAGTTGATTTGTAGAGCTTTTTTTTTTTTCTTTTCAATTTGCATATCATTTACTGCATCTCCCTTTGTTGACACCCGAGGGCCTGAGAGGAGATTTTGATCTTAATAGGAAGAGTAGGGTGGTATGACTGAGGATCTCATCCTCCTTATACTCAGCGGGGAAAACATTAGAGCTCTGCCTTGATAGCAAACCCAGCTCCACTTAGGTTCAGATTCACAGGAATCCTGGTGGGTTTAACGAGGTCCAGGGTGTTCATCAAATCCTACAGCTCAATGCTGTGAGGGTCAGACTCGGGTTGAGACACTGAGGCTTTACTACTTTACTACTACAAGCTGTAGTAGTAATCTTTGATTTTCCTTCTTTAACCTCTCAAGTCTCCTTTTAATTTTCTGCATGGTTGACGCTTTTGTCTCTATTTTTTTGTCACTTGACACCACTGTGGTTTAAATCTGCCATTTTCCAACCATAACTGTGCTGTTTGTTGTTTTAAACAGCCACAGCGTCTTTAGTGGTGATGTGGTTAATCCACATAGGTTTAAAAGTTGCACATACTGTCTCCTGTGAGGAAGACATAAATAGAGGTAGCTAAAAGGTGTTTACATCTTTCAGTAGACTTACTGCAAGGTACGCATATTTAATGTTATTAAGCCTTTGGTTGAGCTGGTCTTGAGCTGATTGAGCTTTTTATAGCATAACATCAATTGATGAGGGCTTTTTTTCTCTATGCTTTATAGCCTTGTGACAAAGTTTGGGAGTTCTGGACAAAAATATCTGAAAATATTTGTGATATTTATAAATTCTGTTCTGATCCAGATTTTTTTTAGGTAATATTTTAAGAATTAGAGCTATAAAATAAAGAGAAAAGACAAACTAGCATCACAAGAGGCAGACTGATTAGATATTCTGATGATAGACTGAATTGTGCCCACAGTACAAGGGTCATATAAATTGAGTTATGTATCCCAGATCTCCCAGGAGTACTAGACTACAAAATGTGCCCATTATAAATGAAGACATGTGTTGACAGCCACATATTTGGTGAATTTAAGTGGTGAGAGTATAAATATAATGTATAAATAAGTAAAGTATAAATAGCTGAAATACTCTAAAACTGAACACGGCACAGTTTACAATAAAATACGAAAGGAACATTTTTGGTTTTTCTAAATTAAGATTTTATAATTAAGCTAAAAAAAAAAACTATTTTTCAGTTTATTGTCATATTTAAGTCCATAAAAATTCAAAGCGTAAAAACCCCGGACCACTGGCAGTGTTATAATGTAGTGTCACAGTTACTTGAGAAGCATTTCACCTCCGGTCGTAGCCACAGATCCTGCAATAATTAAAATCCTCGTTGTGCATTACTCCCTTGCTGGGATAGTTGGTTCCTCTGAAGAGCAGTCTGAAATAGGTCACCCCAGCACCCTGTAGTGCATCTTAAAAGTACACTGAATCAATTAAGTGTGATCATGCTCCCTTGATTATTTTGGCCCTGTTTTACCACAGAGAGGAATTTCAAATAGGCTCGCTAGTTTGAATAACAAGGTTGGACTGTAGTGACAAATGGTGCCAGAGTGGGTGTTTCTTCCCCTGTTTTCCTCTGCCAAATTAACTCCCTGGCTGATTGCCTGCTTTAGCATATGAGAGGAGGTGAGCAGAGGTGTGCGCGTAATTGCCTCGGATAGCTGATTATGTGTTGCAAAAAGGCAAATGTTATGAAATGCTGTTGTCATTCCGATGAGGGATGTTCTGACCTGACGAACCAAACCCCTTGTGTTTGTTTAGCCTCTGGGTCATTTTGGGGGACAGCGGGTAGGTTAGGCCAGCGTTGGAGGCCTGACACCTGTGTTTTCTTTAATACGTTTTTGTAAAAAAAAAAAAAAAAAGCCCAAAAAAGCAGCTCCTTCTTGTTTTCCCTCATTAAATCTGACAACATCTGGTGTGCGGGAGAGGACTCCTTTAATGTGGCTAACGTTACTGCTGTTATTCTTGCCATTTTAGCTATTTGCTTCATGTGCTGCACATTCATTAAAGCTACATCCAAGGCAGCTCCAAACACTGTTATCCAAAGTTTTTAAACCACCTTTATGAAAATCGCCTGCGCTGCAGCCTTAACAAATGATGAAAAGCTTTTATTTTCTAAAGAAGCATACTTACCTTTTCACCTAATAGTGATGTCTCACTTCAAAGAGGGAACACGATTAGGCCAACATTGTCCTGTTTCTCTATCCTTTGAGTTCAAAGGGAGAGTTTCGATGCAGCATTTCATGTGCAGCCTTTTCAAATACTGTTTTAATGCAGTTTACGTGCTTTTCATATCCAGATCTGTCACATTTCCACCACACTAAATGTATCTTGCTATATTATGGTTGCATACCATATGTTGGGGTTTTTTGTGAGTAAAGAATTAATGCCTTGCTTCATAATGCAGACTACTAAAATAGCTACAAACTCAGCATTGCAGTGCTGTTTGCTGGCTAGCGTTGGAAAGAGTGACATGCAAGAGTGTCAGCCAGATGTCAGATGTATGTGAAAGGGCAAAAAAAGAGAAACATGCCCTAAGAATGCAGTAATAAAGAAACTTGTTGAGCAGGTTAAAAGCACAGGGAGGAAGAGGAAGAGGAGGAAGAAGGAGATAAAAGAGTCCGTTGAGCACATACATCAAAGGTCTCTTAATGACAAGGGATGCCATTAGGGTTACAGTCGCTTTTGTTTCAGCTTCCTCTCACCTGCAGTTTGTCGAGGGCGCTCCATGCGCTGTTTTTGTTGTTGGCATTTGCATGAATGTAAAATGCATGCATGAGAGGAGGAAAGAGTTTGCTAATCTTACAAGTGACTAAATGTTTTGGTCCAAATTACAGCTACCTTTTCATTTGCAAAGGAGACATCTTACCCTTGATGTGAGAGGGACAAAGCTGGAGAAAGCCAGCATAGAACAATAGGAACAATATGGGAAAGCTGTTATCCTGTATGCCATGAAATTTATTGACTTAAAAGTTTTTTGGGTGCCTCCGGTGCTGGAATGGGATTTGACAAATCAGAGCGTGAAATTATGATTAGCCCCTCTCAGTTTGTCGAGGGAGCGGGGCACTAGCAGACTTGGCATGGCCAAAGGTGTAACCTGTTTTGTTTTGCCCCAGCATTGCTTTCCCAGATGGTGGGACCAGCTGCCGTTGAATAAACGCTGGACTGGTAACAGTGTGAGAATTACCACGGCCTTGTTTCGGTTTGGGATGCATAGCTGAAAGGTTGTCATTTTTGCCACTGCCAGGAGGAACCGGAGCGGTCACCTGGTGTTCAACCAAACAACCTTGATTGAGGTCACACTAAAGTAGTATACAGTGTAATTGTTTTAATACTTTCCTTATATGGCCCATGAAATACTTTTTTTTACCAGAAGACTCTTAAAATAAAGGTGGACATTTGCAAATTGCTTATAAATTGTGTTTTTTAGTTTATTTGCTCAGTTTTCTAAAGTAGAGAAGTGGCTTAACACAGTTCTTGAATAGAAACAGGGTTTTTTTAGGCAAACAAGCTGTAACTATATAGCACATTTCAAAAAACTTAAATTAACAACAAAATGGAAATAAAAAATATTTATGTAACACCAATACAAAATTATGAAAGATAGCCATAAAAGACAGGTAGTTAACACAGTATTTATCTTTTATTATTTCAGGTAGATACAATACTTGTGTGAAGAAGGAGGACATTTTTTCCATGCAGATTATTTATCTTTTATTTGTTTTTGCTCCTCCAATATCGGTTAAGTCATACTAACATTAATTTTATATAAATCTGAGCAAATTAAAGATCTTCTAATTAAAGACCCAGGCATTTTTTCGTGACTCCTAATACTATTGTACATGGGGGGAAAACAAAGTTCATTTTGAACAACTCTAAAATCTCAAGAATAGCTTAATAAATGCCTCTCTTCAGAAATGCCATTATATCTGCCAGTGTACCAGTTGATGGGGCGATCCACTTTCTCTGTATATTAACTTTCATGGCTAGCTCTGCATAGTAATCATGGCAACATTCAATGATGTATTATTGACTCTCTGAGGTCAGAGCTACTTTGCCTGTTGTCGGTTGGCCTGATCTGAATTTGTTTCTGCCACTGGAAAATAAATAAGTGGATAAAAATTTGGTTAGTACCTCAAAATTTTGCCTTGCTGACCAAGTATCTTGACATTTTGGCTTACTTCTGATTAACTTGAAATTTTGGGATACATAACTCAAAATTTACAATTTAAAATTTGACTGGCAAAAAAACCTGCAGAGATGCCATATTAATATAAAAATCTATAGAAATACACATATAAAAGGGGGGGGGGGGGGGGGGGCACTTGCATTGAAACTCCTATAAGGCAAAAACGGCATTAAGCATTGCATAGCTATATAGTGACATATTCTGCCACAATATCTGACAGCTTGTTACGTCTCCTCGAGGGCAGAAGGGGATAACACAACAACTCTGGAAACCCGGTACAGGTGTTATAAAAAAGTTTAATGGCAGCGCGCTCAAAATAAATAACCCAAATTCAAACAACAAATGCGGGGGAGAAAGGGACAGTTTGGTGTTTTTTTTTGGCACAACCTAAAAGACAAAACCAAAACTTAGCTGAGCTATTATCCTAGAAAAACAAAAAAAGGGGGGAAAGACTCTAAACCTCAATTCAAAACAAGCTCAAAATTACATGGGTGGCACCAACCTACTTACCTAGTGTTTCTAAGAAAAAGACTCTACGTGAGTAAATGTATGGGGTCCCCAAACTTACCTAGTCCACTTTACTCCCACCACAACCATCAAACAAAAGAAATACAGCAGAGGCATTTTAGACATGTGCCAAACAATTCGAAGGAGGGAAGAGAGCCGCGCCCAGCCACAGGTCAGTCTCCTTATCAAGGTGTGCCCTCCTGGTTTGTCCAATCAGGGTCTCCCTCCTCTAATTAGTTGGAGATCCCCAAATTGACATCAGCCTGCAGTCTGCGTACCTAAGGGAATGGCAAACAAAAGGAGAGGGAAAGAAAACATGCAGCCTGCAGACACGTAACACAGCTTTATGTTAAAGCAAAGTTACAAAACTGAGTTGAACATACATAACTTTGTAAATATTTATATTCCAACTTCTAGTGCTGTTATTTTCTCGTGTTTTTGCTTTTTGAGGATGACAAGAATTTCTAGTGTAAGGTTCAAATTTCTCACAGTTATGTCGTTGCCACCTGCTGCTTAGTAGATCGTGGAAAAAGGTGATATATTTGTAGCAGCTCACAAACATTTCCAACAAAAGATGACGGTCATATAATAAACAAATGTTTAAAAAGCTAAGTGCAGTAAACTGAAGGGTTGATAGCACTTGATTATCACAGGAGTGTCCATTGGATCTGAGTTTGGTGATTGGAGGTGAGGTTGCTTTATTATAATGTTCCTGGGAGAGCGCTGCAGGCTGTAACTCACTCTGTTCAAGTCTGTACATCATCATCATCATAGAGGGGAGAGAGTTTTCCTCTTTAAGGCTGGACTGGATTAGCACATTCAGGGTGGGCTGAGAGAAGGTAAAACGACCTGTCCCGCCTTACTTGACCCCCAAGCCAACCCAGCACATTGCCAAGGCTTTGCTGTTTGCTCTTGAATATGCAGAGATCCCCGGCTTCATAGGCCTGGAAGAGGGAGAGAGAGAGGAAAAAAAAAAGACTTGTATCGCGTTGCAGGGAAAATTAGTGAGACCAAAGTTGGAGTTTCTGTGTGTTGGGGGCTGTGAACAATGGCAGCTTTCTGTCAGACAGCAACTTCAAAGGTCTGCTGAGTGACTGCTCTGAGTTATACTTTGTTGTAGATCACTGAGGAAATTCACAGATGTTTTCTCATACGAGACACCATTATAGCGGCTCAAGTACCCAGTAGCCTCGAGCGCCTCTCCCTCTCTCCCCGTCTTTCTCTGTTTCTCCCACACGTTCACACTCCCTCTCACACATGCAGCACCCCATCACCCACCTCCACTCATCCCCAAGTCTCTGATATCTCTTGCATGAGACAGATGTGGAACCTGTTTTCTCTCCAACTGTCCAGAGAATATGGAAAGTTAAAAAGGGTTCGTGTTGTGGCGTCGCCCCGCGACTCTGTCAGATCCTCTCTTCTCGCTGTCAGTTCACTCAAAAATGTCAAGACCGTACACAGCTACACTTTTTCACATCCAAAGTTAGAGGTCAATAGAATAAGGTGGAATTCTCCCTGCTAAAATAGGATGTTAGTGCAAACCTGGGTAAAGATAATGAAAAGCATTTTAACATCTTTATTTTTCTCTCTTATCCTGCAGATTGCCTTCATTTGTCTTATGGATCAAAACAACCTGCTTCCCAACATCGCATTTGACATCTGTTGTAAATTTATATTTATTTCATGTAAATTGTTGTTTTATAAGAGTCAAATAAATGTGTCTAAATGTTTTTTAATTCATATTTATTACTGATGTATAACGGTATTTTGATATTGTAGGCAAAACAATTTACCCGCCACAAATCTGTTGTTTTATACATTTTTTTCCTCATTTTAGATTGATGAATTATTTCCCTCTCCCCTTTTAGATCAGACACAATAGTTTGGTTACAGCTAATTGTTTCAGCGCGTGCTGGCACTTGCACATACTGTTAAAAACTTATGGCAATAAAAACTTAATGAGTCGTTCTTTCTTCGCCTTAATTGCCCTTTACAGAAATGATTGTCACCTGTTGAACGTCTATGATCCACCCCACTGTTTTCTTTGATTTGCACTGTCAAGAAAGTGTAAAATATATATATATATAACTACTATGAGTGGGGTTTTTTTTGTTCTTCTATATACAGATTCCTGAATGCAGGTTCCTGCATATCTGCACCCTGAACATTATTTCTGATGCTCAGCTCTCCACTTTATACTAGAAAAGGCTGTATGAAGTACATAGTTGGTGCTGACTGAGTCCATGTTCAAACCTTTCCAGGCAACAAACTGTTGCGGGGGAGGGGGGGGTCCCTCCAAGTTAATTTTACCCATCAAATGCCGCGGGCAGAAATTTCCTTTAGCCAAACTGTCGCTGAGGCGGCCCTGTAAAACTTGAGGCATGGCCATAAGATGGTGACGGTTTGGAGCAAGTAAATTACCTCAGGGACCGGACAATGTGTTAAGCACACTGTTATGAATTTCTTACAAACTATATCAAAGTCCTGCTTAGCCAAATCCTTCCCTCAGGTGGCGTCCTATTGAGATGCATTAAAATGTAAGAGCCCACATTTAGGGGTGAAACGAACATCTCAAAGGAAGATATCAATAATTTCTGACTGCTGATGGTTCGCAGAATTCATGCAGTTGTCACATATGGCTGAAATATGCCTTGCATGGCATATGACAGCTCGCATGTAAAGCTGATTTAAGTGGAAATCCACCTTAAATCAGAATTAACATTTGATGTTTTTAAAGCCTATGAACCAGGCTGCTGTAGTAGAAAAATGTTGTTTTAGGGTGGATTCCTCCTTTACTGTTGGCATAAGAGAGCAGATTGCAACTTTTGACATTTATCTGACATTTAAACCTGGAAGTAAAAACTAACTGACAGCACTTTGCTGCACAAATACATCTTTACAGAACAGACTATGGATATTTTTTTAACCAGTGACATCTGAAGTCTTACAAATAGCTGGTTAAGCAAATTTTACAGCATCCTGTAGTTTTATCGTGTACCTTTCATGTAGTTTGAGCTCCTTTGTGCTAAGATCCTTCAAACAGTTTCGCACCAGTGAAGCTCACAAAAATTTGCAGTGAGGTATCATTTATGAAGCCTTTATAAGTTTTAACAGCTTTATAAAAATTTTAAACCTGCATTTATTCTTCTCCTTCTTTTGCTTGCTCCTTTTAGGTGTACACATAAACCCGTTATTAATGTGTTATAAATCTTTTTATAACAGGTTTTTCTTCTGCCTACACTTCCTTGGCTACACTTGTTTAAAAAAAAAATATTTATAGTATTGGTGACTAAATTATTAGCAAATATAAACCAAAAGCACAAATGAGAGGATACTTTTCACAACCTGGCAACCCCAAACTACATCTTATCAATGTCTCCTAATTCGGTTATTCAATAAATCTGTTTTGAGCTTTAATAAAGCTATGCAGTGTCTTAATTGGTCATCATCTCATGATAAGTTGAAAACAAAGTGTGATTTTAGAGGATCAACGGTTGGGGCAATTTTAAAGTGACACATTAAAAGTAAATAGCACCATTTTTTAGTACTGCTTGTTCAGATTTATAATTTCATGAAATCTGCGAGGTGATTTTCAAGCTTGTTGTCTTAAAACCTTCCTGATTGCCACATTTTTTGCATATTTTGAAGCAGCATCGAGCTCTGTGGCTGCCACAGCTTGATGTAAACAAGGTTAACAGTGTGACTACACCACTCACTCCTGTAGCCACTCTTGTAGTTTAGCATGGCTCCAGTGAAGCCCAGCAGGACTCCCCCTTTCCCTCATGACTGTGTGTAAAGCCGTGGGAGAGAACTGGGAACATTAATCCCTTCAAAGGAACAGATCTAATTCAAAATCTGCCGCTCCAAACTAGTTGAGAGGACAGTGATTGTTTCTGCAGGGAAGCCAGATAAAGATCAGAGAGTTGAACTACAACTTCCATTTTTTTCCAGCTCGGCAAAACATTTAAAAAGAAGTTCCGGATGTTATCTTATGAAAACTGCATACTTTTGCCTTCATTAAATGCTCTGAAACAAAAAGGATGCAGTATTACAGGATGTGTTAGCTCAGGTTTCTTTTTTTTTTCTTTTCGAGAAGCTGCAGTGGATGGGATCATTAGTTTCTTTCTGGTTTTCGGGACCTGTTCAGTCATAAAGACATAAGAAGAAAACATAATTGAGATGTCCACATTTTAAGTGCTACCTTTGTCACCTCACTTATCTAACAAGTTAAAAACGTTCATTTAAATTACCTGCTGGGAGTTTTTTGTTTTTTTTTTTCCTTCAGGCTTTTAGTTTGGGTTGGGAAAGAATGAACTGGATTGAGGTTCTGATAAAACAACTGATTGAAATGAGTGAAGGGGAAATAAGTATTTAAATAATTCAGAGAGGACATAATTAAGTGTTTCAGTTCAAAGGCACAACAAAGATTTTTTTTTTTTTTTGTAATTTAAGCTTGAAATGTAAAAGAGACGCAGATTCTTCAGAGATGAGAACTTTGTGTTGAGTCACTTGATTTGGTCTCTTTCCTCCATCAAACAGTGAGGCAACGCTCTTGGAGATCTCCAGAGATAACAATGTCACATTGTCACATAGGGTTCTGCTACAAATCCTTAATTACAAAAAAGAGGATCAGATGACTACAGCATCCAATACTGGGGTCTCCAGGCGGCATGGGGGTCTTTGATCAAGAAAATCCAATTATTTGTGTATATACATTTCCCACATAGTGATTACTTCATTAATTGTCCCGCCTTTATCTCCTCCCTTCCCAGCCCCCCTAATAATCAGCTCCTTTATCCAGACCAACAAACACACCATAGGAGCTTTGTGGATTCAAAGGATTTGCTTTCCCCTCTCAAAGAGCCGCTATTCTTTGATGATTGGGCAGCGGCAAACTTCAAAGTAATAAATCTTATTTCTGACTGGCTGGCGGCCCACCAAAGTCCTTATCAAATTCTAAGAAGTGATCCCTCACTCTTCAGATAGACCAAGGATATATCGGAGAGAGGAAGCACTGGAGAGTGACGCCCTGCTCGACAAGATATATTTTTTGTGTACCGCGAATGAGCATATTTGTCTAAATTAGTGCTTTTATTTTTTATTCGTCTTTATCGAGCGGAGGAGGACGTTTACCATGGCAGCAGTGGCTGTACTGCGGAATGAAACACTTCAGGCTTTTCTTCAGGTTTGTGCGCAAGTTTCTCTTCACTTTTCACCACTTTTAAGAACTTGTGAAGTTGCTAAATCCAGTTTATGCTCAAAATACGTGTCTTCTCATTTCCGACGCTAATTGTTTGGGGGCTTAATGAGTCCTGCTGCAACATGCCACCAACTTTTGTGTCGCATCATCACGATTGACTTCATCATTTAGATTCAGATTTCAGACCGACCATTTCGTCATAATTAAAAGTGGCATAAATGTGTCATAAATGTGTTAAACTGAGATCATAACGTTAAAAAAATGTGTGTCTCGGTTATCCAGGATCGCACTCCAAACTCTTCCCCAGAGAACTGTAAGCACTCTCCGCTGGCTCTCCTGGCTGCCACTTGCAACAGGATCGGGCATAACCACGGATCAAATCCCGCTGATTTCCTCCAGGTCCCCTACGATCCCACGCTGGGTTCTCCTTCGCGTTTATTTCACCCGTGGACTAACGAGGGAAACCCTCAGAGCAGCCTGGCCAACAACTCTACTTTCGGACTATCCTCCAAGCCCCAGCTCTCTGCGCACATCCAGAGCCCCTTCAGCTCCCACCACGAACTGCCCCTCACCCCTCCGGCGGACCCCTCGTACCCCTATGACTTCTCCCCCGTGAAGATGCTGCCTTGCTCCATGCAGTCCACCTGCCCTCCAACCTACGTCCCCGCCGTCAGCTACGCGGCTCCAGCGCCCATTCCGCCCGCGATGCCAAGTTTTGTCACGGGACCCTCCGGCCTTGTGCACCAGCAGCAGAGACAGTTGTCCCCAAACCCTGGAGAGGATATTCCGTGGTGGAGCCTCCAGCAGGGGAACCACGTAAGCCACTCTTCCTCACTCGGTCCTCACCGCTTCCAGCTGCAGAGAGGCTTGGTTCTGGGACACACGGACTTTGCGCAATACCAGACGCAAATCGCCGCTCTGCTGCACACAAAGTCCCCCCTCGCGACCGCGCGGCGGTGCAGGAGGTGCAGGTGTCCGAACTGCCAGTCCTCCACGTCCAGCGACGAGCCCGGGAAGAAGAAGCAGCACATTTGCCACATACCGGGTTGCGGGAAAGTTTATGGGAAAACTTCTCACCTCAAAGCGCACCTGAGGTGGCACTCGGGGGAGCGGCCGTTTGTGTGCAACTGGCTGTTCTGTGGCAAGAGTTTCACCAGGTCGGATGAGCTGCAGAGACACCTGAGGACTCACACAGGGGAGAAGCGCTTTGTTTGCCCGGACTGCTGCAAAAGGTTCATGAGGAGTGACCACTTGGCAAAACACGTCAAAACTCACCAGAACAAAAAGAGCAAATGCCACGACAAGACATTAGATCACGTGAAAAGAGAGGACACCAGGATGTTGTAACACACCTTATAGTCATCTTAAACAGTAGACTTTAAAATAGTGCAATACAGTCAGTGCTACACTAGTTACAAGTTCACAGTGAGCTGCATTTTTGTAGGGTACTTGATTAATTTTGTTGGTCGATTTCTTACATCCTGACAATAGTTTCTAACATTGCTGGTCTGTGTAGCACATTTGTGTGTGTGTATATATATATATATATATATAAAGTTTCATAAGTTAATTTGGGACCATGGAGGAGCTCATAAGTTTGAATTCACTGTCTATATCATATCAAGGAAGACAAGTTTTCAACTTGTGTTTTGATCAATGTCTTCGGTGGAAGATTTCACTCCCCTGTAAATGATATTTAATAGCTTTTGTTGAATGAAAGTGTCTGTTTTTGCTCCATATGGGGTGTTTATAAAAGCATGCTCTCCAGAAGATCTGCTATTGTTAATATGACCTAAATGCTGTGTGAGAATAAAAGTTATGACATTTTCCTCATCTCAGAACAATTCATTTAATATCCCTCAGTTATATGAGTGATGATGAGGCATCCAGGCGGTATATATATTTTTTATTCATATCACCTGGAATAATGTGTGTGCTTTGTAAAATGTTGCAGACTTAATGTTGTCAAAGTTTCCTGCCAGTAAAATCCAGTCATTAATTTTAGACTATATATTTTTAAATACTCGTTATTCTAAATGTAAATGTTTCCATCTTTTGATTACGGTAAAAAAAGAAAAAGTAGCAGGACAGTGATTTTTTTATGACTATTATTAGTATTATCATTACTTTTGAGGCTGTTCTGAAAATTTGCTGCTGCTTTTTAAAACAAAAGCCCAGAAAATTTTAGGCGAAGAGGCGACAGAATTTGATTTGGTGGGGAGTGAATTTTGAAAATCGCCACAGAAATAATGGAAAAATGTGCAGCCACCTTGTCAAGATGTACCTGTGAGTGCTGAAATTAGGCCACCAACTGGGTAAAAAGATGGATAAATAAATATTAAACATCCGTCTTCGTAAAAGGAAGGAAAAGGACCGCTTCAAATATTTAATTAAGCTCCAAATTTCTGTATCAGAAGTGTTTTCCAGACCTGTAACACTGTCATGTTTGGGCTATTGCACATAAGCTCATATTATCATGGTTTCTTATTCTCAGACATTCAATTGCAGGAACGCTCTTCAGTATTTATGCACTCTGATAGGTGGTGGATTTGTTTTGTGCCACTGTGTTGGACATTTCCTGTATTGCAGTGTCATTGTAATTGGAAATGTGACCAATCAACAGAAAAACTCTTACTCTGAACATGTGATAGAATAGGTGACCCCGGGATATGCAGCAGCTGGATTTTTATGGCACTTGTGGCATACTAGATGTCACATTTACCACTGTGGTAATGCCTTGCTCAAAAGCATTTCTCTGTTTTACGACTGCATGCTCATGTGCTGCTTTCTCATCAGTTATTTCAAGTGTTTCACTTTGACTTCCTCCGCCCACGTCATCTCTTGGTTGTTGGGGAGTAAAAGTGTCGACCTTCGGAGAAAAAAAAAATCCTGGGTTTCGAACCTTGAGGCTCTTCCTTTTCATACAACTTATCAACACAACAAAAAGTATTGAACTTTTTACAGATCAGATAGTGATACAGATCCAGTCATCTGATTTACTCATTCAGTAAGTAAAGCAGAGCAGCATCACTGCCTGCCAGCAGTCACTCTGTTTGCCTCTATGTGGGATCTCTGAGAATGTCAGCATGAAAAGGAGGGCTGCCATTCAGAGGAGTTTTCAGAAAGAGTTTTCTGCCTCAACAGCGCCCTCTTTTGTAAGTTGCTGTTATCCATAAAAGCAGGCAAATATTATTCTTAGAATTGTAACAATAACATTTGCTCTCACAGATCTTTTTCCCTGTTTTTCTAACGCTCAGAGTGTAGTCACGGACAATTTAGAAAACACGACCTACTGAGCCAATGTTTCAGTCACTTTGTCGAACTTTATCCACCAGTGCACATGCAGCTTTAGCTCTTGTTTAGTTTACTTAATTATTCTGTTGCAAACTATTTTATGTGTTGATTTAAATTCAAGTATTGTTCCTTCACCAGAATTGAAAATTCAGGATGCAAACATGCCGTCATTCTTTAAACTTTAAATTCTTTAAAAGGACAAACCACAAACGGGCTGAATCCAGGTGGAATAAACTTGAAAAAGTTTATTAAGTGGCAGGAATTCATCCCATTAGTTTTAATGAATAATCACATGAAAAATGCTAAATATAGTATGGTCATCACTACTTGAAATGTTCAGGTATATTCAGTACGCCACCAATAATTGTAAACTGGGCCTTAAATACCCAACAGATGATCACAACTGTTGCAGTTCTATGTTGAATTAAATGTTTTAAAAGTGGTATTTAGACCGGTTTTTGTCACTCCCTTATGACGTGTTGTTCGTGTGAGGCTGTGAGTTTCATTAGCCTGCTTCTAGTTTTCCAAAGAATCTGCAGGATATGAACGTATCACATTCGGCCAAAGAAGAAGAATAAAGTAGAAAAAATATCAAAAGCTACCATATAAAGTGTGATTTGACCACTTGAACTGTAAAAGTCTTTATCCAAATTTCATGATCCTATTATAAAACGAAGCCTATGGATGGATGTGTTGATTGCACCCAACCCGGCTCCTCACAATGGCTGCGATTTGGCTGCTATTCTTCGACTCTGCTGGAGGCCATAACGCTTAACCGTTTGTAGTGAGGATATCATATGTTGTGGCTTAAGTTTATCTTCTGAAAGTTGAATGAAAGATTTATGAAGTTTTTAAATTCCATATCACAAATACCTCCTTAAATAGGACTGACAGAAAAGCTTCATTAGCTTTGCTGGGATAGGTATAATCACAGGTTAAATGTTCATTCCCATCATTATACTCAGTGTGATTCCCCTTCTTTAACCCACTTTAAGACTGTCTATAAGTGGTTTATAAATATATAAATTAATCATCCAGACAGAAGGATGTTTTTACCCAGTGATATATATTTTTTTATTCTTAAATGGACTGCTTACTTTAACAAATAGACTAAGACGGTAAGCTAAAGATGTGTGTAAAACCGGTACCTTTTAAAGTACTGGGTCCAAATAACAAGTAATAGTATAAAATTATAAACAGTATATAGTTACATGGTATAGTTAACCCAATCTCAAGCCAAGTAGGGTACAGTTTTAAACTACTGATTGTTGTTGCAACCATAATGAATGACTGACTATAAAGCAGCCGTTACCATATGAGAACATTAGTGAATTTGCCTTGAAAATATTTATAACTGTGTCTGTTTATTCATTAAGTATTTATTCATAAAAGTCCATTTTCACTCTCAGTGACTATTTCACAGGCAAGATCCACTAAAGCTCCAGATACGTTTTGTAAGTGAAACTTCTGCTGATTATGAGTGCACATGTGACCAGATTTATATTTGTGATTGAATCTTTTTTATCTTTCTAAAAGTTCACTTACTTAACAGCTCTTGACAAATACATCTGTATCTGCATGTTGTGAGTGGTTACATCTTCGTATGCCGCTCCGCAAATGTGAAGCTGCTGTAACTGCAGCGTTAATACAAAAGCTGGGTAAATGATCAAAGAACATTGCTAATATTTTAGTGTAACATTAGGATATTCAAAGCCATCATAGCAGTTCAGCCAGTGATCCTTCCTCACTCTGCAGACGTTCAGAATAAAATGACTGACGAGCAAAAACCTGATACCAGCAACTCTGCTGCAGTCAGTGGAGGACACACATGTACAGCCGATAATCTTAGAGCCTTGGAGCTGATGCTACGTTTTAGTTCAGCAAGAAGAGAAAAGGTTTGTGTAGACATTTTATAGGTACTGAGTCTGTAAGCTGAAATCAAGACAGCTATATTTGTCAATAACGCTGGGTTTCCTAGGCAACCGGATTGGCTGAATTGTCCTTGCATCCAGTCTACAGCTACAGAGTGATGCATGATGCGGGAATCACTTCCTATGTGGATGACCCATTAAGCATAAATTATTTTATAGCTATGATTTAAAACAGTTTTCACAGTCAAATAAAAACATTGTCAACATTTTGAAGATTGATGGCTATTGTTTGTTTTTGTTTGTGTTTTTTTAAGAACAGAGAGTAGTGTGCTTTTAGACAGTGGCCTAAAAAAGCTGGAGCCACCGTGATGTCATCTCTCGGTTTTAGACTCCACAGTTTAAAGCTTTAGATCTAACTATCTGTCTGCTGCCATGTTGGCTTCTTTAAGACAGAAGTTAACTGTCATCTTTCGGGGTCTGTGACCACCCAAGTTTAGTATTTAAGTTTAGTTTATTTTGATATTTTCTGTTATTTATATTTTCATATTCAGGCCTTATTGTCTTTTTTTTTCTTTTGGCTTTTTCATGATATTTCCAGGTTGTGTTTTCTTAGTACTTTTAGTAACTATTTATTCCACGAAGTCATTTTTCCTCTCCTTCTGTGTTTGCATTTATGCGTCCTGTGTTTAATCACTTCCTGTTTTAATTTGTTAACTGCTAATTTAGTGTTTTCTTTAGTTTTGTTTCCCCTTGACTTCTTAGCTAGATTCTGTGCACCTGTGTTTTGTTTTACACAGCTGTGTCCCCTCTCCCCAATAACCTAGTGTGTATCTATTTAAGCCCTTAGTTTTCCTCAGCTCTTCATCACATTGTATCGCTCATACTGTTCTCCTGCTGTCTGGTTTCCCTTGTTTGGATTTATGGACATTTGGTTTCTGCTGCTTACCTGAATATAGATTAGTTTTTTCATTAAGTTTGGCCTCAAGTCTTTATTCTGAGTCAAAATTATTCACCAAATATGCCATTAACTTAGCTACATTATAATCAGTGGGTGGAGCACTAAGTTATCAGCTAACACTCGTTAGCTTGGGTAGCAAACAGTAATCACAAACTGTACTACTAAAGCACAAGTAAATGCTGGAATTTCTCTCACTAAAACAGAAGCAAGCCATAAATTAGCTGGGCTCCCGCATCACACACACAGAGCGAAGAGGTCCAATTTAATCACTCAAAGTAGTGGATGAAGCCTAGCAGACACCAGCTGGCTCCAGATACCAATATTGGGATGTCTGTCAATCAAAACAGCCACACCCTTCAGTCAAATATTCATGTGGATGAGTTATAAATACATCCAGCACACTCAGAGTTCATATAATGGGGGGAAAATATCCATAGAAGGTAAAAATGTTTTGTACCAGGATCTAAACATGACTCTTTTTTTTAATGAGGTAAAGTTTTAACGTTTTACATGGGCGTCTAAAGGGATTGACTCCATGTTTGAGCCAGTGGAGGAACTACCACTTTTGTGTTAGCTTAATTTTTAGCTCGGAAGGTTGCCAAGCTAGTCAGTGCTAGCAAGCTACATCCATCCATCAAGTCCTAAGCAAGAAAAGTTTCACTAACAAAAACAGGAGCATATATGGGCTGTACCACACAGCGGGCCAGATCATTTGTTTGTCAGATAATTTCATCAAGATGCTCCAATAAGAAACCAGCACCCCCCAAACACTGTCAAGAGATCCAGTTTAGCGGCCTCCATTGGAAGAACTGCAGTTTTTGGTGCTTCGGTGCTGGAGACAGAAGACTGCAGAGGTTTGTGTTTTCCTCTTTATTGGTGATGTCTTGCAAAGACTGGAGCCAGTAAAAGGCTTTCTGTCCTGTTTATCATTATCCGCATGAATAACACATTTGTGACTGAGCTTAGCTGCTGTTTGTCATTATTAGATGGAAAATATTAAACCTCCTTATTTTAAATCTGAATGCTAGCCTGCCAGCTGAAACGAGGGGCCTTACCTTGTGGTTTCCTTGCTTGGCTAATTTCTGAATACTTGGCGCTTCCCTTTTTGTGAAAAGCAATAGTTTCACATACTGTGAATTTGCGAGGCTTGGATAAAAGTGAGCAAACAAATCATTGAAAACAAATAGTCAGCAAATTGATTTGTAATTTCCGCCCTTATCCTAAAACTGTCTTCATAGGAATGAAAGATGCTTTCTGACACTTTAATCGCTGAGGAAATGCATCACACGAGAAACTCGATTTCAGCTCTTCTATGCATTCACAGCCGAGTGTCCCTAACTGCGAGAAGGAGATTGTGATTTTCATGTCTCACAGGAGGCCCGTTTAAACCGTATTCAGTGGTTAAAAAACGGACTCGATCAGGCGACGGTATAAACCTCATATTGTAGTTTAATCAGGATGACCTCATCCCATTTGTAAAGCAAAACAGTGAGAAAGAGAATCAGAAACACGAAAGAAATATAATCCCTATGTTGTACTTCTCCTACATCGCAGATGTCATTGCTGTATGATTATATGGAGACGCTGAGATTTATTTTCCAGTGTGAAATAATTCCTCTGATTGCTACCAGTCATTTTGAGCCATTTACATTTTTATGAGAAAATTAAAGGATTGTACTTTTGTACGTTTTAATTGGCTCTTAAGGGGGAAAAAAGGCTATTGGGTATTTAAACCATGAAAAATTGTTAAATTGGATTCTAACTTTGACTTCTTGCATCGAGACATATAAAAGTGTTTTGATAAAGAGAAAATTTCATGCTAGTTGTGATTAAAAAGGGGGACTCGTGAATGGAGATTTATGTGTAAGAGGTCAGACAGACTGAGTCTCACGCTGGGCCCCATGTTTTATACATCAGTACACAGTGATTAAAATGTAATTAAAACATGTCATTTTCTTTATAACTAATTCCCTTTTCTCCTTTATTGATTACATAAATATGTTTAAATGCTGATAAGCATTTACTCAGCTGCTCAGTGTATGCCCCAGTAACACA
Organism: Astatotilapia calliptera; assembly: GCF_964374335.1. Taxonomy (NCBI): domain Eukaryota; kingdom Metazoa; phylum Chordata; class Actinopteri; order Cichliformes; family Cichlidae; genus Astatotilapia; species Astatotilapia calliptera. The sequence goes on along the minus strand of NC_137437.1, from coordinate 20,813,898 downwards.
ATGCAGTGCAGTGACTGGAACCAGCAGCTCCCCTTGGACATGTTTTATTCCCTAAGGAGTCAGGATCTAACAGTGTTTATATTCTGTCCTTGACCCTGTTTAAATTTGACCCACACTGAGGAATTATTTTTCTGTGAACTTCAACTAAAGAAGTAAAAAGCCGTTTTTATTCCTAACAGCTTAAACAGTTTGTTTGTATTGTTTTCTGTATAGTGAAACAGTGTGGTCTTCTGCTGCCGTAACCCGTCTGCTCCAAGGTTTGACGTGTGGAGATGCTCTCGGAGATGCTCTTCTGTTGTATTGATGTCAGCTTGAAGCGGTCTGGGCATTCTCCCTGACAGCAACAAGGCATTTATCTTTTTTTGTTTTTTTATTTTTTGCCTTTAACGTTCATTGGCAGGATAGTAGAGCAGACAGGAAAGCGGGAAATGATATGTGGGAAATGGCTTTGGCCAAATGCAAATCTGGGCCTCTGCAGTAGCCAACATGTTTTTTTGGCCCAGAGAACTGCAACTGCTCATTGGATATTTTCACTTTTTCAGGTTATTCCCTGTAAACTCTAGGGATGGTTGCTTGGGAAAATCCAAGTACATCAGCAGTTTCTGAAATACTCAAACCAGCCTTTCTTGATGTTTCCATTTTCAGAGTTTCAGAGTTGATACAAACACCTGAAATATTTATGCTTTTTTAACTTAAATTAGATTAAAATGTACAAAATAAACCTCATGTCCTGTTAAATAAGACTTGAAACCATCGACTCAGACCATGAACTAATCAGAAACGTGTTTATTGATGTTTTAAAGCAAGTTAGCAAGTGTGCCCCTCTCCGATGGTATATTTATTTGTGAAAACAGAGAATATGCCCCCTGCTGGCTGGTATAGTGAATTAGGGCATTTTTGCACTGACTTCCTTTTTCAGATGCAGGCTGAATCTGAGCATCATCCTAAATGAAAAAAACTCTACTGGGTGCACTTATGGCGCATGCTTAGTTATCATGTTGTCATGTGGTGTAAAGGTAATCATGAATGACTGAGCAAGCAGCATACAGTAGTATGTAAATTTACAGATATCTATCATTTAATCATTAACAGAAGATGTCTTTAAAGTGGATCTGTTGTTTTTTTCCTTATTTTTTGTCAGAGATTATTATTGTTATTATTATAAAGATCACAAGTTTCAGATAATGAGGTTAGTGCAGATATAACCAATACCTGTGAGCCACAAGCTTGGGCTTCAGTTTCCCTGATGAGAGCTGATTATCTTTAGCAGTAAGCCCCACCCACGGTCTGTCCAAACCTTCTGTTTTCACAGGACAGCCAATCAGGTCAAAGATGGCTTAAATATAGAGGGCTGCACAAAGGCCTTCTATAAGTTAATTTTTGATTAAGCTGTTCCTCATTGATTCCAAGATAACTACTTAGTATTTTATTTTACATGCTGCATTGTAAACAACTAGCAATTAAATGCTTAATTGAATAATTCTATTTGTGAAAGAAATAAAAGCAGTTTTAAACACTTTCGTTTTGGTTTTGGAGAAGAGGAGAAACTCTGGGATTTGGACTGATAGCTTGAGGTCTTCTAAACATCCTGGCTACGGCCCTGAAAGTTTTATGATTGCTGTTGATGGTGTCATAGTTTCACCTGCTTTAATAAGATCAAACGATGATTTTCACACAGTGCAGTGTTAGCCCATTTTACCCTTAATCCACAGCGCTGAGCTCCAGGTTAAGAGCTGAACGTCACCTTGCTTCGTCTCTCAGCAGGGGTCTGTTCGCTGCAGGCAAAAGAAGAGTTGTTTTTCTGGGTTTAACTGTTAGCAAAAGATGTGACCGTAATGGCAAATGATTAATCTGTGCTGTTTAAATGTAATTTCGTCTCTTGTCTGCATATTGTTATGTGAGAACTTTATAATGTACGACTTGGTAAAGTCATTGATTATAAAGTGGCACTTGAGATCTGTGCAGCCTTGACTCAGAGATGGAAAGACTAAAGTCAGGATCAAAGGAGATTCACTTCCAGCTCCAAGCTCAGGGGGAAGCAACTGGACCCCGCACGGTCTCCTTCTTACTGCCACAAAAACAGAAATGGATAAACAGTTTTCCTCCTTGAAAGCTCCTTCATTCCTCCTTCTCACTTAGCTATATATAGTAGACGCTTGAATTCTGCCCCCTCTTGTGGACAGTTTAAACAGCTTCTGGTGGAGATCAACTTTAACTCTTATTCCTTCTGGTTTTTAATCATTTGTTGTTGTTGTTGTTGTTGTTGTTTTATAATTCCTCCTTTTCAGGTTACACTCTCCCTGTTTAACACTTCAGCAGCTGCTTCTTAGTAAAGACCTCCTGGAAGCAGATAGGTGTATAAAGATGTGACTGAGAAGAAATGCATAAAGCTGGAAGTGAAGTGAAATGATAGCAAATTACTGAATGCTGTACATTTTTTTTTAAATAATTATACATTTGCTAAAGCTTGTTTGCTTTTGATATTTGCAAAATATCAATTTTCTTCTGCTTATCCAATTTAGGGTGACAGAGGTGCTGGGGCATATCACAGGACAAGTTTTCAGTCAGTCTCTTGAGGCACCTGTTCTTTTCATTTGGAGCTATATAAATAAATTAAACTGAAATTGAATTGTTTTAGCCCTAACCCAGAGATACAGACAAAGACTCACGTGCATGTCTTTGGTCTTTGAGAGGAAGCCAGAGTGCCCAGAGGGTATCAATGCAGGCACGAGGAGAAAATACAAACTCTACACAGAAAGGACCCCAGCCAATCGGTAGATTCAGAACCAGGAACCTTAAATTATTTGCACATTAGCTATAATTTGTATATAGAAGATTAAAAGTAGCAGCAGCCAAGGCTTCTAAAGCCTTTGTTTTAGCATTTCTGAGTTATGAAACATATCTGGATGAGAGGCTGAAGTGCCAAGTTATGAGTTAATATTAGCAAGCTTGGTTAGCAAAGTGCATCCTCAGAAACTAATTAGTGCTGAGTAGGACACAAAAAAATGCTGCATTTTCCCTCAGAACAAAATGGGACCACTTACAATCTGTTAGTATAATTAAGTACACAGCAGCATCTCAATGAGTGAATCTTGGATATACAAATTATTGCATGTCCCACAGTTTATTGGAGTTATACAGGTCCAAAACTGAGGTCATATTTTTTGGCCTTCCAGTATTAATTGATGGACTGAAGGATAACTTGGGCTCTTTAAGTTCTTTTATTGAAGCACAGATTAAAAACAGATTTTCCCACTTTGGGATGCTCTTGCACACTAATTTGAAATTCGACAGATGAATTAATACTGCGATCAAAAGCTGGTTCTTTGAGCTCAGAACCATCTCCAGACTAAAATCTTTCTTAAAACAATGAGATCTGGAAATGGTTGTATGTGATTTTGTTACATCCAGACTGAACTGCTGTAATGCACCACACTGTGGAGTTAATCAGTCAGCTCTTGCTTGTCTACAATACTCCAAAATCCAAAAGAAAAAGAGAGAGAGATTACATTACTTCAGTGTTGGCAGCCTTGTATTGGCTCTGCGTTACACAATCCAGTATAAAGGGAGACTGTTTGTGTTCATAGCCTTAAATGTTTCCACACCTGCATATGTGGTAGATACACTTCATCCATGCACTCCCTCAAGATCATTAAGGCCTGCTTCCCAGTCACTCTGTCCCATTCTTCAGTCAAAGCTTCTTTTAAAAAAGGGGGTTGTGCCTTTGCTGTCGCTGTACCAAGAATCTGGAATGATCCTCAGAAATGCGTCAACTGTGACTGTCTTTGAACCCAAGCTAAATACATGCCTTTTTGTGTTTCAAGGTCTTGGAAACAGCTGATCTGAACTGTGGTTGGCAGATAAGTTGTTACTGCACTGAACCATTTATTTAACCATAAAGCACTTTGGTTTTAAATATCCTACATAAATAAAATGTACCTACTTACTTATATTCTTGATGTTTATTAGATAATTGCCTTTAACCACAACCACACAGCCACAATCCAAGTTTATCCAATAAATCCAATTATTAGTTTGGCAGAAAGCTTAGTAATAATTTGAAATTCTTAAATGTCATATTTTTTCATAGTATGAGGACTTTAAATTGTACCCTGTAAATCTTCTTCTTTCTTTAAGTCTTGCCACAGATCATCTGCTTCCATCTCACCCAGTCCCTATTACCCCCTTCTGCCACACCAGCCCTCTGCATGTCCTCCTCCACTACATCCATGAACCTTTTAGCATTAGCATGATGTAGAGTTAAAGTGGTCAATGATGCTTTAGACATGGACATGTGGATATTGTTAAAGTTCAAGCAATTCAACTTCCCCTGCCTGTAGTTGTAGGTTATTCCGGCCCTGACTGTCTTCAGGGAAGTCAGAGCTGGGCAGCTGTAGGCTTCTTAAAGCCTTTTCCACAGACTGTAATGGAGCTGTCCAGTGCTGAAAACACCACAGTCTCAAAAACAGTTTTTATAGATCGTGACACAGCGTGTGATGTGACCTTTAATCGGTTTCAAGATGATCCATCATCAGAAGAACAAGGATAACAAATCTCCCAGAATCCAGGAGTGGGTGATCTTTGCTCCTGATTGGCCGCCTCGTGCATGTCCACTCATGTCCCGTGCCTTCACGTATGACGGTGACATGTTCCAGATTAATGGGCTAGTTTATAATTAGATTCATGGAGTATTTCTGGAAATAGACCACTTGTGCTGGGCTCCTGGAGTACCCATTCTTGGTTTCTCACTGCCACCTTGTGGATTTTTCGCCCGTGTCAGCGCGCCGCTGGTGTCGTAGGTTACATCTTCACCGCTCAGCACCGATCTGTCTGCACAGAAAGTGTGGAAATAAGATGTTTGTGACAGCTCTATGTTCTGCATTTAATCACACGTGGCGTTGGGACTGCTCGGCGTGGCTTCTTATTGATTCCCCGTTCGATGTGCTGAAATAGAAGAATCCCTCGTGGTGTTCGTGGGGTTCTAACAAATAAATAAATAAACAAGAGCAACAAAATGAGTGTTTCAGGCTCGTGATTGTGTCGCTTTGTGTGATGCCCTCTTGTTTTTTTCCACAAGAGCAAAAAAAAAAAAAAAAGCAGCGCTCCCCCCTCCTCCCCCCTTTAAAGATCCTGATCCCTCCTCATGCTCACGGAATCAAACTTCAACTCCATGTTCGTGACTAGGATTCAGACCAGAGCTGTATAGATCCGGAGACAAGCAACCCCCCCACAGACCCCAAAAAAGTGGCTCTTTAGGGGGCCGAAAGCGGCGCCATTCAGTGTCACACCTGCAGACTGCTCTGCTGCCTCACAGATATGCTGCACCACTGGAGGTAGCACCGTGAGTCATCCGTGCGCAGTGACAAAAGAAAGACAAAGCTCGCTTTAAATGTCAGCAAATCAAAGTCTCATCAACACAAGCAAGGTCACCTTGTGTCGGATCTAACGGAGAGCCGGGACTCGGGTCTATTGTTTCTTCTTCGTCTTGTTTGAGTGGAAGAGCGCGGCAGGCTCTCGTCCAGGATTCAGTTTAGTCACAAAAAAATTTTCTTTTTCTTTTTTGTTTTTTGGACTGTACCTGTTCACCTGGACACACATAGGCGCGGTAAGTAGCTTCATTCTTCATTTTCAGGGTTTACTGTAGGAAGCCAGCACGCAACAAAAGTCTCCTTTATTGCCATCGATGCTCTAACAGGTGTTTTTATAAAGCGGGAGAAGTTCCTTTGACACTTCTAGGTTTAAATTACACGTTGGCCCAGTTTGCACGCAAATTGCACGTATTTGTATTTGTTATTTTTGAAAAGGTTTCGAATATAAAAATAATATTTGAATATTTAATAACCGCATGGGGGGAGGGAATGAAGATGCACGTCGTCTATTTCCGTGGGTTGACTTTAACCTGGGCCGGTGAGAGGAATGATCACCTTTAACTAATATTTGTCATTGATATTAGTGTGGCTCAAGCTAATGACTGATTACCAATAAGGCCATGATATTAATTGGAGAAAGTATAAATAAATAAATAATAGTATTAATATTATTATTATTATATTATTTGCATTTTTTTTTTACTTTCGGCCTAACATCCAGAAACAATATGGTTAAATGTTTTACATTTTTAATAGCTTAGCCAGAATAATTAGGGTTATTAATAAGCTCTGTTGTGGTAAAAAATAACCATCATTCAGATCTCCTGAGCAGTGAGCGATGTTACTGAAATGATGTGATTCTGTCAGAAAGGGTTTAATTAAATAGTTAACTGTTAGTTGTGCGTAAACGTAAAGTGGTAATGTTTTAGTTATACATTTATTTTTGTAGCTTGGGCTGAGAATTTGAAGCCCCAAATCAACTTGTTAGAGAGACTGTGCCCTTGTCGTCCAGAGTCTCCAAGTTGAGCATCTCTTTCAGTGTTAAAGAGGAAGAGGCACATTTTTGTTTTTTAAGTCATACACGCGGTATTGTTTCTGTTCCCCTGTCATTGGATAGCCCAGAGACAGCTTTGGGAGGGGAATAAAGGAGAAAAAAAAAGTGACCAGGCTTTTTGAGGTGAGGACTTTGGCACAGGGTCTCGGGAGTGATGGCGGCGTCTGCACCCTCCTCTTCTGGCGGCGATCCGGATCCCAACTCGACAAATTTACGGCCACCGGGCTCAAGTAGGTCCATTACAGATAAAATGCTATTTCACGTGTGCTATTTACTTTGTGGGTAATGCCATTAATCATTTTCATCGAGGGAGGGAGAGAAAGAGAGAGTGCGGGTGGTGGTGGTGGTGGAGGAGGGGGGGGGGGGGGGTGGAGAAAGAAAGAGAAAAATTCCGCTGCCATTTGCGAGAGAGAGAGAGAGAGAGAGAGCTTCCTTCGCCACAAATCACCGCTGCATTTCATTCACCATACGGTCCCCTCACCCCCACCCTCCACCCCTCCCGGCATCTGCGTGGCAGACCAGTGCTGCTGTCAGAAAATGATGTCCTCTACTAACATCACACTGCAGGCGATTAGCCTGGAAGACAAGCCCGGAGGAGCACCACCGGAGAGAGAGAGAGAGAGGATTTATTATTATTATTATTATTATTATTATTATTATTATTATTATTATTATTATTATTAATTTTATGTTTTTACTCATTTCTAAATTAAAGTGCCTTCATGGAATAATAGAAATTGCGTCTGAAGTTGCTGTTAAAAGCCTGCCCTAATAAATTGCTCCTAATGGCACACTTGAGCGCTGTAGCCTTCGATAAAGGGCACTGTGCAGTCATTTCACTGGCAGCGGTTATACAAGCACGAGTCTGGGGTCTAAAATCATGTAACAGGTGAAATAAGCACAGATGCTGGTGAATTTAAGGTTTTGCTGTGTTTCTTCCAGTCCTGTGTGATCTTGGATAACCTGTAGGAATGGCTTTGCGCGTGCAGTATATGTGTCTCTAATGCACTGCGCTGGTTGCTTCACATTAGGCCCATGCATTGCCTGGCTTTTCTATATATCTGCACGTCTGCAAATGTATTGTGTGCTTTTAATCCTATATGAAAATGCTTGTTCAGCCTGTTTTTATTTATTTATTTATTTATTTTTCATTTTTCTATTTTTCTTTTCTCTGTCTCATTTCTACTGGCTTGGGGGGGGGGGTCTGTTAAAGTGCGTCCAGTGAGCTGAGCCCAGCGATGATTTATCTAATGAGCCAAAGCAAGGGTTAAATTGGGATGTGGGAATGGGACCGATCACCACCTCCTCCTCCTATCTCCCCACTCCTACCACCCCACCCCTGCACTCCCTCCTCCCCTAAATTGCTGTGTTTTTCTTTTTTTTTCTCGAGGATTTCGCCTTTGCTTCCCATCCAAGGTGCCCCATCCCCTCTCTGGCTGGAAGCACTTGATAACACAGTAATTCTCTATCTGTCACTGGCCGGCAGGCTCATGTCTACCCACGCTTGCATTTTTAACCAGCATCTTTTCACTCAATCAGGCTGGCATGGGATCAAAGAGCTAATTAATTTTAAGTCCTTGCCCAGGTCATGAACGGTGACAGGCGCTGAAAATACAGCACTGCCCACCAGAGTGCGGCTAAATGTTAAAATACTCCAAAGAAACTATTTCTTTTGCTTTAGCATTCTTCATCATTCTCATTTTCTTCTCATCATTTATTTTCATGTGTAACTGTTCAAGCTAAAAAATAAATAAATGCATTCAAAATGAAAGAGTGCATTTCTTTCTGTGAGGCCGTCTCTAATAGTTTTCCCTCCTTTAAATGTCAGGTTATGATGCTTGGTGTGGAGTTGCGCATGGCTGTACTAGAAAATTGGGGATGAAAATATGTGGTAAGTTCGCCCTTTTTTTCCAATATTATATTTTTTTCTGAATAAATCTGCATCTCTCAATGATCGAAGCTAATATTCTACAAACATGACTGTAGGCTTCACGGCCTGCATCGTTTTACTCGCGGCTCGTTTGGAAACAGCGCTGATTGCTGCTCTAATTAGATTTTTAATTCCCTTCCTCGCGAAAAAAAACCCCGCAAGACTAACCAGCATTATGCAGTTTATTAAATTACCCCCACCCCCCAATATCATCTCGCCATTTTACACAAAATGGGAAAAAATGCTTCAGCTGCCAAAAACCCATCAATTGATGCCCGAGTCAGAGCTGATGAAATTAAAGAGGGAATTATGCGGGATGGATTTTCCGATTTCCACCTTCAGAGTCCATTTGAGCCTGACACTAACTAACCAAGGACAGTTACCATACTGGTGAATGACACGCACCAGTGCGCGCTACAATTATTTTTTGGTATCTTTCACCGACACGTTTTACTGGTTTTTGTTATGGTCATTAAATAGAATCCACAACTACGCGCCAAAATAGAGAAAGAAACACAAAAACAACGATTTCTTATTTAGAATTAAAGTAAGACTGTAAATGTCAGAGGTTTTTAGCTGTATTATTTTATTTGTATTCATATATTCGTATGAATGTATGACTACTTGTGTTCTCCGCTGCACAGTAAAGTGCACAACGTGTCTTAATAAGAATTTACATCCACTAAACGACAGCCATTTGTTTTTGCCTGGCTGGAGTTTGGTGCTGATGTCACTGGCTTCAACCTCCCAGAGAGGTATCAAACCCCACCCGTCCGTGAATAGGACAGAATGGGAGCCTCTTCTCATTCAAAATAAAGGCAGAGAAAGGACAGAGCGAGAGAGAAAGCGGGAGAGACGAGATAAACTGGAGAAACACGAAAACAGAAGTACTCGTTATTGTGCATGTTATAGTGGGGAAAGCTGCAGCTCTCATCATGTTTGGGAAGTGTTTTCATCCTCCGGACTCCCCTTCTTCATATTTAGGATTCCTGCAGAAGAACAACAATCTGGAGGAGAGGAGCAGGATTGTGAGTTCCTTCAAGGAGCGCACAGCCAAGAACCTGCTGTCCTGCGATAACAGCGGCGGAGAGGCGCGTTTCAGGCGAACAGAGTCCGACTTCTCCAATCTGTACGCCAGAGGTAGGCTTAAAATACAAAGAAAACCCGTATGTTCGTTATATTTTAACATCATCATTATATATTAGGCCTAAATTCACCCATAAACCTGTGGGAAATTCTTGGATTCTTGTGCAAGAATAATTTTCTCAAAAATGTCTTTATTGAATTTGATGGTTTAAGAAAATGAAAACATAAAAGTAATAAGTTGTAGGGAGATCCTGAGGTTTCCAAAAAATAAAAATAAAATTGTAAAACATGTAAAAATCAGAAAGAATAATTAAAAAAAACAAACAAAACACAAATGAATGCAGATGACCTTTGTCATTTTTTAGAGCTGCTACCTGCCAAAAATGGAGAGGAGCCAACCATGCAGTTCTTGCTGGAGGTCGTGGAAATCCTCACCAGCTACATCCGGAAGACCTTTGACAGGTCTACCAAGGTCCTGGACTTCCACCATCCCCACCAGCTGCTGGAGGGCATCGAGGGCTTCAACCTGGAGCTCTCTGACCAGCCTGAGTCTCTGGAGCAGATCCTAGTGGATTGCAGAGACACGCTAAAATATGGAGTGAGAACAGGTATGAGGCCTGCAGGCTGTAGTGCTAATCAATAACTTTCATTAACTCACACAAATTCTTAGATAATAAAGTGTTTTCTGAGTATCTTTATTGCATCTTCATCAATCGCAGGTCACCCCAGGTTCTTTAACCAGCTCTCCACCGGATTAGATATTGTGGGGTTGGCAGGAGAGTGGCTTACATCTACAGCCAACACTAATATGTGAGTACTCCAATACAGCCGGGATCAGCGCAATAAAAATGTGATGTTTTTGAAGTTATTAGGTTCATTAGATTCAGCCTATTTTAAAGCTCTTTTTTTGTACTCACTGTTTTTAATGGCCCATGAAGAGAGAGGCTCCCAGTAAGAGGAATACTTCAAGGGACATACAGTAATTACTGTGTTTGGCAGAGGAATGCCCAGCATGCTCTAATAGATTGTCAGTCAAGCAAGAAAATAAAGAGCACAAAAGAAGACATTCAGATGGCTACTCACTGGCAGTATTGTCGATGTTGTCCTGCGCTTAGGCTGTGGTCACATAATTCAGCCCTGCAGGCAAACTAAATTGCATATTGATTTGCATTCACAGTTTACATGTTGTCTTTGTTCCATGTGCTGCTGGTTCCTGTGACATAACAATGCCGGGAGAGAAAAATGAGTCTTTTCCCTTCACAGGATCGGTACAGCAGCCATTATTGGGGCTCTGCTCAGTTTTGCTATAGTGCAATCAATCCTGAACGTGAGTTCTAAATGACTCTTTGTCAGAGAAGACTGTGCAGGTGGTCGCAGTCAGGGCTGTAGTCTGTGGACATGTTGGACTGCATTACGTCATACTTTATAGACTGAGAAGAATGAGTGGTGTTTTGCCACCTAATGCGTTCAAAGGGGAAGGAACAAAACATACCATACATAGCAATAGTGCTGCATTTGCATGCATCAGCGTAAAATAAAAAAGATGAGCGATTAGTTTTGTTGGTAATTTCTGCAAAATCTAGCCGATGAATAAAATAACAGGTGGAAATACTTAAACATTGCAGGTCTGTTTATCAGAGCTGGAAGGTCTGAGGGATGTCTGATCAAATCAGTATTGTACATTGTACCAATGTAACAGGGCGAGCTGTATCACTGAGCACCCCAACAAACAGGACTCACAAATCAGTGTCATACTGAAAATGTTACCAAGCTTAGTGAATATGTTCATATAGAGCACGGTTAGATTTCTGTCCACAAATGAAGTTATGCAAGAAAACAAATTTTTATAAAGCAAACATCACAAATTTCTCAGTCCCATTCCAGATATTTATATTTACTGACATCTTCAATACACTCAACGTTAATGGATACATGTCAGTGCACCTGTTTGATCTGCAGTCAAATATCATTTATTTATATAGGAGAAAAAGGACACCTTTATTATTCCTAAGGGGAAATTTATTGTAAAAAAAACAACAAAAACAAAACATCAAACGGGTATTAAATATTCAAAAAAGCAACAGTATGAAATTACTTTTTCCAGTCTATTTTTCCTGCATGTTGGAATACAGAGACATAAACAAGTTAAACTCCTTTGATAGAGGGAGGCTAGGATCAGCCGGGAGGTCATTCGGGGTCACAGTGTAATGATACCTTAAAGTCTCTTATTGGTTTTTTTTTTAGGTTTAGTGACCCGAACGAGCTGAGAATATAATAAAACATTCTCATAAAAGTGCTATCGACATGAAAACGACAAAGCTTGTGATAAAACTACATGTGCTGGTGATTTTTGAACTTCAGGTAGACATCATCCACCTGAACGTCAAAGGTCAGCTTATGTAGAAATCTGTCATGATCCCGAGAAGTGCCGAAGATGAGACGTGCAGAAGCGTCGGATGCCTGGTTTGATTTTAGCCATGGACCTTGTTTCCTGTCTCCTATTAGAAATTAAATGATCTTTAAAAACAAAAAGAAAAAGTGCTTTTACATTACATTACAATCTCACTGTTAAATGGCAATACATGCATCTATCAGCTAAAACCACTTATATACTAAACAGACGAGGAAGGTTGGCAGCATGGACAAGTCATCTGTGAATCACACTGCTTGCACTCCAGAGGAAAATTGGACTTTGCTTGTGATTAAGCTACATAAAAAAGCCGACAGAGGGTTGTAAAAAATGGCTGTTGACATAACTTAATTGTTCATTAAGGTCTTATAGATCAGTCCATTGTTAAGAACAAATTATGGGTTGCCAAACTGAAAAATCCCTTTGCCTCATTGGTCAGCTTAGTTATTCTCCTTCAGCACAATAAATGACGGCAATTTTCTTTTTTTTTTAAAGTTTATAACCGATCTGTCATCATTTCTGAGCGGAGCTCATCCTTCACAACAGATTATCTAGAGATTAGTGGAGCTTTTAGAGGGTAATAGATGTGAAGGTTTATAGTAGACTAATGCTTTTCAAAGTCTTCTTCCCTCTCATTGGTTGAGACATCAGTCCATCATGTGGCTTTCAAAAAGTACCCTCACCTTTTGTGTTGCTAACAACACCCCTGTGGAGGAGTTGAACCCACGGGTGGAGGTTGCTTACACACCAATTTACCTTTATTAATTACTCTATCAACCCTAATTACCCCTGGCAGATATTGACTGACACTAATAGACTGACAATCACATCCTGGTCTTACATAATCAGAATGAGTGAGCCTCGTCTGCATGAACGAATCTGACTTGTTTATGTTTTTCCCCCTTCATGTTGCCATGGGTCTATACATGTTGAAGATGCTGTGAGTTACAGTGTGACATACTGCAATGTTCCTAATGATTTAGTTACTGTCTTTACATGAATGGATAGATGTTTGTGCAAGCAGAAGAATACTGGTTTGGAGAATTTGGATGAGTCTTTTTGTGCTGCAATTCCAAATTGGCTGTGTGCTTCTTTGAGGTTGTTGGTTTTCATCTTGTTTCGTTATATGACAAATCTTATACAGTCAGGGTGAAGAGAAAGTACACCTTCTTTCAGTTACAAAATTTTAATAACTTCAATTTCAACATGAGGTCTGGACTTTGACCGGTCCTTTGCAGCATCTTGATTCTTTTCTTTTTTACCCATTCTGTTGTAACTTGTCAATTTAGGCCAAACCTTAGGTGCTGGAGCGATAGCCTCACATTTGTCTTTGGAATACTTTGGAGGAGTTTGTGTTGGACTATGTTTGACAAACCTAAATCCTTACCCCTCCACATCCATGCTTGACAGTTGGTATGAGGCGTTTGTGTTGAAGTCTTGTGATTTGTTCAAATCGAACTTTGCAAACCTAGGACACATTGCCATGTTCTTTGGTCACCAGGAGAGGCTTTTTCTTGGCAACCCTTCCAAACCATACTTGTTCAGTCTTTTCCTAATTGTACTATCATGAAGTTTAACATTTAACATGCTACCCATAGCCTGTAGAGTCTGAGATGTAGCTCTCTGTGGGGGGTTTTAAGTTTGTCTGAGCATTGTGTGGTCTGACCTCTGGGTGAATTCGTCCACTCCTTATAACCCCTGATGGGCACATATTGGTCTTATCCTTCCAGAGCTGCAAAATTTCCGCTTAAGATGATCTGCTGTGGTGACCCCTAAAGGCTAAAAGAAGAAGAAGAGCTTTATGGCATACAAAAATAAGATGAATTTCATATTGTTTTTAAGCAGCAGCCAAGTGCTGGCATCTCCAACAACCGTTTTTTCACCCCATGAGTATAACAGATGACTACTTTCCTTTAAAAAATACTCTTTGTTCTGACCAAGACTGGCCCTTTCAGTGTCACCAAAAATTAACTTACTGCTCATGCTGTATACAATTAAAGTATCCAAATGCACTTCATGCTGCCCCTCACCTCACAACTGAGCTGATGTTTTGTTTTTTAATCTAATACTGTCCATCTCTAAAACATTAATTAGAGTTAAAGACTGTGCTACATTTTTAAGTGGAAATCAAACAGCCGGGTTTCATTTACATGTAGCTCTTCAAGTTCTCTGCTTTTGGTTTGGTTCAGGTTCACCTACGAGATCGCCCCCGTTTTTGTGCTAATGGAGCAGCTGACTCTGAAAAAAATGAGAGAGATTGTTGGCTGGCCAGATGGAGAGGGTGATGGGATATTTTCTCCAGGTAAAATCTCAACCAATGATCAACCTCCAATGGAAGCACATGTGCATGAAAACAGTAAAAATGCAATCATCAAACTATACTCATGATGCAAAGTGTCCCATTTTAAAGACAAAAGAAACAGACATTGGGATTATAAAATTACAAATGTGTAAAAAAATAAAAGGTGAGGTTAGTATTAACTGCTTCATATACAGCTGGCTGCTTTACCATTATCAATGTATCATAATTATTTTTAAGTATGTGAATCTACAAAGTTATTAGTAACTGTCAGGGACAAATAAAGAAAGTAGTAGAAGAAGTTTTGCCTTTGAAATATCCATATTATCACACATGTAGCAAATTTTTAAGCCATGTTTTGATTCTGCAGGTGGAGCAATTTCCAACATGTACAGTGTGATGATTGCCAGATACAAGTTCTTCCCAGAAGTGAAGACCAAAGGCATGGCAGCTGCACCCAGACTGGTCCTCTTCACCTCAGAGCATGTTAGTCAAACACTAACGGTGTCACTGAATATTAACATCTCACCACCGGAGCATATTTACATTAGGTGGGCAAATAAATATCAGCATCATAGTGATGAGTGATGAACTCCTGTCCCTGCAGAGCCACTACTCCATCAAGAAAGCAAGCGCAGCTCTGGGCTTCGGAACAGAGAACCTGATCCTTTTGAACACAGATGAAAGGTTTGTTTTGTTATTTAACCTACCTGCACATAGTTTAGGAAAAATATTTAACATCTAGATGAGATACTACTGCATATCCTCTTCTTTTCCAGAGGGAGAGTCATTCCTGATGACTTAGAAGCCAAAGTAATAGAGGCCAAGCGAAAGGTAAATGTCTGCAGCAATGACTCAGATATCGCCCTGCTAACATTTTTATTCCCTCTGTTCAGCTACTGCTTAAAATAAGAAACACTTACATGAGCTGCAGAATTTGCTTGTAGCAAAGAAAACACTCGGTATGCTGGAGCAGTGAGGCTATTTCAATAAAGTTAATGCTTCTGTCTGTTCACATACGACGCTCCCTCTGCTTTTAAGTATCTCTTTCCTTCAAAGGCAAAGTGATGCGTAGACTAGAAGAAATGGGGAAGCAATTTTGCCCCAACAATAGGTGCAGATGGAAAGAGAGCGTCATTTGAGCAACGTGTTTTAGCCGATCTCTTTGATGTCAACAATCAGGCAGAAAGAAAAGAACATAACAACCTGAATTCAACCAAGAATTGTCTTTTTTTGTTGTTGTGTGTGCTGTGCCTTTGCATCGTAGGGGTATGTTCCACTGTTTGTGACTGCCACCGCTGGTACCACCGTCTACGGAGCCTTTGATCCCATCAATGAAATTGCCGACATCTGTGAAAAGTACAATATGTGGCTTCATGTGGATGTAAGAGAATATTGATCTCCAAGGAAAAAATGAACACAAAGCTGTACAAATCAGCAGTCTGCTGTGGCATTATGATCAATATCAATATGTTCAGTGTTATTACCATGTTGTGACCCGTGCAGGGTGCGTGGGGAGGAGGTTTGCTGATGTCCAGGAAACACAGACACAAGCTGAATGGAGTGGAGAGGTAAATGAACACATCGCCTGAACTTGCAAACACGGGTTTAGACGAATTTCTTGCACATCTGCTTCACTACTCAGCCTGTAAAAAGCAGCATCTTTTCTATATTATTTAAGACAGTCATTTTGTCTAATGAGCACAAATCAAGAGCTTGCCTACCAGGCGTTTTCAAGCTGCATATAATGAGAAAAAAATCTCAACACTCTAATTTAACAAAGGAAGCACACTTTACTCAAAACACACAAAGAGAAAGACAAGAGTCAGGCGATAAGAGGGCCAAAACAAGAATCTGAATGCCTTGTGAAGCACGACAAGCAAAAAAAAAAAAACCCCAAAAGTTCTGGATAGCTGTTTCATGACGATCTCAGCTATGTCGTGTTAGTGAAAAGAGGCATTCTTGGTGACCTCATTTATTCTTTCAGCCACTTAAAAAATTTAGGTGCTGGAAATTATGTAACTTTGAGCTTTTCAGAGAAGACCAGCAGGCCAGAATATACAGGCACATACAGATGAGTAGCATATATTGTGATAAATGTGATCAAATTTACAGAGAGAGAAAATAATGAGGTGCAGAGCCTTAAGACAGCCCATATGTCTTTTTCTTTCTTTTTTTGAGTATTATATGTTCTGTCATTGAGAATTTTAAACATTCCTGTCTCAATAAGATGTAAGAAGAGTGCAAGTCCTAAAAAAAACAGGCAAAGATTTTGAAAAATGTTTCAAAACTTGTCAAAAGAGGCATTGTCTGGCATTCAAGAAGTATTTTTTATTTGCTTTTTGGGAAAGTTTGACAATAGTTGCATTGAACATAAATAGGCAAACCCAGAGAGACACATCAGTAATTTCAAAGATACTAAGAGACACCATTTGATTGAAATCAGTGTCTTTAGTAGAGTGTGTTTCTTTGGCCAGAGAGGAAACTGGAAAATCTGTATTTTAGTCTTAAGCCAAGAGTGCAATCTGTTCTCAGCTCCAGCTACAGATTGCAGACTCCATATTTCAAAATGCAAACATGCAAAATTATTACATTCAAATCTTGAGAGGGTCGGTGTCGTTTTACCTTTCACTACCAGACTCCATAAGCACACACACACACACACATTTCCACACCCTCACAGAGCTGTGTTTACTGTTTCAATATCTCTGCAGGGCCAACTCAGTCACCTGGAACCCTCACAAGATGATGGGAGTGCCACTGCAGTGCTCTGCCATTCTAGTCAGAGAGCGGGTGAGTATGTGTTTGTTTCACTTTCCTGCTCCGCACTATACCACCTCTGCACACACAAACGAATCTGTGCACTTTCACCAAAACCATCTTGTTCATGTCTCATCACGATCGCTTCCGTTGCAGGGACTGTTACAAGGCTGCAACTCTATGTGTGCTGGATACCTCTTCCAGCCAGACAAACAGTACGACGTTACATACGACACCGGTGACAAAGCCATTCAGTGTGGGCGGCATGTCGATATCTTCAAGTTCTGGCTGATGTGGAAGGCAAAGGTGTGCTTTAATCTGCAGGGCTTCTGTCAGCTTTGCTGCCATATGCAGAAGCAGATGGTAACAGCTTCTTTTTTTCCCCTTACAGGGAACAGTAGGATTTGAGCAGCATATTGATAAGTGCCTGGATCTGTCAGCCTACCTCTACAATAAAATCAAAAACAGAGAGGGATTCAAGATGGTGTTCAAAGGAGAGGTGAGATGACTGTTTCCACAGCAAACATTTTAAAAATGAACATCCAGAGATTCCCTGCAGCGCTAACTCGAACAGATGAAAAATGTCTGTGCTTTATTTTATCCGAGTTTTCTGCTCCACAAAAGATATTTTTCATTTGTGATGAATAACCGCAATAATTCAGCACTTGATGCCTTAATTTGGTTTTGGGATTGATTGGGTCGCTTTGCTTTGCTGACATGTTGACAAGAAACGCTGAAAATACAGAAGGCAGCTTTTTATCAGCACTCATTACAAATGTTGTTCCCATTTTCTCTTATCAGCCGCAGCACACTAATGTCTGCTTCTGGTACATTCCACCGAGCCTGCGCAGTTTACCTGATGGTGAAGAGAGACGTCAGAGGTTGCACAAGGTAATTACTCCTCAATCTGCAGCTCCCCTGCTCTCTTAGATTGATTTACGCACCACTTTTCTGCCAGGTTTTATGGATTCATAAAGTCAAATATGAATATGTATACATATACATTTGCTTTGAATGTATTCTCTCATTGACCACTTTGTTAGGTACACCTTGCCAGTACCAAGTTGGTCAGTCTTTTACTTTCAGAACTGGATTAATTAATTGTAGTGTAGATTCAACAGGGTGCTGGAAACATTCCTCAGTGATCTTGGTCCATATTGATGAGAACACACGGTCGACTTTTCAGCTGAACATCATTGATGTGATTGAGATCTGGTGACTGTGGAGTGAACTCGTTGTCATGTTCAAGAAGCCAGCTTGAGATGATTTGATGACTTTGACTGTTCTTTAGCAACAACAGCCTGAACCAGCCATACGAGACAGAATGGATCTATGCTTTAATTTTATTTACACAAGATTCTGACTCTACCGTCTGAATGCTGCAGCACAAATTCATCCTAGTGTGGTCTTCTGCTGCTGTAGCCCATGTGCTTTGTGGTTCAACATGCTGTGTATTCAGAAATGCTCTTCTGCATACCTTGGTTGTAATGAGTGGTTATTTATTTTAGTGGTCACTGTTGCTTTCCTACCATCTTGAAGCAGTCTGGTCATTCTCCTCTGACGTTTGGCCTCAAGAAGATATTTTCACTCACTGGATATTTTTGGTGTTTTTGACCATTCCCGGTGAATTCTGGAGATCGTTATGTGGGAACATTATTTGTTTCTGAAATACTCAGATTAGCCCATGTGGCACCAAGAAACATGCAACATTTAAAGTCACTTAAATCGCCTTTGTTTGTCATTCTGATGCTCGGTTTGAAAATTCAGCATGTCGTCGTGACAATGTCTACATGCCTAATGCACTGAGTAGCTGCAATGTGATTGGCTGATTATATAGGTGGTGTGGCAGGTTAGTGTTTTGATCATTCTGAACTTTTTTTTTTTTTTTTGCAACAGGTGGCTCCGAAGATCAAAGCAATGATGATGGAGTCTGGCACTACGATGGTGGGTTACCAGCCACAAGGAGATAAGGTCAACTTCTTTCGCATGGTCATCTCCAACCCTGCCGCCACCAGGTCAGACATCGATTTCCTGGTCGAGGAGATTGAGCGACTGGGGCATGACTTGTAAGAGTCATACCTGTATTTTTTTTCTTAACATTTTGTCTTTTCCAACTCTGGAGAGACTCAGGCTTGGCTTCGTATCCCGTCTATCTCCTCAAGACATATAGAGATGTTGCTTATGGGTCTTTTCTGCTAATGCACAACAAATAATAACGCCATGCCCTGTGTGTTTCTGTCTCTTGTCTTTTGCAACCGTGACATATACTTAACATATTTGCACAACAGGTTCTCTGAGTGAAAAGGTTTAAGAACAGTGGTATTCTTGATAAAAACATACATGAAGAGGAGATGAAGCTGAGTTTAACATGGGTTACTTTTTCAATGAAATATGCAATAGCAAGAATGTCTGAACACTTGATGATTCTGTATATAGCTGCTATGAAAAATGAAAGACTGGTCAGGATCTAAAATTTAAATATTTTTTTCACAGATGACAGTTCGGGGCGCTATATAGTATATATGTACTATATGTGATAATTATCATTCGATAAAAGGTAAATATTAAGACAGTTGCACCATGACATTTTAGCTAATATTTCCCTTTGATATACACAAGTGGGAATATATATAACACAGTCACTGTAACAGGTTCTGTACTTGGTTGCTGTGTTTTTAGAATTTTTTGTGTAGATTGTGTAAAGTACTGTTACATTGCCTTTGTGCCAAATGTGTCCTAGTTTTACAGTGAGAAAATCCTATATGTAAATCAACCATATGTTATGTGGTAGCTACATGACTTTATTTATATTGAGAGATTATAATTGTGAATAGGTTGTCTGCTATTTGTAACCTGCCTTCCTTCCTTTTTGGGAAACGCTGCTGTATTATATCGCAATGTTTTGAATAACAGTCATGTCTTTTAGTGTATTTGTGAACCAAAGAAGAGTTATGAATATGTACATGTTCCTTGTTCTCCCTTACAGAGAGACTCAGATGTTTATATAAGAGTACTTCATTTAATGCCTTTAACTTTAGTGCAATCAGTGTTGTGTAACCGTGCAATGTCATTGTGATTCACTGACTGGCAGTGTGGCCACTACTGCCGGTGCTTTGTTAATGATAAAAAAGCACAATGCTAAACCTTGATCGTGGGGCAGCTTTGATTCGAGGGACACATGATTGTCTGTATTATAATGTGTGGAGTGGAGTAAAAGTATAATATGCAAACTTTTGTCTGTCTGAACGTCGTCGCCATAGGAATGTTTTTGTGTTGAGAAATGGGGATTGTTTATCATAGTATGTTTTGCCTGAACAATGAAGTGCACAGTGTTTGCTACTATAACAAGCCTTATTAAACAACTGTACACTCCCGAATTAGAGGGACGCAATGTCTCTTGTCATATTCAATGTAAGTACTTTGGCAAATCATTTGCAAAGTATTACTGGTGTATCTACAAGACTAATAAAAACACAAGCTTTAGGGTGTCTGTGATCACAGTTCTTTGTCAGAATGGCTTTTTTAGGTTAACAAAACTGGTGTTACATCTTTATTCCTTTAGGTTGAACAGACCCCACTGTTGTACATACAATAATAGTTATAATTATTATTATTATAAAGTAAGCATTTTTCTTCTATAACAATCCAGTTATATTCAACAAACATCCAATCCCTTTACCAGAAACTGGGCTTCCACATTGTGCACATTGAGGGAGAAAAAAATACAGAAATGATCTCAAAGTATTACAAATACATCAAATAAAGAAAAGTTGTGTGTTTTATGGTTATGTGAATTGACTATATGTAATATACACTGCATAACTGAGACATCCCAGTGATAATAGAAGTCCAAAGTGGTCCCAGTGGGTAATAAATTGATTAAGAGCTGTAACCCCCTTTACCTGGAAGACTGGCTCCACCAGATTCCAAACTCAACATCAGAGGTCTCTGTTCAGAAAATGCAGTGCTGGGAAAGCTACGGTGCTTCTAGATAACCCAAGCTTGAGGAAGACACCCATACACCACCAGGTTTTTTTGATAGAATATGCAGTAATGTGCCTTATTGTGTGAATGCAGTTGTAGTCAAAATGTCAAAAATGTAGTTTGTGTAGTTTTGTCTCCGTACACCATCACAGGAGATTTTTAATGAAACAATTAAGATATGATTGAAGTGCAGACTTTCTGCTTTATTTCAAATTCTCACGAATAATGGGACAAATGACTGACAAGCATTCTCATGGCCAGGTGAGGTGTTCTTGCTTGTACAACTGAAATGTATGTTGACATTATTGTAAAAGTCTACAATCAAGAGAATCCTTCATGAATGGAAATATAGAGGGTTTACAACAAAGTGCAAGCCAGTGGTTACACGCAAGAACAGAACGACCAGAATATAGACTTTGCATCTACATCTAAAAGATCCTGCAAGGCTCTGAAAAAGAATCTTTGGACCGATGAAATCAAGATTCATTTGAGCCAGAATGATGGGAAACAGCTCATGATATGAAATTATACCACATAATCTGTTAAACATGACGGAGACATGAGCATGTAGGGCTGCCAACAGTATTGGGTCACTAGTGTTCATTGATGATGTAACTGCTGATAGAAGTCAGTGACTAAATGGGATTTTCATCCAAGTATAAAAAACAATCCTTCTGTTAGTTTGTTCAGTCAATTTGAATGATGTGTATAAAAATCTCTGTGATTCCCAAACATCTAGAAAGATAATTGTCCAACAACTTATGGACCTATTGGTGTCGCCATAAAGATGCACTTTAAAGTAATAAACAGTTTATGGACACAGTAGGAACACTAAAATAAATGATTGAAACAGATGATAATATTATACAGTAAAGCTTAATTTAACAACACTGTAAAATGACGGTTTAATGCTGGACAGTCCAGCTGCCAGTATTTTGCTGTAATTTAATAGGATATTTTTACTGTGTATAGTGCTGTAACTTTATTGTCACTTAGATGACAGACAGGTTTCTAGGATATCTCATCAGTTCATCATCATAATGATTTTTCATCATGTTTTCACAAAAGAAAAAAAAGGCCTCCAGGATATTCACGGTCCAAAGATTTATTGAATGCATCAAAATGGGTAAGACGTAAAGGATCACTGATAACTAAACTGAACATATGAAAAAAAATGTAGCAGAATATTTGGAGAAAAGAAAGAGAAGCTGACATGATTTTCCCCTTTATTTCTTCTGGTACATCTTTCCAGTCCACTTAGCTGTCACCAGTCGCCGGTCAGATTAATCACCCTGGAGGGACTTTTTATTGGCTGACCATCTCACAGCTGAGATTTCCTGAGCGACCCCTGCCAATCCTTTCACTTCTCTCATCACTCACACTTTTATCATAAAATGCATTAGACTGTGGTTTCTTAACATTTCCCCCCCGCAGAGCCCATTTCGAGGATCTGCCTGGCTGTGTTTTATTTCGACTGTTTTAGCGGCTCTCCTCCCTTCCTCCACCCGGCAGACGCTGGTTCTTCGTTTCACGCTTCAGTGCAGCGATCATTACAGAGCTGATGTCAGGGGTTGCTTTGTAAAGTTACAGAGAGCAGAGAATTAAAGGAATAATCATGTATTTCAAAAGAAATAATCACTTCTTGCCACATCTACAAGGGGGAGAGCTTTTTCTTTTGGCTTGCAGCTCTATGGATGGGGGCATTGTTGAAGGTTAAATGTGCCAAAGGATAATAACATGGCTAATTTGGGAGCAGGTGCTGGAGAATGTTATAATGATTAAATGCAAATGAAACCCAATCTTCAGCTACTATAGGCTGTTACAGTCTAGTAACTCCGGACTGGATGCTCCTCATCATCAGACAAGTAAGACTATCCCATTAATACATGTAATGTGGAAAGAGGAGGTTTATGGTTGATTTACACTATAGAAACAATATTTGAAGGACTTTGATCCAATATCAGTAACTCCATCAGTTTTAATTATAGGCATAATTAAACATTGGTGAAAAGAAGATTAGGGGGAGTGAAATAAAAGGAGGATGTAGCAGCTCTGTTTTCGCAGTAATCTGTGCAGTGTGGCCAGCCCGCCTCTCTAAACACCAGACCGTGAAACACTTAATGTCTGTCTCTGAACTAGTCTGTTCACCCTCCATTTCACACCTGGCACACACGCGCTGAGGATTCAGCACTCGTTATGAGACTGCAAGTGAAGTGAAATAAAAGGCTGTGATCATTCTCTCTGCGTTTTTGTTTCCGTGGTTTTGTTTTGTTTTCTTCATTTCCACAGCGGACACATTTTTAGTTTAGTTGAATATTTTGTGGTTAATGCAGAAGTTTCCTCCTACACCCACTTTACCCATCCAGCCCCCCTCAGCTGCTGCTCCCCTCTCTTATATATCTATGATTCTTGTCAGTGGTTTCCCAATGTGCCAAATATATCTCCCACCCCTGGGAATCACTGCCACATTAGCTTCCTGATAGATACTGACAGTCCCATTGTGTGAGGCAAGTCTAATGAAATGATGATGATGATGATATTGACTGCAGGCTGCTTGCCAGCCCTCACCCTCCCCCTCCCACTTCTTTTTTCTCCACACAACATCAATACACACATGCAGCAAACAATTTATGTTTTATTATCAAAAGTAAAAATGTTCCTGCTTCTATTCTTTTTGGTTAAGGGCGATAATCCTGTGCTCCTCTCTCCTTTAAAAGGTGTTTATGTGCTAATGAAATCCGTGCATGCTCTCAAATTCAAGCCAAACGGCAGCCTCGCTTGACAACAGGGTGATAAGAGAATCAATTATCAAACCTTGGCGCCTTTCACTTCTAAAGTAATTATAATGGGTTAAACTTATCTAAATAGCTTGCTCTTATTGACTGCGCGCCCCCAGCTTGATTAATCCTGGCAGAAAGTAGAAAATTAATAGTGCAGAGACTGTAACTTGCTCGTCTCCATAGCTGGGGAGTGTAAACCTAATGTGGTGCTTGTTAAAATTGAAAGGCTGCTAGTAAATGTCTCTGCTGGACATTTTCTAAAGGAATAAGCGCAAGCCCTGGAGCAATTACAAAGCAGCTTACCAAGTTTCCCCATGGTGATTGCTACCACGCATGCTAGATGAACTAAAAAACCCCTCGGCAAAAGTGTTGGCGCTGTTTTCTGCACAATACCACACAGTGAACCATCATAGTTTTCCTCTTTTGAACAGGAACAATAGTGCGGGAAACGTGTGTCTGGCCATGCTGCTTAAATTAAAATGATAAACAGCAACAATAATAATAATAACGCAACAAAGGCCTGTCCAGGTATTTGGCTCCACTGCTTTGTCATCTTAACGCAGGTCTTTCTAATTCACTTAGCATTTTATCTCTACCTCCCAGAACAGCAGAGTACATTATGTCAGCAGAGAGCATGTATTTATTAGATGCTTTCATGCTACAAAAACTGACCTCTCGCAGATGCTCGGCATTAAGCAAGTAACCCTGACAGTAATGGCTTTTTATGTTTGTAGCTCTGGCTTTGCTTTCTGTGTCGAAATGCAGTGTACGTGTTCATGTGTGCATGTTTGTGTGTGTGTGTGGACACCAGAGAGGGGCCATTAATGTCTTCCTCACCAGCTCAAACTAGGAATCTGTGGTAAAAACGCCTGAACAAAAGGACGGTGCATTTCTTTGCAGCTTTAGCTGTAAATTCGTTGAGGGACTGAAGAAGTATAAATCTGAGAACCAGATCCAGATCAGTGATTGTGCAGTTTTCAGGCGTCAGCAAGCTGCTGCTGAAATACAGCGTTTATTTATCTGCTTCTGGAAGGAGCAAGCGTCAACATGTAAAGTATATTTCTAACTGGCATACAAGGTGACACGAGGAATCGCTGTGTACAATGAAAGGTTTAAGTGTGAATGAATGGTTTATTAGCATGCTGTTGATCACAGTGCATGATAAATGAAAGGGACATGAAGCCAAAGGCCTTCAACTTCATAAATAGCATAAAATAATGATAAGTAATCATAATAATAATGAGAATAAGTAATGCAAATAGTCAATACATTACAATTTGGCCAGTGATAAAAATGGTAATCACCAGGGAGTTTTTAAATCAAAGAATTTATTGTGCTTTTATCTGAAAAGTTGTTCCAGCTACTGATATCATATTGCTTTTAAATGGAATTTGAAATAAAATGCTTATTTACTTAGAAGATTGAACACATGAGTTGTTTACATTTTTCTTGAAGCAATGATGAAGTCTTATATTCTAGCAGCAGCTATATTTGCATAAACTCCTCATGGCCACTTAAAGGACATCTCTTCATCCATCCGGACCTTGATTATTTGGGCCGAAGTACTCACACACACGCCCGCACTCAGTGCCATACACTCTCTTTATTTTGCTGGCCAGCTAATACCATTGGGTTTTTTTTGTTTGTTTTGTTTTGTTTGCATTCACAAAGACTATCCAAAGACATTTTGGTTATTGTCAAATAGACACTCTCTGATTACGGACTGAGGAGGTTGTGGTGTTACAACCCCAGGACTGAGAAAAAGGACTCTACATAATATATTCACTTGTCTCCTGGTTAGAAGTGACTATTGATGGAAATATTTTTCTTCTTCTTGTCTTTGTTTACATTGTATCCCAGAGAAGTTTTAAGTTGTTCAGGTTGAAACATTTGCACTTAAAGTCGGTTAAGTTTCCTTTGATATATCAGTGTCAAGCTGATGTTTAAGAGGGTATGTTAAGGACAGATGTGCTCCAGTCCATCAATCCTTTAAAGTGCTGGACACCGATGGTAAATTGCCATCAGGCCCTAAATAAATTGTCCTCTGCTGTTATCCATATTGCTTCTCTCATTCTTTGGTGAGTAGACGTATTGGTTACATAGGCATCAGGAAATAGATATTTTTTATTTTGCTTCTTTTTATTCAGATTCAAGCTGAGTACGATTAAAAGTTGTTGGGGTTTGTTTTTACTTAGACTGAAGTTTGTATTCCTATCTACTGATATTAATTCATTGTTATCTTAATATAGCTTAAGGTGGGGTGCATGCATACCCATATGGAAACGATATATATATACATCTTATAAAGTCTGTATCTGTCTTGTGTGAAACTTGTATGAAAAGCATACAAGAGTGAAAAACAGATATAAGATCTAATCTGATATTCCATTCTAGGCAAATTGACAGCAAATAAAACTAAGTACACTTTTAAAACTTTTTTCTTTTATTCATTTTTATTTGAATTCAATTCAATTTTATTTATATAGCGCCTAATCACAACAACAGTTGCCTCAAGGCGCTTTCTATTGTAAGGTAGGCCCTACAATAGTACAGAACCCAACAATCATATGACCCCCTGTGAGCAAGCACTTTGGCGACAGTGGGAAGGAAAAACTCCCTTTTAACAGGAAGAAACCTCCAGCAGAACCAGGCTCAGGGAGGGGCGGCCATCTGCTGCGACCGGTTGGGGTGAGAGAAGGAAGACGGGATAAAGGACAGAAAAATGTTATAATGTAATGTGGTGAAATTATTATCAACCAGGTGGTTCATGAGACAATTATTTTAAAGTAGTCTGGTTTTAACATTAACAATGAAGAATTATAATAAAAATGTAATGCATCTAGGCTACGTCCACATGTACCCAGGTATTTTTGAAAACGCAGCTTTTTAGATGCAGGTGTCAGGTAAACTTTAACGTGTTCGTGAGAAAACCCTAGAGAAGAAATTAGGTCTCTTCAATGGGGCATTTCTTTTGAAACTTTTGACAATCACGTTTTCAATATTGTCTTGGCCATTAAACATTAACTCCAGGACAGTGTTTGGATTTTTCCACTTTTGCCGGAGTTCATTGTACACTTTCACACTGACTTCTTCAGTGTTCTCTAAGGACATTTTAAGCTTTTGGGACAAAATTTTAGCCCAAATCCTGTGGGTAAACCTGTTCATGATGGCTTTATCTGCCCCTGGAGGCAATTTCCTTGCCTCATTTGCGTTGCTTATAGCGTGCAGAACCAAATCTTTAGTGAAGCTTTCAACAACTTTTACGTACTCTTCTCGGTTTTTATATATAGTGAGTACTCTTTTTGGTAAGGCCAACAGGTGTTTTGTAAATGTTGGGACAGTAATATCGTCAAGCTGTTCCCTCAGACATAAAATCAAATACTTCTCCTTGCAGTTATGTGCTTTGCAAAGATTGGTGAAAATGTCCTTGTTGATATTGGTCAGCCTTTTTGGAGATAGATCCAAATCCCTCTCGTCAATCTGAGGCCAGATTTTTTCAAGCAGGCGATCGCTGATAGAGTCGGAGTTGTGGCACCGTGTGAAGTCCTTGTATTTAGTCGAGGCTTTGCCTGCGGCCTCTGAAACTACCAACTGAATAACTTTATAAACACAAATCTTTTCTTCAGACAGATAATCAGATGCCAGAGTGACATCATAAGAACCAAAATCTGAATCAGACTTATGGACTGACCTATGTAGTGTTTTCTTCACAGGCTTTTCCAGGGGGGAAGCTTCTATGTTGTCCAAGTCTTTTGAGTAGTTTTTCTTCAAAAAGCTCTTCTTCGGTTCCACTGTGGCTGCGGTGAGGGTTTGAGGAAGAAACATCTGGGACGACACAGACGCTTCTTCCTCAGATGAATCACTAAAACCAATAAAAACATTTAGATATATGTTAGGTGGCGTTGGTGCACGATGCAGTGATATTTCACTGTCAGCTGTGGATGTTTTATCAAGACTGCTCTCCTCTGCAGTCAAATGCAGCTTGAGGTTTTTTGAGTCTGAAGAGTCCTCCAGTCCTGGAGTTTCTGTTTCTTCATTATCACCGTGGTCATCTACAGAAATTTCTTTCAGGATGCTGTCCTTTGCTCCTGTTTCTTCTGTTTTCTCAGGGGACTCTGTGTCCACTGAGTGAAGACAGGCCTCATCAGTCTGCGTGGACACTGGATCTCCCTTCTCCACGGTTGTGTCCATTGCGTCCTCTAACATGGAACAAAGTTTCAACATGTCTTTCAGCAAAGTGGAAGGCAGCTCAGTGTTGCAGTACTCTGGGTTGAACTGCAGAGATTGCCACTGTGGTACAATTGTACCAAAAAAGTGGTCACTTAAGGACTTCCATGTTTCCACTGAGGTGTTACTGTGTGGAGTTGTCATGTTTAAGTTTGTATTACTATTTCTCTGACTCTGAAATGTAGAAGAGGAAATAAATTGTTGGCTGGTTGGAGTTGGACTAGGCATGTGTGCTCTTTGTAAACCAAATGCTTGGGAGTCTGGACGGCTCCTTTATATAGGTTTAAGCCCCGCCCACGTTCGGCTGCAGCCACTGTGACGTCATCCACTTTTCTTTGACGTTGAACCTTCAAAGGTTTGGGGGCGGGGTTTAACTAATACCTTATAAGTTTAAAGTCACAGTCATCTAACAACAGAAAAAATACTGATTGTCTAAGAGAAAAAAATGCATAACTAAAAATGTTTTCCATCTTTTACATCAGCAAACAGAATTCTTACTGAGCATCTTATTGTTTGGTTTAATTACTAATGCAGGAATGTTGCTCTTGCAGCCCTGTGATGCGGTTCTTATAGTCTGCTTGGAGCTGAATGCTTTCTAATATGACATGCTGATGTTTAGCAGGTTGAATGCTTACCATCCCTAAAATGCAAAGACTGAGCAGGATTTTAAGAAGTTTTTGTATCATTAAAAAAATATACATGTGAATGTTGACAGCTTACGACAATTACTGCTACATCCCATAGCTTGCCTTTTAGTCCTAAACATAAAGCATAGCAGAACCTACTGGGAACATTAGTAATATTTGCATTTGCGTATGTGTTAAACTTTTCTGTTGTTTCCTTGGAAACGTGTGATTTTTTTAAAAACTTGTTATACACATTTCAGTATTTTCATAATTAAGAAAACTGAATTTCTTTTCCATTTTCACTGTTTCCTAATTTTTTTTTACATGAAATAAACTGTAAAATCAGAATTAAATTGCAATCCTTATTTGTATTTTTATTATTTCAGTATAAAGAATAAAACATTATTCTCAGAATTTATTAGAGTAAAGCCTGACTTCCTGTCTTACATCACAATCCAGCTTACAGCCTGCATAGACACACGATCAGGGTGAGCTCTTGTGGATCTGGAGACTGACAGGATAACTGATGACTGATGAGGGGAATAACAGCGCCGAGCAAGTTTATTTCAAATTATTTGATAAGAGCTGCTGCACTACAGAGATATTCAAATTTATATGCATTAATCTACTCGGTGAGCTCATGCTCTTTATAGAGCTGATGATCTCTCCCATCACAGTTTGATCATAGAGATAGCTTTTTTCATCTTCGGTCTCTCCTATCTGCTCTGGCAGAGCTATACTGAAATGAAATCAGCCATGATGTGAATAAACTAAGAATTCTACAGACATTTCTCAGTCAAGTTGATGTTACAGAAGGTGACAGGACAGGATCTTAAACTGTAGCACCGTGCTCTTTGGCAAAGCATGACAACTGATACTGTGTTTGCAGAAGGCAGTAATGCAGCAGTAATGCAGCAATTCTCCAATTTTTGTAATTTTAAGCCACAAAATGTATATAATATGTAATTGAAATACAAATTATCCACAATTCAAAATCCTCAGCATTAGTCAAACAGCACTGCAAACTAAATCCCTCTATCTTCATGGTGCATGGGTTGGTCATTTGCAAAAGAAGCCTTAACTGGACTACAGCACATTTTTTTAAATTACGATTGTCAAAATGTGACCTCACGCTTAATTTGGTGAATCTCAGCATGAATAAAACATCCCCAGACAAACTTTGAAAGGCCACAAACCTTAAATATCATAAGTCACTTTATTTAAGAACAGCAAACAACAAGTGCAAACAACGACACCAGACATGATTTGAAACTGACAACCCAAGAGATTCAAATGATTTCAACTAAATGAAACTATCACTAAAAACAATTAAGCAAACACACTGCACGTGACAAGCTTGAAACTGGGTGTGACGTCCTGTCTTATTTCAGTCTTTCCTGTTCTCCACACTGTCTGGTTTCCTAATCTGAAAATGTCAGTGAGAAAGAGGACATTTTTAGTCATGAGTCAAGTCCTGCTGGTGAGGTAGACTACGTGATCTGGAGGTGGAAGAGGCTGTTTCCGACTTTCAACTGTGCACACAGAGCAGAATCCCTTGTTTTCACAACCAGCTGGCTCATGGAGGTGTTACCAGTCACACTGCTCATGTTGAGACATGACCTGGGCTTCTCTTGTTTGACTTGCCTCACAAGAAAGTGGCTAGATTAAGTTAAAAGTATATATCTGCTGGGAGACTTTTCCCCCTTCATGTGCTTAACCTGCTTCCCCACAATGCATCGCATATGTCATGATTTATATTTTATAACCACCATGGATTCAGACTACTTGCCCCTGGGTTTTGCGCCCTTAATAAACCCGGTTATTTAAGAATATTTAATATTATGCTAAAATAATGAAGGCCAACAAACATATTTTGCAAAAGCTCACAGGCAGGAAACATCTTATTTGAAATTACACCAAAATATCGTCCTCATTAGGTCCCCCTGCCCTGAAGCACCCAGATTTAAAGCTTAAAGCCTCTCCGCCCATAATCTTATTACTTTACAAATAATCAGACCTCAAAAGACACAGATGATGAAACCCTGCTACCACAGAGGGATGCACCTCCCGCTCCTCCTCCTCTTCACTATCATCATCATCCTCATGAGCGGAAGTCCTGGGAAACCAAAGCCACAGGAAACGCGGCATGATCCGAGCCGCCTGCTAACTAATCACCTAACTAACCAGCACAGGTGTCAGTCCCACCCTGACTGTCGCACTCGGGGAAGCATGGGAGGCTCTCCGAGCGTCGAGATACCAGGTGGAGGCAAAGAGGGATACCACGTCCTCAGGGTAAGAGAACATTTTAATGTGGACGTACGGACTGTGACCTCCTGTTAGCCCGCGGAGGAGCAGCTAACGATAGGATAGAAGGGTTATTTTTCCTTTAGAGGAAGCGACCTCTACTACTGGCTAAATGCTGATGCTAGTAGAGACTTGTGTTTGACACAGACCCCGAGGAGGACTCAGACACACCCAGAAATCTCTTCACATAGCTCGTTGTCTTTATTGTAAACGGCTAGCTGTCCCCGCCTTTGAATGGAAGCTCCTGCTACGCCCACTCTCTAGCACCAACCGCTGATGTGTGAGCTTGCTAATAGCCTCTCGGTCTACACTGTTTAAATGATATATATCCATATTAGAAACTGGACACGGTTAATTGTCATTCAGACGTGCAGTTTGTGAGACAATCAGCAGATGTCCCCTCACTCCCCAGCAGACTGGATGATGCCAGAATAACCGGTGTGGCTGCTATACGTGATTTATGGAAATGGGTGTGTGTGACTGTTTTCATTTGAAAACGTTATACTCCACCAGTCAGTCCAAGCTTTTAAAGAGTTTCATCACCAGATTACACGCAGGGAAAATGGGCCACACTAAAAGTAAAATGCTAAATGTTTGCATTTTGTGCTTCAAAGATCTGTGTCCAATCAGACCCACTGATCAAGGATCATTAAGAAAAAAGGATCACTTTGAACATAATTCATTCACAGTGGGTCATTAGCTCAGTTTGTTTTAGAAAAGCCTTTAAAAATTCTTAAAAAGATACTTTAAATACAATTCAGGGACACGAAGTTGCAATAAGACAACAACAACTCATAAAAACACTTGCCCCAACAAACAGGTGATCAGCTCTAGGCGTACCTAGATGATGGTGGGAAGGATACTAAGAAAGGGAGGAAGGAAAATAAACACCTGGGGAGTGGAGATAAGAGAGAGTGCATCACAGGCAGTCCCACACCAGCCCTGAACCTATAGCGGCATAGCAAAGGGATGGTTTTAGTGGTTTTATCAAAAAAAGGCCAGTTTGAAGCTAATGTTAAATGTAGAGAGGATGCCTGTCTCTTAAATCCAAACCGTGAAAAGAAAGAGAGCGGCCTGATACCTGAAGGCTTGGCCTCCTATTCTACTTTGGAAACTTTTGGTATCAGAAGTAACCCAGCCATCTGAGAGTGAAGTGCTCTGTTAGGTTATTATGGTAATATGAGGTCCTTAAAAGACAATATGCCCTGAAGATTCAAGACTTTGTACGTGAGAAGGAGTAAAATAACCAGTTAAGGCTAGTTTCCAAGAAGGAGACTAATGAGTCTTCTTGGAAACCTCACTTGACACACTAGTCTTAAACCAGTGAGAGGAATGTTAAACTACACAGGAGTGTTTGCCAAAACAGAGATGTACAGGTTTTCATTGAATGCTGCTCGTCCTTTGTGACAAGGACCTGTGTGCAGATATTTAAAAGACTGGCATTAACCTGCTTTACTTGAAAACCTTCTGACCGCCTTCTAATCTGTAGGTGCAAGAGAATTCTCCCGGTCGCCGTGCGGGACTGGAGCCATTCTTTGATTTTATCATCTCAATCTGCGACACTCGGCTGGTGAGTTTCCGGTTAGGTCAGTGTTAGTCACGGATATTCCTAGGAATCATTTGGATATACTGGTTTCTTTACAGAACAGGGACAATGACACCCTGAAAGAGCTGCTGAAGATGAACGTGGAGAAGCCCGTCAAGATGTTGTTGTATAGCAGCAAGACGCTGGCAGTGCGGGAGACGACGGTCACGCCCAGCAACATGTGGGGCGGCCAGGGGCTTCTGGGAGTCAGCATTCGCTTCTGCAGCTTCGAGGGAGCCAATGAAAATGTTTGGCATGTCTTGGTGAGTGTTAGGTTCTGTCTGAGGCTGCTTTTTTTGGGGGGGTGTTCTTATTTATTTCTGTGATCTCATGTGTTGATAGCTGCATGTTTTTGAGTCCAGGAAGTGGAGCCGAATTCTCCTGCATCCCTGGCAGGTTTGAGGCCGCATGCAGACTACATTATAGGAGTGGACACCGCCATGACTGAGGTGCCTGCTTAAGATTTTATTTTTATTTTTTAATGCAGGAATTAAACCAGGAACAAGTTAACCTGATGTGTATTTTTGTGGTTTTTAAGCAGAGCGAAGATCTGTTTTCCCTCATTGAAACACATGAAGGGAAGGAGCTAAAGCTCTACGTTTACAACACAGACGCAGACAACTGCCGCGAGGTGGTCATCACCCCAAACTCTGACTGGGGTGGAGAAGGCAGGTATGACAGTCACTAAAAAAAAAAAGATCCACACAGTTTCTGTTGCTGGTTAAAATCTGTGAGCTTTCTTGATATTACGTAAGAGAGGAGTTTACAGTCAATCCTGCTAGTTTATTTAAGTGCAGAATTTGTTCTAGGCTATGTTTTTATTTTCATTTCTGGATTTAAAAACTGTGTTTGATATATAAGTGCTGAATGCAAAGCCATATGCTGCCTTTGTTAGTGTGGTTGTTGGTGCCAGATGGGCTAATGAGTATTTCTGAAACTTCTGTTGATGTCAGAGGAGAATGGTCAGCCTGCTTCAAGCTGATAGCAAGGCATCAATAACTCAAATAAGCTAAGAACACAAACTCTTTAGACATTAGACACTATAGGATTTGAAAAAGATTCCCATTATTAAGTCAGTTCTGCTGCAACATTCAGATGATAGGGTCAAAACTTGGTGTAAACAACACAAAAGCATGGATTCATCCTGCCGTTTGGCACACTTTAAGTACCAACGAACCTTTTTTTTTTTCCGTTAATGCTATGGCCTGTCGTTGTTGACCATATCCATCCCTGTAAGTCTACCCATCCTCTGTGACACGTAACAAAGCTCACATCATCTTAAACTGGTTTCTTGAACATGACAATGAGTTCCCCGCACTTAAATGACCTCCAGAGTTTCAGAGCTCAATCCAAAGTGGTGGAACGGGAGATTCTCATCATGGTTATGCAGCAAATCTACAGCAACTGTTTGGTGCTATCATGTTAATATGGAGCAGAGTGTCTGAGGAATGTTTTCAGTGCTTTTTTTGAATCTGTGCCATGAAGATTTAAGGCAATTATAAAGGCAGAAGTGCGTTCAACCCAGTACTAAGAAAGTGATGGAGTATACTTCTGCTACACATGTAGAAAGTTATGAATCATTCCACCAAGAAAAATGATACCCCTACGTTTAGGTGTATCTTGAGTTTCAGTGGGTTTGATTGTTGAAAAAGTTCTACTGTAATTTGAGTGTCAGGTTTTTCTTTTACAATGTTTCTGATGCTGCCCCTTCACAGTATTGCTCTATTTCTGCCATGCAGTCTAGGCTGTGGGATTGGCTACGGTTACCTGCACAGGATACCTACCCTGCCATTTGCTGAGGGTAAGAAGATCAGTTTACCAGTACAGACTCATTACGAACCACCTCCTTCACCAAAAGATGGCTTCACAGAGGTAAGTTGGCATCTTTAATAGCTGAGTTTCATTTTGATGCTGTCTGGCTTCCAGCTTTTGTTAAAATGTACAAAACACTGTTGGTTACCAGGTCCACCTCTCTGCCGTCGTTCCAACTGTTCCAATTGCTGTGTCGTCTTCTGCTTCGACGGGATTGGAGCAAGGTCTCGCTAGCTTGTCCGTCAGCTCAAACCCAACATCGGTCCTGAGCAGTCATACAGGTACACTGTCCTCTCTGACTCTTTAGCATTTACAATTTGAGCTGATCTGAGGATGAAATCTCACGGAAATTAATTAGTAGTTCAAATGAAACCTAAGTGGAATAACAGAACAACAAGAGTTAAAGGCATTTAGAAACCTATAATATCTCCTCCTTGTTGTCGCTTTCTCATGTAATAAAACATATGATTATATAATTTCAGGAGTTCCTGCTGTCCCGCTGCACAACCAAGTACCCCTCTCACAAACTGTTCCACTGTCTGTCAGTCCTGCTCCAACGCTACCAGGTTGGTTAAATTACATTGGGTGTTCATAGCTCCCCAGTTTTTGTGCCAAGTACAGTCTGTAAAATTCATACTTTATGATCCATGATGCGAGTCTGCTACACCTGTCTATTTTTTCTCCCTTTTCTTTTTGTTGCATAGGCGTAATGCCCCTACCTGGAGGTCTTTCACCTTTTCCTAATCTACCAAACCTAAATGTCTCATTGCCAGATGTGAGTCATGCATTGCCACCGGGAGTTGGAATACAGCCCGCAGGTATAAATGTGTTCTGTCAAGCATGCTTGGGTTCGGATGTAAAGGCTAACGCTGATATTTTGCTTTCTTACTATCCAATGCAAATTAGAAATGTATTGTAAAGACGTACAGTGTAACGACCACAGGCAGCTGAGAATAGTCCAGCTAAATACAGTTTATTACTACTGAGTGACTTTGATGGAACACGCCCAGCTTAGTAACATTTTAGCTTTTAAAAGTGTGATGGCAGGCTCGCTGTTTTTGGTGTTCCCAACATTTGTTTATAGAAACAAATGTTTAAGGGTTTATTTTTAATATTGAGATAGCAGCGATTTAGTGAAACTTGGCTATAGGATTTAGATTGACTGACTTTTAAGTGTCCTTGAAAATTCTGGAACAGGTTTGACTTATTAACATCACTCCTTCTCCCATTTCTAGTCTTGACATGATCTTTTCATAACACAGTTAAGTGACAGAGACATTGTGCAAAGATGTATCCAACAGTTCAACCTGGTAAATTCTAACGGTTGGAAGAGGAAAAAAGTATTTAAAAAAAGAAAAACAGGTTTTCTTCTTTTACAGTTCTGTAAACATTTCTATTTTTGCCTCCATTGTTTGTGTCCATTCATATTTTTCCTCTAGGCTTTGACACATACTTCAGATGTGTCATGTTGACTAGTGTATTATGTCATTTTACTGGATCCTCTGATTAATTGGTTATTAAATGTGGGTTATCTATGTCTACGTGGTTATAACATTCAAACACAGCATCAGGGTCAAGTCTGGATTCAGTATCTTGCCCAAGGATAAACTGACAAGTGGATTGAAAGAGCCAGGGATCGAGCCACCAAACATCTGATTGGCAGACAACCAGCTTCACCTCTGACCCCTGTGTAAACTGTTTCGAACTAGCCAAAATGTTCTTGAGACTTGACAGATGACAAAAGTAAAACTGAGTATAGTGTGGGTATAAGACATCCTCCTAGAAAAGCTTCAACTAGTCTTTGCATTGAATGTTTAGTCTTTAGAATACTATTCTTCCAAAAGATATTCCCTCATTTGGGACTCATGATAGAGAGAACTAAAGTCAATTAAAAATCTACCCGAGGTGTCCAATTAGTTTGAAATGTGAGGATACAATTCTCATTGTTATCATTTCCATAAGCATGTTATTGACCCCTTGAGCCATGTAGATGGATAATGTCATCATAGAAGAGTCTACTACCATCGTGATCAATCTTTTTAATTGTCCCCCGTGGCATACTAGAATCCATAACTGGAAGGGTCAAACATTTCCTTTACTTTTCCTCCCATCCACATGTTTGCAACTGCAGTCTAAAGGACCTTTAACTCTTTTACCTTATAAAGGGATAGCTGCAGATCAGTGTAGCAGATCATCAACTAATCTGAAGGTTGGTGGCTCGATCTGTAAGCCATAGTATCCTTGGACAAGATACCGAACTCAAAGTTATTCTCAAGATTTACTGAGAATCAATCCCCTTATCATAAAGATGACATCTGATAACCACCCTGTATCCTTAATGATGAGTTGACACCACAGTATATATCCATTAAGATGTGGTTTGACAACCAAGGCAGAAATCACCCTCACTAACTTTTGATGCACACAAAGAAATTTCGTTTTTGGAAGCAAACCTGAAATGACCGAAAGTGTTTGGTTCAGAAAAGGGTTACCCCTGGTAGGCGTCCAAGGGTGAAAGGGTTAAACCAATTACTAAGTCGATCATTTTAAATCATGTGAAATTTGCTTAGTGTTTATATTTAAACTAAAGTTGTGGAAGAGTAACTTACCTTTAATATTCAAATGCATTGTTGCACAGAAACTGGATTCTGACTCACACCTCATTGAAAGTGCTTTACAAAGGCATCTTTCCAGGATTGGTTGAAATGGAAGCAAACACCGTCTGAGCCTTTTCTTTAATACTGAGTGTCGTCTCCAGGCAGGAAAAGTAGAAGTGTAGTGTCCAAGAGCTAATGTTGTTAAAGTAAAATTACAATTTTGCTAACTGAAGGGTTTTGTGTCATCTTCTGCAGGTCTTCCACCTCTTTCAGCAATTTACCTGCCGGGTGCTGCCCCCAGTGCAACTCCTCCCCTATCCAACTTTGTTTCACCCCCAGTCTTTGCCAGTACTTCGCCTGCTTCCACTATGCTAATGAACAGTTTTCATGCCAAAACCCCCAACTCCCCATCAGTGACCACCTCTGGATCAATAAATATTACAATGTCTGCAGACTCATCTTAACAGAAAGCAAAAATTGAAGATGTTGGCATGCTCTCTGTAGAGTCTTTACACAGTGTAATCTGACCATTCACCCCAGCACTCGGCTGACAAATTCCACGTGCAAACAGACCATCAGGATTGTTGTGCGAGCTCGGCTGCAAGAATGGAACTGGTATTAAATGCAGGGCATCCAGTTTGTCCTGGAAATGGTGTGTCAGAAGAAAAGCCCTGCGTCTGAAGGCAGTTAAAGGAACTTTGAGAGCATTTTGGAGTTTAAGTTGTTCTGTAATAGAGGACATTTAAATTCTTTTTAAAATATGGAACATGGGTTATTCAAATTGTGCAAATCAGCATCTTCGCATCTTCAAGGATTACACTACTTAACGGGAGGGCTCAACTATAACTTATACTACTGGGGATCTTCCATTAGAAAACAAGGCTTGCTGGCTGCAGGATTGCAGACATTGTTTTCTTGTATTGTATGAAATTATTTGTAAAGTGAAATATTGTTACCTTGATTAAACTGATGTATTTTCTCAATGTTAGCCTCTGGTTTTTCTCATCTGTTGTGAATTTTACCTGCATCCTAGTATGTAATGTAATACTATGTAATACTAAACATAACCAGAGGGTGTCAGTATAATCACAGACATAATGGTAGGTAGAGCACACCTGAAAATTTACAGTGAATAAGCACTAAATTATCTTTTTATAGATGCAATGAGAGTGGATTATGTGCACTAAGATCAATGGGGAGAAAAAAAGTTTCCTGGTATTTATTCACTCTTAGCAGAACTGTACAATTTGTACCCGAAGTGGAACATAAAGCCCTTGAAAAGTAAGAGCAACAAAGCAGCAAAATGAAACCACTCCAGGAAACTACTCTTAAATTGGGAAAAATTTGAACTCTTTGTACACATTACTGCTGCAGCTCAAAATTTGAAAATTCACCTGTACAGCATATACAGTTTCCAATTTATCTGTTAATATTCCTGCATAGGGTTTTTTTTTTTAATACAATTTAATTTTTCTACATTTGGTTATTTTGTGCATTAAACGTAAGTATGCTGCCCCAATCTACATGACACTAGTTGCCACTTGTATGCTACACATTACATTCTCATGGCTAAGTAACTCAAATTAAAGCCTAAAATTTGTGGAAAAACAAAAAACATAACCAAAACAATTACCCAATCAATGGTGAAATCTTTGTAGTTCTACTTAACAATGACTGTCTTCTCACAGTAAATTAACTTCTAGCAGCTGAATCATTTGCACCCTGGCAGGACCACATTATTTAATCTAAATGGTGGCCTGCCAAAGTCTCCCTTCAGCCCTTTAAGGCCATGTCCATCAGCAAGATCCGAACCGAGTGTCCAGTCACATTTTCTTCAAGGTATGTAGTCAGTTTCAGTGCTTTTTTTTTTTGTTAGACCTTCAACGAGATCCATTTACCCATGTCCTTTACCCGTCCCTTTACTGTCCCTCCAACTGATCAAGCCCTGGTAAACAAGTAGAAGCCTGGCACAGGTCAGAGGAGGCCAGGTGATGCCCCCCACCTGAGCCCGTTCCTTCCATCGCTGGCTGTTCCTCCTCTTACGAGCCCAAGCCTCTGAAGAGCTCTGCAGGTGCAACTTCAGTCATCAAGTTTTAAATTTTTATGCGCATTTTTGTTTTTTTGTCACAATTCAAAATTGTCAATATGAGATGTTGCTGGAGGAGGCTGGACTTGAGACCGCAGCACTCATTTGCAGATTTCCAGAGGAGCTTGATCTCCGGATGTGAGGGAGCAAGTAGGGGTCACTTCCCAGCTGGTGAACGTCGATCCGGTCCTCCTTCCTGTATGCCAGGCACCGCCGTATGAAAGCCTGAAAGTTGAAGAATGTATTCAAAATTAACAAGTCATAATGTGTGATGATATTTAAGACAGCAACCGTGTGCAAGTTCTGCTACCTTTGCTTCGTTACTGGAAACTGGCTTCACAGGGAACTGAACGTCGGTAGCTTTGAGTATGGTGTTCTCCTGCAGGATATCTTGTTGTGACTGATTGTGGCCAAAAGGCTGGAAAGAAGGACAACTTTATCATCAGGCATAAATTAACATAAACACTGCTAGAAGACCAGCCATCGTCCTTACCTTCCTTCCATACAGACACTGGAAAAAGATGACACCCACAGACCACACATCCACCTTGTTGGAGATCTTTGGAGGTTCTTTACCAACCACAAAACACTCAGGAGGCAAGTACCTGATGTCACAATATGCATAAATCAAAGGACAAGATTGGCACACACATTTATGGTCAGTACCGTTTTTACAATTTTAAGTTACTTATAGATTACTACAACTACAAATAGTAGTAGTAATAGTACTGTTACTACAAATGGGTGCCTATTTTATGCTACTTTTTTCTTTCCATTATACCTTGCTGAAATAAATAAAATCATGCCAGGTATCTATACTGATATGAACTGGGTAATATGTTAGGAACAAAAGGACGCCACATCCTTTGATGGAAATGAAAATTATTAACAATACAGAGAATTCAAAGACAGCCCAAAATCAAAGTGAAAAACCGATGCAGCAGGCTAGTCCAAAATTTCATCACACATCACAACTCAAAATGACACTCCGTAGTTTGTATGGTCCTATGTGCTTGTATGCATGTCTGGCAAAGTCGGGGATGCTCCTAATGGGATGCTATCCTGGGGAATATCCTCCCAGATCTGGACCAGGGCATCACTGAGCTCCTGGACAGTATGAGATGCAACCTGGTGGTGTTGGATGGATGGAAACAATGTCCTAGAGGTGTTCTATTAGATTTAGGTCTGGCAAGTGTGAAAACCAGCCAGTGGTATCGGTTCCTTCATT
Organism: Astatotilapia calliptera; assembly: GCF_964374335.1. NCBI lineage: Eukaryota > Metazoa > Chordata > Actinopteri > Cichliformes > Cichlidae > Astatotilapia > Astatotilapia calliptera. The sequence continues at coordinate 20,773,761 of NC_137437.1, read as the reverse complement.
TTCCAGGAACTGGCTGCATACTCTCGCCACATGAGGCCGGTCATTGTCACGCACCAGGAAGAGCCCAGGACCCATTGCGCAAGCATACAGTCTGACACTGGTTCCGAGGATTTCATCCTGATGGCTAACCTGTAGCGTTTTGTCCAGTTTCCTCAAAGGATGCTCTACACAGCATGTCAAAATATGCCAAGTTTTCAGCTACAGCTAAAATATAGCTCTATTCTCTTTGTTAATAGCCAACAGAATTATCTCTTAATGCGTTGACACAACACTGCCACTGAAAGACACCGAATTCAACATTTATCCCAGGAGTTAATGCCTTTATGCTTGAGCAATTCAATGACTGGTATGAAGAAGCTGACACAAAAGTATTCCTCTAAAAATGTGAGTTACAAGGAGAGAACTGAAAATGAGTACTTAAAAGCACTTAACGCACTCTTAAACTTGGTTCCACCAGGACCATCATCGACATTTAAGGCGTTTCAGGACTGTAACGATGTTAAACACTCAATGTAAGCGTCTACTTCACAAACAGCTTTTGACACTTTCACAAGAGCACAAAACTAAATGCGGGATCTTTGTTTATAAAGAAGTACGCCTATAATATGTTACTGCTACTTTTCAGTAATCATCAATCAACATTTAAAGACAATTTTAAATGTCTGAATGTGATTTAGGAGCATTTCTTCTCACCAGTAGGTTCCTGCACCCTGTGATGTCAGGTCCATCCCATCTACGCCGTAGTTGTCATCATCCATAATTTTGGAAAGACCAAAGTCAGTGATTTTAATTTCCCCACAGGCTGTGCCATCCACCAACAAGATATTACCTTCAAATCAAAACACATTAGGTCAGAACTACAGCAGTAATCACGCTCAATCAGAATCAGAATACTTTATTAATTCCAGGGGGGGAAACTGTTTAAGACTGATCCGTTGTTCAGAAGGGGGTGTTTACCTGGTTTAAGGTCATAATGGATGATGGGAGGTTTGATTTCATTCAGGTATTTTAGTGCATTTACAATCTGCATGACTATGGACCGTGCCTCCTTCTCAGACATTAATTTATGCTGCTTCAAGTAGAAATCCAGGTCGTTGCCCTCGCAGTACTCCATAACGGTGCAAAACCTGTTGGACGGATAAATTAAGTAAGAATTACTTAGTGCATTTTTTTGACACCTTTCACATGCTATAAAATGTGCAGAGTGACTGACGTGTCTGTGTCCAGTGAGAAGTAATCATAAAGTTTCACAATCCTGGGATGGTCCAACTCCTTGTGTATTCTGTACTCTCGACATGCATGCCTGTAGAAAAGGATGATATTTATCATACCATTAGCAACCAAAGCAGGAAGGTGCTGTGCTCCCTTATAATACAAACATATTCACACAGACTAACATACTTGTGATAGTTCTCTTTTTTTTCTTCTCTCCAGTTTTTGTTAAGTTGGTGGATTTTCACAGCAGCGTATCGTTGTTCAATCAAGTCAAAAGCCTGAACGACACAGTGACAGTTAGAATAAACCTGCACAGCAACACTTATTGAGAGTATTTTTCCATGTTTAATGACTTACCTTGTAAACTTCACTAAAGCCTCCTCTGCCTAGAAGATGCAGGAGCAGGTATCTTTCATTCAACGTTGGGTGATCTTTAAATCTTTAGATTGGAGAAAAAAAAATAATAATAAAAGGAGGGAGGAGTAAAATTAAAATTTGGACCTATGTGAATCACAAATTAATAAAAAATTTGCTTTGCTAGATCAATTTATTTTAGGTTCAGTACTACAAAGACGAGCAAAGAGTCACATTATGCTGCTTATTAAAAACTTAACGGCAAGTCTTGCATAACAGTTGAAAGTGTCAAATTTCAGCTCCAAATACTGCACAGATAAATAATTTCACCCAGCTTCTGCAACGTTTTAAGAGGTCATTTTTCTGACTACAGGTGTAATCATGAACTGCTGCACACGACGGTTTACAGTAGAGTTCAGCGAGTGAGATAAAGGAGCAGCATACTGCATTATAGCTGATATACAGACATGAATAGATGAGGGGGGAAAAAACAAAGAAATTCTGTTGCTTCTAGCACCTTCTCATTTTAGCTATGGCCGTCTGTGTAAGACAAGTAAGATGTTTTGGTTATAAAAGTCCAAATTTTAGCTGCTCAAACACTGTTTAGATGTTAACGTGCAGATTTTATGAAAACATTTCAGTCACATTTCAAAATCCAATCACTCTCAAAAGAAGCAAAAAATAAATACGTGATAATCCCTTTATTTTTATATAGCAAGTTCTTCAGTAAAGTGCAGGCAAGCACACAATATAAGGAGAGAGAAATCTGATGTGATCAATAAACCGAAGCACAAAACAGCAACCTCTAATTTAATTTTCGGTCTCAAAGCTCCCATAATTTTTAATTTCACTTTTAACGCAGCTGTAGTCTGTGTGAATACAATCAGAATTAATGTAATACTGCCAACCATATTTAGCAGCTTGATGTGCCAACGACAGGACACTTGCTATTACTCTAAGGACATTGCAAATACAAGTAATCCACTGGGTCTTCATTCCCCCCGGATACTGGAGTACATAAAGACTTATGGGCTGCAGGAGCAAACACAGAACAGACATTTTGTTCGGTTTGCTCATAGCTAATGCATCTCTGAGTTAGCGGACATGGATCTAGCAGGGAAATAATGGCAGACTGAGCTGTTCATTCAGAATTCAAGAGGATGAATCCGTTTGCCAGCTGGGGTGGGGTGGGGGGTGGCGTTAACCCATTCTGACACCACAATGGTCTATAAATCAGAACAGCAAGTTCAGACACACTGAATGTGACAGAGAAAGGAACAGACAAAAAGAGATGGGCTTCCCCCCCTCATTTTGTGGGTCTCACAACACACGACGAGAAGCTTAATTTCACATAATACAACCCTTTATTATTCGACTGTGGACGAGGACTGTAGCCTTGCTTGTACATCGTGTTCCAATGTCAATGCAGCAAATGTCAAGGAAAGTGATTTAGACTCACTGTGAGCTGTCTTCGTTATTTATTCTCTTCAGTTCCCGAATGTGAAGGTTGCGCACTCTCTCCAGACGCTCGAGCTCTGCCTGGATCTCAGCTTCTTCCTATAAATGATTCAAACACACAAACACACAAATGCACAGAAGGAACTTCAGAGCACTGACTACAAGGAGAGTTCATCAAAACCCACTCATACACATGACGAGCTCGCAATTAAATATTAACATCTGACTTGGTGCAGAGTCCGTTAGGGCTTTTCAGTGAAGCTTTTTTCCCATGAAAACAATGAGTAAATTGACCTTATATTCTTTGCACAATCTTTACTAATGGAACAGGATTTTCAATCAGGAAACTGAGGAAAAAGGTGGAAGAGATAAATGCAGAAAGTTTGGCCACAAGCTAAAATCTAAATAGATGAACAGATTTAAAAAGTCAAAATTACAGTTCTTTATTGTTATTTTAAATAGCATTAGTATTTTTTACCCCTTTTACAAAGATGTCGGTCATTGCAATTTCTAAGGCTTGTTTACAACCACTGGGAAAGGTCAGGTGATGCAAATTTCAAAGGTTTATGAATATACCAAGTCAACCTTTAGCCCAAAAATATGCAGCCATAGCCCAAAAAGTAGGAGAAGGCTATGCCTCTGCTGTACAGCCACATCTGCTCAAATTGGATGTTCATGGAAGGCTCGGTACAGTTGGCCACATTGAGAGGTGCACGCTAACAGTTATGCCTCGGCCCCACGCAGTTCCCCTGCCTAAACCTCATCAAAAATCTGTAGTCATACCTAAAAAGAGCAGTGAATGCAAGATAGCCCAAGAATCTGACAAAACTAGAACCCTTTTGCAGGAAGAAGGAAACAAGTTCCTCAAACAAGTATTTAGGTGGCTTTTAAAAGTAACCACTCTCACCAAAGGGGGTGTTACTAAGCAATAAGGGCCATGCGTTTAAGTGTATAGCACTCAAAAAGGAAGACATCGGACCTAAAACCCAGCACTGCAATGTTCAATTTTTCTATTTTTTGCCTTTTGTCATACATTTTATTCCATTATAATCTACATTTTTATTAATATTTTATCTTTTTTAATTGATTCATCCTACTTTTAGGCCATTAATGTTTTGTCTGTTTAAATTTCTTACTGTTGCATATTTATTTTGTTCTTTTACTTTGTCAATTATCTGTCAGGCACTCTGAACTATATTAACTTGATTGAACAATCAAACAAAACGTCACAATTCTGTTTACCAGGCTTCATATTTCCACAAACCTTTTTCAGATGTCCAAGTCGCAGTTTGAAGATCTCTTCCTGTTCATGGTACTCTGCTAATGTCAGCCTTTCAAGGATAAGAAAGCATATAGAAACAAAGCATGAGCCTAATTTAACAGTGCGTCTTAAGTTTAACACTTTCAGTTAATACTGTGCTACATGCTGTTAAAATCTGCTTTCCTGGTAAACATGAGGTAATAAAGCAAAACACGGGGGAAAAGGATCCTACACAACACATACACAAGGGTGTGGACTTACAGCTGAGGTAGGCTGGGTTTTAGAAAGGGATCGTTTTCTGCTCCATTCACCGCCTTGGTTTTCCGTTGCTTTGGCTCAGAGTTTGTGGTTGGTGTTTGGGAGTTGTTGGAAGATGGAGGTTTCCTCTTGGCAAGAAGTTTCCTCTGCCTCTCAATGTCTTCTCTCTGTTGGTTTATCCACTCCTGCTGCCTGCCGAAGGACATATTAAAGCTGTTAATTTTAGAGGTACAACTACATTTTAGAATTTTCAACTTGAATCTGACGATGGAAATACTGCAGATGAAGGCTGCAATGCAAAACTCAGTGAAATTATACTAAAAATACTAAGTCTGTTTTGACAACATGAGGTTAAATCTACTCTTAAGCGAATAATGTTAAGAAGTGACGTGGCAGCTGTCCTAGGAAATGAAGCCTTGGAGCTGAGCTTACAACCCCCAACTTTTCAGTAGCAGGGGAATTAAATGTGCATGTAATGTGCAGCTTTAAGGTGTACGTGGAGAGCTAAACTTAAAATATGCAAAGCTTAATAAATAAATGGGAGATAAACAATTTAAAAGCTTCTCACTTGACAAGGTTTTGGAAGGCATAGCCATCTGTCCACTGCTCTGTGAATGAGGCCCCATGTCTCACTGTAGTAAAGTGGCCTAAACGTAGTCTATCCTGCATGCTCTTCTCCCGACAGGCCTGCTTCTCCTGGGTGCTCTGAACAACAACAACATAAAATACAGCATGCAGGTTCACAGCCACACAAACATTCCTGATTTTAATAACGCAGGCTACAGAAAAAACGCTTGTTTACCTTTTCTATAAGTAACTTCTTGCTCATGGTGATGCACTTATTCAAGCGTTCCTTGTATTTCTCAAGTAACTTTTGCTGTTCATCTATCTGTCTCCTGAGATCACAGTTTGCCTGTGAAGCAGAAAATGACACTGGATAAGCAGACATAGAAACAAAATGCTTTACTAAACACATTTACTATAAAACTGAACTCTGGGAAGTTTTATCCACCTTGTTTTTAAACTTGTTCAGTCAATAAAACAGTAAGATGTCCCTCTTACCCTTAACAGGTCATCTATCCTGCCCTCCTTCTTCTCAAGGTCTAGATTCTTGGTGCTTTCAAGGGCAGCCAATTTTAACACTGTCAGGTCAGTCTGGAGTGAAAAACAAAAGGAGTTAAACACTTGTCATATCAAACATGTTTTAAGAGTGAATGCAGAAAGGCTTTGGTTACAACCTCCTCACCTGAACAAATTTGACTGCTAGTTGCTTTGGATGTGCCATATGGTCCCCAAAAGACAGACTAGTAGGAGATGAGCTATTTTGTCTAACCTAGAACACAGAGAGTGATGATATTTTATTTAAAAACAGGTCAACACTATGGTGAGCTACAAAAGAGTTATTTTGTTATTATCACAGCTTACAGAAGTGCCCTGAGTCGAGTGGGAATGTGAATTCTGGGGCGAACGAATCACTGGTGGGGGACCTCTGACAGGACTGGACCCATTTCCTCCCTGGAACTACAAGATGAAAAGAGAGGATAAGTAGCACCGCTGCCTAAGATCTGGTAACAGTAGACAGCCAGTGGGTCCTTTTATTTTACTGTAATGTGGTTACAGACAGGAAATGGATTACGCCTCAGATCTTCAACAGGCTGATATAGCACACATTATTTTCTGGGCACTATATATTCATCTATAGTGCCATGAAGTATACTGTTCATACTTCATATATGAAATATCTGACACAAAACTTACATCGAAATAATCACTTATTTTGGGTCCCCGCACAGTTGATTTTCCTAAAAATCAAGAGAAAGCAGGGATGAGTGTTGTGATTTATCAAACATATTTTATTGGAATAACACAAACAACAGGAGTAAAATAATTATAACCGGTATAACAGAACAACACTTACCTTGGCTGCTCTCTGACTGGATCTCAGGTTTCCTTTTTCTGCCTCTAGTTGTTTCAGTCTGTTTCTTCTCTGGGGTCTGAAACATTAAATTTAATTTGGTATAATTTTACAGTATGATTACTGCACAACGGACACTCTGAACCTGAACTGCTGCTGTATTCTCTATATAGTGATAGCTTTTTGTTTCCAATGGGTATTTATAGATATTCATGCTTTATATACAGAATAAGTAATATTACAATAGATGTTTGGAGCTGTAACGGCCTTTTTTTTAAGTCCCCAATAGTCCAGGTTAACAACAGTCAAGAAATGCAACAAGTTCTGGAATAATAAAAGTACTTTCCTAATATCTGAAAAATATTTCCATTATAAATATTGGTCTTTTGAAAAATATAAATAAATAGCATTGTTTCGGTCATGTTGAACCTAGAGGGATCACTGCAAACACCAGTGTTGACCAGACAAATCTCCAGCCTTTAAATGCAAAATATTCGTTTTCAGATCTGATAAATTACCCACCGAATAAGCAGGAGAGCTCCCTCTTTTCACATCAGACCCCTATAATGACAAGGAAAGCTTTAGACCAAAACTTATTACCCATGGATAATAAGTGACCAGACTAACAGTGAAAAGCATTTATTGCAAGTGTACTTCATTATTAAATAAAATCTTTATTTAAAAAATTATTAATTAATAGTATAAAATAACCACCAGTATGCAAGTAAATGACAGTTCAAGACTACATTAAAAATAGATTGTTTAATTTAACAATATTGATACTGGAAATATTGGTATCATTTCCAGAATAAAGGTGATATAATAATGGAATGCTTAAGATTAGCGTGCAAAGGACACAAACACTTGTGTCAAGCATGATTAATCTGGACAGTGTAAATGTGATCAGAGTAGCTCCCACATAGGATTAAAGATATTTACCTCCGACTCCTTGTCACTTGAAGATCCTAGACTCCCAAAACTGTGATTTGAACATTCATTATTGGTCAAGCCCTGAAATAAAGAGAGACAATTAATAACCGAGTCAACACTACAATAGGAAACACTTAAACAATAAATAAATACGTCCTCATTTCTGACTCACTTTGGTTCCCCCGCTTGCGCTGCCAGTGCTGCCCCCTGTGCTGCCGCTGACTCCGCCCATAAAACGAGCCTCCAGCAGCTCCTGTCTCCGGGGGTCCAGGCTGTGCAGCTCCTCCATGGTGCCTGGGAGGATTAGCAACAAATCACAGTGTGTCTCCGTTATTCAACGATCAGCTTAATTGAACCCATTTACTGCCCACTCGAGTGGGCAAATGACACAGCAGCAGTAAGCTTATGAGATTTGAGTCTAGATCAGAATGTAGGCCGAGACCAAATTTCTGCCCGCTCCCTAGTGGCATCCCCAAGGCAGGTTTTGCTATATTTATTCATCAAGTACTGAAGAGATAAGCTAGTTGTGATTATGGTTACACCAACTCTACAGGTAAAAGCCTAATACTTAAATAACAAAAATATTCAAAAGAACGCGTTATATTCTCCAAATGCAGAGGCCACATTCAGAAATTTTCTGTTTTGTTTTTTTTCTTTAAATCATGAGAATCCAAGGGCAACATTTCAAATGCTAGGCAATGCTGCTCACAGCGCTCCTGCGGGAATGATGCAGGAGCACCATGGGCTTTGGTGTTGCTGCAGACTCAGAGGTGCCTGCTCACTAAATCTGTGCTGTAATGAGACAACCATTTTGAAAGGGTTATGGAGGTTTGGCACTGCATCCAAGCTTAGTACAGTAGGTAGGGATTTTCAAAATCCATTTAAGAGTAGGAAAGACAAGAACGCACTGAATATGTTTAAAATTATACCAGCTAGGATTATAAATGTGAACTAAAGATCGAGGATAAAAAGTCATCTTGTAGCATTCAGCGACATGAATTGTTGGAGGATATGTATTACAAACCACTGAAACCAAAATACACGTACTTTTGCTTAAAATATTTCAGCAGTGCAAGAAGAAACCTACAGAAAAAAAAAAAAAAGTCTCTCTAAACGGAGTGAAAGAAAAAATAGTTACAATTCAAACGTGATTGCCCTGATTATCCCAGATAACAAATACAAATTAAACCACACACAGTTTCACATGAAAAATAAAATCTTCAATGATCTCAGGACTGAATCTGCACTTCATTTAGACCCTGAGGACTTCACATAACAGTTTGCGCACACAGCTAAACAAAAAGTAATTTATTACATCCTCTCAAACCAAACCCTGTCTCCTATTATGGTATGATTTGCAATACATCTGCAAACACAAAGCAACTTAACAAATGGGTTGTAACAGACAGAATACAGCTGGCTCGCCAAACGATACTGACATGAAGCCATTTCCCAGATAAGCACACAAAAAAAGAAGTGTGTCTAACGTAAAAAGAATCACGTGTCCTGTCGTTAATTAAAATCCCTTCTTTACCAATCGTGTCATTCACAAAAACAGCTCCAACGTGCTGTTATACTTTAATTTTCTGAAAAGTCAATAGCTACTTTTAAGAATTAACCAGGCTAGGATATTTTTACTTCCAGCATGCTATCAACACCTCCACAGAGAAGCGTCCGTTACCTTTTTTAAATAACCACCACGGTGATCGCTTTAGGCAAATTCTATCTGAAAACTTTTAACTGATGTATTTGCTATCTTTATGTGTATTCAGTAACACATTTAAGCTGAAAAGAGACCTGTTATTAATGTAGTCTTCTAATTTACATTTACTAACACTATATTGTGATCGATAGTTACACTTAGTGAAGTATTTGTGGTGCTATGCATCAAGTCTAGCACCACAGAAGCCATGGAACTGTAAGCCACAATCAGCATTTGCCTCACTGAAATTTGATCAATACGTGCATAATACTGTCATATTTATGCTCTGCAAGCAAGATATAAAATAACAATGATTACACTGATGCATCTGCTTAGCTTATTATAATCACTACTTTGCCCTAACCTCTTGATTAAGACTTAATAAAAAGGTCAAACCGTCATGAATCTGATAATGTTAACTACCCTTTGCAACCACCCGATAGACCTTGTTTTTTTGTTTTTTACTGAGAAATACCTTATTAAAAAATAAATAAATAAATAAAAATTAGGCAACCCGCACATGTTTCTTCCTAACATTGTCATGTTTGTGGATCTGTAATTTCCCAATTAAATTCTGCTCAAGAAATCATTTACTGCAGGTCACGTACCTAACACAGCTAACCATGTTTTTCTGCATGTGGCAGCTTTATCAATTTAAGAGCAAAAAAAAATAAAATAACCTTATGGAGAATAATTGCTTTTTTCCCCCCTATATTTGCTTTTTTCCTCTATAAATAGCACTGTGAAAACTATCTGTACCAAGCAGTCTTTAAACAGTGACTTAATTTATTAAGGGAAAGAGCGAGAGAGAGAGAGAAAAAAAAAAAAAAAAGGTATCCAAACCCTCACCATGTGTGAAAAAGTAATTGTCCACTAAACCTAATAAGCAAGAACTGCAATTGAGCATTTGTGATAACTGGCAATGAGTCTTTCACATTTATTATCTTCTTTGCAGAATTGTTTTAATTCAGCCACACAGGATGGTTTCTAGCACTGACGGCCTGTTTAAGGTCATGCCAAACCATCTCCAGACTTTGACTTTCAGGCCGCTCCAAAACCTTGATTTTATTTGTGTGTTTTGTTTTAACCCATTCAATCTGATGGTTGGACATTCCCCTTCAGGATTTTCTGGATTTCATAGTTCTATCAATTATGCCAAGTCATCCAGGTCCTGAAGCAGCCCAAAGAAATTTTTGACAAACATTAGATGAGCCTCTGTGTTCATTTTGGTGAGCAGTGATTTTCACCTTGGAGCTCTCCCATGGATGCCTTATTTGCCCAGTCGCTTTCCTGTTGTTAAATCAAATCAAACTCTGACCTTAACTGAGGCAGGTGAGGCCTGCAGTTCTTCAGATATTATTCTGGGTGCTTTTGTGACCTCCTGGATAAGTCGATACGGTGTTGGAGTAATTTTGGTAGGTGGCCACTTCTGGGAAGGTTCACCACTGTTCCAGGTTTTCATGGCTCTGACCATGGTTTGCTGGAGTCCCAAAGCCTTAGAAATGGTTTTATAACCCTTTCCATACTGATAGATGTCAACGACTTTGTTTCTCTCCTGTTCTTAAGTGTCTTTTAGATGAGATCTTTCAGCCCAATTCATTTCGTCAGACAGGTTGTTTTTAAGCAATTTCTTGATTCAACAGGTCTGGTATTAATCAGATATGGGTGTGGCTATCAAAATTAAACAGAACCAAAGAACCAAAGTTAAATAATAAATTAACTGTGATTAACAAACCAGGCAGATTTGGATCATTTTTTCCCCCTTAAAAAATGTAATCATTTAAAAACTGCATTTTGTTTTTAATTGGGTTACCTTTACCCATTTTTTTTGGGTGATTTGAAACATGTGTGGAAAAATAAGCAAAAAAAGAAGCCCTTTGATTTTACACAACACTGTATATAGTAACTAAATATCGCATGCGCCTTAATACATCGGCTTCATTTTCAACTCATTCAAATGATTAGCACCATTTTCACCTCACTACCGCTTAATTAGAAAATCTAACACATGCAGGGAATAACTGGCTTCTACGTTCAGTGATGATTATCATTTCTGCATAAGCTCTGAAATGTCCAATGTTGTAGACGATCAACCAATACTTTTGCATTTTTATGACTTGGTTTTGCTGAGACGGATCCATAACCACATCTCCCCAAATGTTTATGCCAGTTTCACGTCATAAATACACATGAGCTGCGTATTGTTTCTCAAGGATTTGCTTTTGTTTCAAACATGAAGGCCTCAGAGCATAAATATTATCTATATTCAAGCCCCTGCAGGAGCTAGCGGTTGAACCCTTACAGCTCATGGTGTGGATGTGTTTTAACTCCATGCTGCTCAGCAGACAAGCTGACCACCTGTTTATGGCAGACATTTGGAAAGTCGTTTTAAAAAACCAAAAAAAAAAACCAAAAAAAAAAAAAACTGACATTAGATGAACAGGCCATTACAGTCTGAGTCCATTCATTGAAAACTTGAAAACAAAATGAACAAAATAAATTATAGTCTCATTCTCATGTAGTCAGCTATTACTAATTTATGTCAATCTGTGTTTACAAAACGAAGTGGGGAGATTCATCGGTGTCCTAGGCTGGGTAAAGTCCTCCATCATTACAACAGCCAATGAAAACTAACGTCCAGGAAGCAATATTAACATTAAGTGCCAACTACAGATGTATTTTATGGCGTTATGATTGGCATGCTGCATAGCCCAGCCATAAGTTCTCCTTCAGTTTTGCTTGTCATCTCTACACAAACACTGAGTATTACTTAGAGTGAAAAGCTAAGGTCAAGCAAGGCTACCAAGCATCCAGTGCATTAGCTTTAGTTACAGACCACAAATACTTCCAGGATAAAAGCCGATGCAAGACCCCTGTGTACCGTAAAGATGACAAACAACACCACTTACACATGTAGATGATGTGGACACTGATGGAAGGAAAACAGCAGTTAACACACAAAGGATTGCTAACGATGCGATGCACACCTTTGCACTGGCTGCTGCCAATCCACTAAGCATTACTAGAATTTGCTTGATTATCTCCATGTGCACATGATTATCGGTAACCTGGCTAATGTGTGCTCTTAAACAGGCAGCATGCCTAATGGAGGATGCATCGACTACCACAGTTACATTTCTGCTCAAAACAAAGCTTAATCGCCATTGCACTAGTCTTAAGGTTACTGCACTGGCCTGGGCACAGAAAGACGGTCCTGTGTCTTCGGTGCTAGTAGCTAGCCAAACAGGCTCAATGGACTTTGGAGCTGACGCGTTAGAGTAACGTTAGCTAGCGAGCAGATTTCGCCACCAAGATTTGCTCGGTCATTTTAATAGAATTTCCCTTCTATATGCACAAAAAGAACAACACGAACAAGTAGAAAAGACGTGCGGCTTAAAATGTTTCACGATACCTTTCTGGACCTTCACCACTGCCGTGGTATGTAGCTGAAAACACAGTCCGTGTTGGGGACGTGGAGAGCTGGGACCAAAGATGGCGTCCCCTCCAAACTTCCACTACTTTGGATACTCATCAAGCTACTTTTCGTGTGTAGGTGCTGCAGCGCACATGGGTAAGCTTTAACACTGACTGAAAAACTGACCGACTGGCGTGCCCTGTGTGACTTTAGAAGGGCACGGTGACTGCCAGTAGGTGAAAATGTCTAATTATTGTGTTTTAAGGACACAAACCTCTTCACACCTCAGTAGCGAGTCCGGGCTCCGGGCCCACCTCTCCGTCTTCAAGTGGTTGGCTATGAAACGTCACGCATCGTGTGCAAAATTCTTATCGCGAGGGCGAAACATTTCCCCCCCAGCGTCAGCGACAACATACGAAAACATGAACACCATATGTTTTATTTTTACAGGTTACGATGCTCAAAGGGTCAAGACATGACTTTTAAACGAATGAAATGATCGATTTCCTTGTACTAAACTGTCATAGCATGGCATATCAAAAAATCTCTTTTCAATAAATAAACTAATTTATTTAATTAAGAATTAAAATAAATAAATACATAAAACGCTTGAAAGTTAACATAATAATTATAAAAATACTCAAGATTAATAGTTAGATACAATGCAATAATTTTTATTTTCTACTCTCAGGCATAAATTAGAGTAAAGGTTAAGTTGTGATTCTGACGTCCAAAACAAAAAAGTTTCAAGAAATCAAATTAAAAAATTTTTATTCCGTCAAAATTATGATGGAAACTAAAGATTCTGAAATAGTAATTAAGAAAAAAAGCTTACTTTTGGAAGGGTTAATGGGTTGATATGGAAGCTTGTTTATGTTATTAAAAATCAACTTGTAATTCAAAACTCCGAGTTAATATTTTGACATTTTTAGTTATCTCAAACTTTTGAGTGAAGTATCTTGACATTTCCAGTTAGTCAGAAGTAAGGCAAAACTTTTAGATACTTAGTAAGTTGAAATTTTGAGATAATAACTTGAAATTTTAACTTAGCTCCCCCTCACATTTTTTCTCCACTGCTGGTAAATAAATTCCATATATTTGATCATAAATTTGAGTATTTCAGTTTAGTAACGATTACATGCTTTAAAACAATTTCTTTCTTGCTAATTTTAACCACTACTAATATACAAACTAAGATATTAGAAGGGACAAATACTTCTTCACAGCACTGCTGATAGCTAGCTTGCCAGATTTTATTGTTACAAAAAGAACAAAAAAAATCAAAATAGCATAATCTACAAAAAATCAAACAATATTAAAAGTACCATAGACCAATACTGAAGGCTTTAATATGTAAAGCAGTGCAAAAAATTTGAAATCGGATAATTAAGTTAATGTAAAGAAAAAAGATAAAAGACTGAGATCATGCAAAAGCAAATTGTAGCAAACAGTGGTGGAAATGACATAACAAATAACATGTGCACTGTACACTTAAGAAACAGCAGCAAGGAGGTTTGGAACAGAAATATGCATGTAATCATGTGTCCTGGTGTGCGTCGGATGTGTTCTCCGGTCACAAAAACAAGAGCTGTTGTACAATTTCATAAAGAATAACAGGAATATCCGTGTAGAGTCATCCAGGTCATGGGAATCCAAGGCGATTGGAAAGAAAGCGACTGGACTCCTTTAAAATTCTTGAAGATGTTAAATCTCTTGTCCGAGAAGATTCACTAGTTCTAATTTGCTCAATGTATGTCTTAGAACAGTGGGAATGATTTCCTGAAATGTTCTTTATGGCAGTGAGGTCGAATCAGTTTTGCAGCTTATCTGCAGATAAATCAGCATCAATAAACACAGCTAAGCATATATTCAGGCAACACATCAGTGCAACCGCTAATTTGCTTCTCTCTTACAAAAAGTGGCTTGAAGTGGCTTATGTGCCTTACTGAATAATGGAACGTAATCTCCTGTCAATCATTCTTACAGTGGCCTCAAAACATCTAGTGCATGGTTCATGTACCCGAGCCCACCTGGACTTAACAACATTGTGTCAGTATCTAAATATGAATATAATGAGAAGTAGAAAACACCAAACACCTGTTTACTGGTTTTTATTGAGTTTTATATATTTTACCCCCAGCTGCCTCCAAAAAAAAGTTATTACTAGGCCCAAATAAACCAGTTTAAGTATAAAAGTATGAAAAATACACAATTCTAGTTAGATCTGTGCATGGTGGGATGCTAAGAGGTTGAAGGTGGATATGGTTTTCTGTACTTGCTCTGCATCCACACCCGGCGCATTACTACTTTCTTTCCTCGGTTCACTTGCAGTCGTCTATCCTCTAGATTCTGAATTTCTTCCAGTCCAGCTTTGGAAAACAAATCATGAACCTCCTCTGTAAAACATAAAACACAACAGTCAGGAACCAAAATTTTAGTCCAGGTTCTCTTTCTGCCAAGAAAGCCATGACAACAGAAAACACGGTTTTGTGTGCATTACCGTGAAGCTGTTTTTTTATACATTCGTTTTCTTTTTTACCAATTTTGGAATTGAGTTTTATCTGAGATAATGCATATATTTAACCATTCACCAATAAATGTAAATTCCATCTTTGTAAACACCACAAACATGTATCATAGCACTGATCAGAATAGGGGTGTCAACACCCACACCCATACGTAGAAATACCTTTTGTGAAAAAATAAACACAGGTTCCATCTCCGCGTGTGTAGAAATTTTCTGATAGACATCGTCCTTGTTGTCAGAGACAAAATGACAAAGAATTTGTTTAAAAAGGAGAATCTCACACACAGACAAAGATGTATTAAGAATATATAAGAAATTAGGGTAAAATGATACAACGGGCATATCGGGAGGCTTACCTTTTTTAAAACGGAGTTGTGAGAAGTCGTATCTCCCATAATCACGGAAAAGGAGCACACCACCATGTTTCAGGTATGCAGACAGATGGTTCACAACGTCTTGCAAGCTGTCAATAAAATTTAGTTATTGGATAAATTATGTTATAATGCAGCAGGCTTGCAGCTAAAGTGATCCTTGCAGCCATCGGTAAAATATAGGCCAAGGAGAAATGCATTCACTGAGATACAACTGACTTCAGTCAGCAGTGCATTTGTATTAGCTTAACCCAAGTATATTACATGTGTTTCCCAAATTCATCTATACTTTTAGTGTCAAGCAAACCACAGAATATTCAATCTCTTGCAATTAACTGTATGGTTTATTATTTCCATTTCAAACTGGGGTTTATAATGGCATTCAAACAAAGGCTGGGCAATGGGATGGTTATGGAGGTTGTGGAGGGGGAGGGGCTGGCTGGCAGGTGATAAATGACATTAGGGTCTCCCATCTCTGTACTCTAAACCTCACCTACCGCTCTGGATGAATGGAAGAGAGCACAAATACTGCCAGAATAATATCCAGGCTCTGAGGAGGAAATGGGAAGGTGGCCATTTTGTCACAAATGTCATGGACGAAGGCGTGGCACACCGAGTCGTCATAGTCTGGGTGGTTCTACACAAGGAAAATAAGTTAGATTATATCTATTAAGCATGTCATTATCACATTGGTGTTGCAACTCATTCATGTACAGTTCTGAGACATTTTCTCATGAACCTTCCTATCGCCTTGAAGCAGTCTGGTCATTCTTGTCTGAGAGCATCAAGAAGACATTTTCACCCAAATAACTGCCACTCAGTGGATGTTTTCTCCTTTTCAGACGACTCTCTGTAAACCCTAAAGATGATCCGTCCATTCATCCATCCTTCCTCTTGTCCAATTCAGGACTAGGATAGCCTGGAGCCTATCCTAGCTACTCTAAAGATGGTTGTGTGGGAAAATCCCAGTGGATCAGTTAACAAACAGTTAAATAGGTGTACATTACAAATTGGCTAGCAAGTGTGTAGGAATGCCGTCTTTTTTACATTACTAACATTGTTTTCTATGTGTGAGATTTATTTAATGTGGAGATATGTAACAGTGATGTTTTTTTCTTCTGCTACATTTCTGCACATGATGTCATATTTATCTATTCTGTGTCTGTCTAGGTAGAAATGTATGATAAAGACATATTTTATTTATAGATCAGCTGTTCTTCATCAGCTGTTGAAATTAAATTATTTCCCAAAACATTTAAGGGACGGCAATATTTTGTAGATGACTAAATTATTATTATAATACAGTATACACTTTATATTTTCATACGAAACAGATGCTAACCTTAACCAGCTGAATGGCACGTGGCGAGAAGTCACAACAGTATAAAAATGAGTCTGTTTCTCTGTGGAAGAAAACAAACAGTTTAACAACTGGGAATCATCACATTACAACCACAAGTACTTGTAAAACACTAACAAAGTGATTTTGTGGCTCAACACATTTTTTACAAGTGTCTTAATTGTTTTTTCTAATGTAGGTGATAACACAACTACTTCACAGAGAAATTTCCACTGTGTTCTATGTGTATGCTCTGCTCTCAGTCAACAACAGAGATGACAATAGAGACAATCAAATACTAAACATCTGTATGATCATTCATTAAAGAGAAACATTTTGACTTACTTGATGTTATTTACAATAGGAAACACACTGTTACCAACTCCACATCCAACCTGTGAACAGAAGAAAATGCAAAGCAGTTATTTAACATTATCTGTGTTGCAATAATATAACATGCACATCCTGTATAAAAAATTAAAACAAAAACAGAGTATATTAACACTTTTAAAAACCTCCAGGATCCTGAAGGATGCACGTTGTCCAGGAAAAGCAGAATCATCCACAGCAGCTTCATTCGTTCCTCGTGCAGCTTGTTGATAGGACTTCTGAAAGTTAAAGGTGTCTGTATTCCTGTGATGGTCAATGGGATTGCACCGTTGATGTTTTCCAGTTTCGGTGTCCAATCTGGATGCACTACATAGTTGAATGGCTGTTTGCTGATGACTGTGACACGTGTTTGTGCTCTGGCCTCTTTCACCTGAAGGCAGCAGCTCTGGGAATTCTAAAAACAGCCACCTGCGATCTTTGAAGAACTTGTCCTGGTGAATCTCATAAAACATGTCCCAGTACTGGCAAGCTGCTGTAACAAATTTACCTGCAAGGACAGAATTCAACAACTTTTTCATCATTTTTGTTTCCATGTAATTCCCAAAAATCTAATTAAATGTGTTAAAATATTTTATTCTTGCCTTGTTCGTTTAAAGGAAGTCGTACAGTGGAATTTTCCTCCGCCTTCTGCCGTGCATTTTCCTTGTCCTCCTCTGTCCATTGCACATGATCCCTAACATGAAAAACATTACTAAAGCAACTCCTGAATGTTAATATATCAATTTAACTATAATGACTCACAATTTAATTTGTTATAATTAGCTTTAATGTCATGAAATCCTGTGACCTATATTTTAGATTGTATATTATTATATATTATAGTATATTATTAGTATACTGGTGGTGGTCAGAGGGCCCGGTGGCACCAGTGTCCGGCAGCCTCGCCTCTGTCATGCGCCCCAGGGCAGCTGTGGCTACAATGTTGTTTGCCATCACCAGTGTGTGAATGTGTGTATGAATGACTGAATGTAGTGTGAAGCGCTTTGGGGTCCTTAGGGACTAAGTAAAGCGCTATACAAATGCAGGCCATTTACCATTATATATAACACATATACAATATACAAGCTACATGGTGTCTTCTTATTATGTGGAATAATAAACGCAACTTTTACACATATTCATTAAAGTCGCATCACTTACCACATGTTGTGCTTGAAGATCTCATCAGGACTGGTCAGAATCCGTGAACCCAGTGGAGCTGAAGGTCTACTGTCACTGCTCTTTAACCTCATAGAGAATCTGATGAAAACTGCAGCCACTTTGGCTACAGAGAACCTCTTCACTTTATTCATTTACTCTGTAAAAGTGCACATAGGTTTAAATACATACAACAATCCCTGCCTAAAAAGACTAGTGGAAGCAATATCTATGTCATGCAGGGGAGGGATACTAGCATCGAAGGACGCTGAAGATGGAGCTGACACAAAGGAAGACCACAAAGAAGACTGATAATGTAGTGAAGGAGGAAATGCACAGGGTTGCTGTTACAGAAGAGAATACTAAGGATAGGGTGAGATGGAGACAAATGATCTGCTGTCGTGACCCCTAAAGACACCATCCAAATGTCTATTTAATGTTAATACATACATGTAAATAAAATAACAGAATACGATAAACTCTTCTTTTGCCCTGAAAGCTGGGAAATGTCCTGAAAATAGAAAATGCATGCATTTTGGTTTTTTTTAAAAATCCCCAAAGCTAACGAAACTAAAATGAGCTCAAAGTCGTAGAATAGTAAAAGAAAACAAAAGTCAAGAATACATAAACATTTAAATACAATGCAACGAAATCCTTAAAAAAGAACCTAGTATAATACGTTAGCGTGACTCTTTAAAGTACATTAGCTCAAATTTAATACAGGAAAAACAAAACAGAAATAAAATAAATAAATGATTAAATACACATACACACAGAGAAATATGTTTAGCTAACACCGCTCAAATGCTTAAAAAAAGCTATATAGTTTGAATAATAATTCCTAAAATATAGAATCGGACTATTACTGCAAATAAAAACGGAAACTAAAGGATGCAGCTGATTTTTAAGTGTATCTCTGGTCAGGGTACGTGCAGACGAATGGGTGCGCTACAGCGGGACAGCGAGTGCGCTATTGTGCCGTAGAAGAAGACGCGTGTGAAAACATGGAGAGGGATGGGGTGCTAATAGAGTTAGCGGCTAACTAACAACACAACCCCAGTCGACAGGCGAAAGCAATGCTCGCCAACTTAACCCTAACAATTATATTTAACCCTCCATGCAACCTCCGAGCAGTTCCTCTGGGTCATATAGTAAACAAAACTTTTGGACGAAGTTGGCGACATGTCGAGGTTCCTTAGCTCACGCTAACCTAAGCTAGCTGTTAACTTTTCATGTTAGTCATTGGACGTGTGAGGTCGCGACGGCGTTGAAAACATGAAGTCTAGAAAACAGCTGTAGCGTGCTGGACTACAAAACCATACGGTGCTTACCTCGCTCTGGGTGGGCTGTTGTGGTCACTTCAGTCAGTCGATCTAGTCATGCTGCTAGCAGCCCCCAGTAGGAAAACGTACCACCTGCAGATGGCGCCACAGCAGAGAAAGGGGAGCGCTAACGCAGCTGAACTGCTGAGCCGGAGGAGCACGGGTCTTGGGAATACTAGGACTTTAATCAGACATAATTTGAAGATCCTGAGAGGTATTCTCCTTCAGGTAATGTTACAGTTTGTAGTGTTACTGCTTTCAGTTGGTGTTTTCCCATATTAATTATTGTTGCCATATTGTAGGAAAACCGGACTTTCACGAAAGTATGGAGCAAGACCTCAAAATCCACAGTAATGTACGAAAATTGCAAACTATACTTTGAAAACTACCAGCACTGCTACAGCTGGTGAGTATGGGGTCCTAACTTTAATTAGCTTCAGTTTTTAAACACGTATACATGCCAAAATATACACAGGACTATTTTGGTACGTTAAAGTAATCCTCCACTGGTCATATACACTATTAAAAATGAGTTGTTAAAAATCTACCTATACAAAATATTTTTTTTTAATATGAAGTGTTCATATTACACTGGCCTGTAATATAAATTTATTTGGCACCCACTTAAGAGATATAGCCAGAGCCAAATGAAAATCATCACCTCTTTAATCACTTATGTAATGGATATATAATGTTTTAAAGCTTTTACTTGAGTGTATTAAATATTATTGTCTGTAGTGAGAGTAGGGATCAGGTGAAAGAGCCTGGAAAGGTTGAGGTATGCTCTGGAGAGAAGAGGAATGCAAATCAGAATACATGCGTGTGAATGAAAGGGAGATGGGTGTAACAGCGTAGCAAGTTGATGAGTTTTTAAAAAAAAATAAAATGCGGAAAACCATTTAAAGCAGTGGAAGATATTGAATATTTTTTGTCTTATCTTATCTGGCAGGGAAAAGTATAGATGTCTGATGAATAACGTGAAAACAGGTGGGCCATGATATTTAATGTAAATGTGTACAATTAAAATAAAACCCATTGTGTCATTTTAACTTCGTCAGAAATTGTTGCTTTTGCGAAACAGTGATGTAGGATACAGAGGAGCAGATGATCTAAGGAGCTTTAATTGAAGTAGGAAAGTGTTGTGTATGCCCAATAACACTGACAAGCTGCTTATGTTTTATATTTTGTATATGTGTTTCAGTGTTCATGTTGAGCCTCAGATTTTGTACAAACTGCCAACGAGGTCCAAACAGGAGAAAATTGAAGATACATTGATGTGTCACAGCCCAGTTGTAAGTAAACATTAATAAACTGGGTGTTGCTCAGATAGAAAATTTCAGACTGTTGTGTTACCTCTTTTTTTTTTTTTTGTTCTCATCCAAAGGAAAAATCCTTACCTTCTCCATCTGATCATAAACCAAGCCTCTTGGCTTTGACGGCCAATAACTGGCTAATTCGCCTTTCAGCTGAAACGGGAGAAGAACTGCAGAGAGTTTACCTCTCTCCAAACTATAAGTTCAGGTATCTCTACGGTTCTGATTTCAGTGTCCTTTGAGTGGAAAGTATTTTTAGATTTGGTTCATTTTAAAGCCATTTTAGTTTTATAGCTTGTTGTTATCTTGTAGATATCTTGGCTGGGATGTTTCTCAAGAGACATTTTATGTTAAATCTGTTCAAAACAAGGAAACACCTTTAGCCAGACAGGTAAAGTGAATACATGTATTTAAAGTATTTGTGTCTTGTAAGAGAAAGTCAATGATAAGTTAATGTTATATTTAAATTAAACATAGCTGTCACTAGCTATACGTGACTCTTGTTATCATTTCATTTTTTATATTCTTTATATTTAAGGATTATTCTTTTTTCATCTTGTGGTTGTTGGTTTCAAATCAGAAGGTTGTTGTTGTTATTATTACTATTATTATTATTAGTAGTAGTAGTAGTAGTAATTTATTGTTTGTGCAACTAGAAAGTTTATTAATTATTTATTTTTCTGTAAGTCCTATAAAAATGAAGAGAGGAGATGGAGACGTGACCTTTTTTCTGATTTATCCCACAGGCAGGTATCACTCAGAATACAGTGATGCACATCGCTATTTTTCACGTTTTCCCATTGGAAGTTATTGGTGTTATGGAGATCAATAAAAAAGTAAGTTTTTTGTTTGTTTGCTTGTTTTTTTAAATACAGTTTACATTTTTTCAAATGTACATTTTTTTGGAGGTTTTTTCATTTAAAGGTTTTTTGTTTTGTTTTTCTTGTAGGTGTTTGGAAATGGTGTCATAGGTGCTGATCTGGTTCAAGGTGTCCTTGCACTGTATTACAGCAATAAGTCAGTGAAAATGTACAGCTTCGAGCACATTGTCCAAAGAGTAAGTCTGTGTTTATTTAGACATTAGTGAATGCATCAGAATTTGCATCAGGGGCGATCGTGGCTCAAGAGTGGGGAGTTCGCCTTGTAATCGGAAGGTTGCTGATTCGAGCCCCGGCTTGGACAGTCTCGGTCGTTGTGTCCTTGGGCAAGACACTTCACCCTTTGCCTACTGCCTACGCTTTGGGGTCCTTTAGGACTAGTAAAGCGCTTTACAAATACAGGCCATTTACCAATTTGATGTGATTTTTTTTAATAGAAAGTGTTTTATTATCATTCTGCTTAGCTTGCTTCTTACGTCTTTGGGATGTAAGAACATGATGAACATTTTCTTTGTTTTCAGTACCTGACAGAGAAGCTAACACTTGGAAAGCAGAGTCCTCTTCTTGGTGGCAAAACAGTCGGAGATGCACAGTTTGGTATCCCGTTAAATATTCAAATCACAGGTTGGTTTTTTTTTTTTTTTTAAGAACCAGTGGTATATGTGCTTAAAGTTGAGTACATGCATAGCTTCAAATAACTAATAAAGCCATTTTTGTGAGGCAGCTAATATGAAGAAAGTTGTCTTAAATCGAGCTGTAAGGGACCTGAAATGACTTCAAGGCTGTGAACTGTGAATCATGTAAAATATGGTGCTTGATATGAACATGATATTAAACATATTTGGTTCTGTTTATTAACATCCCTATTTGCCGCAGCAGCTTTCTTCTGCTGCTGTTCCAGGGGTCACAGAGTGATAGCCACTCTAATCAAGAATGTTTTGCTTCACAAAGCGAGTATAATGTTTGTTTTTCCTTTCTCATTGCACAGATTGCCCTCCTGTACTTTTCAAGGTCTCTTGTGCTGAAAACAGTGTTCAGATTGGAGGAAACCCATGGCACTACATTTACACACCGCCTCGTAAAAAAGACGAGGGGACCTACCACATCTGCTCACTCAAGGACGGCACTATGGTATATTTAAAATTCCTCAACTATAAATTTACCTCATTATTACCTTTTAGTTATGGTTGTACTTTGAGTAAAACATGACAGTAATAAGTCAGTTTGTGGTAGAATGAGCTGTTGCTAAATTTGTCAGACCCTGGTGAGTTGTCATTGTAAGAAGGGCTCCAAATGTTTTTGACAGTCTTCCTATTCAGTCAGTGGACAGAGCAGGAGCAAACTAAACCTGTAATCACCTCACAATACTACCTTTGTGCTGATCTCTAAACTCTGCCTTCTCTCCCATTGAGAAGCCATGACATTGTATCAGATTATTTTCACATAATCTCTCCACTGAGTTGTTCATGTGGAAAATACCACACATACTTAAATAGAAAACAGGAGAATCAAAGGGGGGGTATAACACTCTTTATACAGGGAGTGCAGAATTATTAGGCAAATGAGTATTTTGTCCACATCCTCTTCATGCATGTTGTCTTACTCCAAGCTGTATAGGCTCGAAAGCCTACTACCAATTAAGCATATTAGGTGATGTGCATCTCTGTAATGAGAAGGGGTGTGGTCTAATGACATCAACACCCTATATCAGGTGTGCATAATTATTAGGCAACGTCCTTTCCTTTGGCAAAATGGGTCAAAAGAAGGACTTGACAGGCTCAGAAAAGTCAAAAATAGTGAGATATCTTGCAGAGGGATGCAGCAGTCTCAAAATTGCAAAGCTTCTGAAGCGTGATCATCGAACAATCAAGCGTTTCATTCAAAATAGTCAACAGGGTCGCAAGAAGCGTGTGGAAAAACCAAGGCACAAAATAACTGCCCATGAACTGAGAAAAGTCAAGCGTGCAGCTGCCAAGATGCCACTTGCCACCAGTTTGGCCATATTTCAGAGCTGCAACATCACTGGAGTGCCCAAAAGCACAAGGTGTGCAATACTCAGAGACATGGCCAAGGTAAGAAAGGCTGAAAGACGACCACCACTGAACAAGACACACAAGCTGAAACGTCAAGACTGGGCCAAGAAATATCTCAAGACTGGTTTTTCTAAGGTTTTATGGATCGATGAAATGAGAGTGAGTCTTGATGGGCCAGATGGATGGGCCCGTGGCTGGATTGGTAAAGGGCAGAGAGCTCCAGTCCGACTCAGACGCCAGCAAGGTGGAGGTGGAGTACTGGTTTGGGCTGGTATCATCAAAGATGAGCTTGTGGGGCCTTTTCGGGTTGAGGATGGAGTCAAGCTCAACTCCCAGTCCTACTGCCAGTTTCTGGAAGACACCTTCTTCAAGCAGTGGTACAGGAAGAAGTCTGCATCCTTCAAGAAAAACATGATTTTCATGCAGGACAATGCTCCATCACACGCGTCCAAGTACTCCACAGCGTGGCTGGCAAGAAAGGGTATAAAAGAAGAAAAGCTAATGACATGGCCACCTTGTTCACCTGATCTGAACCCCATTGAGAACCTGTGGTCCATCATCAAATGTGAGATTTACAAGGAGGGAAAACAATACACCTCTCTGAACAGTGTCTGGGAGGCTGTGGTTGCTGCTGCACGCAATGTTGATGGTGAACAGATCAAAACACTGACAGAATCCATGGATGGCAGGCTTTTGAGTGTCCTTGCAAAGAAAGGTGGCTATATTGGTCGCTGATTTGTTTTTGTTTTGTTTTTGAATGTCAGAAATGTATATTTGTGAATGTGGAGATGTTATATTGGTTTCACTGGTAAAAATAAATAATTGAAATGGGTATATATTTGTTTTTTTGTTAAGTTGCCTAATAATTATGCACAGTAATAGTCACCTGCACACACAGATATCCCCCTAAAATAGCTAAAACTAAAAACAAACTAAAAACTACTTCCAAAAACATTCAGCTTTGATATTAATGAGTTTTTTGGGTTCATTGAGAACATGGTTGTTGTTCAATAATAAAATTATTCCTTAAAAATACAACTTGCCTAATAATTCTGCACTCCCTGTAGTATGAAGTGGAATGGATATCAGATTGTCAGTTGGTAAAGATAAGGGAGGTTTCCAGTTCCAGTTCAGCCTCCAAAATGTAGTTTAGGCTACGTCCATACGTATAATGGTATCTTTGAAAACAGAGATTTTCTTCTTCTTTTTTTAATCCTGTCCACACGTGCAGTTTTAAAAAAATATCTCCCTTCACATGGAAACTCTAAAGGCCAAATGTTAGCCAATCAGAAATTTAGAAGCCTGGGAGGGAAAGACTAAACAGGGTTTTGTAACCTCACAAAACCTTAAGTAGTTCTGAAAAGTTTTTGTTTCTCTGGAAAGGCAGATAATTGTGTTACTTTTCAAGGGACATTTTCAAGTGCCTTCATCATTTCAAATGTTAATAACTAAAGACAGTATTTTGGCTGTTCTGTAGACGGGGTTCGTATAGGTGCTTGGAATCCTTTAATTTTAATATAGACTTTTCAAGGTTTGAAAAGTGCTTGAATTTCAGATGTGGTGCTTAAATGTGCATGAAACTGTATTAATTTCACCACAAATAACTATCTGACCGAATAGTTTTCTTATCAGATAAAGAAATAAAATGAGTCTAAAAGCAAAATTTCTCCACCTGGACTGCCTTGCATACGGTGGCCCCTAGAGACAAAGCACGTACAAAATCCAAAACACTTACAAAATCCAAAACACATGAAAACTCCAAAGCACAAACAAGTGCTGTTTGGCCCCCAGGGGTTTTCTGAGTGAAAATTTTCTGCTCGAAAATTAAATGACCAAAAAACTGGAGTATTTCTCTGCAATTACAAACTCTGTGTAAACAGTATTGGTGTCAAATAAAATCAAAATAAAGCTAACACTTGTGAGATGTCATCAGAGATGTGAATAATACTGCGGATGTTACTATGTCAAAGTTGCTGTGACTCAAACATAGAAAAATTTGATTTGTTTTTTTTTTTTTTTTTTTTTTTTTTATATCCCTTGCCTAATTTTAAAGTATTTTATAGCATATAACACCTTTGAAAATATTCTTTGGTTCCCATTTAACTCCAGAAAATCATAAATCAAAATATGGATATTACCTGTCCACAGATTCATGGTGCAGTAACTGCCTGGTGTCTTTGCTCTTTGTTTGGTGTTTGTAGACATGGTTTACATGAGCTTTTAGCTGAGATTCAGAGGTTTCTGTGGACACTACTCATGTCAGCACTTATACAGTGGGGCAAAAAAGTATTTAGTCAGCCACCGATTGTGCAAGTTCCCCCACCTAAAATGATAACAGAGGTCAGTAATTTGCACCAGAGGTACACTTCAACTGTGAGAGACAGAATGTGAAAAAAAAAATCCATTTTTACAAACCAATTCTGGTTCATCAGTTTCACTCAACAATCGGCCATGTGCGTATGAAAACAAAGGCACTGCGCATGCGCGTTTTACTCCCATTCTATCGCGATATTTCATTTTCCTATCGTTGCCTAACATTATACCGGTATTACCGTGAACGGTATAATATGGCCCAGCCCTAGTTCTGGGATCTTTGCTCACCGTTCTCATGATCATCTTGACCCCACGGGATGAGATCTTGCGTGGAGCCCCAGATCGAGGGAGATTATCAGTGGTCTTGTATGTTTTCCATTTTCTGATGATTGCTCCCACAGTTGATTTTTTCACACCAAGCTGCTTGCCTATTGTAGATTCACTCTTCCCAGTCTGGTGCAGGTCTACAATACTTTTGCTGGTGTCCCTCGAAAGCTCTTTGGTCTTGGCCATGGCGGAGTTTGGAGTCTGACTGTTTGAGGCTGTGGACAGGTGTCTTTTATACAGATGATGAGTTCAAACAGGTGCCATTCATACACGTAACGAGTGGGGGACAGAAAAGCTTCTTACAGAAGACGTTACAGGTCTGTGAGAGCCAGAGATTTTCCTTGTTTGAGGTGACCAAATACTTATTTTCCACCCTAATTTACGAATAAATTCTTTACAGATCCTACCATGTGGATTCATGGATTTTTTTTTTTCACATTCTGTCTCTCACAGTTGAAGTGTACCTCTGGTGCAAATTACTGACCTCTGTCATCATTTTAAGTGGGAGAACTTGCACAATCGGTGGCTGACTAAATACTTTTTTGCCCCA
The DNA here is from genome assembly GCF_964374335.1 of Astatotilapia calliptera. Lineage (NCBI taxonomy): Eukaryota > Metazoa > Chordata > Actinopteri > Cichliformes > Cichlidae > Astatotilapia > Astatotilapia calliptera. The sequence goes on along the minus strand of NC_137437.1, from coordinate 20,746,753 downwards.
CTGTATTTCTGACCTCGTGTTATAATCGATTAAACGTGGTCTCCTCTCTTTTGCCCCCATTTTTGATGTTGTGGGTTCAATGATCAGGCATGACATTCTCATAATAAATCAGATAAAATACTGCAAATAATTAATCCTGCATTTGTGTGATTGAAATGTGTGTGCAGTGACACTGTTTTAAAGATTTGGCCTAAATAATTCTGGAGTGAATGAGCCTAAACATGATGACCGGACTAGTGACACCATATCACCTGTGACACTCACACACGCACGTATGACTTTGCCAGTTTCAGCTGAAACAATTTCAGTGTTTAGAACCATGTTCCAGAGTTTTTAGTTCACCGTTCATGAGGTTTCAAGAAGAAAATGAAAGACAGATCTGAATGTTTGAAAGTGTTTTGGAAAAACTCTGTAAAGAATAGATGAACAATACTCAAAGGATAAATTCAACTGTTTTATTTTGTTAGATAAGTTGAAAAAAAAGTTAAACAAGCAAGTAAATAACGAAACAAGGTAAAACGAAGTAAGTTCAAAAAGTTAACAAGTAAATAACGAAACAAGGTTAAATGAAGTAAGAGAAAAAAGTTAACAAGTAAATAACGAAACAAGGTAAAACGAAGTAAGTTCAAAAAGTTAACAAGTAAATAAAGAAACAAGGTAAAACGAAGTAAGTTCAAAAAGTTAACAAGTAAATAACGAAACAAGGTTAAATGAAGTAAGAGAAAAAAGTTAACAAGTAAATAAAGAAACAAGGTTAAATGAAGTAAGAGAAAAAAGTTAACAAGTAAATAACGAAACAAGGTAAAACGAAGTAAGTTCAAAAAGTTAACAAGTAAATAAAGAAACAAGGTTAAATGAAGTAAGAGAAAAAAGTTAACAAGTAAATAAAGAAACAAGGTTAAATGAGGTAAGTTCAAAAAGTTAACAAGTAAATAACGAAACAAGGTTAAATGAAGTAAGAGAAAAAAGTTAACAAGTAAATAACGAAACAAGGTAAAACGAAGTAAGTTCAAAAAGTTAACAAGTAAATAAAGAAACAAGGTTAAATGAAGTAAGAGAAAAAAGTTAACAAGTAAATAAAGAAACAAGGTTAAATGAGGTAAGTTCAAAAAGTTAAACAAGTAAATAACGAAACAAGGTTAAATGAAGTAAGAGAAAAAGTTAACAAGTAAATAACGAAACAAGGTTAAATGAGGTAAGAGCAAAAAGTTAACAAGTAAATAACGAAACAAGGTTAAATAAGGTAAGTTCAAAAAGTTAACAAGTAAATAACGAAACAAGGTTAAATGAAGTAAGAGAAAAAGTTAACAAGTAAATAAAGAAACAAGGTTAAATGAAGTAAGAGCAAAAAGTTAACAAGTAAATAACGAAACAAGGTAGAGGTGAGAAAACCCCAACAATCCCCTCTGAGCAAGCACTAGGCGACAGTGGGGAGGAAAAACTGCCTTTAAACGGGCAGAAACCTCCGGCAGAACCAGGCTCAGGAGGGGGCAGTCAACTGCCGGGACTGGTTGGGGGGTGAACAGAGGTGGAGCAAGACGAGGCTACATCAGTTGAAGAAGCAGTATTGTCCCTCTACCGGAAAAAGCTGAAGAATCTTTTCTTCTTTTTCATGGACTTTTCCACGAGCGCCTTTTTGTCCAGGATGAGGGTTCTCAACTCCTCGATGGTTTCTGTGTTTTGCCTCTCTAGTTTCTTGCATGTTTGTTCCACCTGTTCTAATGTTGCTTGTGTTTCTTTAAGCTTTTCTTTGAGGTCTTTGGATGTTGCCTCCTGTGTCAGCTTTGCCTTCTGCAGGTCTGCATTTCTCACTTGATCTTCTTTGTGCAGGCCTTCTAGCTGCTCATTTCTTTTCTGGATATTGCGGAGCGTACACTGCAGGTCCTCATGCGTTTTGTCTTGTTTTTGCTTTTGGGCCTGCATTTCTGTGTTTTCCCGCTTCAAGTTGTTGAATTCCAACAATATCCCCTTAATGAGCTCTGAGTTGTTTTTGGCCATGTGATCAATCTTTTTCTGCATGTGTGAGCATCGTTTTTCTAGTGTTTCCTTTTCTCCCTCCAGCTCACTTGTTTTGACCTTCAGTTCATCACAGAATCCTTGCAACTTTTGATTTTTACTCTCAAAGTCCTTGATAATGCACTTTTCTTCTGGCAGTCTTTCTTTCTGTTGCTCTTTCTCTTGAAGGAGGTCTTTATTTTGGACCAATGTTTGTTCCAACTCTGCCTTCACCATTCTGTACTTTTCCTGCATGCCTTGGAGCTCGCGCTGCAGGTCTTTTTGCTTTGTGTCCTGTTGTTCCTTCTGTTGGAGGACTTCTTTATTTTTTTTTTCAGCTTCATCAAGCTTTCTTTGGAGCAGGTGATTCATTTGGTCCATGTATTGCAGATCCCACTCCATTTTATCAATCGTGGCTTTCCTGCCTTGAAGCTGCTCGGACATTTCTTTAACTTCAGCGCTCTTTTTCTTGTTTTCTTTGATGAGGGATACAATCTGCTCTCTGGCTTGAGCAAACTTGATCCCCCAGCCCTCATTAATAATGTTGATGTCGGGCTGGCGCTGTAGTGTTTCTTCCAGGTGTTTGTTTTGTGCTTCCATCTGTAAGCACTCCTTCTCCAGGTGACGTTTTTCTTCTTCAATTTGTCGAATTTTGTTCTGGAGATGGTTGTTTTCATTCCTACTCTCCTGTAATGCCCTTTGGATGGATAAGAGGCCATTTGGAGAAATTGGCCGGCCACGCGTGGAAGGAGAGGCGGCGAAATCTTTTTGTCTTGGTTGCCGTAATCTTGGATACATGTTGGCGTTTGTATCCGATGACTCTGAGAGGTTTCCAAATTTTTCTGTAGTGAACGTTTGAAGGCTGCAAACACAAAGGCTGCGAAGAAACGAACTGAAAATTGCTGTTTCTCACCCCTATTTATAGAAAAACTTCAAAGGATCCTTGTGACATCCTTGTGACATCCTTGTGACATCATCACTCCTAAGCCAATCAGATTGTCACATGACATTTTGGAATGTGGAATGGGGATATGTTTTTTTTTAAACACTTTTCAAATGTAACTTAATATTTAAGTGTTTCTTACTTGACCCGCTTAGTCGATTAAAAAGTTAATTGCCACGAACACCCCTAATGTTATATAACAGACCACAGAAAAAAGACAGGTTTTTTTCTACGTGACAGAGCTATAATAAATGTTTTGTTTTTTTTAATTATCCTACTTTTTCTAAAAGGGAACATTATTTAAAGAATATGTATTTAATTAAAAACTCTGTATTCATCTAAAGGGTATACCAAGAAGGGTGAGCTTCCTGCTTGAAAAGGAAATGACCAAAATAAATGTATTTCTCTGCAATTACAAACTCTGTGTAAACAGTCTTGGTGTCAAAATAAAGCTAACACTGGTGAGATGTCATCAGAGCTGTAAATATTACTGCAGATGTTACTATGTCAAAGTTACTGTGACTCAAACATAGAAAAAATGATTTTTTATTTCCCTCACCTAATTTTTAAAAGTATTTTATAGCATATAACACGTTTGAAAATATGCTTCGGTTCACATTTAACTCCAGAAAATCATAAATCAAAATATGGATATTACCTGTCCACAGATTCATGGTGCAGTAACTGCTCTTTTAACTGTCTGGTGTCTTTGCTTTGTTTGGTGTTTGTAGACATGGTTTGCATGAGTTTTTAGCTGAGATTCAGAGGTTTCTGTGGACACTACTCATGTCAGCACTTATATTTCTGACCTCGTGTTATAATCGATTAAACGTGGTCTCCTCCCTTTTGCCCCCATTTTTGATGTTGTGGGCGCAAATGATCAGGCGTGACATTCTCATAATAAATCAGATAAAATACTGCAAAGAATTAATCCTGCATTTGTGTGATTGAAATGTCTGTGCAGTGACACTGTTTTAAAGATTTGGCCTAAATAATTCTGGAGTGAATGAGGCTAAACATGATGACCGGACTAGTGACACCATATCACCTGTGACACACACACGCACGTATGACTTTGCCAGTTTCAGCTGAAACAATTTCAGTGTTTAGAACCATGTTCCAGAGTTTTTAGTTCACCGTTCATGAGGTTTCAAGAAGAAAATGAAAGACAGATCTGAATGTTTGAAAGTGTTTTGGAAAAACTCTGTAAAGAATAGATGAACAATACTCAAAGGATAAATTCAACTGTTTTATTTTGTTAGATAAGTTGAAAAAAAAAGTTAAACAAGCAAGTAAATAACGAAACAAGGTAAAACGAAGTAAGTTCAAAAAGTTAACAAGTAAATAACGAAACAAGGTTAAATGAGGTAAGTTCAAAAAGTTAACAAGTAAATAACGAAACAAGGTTAAATGAGGTAAGAGCAAAAAGTTAACAAGTAAATAACGAAACAAGGTTAAATGAGGTAAGTTCAAAAAGTTAACAAGTAAATAACGAAACAAGGTTAAATGAAGTAAGAGCAAAAAGTTAACAAGTAAATAACGAAACAAGGTTAAATGAGGTAAGTTCAAAAAGTTAACAAGTAAATAACGAAACAAGGTAGAGGAGAGAAAACCCCAACAATCCCCTCTGAGCAAGCACTAGGCGACAGTGGGGAGGAAAAACTGCCTTTAAACGGGCAGAAACCTCCGGCAGAACCAGGCTCAGGAGGGGGCAGTCAACTGCCGGGACTGGTTGGGGGGTGAACAGAGGTGGAGCAAGACGAGGCTACATCAGTTGAAGAAGCAGTATTGTCCCTCTACCGGAAAAAGCTGAAGAATCTTTTCTTCTTTTTCATGGACTTTTCCACGAGCGCCTTTTTGTCCAGGATGAGGGTTCTCAACTCCTCAATGGTTTCTGTGTTTTGCCTCTCAAGTTTCTTGCATGTTTGTTCCACCTGTTCTAATGTTGCTTGTGTTTCTTCAAGCTTTTCTTTGAGGTCTTTGGATGTTGCCTCCTGTGTCAGCTTTGCCTTCTGCAGGTCTGCATTTCTCACTTGATCTTCTTTGTGCAGGCCTTCTAGCTGCTCATTTCTTTTCTGGATATCGCGGAGCGTACACTGCAGGTCCTCATGCGTTTTGTCTTGTTTTTGCTTTTGGGCCTGCATTTCTGTGTTTTCCCGCTTCAAGTTGTTGAATTCCAACAATATCCCCTTAATGAGCTCTGAGTTGTTTTTGGCCATGTGATCAATCTTTTTCTGCATGTGTGAGCATCGTTTTTCTAGTGTTTCCTTTTCTCCCTCCAGCTCACTTGTTTTGACCTTCAGTTCATCACAGAATCCTTGCAACTTTTGATTTTTACTCTCAAAGTCCTTGATAATGCACTTTTCTTCTGGCAGTCTTTCTTTCTGTTGCTCTTTCTCTTGAAGGAGGTCTTTATTTTGGACCAATGTTTGTTCCAACTCTGCCTTCACCATTCTGTACTTTTCCTGCATGCCTTGGAGCTCACGCTGCAGGTCTTTTTGCTTTGTGTCCTGTTGTTCCTTCTGTTGGAGGACTTCTTTATTTTTTTCTTCAGCTTCATCAAGCTTTCTTTGGAGCAGGTGATTCATTTGGTCCATGTATTGCAGATCCCACTCCATTTTATCAATCGTCGCTTTCCTGCCTTGAAGCTGCTCGGACATTTCTTTAACTTCAGCGCTCTTTTTCTTGTTTTCTTTGATGAGGGATACAATCTGCTCTCTGGCTTGAGCAAACTTGATCCCCCAGCCCTCATTAATAATGTTGATGTCGGGCTGGCGCTGTAGTGTTTCTTCCAGGTGTTTGTTTTGTGCTTCCATCTGTAAGCACTTCTTCTCCAGGTGACGTTTTTCTTCTTCAATTTGTCGAATTTTGTTCTGGAGATGGTTGTTTTCATTCCTACTCTCCTGTAATGCCCTTTGGATGGATAAGAGGCCATTTGGAGAAATTGGCCGGCCACGCGTGGAAGGAGAGGCGGCGAAATCTTTTTGTCTTGGTTGCCGTAATCTTGGATACATGTTGGCGTTTGTATCCGATGACTCTGAGAGGTTTCCAAATTTTTCTGTAGTGAACGTTTGAAGGCTGCAAACACAAAGGCTGCGAAGAAACGAACTGAAAATTGCTGTTTCTCACCCCTATTTATAGAAAAACTTCAAAGGATCCTTGTGACATCCTTGTGACATCCTTGTGACATCCTTGTGACATCATCACTCCTAAGCCAATCAGATTGTCACATGACATTTTGGAATGTGGAATGGGGATATGTTTTTTTTTAAACACTTTTCAAATGTAACTTAATATTTAAGTGTTTCTTACTTGACCCGCTTAGTCGATTAAAAAGTTAATTGCCACGAACACCCCTAATGTTATATAACAGACCACAGAAAAAGGACAGGTTTTTTTCTACGTGACAGAGCTATAATAAATGTTTTGGTTTTTTTAATTATCCTACTTTTTCTAAAAGGGAACATTATTTAAAGAATATGTATTTAATTAAAAACTCTGTATTCATCTAAAGGGTATACCAAGGAGGGTGAGCTTCCTGCTTGAAAAGGAAATGACCAAAATAAATGTATTTCTCTGCAATTACAAACTCTGTGTAAACAGTCTTGGTGTCAAAATAAAGCTAACACTGGTGAGATGTCATCAGAGCTGTAAATATTACTGCAGATGTTACTATGTCAAAGTTACTGTGACTCAAACATAGAAAAAATGATTTTTTATTTCCCTCACCTAATTTTTAAAAGTATTTTATAGCATATAACACGTTTGAAAATATGCTTCGGTTCACATTTAACTCCAGAAAATCATAAATCAAAATATGGATATTACCTGTCCACAGATTCATGGTGCAGTAACTGCTCTTTTAACTGTCTGGTGTCTTTGCTTTGTTTGGTGTTTGTAGACATGGTTTACATGAGCTTTTAGCTGAGATTCAGAGGTTTCTGTGGACACTACTCATGTCAGCACTTATATTTCTGACCTCGTGTTATAATCGATTAAACGTGATCTCCTCCCTTTTGCCCCCATTTTTGATGTTGTGGGCGCAAATGATCAGGCGTGACATTCTCATAATAAATCAGATAAAATACTGCAAAGAATTAATCCTGCATTTGTGTGATTGAAATGTCTGTGCAGTGACACTGTTTTAAAGATTTGGCCTAAATAATTCTGGAGTGAATGAGGCTAAACATGATGACCGGACTAGTGACACCATATCACCTGTGACACTCACACACGCACGTATGACTTTGCCAGTTTCAGCTGAAACAATTTCAGTGTTTAGAACCATGTTCCAGAGTTTTTAGTTCACCGTTCATGAGGTTTCAAGAAGAAAATGAAAGACAGATCTGAATGTTTGAAAGTGTTTTGGAAAAACTCTGTAAAGAATAGATGAACAATACTCAAAGGATAAATTCAACTGTTTTATTTTGTTAGATAAGTTGAAAAAAAAAGTTAAACAAGCAAGTAAATAACGAAACAAGGTAAAACGAAGTAAGTTCAAAAAGTTAACAAGTAAATAACGAAACAAGGTTAAATGAGGTAAGTTCAAAAAGTTAACAAGTAAATAACGAAACAAGGTTAAATGAGGTAAGAGCAAAAAGTTAACAAGTAAATAACGAAACAAGGTTAAATGAGGTAAGTTCAAAAAGTTAACAAGTAAATAACGAAACAAGGTTAAATGAAGTAAGAGCAAAAAGTTAACAAGTAAATAACGAAACAAGGTTAAATGAGGTAAGTTCAAAAAGTTAACAAGTAAATAACGAAACAAGGTAGAGGAGAGAAAACCCCAACAATCCCCTCTGAGCAAGCACTAGGCGACAGTGGGGAGGAAAAACTGCCTTTAAACGGGCAGAAACCTCCGGCAGAACCAGGCTCAGGAGGGGGCAGTCAACTGCCGGGACTGGTTGGGGGGTGAACAGAGGTGGAGCAAGACGAGGCTACATCAGTTGAAGAAGCAGTATTGTCCCTCTACCGGAAAAAGCTGAAGAATCTTTTCTTCTTTTTCATGGACTTTTCCACGAGCGCCTTTTTGTCCAGGATGAGGGTTCTCAACTCCTCGATGGTTTCTGTGTTTTGCCTCTCAAGTTTCTTGCATGTTTGTTCCACCTGTTCTAATGTTGCTTGTGTTTCTTCAAGCTTTTCTTTGAGGTCTTTGGATGTTGCCTCCTGTGTCAGCTTTGCCTTCTGCAGGTCTGCATTTCTCACTTGATCTTCTTTGTGCAGGCCTTCTAGCTGCTCATTTCTTTTCTGGATATCGCGGAGCGTACACTGCAGGTCCTCATGCGTTTTGTCTTGTTTTTGCTTTTGGGCCTGCATTTCTGTGTTTTCCCGCTTCAAGTTGTTGAATTCCAACAATATCCCCTTAATGAGCTCTGAGTTGTTTTTGGCCATGTGATCAATCTTTTTCTGCATGTGTGAGCATCGTTTTTCTAGTGTTTCCTTTTCTCCCTCCAGCTCACTTGTTTTGACCTTCAGTTCATCACAGAATCCTTGCAACTTTTGATTTTTACTCTCAAAGTCCTTGATAATGCACTTTTCTTCTGGCAGTCTTTCTTTCTGTTGCTCTTTCTCTTGAAGGAGGTCTTTATTTTGGACCAATGTTTGTTCCAACTCTGCCTTCACCATTCTGTACTTTTCCTGCATGCCTTGGAGCTCGCGCTGCAGGTCTTTTTGCTTTGTGTCCTGTTGTTCCTTCTGTTGGAGGACTTCTTTATTTTTTTTTTCAGCTTCATCAAGCTTTCTTTGGAGCAGGTGATTCATTTGGTCCATGTATTGCAGATCCCACTCCATTTTATCAATCGTCGCTTTCCTGCCTTGAAGCTGCTCGGACATTTCTTTAACTTCAGCGCTCTTTTTCTTGTTTTCTTTGATGAGGGATACAATCTGCTCTCTGGCTTGAGCAAACTTGATCCCCCAGCCCTCATTAATAATGTTGATGTCGGGCTGGCGCTGTAGTGTTTCTTCCAGGTGTTTGTTTTGTGCTTCCATCTGTAAGCACTCCTTCTCCAGGTGACGTTTTTCTTCTTCAATTTGTCGAATTTTGTTCTGGAGATGGTTGTTTTCATTCCTACTCTCCTGTAATGCCCTTTGGATGGATAAGAGGCCATTTGGAGAAATTGGCCGGCCACGCGTGGAAGGAGAGGCGGCGAAATCTTTTTGTCTTGGTTGCCGTAATCTTGGATACATGTTGGCGTTTGTATCCGATGACTCTGAGAGGTTTCCAAATTTTTCTGTAGTGAACGTTTGAAGGCTGCAAACACAAAGGCTGCGAAGAAACGAACTGAAAATTGCTGTTTCTCACCCCTATTTATAGAAAAACTTCAAAGGATCCTTGTGACATCCTTGTGACATCCTTGTGACATCATCACTCCTAAGCCAATCAGATTGTCACATGACATTTTGGAATGTGGAATGGGGATATGTTTTTTTTTAAACACTTTTCAAATGTAACTTAATATTTAAGTGTTTCTTACTTGACCGGCTTAGTTGATTAAAAAGTTAATTGCCACGAACACCCCTAATGTTATATAACAGACCACAGAAAAAAGACAGGTTTTTTTCTACGTGACAGAGCTATAATAAATGTTTTGGTTTTTTTAATTATCCTACTTTTTCTAAAAGGGAACATTATTTAAAGAATATGTATTTAATTAAAAACTCTGTATTCATCTAAAGGGTATACCAAGAAGGGTGAGCTTCCTGCTTGAAAAGGAAATGACCAAAATAAATGTATTTCTCTGCAATTACAAACTCTGTGTAAACAGTCTTGGTGTCAAAATAAAGCTAACACTGGTGAGATGTCATCAGAGCTGTAAATATTACTGCAGATGTTACTATGTCAAAGTTACTGTGACTCAAACATAGAAAAAAAGATTTTTTATTTCCCTCACCTAATTTTTAAAAGTATTTTATAGCATATAACACGTTTGAAAATATGCTTCGGTTCACATTTAACTCCAGAAAATCATAAATCAAAATATGGATATTACCTGTCCACAGATTCATGGTGCAGTAACTGCTCTTTTAACTGTCTGGTGTCTTTGCTTTGTTTGGTGTTTGTAGACATGGTTTACATGAGCTTTTAGCTGAGATTCAGAGGTTTCTGTGGACACTACTCATGTCAGCACTTATATTTCTGACCTCGTGTTATAATCGATTAAACGTGATCTCCTCCCTTTTGCCCCCATTTTTGATGTTGTGGGCGCAAATGATCAGGCGTGACATTCTCATAATAAATCAGATAAAATACTGCAAAGAATTAATCCTGCATTTGTGTGATTGAAATGTGTGTGCAGTGACACTGTTTTAAAGATTTGGCCTAAATAATTCTGGAGTGAATGAGGCTAAACATGATGACCGGACTAGTGACACCATATCACCTGTGACACACACACGCACGTATGACTTTGCCAGTTTCAGCTGAAACAATTTCAGTGTTTAGAACCATGTTCCAGAGTTTTTAGTTCACCGTTCATGAGGTTTCAAGAAGAAAATGAAAGACAGATCTGAATGTTTGAAAGTGTTTTGGAAAAACTCTGTAAAGAATAGATGAACAATACTCAAAGGATAAATTCAACTGTTTTATTTTGTTAGATAAGTTGAAAAAAAAAGTTAAACAAGCAAGTAAATAACGAAACAAGGTAAAACGAAGTAAGTTCAAAAAGTTAACAAGTAAATAACGAAACAAGGTTAAATGAGGTAAGTTCAAAAAGTTAACAAGTAAATAACGAAACAAGGTTAAATGAGGTAAGAGCAAAAAGTTAACAAGTAAATAACGAAACAAGGTTAAATGAGGTAAGTTCAAAAAGTTAACAAGTAAATAACGAAACAAGGTTAAATGAAGTAAGAGCAAAAAGTTAACAAGTAAATAACGAAACAAGGTTAAATGAGGTAAGTTCAAAAAGTTAACAAGTAAATAACGAAACAAGGTAGAGGAGAGAAAACCCCAACAATCCCCTCTGAGCAAGCACTAGGCGACAGTGGGGAGGAAAAACTGCCTTTAAACGGGCAGAAACCTCCGGCAGAACCAGGCTCAGGAGGGGGCAGTCAACTGCCGGGACTGGTTGGGGGGTGAACAGAGGTGGAGCAAGACGAGGCTACATCAGTTGAAGAAGCAGTATTGTCCCTCTACCGGAAAAAGCTGAAGAATCTTTTCTTCTTTTTCATGGACTTTTCCACGAGCGCCTTTTTGTCCAGGATGAGGGTTCTCAACTCCTCGATGGTTTCTGTGTTTTGCCTCTCAAGTTTCTTGCATGTTTGTTCCACCTGTTCTAATGTTGCTTGTGTTTCTTCAAGCTTTTCTTTGAGGTCTTTGGATGTTGCCTCCTGTGTCAGCTTTGCCTTCTGCAGGTCTGCATTTCTCACTTGATCTTCTTTGTGCAGGCCTTCTAGCTGCTCATTTCTTTTCTGGATATCGCGGAGCGTACACTGCAGGTCCTCATGCGTTTTGTCTTGTTTTTGCTTTTGGGCCTGCATTTCTGTGTTTTCCCGCTTCAAGTTGTTGAATTCCAACAATATCCCCTTAATGAGCTCTGAGTTGTTTTTGGCCATGTGATCAATCTTTTTCTGCATGTGTGAGCATCGTTTTTCTAGTGTTTCCTTTTCTCCCTCCAGCTCACTTGTTTTGACCTTCAGTTCATCACAGAATCCTTGCAACTTTTGATTTTTACTCTCAAAGTCCTTGATAATGCACTTTTCTTCTGGCAGTCTTTCTTTCTGTTGCTCTTTCTCTTGAAGGAGGTCTTTATTTTGGACCAATGTTTGTTCCAACTCTGCCTTCACCATTCTGTACTTTTCCTGCATGCCTTGGAGCTCGCGCTGCAGGTCTTTTTGCTTTGTGTCCTGTTGTTCCTTCTGTTGGAGGACTTCTTTATTTTTTTCTTCAGCTTCATCAAGCTTTCTTTGGAGCAGGTGATTCATTTGGTCCATGTATTGCAGATCCCACTCCATTTTATCAATCGTCGCTTTCCTGCCTTGAAGCTGCTCGGACATTTCTTTAACTTCAGCGCTCTTTTTCTTGTTTTCTTTGATGAGGGATACAATCTGCTCTCTGGCTTGAGCAAACTTGATCCCCCAGCCCTCATTAATAATGTTGATGTCGGGCTGGCGCTGTAGTGTTTCTTCCAGGTGTTTGTTTTGTGCTTCCATCTGTAAGCACTTCTTCTCCAGGTGACGTTTTTCTTCTTCAATTTGTCGAATTTTGTTCTGGAGATGGTTGTTTTCATTCCTACTCTCCTGTAATGCCCTTTGGATGGATAAGAGGCCATTTGGAGAAATTGGCCGGCCACGCGTGGAAGGAGAGGCGGCGAAATCTTTTTGTCTTGGTTGCCGTAATCTTGGATACATGTTGGCGTTTGTATCCGATGACTCTGAGAGGTTTCCAAATTTTTCTGTAGTGAACGTTTGAAGGCTGCAAACACAAAGGCTGCGAAGAAACGAACTGAAAATTGCTGTTTCTCACCCCTATTTATAGAAAAACTTCAAAGGATCCTTGTGACATCCTTGTGACATCCTTGTGACATCCTTGTGACATCATCACTCCTAAGCCAATCAGATTGTCACATGACATTTTGGAATGTGGAATGGGGATATGTTTTTTTTTAAACACTTTTCAAATGTAACTTAATATTTAAGTGTTTCTTACTTGACCCGCTTAGTCGATTAAAAAGTTAATTGCCACGAACACCCCTAATGTTATATAACAGACCACAGAAAAAGGACAGGTTTTTTTCTACGTGACAGAGCTATAATAAATGTTTTGGTTTTTTTAATTATCCTACTTTTTCTAAAAGGGAACATTATTTAAAGAATATGTATTTAATTAAAAACTCTGTATTCATCTAAAGGGTATACCAAGAAGGGTGAGCTTCCTGCTTGAAAAGGAAATGACCAAAATAAATGTATTTCTCTGCAATTACAAACTCTGTGTAAACAGTCTTGGTGTCAAAATAAAGCTAACACTGGTGAGATGTCATCAGAGCTGTAAATATTACTGCAGATGTTACTATGTCAAAGTTACTGTGACTCAAACATAGAAAAAATGATTTTTTATTTCCCTCACCTAATTTTTAAAAGTATTTTATAGCATATAACACGTTTGAAAATATGCTTCGGTTCACATTTAACTCCAGAAAATCATAAATCAAAATATGGATATTACCTGTCCACAGATTCATGGTGCAGTAACTGCTCTTTTAACTGTCTGGTGTCTTTGCTTTGTTTGGTGTTTGTAGACATGGTTTACATGAGCTTTTAGCTGAGATTCAGAGGTTTCTGTGGACACTACTCATGTCAGCACTTATATTTCTGACCTCGTGTTATAATCGATTAAACGTGGTCTCCTCCCTTTTGCCCCCATTTTTGATGTTGTGGGCGCAAATGATCAGGCGTGACATTCTCATAATAAATCAGATAAAATACTGCAAAGAATTAATCCTGCATTTGTGTGATTGAAATGTCTGTGCAGTGACACTGTTTTAAAGATTTGGCCTAAATAATTCTGGAGTGAATGAGGCTAAACATGATGACCGGACTAGTGACACCATATCACCTGTGACACACACACGCACGTATGACTTTGCCAGTTTCAGCTGAAACAATTTCAGTGTTTAGAACCATGTTCCAGAGTTTTTAGTTCACCGTTCATGAGGTTTCAAGAAGAAAATGAAAGACAGATCTGAATGTTTGAAAGTGTTTTGGAAAAACTCTGTAAAGAATAGATGAACAATACTCAAAGGATAAATTCAACTGTTTTATTTTGTTAGATAAGTTGAAAAAAAAAGTTAAACAAGCAAGTAAATAACGAAACAAGGTAAAACGAAGTAAGTTCAAAAAGTTAACAAGTAAATAACGAAACAAGGTTAAATGAGGTAAGTTCAAAAAGTTAACAAGTAAATAACGAAACAAGGTTAAATGAGGTAAGAGCAAAAAGTTAACAAGTAAATAACGAAACAAGGTTAAATGAGGTAAGTTCAAAAAGTTAACAAGTAAATAACGAAACAAGGTTAAATGAAGTAAGAGCAAAAAGTTAACAAGTAAATAACGAAACAAGGTTAAATGAGGTAAGTTCAAAAAGTTAACAAGTAAATAACGAAACAAGGTAGAGGAGAGAAAACCCCAACAATCCCCTCTGAGCAAGCACTAGGCGACAGTGGGGAGGAAAAACTGCCTTTAAACGGGCAGAAACCTCCGGCAGAACCAGGCTCAGGAGGGGGCAGTCAACTGCCGGGACTGGTTGGGGGGTGAACAGAGGTGGAGCAAGACGAGGCTACATCAGTTGAAGAAGCAGTATTGTCCCTCTACCGGAAAAAGCTGAAGAATCTTTTCTTCTTTTTCATGGACTTTTCCACGAGCGCCTTTTTGTCCAGGATGAGGGTTCTCAACTCCTCGATGGTTTCTGTGTTTTGCCTCTCAAGTTTCTTGCATGTTTGTTCCACCTGTTCTAATGTTGCTTGTGTTTCTTCAAGCTTTTCTTTGAGGTCTTTGGATGTTGCCTCCTGTGTCAGCTTTGCCTTCTGCAGGTCTGCATTTCTCACTTGATCTTCTTTGTGCAGGCCTTCTAGCTGCTCATTTCTTTTCTGGATATCGCGGAGCGTACACTGCAGGTCCTCATGCGTTTTGTCTTGTTTTTGCTTTTGGGCCTGCATTTCTGTGTTTTCCCGCTTCAAGTTGTTGAATTCCAACAATATCCCCTTAATGAGCTCTGAGTTGTTTTTGGCCATGTGATCAATCTTTTTCTGCATGTGTGAGCATCGTTTTTCTAGTGTTTCCTTTTCTCCCTCCAGCTCACTTGTTTTGACCTTCAGTTCATCACAGAATCCTTGCAACTTTTGATTTTTACTCTCAAAGTCCTTGATAATGCACTTTTCTTCTGGCAGTCTTTCTTTCTGTTGCTCTTTCTCTTGAAGGAGGTCTTTATTTTGGACCAATGTTTGTTCCAACTCTGCCTTCACCATTCTGTACTTTTCCTGCATGCCTTGGAGCTCGCGCTGCAGGTCTTTTTGCTTTGTGTCCTGTTGTTCCTTCTGTTGGAGGACTTCTTTATTTTTTTCTTCAGCTTCATCAAGCTTTCTTTGGAGCAGGTGATTCATTTGGTCCATGTATTGCAGATCCCACTCCATTTTATCAATCGTCGCTTTCCTGCCTTGAAGCTGCTCGGACATTTCTTTAACTTCAGCGCTCTTTTTCTTGTTTTCTTTGATGAGGGATACAATCTGCTCTCTGGCTTGAGCAAACTTGATCCCCCAGCCCTCATTAATAATGTTGATGTCGGGCTGGCGCTGTAGTGTTTCTTCCAGGTGTTTGTTTTGTGCTTCCATCTGTAAGCACTTCTTCTCCAGGTGACGTTTTTCTTCTTCAATTTGTCGAATTTTGTTCTGGAGATGGTTGTTTTCATTCCTACTCTCCTGTAATGCCCTTTGGATGGATAAGAGGCCATTTGGAGAAATTGGCCGGCCACGCGTGGAAGGAGAGGCGGCGAAATCTTTTTGTCTTGGTTGCCGTAATCTTGGATACATGTTGGCGTTTGTATCCGATGACTCTGAGAGGTTTCCAAATTTTTCTGTAGTGAACGTTTGAAGGCTGCAAACACAAAGGCTGCGAAGAAACGAACTGAAAATTGCTGTTTCTCACCCCTATTTATAGAAAAACTTCAAAGGATCCTTGTGACATCCTTGTGACATCCTTGTGACATCCTTGTGACATCATCACTCCTAAGCCAATCAGATTGTCACATGACATTTTGGAATGTGGAATGGGGATATGTTTTTTTTTAAACACTTTTCAAATGTAACTTAATATTTAAGTGTTTCTTACTTGACCCGCTTAGTCGATTAAAAAGTTAATTGCCACGAACACCCCTAATGTTATATAACAGACCACAGAAAAAGGACAGGTTTTTTTCTACGTGACAGAGCTATAATAAATGTTTTGGTTTTTTTAATTATCCTACTTTTTCTAAAAGGGAACATTATTTAAAGAATATGTATTTAATTAAAAACTCTGTATTCATCTAAAGGGTATACCAAGGAGGGTGAGCTTCCTGCTTGAAAAGGAAATGACCAAAATAAATGTATTTCTCTGCAATTACAAACTCTGTGTAAACAGTCTTGGTGTCAAAATAAAGCTAACACTGGTGAGATGTCATCAGAGCTGTAAATATTACTGCAGATGTTACTATGTCAAAGTTACTGTGACTCAAACATAGAAAAAATGATTTTTTATTTCCCTCACCTAATTTTTAAAAGTATTTTATAGCATATAACACGTTTGAAAATATGCTTCGGTTCACATTTAACTCCAGAAAATCATAAATCAAAATATGGATATTACCTGTCCACAGATTCATGGTGCAGTAACTGCTCTTTTAACTGTCTGGTGTCTTTGCTTTGTTTGGTGTTTGTAGACATGGTTTACATGAGCTTTTAGCTGAGATTCAGAGGTTTCTGTGGACACTACTCATGTCAGCACTTATATTTCTGACCTCGTGTTATAATCGATTAAACGTGGTCTCCTCCCTTTTGCCCCCATTTTTGATGTTGTGGGCGCAAATGATCAGGCGTGACATTCTCATAATAAATCAGATAAAATACTGCAAAGAATTAATCCTGCATTTGTGTGATTGAAATGTCTGTGCAGTGACACTGTTTTAAAGATTTGGCCTAAATAATTCTGGAGTGAATGAGGCTAAACATGATGACCGGACTAGTGACACCATATCACCTGTGACACACACACGCACGTATGACTTTGCCAGTTTCAGCTGAAACAATTTCAGTGTTTAGAACCATGTTCCAGAGTTTTTAGTTCACCGTTCATGAGGTTTCAAGAAGAAAATGAAAGACAGATCTGAATGTTTGAAAGTGTTTTGGAAAAACTCTGTAAAGAATAGATGAACAATACTCAAAGGATAAATTCAACTGTTTTATTTTGTTAGATAAGTTGAAAAAAAAAGTTAAACAAGCAAGTAAATAACGAAACAAGGTAAAACGAAGTAAGTTCAAAAAGTTAACAAGTAAATAACGAAACAAGGTTAAATGAGGTAAGTTCAAAAAGTTAACAAGTAAATAACGAAACAAGGTTAAATGAGGTAAGAGCAAAAAGTTAACAAGTAAATAACGAAACAAGGTTAAATGAGGTAAGTTCAAAAAGTTAACAAGTAAATAACGAAACAAGGTTAAATGAAGTAAGAGCAAAAAGTTAACAAGTAAATAACGAAACAAGGTTAAATGAGGTAAGTTCAAAAAGTTAACAAGTAAATAACGAAACAAGGTAGAGGAGAGAAAACCCCAACAATCCCCTCTGAGCAAGCACTAGGCGACAGTGGGGAGGAAAAACTGCCTTTAAACGGGCAGAAACCTCCGGCAGAACCAGGCTCAGGAGGGGGCAGTCAACTGCCGGGACTGGTTGGGGGGTGAACAGAGGTGGAGCAAGACGAGGCTACATCAGTTGAAGAAGCAGTATTGTCCCTCTACCGGAAAAAGCTGAAGAATCTTTTCTTCTTTTTCATGGACTTTTCCACGAGCGCCTTTTTGTCCAGGATGAGGGTTCTCAACTCCTCGATGGTTTCTGTGTTTTGCCTCTCAAGTTTCTTGCATGTTTGTTCCACCTGTTCTAATGTTGCTTGTGTTTCTTCAAGCTTTTCTTTGAGGTCTTTGGATGTTGCCTCCTGTGTCAGCTTTGCCTTCTGCAGGTCTGCATTTCTCACTTGATCTTCTTTGTGCAGGCCTTCTAGCTGCTCATTTCTTTTCTGGATATCGCGGAGCGTACACTGCAGGTCCTCATGCGTTTTGTCTTGTTTTTGCTTTTGGGCCTGCATTTCTGTGTTTTCCCGCTTCAAGTTGTTGAATTCCAACAATATCCCCTTAATGAGCTCTGAGTTGTTTTTGGCCATGTGATCAATCTTTTTCTGCATGTGTGAGCATCGTTTTTCTAGTGTTTCCTTTTCTCCCTCCAGCTCACTTGTTTTGACCTTCAGTTCATCACAGAATCCTTGCAACTTTTGATTTTTACTCTCAAAGTCCTTGATAATGCACTTTTCTTCTGGCAGTCTTTCTTTCTGTTGCTCTTTCTCTTGAAGGAGGTCTTTATTTTGGACCAATGTTTGTTCCAACTCTGCCTTCACCATTCTGTACTTTTCCTGCATGCCTTGGAGCTCGCGCTGCAGGTCTTTTTGCTTTGTGTCCTGTTGTTCCTTCTGTTGGAGGACTTCTTTATTTTTTTCTTCAGCTTCATCAAGCTTTCTTTGGAGCAGGTGATTCATTTGGTCCATGTATTGCAGATCCCACTCCATTTTATCAATCGTCGCTTTCCTGCCTTGAAGCTGCTCGGACATTTCTTTAACTTCAGCGCTCTTTTTCTTGTTTTCTTTGATGAGGGATACAATCTGCTCTCTGGCTTGAGCAAACTTGATCCCCCAGCCCTCATTAATAATGTTGATGTCGGGCTGGCGCTGTAGTGTTTCTTCCAGGTGTTTGTTTTGTGCTTCCATCTGTAAGCACTCCTTCTCCAGGTGACGTTTTTCTTCTTCAATTTGTCGAATTTTGTTCTGGAGATGGTTGTTTTCATTCCTACTCTCCTGTAATGCCCTTTGGATGGATAAGAGGCCATTTGGAGAAATTGGCCGGCCACGCGTGGAAGGAGAGGCGGCGAAATCTTTTTGTCTTGGTTGCCGTAATCTTGGATACATGTTGGCGTTTGTATCCGATGACTCTGAGAGGTTTCCAAATTTTTCTGTAGTGAACGTTTGAAGGCTGCAAACACAAAGGCTGCGAAGAAACGAACTGAAAATTGCTGTTTCTCACCCCTATTTATAGAAAAACTTCAAAGGATCCTTGTGACATCCTTGTGACATCCTTGTGACATCATCACTCCTAAGCCAATCAGATTGTCACATGACATTTTGGAATGTGGAATGGGGATATGTTTTTTTTTAAACACTTTTCAAATGTAACTTAATATTTAAGTGTTTCTTACTTGACCCGCTTAGTTGATTAAAAAGTTAATTGCCACGAACACCCCTAATGTTATATAACAGACCACAGAAAAAAGACAGGTTTTTTTCTACGTGACAGAGCTATAATAAATGTTTTGTTTTTTTAATTATCCTACTTTTTCTAAAAGGGAACATTATTTAAAGAAAATGTATTTAATTAAAAACTCTGTATTCATCTAAAGGGTATACCAAGAAGGGTGAGCTTCCTGCTTGAAAAGGAAATGACCAAAATAAATGTATTTCTCTGCAATTACAAACTCTGTGTAAACAGTCTTGGTGTCAAAATAAAGCTAACACTGGTGAGATGTCATCAGAGCTGTAAATATTACTGCAGATGTTACTATGTCAAAGTTACTGTGACTCAAACATAGAAAAAATGATTTTTTATTTCCCTCACCTAATTTTTAAAAGTATTTTATAGCATATAACACGTTTGAAAATATGCTTCGGTTCACATTTAACTCCAGAAAATCATAAATCAAAATATGGATATTACCTGTCCACAGATTCATGGTGCAGTAACTGCTCTTTTAACTGTCTGGTGTCTTTGCTTTGTTTGGTGTTTGTAGACATGGTTTACATGAGCTTTTAGCTGAGATTCAGAGGTTTCTGTGGACACTACTCATGTCAGCACTTATATTTTTGACCTCGTGTTATAATTAGAGATGGACCGATCCGATATTACGTATCGGTATCGGTCCGATACTGACCTAAGTTACTGGATCGGATATCGGAAAAAAATAAAATATATATGGAGCGACTGCCTCTTCTTGCTGCGACTTCAATCATGAAACTGATCAATGATCAGCTGATCGGCTTTTCTGTCGCGAGTCCGTGTCTCTTGTTTGCTTTTGGCCCACTTTGCACCAGAAAGAGGAAACCAGCAGCTGAACAACAGCAGCACGTTTAAGCTTGATCAGCTGTTGTTAGAATTTATTTATTATTACTTTCTACTCGAGGATCTTTTTCTACGTAGCTGACGCTGGTAACTGTGCAGGGGCGGATCTAGCAAAGTTTAGCCAGGGGGGCCGATAGGGCATTAACAGGGAAAAGGGGGCACAAAGACATACTTTTCTTTCTTATTCTCATTTAAAATGTCGAGCTTTTAATAAATAATTATCTGACACCCAAAGTTTTAATTTGATGTAAAATGAATAGAAGTCCATTACTGTATATAGTAACTATTAAGTCTAATATACCCTAGTAAGCTATTTATTCCTTTGGGAAGGTACCATCTGTGCAGTCTGCAATTTTGTTGAAGAAAGATGTTGAATCTATTTAATATTTCTTGAAAAATAATTGATTTCTGTGCATTTTTTTTCACACTGCATCAAATTAAGGTTGATTACGTCGATTAAGCATCATGAGGTGGCGCGTGAGGGGTGGTTCCCTATTTTTTATTTATTTATTTTTGTCTTTGCTGGGAGTTGGAACCCTATTAGTTAGGTTGCTTAATATTTATGCTAAGTACTCTTTAAAATACCAGAATAGGGAGGATGGTGTAGGTTTAAGTTTATTAGATTGATCAGTATTGCTGAACTATGAAATATTCTCTTTTGCATACAGGTATAACAGAATAGCTTTAGTGTAGTTGTTGTTTTAAACTTGAGTATGAACTTATACAAAATGCAGCAAGATATTTAAAAAACAGTTTTGTTGATTAAAAAACACTATATCGGATTCATATCGGTATCGGCAGATATCCAAATTTATGATATCGGTATCGGTATCGGACATAAAAAAGTAGTATCGTGCCATCTCTAGTTATAAACGATTAAACGTGATCTCCTCCCTTTTGCCCCCATTTTTGGGGGATGTAGGTGCTTAACTAGTTAAAATAACAAACATCTGTCTCCTTTTTTTGTGTCACATTAGAAAGAAGCATCAATATCTGATGAGAAGACTTATTAATTTGGCCTTGCTGTGTATTATTGGAGCGTTTGGTGCAGTTTTCTTCTTTTGTGGGGTTGTTTTTGTTCAAGTGGAGATGAATATCTTTAACAAGTTGATTTGTTCACATTTGTAATTTTAATTTTTAAGAGAAATTTGTTTTTTGAGTTTGTACACTATATGCATAGTGCACCATTTCCTTTTTCAGTATTTGTCTTTGGTGCAGTTTTCTATGTTTTAACAAAAGGGGAACAAAGGACATTTAAGTCAAGCTAAAATGATTTGTTTTCATTTTTACTTGGCCTTACTGAGGTGATGATAAGCGGAACATGCATTCTTTTTTTTATTTTTTCTAGTAATGTGCTGGAAAAGCTTAAAAATGGACCTTGAAAGTTAAATTTATTTAAAACCAACATCTGGATTTGGGTTGTGAAAGCGTCTGTGTTAAATGCAGAAACCACATCCGAAGTTCACTCTGACGCCTCTGTCTTTCTAAATGGAGGGACAGAAACTGCGCCTGTATATGTAAGAGTGTAAAAAATGCAGATAGTCAGATTAACAGCAATAGTATTTTGTCTATGTCCGCCATTATAGAAATTAATCTAGTGTAAACAATAACGTGGCGCACAGCGTGACATCAAAAACGGTGCACACCTTTGACGTTGCGTGAGTAAATCTCCGTTTTCCTCGTCGCCTAAATGCAAAAAGTGAGTTTTCGAAAATCTTCACGCTGGCAGGAGTTTTAAAAAAATCTCTGTTTTCAGTGACACAAAACGCCATTTACATGTGGATGAAAGGCCCAAACGGATAGAATCATAAAATCTTTTCAAAAATACCCATGTACATGTGGACATAGGCTTAGACTGTCCACTAATGTAACCTTGGGAATGTGTCGGTCGTGGGTCTGTTACAATGTTCTGCACTGTTGTTTTTTTGTTGTATCTGACTTCCTGTCTTTCTCACCTGCTCTTTGCATCTTGACCTTTTTGTCAAGAAAACAGACCTGATGGAAAGAGCCTTTAAGTTGTGTGCTAATTAGAAACTGTAAGAAATCTGCATCTTTTGCGTTCTGATTTTATTAAATTAGGCAACAAACGGAGTACAAGAGATGGACTCCTACTCTCTTGAGAACGACGGGATCTTCTTTCATCCTGATGATTCAGGAAGAATTATCCATGTGGGACCTGTCACCATAAAGTGAGTGCTCCGGTATTTATTTAACATCATCATATTATCTTATTTGCCAAATATACTTATTGTACAATATTTGTGTTTTGGTTTTTTTATATTCCAGTGTCCTAAAAATCCTCGGTGAACTGAACAGTGCTCTGCCATCTAAGGTCGTTGAGGATTTCTCCCTGAAAACCCACCGAAACAATGTAAGTGTAAAATTTATTTGCTTGAGATTTTTAGTTGCTGTCCTTTGCTTTCTGAATAAATGTAATTGACCTGCGATGGATCAGCCTTTTACAATAAATCAGCCTGGCTACAACAGAGATGGAAGTCTCCTATAGAGGTGAATTGTATGCGTATAGTTTATAATTTCAGAAAATGTAAAGTTTATGCTTTCCATCTCTTGTAGCCTATCTCCCAAGTCACTGTGACCTCATCAGGCCGCACAGTAAAAAAAAGATTTCAACAACTGGATGATGACCCATCTCTAAAGGTAAAAATAGGATCTAATTAAATTACTAACTTAAATACCAATATATGATTGTGACAGGAAGTGAATAATATTTTTATTCCTCTTACAATGCAGTAAGGGTCCTGACATTCTTGTTAATTACTTGAGTGACTTGATGCACTATGACAGAGCATACATACCCCTCTGGAGTACACCAGTAGGCTCCTCCTGTAGGATGTTGTGGCTTGCCTCACCATAAAAACAGAAAGGTGTTGACAAAATCTAAAAACTCCCAAGATCCCAATCAAGAATTCACAGCATGCCAGAACAAGCAGACCGTCTGCTGCCGTCATTTTTGAAGCCAGACACCACGAGACATCCCCCAAAGTCCCTTGCATGCCCCAAGGGTTTGGATGACAAAACGGATCCACAAATCCGGATTAAGTTGTTCTCTTATTTAAACCAAGAAGCAAACACAATATCAACATTTTTATTATTTATTTAGTTATATTTATATATATATATATTTGTTTCTTAATATAAATAAGATCTTTTTCTTCTTATTTATTCAAAAAGCGATATATATTAGTTTTTCCTCTGTAATAGACCTAAACAAAAAAAAATTCCGTTGACAATTTTATCCATCATGGCAGACATGACTCAATCCTGCCTACACTTCCTCTCCTGTAAATACCTCTTAATACTGCAAATCTGCAGCTAAAACTAGCAAACTGATGCAGGGTTTATTTCTCTTTGCAGCTGAATTTTCATGCAAAACAGTTTTTTCTTCCCCAATCAGCTGTAAGACGCTGATGAGGTATTGTCAACACCCCACCAGGCTTAAATAGATTTACAGCTCAGTGATAAAAATTCTAAATGAATGAGGATCTTAAGTCGAATTCAGTCATCATACAAGAGCCTCTGTCCTTAAAAACACCTTTCAGAGGTTTCCTGGCTCAAAATGGGCCTTTGGAGGTGAGTATGTATGTAACCTAAATTGGTCTCCATGTAACATAAGGCAGAGAGCGAGTGGGAGTTTCCATTTCCTGGGGGAAAGCCAAAGCCTCTTTTGTGTGCGCCAAAATATTTTTAGAAGAATAAAAAAAACCTGCATATTTATTTAAAGTGCAGAATATTCAGGATGGCAGCTCAATAGATTTTTATACATTTAATTGTCCTTACACATTTCCTCAGGTGAGATATGTGTTGGGTAATGTCCTCTGAAGAATTTCATTGATAAGCTTTCAGGTTTAAACACTGCAGGCAAGTAGAGCTGTTCATTAAAGAGAACATGGTACGTAGCACTTAATTCACAACGGCCTTTTGATTATGCAGACTTTCCGAATGGTGGAATATGAGGATGAGCTTGACCTTTTGGCAATCGTGGTAACCAATGGCGAGGAGGGAGAAGGAAGAGCGTGCATCCAACTCCATGACAACCAGACCGGACAATTACTGCGGACGATCGATTTGATTGAAACCTGGGATGAGGTGAGTAACTTGACATGAGTATGCAAACATCAGGGCGAGTAGTCTGGATGTGGATTAATGTGTGCTCTTCTCTTTTGTTTCAGACAAATAAAAACGAGGTGTTCTTCGACAAAGACACGATTGTTCATATTGAACAAAAGAACGCCAAGTTCTGCTGCCATGTTTACAAACTGTTCACCACCAAAACATAAGCGGTGCAAAACTGAATCAAAGCTGCTGTAAAGCTTTTCATGATCACTTAAGATTTTTTTTAATATGATTTCCTTCTCCTATATATATATATATTTTTTAAATATATGGATCTTTGCATCCTAAGTTCATATGATTACTCTTGATTATCACTATTTTTTTTTTCTGTTATGATTATTCTAAGTCTGTACCATTAAACTTGATCTGACTTTTTTCCTTTATTCTAAAAATAAAATAAAATATTTTTCCAAGTTGCTCTGTATTTCAGCCTTCTCTTTTTCCGTCATGCATATCCAAATTGTAAGATATTGATATTTACTCTGAGCCAGGATCTGAGATAGTTATGCGATTGTTTGCTTGATGTTAACAGTCAGAGCTGATGAAATTGCTTGACGCCATCCTAATGATGTACGTTTCAGAAAAGTGATTTGCCAGCTGCAGTGCACTCATGCAGATTAAATGTGGTGACAGTGTCACACTTCACAAATGATTGTCGCATGCAAATTGCGGGTCTATTTACATGCATGGGTTACAGATATGAGGTTTTGATTTTCCAAAAAGTCTCCAAATTAACGTGAAAGGAAAATCTCATAACAGGAACAGGAGTCTTATGTATACCAAGTTTCTATAATTTTTTATAAAGAGTTTCTGTATTCAATATAAGATGTAATACAAGAAAATAGAATGTCACAATGGGAAGTTAGGGTGATCACGTGTTTGTCTTGTCCCACATATTGAGATAGTATCACACATTTTGATTGACTTCAGTTTACAAAAAAGATGCGATGGTATTAAATATCTTAATTTTAGCTCTTAAATATGCTCATAGGAAATTAAAAGTAGCAGTACAATAAAGTATGTCTGTTCTTTACTGCATAGATCCCCAAATTGAAACCAGTTAGTTTGTGTGTTCTAGCTAACCTTTAAGTTAGGTTTATCAAAAGCATATATTATCTCACAGAATTAGTCAAATTTCCTTTGCAAATCTTGACACTTCTCAAAAATTAAAGGAGGACTTTAGGGATATCAATCTGTCACAGTGTGAATCCTTTTCCCCTGTCTTGGCACAAAGTCACAGCGGATGTGGTGGAGAGGTAACAACAAGACAACCCCTCCCCAAAAGGAAATGGTTTAGCAGAACTGTTCCTTTTCCTGTATCCCTTCTGACAGAAACATGCACGAGTAGGTCATTTTGTGGGCAGTGACACTGGCAGTGTTTCCACTGTCATTTACATGAAGCAGATATTGGTCCTGCTGCTGGGTTGATCCCATTCTTTGGCGCTGTCCAGCTCTCCTCATGTAATGGCACACTTGGTGTCTCCTCTAAATTCTTGAAACTATCCTTGGAGTATGTTTGGTAAATAATAAGAGAGGAAAACAATGTTCCAACATGAGAAGTTCTGTTTTGTATTCATTGTAAACAGTTTGTGTTTTCTGTCTTCTTTTTTTTTTTTTTTTTTTGTAAACTATATCCACAAATACCCAATAAAAATATTTTGAATAAAAAAACGATCCTTGGAGTCACAGCAAACCTTGCAACAGCACATATGGATGTTTCACCCTTGAGGAGCTGGACTACCTCTGTAACCCAAATGGGCTGAAGGTACTGACACCAACAAAAAGCAAAATAAAATAAGAGAAAAGAAATCAGCCAGGAAGGATAAGAAAAGAGCAATGATCTGTGGCCACCAGCTGCAAAACCACTCAAGTGTTCTTCTTTAATAAGTTTTTAAATAATGAATCTTCAGTTGTAACAAAAGTGGCTTTGAGCTTGTTTGTAGGATTATGTGTCTTAATGTTCCAACCCTAAATGTTGTAGCTGTCTGTCAGGGTAAGTGACACGTTAATATTTACAGTGTAGGTATAGCTTTAAAAGAAAAGAGCAAAGGGTTGTCTTCATGTTTTCTTTGTAATGTGTCTTGTGGTGCATTAGTAAGATATAAATAGGGGGGATAATGAGAAAAGTGCCTATTCATAAAACGCAGTACAAAGCAAAACCAGAGCCACAGATGTCTAGTCATGCCCACATGGCTGTTTCTTTAATCCCGCTGGAGCTCAGACTTTGAAGGACTGCGTAGACGTGGAGTTGTGTTGTAACGGGAGTCAGAGGGTGACGCAGCACCAAAAAAAACCCCCAAAACATCTTATAAAACCGATCCCAGACTCTCTTCTGTAACGACAAAAGTTGCAAAACACCCTCCCTCCAAACGTTTTCTCAGCTCGGGGTCACGTGACCGCGGTCCCTCCTCAACGGGCAGCGCTGAGTTGTAAGTTGTTATTGTACCTGACAGCAGCCGCTCCGGTCCAGTCTCTGCCTCTCCCCCGCTGCAGACGCCGATGGAGAACCTGAAGCACTTCTTGCTGGCTTTGTGTGCCGCCACCGCCGCCGGCTTTGTTTCCATAATCTTCGTCTTCAGATGGGTTCTGTATTTTAAGGAAGGTTTGGCCTGGGATGGAGGGCTCGCCGAATTCAACTGGCATCCGGTATTAACAGTCACTGGATTTATTTTCTTGCAGGGGATAGGTAAGAAGGGTCTTTATGATCTTTATAAGACATAATTGAGACTAACTGTTGAAAGTGCACTTCTTTTTCTTATACCACGACATCTGCGGGATTAAAAGGTGCAAATAAAAATCCAAAATTGACGTCTTCCTTCACATTTTTCAAAGACTTTTTCAAAGTGGGCTGGCTTGGATTGCTTGCCTGCCTGATTCTAGCCTTCATTGCGTAATGAGGGAATCACAAGCTGGCAGTACACTCGTCCTTCATCTAAAGAGAGAAACTTATGATTGAACATGCACTGTGACATGGCATATAGATTTTACATGCATTACAACACCTGTGTGCTTTTTTTCCCCCCATATGATTTTCATGAGGCTATGAGACCCAAACATTACATCCTAGATAGTATAAAGCAAGTAAGCCTACAACTTTAGAAATATGTAGTCAAATTTATTTTATTTTAATTAAAAAAAAAAAAAAGCTTTATTGTTGCCTTAAGTTGTTGCTAACTGCCTGTCTTACTCTCTCTTGCAGCAATAATAGTCTACAGGCTCCCCTGGACCTGGCAGTGCAGCAAACTCATGATGAAGTTCATTCATGCAGGACTGAATTTGTTAGCCTTCGTTTTTGCTGTTATAGCCATGGTGGCAGTTTTTGACTTCCACAATGGTGCCAACATTCCCAACATGTACAGTCTGCACAGCTGGCTGGGCCTCACGGCTGTTATACTGTACGGTCTGCAGGTAAATAGATGCAATCATTTGGTATTTTTAAAGCAGTTACAACAAAGACCTACTTTTGTTACATATTGAAGATAAGAGTGTCGTCTAACATTTTACCTAAGAAGCACAGTTATTGCAGGGTTTTTGTAGCTACTACTACCATTAGACTGGACTGTTAACACATCTAAAGTATAACAGTATAGCTTTCTCATTTTTCTCTGAACCTCTTACTGGTGGTTCTAAAAGACTAAGTCATAGTGGACAGCAGTCTTCAGATCTGAAGTGGGTTTTATCTGTCTCTCTCTTTCAATGGGCAGCTTGTTCTTGGAGTTGGCATGTACTTGATACCAGTTACACCTGTGTCCTGGAGAGCAGCGTTTATGCCTCTCCACGTCTACAGCGGTCTTTTACTTTTTACCAGTGTCATAGCCGTGGCACTTATGGGCATCACAGAGAAACTCATCTTTGGCCTGTAAGTATTAAAATAGAGAGTGAGAGTAGTTAAAAATGAGATGAATACAGTGTAAATGCTGAACAGTGAGAATAACTTTCCTCTGTTTACATCACAAAAGGAAAGACCCAAAGTATAAGGATTCTCCCCCAGAGGCAACTTTTGTGAACGTACTGGGAGTCCTCCTGGTGCTTTTTGGAGGTCTGATTCTTTGGATTGCCACTCGAACATCTTGGAAACGCCCCAGTGACCAGATCTTGCATAGTCTGCATACCAATGGGGGAGGTGAGGACAACAGTAAAGTCACTTCAGCATTGTCTCAACTGCCGGATGGATCTGATGCTCACGGTGCTGGAGATGCCAGGAAGAGGAGTAACAAATTTGATGAACAGGTTAACTGATAGAAAAAGTAAAAAAAGAGTGGATTAATGTATGTGCAACCAGTTTAAACGAACAAGGGAAATCAAAAGGAACGCATCAAATTGTTACATTCCTGTACCGCTCTTTGTTTCTTTTTAGTTTTCACTCTCGCACCTTAAAGTACTTCATTTTGATTTTTTTTTTCATTTCTCCAGTGTTTATGTAAGTGCATGTAAATAATGGTGAGCTACTACTGTATTAAGATTACACAATGATTTAAAAATAGGCATACACTGCACAATTTAATCACTGCAGGTTTTCTATACACTAAATACTCTATTGTATTTTCTTAGTTTGATACTGACAGTATATTTTATAATAAACATTTGATACATATAAAATGTCTCCATTATTCACATTGCAAATTTAAATCAGTAGTGAAAGAGAGAAACTACATGCTCTTGATAGTGATTGTATTGTTATTATTGTAGATGTTAATATTTTTTTAATATATATACATATATTATTTTGCATATGTGAAAAAAAAAACGTGGAACATTTAAAACAGTACTAACCAGGTGCACTAATTAGAAAAAAAGAAAGAAACCAAGGTTGTCAGAATCACTTCTTTCCTTGCCAGCAGGGTGAAGGAAAAGTTCATAAATAAGTAACGCAGGATTTTGGATCGCTTTAATTAAATCCAACTTAATTCGAGCAAAATGTGACTGAACATCAAAAGTTGACTGCAGTATGGATACTGCAGGAATTTAAAAAAAGTACATGCATCACATGAACCATTAGGACTGAAGGTCCTTGATACGGTCTTTTTAATAATTTTTTTTTCTTAAGAAACGGTGAAAAATTAATTGCGGATACGAGCAGCTGACTTCAGCAATAATACTCCTGCTGTTAATTCGCTACCAGAGTTGTTGACAGACTCTAAACTCTGCATGCTTGGCATGGCCTGGAAATGACAGCAGCACAGCCACGTCAAGGCGGAGCGGCTCTTTTTGGCTCTACTCGGCACCTGTACTTTGGTCGAGAGCCCAATTGTTTTGGCTCAGTGTTGATTAAAGCCTTTTGGTGACAGGTCCAAAACTTTCTGTAAGGTTAGTTCTCTACACATCACCATCAATATAACCGTAGCTTCACATTGCTGTAAAAGTATGTCTGTGTTCGTAAGCGAACTGTCTTTATTCACCGTGTGGTCAGCGTGACAGCGCTGCAGACCGGAGTCCGGTTAACTGCTGTAGCTAGCTGCTCTAACTAGCTTCTATCAAAGTGATGTATCTCTAGCCGTTATTTTTGGGTTGATCTCTAGGGGGAAATATTCTATTGCCTTGAAGTCAGCAAGAAAAATATAAAAATAATAAATGGAGATAGTAGTGGGTGTTTATTAAGAGAAAAGCGCTGTAATGCCAGTACAGTAGTTACTAATAACACGGAAGGCTACTGTTAGCAATAGCCGAGGCCCTTGCTGCTTAGCGGATTTCCCTTAAACTGCAGTGTAACTAATAAACAAAGCATCATAATGCTTTGAGTTCATTGGTACATTAAGCTAATATGAACCGGGAATAACTAACTTACATGGATAACGTAACACCGGGCCGGGTGAGGTTAGCGGGTGTGGGAGGTTGAACGGACTCTAGGGTGGGGCTCTCTGTTAGCTAGCTAATGACAATGACTGGTCAGCCAGTCTTTACATGAAGCGAAGAAATAATACACGGCTAACACATTTAACTCAATTACCCAGGGGGGAGGCTGAAACACTCGTCGGTTTAATTGTGCGGTCAGTGAGAGGTTGGGTCGATACAAGCTGTCGGAAATGTCGTGAGAGGCTCCTGAAGCTGTTATGAGATGCTTGGCTTTCAGTTATGGTATAGGACACCCTGTAAACACAGCGAGACCACTAGGGCACTTCTGATGCTTTGATATATAAATAATCTTTGGAAAGTAACAGTTTTTGTATTTTTGCCTGATTATTCAAAACCCAATCGCATGGAGACTTTAATCACAGGACTGAGATGTGTTTGAAGGGCAGATTTTCAGCTTTAATTTGAGGGGTTTAACCAAAGATTTGCATGAACTCTTTCGGAGTTACAGCCGTTTTATTACGGAGTCCTCCTAATTTTCAGAGACTCAGAAGAAACGGGACCAACGGACATAACAGGACTGTTGTTAATTCTTTACAACCAATAACTGCATGACGTCAATACCCCATGGACATCTTCAAATGCTTTGTTTCCTCTCTTGACATGCTCTGCCAGACCTTTACTGCTTGTTTGTGGGTCTCTGTCTTCAGTATCTAAAAAGCATGCTTTATTGGGCTAAGAGCAGGTGACCATTGAACAGTATCCCACTTCTCATTTGCACTGTGAACTTGCTGTCTGATCAGTTTTGCAGCATTTGGCTAAATCTGTGAAACGAATTAAAGCTGAAAGCCTGCACTTCAGTCACATATTGAAATGACAAACATTGTGTCTTTGTCCAGATACTTTTTGGCTATAATTTTAGCTGATAAATACTTTATATTTCAGACTAATCTTAATCGACACTTAATATAACAGAGCTGTATCTTTTTATACAGCTTTGGCATCATGTCTGACAAAAGTGAGCTGAAAGCAGAGCTTGAAAGGAAGAAGCAACGCTTAGCACAAATCAGAGAGGAGAAGAGAAGGAAGGAAGAGGAGCGCAAGAAGGTATGCTAACAATGTTTTGTAAATATTTAGTTCACATGCATTTACAATGGTCCACATTAATCGTCAAACTTATTTGGCCATTTGCATATGAAGTTTAGAGTAGGAGAAAGTGGTTAATACACACAACACATCCCAAGGCCCTTGACAAAGAGATAAGGTTCTTCTGAGAAAGGTAGGTGAGAAAGGTATTTATATTAAGATAAGCAACCCTGTTCCATTAGTGATAATGTTTTTAATTTCTAATCCAAATGTAACCCTGCAGGTATTAAGGGTTTCTGCGTTTATATAGATAATAAATTCCACACCATTTGTTTTGAATGGCAAAAGTAAGACAGAAAAGTAAAATGTTTTTCATGGATTGATTTTTCTCAACTGACTGATAGTAAGTAGATTGCATTAACAAGCTCAAGTTGGGCCTAATGTGATAAAACAATATGAGGTGGCTAGTGTACAGTATGCATTTTCTTCTAGCAGAGTAGCTGTGTTTTGGTAGATAGCTATATTGATGCCTTTTGTCAGTCTCCCTCTCCAGCCATTCTTGGCTATATTACATAATGTTTTTTGAACTTCTATAATGTGATTGGAATAAAAAAATAATCCGATATTCCACTGTAATTTAAAAGCACGTGTAGATCATTTGATTGTTTCCTGTTTTGACTGTTTCATACTGTTCTGACAATATAGAACTCTTCTTCTTAATTGATATTTGCATGTTGCTACTTTTAGTGTGATTATTTCCTCCACATCCTTTGAACATATAATCCATCCTATCCATAATAGCTGTATTTCTTTGTGGTATGAAGGCTACAGATTATTGAATGGGAAAGGAAAGTTGTTTTGTTCTCCAGGTTTGTCCTTTAAGGAGGATTTTCCCCAAATTCTCCAGTTTACATGAGTTCTTACTTAGAACATTTACTTCCTGGTCGCAAGGCTTATGTCATGGAGCAAAACCTCTCAGTGAAACACAGATTGGATGAAAGTAAAACAACACTGTATCATGACTGCAGCTTTATTTTGTAAGATATGTGCTCTTAACCAACCTGTCGCTGTTTTAAGTAAGGGTAAATGCACTGTCCCACTGCCCACGTATGCTCAGTGCTACATTTCTGGCTAAGAAGCCAAACACTAGGTCATAACAATCTTATCTTGACACATTAAAATACAGTAGCTTTGTGTGCACACGAGGAAAAGCAAACCTCAGACCTTTTCGTCTTGCAATTCGGCCTGGAAATGGTAAAATGACAGACATCAGCAGTGCCTTTCTCTTAAATGATGGTGATGTACAAAATCTAGTTTGCTCTTTGTTCAGACGTATTTAATAGCATCCATCTTTTCGGTTTCTTCTTCTCCAAAATATCTCTCCTAGCATTTGATAGCCTACAAACATACAAGCATACACCACTTTATTCTGTTCCTCCAGCTCTTTCTCAATCACACACTGAAGAAAAGTTTAGAATTAAACATCTTGCCCAAAGACCCTTTGACATGTAGGCTGAAGGAGCTCAGGGATCGAGTCACTGACCTTAAAATTAGTGGATCACCTTCTCTCCACAGAGTCACCCCAAATTAATGTTATGTATCCTTGCTGGTGTTCCTGCAGATCAGCTCTTTGCTGCACTTGTCATATCCTTTGGCAGTAATAAGATTCTTGCACAGAGTGCATCATAAAACAATTAAGTACTAATTTTTAATTTAGAGAATGGGCTTCCTCATAGCTGTGAATCACTAAAAAAGTCATAAATCAATATTAATGTGTTGTGTAGTCCTGTGATAGACTGGCAACCTGTCCAGAGTGTACCCCTCCTCTCAGTCTATGACAGCTCGGCTTTAGCCCACTTTGGCACTGAACTGGTTAAGCAGAAGAGACTGGATGCTTTACTGTATTGCCTGAGATCCAGTCAATTTAATATTGTTATCATTGGTGTTTTTATGTTTGTTTGTTTTTATTTCTAGGCGGAACTGAAAGAGGTCGTACTTCCTCAGGATGACTCTGACCTGGAGAAGAAAAGACGTGAAGCTGAGGCTCTTCTACAGAGCGTGGGCATAACCACAGATGTTACAGTTGGTATGTTTTATTTTACATAGAGCTCTATTATGATACCTACTTTTTAACTGTACACCCTTAGGAAAATACATGCATATCTAACTGAGCTCAAACCCCCAGTGCATCGCTGGATAAAAAAATGAATCTAGTTTGCATACACATACAGTTGGGTCATTGTACTAGAACTATGTTTTGACATTGGTGTCTGGGTGTTCATGTTCATGGATGAGCAGTGCAGAAATCAGCTTTTTTCATTCCACATCACTCACACCAGAATATTTGGGGTAATAAATAAATGATATAAAATTTCAGTTTCTAAGCACTGCAATCTTCATTAATAGTCATATTAAATCACTTGATTTTGTGCATAGATGCAGCATACTTTGGACTACTTAATAAACATTTCATTCATTTTTGTCTGTAATGGTTGTGCTGACTCCTAAAATTGGATTAACGTTTTAAAAATAAGAAAGAAATGTTATACTTCTCGATGCTGATGGATGCGAGAAAACGCCACCATAATAGTCTCATTTTCATGTGGTGGCCATTACAGTTATTTCGTATCAAATATGCTGGAGTACAGATCTGAAGTAACACAAATGTGTCACTGTTCTTTTGTAGCTTTATATTAGACATTTTCTGAGCTGTGACTATGAAAATTGTGGCAAAACTAAATCCAGTTGCCTGGAAGATGAGGCTAATCATGATATTATTACTATGATGAGTTTGTGTAAATAGCTTGTCAAACATGAGCCTCACTAGATGATGATGATGATGATGATAATAAGTGGAAGGATGGATAAAAATGAAACATTTCCAAAAATATACTAGTATACACACAGTGGTTTTTAGAGCATGGTCATATTGCTAACAGCAGATGGCAGAAGAGATCCATATAAAAATCTATCAGAGTTTGCAGACGGACCCAAGTAAGACATTCAAAACAATCATGGTTGTATTTTTGATACTGCTAGTTTTTAATTGTATTTTTTTTGTCTTGCATATGATTTAATTGATGAAGACAGTACAATTGTGCTGAAATCTCCTTTCCCAACATGGCTTGAGCTTGCAAGAGTTTACGTTTATTATTTAGATTTGTGCATTTTTCTTGCTTTACACAGAGACATTTATATTGTATTGTACTGCTATAAACAGTTTACTGATGATTACTGTCTGTCTGCCTGTGTAGTCCCTCCTCCCATTTCTCCAACTGCCAAATCTGCGGGCACACCGAGTGATGCAGGGAGCCAGGACTCTGATGGAGCTGTGGGACCCAGGTACACACACTGTCTCACAATCTGCACTTGTACAGTACTTGACAAGTGCATAAACAGTGCAGACGTCCCTATTTCAGGGGGGGGAAAGGCCAAAACTGTTTCTACCTGAGGAATAATAATCAAATGCTTGGTACTTTGTTGATTCTACCTTGCTTTTTACTTCAGCATTCTTTTTAACTGTTATGCTTATATCTGCAATGTATGTTTCCAGTGTCTTTGTCACAGCTTAAATTGCAGAACTGTTTTGCAGCAAATTAGTTGTGAAGCATTTTGAAAACAACATAAAGAAGCTTGTCTGTTCTGCTTTCTTATGCTTGGCATTACTTTCAAACTCTATAAACAAAGCTTATGAATACCTGTTAAGCACAATTGCATTAACAGCAGCTGAGTTAAAACATTTTACAAAGTCCTACATCATTACAGTGAACGATGACGAATTCCTGCCAACTGAGTGCATGTTTATTTCATTTGTGTGCCATCGAATTAGAACAATCCTAAATTAACAATAAAGCAGCAGGCTGCTGTGACGCCTGGGGGACTTCTTAACCCCTAATTAGAGCCCCTTCCCAGTGCTGAAACTCAAGCTCCCCCAGTGTCCCATCAGACCCAGTGAGTTGTTCCCCCTACGTGTTGACTCATTTCCCTCACCAGCATGGCCATTTCCTACACACATGGAGGTCATGTTTTCTCCCTGAGGGTTCTCTCCCCCCCCCCCCCCCCCCCGTCGGCACAGCACTCAGTGCTTTGGTGTGACACAGTTCGGCCTGAACATTACACCCTGTGCCATCGCACACAGGGTCTGTGTGCCCATGCATTTTAAGCAGATACATTTTTCCATCTCTGGGTTTATGTAAACAGATTCAAGCTTAATTTGTAATAAAGAAAACTCATTTTTTGGGTGTTTGGATATGCAGAATGATTTTAATTGTGACCTAGGATTCAATCAGCATGTTTGTTATGTGCCATAATGCTAACTTTATTTCCTCTCCTCATTTGTGCTCGCCTGTTTCTCTCTCACTAATGCTGCCTTGTTGCTGTGACACTAACCAGGAATCTGCATTGGGACTCTGACCCGTCCACTCTTCAACTTCACTCTGATTCTGAGCTGGGGTACTGGACACTCTCTTCTCTCCTTTCCTGGTCATTTTCCCTTCTCTCAATCTATGGCATGATTACTTTGTCTTTCAAAGTCATTATTCAGTTAAGACAGATCAGGAAAACCATGTAGGGATGCATGCAGGAATGGTGAGACAAAACCTTTTAATTATTTACATAGTTTTAAAAACTAATATGAAGTCGTTGCAATCCCATAAACGACTAATTTACTCACTTTAATCAGCAAAAGATCCCACTTGCAAGGAGGTGAGAGTGGTTATAGATGTAGCACTGTGTTGTATGTTTTTGTCTTTACTGTCTCTTTCACTGCGATTTTGTGCAAAACTTGAGTTGTTCTTTCCTTTTAGGCGTGTAACTCCAAAACTGGGGATGGCCAAAGTTACACAAGTGGACTTCCCACCACGTGAAATTGTGTCCTACACGAAAGAGACCCAGACCATTACTCAGGCGAAAGAAGGTGACTCATGAAGTGTTATAGGTTAATGTTGAAAAACGCAGTCAAATGTGTGCGCATGTACATAACTGCGTGCCTGCATGGATTATATCATATCATTCTTCTTAACAGGGTCTCTCTGAGAGCAGAAGTGAACAAGTGCAAGAGATTTGATTTTACTGAGATGAAAGAAAAGGAAAAATGAGGCCCAGGAAACATAAGAAGTTAGGGCAGGGATTAGATTCTGACAAGCTCTGCTCCTCTGAACCTTCCAGCCAATGCTGCTTTGGTATAATTAATGAGCAGGATGAGAAAGCCTGTGACAGGAAGGAGAAATGAGATTGGAAGGGAAGATATGAAATGCTGTGCATAGGACGGCTCATTCTCTCTGAAGCGTGTCAATATGTATGTAATAAAGTGTGGTCTAATCAGGTGACGTGTAGAAAATTCTGAGGTGGCATGCAGCTCGAGTAAGATAAAATTGTGTGATTTTGTGGAAAACTACAAGCGGAACTAGTGAAGGACGAAGAGCATCCCAGTGTTCCTCATCGCTCTTTACGCTGGACTCTACTGGGCATTGTAAAACTGTGTTAAACAACGATGGTTTCTGCCAGCTGTTCAACACTGGGGCCCCCCTTCCCCTCTCTGCCACTATGTAATCATTTCATCAACTCCCTCGCTTCCCTGTCTTCTCCCTTCACCGAGCAGGCACATAACAAAACACACTCAGTGACATTGTGCATTTTCACACCATCACTTGTGGCACTCGATGAGACGGCATCCCCTTCCCAGCTTGCTCCCCTTGGCGCATTTCTGATGTGTGGGGTGGCGTCAGGCCTGGTTTCTGATTGAGCGATTTATCATGTTGTCAAAAGGAAGCAACGCCGCAGCACTCTCAAGGTCAGCAGGCGGTGGCATTAGAGGGTAGCGGCTGCCATGCCCTGGCTGCTCCAAACTGAGGGTTCCCACAGTGTCAGTGAGACACCTCGGAAAAAGGAGTAAAAGATTTTAAGATCACCTGCCCCATTGGCACATAGAATGTCCTCTGAGCAGTCCAGGAGAAGCCATCCACATTTTAAAATAGTTGGAAATGAGAATAGTATATCACTCAAGAACAACTGGATACTCGTTTTCTTGGTGTATGAAAAAACTCTTGATATCTGTGCTCGTATAAGGATCACTTCCATTTTTTAAATATTTGATTTCCTTTTCTTATTAATTCTGTTGGGAGTGACCAGGAGGGTCAGTATGTGAGGGAGTAGATCAGAGGGACAGCTCAGACTCAGCATTTTAGAGACATGTGCACAGGAGGCATAGTGGATATGTAGGACAAAGGATGTTGATGATGGAGCTGCCAGGCTGGTGGAAAAGTGGAAGCCCAGAGAGAGGGTTCTTGGATATAGTGAAGGAAGACAAGGATGCAAAGGATAGGGTGAAATAGAGGCAGGTGATCCTCGGTGGGGAGCTCTAAAGAGGGCAGCCGAAGAAGAAAATGTACTGTCTTCTTATAATTAATCCCAGCTTTTGGGAATTAAACAGTGAACAGCACTGTGCAAATGTTTCAAGGCATATTAGCTGTTGAGATTTTTATTCATTACACAGTACCTTCAGGAAAACATCTGTTTGGCTCCCACATGCATATTTCTACATCACAGCCACCCCAAACACACAGCTACACGGCTCTGTCGTCTATGACAACGAGCCATGCAGCTGATCAGGCACCCACAGAGAGCTGATTTCAGCATCGTGGGGTCAGTCTGAGATTACATGAGAAAGCAGTGACACACTGAAGAACAGTGGCGAGCTCTCCACAAAATGCTTGAGCCAAACTACCTGGCAAAAGCCTAAAAAAAAAACAAGTGCACATAGACAAAGTGGAAAGGACATAGAAATTATACAATGTTTTTTTCTGCCTAATAAAAAAACCCACATTATTTTTAAAAGCACTGCCTGCCCCACATTCAGTGCATTGGAGATTAATTTTTTCCATCTGTAGGTAGCTTCAGAAAATTTGTTAGTTTAAGCCATTAGATTGTCGAATATGCCACCGCTGCACGATTCCCAGATTGCACTAGTAGGTAATATGCAGCATCAGTATGCACTCCTCAACAAGAGGCTGTAATTATGGCATAAGATATTGTGGAAGGTTGGAGGTTTGGGAGTACGTGTGGGGTGGAGGGGGAAGGCTGGACTGGTTCGTCTAGTACAGCATTTCAAAAAGGCTCGTCAGGAATATAAGTATGCAGAGCAGTTTAGTAAATCTAATATTTAATTGAATGTGATTGTTTTAATCACGATGAATTCAGAGGCAGGTCAAAACTTTTAATCACAAAAGCCCTTAATGGTCTTCTTGTTTGAAGTGCCACTTGTAATTGTGGTCAGCTTTTATGCACTTGATGATTAGTACCCTTAAATATCTGTTGTATCCTTCTCTCATACAGTAGCTAATCATTTGGAATAAAAAAATTGAGAATATTCTCCCCTTTTTTTTCTGTGTATGATTTCAGCACCTATGCAATTTGTTTTTTGTTATTGTTCATGTAATAGGGTTTGCTGATGTTTTTATTTGCTGCACTACTAGATGCAACTACACACTTTGGAAAGGCTTTTTGTACGCTGGTACTAGAAGAGGTCTATTTCAGCATACAAGAAATGATAGTTCAGATGTACGTGTGAATTGGTGGAAATTTGTCTTCTATGGTTTCATTATTGGGCTTCATGTTGCACATGCTGAAGTCACAGCCTTGGTGTGTCTGTGCGTATAGAACGCGGATGCCACCTGCAAGGTCATTTAGTTTTGTAGTTGCTCACCACTGGCCACACGCCATGTTTGCATTAATATATTGTCTATTGAGGAAGACTTGTGATTACTCCCCCACCACCACTACATACAAAAAAAAGCTTTTATGTCTTAAGTGGTACAAAAGCCGTAATTGGACCTGCTTTGCAGCTTTGAGAGGAGGTGTCAGCGTATGGGACATTGCTGATCCGTGTGAATTCTGTTAAATGCAACCCACCCACCCTTGCTATTCCCCCCCACCCACCCACCCCACACACACGCACATCCCCAGTGGGGTCACCAGGATCACTAGCTTTTCTCCAAATGGCCATTTTGGCTGGCAGGTGCATTATACCCTTTATTTTCAGATTGTCTGTCCGCTCCTAATGCCTGGCAGGTTGATTGCTCTGGCTGCCTCACCAGGGAAAGGGCTGACGAGCACGGCCGGGACTAGCTGAAAGACAGTGATTACTGTTTTCCTTTAAGCCTGATTGAGGCCCTTGAAAGGAAAGATTTTAACCTTCTCCTGTTGGTTGCAGAGTATGGCCGCACATTGAAATGGCTTGTGTCATCAACCCAGTTCTGTAAACTCATCAGTGCACCCGGTAACCTTCATCCCCCAAACCTCCATCTGAGAAAGGGGATAAATCATTTTATGGACAAAGTGACAGATGACATTATCATTTAGATTATCTCAGTAGGAAGGAAACTCTGGCGTGTGGTGCTGTCATCTTAGATTAACTGTAAGGTTCATACAAAGATAAACGCCTGTAGGAACCAGGCGAGTATTTCCACTTTCCTCATGAATCTGTTTTGTCCTTCTGCTATTATTTTTTTTAAGCATAGTCTATATAGTGTCTCTAGGAAATGTGTTTGAAAAAGATGTGTTCATCTTCTTTGAGGTAGAGCCGGTGTGCAGTTTGCCAGCTGGTGTGGCCTGTATTTTGTCGTACATTCTCTGAGGTTGAATAGGAGTTGCAGGACCTCCTGCTAGGATGGTAATTGCACAGGCTTGCCGTTCAGGGAGAAGCTTGTCTCGGGGCAGCCATGCGGAAAACCTCTGTGCCATCCCCATGCCACCTCTGAAGAGCACAAGACAATCCCAGCATCACCATCTGCTTTTGCACCATGCCGTCATCTGGCTAGTCCAATGGGACGGGCCTGGGCAGCTGCTCCACAACCTCTGCCCCGTGGCCTAGAAGGGGGCAACCTACTAGTGGGACACAGAGGAAACAGCTACACTGACAGCTAGACTGTCTATTGAATGGTTAGGGTCTCATTAACAGTTGGGAAAGACAGGGGTCCCTATGACAACAAGACACCCGCTGCGCTGTGTCCCTTTAATACAAATGACAAACTTCCCCGCTTTACAGAGGCAAGTTCTTTTTGAAAGGAGACATTGTGCTGACAAACCAAACAAATGCAAGGGAGAGATACAAAATCAGTCTATTGCTGTGCCAGTAATCACTGGGTGGAGCTTTTCTTGAAAGAGAAAAATAATGAATGTGGAAAATGTAGTGACCAAAAGGTATGAAATGTCTGTGTTTGGAAGCATACTCATTCATTTTGTTAAAGTTGTTTATTTGTTGTTTGATTTTTATACCTTTTAGCATTTGAAAATTCCGAGGAAATGATGATCATAAACATACCGTACTCGTTTACTACTTACACAGGTTATGTTGATTGAGAGTTGTTTTCTAATGTTTAATACGGGTATCTTTTTCATCAACAGAGGAAGAAGAAGAGGAAGAAAGTGCTCCACCTCAGCAAGTAGTTGAGACTCAAGCTGAGAAAGAGGACCAGAAAAAGGAGGAGGAGGAAGGTACTGCAGAAATGATAATT
This sequence comes from Astatotilapia calliptera, assembly GCF_964374335.1. Classification (NCBI taxonomy): domain Eukaryota; kingdom Metazoa; phylum Chordata; class Actinopteri; order Cichliformes; family Cichlidae; genus Astatotilapia; species Astatotilapia calliptera. The sequence goes on along the minus strand of NC_137437.1, from coordinate 20,706,404 downwards.
GAGATTCTCTGCTGAAATTGAGGCAGTTTAGTTAACACTTAAAATATGTAATTGTTACAGATTATCTATATAATTGAGGGGATCAGATTGCATAAAATAATGGCTACTAGCACCAGGGATCTTCACGACATTTCACTGTGTTTTTGTTTCTCCATTTAGCACCCCCTCACGAGCTGACAGAGGAGGAAAAACTCCAGATCCTGCACTCGGAGGAGTTTGCAGATTTCTTCGACCACAGCACTCGCATTATCGAGCGGGCTCTATCCGAGCACGTGGACCTCTTCTTTGACTACAGTGGCCGTGACCTTGAAGAGAAAGAGGGGTAATTCTTGAGCAGCTAGTGTTTTTAAAACTTGTAATTGGTTTTTGAAGAAGTGCTTTTTATTGATTTTTGGTGCTTTGTTTTTCCGCAGTGAAATCCAGGCCGGGGCAAAGCTCTCGCTTAACAGGCAGTTCGTGGATGAGCGCTGGTCCAAACATCGTGTTGTCACCTGCCTGGACTGGTCACCCCAGGTCATTTTTCTTAACAGAGTTTTCATGGTGAAGCCAACTAGAGCCTGGCTGATAGTGGACGTTACAGACGTTATGTTTGCAGTCATATTGAAATCATTAAGTATTAACTTTCACAAACACGTTGGCCACTCACCATTGAAGCTACTGCTTGATTATGCTCAGTTTTGATCCATACTTTGGTGTTCTGCAGACAGTATAATAAAAAACCCTTAAAGATTTTCATATATGGTCAGTATTGGCCGACAGGTATTAAAAGTTTGGCCCTAAAACCAGCATTTTAATACATCAACTCAGAGAGACAGTCATGGATCATCTGCTAATCCTAATCCTTGTGTCTTTGTGCTGGAATTCTGCTAAGAGCATAATTGTTTTGTAATTGCCTGTTTAAACGACTTAGATTTGCACAGCCATAATGCTTTATGATTACATAGCTTGAGTTTGACAGCATGTTCTTTCAGCCTCAGCTCCCTCAGGAAAAGTAAGTTACGTCCCATACAAATTGTCACTTAGTCGGAGGCCGTAATGATTTGTTTCCTCTGGTGTCTAAGGTCATTTAATGCATTATTGTGCAATGACTTGTGACAGTGATTGAACACCAACTCTTTGTTCACTGTATTTTCTTGCTCAGAGCAGTATCCACACCCTTGTGATGTAAAGTGATGCATCCACTGTACTTAAATTTAAGTATTAAAAGCAGCAGAGGTTAATCGTTTGTCAACATCTGGATAGTGTTTCTGCAGTCTGTGTTTTTTGAAATGCACTGGGATGGGTTTGTGTTTTATGAGATCCTTACTGAGCTGCTGAGTCTGCTTCCGTGTTCTTTTGAGCCCTTGCAGAACTGTAGCTTTTAGTTAAAATTATGCAAAGGAATAAAAACATCATTTACCAACGTTCTTCGGGGGGTAGGGTGAGTTAAATGAGCCATAAATCTTGGAGGAAAGGGTTAGTCATTCTCGAAGGCATTCAGCAGCAGCACTCGGGGCAGGCAAAGCTTTTCCACTTGGAGCCAAGCCTGGGGGGCATGTCTGCCTGCCTCCCTCTGACATTCATTCAGTCTGATTTTTTTTTTTTTTGGTCTGTCTCCAGTATCCTGAACTGCTGGTTGCTTCATACAACAACAATGAGGATGCTCCTCATGAGCCAGACGGTGTGGCTTTGGTGTGGAACATGAAGTACAAGAAAACTACACCGGAGTACGTCTTCCACTGTCAGGTACTAAAAGCAACTTTAACTTTCCTGTCCTTTTACTAACATAACCCAGCACCCTCACGGATGGCTTCTTCCATGACAAACATGGAACACGGCCAGCCATCCTGTCAGGCTCCCTGCCTCCTCCTCTGCTCCCATACCCCCCCTACCCTCATCCACATTGTGAGTTCACAGTACTGGCATCCACCTCCACCACATCTATGCACAAACACATGTTCATGAGGCGCCTGTGAAGACCTGTGGAGTCGGATGGAATCTGAGCACCGCAGCAGGATTAAGCGTGTGGGGCAGGGCTGGTTATCATGTGCATCTAAACAAGGGCCCTGTGTTCAGACAAGCTAGCTGGGAGACCAGTTGAGCTCCTCCGCTCTGCCCAGCCTTATTACAATGCTTGCCCTGAGGCGCCTTCACCAAGACAAGTTGAGTAGAACCACATGTTTTGGCCTCCATAGCGGATGTAAATGGAGGCGTGTTGCTCAGATGAGTAAAACTGAACAGAAGTGTTAACATAGTTTTCTTTTTGCCTCCAAGTCAGTTTATCTATGCATTAAAAGTTTTGCCAGGGTGACTTTCTGGGGAAAAAAATGTTATAGGTGGGGTGATGAGTGTGTGTAGTCCACCTAAACCATAATCCAAAAATATATACTGATCTTATCGGCCAGCCTTGAGGTCTGTTTATTTACACTGTGAGAACTGAGGCCCGAGTTATGCAAGATGTGTTTAGTTGTACTTTAATAAAGAGGGAACATGCAAGATGACGCAGAAGAGGAAGTCTGTGTTTTCCATGTCCATATTATTGCATCTTTGGAGATTTTAAGTGCTACTGATGCAAATCTTTGCAGTTTTTTACAGCCCCACATAGGTTTGACTTGTGGTTGAGAACATCAGTGGGAAATGGGAGTTATTGTGACTTTAATTTGTATTTCTATTTCAGCAAATAAATCGCTTGAAATAATTACATTTGCTCTCAATAAAAATCAGTTTTTTAGCTAAAACAGCTCAAAAAATGTTTGTGTGGAAGAATTCAAAATTAGCAGCAGTGCAAAAATCAACTAGTAGCATAAAATCTCAGCATGCTTGCTGTGCCCTCTTCATGTTGCAGGGCTCGTTACTTCCATTTTCTTTTCAGCTCGTCAGTTTTGGGATAGTTTCCTTGAAACGACAAGTGGCATGATGTCCTCACTGCTGTAGATTTCCATTGGCTTGTTACTCTATGAAAACTCTTTCCCTTCTCATCACTCGCTCCACAGTGCGGTTACCTAACCTCAAATAATGAGCTATTTTTTCCTCTTTCGGGGTCATTTGGTGCCCTTGGTCAATAGTGTCACTGTTTTCTGAAATAACAGTAGTGTTGCCGCTTGTTATCTTGGAAAGTGGTTGACTGTTTAGACTTATTTTTTAAGCGAAAGAGGCAAATTAAGACTGGGCTAAAATTAATAACATTAGCTACACAGTGGTGCAGCGGTTAGCATCATCGCCTCACAGCAGGAAAGTCCTGAGTTTAAATCTACAAGCTGACCAGACGCCATGATCAGCTCTTCCTGTATGTGCATGGCTTCCATCCAGGTATTCCAGCTTTGTTCCACAGCCCTGAGACATATTTGATAGATTAATTGGTAATTCTAATTGGAGAATTGCTGTCTGTCTCTCTGGTACCCTGCTTTTTATCCCACGACAGTTCGGAAAGTCTCCAGCCCGCCTCCACAAGTTGAAACTGGATAAATGGGTAGGAAATTGCAATGGGGAAAAAATTGAATACATTAAAAAAAATGTTATACTTCATATGTAGCACTTCTCTTAAAGTTACAAACTGCTTCTCAGAATAAAACATTTTATAAAATTTAAAAAAAATTATAAAGATGTTCTGATAAGAGTATTTCAGGTAAACTCTTCAGTAGTGATGTGACTCCAGTTGGACTGCTCCACGCTTTAGAGGCTACGTTGGCAAAAGCCCGGTCACCTTAGTTTAACAGCCGATCCCTCAACATTCACGGTATCTTTGTAAACTGTCTCTGAGCTTCCATTGTTAGCTGCGGCTGTCTCAATATAAATCTCTATTTCATTTTTCCTTGCCCAACCCTTCTTGCACCCTTTCATTGTGACAGTCTGCTGTTATGTCAGCGGCGTTTGCCAAGTTCCACCCCAACGTTGTGGTGGGAGGCACCTACTCGGGGCAGATTGTGCTGTGGGACAACAGGAGCAACAAGAGGACCCCTGTGCAGAGGACTCCCCTGTCAGCAGCAGCACATACGGTACAGTAAAGGTCTGACACAGTGGGCGTATACTTCATTTATATTTAGCTAAAAGGTAAAATTTCCCCGTCACTGTCTTCGCAGCACCCGGTATATTGCGTGAATGTGGTCGGCACCCAGAATGCCCACAACCTCATCAGCATCTCTACTGATGGCAAGATGTGCTCCTGGAGTCTGGACATGCTCTCTCAGCCTCAGGTAACATATAACACAGGGCAGACGCTGAATGTGTGCTCTGCTGTAAAGAAGTTAAAGTATTAACCATAAAAATAAGTTTTTATAATGATAATGCATCAGACTTTAGCAAAGACAATATATTTTCTGTTGTTTTCCTCTCTTTTTCTTCTTTCACATCGCCCACATGCTTCCTGTCCTTTGCATTCGTGCTACATGTCAGACATTTTGGCTGGACTCTTTCCTTTTCACATTCCAGTTTGGTATTTCCTTCGACTTTACTCTTATTTTTTTCTGCAGCTCATTTTTCACTTTGAAGGAAATGATTCTTGCTAGCTGTGTCATTTCATCTCTGCTGCCAAGCCCTCGCTGTCAAACTGATTTTTTTTTATTTTTATATAAAGCACTAGTCGAATTTAGATTACACATTAATAAACTGTCGGGTGATTTTTATAGGTTTTGCTTGGCAGAGTGTGTGTTAACTTAAAGCCTGGGCGGGGAGCTTGTTATAGATGTTGTTCCATGTTTCCTCCCCTCCACAGGACAGCATGGAGCTGGTGTTCAAGCAGTCCAAAGCTGTAGCTGTCACCTCTATGTCTTTCCCTCTTGGAGATGTCAACAATTTCGTAGTGGGCAGCGAGGACGGCTCAGTCTACATGTCATGTCGTCATGGAAGGTGCGTTCATAAGCAACCGCAGTCCCACCGTGTCGCCTCCCGAACACCAGCAGGAAACTGAGGCGACTTGTAAGGCCCACCTAGACCCGTGTGTCAAATAAATATAGCCCACTCACTTCCCAGTGCAACGCAAATCCAACACTTGATCTCCTGCTGTTTGAGGTTTCACTCCTGCCCAGTCATCCTGTTTTTCTTTTCTGCTTGTCAGTTGTGTTTGTAAAGGTCGTTCAACATAAACAGGGCACACATGCAGGGGAAACAAATCATTTTTTCCCCCCCTGTTCTTTTATTTTTATTTAATTTTTTTCCCTCAGTATGTTTCTCTGGGTGAGAGAGTTTGTTTACAGTCGGTCATCCCTGGGAGAATTAAAACTGCACTTCATCCCACAATGTTCTCATTTAGGAGACTGGGGATCTTCATCTAGGATGGTCCTCGGCAGAGAAATGTGGCTTAAATCAGAGCTGCCAGTGAGCAGCGTGTCAGCCTCGCACCAAATGTAGTATGCCTGGAGACCACAGAGAGGTGATAGCTGCGAGGTTTTGCACTGCAGAATCACCTCTGTAATCGGGGGAATAATTTTCCACATCATTTACAATGGTATGATACTCTCATCGCAGTTAATAATGCATAAGCATCACTCATGCTGAGTATTTACCTCTCTACATTAATTATCAGAGTCTCAGTTGGGTAACAGCTCTGCAACATGTGGTTGAAGGGATGCAGTCACTTTTGCCTCCCTGCTGGTAATTACATGATACAAGTAAATGATTACTGTGAATACGTCCAGCAGAGGTCCATCTGTGCCTGTCGCTTACTTACCTGCTTAATGCATTGCGTAAATGGTAACAACCAGCAGTTTTGTGCATTTTTGTTGTTTCTTTTTTTCTAAAGTTTCTACAGTGCACATAAATGTGTATTCAGACATTAGATCTGAAGGTAAAATTTAATTCTTTGTGGTCAGTTTAAGCATATTTACCCATATTTATCTGTGTGCTCCACAGCAAAGCAGGCATTAGCGAGATGTTTGAGGGACACCACGGCCCCATCACGGGGCTCCACTGCCACACAGCTGCTGGGCCACTGGACTTCTCTCACCTGTTTGTTACCTCGTCTTTCGACTGGACTGTCAAGCTGTGGAGCACCAAGGTATGACTTGAGCTCTAGGATGTATTTTAAAGGCCATGATTCATTTATTTGGCCCATCTCTGCATAGGGAAAAGTTTCCTTCCTTTCTGTGCCTCTCTGGGCTTCACTATAATCCAGTTATTGTTCACTTTCAGCCGTAAGGTGGGACTAATGATTCTTTTAAGGTTGATTTTTAAGTCACAGACTTCTGTTAAAAGGCTATTGATTGAATTTGTAGACAGATGTCCTGATACAGCAGTCAATACCAGACTCCGTTTAGCCAAAATAATTAATTTTTTCACCTCCTATTTGCCACAGTTTGGTTTCCACAGCAACAGGTCGGCTCAGACTGTTAGGCTCTAATGTTTATTTTAAAAATGTTTATATAAAAATGGATTACTTCTTTTTTTTTTTTATCTGTAGTTGTTGTGGTAAACGAGAGTTGTTACCCTGCATTTTTACATATAGGATTTTTTTTTAAAAAACATTTGATATAATGCATTAGTGGTGGCAGTGGAAATTTTTCACTTTTGACATCTTGACTGTACATCACAATGAATAATACAGAACACTCTTGAACTGAACTCGGGAGACTGAAAAAAATAAGAGACAATGAGAGAAAAGGGCATGTAATGAAAATTCATAAGAAGTGTTGTCAAAGTGAAAGTCTCACCTGCCTGCGCTCTGTTGTCTTTATTTGGCAATGAATAGACACATACACGGCCACCTCCTCTAGCTCTTTTGGGAGACAGCCTCTTTTCATCTGGCCCCTTCGTGCATCGCCGGCTTATAGACGTGGATGGGGTTTGTGATCCCAGAAGCTCGGTTGTCAGCGGCAGCCTTCCCCGGTGGGGTCCCCTGGGGCAATTTCAGCGTTAAGTGAGGGGCCAGATGAAGAGTGATTCAGAAACCCCCGTTGAAGAGAACAGGAACGATATGATGCCCTGCCCAAGCGAGGGTTACTGGGGCCCCACTGTGGAGCAACACCCAGGGATGGGGAGGCTCAATGGCGAGTGTTTGGTGGCTGGGACTTAGCGAACCTCCTCTGGGCCCACTCTCCTGTGCAGTCAGCTCCCAGAGGGCCAGTTTAAGCCAGGCAAACTGTAAAAGCTCTGTTCTGACATAACAGGCTGTCCCCATTGCATCCCATCCCAAAGCAAGTCTTTTTCATCCATTTGCAGCAGTTACAGAATTCCCGATGGCTTTTTTTTGTTTGTTCTGTAGACATTTCACCTCCCACACTGGACACTTCTTACAAACCATACGGTCATTCTGTTCCCACAACAGATGAGTGGGTTTGAGATCCAGCGATTCTGCCCAGCCGTTCCATTACAGACTGGGATATCAGCTGACTGCTTTTATTTTTATACTCTATGATTAAAAAGAGCACATCGCAGAGAGGCGGCCTTTCACGTTCCCTCCATCAGTTTGACAAATGATTATCTTTTTGTTTGTTCTACGTCTGTCAAATGTTCTTCTTTGTCTCCTCAAATTTGGATCCCTCTGCACTTTTTTGCCGCTCTTGTTTTCTTTCGCCCATCTTAATCTTTCCCTTGTGTTCAGTAACTCTGTCTAGAAGCCCACCATCCTGGTGTCATCACTTCAGTGTCGAGGTAGAATCGGGTGTTTTGTGGGTGCCCTTGAGGCTTGTGAGACTTTTGTTTTTCAAACTAGAGACTGCGTCTCTTCTTGGTCTGTTATGGGAGAGCGTCTCAGTCTTGTTGATTTTATTCTGGTTAGAGGTTTGTGCTATTCTTTGAGTCGAATAGAACAGATGATTGAAATCTGTTCACTGCAAATCTAATCATGAAATAACTTTTTTGTTTTGTTTTTCTTGGAAAAATTTTACTCTGATTTTATTTATTTTTTCTTCCCCCCCCCAAATTTAAAGACTACAATGAACCCACAGAGGCTGATGTTCCAGATACTCAAGTAGCCAAATTTATTACTTCTTTAATCAGCACAACAGTTTTCAGCTGTGCTAACATAATTGGAAAGGGCTTTTTTCTAATGATCAATTAGCCTTTTAACATGATGATAAAGCTGCATTAGGTAACACAGTGTCCCATTAGGAAAAACATAGATGATGGTCGCTGGAATTGGGCCTGCATACATATTCCATTACAAATCATAAATTACTTCTGATTGATTTCATTAATCATTAATTGTCATTTACAACATTTCTAAGTGACCTTTAAGCATTTTTTTAGCAGTATTGTAAATGGACTGGTTCTTATAGAGCACTTTTCTACTTGAGCACTCAAACTCACCCATTCACACAAGCACTTTTTAAAATTCACACTCTAATGGACTCATTGCAGAGCAACTTGGGGTTCAGTGTCTTATTGTGTGTCCTGTATGAACATAACCATACACTTCTTTTGAAACACAAACCTTTGTAATGTTTGATCTTTCACACTGCAGTTTGTGATAATGTTGAGTGGCTTTGCTAAGTAACATAAGCCAGTGCGTTTTAACAGTTTAAAACATCACTGAGTTGCATTAGTGTGTAGATGGATATTTATACATTTAAAACTGGAAACCTTTTTGAATGAAGCTGTCCCCCCCCCCCCCCGCAGAACAATAAGCCGCTGTACTCATTCGAGGATAACTCGGATTACGTGTATGATGTCATGTGGTCCCCGACTCACCCTGCTCTGTTTGCTTGCGTGGACGGAGTCGGTCATCTCGACCTGTGGAACCTCAACAATGACACAGAGGTAATATTAATAGACATTTCTCAGAAGAGCAGCTGTGTGCTGTTACCAACTTTACTGTAGACGAGATACTCATATCTTGATTTTGACCTTTTTAACCATATCAGATCCTGTGCCTTCACATGGTTTAGTGTGCAAGTACACTCCTGATTGTTATTGTTTCAGGTCCCCACCGCCAGCGTCACAGTGCAGGGTAACCCAGCCCTGAACAGGGTCAGATGGGCTCATTCTGGCAAAGAAATCGCTGTGGGAGACTCTGATGGACAAGTCCTTGTCTATGATGTTGGAGAGGTGAGCAAGCATGAGTCAGCCTTTCAGTTTCTGACTGTACCTTTAAAAAAAAAAAAACATTTTGGATTTTGCAAAAATGAGTCAGCCTCTCACCTGCTACAATGTGTAATTTAGTAATGAGGGATTAATTGTAAAGCATTTACCTTATAGAGATTTTAGAAGAGCATCTTAAGGACTAATTTGTGCATTTTAGGTCTGCTCTTTGTGAGTAAAAAAATGCACAGAGCATAACCTGTCTGCGTTTGAAATTCACGCCTCTGTCGTGTTCCTCCCCCACAGCAAATTGCGGTACCGCGAAATGACGAATGGACCCGTTTTGTTCGCACACTGGCAGAAATCAACGAGAACAGGGATGACGCAGAGGAGCTTGCAGCTCAGCGTCTGGCCGCATGAGCTTATCTCCCTGGACGAGGCATTTAAGGGACCAGTCATGTGCTCGTTAATGTCAGACCTGTTTTGATAGATGGAAAAGATGAAGTTTGTATCAGAAAGAAGTACGGATATCGCTTGGTTTCCAACGCTCCTCTTATTTAGACAATTGCCTTCTTAGTTCGCTGCACCGTGGTCTGTCTTCCTCTGAATAAGCCAAGCGACAGGGCTACGAACCTCAGACACTAACCCAAAGCCATATTCACAAAACAGTCATCTTTTCTTCAACCAGATGCCTTAAAGTTTAATTTAAATCTTGATTGTCACGTCTTTACCCACCATTATTTACAGCATGGCAGCCTTAATTATGAGTTAAGTCGGTGCTCCACTTTCACCATATTCAGGAAAATCAGTAAGAGCTGTTCTCCATTTCCACCAAAGTTGTAGTAAAGCAATCACATCTCTAAACACCCAGGAATGTAAACATCTCATAGCTGTAGCCCACGTCGCCATCTCTGTTCTTTTAGACTGGATAACATAAACACGTGTTTGTAAAATAGTGAAATGTCAAAGTCTTTCTACCAAGATGTTGTTTTATACTGCACTTCTTGCCTCTTAATCGGCGCAGCTCAAGTTGGATCCGGGATGGTTGGAATATCACCCCAGCATGTTGAATAGGGTGATTATGTATGCTGTAACTGCTCGGTGATTTCCACGTTTGTCATGTACAGTGATGGGCTCTGAATAGAGATTGGTGTCAAAACAGAGAATGTACATTTCACAATAGAAATCAACAGTTTGAATGATTTATTTCAGTAAAATACAATAAATACATTTAAATTATTTCCCAAGTCCCCTGGTCGTGATTTCAAAATAAATACTTTGGAAAATATCTGTACATCCTCATGTCTCTTAAATGTAAGTCAAACATGCACACCAGAAAAGCGCAGTGACAATCCTTTGTAATGCCATAATGTCCCTCTGTGGAGAAGTACAAGATGTACAAAAAAATTGTGCAAGCTATGCAAAGAAAATGCAATTAAAGCCATACCCATGCAGCATTTATAGTAAGACAACCACTTCTATGCATTGAATCGAAATGTGGTTAAGTAAAGGAGGAAATGAGGGCTGAAAGTGCATGCAGCCCTCACGAGAAGTGACTGTTTATGAGGCTTGAGGCTCCGCTTTGGACGTCGCTGATGTGATTGTCACCTCTCCGGAAGGCTTAAACTTGGGCAGGTGCAGGCCAAATTTTCTCTCCACGCCAGCAAATGTTGAGGCAGCCAGACGGTAACCACCCAGGTGGTCTGGAGTCACAGAGGGAAGGTCCTTGATTGTAGGCTTGTGAGTGGGCTCAGATCCAGCAGGACGACTGAGAAGAAAGATTAGGAGATGCTGAGCCTCGTGATGCACTGAGTGGCTCGCTCTTGTTTGAGACGCGATTAATGTACTTACTGTCCTCCGAAGTCAACATAGAACCATCTCTGTAACAGTTCATAGGTCACCAGTGTTACGCCAAACTGCGGTGACGATCTAAAGACGCGAGCTAGAGGGAGAAATTTAAAAAATGACAGTTACAGAGAAATAGCATTACTCTGGTGAGCATCATGTGAGTGTGAGTTTCATTTATAGAAATCAAAGGCCTTCTATGGTTGTTAGGGCTAAACGGCAACCCTGAGGGTCGGTAATTAATGGAAACGTGAAACTGCAGTTTCTTCAGTTCCTCTGGAGGCCACTACAGTTGAGCCCCACAAACCCTTTCATTAATGCTTAAAGCTTGCATTTGTCATTACGACTGACAGATCTGCTGCGCTTCACCTCAGCTAATTTGAGTCACTGGATCCCTCGATCGCATTTGTGGTGTTGCTGTATGCTCGTACAGCCCATCCAAGAGGTTTCTGCTCAGTTTAGGCAAGTGAAATTCCAGTAGCTTATTTCTATGTCTCACTAATTAGAAGATATCCATGACTGTTTGATGTACCTCAGCTGTGGATGGATAAACTTTGCTAACCAAGTTTGCTATCATCAGTTATGTCACTGTCCCAACACATATATAGATACGAATAAGATGGTAGACAAAAGGCTAAGGCATCAAAACTTACACTGGGCTATCTCTATCTTCATATACAGTCTATTTGTTCAGTTCAGGTGAAATATGAGGTATATGTATATATATATATATATATATATATATGTATGTATATATATATATGTATGTATATGTGTGTGTGTTCTACCTCCTGCGCCCTTCCAAAACGCTCTAAAACCTTCCTCCTTGAGGATCTTCCTAAAGCAGTCGATGACTCCGTTATACGTCGTTTGGCCTGCTCGGGCTGCCACCTGGAGCCTGGTCTTGATGACATCAGCAGGGGTCACCAAAGAAGCTGCTGGTACACCTTGTTTAAATAAAACAACAAAAAAAAAAACAACCACATCATAAAGCACTCTCGCTATGCTATGCACAAACTGGGAGGAAACCTAAATGCATTTTTTTGTGCAGACAACATGACAGATCCCTTTACAAAACGACTCAACATGCCGCTGTTTCAATGTCCAGATTCTCTGAGCTTTCCAGATGTTCGTTACCTGCGATAGCTCCAGCAGTGAGCAGCTGCAGAGCCCCCAGCCTTCCATCGTCATCTGCCAGCTTCCCCTTGGTGTGGGCATAAACGGGGAAGTAGATAGCGGAGAAGGGAATGTCACGCAGGAAGCAAGCTTTGGCTCCCTAACAGAAAAAAAGGAAGATCTTAAAAATCAAAGGAACGTAACAGGGCTGATGAATGAGCAAAGACAGCAGTGGAGCAGCTTTGTCTTTGGGATTAAATGGTCTGGGATCTGATTTATTTTAACCTACGGGGGGCTTTAGTGTTGATGATGGAGCCAAAGAGCCCCAGGCACTGGACCTCCAGAGAAAAATCCATCACACCACAGACCTCAGTGTGCTGGCTTCTTTTACCAAGAGGAAGTCCGCTTTTTCTCCCCCCTCCTTCCCGTTTCTTTTTTCAAACAAGCCACACACTGTCTGCCGCTCATTAAAATATGGAGTATGAACACATGACTCCAGCTGTAAGTAAAGCCGCAAGGATTTGGAAAGGAGCAGTAGCAAAGCGTAATCCCTCAGTAATTTGCTGTCGGTTGTTGGCTGCGGTTCCGTTTGCATGTTTAACACTGTTTTGGAAAATTGCAAACAGTCAGCAGAGCAATGTTTGATCTTCAAATTTCTGTTTCTCCATCTCCATTATGTCTATGTACACATACAAGATGTTTGTTCAAAAACAGGAGTGTTTCATCTATGTATTGTTACAGGAAATTAAATAAGAGCAGGTTATAATTCACACCAAAATCCCTAAATTTAAGAGGGAAATATTGTGCCTTTTACTCTTGATACAGAGGGTTAGAAATTAAGACAAATATTAGGATAGATATGATTTTGCATCGAGAACCTTTAGGTGTTAAATTACTGTATTGCCACTTTCATTGCTCAAGTTATATTAACTGACAGACCCAATGTAAATTATAGTTAAAAAAATCAAACAAATGTTTAAAATTACAAGCAGAAAATATTAAAGATGTCAGTCTCCACCTTTTTATTTAGAGGGATGTTGGTTGTGAATTTAATGTATCAAACAATTCATCAAATCAAGAAAAATCTGTGGAAAAAATGTTAGATGAGAAACTTACAAGTGACAACACCATGGCAAACAAAAATAAACTCATGTTGTTGGCTGCTTGTGTCTCGGGATCATCGGAGTACCTTTCACTGCCCTTGTATGACAGTTAAAGGAGGTTGATGCTGCAGACGTCATGGCGCTGACCTACCTTGTAGAGGCCAAAGAAGCCCAGGTCCCTCACAACAGTCAGGGCACTGACCCTTGGGCCAGTAGTGATCTCTCCAGCCACCTGCAGACGGATCTTAACAATCTCCAGAGGATTGGTGAAAATCACCTGGGAGCCTCCAGCCTGCAACGGGAAAAAAATAAAATTAAACAAACAGCTGACTTGTGGCTTAAGAATGCTAGGATCAGGGTCTCTAAGTGGATTTTCAGTGGTGTGTGAGGCTGCACAAGTGAGGGGTGAATTCTGGGTGAAATGGTAATGATGTGTAAGCATTTCTTCCCCACAGGGATTCTAAAATCATCTCGGTAAACCTCTTGCACAAAGAATACTTTTTTTTTTCTCCTCCTAAATCTGATGTGATATTGTCAGAGCGTGGCCTTGACAGGAGGAGGAAAAAGCAAGCATTGATAGAAGAACAACCGGGGTCACAATAGAGCAGGAGAAGTCTCGGCTCATGGTTGGGAGGCTCTGACCCTGGCACCAGCCCTCTGCCCCCTCGCCTCCCCCGAGGCACCTCCTGTGGCAGGGTGAGTGGCCCAGCCTGGCCTCGGCCCGCACACTTCCCCAATTCACCCCTATTCCCAGGGGAGAGCGCTGAATCACCCAGACAGCTCAGAGTCCAGGAAAGCGATGCCCTAAAGGCACGGCACCCTCTGACTCAGGCACATTTATCACCCGCCCCACATCTAATCAGGCCTCAGGATGCCTGCTGGTGACATTCAGGGCAGGGGTCTTATCTGTAAACATCCGAGCAAAGGTCTAAAAAAAGCTCAGGCATATTTAGTCATCTTCAGAGTGGACGGGGAATATCCGCTTCTCTGAAGATTGATTCACTCGTCTGCTCCCTTTTATCTCCTTCAGTTCTGTCTGGTGGAAGCAATTATTTAACAAATTATCAGATTAAGCAGACTTCAAACTCTCATGAAGCAACACGAGAATATGGGGAAAGTCATAAAATACATTTCTATCAGGGTCCACAGATGGAATAACTTCTTCGCAGCAAGCATTGTAGTGGACACCATCCTCATCCTGTGCAAAGACCTGCACGGTGACTACGCCTCAGGTTCGTACCGCGTTGTCAAACTCAATCACAATGAGCTAGACCCCGCTTCATCCAGGGCCCTCCAGGGCCTCTTCCTTCAATTGCACCCTGACAGGGGTCACGACCCCGCAGACCTCAGCTCCTCTGAGTCCAACCTGCGGCCTCTGCTCCACAGCGCTCCTGCTTTATTTCAGCACAGCCGGCACAGAGGCATCTTTAATCCGATGATGCAATGACAAATTGCTACACAGAAAAAGGAATCACACCTGACCGCAGTCGCCATTTCAGACGATTCACAATCATAGTTTCTGTTTTGGGAAACTTCCGATGTGCTGACATTAGACGCTGAATTATAGCAACCTCTCTCACTTAATAAGAGTCACCATGGCAACAGTAAACACACTGGCAAATGAAGTCAGATTCAATTTAAAGCAAAAATCTGTAAATGAAATGAAATAAAACCACGATGCCTCCCTGTGTTTACAAATCCAAAACGGACACCTCACAAAGATCCAAACGCAGGTGAAAGACTTGTCTTTCAAAAACTTTAAACAAGCCGGGGCACCTTCTCCTTTAAATGGTGTGGTTACAACCAGAAACATACGCACAAAACATTACAACAAAACAGGAGTGTCATTTTTCTTCTGTGGGACTGTAAAAGTGCATCAAGCACTCTGCTAAGGTGCAAAGTCTATAGTCTACTCTTTTCATTACTCCACATCACCACATTAAAGAGGGAAACACTTCTTTCTGTACTATGTATTTATAATGTTCTGACCTGCAAAAAACTACTTACTCATCATGCAATAATATCTTACTTTTATGATTGTGGCATATGTATGTCTGTTCCTCTTAGACACATTGATCAGTCTGGATGAAACTCACTGTACAACCTGCCTATGGTACCAGGATTATCAACATGTTTATAGCTTTTGGGAATAATTATATCCTAATAATTTGTTTAGATTATGCACAGTAGCTGATCTATGATAAGTGTGCATTGTTTGTAAATACATTTTGCTCAATTTGTAGTGCAGTGGCACTTTGGGGCCACTGGAAAGTGCTGTCATCCATGTTTGTTAATAAGTGTTCATCAAACAGTGATAGTAATAGTGTCTGATTGATTACCTCGTCTTAAACGTATGTGTATATTATCATTTCTTTTGTGTTTCTGATGAATGGATGGACTATATACACTCATGTAGTGAAGATAAAAAGAATAGCAGTAAGTGAAACTTAACATACGTGTCTGTTTAAATACATGATTGAAGTGAACAAGTGCTGCAGGCCTCGTTAGTAACAATAAAGATATATACTTTTTATATATTTGTACTTTTAACTGACCTCTCTGGATGGTGATGCAGGATGTGGACTTGTAGAATGTTTTGATACTCTTATTTTAATTGGCTTTACACAAGTATTTTATTTTGAAAGATATTTGTGTTTTCCTACCTGACAGCTATGGATGGTCATGATTTACAAATATTTAAATGGTCATTAAGCTAAAAACTGAACTAGAATGGCAAAAGCCTGGCACAGCAAGGCAGTACATGAAGAATACTGAAAGCATTATGCGCCTGAAATGCTCATCCTTACTACCGACAGGTAAGATTAATATTGTGGTAGTCCTAGATTTCATTCAGCTGCCTCCACATTCAGTCTCTCTGACATGCCGACCTCAACTTGCAACAAATAAGAGATCTGGTTCCCGTGTTACTATGCAGAGCAGAACCAGCTCCCCCATCTTGGGCTTCCCAGCTGCAGCTGGTGGAGCTGGATCCATCCACTGGAGATATTTTAGAGACTCACTGGAGATGCAGCTAAATGACACTGAGGGCAGACATGATGGAGGGATGTTTAAAAAAAAACCAACGTACTTACATATAACACCTTTAAGTAAAGTTGAATACCTCATCCGCACGGCATATAATGATCGTTTCATGCATGTTAAATACATTTCTCACCCTTCACATATGTTAAAACAAAAATTAAAACACTAAAAGAGCAGTATCAGTTTAGCTTTGGATCTGAAATACTTACACATTTCATTTCTGTACTTACTTACGAACCCAAGACTACAAAACGCACATAATCACTGCACTATTTTTTTTTTTACTCATGCATACATCGCTTATCTTTAAGGTGTCCCTTCACTCGGTTTTGAGTTCATCTACAGAGTGAATTTGAATGATGATCGCCTCAGTAATGCTTACACATCCACCAGCCAGAATCTCTGCAGGAAGAGGGATGGTATCATCCTGGTTGGTGAACTTGTCTCTGACAAAATCGTTCACCTGAAGAAAAGAAGAAAAAATAAAGGAAAGGAGACACAAAGAAGAAGAAGAAGAAGAAGAAGTCAGATGAGACACAATCGCAGTCTTGATGGCAGGGCATTAATGTTAACTTGTGGTTGCAGTCGCATCTTGATTGCAAAGTGTGTCTCTTCTTCTTTGCATGTTTTTTTCCATTCACAATGAATCGTTCAGAACAACTTTTTGAGCACTCTAAGCTATGCAGTGGAATGACTTGCCGTGAGTTTGATAGCTTTCTCCGGGGCAACGCCAATGAGCTGCGGGAGGAGACCTGCAAAATATTATTCATAGATACCATTAGAATACCTGACAGAGAGAGAGAGAAAGAGAGACAGTCTGGCTGGAAATGAATGCACTTTTTTTTTTGTATCTTTGCTGAATGAATACATCCACTGACAGCTAGAACAATATAAGCTGCGGGGTTCTTGTGCGTGTAAAACAAACCCATAAATATTTACAGATGGTGCCTGATACAGCTGATGCACCAGCATACAAAGGTCCCACTGAAATTGAACAAAAGTCCCCAAAAATATGACACGGCTGCTCCATATGGGATCAGCATCGCGGAGACTTGATCCTGCTGTTAGCGGGGAACAGAGAGAGCTGTGTGGTCACGTACAAGATCGAGGGGGGAGGCTGGGTGCTACAGTGGCGATAACTGCCATACTGTTTCACCGTCTGTCCTTCATCAGGCCAGATAAACTTCTGAAGGAGCTGCTGAGTGACTGCTGCTGGTGTGCAGCCAGAAAACAGCCGAGCGTGTCTGTCTCTGAGTCAATCACCCTCTTATCATGTGCAAGAGATGAGGAAGGAGGGCAGGGGGACGCAGATCAGAGCAACAAAGCGCTGCAGTGGTAGAGGCAGCAGTAGATGGCAGTCTTGACTTCCCTCATATGAAAGAAGTGTTGTATATCACAAGCCTTCAGCACCATTATCACCACTCAGGCAGAGGCAGATCAGACACCGCTGCTGCTGTTGCTACATGAATACTGCTGGTCATTCTCCTCGGGCAACTCTCCCAGGAGATAATGAAAACGTGACCCATGGGTGTTGCTTTATTCACTGCTGAACAGGGAGGGCAAAGGTTTCTGGTATCAATTAGCGAACCATGCTCCCGATATTAGCGCGCTGGCGAATGTTGATGCTTTCCCATCAGATGGTTTGTTTTGCACGACACCCACATGTTGGCTTGCACAGAGATTTCAGGTCTTTTCATTTACTGAAAAAAATAAATCTGTAAATGATTACCTCTGTAAAAGCCGAAGAAGCCCTCGTAACGGAGCACTTTCTTTGCGCAGTCGAAGCTGTTCTTGTACATCAGCTCTCCTACAAAGGAGCCGGTGGAGCGCTGGTTCTGCATGCGCGTCTTCACCAGGTCAATAGGGTACACAGCCGTAGCGCCGGCAGCTACAAACATTAAAAAAAAAAAAAAACCACACACAATGAACTAGTTTTGGGGGGGTTTCTGCTATTTTGGAAAGATTTTTTTTGAGCATCTAAACAATTCAGAAACCAAATTCACATTTTACTTGTGGCAAATGTGACAAAAAGAGCTGCAGTTTGTTTTCTGATTTGTGCAACTGGCAGACAAGAAAACCCAAAATGACAAAGAAACCCCCCCTTTTTTCAGTCTAGACAAGCTAGTAAATGTTTGATCTTTGTGCTTCTAACAATGAATTACTATTACTTTTTAATTTTTTTTTAACTCAATTAATAACCTGTTGATATTGGACAGCCCTTGGGAAGCCCTCTAATGCATACAAGCCATCACTTTATTTATCTAGAGTCCTACACAACTGAGATGTACAGCAATAATTCTGCAGCTACATTTGGGGATGGTTTACCACTTCAAAGAAATCATCATAAAGCTTAGAGTAGGAAGTCCTGCAAAGTGGACGACTGGGTGAAAAATACAAGATGAAATCAAGTTTAATGAGAAGGATTTGTGGAAAAGTAAGGAGAGAAGAGTGTTGAAGCTTTTATGTTCTCTGTTATTTCAAAAGAATGCACCTTCGAGCCTTTATTGTTATTGTAAATAACTGTTAAAAATCGCGGTTTGGCGGGTGTGAACTTTCTCAACTCCTGAAGGGAAGCTTGCCAGAAAAAGTTTGAGCAACACTGCACTAAACTGTTGTTATCAGTTACACTCGCCATGTCTTGTTTGGCATCAAGGCCTGCTGTAATGATGATTCCCAAACGTGCAAACAGAGAAAGCAGCACAGTGCGTGAGAAACAGCTCATTCCTGGTGGTTTCTCTGTATGCCTCATGACTTACAGTATATCTCTCTCTGACCTGGCCTGAATTGGCTTCTGCTGAATGATGACTGAAAACTCTTTGCGTATTTAAGGAGAACAAGTGCACACACACACATACAAAGGCCATGTTCCTATCTGAGGGGCAGTTATGTCAGAAGTTCCTTGTATCAGTTCCCCCCAGCGTAATTAGAGAGGGAGATTCCAGGGAGTGCGGTTCCGGAAGATTTGTGTCATTCCAAAGCTTCGACTCCAACGACAGCCTGGAGCCACGGTGGCACGGCAGCACAATGCCGGAGCCTCACATCACAGCCCTTCTCCCTGCAGGACAATGGTCGGCCCCGGGGCCTCGGCGCGGCAGCCAGCCGGCTAAGGTTACCGCTCGGGCGGGCCGGGGGCTCCGCCGCAGACATGTCACTCACCTCCAGCGATTGAGCCCAGAGAAAACCTGTAGGCAGACTCCGCAGCCTGGAGCCAGATGGGCCGAGACGTTTCGTGAGCGTGCTGTATAGGAGAAAAAGACACCAGCGGTCAAATGAATCTGGAGAAAGACAGGAGGGGGGATCAGACACTAAACATGAATCGGCTGGCTATTAAACTATAGCGAACCAGATACATTGTGGAAAGAAAAATGCTATAGAGTACTCAACGGCGGAGGAAGGCGATGGAATGCAGACATGTCACATAATGTCTGATTCATCATCAGCCTGTATTAAATGTCACAGACAGACTAGCTCTGGATACAGTAAATGACTGTGTGAACCTGCGGCTGAGTTTTCCACGCATGCGACATGTGGGAGGCTAAAAGCTAAAAAGGTCTTCTTTTATTTTTATAACAAAGCATAATTTCTCCCTTATCCACTTGATCTCAGGATTGGTGTTTGATGTTGAAAGCAAATGCCTTTGTTTACACTGGGAACTGTTTAGCCTCACAACCCTTTTCCATGTCCAGATAAGAATCTACATGAATATTACACAGTCCGAGCGAGACATCGTCAAATGTGTGTGCAAGTCGATGTATTTAGCAACTTCTCCTGCCACCAGATGAGCAGGGAGTGGAGAAGATCTTTTTTTTTCCCTCTTCCCAGATGCTTCCACCCAGAGTTGCATGCTAACAAGATCGAGGTCTTGATCAAAGGGTTTAAACAATTAGCCTACTTCCACAGAAGGGCAAGGCTGAGAATTGCAGCATCCCCCCCAAAGGAATCAAATTCCAGACCTCTGAGCACGAGTCCCAGGAGTGGCCTGAAAGCTCTGACCACAGCCTGATATAGAGCCGTGTTATCCGGTGGAGGCAGGAACTATTTTGTTCTGCCACATCCACCTTGACTCCCACTCCCCTCCTGCCATTAGCAGACTTTGCTAAAGGCTCCTAAAACTTCTCAAGCCCCACACTGATAAAAGCCTCTTATTAGCGTCTCAGATGTGTGATTGCAGCTGATGTGTATGTACAGCCATACTGAATAAAATAGGCAGTGCCTTTCATGGAGAGGCGCAACGCAACAATCCATTCCTCCTCTTTGACTATAATTGGAGTACTTTTATCTGGGAGTTAAAGAAATGCACTTCACAAGGGAAGAAAAACATGGGCACTCTGCTAATTCAGCGACTGAACAGTCTTCCTTTTTCTCGCTTCTTTCTGAGAAGGAAGCAGGGCGAAGAAGTGGGAAAGGCTTTGATGAAAGGCAGGAGGATGTGAGGTGTATTAGAGGAGTCACTCAGGCTACCTGTCTGTGGCTCTCTGCTAGGTGGTATGGCATGTCTCCTTCCTCCAGCGGGGCAACTCTCTCGATATCTGCGTGGTTCAGCCGCCTTGAGGGGGAGAGAGAAAGGGATTTAGTCCAGGAAAAAGCAGAAAGCCGTGCATCTACTCTGAGCGGCAGCCAGTGATGTAAGATTTTCCACAGACCTTTTACTGCCATATAACTTAAAGTTCCTGCTACTCGAGCTTATACACACAACAGACAAACAAAGCTGGAAGGGGCCCAATGAGTAAATGAAAGTGTTTTGTTACTAAATGCTGGAGATCCAAGTATCCCCCGCTGGTCTGATGCATCATAAAGACTGCATTCATGTTTTATGTGTGTCTTGTTAATCAGCCACTGGAGCAACCATTGTTAAACAGAATGAGCAATAACTTTATCTTTACGACCAATAAACAGATGTTTATAACATATTCATTCCATTCGTGTCGGCTTAGAATAAAAACACGAGCTTGTGTAAATGTAAATTTGAGGGAATAGCAGGAGAAGCTACCTGGGCGACTGCATTAATGACAGTGGAAAAGAACATTTCTGCACTTCTTTGGACTCCACCTCGAGTTTGGTTCGTTCCATTTCATGTATTCCTCACATATATGCAGGTCGGACTTTGGCAATTTAGGAAAGCATTAGTCTGCTAGAAATCCAAACTACATTTAAAAAAATTACACAGTCAAAAACCACCCAAGTTAATCCAGGAGCTGGAATAATTATTTCCCCATTTATACACATAAACACTACAGAAAAAAAATAAAATATTAAGGAAGTTTGTCCAAGTTTCTTTTTGTACCCTTTTAATGAGAACATATTCATAATTTAGTTACAAATTTAAATGCCGCACTATGTACAAGAGCACTTTTTCAGCTTGTCCAACATGAACAGGTACAAATAAAAGAAACATTGTATATTACAGTACAAATATTCACTATTAGACATCTGTTTATTAGCATGTGTACTACTTTTTCAGTAAATCTTCATGAATAATTATAAAACACTTATTAATGCTTCATATACATGAAAACATTCTTCAATTTGTAGGTCATTAACTAAAGGTTTTCCATCAATATCCTCCTAGTGTTTTTCTTTATAATGCATGTTTTACTCAGGAGTCGGGACGGTCATTCTTCTTTAATAACACTTATTAAATACAGTCAAATGCAGTGGTTGCTGTTATAATAACGTCCCCCCACAGACCCGAGAACCGGGTCATTGCACTGTAATGTGTTCAGTATGGAACTGGACCAGGTTACCATTTACTCTTTCCCATTAGATTCACTTCACCATTTATCAGTTATGGTTAGTAAACTGTCTCAACTGCTTATCTATAAATATAAGCTTTTAATTTCAACCACTCCTTCCATTATGTTTAGCTAACTAGTTTTTTCTTAATATGCTCATGTTTGCTCAATAAATTCAACCTAATTACACCTTTAGTCAAGAATTTCCTAGTTTTTAAATCTAAATTTTCGATAGGTCTTTCCTTTGATTATCTATTATGCAGTGAGCGGACAACACTTTTAGTGGGGTGTACAACTTTTTTCCCTACGTACTTGTTTATTTACCGATTTTTATCATTTACGCAATCCTGTTTTTATTTAAAAATAACTTTTCTGCACAAACCTATGGAAGCTTCCATACAAACCTGTCCAGGTCAATCAGTTCTTTAATTAACTGTATTTTCTTGCTTTTTTTGTAGTTGTTTTTTTTTAAATGAGTTGAGCCTTTAGTTACTGTGAAAGTACTACTAGCGCTATTATTTGAGCATCACTGGTGTAACGTAATACAACTAAACTAGGGTTCATATTTTTTTTTAATAAATCTATATTAAGTGAACTTATAAAGCAGTTGAGTTATTGAGAGGTAATCTCTTAATGGCCTGCTAATTGCAAAATGTTTGAAATACAGATTTCACATAAGCATGGAAATAAGCTAATGGTAAATACAAGCACCTTATTATAAACTGTTGTCCAGTAAAGTCTTGTTACTCTTTAGTGTAAACGTGTTGTAGCCTGAAATATGTTCACTGACCAATAAACCAACTCCACAGGTGACAACAGAATAACTGGAGATCTTACCCAGAGTGAGAGTGGAGACCAACGAGCTGATACAGGATGTCAATTTCCATCGGAGTGATTTGACCAAACTTATTTGCAGCATGAACAAACTCCTCTACAATTTAACAAAGACAGGAGACGATGCAGTCACACAAACTGGATTTCAAACATCAGACATGAGGCCGAGAGGATAAAAACATTAGTTATTTTCTACTGGAGGTTTGTGTTATGTAGTATTTGCAAATAATGGTCCTTGTATTTTTTTCTTTATGTGGCTCTTTGTTGCAGAAAATTTTTTAAAACCATTAAAACCAGTCCTGTGTGTGCTTTACTTCTTCCTCGACTACCACTAACTGAACCACTCTCAGCAGCACCCTGCACGGCTCTACTATATGGGATTTATATTCACTTCTTTACTGCTGCCTGCTGAGAAATTCCATTGCCATCAGGTGGTCGTTCTAAAAGGAAACCTAATGGTAGTTGTTGAGAGAGGGGAAAGAGTTTGTTATTCACTTCCTCCACACCTTTAGTTACAAGTATGCTCGAGGTGTACAATGATATACTTTTCGGTGAAGGACAGCAGACATGCAAGTGCTCGCTTTAAACTTAATGATATTTGACATGCTCGGCAACAAATAACAATAATTATTTGCAAATACTGTTTGCTCAAAGTCTTTTCTACAAGGCGAAATACCAATGAAGAGGAAGCAGAAGTCTAAAGTTTGCATCTGAATGGGAAACACAACTGGGAACAAATGTGACTGACAGAACGACTATCAGTTACTCAGGTATACATGTGTGGGGAGGGGAGGGGATGATCTGATTACCAGATTGAAAATGTTCATTTACCTTAGTAATTTAGTGCTACAGTAAATGTTTCCTGAGTGTTCACTCACACCACTCTGTCAAGAAAGTTAAAATATGATCGAACATCTCACATCACATTTACGATGCAGACGTGATTATTTCGGGAGACGCTCGGCAGTACCTTTGGTGACGAGAGTGTCTTTGTGCGTGCCCGCCACCGTGCTGTAAATCTTGCGGATCAGCTCCATGTTGTTGAGGAGAGCATTGAAGGCATTGAAGTAGGAGAAGCTCACCATGTGGGAGGTGCTCCCTCCCGCAGCCTACAGCAAGACCAAAAGCCTGTCAGACCTACTGGATAGGAGGGACTACGGATGGATCTTATTATGTTCCTTCAAATCTTCCTTAACCAGCTAAATGACAGCAGCTCAGTAAGACATAAATCACTAACACAGATGCTAACTGTGAATTCTTGTGTCACTGTTTAAAAAAGGAAAATGTAATAACTCAACTGAAACCAGATTCTCCTCGACAAACGGAGTCAGCATGTGGTGCCTGATGGTGGCCATGATGTCACTGAAGTCCAAGGCAGTGATGGTGCCGCTTTTGCTCTTGTCTTTTTGTGCAAATGCCTGGCGGGCGTGCTCAAGCTGCAGCTCCTGTAGCACACACAGACACACAAGGTTAAGATGCTAAAAAGGAAAAAAAAAAAAAAAGCAGAGTGCGTTCCCAGAACCTTGGAAGAAGAAAGTACAATAATATCAGTGTTAAACAGATGTGAAAGTCATGAGATGTGACCGTGTTAGACAGATTTTCTTTTTTGTTAATAGCAGTCGTTTCTCCAGAGACTAATGAAAACCACGTCCCGGGTAGTCTGATCCCGCATTCGAGCTGAGCGGCTGCCGAGGCGGCTGGCAGGTGTGTCCGCAACAAGATGATTCAATATGACAACCGTGCAATCAGAAGGGGATGCAGGGGAGGCTGACCCCGGGTCAGTGTCTGCTGTCAAAGCTCATCGCGTATAACCAGAGGACTGTGGAGGAACTCCAACACCGAGGTGCTTCTTCATCCTCATATTCTTGCTCTGATAACCTAATCAGTGGATTTATTCTCACAATGTTTGCTGATTAGAATGCTCAAAACTGGTCATGATACTCATTACACAGACATGTACTTTTTTTAGACTTACAAACACTCTGTGAACTCACTGAAGTTTCACATTCCTGTGAAAGAGCCCTAACTTTCAATAACAATCGGATCTACTTGCATCAATTTCAAGTAACGCTTAGAAGAAATGTAATGTGCTCGGACATGACAGAAAACAAGACAATAAAAATGATACATATAGATGAAATTCCGCACGCAGAGGAGTGTTTGGTGTAGTGGTGGGAAGCTCCAGTCAAGTATGATAAACCACAAAGCGCTCTGAGAGATCCCACACTGAAGTGGAGACAGAGTGCAGCCTGCATAACTCTTGGACCACCCAGCTTCTGCCTCAGACCACAGCCCTCGACTCTGAACCAGGTCGCTGCACTAGCCCCGCTCCCGCTTTTTCTTTTTGACAACACACACACACACACACACACACCGGGCAATAATCAATCAAGAAAAATAGCAATTTTTGGGCATTGTTTGACAGTTTAACAGTGAAGCGAAGTTAGGAAGGAGAGAGAAAGCAAGGAAGGACACATAGCAAAGGGCTGCAGACTGGATTGAAACCTGGGCCACTGCATGTCAGCTGCAACTGAATGGGCGCCTGCTCAACAAGTGGGCTAAACTGATGCCCAACTTTAACTGTCTTAATGGCACAACAGGCTCCCTCAAACCCCCAGAACTACTGATTACACTCCCCTCCCTTTTAGTTATGCCAACTATATGCATGGCATATAGTCCAATTTGACCCCAAGTGGGATGAAATCCCCACAGGAGAAACGACTTCATGTTTTCTGATGCTATTGAAGCACTTTTGGCTGCTTTTCTGTACAAACTGTTTACTTTAAATACAGAAGATACTAAATTAACCTCCTAAGACCCGAACTCTTCCACGGCATGCATTTTTAATTTCTCTTTGATATTTGGTCACATTGGGGCCCAATTACCAGATTTTTTTTTTAACCTTATTTTTGTTTTTAAGAAAAATAAGAGCCACATATGAGGATATTCGTTTAAAGTTTTGATAGAACAGCAGCAGTATAATGTCCTCGTAAGTGGATATCAGGCCCATGTAGAGCAAAATTGAGTATTTCGGTCTAAATAACCCAAAATGTGATGTCCACATATGTGGACGACAGGTCTTAGGAGGTTAATCAGATTTAGATGAGAAAGTTGGATTATGTTCATTAAGTATTATCTTTAAAGACTTTTGCACTTATTTAGAGGGGACATGTTCTTAAATTAAAAAAAAAAGTCATGAAAAGAGCGTGAGATGTATATTTTACACTTTTTGGAATAGTGACGTTGTTGTGTGTTTTTTAAAAACCTTTTGATAGATACTACTTTTTAGACTAAGCAAAAGAAAAGTGGCTCCTCTGAACACAGATGTACACATGTAGATAGTGCAGGGGTCACTTCTGTTTCACTGGAAGATGCATCAACGCGGCTGCCATGTTTGACAGGGAATGCAGTTTTCCATAATATATATTGTATATATGTCTACAGAGGTCACAGGTCATCATTAGTTTTCAACTTTGTTTCAGTCCACCATTCCATATTTATAATATTATTGTTATAATATTAATAATATTATTTGTTTCCATAACAAAATACTGGCAATACTGGTTTCCATCCATTCATCCAAAGTTGACTAAGCATCAATTGCTTAGTCAACTTTGAGTCACATGGGGGCTGAAGCCTATCCTAGACGATATCTCATGTGATCCTGGGAGAAATCGCGCGCTTGCACTTTCACATCTACAGCCAATAAACAATTCGCCTAACGTGCATGTTTTTGGACTGGAAGTCAAAGCCAGATTACCCAGAGAGAACCCACACAGTCACAGGGAGAACGTGCAAAGCCAGGCAGCAGGTTCAAACCCCAAACCTTCTTGGTGTGAGATGAGAAACTACCACCCACTGCTCCACCATACTGCTTAACTTTTGGCAGGAATTTAACCAATCTGCTTGTCGGTAATATTCTGCCAAAAAAAGTTTGTGAAAATTAAAAATTGATCTAACAAATCTCGTCATTACAAAGACAGAACTGTGAACGTCAGACATGTAATGAAAGCTGCAGAAGAACACCAACAGAGTTAGAGCCAATTTAAATGACAGAAGGTAGTATTAAGTCAGCCTAAAAAGAAGGACCAGTCTACCAACTGAGATATGAAATGAACCACCCCACCGCCCCACCCCTCCGAGCAAGATGGCAGTAGAGGAGATACAAATTTCACAAGCCTAGATGCAGCTTCTGTTATCTGGCTTCTGTAGACGTAACATACACAGCACAGATTAAACAAATGAACTTATTTCCAAAATGTAAAATCATTCCTTTAATTTTAAAAATGGACCGATGCTCATCTGTGAAATTTAGCTCATTCCTTTAACACGCTGCACATCAGTTTTGACATAAAGCGCCAAGATAAAAATACATACCTGCAGAAATTGGGTGAACTCTGTGTAGCTGAGGTTCTTGTTCCTTTCATGGCCAAAGTGTAGCCTGATGAACTCACAGTCCCAGTTAAAGGGAATGTGGTGATGGACTGTAGTCTGGCTGAAGATGTCACGTACATTCTCTGGAAGAGAGAGGCCCGAGTGAGCAGTAACAAAAGACAGAAGGAAAAACCTGCAAGATGAAGCTGTAATGTCCATCTCGCATGCTCATTCCCTTTGCAGAGAACCCAGTTAAAGGAGATGAAAGAGTCAGTTTGGATGGCGAATCTGAAGAGGCTGTTACATTTTGAGGGTCGTGAGTCCTTCCAGGAAATTTTCTGTATAAGCTCTACTCTCAATTCCAGCTGCCTTTATGGAGGCCTATTGCACAGAAAGAGCACGACAGCAGCTTCTTTGTAAGACTCTCTCGGTTTATGACAGACTAGATTCATGTCGAATGGAGCTGGGTATAATGTGATGTTTCACACAGCTCATTGCAGCACTGCCCAGAGACGAGACCTTAAAAAGGTCTCACTGCTAGCATATTTAATACTCTAAAGAAGAAGCCCCCAAAAGCTCCGATACTCCCATATTTATTGACTATACATGCTTACACACAAAAAAAGAACTTCTACAGTGTTTAATCATCCCCACCCCAGTAGTTTCTTAGTGTTTTTCATCATTATGTCATCAATGTTTTCTTTCAACAAGAAGCACTTTAAATTCCTTTTAATTATCTACATCAGGTCTACATCTTAAGTCAGACGTAGGTATAATAACATTATCCAGTTTAAATTATCCTCTGTGCTGAAACACTGACATTAACTACCATGCACATACCAAATGAGATGTTCCCTGTACCAGTCTTGTCAAACAGCTGAAAGGCAACTATGAACAGGGCATCGGGGGCACATAGAACTGCCTCAAAGGCCAGAAACTCCTGGAAAGAGATCAGTCTGTTTGGAGAAGAAAGAAAAAAATGAATGATGAAACATATATGGATCTTCAATATCAGTGTCCAGGACACGGACTGACGTTGAGGACAAGGCACAAAAAGCATTAAAGGTATACGTTTTATAGCCAAGCTTCAGTTTTCATTCTTAGCAACAACACAAACTAGCCAATGAAATAATGTTACTAACACTGGTTATACATTGATATATATACACGCATATCTATCTATCTATCCATCCATCCTTTATTTATCAGTGAAGAAAAGAAAACGTTTGACAGGTTGTTGATGTACTAAAATAAATATCTGTTTATAGCAAAAAACAAAAACAAAAGATAAAAGATCTAAGCATAACAAACTCTTCATGGCAACCTTCATCGCACGACTTGTTCTTACTCACCCATCCTTGGTGGTGTCAGCCACTCCGGCTATCAGCTCCACAGTTTTGGGATTGTGTTGAGGCTGTGTATGCAGACCCAGGTAATGCTGCACAAAGTCCTTGGGGGTCATGTAATGCTCTCCATCCTGCACCACGTTGGCATACTGCAAAGAAGAAACAGACAAGCTATAAACAAGACTCAGTGTGGATCCATATGTGCATTTAATCGGAGAACCAGTAAGGCTGAAATTTTACTGTGTGCATAAAAAGAGGAAGATGTGGACATATCCCTTGTCTCTGTAACAATACGATGCATCCCGCTTCCTTTAACAGCATAAAGGAATCTAAGTTTATCGGCCCTATAGAGCATTTTAAGCATATATATAAAGCTTTGCCATAATGACAGGCAGCATTGAAAAAGCATCTCTGAGCTTTGTCATCTCTTGACTTCATTCTAACCATGAATCTCATTCTCGTACAAAAGACATGTTGCTACACACATAACAGACAATGATGCATGCCGTGCCACTGAAATTGCAAAGAAAAAAAAAGAAAAAGAAAAAAAGAAGTGTTATTGTGTGAGAGGAACACTGTATTACAATGATTTACCCCTTACTCATTCAGAGCAACGCTGCTGACAGCCCCTCTCTTTTTCAGGAACACCCTGTTCCCACTCACACACTTGCACACATTCAAACCTGGAAGCTGCAATACAATCTGCTGGCCGCTGAGCAGCTCCAGTGGCCTCCGTGTGAGAGGTTCAAGGCCTTTCTCAGGGGCTCCTCAGGGATGGGAAAATGTTTGTTTCACTCATCTCACCAGTGAGGGACTTGAACAGGCCCGCTTATCCAAAGTCTTAAGTTAGCAGGATACATTTTTCTATGATGTTCTATGTTGTTTTATCCTGTACAGTGGTGTGAAACGTGCTGTGCCACAGTATACTATGTAGAGATTTATTTGAGCGTGAACATCTATGGATGCCTTGTGTTTTGGGGGTATATGGTGTTACAGGGCTAAACACAAGTCTAATGAGGACGGTTGCTTTGGTATTCCGGTCTCGAGGTAATACTACTGGGGAGCCGATGTGAGAGGCCTTGCTTGTTGGAAGTAATAAAGATATGTCCCACTGTGGGTACTCCGTGAGACCTCAGCTGTTAAAAAGATACCCCTTTCCTATCTGTTGTTCTTCAGTTTTGCAGTCAGAGACAAATTAGCTCAACAAAACGTTGTTTAAAGTCCCCACAAATACCAACTCAGACAAAAGTAGCCTACAAGGCTTCTAGTATCTCCTTACATGCCCCAGTATGGCATAACCATCCTTTTAAACCTAGTCAGCTGAATGGGGCATGTTCAGCCTGGAGAGCAAAAGATACTGCAACTCTGACAGTTTGCATCCTTCCAAATTTACATTATTTTTTCATTACCTTCAAATTAGACACACTTAATGTCTAAGTTTGGGCAGCAGTTTGTTAACAGAGTTTTGGGAAGAAGCAATATCCCTTATTCATAGGTGTTCCAACACCACATGGTAGTTTGATTTAGTACAAGGTGATGCATAGCCTGTATTACTCCAAAACCAAAGTGAACCTCATCTTTCCATCAGTATCCTCTCCATGCAACAGTGCCTCTCACCAACTTTCTCCAGAGAAACGACAACTCGGACGCTCCATAGAAATTCCAGAGCTTCCACCTGACATGCAGATTGAAACTCTAGGAATGATGACTGGCAAGAACCTATAGCGGCAAAGATTGAAAAACTGTCCAACATTTTAAAAATAAAAAAAATTAAGTGGTGTAAATCCTTGCTGTTTCATGATATGCAATTCTAACCTCCAAATCTACTTGCAGTTAATAAAATGCATATAACAGAGCCTTGTGTTGCAAATGTGTTTTACTCCACTCTGCTGACGCAAAGCATGCAATACAGTGCCGTGCTGAACGGGAGATCTGGGTCACGCTCTAAGACATAAGGTCATTTTTAGAGCCCGGGTTGGTTTTCAAGTTGGAGCAGAGATAGCTCTGGGAACACAAGCACCACATGAACTGGCAACAGAAAGGCCACACTCATGGGCCCGAGCCAAGCTCAGACAGAGAGAGTTCGACATGAACCCAGCTGAGAGTGTGGGAGGAGACCCCCACGCCAAGTGTTTTCAGGACAATTCAACGCAGTCTGCTGAATTAATCTTTTTAAGTGAAAATATTAATTCCGAGCAATTTATTGCCACATTTCTCCATCACATGATTGTGTATCTATTCACCCGCGCAGTAGGCCTCAAGTAGTTCTTAATCAAATTATACAGGCAGTCAGAATGAGCTTCCACTAATTAACTCTTCCACCTGAATATGCAACACAAATTACACAGCCCTGTTCTAGCAGAGTGAAGAGATGTTCAGGGACCATAAGGTGACTTAAGAAGTTGACACTCCAAACAAGACCTGGTGGGGGTAAACAAACTAACACCCTAATGCTGGGAATTGGTTGTCTCGGAAGAACGAAGAGGAATTCTTTAAGTTTTAAAGATAAAAAAATAAAATAAAAAGCACACACACTCTGCACATGCAGAAAGTTAAAGCCAAGGACGAATCTCTGTAGTAGCTGATCCATAATTAGTCAGAGTATTTATGTGACCTTTACAGAGCTACGTGTCCCTGTGGACGCCACACAAACTACTCACTCACTGCACCAGTAGGCTTTTAATGTATTTGTTTGATTTCATATGAGTTAGTATTAGAAACAGTTTTAATCCTGGAGCAAGCCTTACCTTCAGAAAAACAGTCTTCAAGTCTTGGGGGTCTGCCCTTTTGGTTGCTTGCACCTGTAACACACAAGTTGGAATTTGTTATGAAAAGCAGTTGAAAAACTGACCATACCACGTTAATGCCTGTAGTTTTTGGAGCTCCAGCAGGCAACTCTACCATCAATAAAGCTGAAGTTCAGTCTGTCACAGTTTAGCTTTGATTTTCCCCCCTTTTTACGCATCGATCGCAGGCTACTAACAGCAACAGCCTGGCACTGCATATGGAAGTAGCCGTGCTGCGATCCTTTCAGACAGCAAAATCCCATCAAATCTCCCAGAATCAGAAAAAAGCAGCAGAGAAAAAGAAATTACAGCTGTCTCTGCGAGGCCGGGAGAGATGCGCCTGTGTAAAGATGTAGAGCTTAAATAAAAGGGGGGGAGGACACCGCTGCGTTTCAGACTGAGGATTTGAACCCAAGCGTCCGCGCAGACGAGCCGTCCTCGGCATCCGACAGCGCAAAGCTCGCGGCCGTTTTATTGCCTTTAAAAATTATTATCTGATAAGAAATATTGACGGAGTCACCTTGACCGCCATGCTGGATGTGACGTCAGCCGCAGTGGACTAGCGCAGGCGCTGGGCATCGGGATGACAGCGGAGGTCCGAGACAGCGCACTATTTTTAGCCAGATTGTTGTCCTTGCTGTGAACAAGGCGCAGCTGAGATGGACGCTCCGGACAGAGACACTTGGTCAGCAGATGTGTTACAGCATTTCCGGTCTGCACGGGGTCAAGTGAGGACACGCTGTACTGTGTGGTAGCCCTGCTCATAACAAACAGCAGGACAGAGAGGTGAAAAGAACAAATGTGGATAAAGTCTCTAAACCGGGAGAGAATATCTTAATTTTTAAAAAATGCGTTATTTATTTAATTATATCGTGAAAAATCATATCGTGAAATGAAAAATGCCCATAAGAATTTTCCACAGTTCATATTCTTATAATAGTCTACTCGGTTTAGGATAATATAAAATAAAGAGAGAGAATCATTTTGGCGAAAGTGATCATATATGCTTAAAACCTCCACGTAAAAATACAGTTTCAGACATCAACTATCATATTTGTGTGTAGCCATGGTAAAATAAATAAAAATAAATAAAAATTACACCCCACGTCAATTCTAAGGTTTTATATGTCAGGACAATAAAACATATTCAAAGCCAGGACTTACATTTAAGTAAATGTATCCTTATCAGTCTCTCACATCACTGAAGAACATTGCTTCAGTTCACTGTTTTTATGCACAGCTCTCTTAGATCCCACCACAGCTTTTCAGTCAGGTTGGGATCTGGTATCTGGGCCATTGCAGCACTATGACTCTTTTTCAGTCATTCTGTTGTAAATTTTCTACTTTGACCATTGGATCGTTGTCCTGGTGGATGATCCAGTTTTGTCCGAGCTTTACCTGCCAAACACGTAGCCTCGCCTTTGACCCTAGAATACTTTAGTGCACATAGGTGGTCTCAGTGACTGCTCTATAGGTCCTCTGGCTGCAAAATAAGCCCAAATCGTCACTCCTCCATTGTGCTTGACAGTACGAGGTGTCAGTAGGCTATGTTTGGTTTGTGACAAACATGGTGCTCTGCATTATTAACATCTTGTCTTTGGTCTTGTCTGTCCAAAAGACATTTTACCAGAAGTTTTTCAGATGCACCTTTCCAAACCTAAGCTGTGCTGGCATGTTCTTTTTTGGGAAAACCCACCAACCCTTCCAAACAAGCCATACTCAAGGCATATTACGCTGTAAAATAAAGACCCTGTCGTATTAGAGAGAAAACTCCAACAATGACATGATTGCCTGTGAACTTGAATTAAATGACAGTGGGAAGGAAAAACACCCTTTTAACAGGAAGAAACATCTGGCAAAACAAGGTTCAGGGATGGGCAGCCATCTGCCTGGGGGTGAGGAGATATTGGTGGAACCACATCAAAAGTCACCAGCAGAAACTAATGAAACCACATTTCACTGGTTCTTCTTCAGTTCCAACAACATTTAATACATCCTGAACTGTCATCGATGGTCGGCCAACAGTTGCGTATAGCCTAGCTCATTGGGACTCTCAGGGTAAAACATCTGGCAAACATGTTTCACTGTAACATGAATCATTTTAGCAGCTCTGGTTAGGCTGCCTCCTCCAGCTCCCTCACAGATAAGAGAGCTGGTAGCTATAGTTGGGTTTGAGGTCCTGCTTTGGACTCGACTTGGAATCAGACAAAAATGGGGGTTCAGAAAGGTGGTTCTTCACAGGTTTATAGGTTGACTAGGTTTTGTTTTTCTATAATGTTACTCAGTATAACAGTGATTTTTTAAAGTGCAGTCTTTAGCTGTAATTGTGTGTCTTTATCTTTGTTGTGGTGCTGTTATAATTCTTCTTCTGGATGGCTCCCTTAGGGGTCACCAAAACAGGTAATCTGATCATCTATCACACCAACCCTCTACACGTCCTCCTTTACTACATCCATAAACCTTCTCCATGGTCTTCCATTTGTACTACTTTAACTGATCCCTTTAATTTGAATGTATTTATCCATTTCATAATGATAATGTGTCAGTCCTGGTGCTTGAGGCTTGGAAGGACCTGAGACTACCACAACCAGGTTGACTGAGAACCTATACATACACAAGAAGCCCTTTTCTTTCAGCGTCTTGTTTTTCTGGTTTTAAGGTCTATGATAAATGGTTTATTTAGTTTTGAAAAAGTTTTTTCCACATAAAGGACTGGTGGATCTCCGTGTGCAACAGGGAAATGCAGTTAAATGCAACATTTCCCTTCAGTTACTGATGCATTATTTTATCCAAGGGTCATGGCCTTGAAAGGCAATGGCAGTTTGCAGTCCCTGAAGCAGAACCTGAGACTTGACAGTTTATAGTTCTACAGTTTTATTTGCATTTAATTAGGAGTGACAAGTGAAACGTGTAGGGGATTGGTGGGACTGGAGAGAGAATTACAGAGGTAGGACCAAGTCATTGTTTTGCAAGTCTCAAGTAAGTCTCAAGTCTTTATCCTCAAGTCTCAAGTCAAGTCTCAAGTAATGTCAGGCAAGTCAGAGTCGAGTCTCAAGTCACTGGTGTAAAAGTCCGAGTCAAGTCACAAGTCTGAAACTTTGAATTTCAAGTCCTTTCGAGTCTTTAAAAAAAAAAACAACGAAAAAATAATGTTGCAGTTATATGCTAAATGTAAATATTAGACCATGTAATTTTAAAATCTGTGTTTTTCTCAACACATACAAAATAGTGAACTTAGAAAATATACACAAATTGTGAAATTGCACCTCTATAAAATGCAGCTCAATTAAACCTAGCTCCAAGAATAATTTTCACCGACAGTTCTGAGATAAGCTGCATGTTATTCTTGGATGCGGTTGTAGGACCAGCTTTAAAATCGCATGACAAAAATATACACATTAAAAAAAAACTGTATCACCAACGTAGCCTGGACAACATTTGCTAGTTAGATGAAGTCAGCTATCTCATCATAGCATATTTATATGCATATTTATAATTACACGGTTCTTGGAGTGAGCGCATACACTCATGAAGTTTAGTAACTTCAGGTCACTGCAACAAGCCCAGGTACAGTTTACCGACGGATGGGTACAGGACCTTGAAATGCACCGTGTAGAACGAAAGACCATCGTACGTATCATAAGTTTACCAGTCTCACAAATCGTCATCATAAATACACATTCGTTAACCGTTTATTAATAGGACCTTTGAGCTCAACGGTAATTAATTAGTAGTGGAAATAATTTCTGGTAGCATCACAGAAATGTAGCAGTGACAACAATATTGTATGCTGTAATCGTACTGGGCAATTAGTGATACAAAAAACCTGTTTTATCCTGTGAATAAAAGTATATGTTTTTGTCAATGTACCATAATAACAGAAGCGAAACGCAATATTGTGTCAGGACAATTCACTATTTATGCACAATAAATAAAGGAGCATAGCGCGACAATTTCTGTTCAGCTCCAGACTTGCTTGTAACCTATATCACCAATTATGTTATGAAAATGACGTATTAACTACTAAAAAACACTGACCTTCGTGTAAATGCTTGGAGCAGACTAACCTGTGAGCTGGAGTGTTCTGGGATGTTATATTTGATCTTTGAATGGCTGCAATCCAGGCCATCCGTCGGGTCTTTGTTACTTCGGAAACATGGCTTGAACAATTTCTCTTCAACGACGTAATCCGATAACAACCGATCTCTTTACCCGTCGGCTTCCCGTGGCTGTCATGCGACCTGCTATTGCAGTTAATCATACAACGGCTTCTTGACATTTTTGTGTTTCTTTTTATCGCTGTATAACTGATTTTAATTGAAAGCCTGCGTGCGCTAGTACCGCTTGCCACGAGTTCCCAGAATCCTTTGCGGTTCTACCCGTGAATGACGTCACATTTTCAATCTCTATATAATATGCATGTTAGATTTTATATTTGGGGTAAAATATCAAGTCTTTTCAAGTAAACCGGTTCAAGTCCAATTCAAGTCCCAAGTCATTGGTGTAAAAGTCCAAGTCAAGTCACAAGTCTTAGAACATTTTTTCAAGTCAAGTCTAAAGTCATAAAATTAATGACTCGAGTCTGACTCGAGTCCAAGTCATGTGACTCGAGTCCACACCTCTGGAGAATTAGTCCAGGCCACAATGTGAGTCATCGATTGCTTAATAGTGCAGGTCAGTATTCTTACTTGGAAGAAGGAAGGAGAACACAAAGGGGGAGCTACTGGTCAGGTTTCTGTGGGAGTTCAGCACCACTGGAGGGCGAACAAGCAGGCGAGTCAGAGAGGTGAGTGTTTGGCCAGAATCTTCCAGATGAAATAGACCAGTTTTGTGGAAACAGGTAAGTGTATCTTGGAGGGACTGTGCTTTTAAGTTGTACAAGAACGACTGGAAAACAAGACAGTAAGGATGTAATCACTGCGTAAACTCAGCGGGGCACTAAAACCATGAAGGAGCCTGATTACCGCTCTACAATAAACAGCAATTTGGCAGAGATGGAATACTGGAGCTGGTTCTTAAATTCAGTTAGATGATGAGTCTGATACAGCAGGCACAGGAGACCCCACCTGCAGGTGAAGCCCAGGCATGTCCAGACCACCCATAAACTGAAGAGCAGTGTTAGAACAGAGGAAAACTACTGACGAGTGTAGGTCGCACCCAAGTCTCTGAGTATTATCTGATATAAGTTAACATAGTTTAGTCAGTGTTCCTATTATTTTGTGCTTAATCATAGTTATAACATATCAATAAATGCCAGGGTTCAAACTAATAACCTTACAGCTTGGCCATATCATTTTATTATCTGAGCTACTTTTGCTAACCACTGCCATGCCACTAACGCAGCCAATTCAAATGCAAACTATTGAATACGGTAGTAAATGTCTACAAGAGGAATTCCTGCACAAAACCTTTTTAATACTGCAATGTTATATTTCCTAACTTCCTCCACAGCGAGGACTTCTCCAAAAAAAGGGGGGGAAAAGTCCAAATGACTGTAGTTTGAGGTTCAGAGATCAAGCAGCATGCATTGCCTCCATGCAGACACAATTTGTTACCTAAGGATTGTAAAAGGTATAGTATTGTTCAGGGAAAAGGATAATCTAGTGCTGATAGTGTGGTAGAGGTAAAATTACAGTGGCTTAAACATGACTGGGTAGGTCATTCATTGGTGCACCTGCAGGACAGAATAGCTTAGGCTGGGATGATAGCACAACATTACCTGGGCTCAGAGGGATGTTCAAAATTGCACTTTCCCCTAGAGAGTAAATTTCTGTTTATTTCATTGAGATATCACAGTAGTCTAACCTAACCACTTTCTTTATTCTCACCAACTTCACTGTCCAAATATGTTGGACTTTTATCCAAAATGTGCTGTTTTCCCCACATTTGTATGACAGTAATCAGCTGTGCATGTGGTGTGGGATGATTTCCCCTCGGGCTTTCATTTTACTGGATTGTTTTTTATTTTTTGAAGAAGAAAGAAAATATGAAAATACACATTTAAGTTAAACACATTACTGCCTTGACTCAGTAAAAATGCCTTTAACTGGGTGTTTAAGTCCACTGGATTTTACTCTTATTTCACATGACAAGTATAACTCTGATAATACTTTCTTTTGTTTTTTTTCTTAGTCATAATACATTTAGATAGATATTTAGATGTTGAAACATCAACATCTAATTCTGTTTATATGTCATCACATAACACATCTGAACCACCTAAATTTCAGTATTAAGATTTGTGACTGATCTGAGTGGGAAATTGTATAGGTGAAAGTCAAAACTGTCTGGTCAATAAACCTCATTCTTGTCATTTTAATAATATTAGTATCATATCTTTGCCTCTTAGAGTAATGCAGCTTTAATATCATACTTAAATAATTGGAGTTAGTGATAATAAAGTTAGGCTACCTTCATTCATTATCATTATTTGCTAAATTTTAAAGATATGTGACATAACTACTTATCATTTGTATTTGTTCTGCATTTTTCTAAGGTACAATCATGTGAAAAAGAAAAGAATACCCCCATTATACAATAGCTTGTAGAAACAGCTACATAAGCAATAATTTTCTGGTAAAGGTAAATATGTGTATATCATGTGTGTTTAGTTTTAGCCAAATGGGGTGCTGTGCATTATGGCCAAATATCTTATGTTTAACATTTTACACACTATCTGAGGCCTGTACAGTCTGAGATGGAACTCTTGGGTTTTCTGCAGTTTTCCTGAGCATTGCAAAGCCTGAAATTGGTTTGAATTTAATAGAATGTCCACTCCTGGGAAATGAGTTAACACACACATGAATGCTCCAGTCCAGCAAAATGCCAAAAGTTCTATTTTTTATAGGGATGGACACACTTGTTGATCAAGTTCATCAAGTGTTTATGAAAAAAAGGGCTATGAGAAATTACAATACGGTGTAGCATGTTAATAGCTAAAAAACAGAAAAGTGTTCCTTTAAGAAAAAAAGAAAAAACAGATAATCACTTTGATGAAACGATGAACGTATCTCAGTTCAGTGTTTTGTTTTTTATTTGGCGTGTAACGACGTAATCGTAACTTTTTTAACTTTTAGTTTAATCCTGTTTTTAGATATTCTGTTTTAAATCTTGTAATAACTTATAATACATTGTTGATATTTTGTGAAAGAAAAACTTTAAATGCTTTAATTTCTTTTACACTTTACTAAAAAAAAAAAAAAAATCCACATCCTGTTGTCACGGAAACACGCTTACCCGGAAGTCCTACTAATTCCGCGGGTCTTTTGGGACAACACTGCTACGTACAACACAGTGTGCAGAAATGGCGGGTAAGGTCGCTAATCGTTTTAAGGTTGGGTTTCCTTGTCTTTGTTTTAATGCTGTTCACTGTCAGGTGGACTTCAGTGCTGCTTTAAGCTCGCTGGAGTTGTAAACCAGCTCGCGATGTCTTCGAAAACACAACGTTAGATTTCGGAGGCAGCAGCTGGCCTGTTTGCTAACGTTAGCAACCCGTTATCAAGCTGATAATGTTTGTATGCTTGTGTGCTTCTGTAAGGCTTTGATTTCAGGTTGAATATAGGCTTTGAATAGAGGGATGATGCGCATGTAATGTTAGTTTAGACCATTTTATGTAACGTGGAGTAGCTGACCAAGTGTTTATATTCTGTTTGCGTGCCTTTATATAACATCTTGACACATATTTTGAACTAAGAGGCTGGCATGCTTATTTGATAGGACCACACTAGTAGCTCATCCGGTCAGAGCACAGGATCTACAGTTTTACATCGTGGTAAATCTCTGTTTGTCCATGGGTTGCACAGCTATAGTCCAGTTAGGTATAAGTCGGGCTTGAGGCAGAGTTTAAAAGAGCTGTTGATGTTTGCAACAATAGGGTTCTTGGTGGCAGGTGAGGTTGTTCACATCATCAGTCATAAGCTGGAGCAGTGGCTCTCTAATGGCCAGCCTCATTCTGCCGACTAGACATTATTGTAACTGCAAAAGTAATAATGAAATTTAAATTTACTACATTATTACACATCAGTGGCCCTTGTGGAAAGTGGCGAGGAGCTAAAACCTGTCACTTTTTATTTCCCTCTTGATAAACTGAGCAAACTCTGTTTGCAGTAGTGACCCACAGGTTGAGAAATTAGGACAGGCAGAAGTCCCTGCTGACTATGATGTTTGCAGATGACATTATGATCCGTAGTGAGAGTAGGGAGCAGGTGGAGGAGAGGCTGGAGGTGTTCTGTGGAGAAAAGAGGAATGAAAGTCAGTGGAAGCAAATCAGAATACGTGTGTGTGTACGTGAATAAGAGTTAGATGGATTGGAAGGAGTGGAGGTCATGAAGGTGGATGTTTAAATACTTGCGATGAACTCCGTGAAGGAAGAGATTGTACGAGAGAGGTGGAGATGAGTGTTTGGGGTGATTGTGGCAGGAGGAAGTTGGAGAGGCTGAGATGGTTTGGACATGTGCAGAGGCGGGATAGTAGATACATTGGACAAAGGATGTTGAAGATGGAGCTGCCTGGCAAGGAGATAAAGAGGAAGACCTCAAAGTAGATTGATGGATGTACTGAAGGAGGACATGCAGTGGATTTGTGTGACAGAGTTGGTGTGATGTGATGAGGTGGAGTCAGATGATCAGCTGTATTCTCAGGGTGAAATGGAACAATTGTTAACATACTTTGTTTCCTCTGTGTTGCCCCAGATGTAAACACCATGGAAAAGAAACTGGCTGAGTACAAGTGTGACACCAATGAAGCTATATCCTTGAAGCTGGGTAGGTTTTGTTTTTTCTTCATTTCCCATGTTGTGTTAATGAATAAATGCGTGTATACATTTCCAACATTTTGTGGTACATTTTCCTAA
Organism: Astatotilapia calliptera; assembly: GCF_964374335.1. NCBI lineage: Eukaryota > Metazoa > Chordata > Actinopteri > Cichliformes > Cichlidae > Astatotilapia > Astatotilapia calliptera. The sequence goes on along the minus strand of NC_137437.1, from coordinate 20,666,444 downwards.
TTTCACACTTTAATTGAACATGTTTTTTTCCCCTTCACTCAGTTCGCTTTCCAGAGGATGTTGACGACGACAGCACCACATTCCACCCCGAGTACAGCCACCAAGTCTTTGGAGACGAGTGAGTATTTATAATGATACAAACATAATGTTATCAGGTTTAAAAAATGCAGTTTTTTCTATGCATAAAAACAAAATTAGACAGACACCTTAATGGTAGTTACTAAGTCTGTTCAAATCCAGCTCTCAGGCCCTCTTATCACTCAGGTGTTATGTCAGTTTACAGTTTAGTAAAATAAAACTACAGGGCTCAATACTTGTAGCAGTGTGACTATAAATTTTGTTTTTCACTATACATTTCCCTTGGCTTGTCTTTCTTTGGCTATAAAGTCTAGCGTTCCTTTTGGGTTCCTGCGTTGACTTTATAAAGATGTATTGAAGACATTAACAGTAATTGGCCTCCTTAAGAAAACATATTCATGAATCTTTAATTAAGACGCAGTAAACAGTCAATACATGAGCTGACTGGTAGTGGTTACTGTCTGTTTACATTTTGTGATTTAAGCAATAATTATAAGTGGCATGAATTTGGAGATTAATCTTGCAAATGCAGTAATATGAGGAGGAAATTATGGATGATTTTAGGCCAACAAGTTCATTTAATAACAGCACCCAAATTAAACTCACCTTCAACATCTTTTGAACAAGTAATTCTTTCACAGAAGTTATTGGTGATATAATGACTTGTAACTGTTTACTGCTGTTTGAGCTGAATGGTGGCTGGTTGATCTCTGACACAGAGTCTGCAAGAAATCAGCAAATTTTTAGATGTATAATAAGCATGATGCTGGAGTTCTGAAGCTGATGATGATACAAGTTTTTTTTAGGGAGTCCAAAATTCAGATACTGTGCTACATATGATCAGTGATTTCTGGTGTTCTCTTGCTAATGCTGCGCAGCGCTGGACTGTGAGCACAGGTCCTACCAAAGAACCGTCCCAGATTCTGACACTTTGTTCTGCTGCATGCAAAGGAGCAGATAACAGTCTCTTCTACAGCCCGTACCAGCTCTGCTCTTGTAGCAGCCTGTCTCCTCCACTTATGCATGGATGTGCCATCCTGGTGAAGTTGAACTGCTTCTGTAACATGAATGGAATGCCGGTACCATCTCATGCTACCAGTAGTGACAGGGACACCAGGAAAAAGCAAAACTAGAGATAAATCGAACAGGTTGGCTTAGAAAAGAGTGGCGGTTTTGTGGCCACCACCTGGAAAACCATTTCCCTTTTTGGGGGTTGTCTTCTTGTTGCCTCTCCAGTCCCTTCAGCTTGCACTGATTTAGGTGAAATGGAGTCACAATCATTTCTGCTTCATAACTGGACAGATCAGTCTCCCCGAAGTTTAACAGAGTTTGTTTTATATTGTGATTAAGTGTTCCTATAATATTTTTTGAGCAGTGTAAACTGGCTGCCTCCCTAGAATTGATTTGTTCAAAGCTCTGCAAGCTGCGGCAAGATTAGATCTACTAAAACTTTATCCCAGTTTATTTAAAACTGACACACTTTGATGTTGTGCTTCTAGAAGTCATAATAACTTTGCCTTTTAACCATTTTTCAAAGTAAATATTTTTACAAGAGTCATATCGCACGCTTGTCTCTTAGTCTGACTGGAAGCAAACACAGGGGCGGCCTAAAGCAAATCATAGCTCGTGGTAGTTGAGAGACATTGTTCGTCTGGGACAAGCCACCAATCAATCACAAAGCATAGAGACAGAAAACAATTAAAGCTTGTATTCACACCAATGGGCATTTTTTATTTGCTAGTTAACCCAGCACTTATGGAAGAAGCTGAGGAAACCCGTGCAAGCAGAGGGAGAATACACAAAATCCACACAGACAGGCCTCAACCAGTAGTGGGTCTGAATCCAGGACATTGTTGCAGAGAGGCAGCAAAACACCAGATAACAAAGTTGCAAGTTTATAACCCTGCTAAACATTAGGATCAGTGTCTACATCATGACTGTCTACATCCAAAATTCAGGAAAGGGAACAGTTTCAGAAGTACAGCAGAGCAAAACCAGTGTTAAGAACTGGATCCATCCATCTGCTTGTTCATGGTTGTGCGAGTGGTTCTGTTGCAGAAGAAATGGATCTGATCTACAACTTCACTACTGCTGCTAGTTTGACAGCAGCTCAGGAGATGTTATTGGACTAAGGCATTTCACAGATGGTGATAAGTTTCGGAGCATCAGACTTCACATGCTGCACTAAAATATACCTCTTTCCATATATACTTTAAAAGACTGAGCCATAAAAGTGGCAGTAAACTTTACCAGACATCCAGTCTTACATGCTGTATGTATTAATCAATATCAAAGTGGGCTACTTTTATGATGATTAATTTGCAAAAACACTGCAAGACTCAGAGGGCCCTGCGTATTTTTATGGACATGCCAATTCAAAGTCAGCCTGTATATACATCCACGTCACAGTGGTTCTCCTTTGTTGATAATAAGAATGATAAATAGTTCAGTCATTTCAGAAATGCAACAAAGCATGCTATTAGTGATGTTAAATGTTATGACAATGCAAAAATGAAGTACCAATTAATCATAAATGGCCCACTGCAGAGTCGTCACATAGCTAAAGATTTGAATCATGTTCACCTATTAGTAATGTTGATAGGCTAATTTATTTTAAAGCCTCTGGCATCTTCATTATAAGACTCAAATGTGTCTCCATACAGTTGTAATAGTAAAGGTCCTGAGCCTTGCACATTTTCTTTGCCCCTGTCAGGGTTTATGAAGTGTGATTCGGTCTGATAAGTGGCCCCTGGAGTGCATGAGTTACTCCACATTTAAACTGCCCACACCAGTGGTTTGATTAAGGATTTTTACTTGCATTTTAAGGTAACACATCCCCACCCCCCCTAGTTTTAGTCAGTTAACTGATTTTATTAATGACTAGCAGAAAACTTTGCTGTTGCGTCACTGACAGAAAGTTTTAAAAATAATATACGTGATTCTTCCTGATGGACAGCACACAGTGATGTTTCCAGTGTCGGATTCACAGAAAGGAACATAATGTGCGAACATAAATGATAATTGGTCTTGCATGTTATTGTAGAGCTGCGAAATTACTGTAATGTGATGCACAAAAGAGGCACTGAACCGGAGCAACACTGCATTATTGGCAGTGACACCTGTGTCGGCGCATAGACTTACAGTAGCACGTCGTTAACGTTTCTAAATTGCATTTCCAAATTAGTCAAAACTAGGATTGGTTATTTTTGCACTTGCTGCAATCAGCTCAAAGGGAACTCTGTAATTGGGGCATTAATTATTTCGGCAAGCGTAATTGCTAGTAAACCTTAATCACAGTTGCATAATGATGAATCTATTTTGTCATAAACTGCCAGTGATATAACGATGAACGAAACAATGCAGCACAGCGAAATAAGTGACCTGTGATAAGCATTTATTATAAACTCCAGGTGTATATTTGTTTTTATGTAATGGGAATAATTGATGTTCGTTATTGTCCCTCTGAACATTACACAAAGCAGTCCTTTTTACAAATCACTGCCCGACTTTTTGTAATCTTGTTTGGATTTTTAGTAATTTCAGTCACTTTCTGTGCAGTGAGGTTGCTTTTGGCTACAAAGGTCTTCAGATTCAGCTCTTCTACGCCGCGGGGAACCTGAGTACCCTCTTCAAAGTGAAATATACCTCAAAAGTCACAGAGACGTTCGACTGTGTGGAGGTAAGTCATTTCTTTATGCCGTTCTTTTATCATACTTGCATCAGCCTCTTTGTTGTGTTATCGTGGGGACAATAGACAATAGATACCTGTGTTCTGCTCACTGTTTATCACAATCAGAGGCCGCCAGTATAGACATAAACATAAAAATAATACTTGAATATGAAGAAAAGATGACAAAACTTTGCCTCCTGCTGAAAAGTAGTGTTTTTCTTTCCAAAAACTGCTCTATTGTGCTTTTAATAATTATGTAAAACACAGTCTAGCCCGAGAGTGGATTTTTCACTTAGTCATTTATTGTGTAAGTGTTGTTGAGTCATGACGCCTGCATCAACACAGTCTTGCTTTATTTAAAAAAAATTTTTGTTACAAAGTTTCTACATGCTAAATACCAGCTGCTAAAAGTTTGAATTTCATTCATCAGGTGGTAGATAATCAGTGAGAAACTCGTGTTACCCTGTGTCTGCGTAAGAATATGCTTGTCTGGTACAACTGTGTGAGTGGAGTCCAGTCATACCGATGTAATACACAGCACTGTAAACAAACATGCCACAACATCTAGTAACAATTAACCAGAGATGTTTTTAATGTCCAAATCAAGTCAGCTCAGTGTACTGATCCAAAACTTTGGGGGGGGGGGTACTAAACGCTATGTTCAGCTTAATCCAGCTCAAGTGTACAAACAAGCCGACTGAGCTAATGGAAGTCTAGTGCGGAGGTGATAAATGTCTTTCTCTCTCTCTCACACACACACACACACACACACACACACACAATTTTGTCACTGAATTAAAAGCAAGGTGGAAATGTTCAGGAGAGACGAGGTCCAATCACAACTAATTGAATTGTGTGGAAAGGCAGGACAAGTTTGGAATTGATCCAATCAGAAGTAATCTTGCCAATCTTATCCGTTTTCTAAACTTTGAACAAGGCCTGAAACTGGCTCTCAACCCCCTACTTGCTCTCTTTGGTACAGTGGGTGAGGATGATAAGTATATTGCCGGCGCACAATGTCGGGTGCTGTCCTTTGGTTCCCTCCTGGCTAGGTGTGCCATTTTGATGAGGTGGAAGGCCACTGCCCCGCCCACCCATGTTCAGTGGCTTGCTGATCTTATGTCGTGTCTCAGTCTTGAAAAGATCCACTGCTCCATCCAGAACCAAAAGGGCACATATGATAAAATCTGGGGTCTTCTTCTGTCAAACTTCTTTAACCTTGAATTTAAGGATGTTCCTGCTGACTAACAGATTTGCTTATTCCGTAGAGGTCTGATGTGTGTCTGTGTTAATGGGAATGTGAAGCTCAGTGATGTTGCAGCTAACTTCTGTGTGGTTTGTAATGAAAGGTCTTGTTAGTATCAATCACCCCTTCCGGGTTGTGGTGTTTTGTTAACTTTTCTTTTGCCTATGCTCTAACGTGAGAAGTTCTGCTCTCTATTCAATGTAACCAGTTTTTGCGTTTCCATTCTTTTTCCTTTTTGTAAACTGTATACACAATCACTCAACAAAAACACTTTGAGTCGAAGTAATCTTGTGCAGTAAGGTTTGATGTGCACATTTGATTTCCCCCATACAAACAGGGTGGGTACTGCTACCTCCCATGCTCCCTGTTTCATGGAAGCACGACACAATGTCAACACCCGGGAGGAGGAGAGTAGACATATGGAAATGTTTTGCATTTGATGTCACCTACAATAAGAATCTTCATAAACCATGTGGCTCAATTGTTGTTGATTTAGTCCGCTATAATCTTACACTCATCTAAATCGAGACTAAAAGTAGAACAGCTTAGGTAACTAAAATTTGACTAAAACAAAATCAAAGTTTGCTGTTAAAATTAACACTGTATACCGTTTGAATCGGTCCGGTTCGTTTGGGTGGATGTGAACACGCTAACGCGGTAATCACACTTTAGCATGTTGGGTGGGTGTGGTACAAAACTGCTTACAGCCTGAAAGGACAGTTTGTTCTGTCCTTTAACAGTAACAGTTACCTGATAAGACGCATTAGTTACATTTTATGCAAAAAAAAATGTAAAAAGAAATAAAAGAAAAAGCCTCTGTGCGTTAGGCTTTCACTGGGTCACTTTATGACCAGCTAGGCTTGCAGTCCACTGATGGAAACTCTGATAATGATAAAGAGGAAGGTGTTGCTAGCCAGGCTGCCAGCCTGGGACATCGTGTCGAACAACAACTGTATTTTTATTTGAACAAAACTAGATGACGTCATCAAATTCAAACTGATTCTTTCAGTTCAATTTTTGAAAAGGATACACATTCGCAGTTTATTCATACAAGTTTATCATTTTTTGAAATAGCAAAAACAAATAGCTGAAACTGCAACTTCGTCTCGAAGTTAACTTTGATTTCACCTTCCTGTATTTAGATTCTAGTTTAATTTGTGATGCCTGCTTCCATCACACATAGTCTTAAATTTAAAGCTGTCTTACGAGCGTCTTAAAAGAGTCCTAAATTTCCTCTGTAAACAAACAAGTCAACTCAGCTCCTCTCTGAATCCACTTTGGTAAACAGTAGAAAACTGTGTAAAAGATCTGAAGCGCCTACGACGCATTTCTGTTAATCTGAGAAGGGGGGGAGACATGTATTGTATTTTTGACAGTAGTTTTGTGAATGTTAGATTCGATACCCCGTGTCACGTATAATTTGTGTGTTTTGAACTAACAGCAGGTGACGGGAAAAGCGTAAATGGAACAGGATTTTATTTTATTTGTCAAAACATATCAAAAAAACAGCTCAACATATCAAAGTATGGCACAAAAGATGTCCTTATTAATCTGAACTTTTTAACAAATCAGGCTGTAATTTTCATAGACCAACACGAGGCAGCTTCCCTGAGGCGTTTCCTCCCTAATTGTGCGATCGATTACACTTTAAGGGAAGCAGATAAACCTAAGGCGCTTTAACAGAGGGCCCTCGCAGCCTCTCCCGGAGGGGAGAGCGTGACATTATTCCAGTTAGAGATCTCCTGTTTTGTTAGACTAAATCTCATCACACCACGGTCCCCTGTGTGTCTGCGCTAATCCCACTCCTCCCTCTGAAGAGAATGGTTGTATAAGCGGGGGTCCAACACGAGGCATTGATTTTTAGAGCTTTCTGTAATGGAATCAGCAGGGGGAGTAATGTGACCCGGTTGGATATATCGTACACGTATTTGTAGGAGTGAATTATTGCTCGAGTTAGTGACAGTTGAGCTCCTTGAGGCCGAATGTGTGTAAACGTATCAAAAAAGGAGATGCTTGTTTTATCTAACGACGGCTGCTGATGACTTTATAGTTAATTTTAACTCTCGTCTGCTTAGTATGTAAAGTTTCCTGCCATTTCTTTTTCCCTTTTTTTTAATTGCCAGTCAGAGTTATTTACATATGAACAGCCAGTATTTGGACAAAAGCGGACAGTAAAGCGAAATGCTTGTCCTGGGTTCTCTTCTTCCTCTGAGACTTCACAAAAGGCCACTGGCAGCTTTGAATATTTCCTCACGCTGTCAAACATGCAAAATGAATACCAGAATTAGCAAGGGCCCCTACTGAGGTCAAATGATTCAACTGGGGGACATCTGTCTTGTCTGCAAGCAGCAGGGGGGCTTCGCTACTGGACAATGTGGCCTTCAACTGGTGGTAGTGGAAGTGCTGGTATAACTTAGTTTGGTGTGTCTGTGCATGCGGTGAAATTATAAATAACCTCATATGGAATATACAGACATGATTTCTTTCCTCTCAGGCAAATCCCCCCCCCCCCCCCCAAAAAAAAAAGGCAACCAATTTACGTTTTTTAAAGGTAAAAGACAGCCATTACCTGTTTTTTAAAGCCGATATTCAGACGTGAAATGTGATGGCAGTGTGTGTGCCTCTACTTGGTGTTGACCCCTGAGTGTTCACCTTGTTAAGGGTTTGAGTGCAGCTGGTGTAGAGGCAGAGTGCGAGGGGAGCAGCAGAGTTCAGGCTGCATCTGAAGAGTGTTTGTCTCTGAGTGCGTGTGGACGGTCGGGGTGCGGTGCAGCTGGTGAGAAACGAGGGGAGGCTGAGATGGAGTTGATGCAGCTGCCACGCTGATACAAGACTGATCAAAACTCACCTTTCTCCCCTTTAAATCAGTCCAAACCCCCCCACACCCCCCACCCGCCATACTGCTGGACTTTTCCCAGAAGAAAAACAAATGTAGTACCAGATGTTTATTCCACGCAGGCTGGTAACTATAGGAAATTGCTGAATACCTCTAATAGTTTTATATTAGCCTCATAATCCACGTTAATGTGTAACACTTTGACTGTAAACAGAAAAATGACTGCAAATGTTCAGCGTGGCACGGCCTCAGGATTGGATTAAAGAGATGGAATAATGCCGACACAACAAATTAGGTGGTTTGTGCTCCCTTTGTGCTTCTTGTTAGAAATCAAAGACATTAACAAAGTGTTCTAAAGGAACATTATTAAGTTATATTCATGCCAAACTAAAGCATCTATTCTGGAAGGCTGTGCAATTTAGTGTCTAGTATGTAAGAGAGTGGCCAGCACAAAGAGACTTGTTTGTCCATGGCCTTTTAAGTGTGGTCCTTGTTCCCTAGAAATGTGGCCGAACAATTACAATGGCTAAGAGGCATTCAGCTGCAGGTGCATTACTTCCAGTTAGATATTAGCTGATGTCTGAAAGGGGGGAATTAGCAGTATGTTGTATTAGCCTTTTGTAGTGCATTTTGCTCAGACCTTCTTCATTTCCCAGTTTTCAATGCTGAGCAGCAAGGGTCTCTGTGCTGAAATAATGCCCATCACACATGTAAATGGTGTGAAAGGGCTGCTTAGCAAAGTGTTCTCATGTCAATCCTTGTGGAAATGGATACAATGCAAACATTACAGCTGAACTAACCACACGTTGCACTGAGTAAAAAGTCCAAGGGTAGGACCTCTTTGTCTCGGAGGCTCTTTGAAAACGCAGGGGCAAATTCATTTGATTGGGTTCACTTGGCAGGATTAGAGGAGAGGCCTCTATTATGGATGCCCAAAGGTTTGTTAAGTTGAGATCAATTCATAAGATTTTATTTCCCAGTGAGAAGCAGAAATGCGTTTATTGTGGCAACTTCATCACATATTCATGGTTTAACATAAGTAGTAAATGTACTGATTTAAGTGGGCTTTTCATCGTGGAGGGGCGGGAGGGAGGAGGGTGCTGCTGTGGTCTGCTCAGCTGACAGTTTTAATTGCCTAATGGTTTTCTTTTCATTGGCGCCAAACACGTATGCTCCCGGTTGGAGTTTGCGGGATATATTGCACTCTTTTTCAACGACAAAAATTACCACTCGGAAAAGTCCCCTAGGATCAAACTCGAAACCCTCGACGTGTTTGTAGACGTCAACTTTTTCCTGAAGTTTTATGATTATTCAGCTACATAAACGACACCACACTGGTTTAGCGCCAATATATACATATATGTATAAATACGGGAAAGATGCAGAGATAGGCGAGATTAGGTGTTGAATCGCTAAATGTGTTCACCTTGTGTTTTATTGTTTTTGGGTTGTTTTTTTTCTTTCTCCAGGCTGATGACGTCGAGGGGAAAATTCGGGAAATTATTCCTGCTGGGTTCACCTGCAACACCGATGACTTCATCTCACTGCTGGAGAAGGAGGCCAATTTCAAGCCCTTCGGCACCCTGCTTCACACGTACACGGTCCACAGCGAGGAGGCAGGAGAACTCACGTACCAGATTCACAAGGTGGGGGACCAAAAAAGTCATCAAAGCAAACCCGCAAAGCCTTTTAGGTTTTAAAATCAGCTTGCTTTTTCATCTGGCGGATAGTTTTGCATCACAGCGATGCAGATGAGATTTAAACCCTCTTATTTTCGCTGCATTCGCCCCCACAGGCTGAGGTTACCTGCCCGGGATTCCGGGAGTACCACGAGCGCTTGCAGACCTTCCTCATGTGGTTCATAGAGACTGCCAGTTTCATTGACGCAGACGACGATCGTTGGGACTTCTTTCTTGTGTGAGTGCCCTCCTTAATTGACATCAACCCCCCGCACACACACGCACACAGAGCTCTAGCCCGCAGCTTTTATTGTGTCATTGAAAAACAAAGCCCCCCTTTGAGGCGCTTGTGACCAATTACCATGCCAGTTTGATTATATTTCCCCCCGGTAGGAGAATTGTTGATCAGGGAAGAGCTTCCTTTGTGCCAGAAGGCCTTTTCAGATTTTTCAGGGGCAAGAGCTGAATTGAATACTGTTGTCTTTTGAAATACTGAACAATGTCTTAACAGTAAAAAGAGCCTCTGCCAGTGTTTTCTTTACCCTGGCACCTATTAATGGTTACAATGGGGAAAATGGGCTGAAGTGAGTTTGAGGAGCTCAGTCCGTCCTCCAACCTCTTCTCTTCCTCTAAGTTGCAGTACTCCAATTAAGTGCATAATGTATTCAGGTTGCAGCAGGTGTACCAATCGCGGCGCTGGCTGCTCCAACGTGCTGATGTCAGGGGGGTCAGGGGTGGGCACGGGAACAGAGAGGCTAAAATGGACACTGCATGGGAGTGTGCCTGTAATTGACCTGTTTTCCTTTGTGTTTTATCTGCAGATTTGAAAAGTACAATAAAGATGGGGAGACTCTCTACGCAACTGTTGGCTACATGACAGTTTATAATTACTACGTATACCCAGACAAAACCCGACCACGTGTAAGGTAATTGCCGGGGCAGCACGTGCCTTCCCATTCTTTTGTACGAGAAAGGAGTGGAAAATTATACATTTCTTTATCCTCTTCCCAAAGAGCCCAAATTACTGGCTTATATAGCCAACTATTCAACCAGATTTTGTTTCAGTACCAAACCAGGGTGATTTGTATCTGAAAACAACTTTATAGATAAGCTTTTGATTTGATTTGATTTGATTTGTTGCATTGATGGATCCGTGTATTATTTTCTGCTTTCAATCAAAGCGAATCTGCTCCTGCTGAGAAAAACAACAAATTCTGAAGAAACCTGTTTTCTTCTTGTTTTCTTTTCCTTTTTTTGGCATTTATATTTGTGTCTGTGTCTGACCTTTAACTAAACAGCCAAATGCTGATCCTGCCTCCGTTCCAAGGAGAAGGTCACGGAGCTCAGCTTCTGGAGGCAGTACACAGATTTTATTGCAGCTTGCCCAAAGTGCAAGACATCACAGGTGAGCATCTTACTTATTTTTATTTATTTATCCCCCCCCCCCCCTTTAAAACGCAATTACTATGTTGAAGAAGGTGGGATAAACATTTAATCTAAGATCCAGGCGTCACCCACGAACAGTTTAAACGATTTTTCTCTGCAGTTGGTGGATCCAGACGGTGAGTTAATTTGGAGGGCTGGCTCGTATACCAGAATGTGCTCTATTGAAACTAGTTGGATCGAAATAGATGCTTTGCATGGAGATGGAGGGTGAATACTAAAGAGGCATCCCAGCCTTTTCTTTTCAGAATGAAAACCTATTCAAGACAGAACTTAAAAGTTTAGCAGTGAATAGGAAGAAGGGTTCCTGCTAACAGTTCCTCTGGTTTTTTGCCATATTTCTACTTTGAAAAGTTCCAAGGTGTGAAGTATATTGTTGTTTCTTTCACTCCTCCTCTATCTTAACACACTGGGATTGAACCAGGCCATCTGTGTCAGGGGTGTTGAAAAATCAGATTAACACCATCAGCTCATTTGAGTCTTATTGTGGTTTTTGTCTGTTCACAGCTGAAGACCCCTCTGAGAACTATGTGAAGCTGAGAGACTACGTGCTGGTGAAGCTTTGTCAGGGCCTGCCATCCTTCGCTGTAGACAAGCTGCACCTCGGCTTCTCAGCTGACATGATCAAAGAGGCGCAAGACAAGCTGAAAATTAACAAGGTGCCGTATGAGGGTGCAGCTGTGATAGGTTTGCAAAATTGAGTTTTATTAGTGAGGAAGAAAAGGTTTGATGACCTTTGTTATGTTTATTACTTTTTTTAGAGCAGAGATCCAAAAAGATTTTATTTGTTGTTACCAGAGGTGTGGAAAAGTCTCTGAAAGCACAGAGTTTAGTGCCTTAGTCCTGCTATTCTCTGTTTCCTGCCATATATGCACTGTTACAATAATGGATGGGAAAAATATTAAAATAATGTGGTCAGCGTTGTACAAGTCATCACTTCAGACTGCACTAAATGCTCCGTTTCTGGGGGTTTTCTCTACTCTCAGATCTGTGTGGGAACACAGCAGCCTCAGACACATGCACAAACCTTCTATTTGCCAGTGGAAGCAAATCCGAAGACAGTTGTGTTAAAAAGAGGGAGGAGCTTAAAAGCGGCTGCGCCACAGTCCAGTATCAGATAAATATTCAATATGTTGAATAGGGCTCCAAACACAGACGCAGGCAGTTCATTTCAGTATCAAATACAAAAACTGAGATATGCTTTTTTTCTTTTCCGCTGTTAAATATGTGCACGGTTGCAAATGTTAGCAAATCAGTTTGCACGCTTTATTTACTTACTGAGAAATGACCTCCCAAAAATACATAAATACTGCCTATACTAGTATAGTATATAGCATAGTAGCAACTCATTTTGTTCCTTTGCTCTAAATGCTACTCAGTTCTCTGTTCTTTGATGCTGCTGCATATCATATCATATTTTTGTTTTTTCTGTTTTTTTCTTTTACAACCTGCCCGTAACTGCTTAGGACTTCCTGTAGCCATTCAGCTGGGAAGTGTGTTTGACTCCTGTTGAGGCGTAATGATTTATTTTGAAAGTAATTAAATGAAAATAATTATCTTGTTTTTTTTATTGTCTGCAGAAACATGCCAGGCGAGTTTATGAAATCCTACGCCTCAGAGCGACAGACATGAGCGATGAAGACAAAGCGAGAGAGTACCGCTTAGAGGTGAAGAAGAGGCTGTTCGGACCCTACAGGGTGAGGTTTTAATTTTCACAGCTTCGCCGTGGTGTACTTTACATGTCAGTGTGGAGCGGGTCCAAAAAAGTGCCTGCAAAGTGACATTCAAAGTGATTCCTCGGTGCATTCGAATAAATCTGAATGTCAACTTGTCTCTGCTGCTGTCAAACAGGAATCCAGTGTGCAGTCTTCCACCTTTTGTTAGCATAACATTATAGCTATTCAGTGTAGGAAGAAAAGTGGCCCGTGTACTGCACACACTTGATCAGCTTACAGCTCCGTATTGTCACTGTTTATTATGTTACCTTTTAAAACAGCAGAAAAATTGATCTTCAGTCCTGTGAAAATTGATAGAATACTAGTGCCGCATTGTTACAGCCACAATAGGGCGCACCAGGCGTCTGTGGTTTTGCTGCCGCTGGAGCTTTTTTCTATTCAGGCACATGTCATTAGTCGGGATTTGCATTTCTTTGAAGGAAATAATTTTCATGAAAGTGTGTTTAAAGCACTTTGTCAGAAAGCTGCTACTATTCAGAATTCACTCCTTTTCATTTGATTCTTATCAAATGGTTTCTTGATGGACTTTTTTTTTTGGAGGGGGGGGGGGTTTGAGAGACTGAGCGAACAGAGTATCGAAAATGTCCGTTATTCTGCGTCTTGATTCTTGTCAGTGGGAAATGCTGTGTCTATGCACCAGAATAACTCCCTGCATCCTGTTTGGCTTGTGATATTTTATGTCCGATCTGCTCGCTGAGGCTTTGCATACTATCCATTAGAGACTTTGCTGTCATCAGGGCAACCGCATGTCTCAAAAAAGGCAGAATGTGACATGGAAAAGACCTATGCGGCGAAGTGGGAAGGAGGAATTCCTTGGGAGAGTGGCAACGAAGGATCTGGTGGCCAGATGCAGAGCCAGATTTTCCTTCCCTGAGGAGATTTTGCATGTAGTTAGCTGAATGGCAGAGCTGCTCTGTGAACGTGAAGGGGGATTTTGCATTTCTGCTCTTACCGCCAATTCCCCAGCGACTGTGTGTGCATGCACGTGTGTGCAGGCTTTTCACACAGCCGATTAGACTGCACAATGTAAGAGAAAATGCACAATAACACTTTTCAACACGACGTTACGGTGTGATAAACAAAAACTGTAGCCTTTAACAGGTGTGCTGATAACACAGATCCCCAAACACCGTGTACCCTTTGCCCAAGGGTGACTGAAAGCAGGTCATCTTCTTATTAGAAGGTTGGGTGTTGCTGCTCTAGTCTTCGTGCCAAAGGGGAAGAGAATTCCTCCTGATGCCTTCATCAGAAATCAGACTGTGTGTATAATGTTAGCTGGAAAGCACTTAGACATAGAAAAAAGTGCTTTTATTAAGGTGTGTGTGAACATGTGAACGACACACGTTGTATAAAGTCAAGTAGAAGAGCGGTGTATATATAAGAACCAGTCCATTTACCAATAAATACAGAAATAAAATAAATTACTAAATTGGAGTTTGGAGATGGGGAAGGCATCGTGTGTGTGGTCTGATTTATTATGTTTGATGCTGCGTTTGCAACGTGTCTGTCGCATGTTCATTATCTAATCTAACCACCCATGTCCAGAAATAGCAGCGATCAATTTCACTTCTTTTTCAAGTGTCAAGACATATAAATGATAATCACTGGTTATTAATTCTCTAGAGGTATAAAATAACCTAAAGTATATTTCTGTGTTGTATAGTATGTGTAACAGATCTTTAAACTTTAAAAGCTACTTAGCATTTAAGATGTTGTTTTTTTTATTTTTGTTTTTTTGTTTTTAATTTTCTTTTGAACGTTGTTTGCCTTTGTTAGACAGGACAGTTCAGAGAGTAAAGACAAAAAAAGGACCAGACCCCTGGAGTAAAGACTAGTCTATGCTTCACGGGTTTTGTATCAATCGGGTAAACCTACAGCAGAACCATCTCACCTAGAAGCAGGACCTCTTCTAGGTGAGATGGTTCAGGTGTATTTTACCTGTAGGCAGCCCCCGGGTAGATGAAGGACAGAAATTGGTAAAGCCCCCACAACTCGGACCCGCATAATTATGAGAAAATGGATTGATGGATCTCCATTGTTCACATTTTTGAGCTATTTAACGACTGTAAACTTCTGCCGTCGTCTTCTGTCATGAGGAGGATTTCAGACACTGTTTGATGGATTACTGTACACTAAGAACCCTTTATTAGAGAGTAACTCATTCTCTAACTTTCCAATAACGAGCCATGCAGTCAAAACCATGATGTTAAAGCCATTGAAAGAAGAATGTGTGTTACACAATAAAGACCGAATAAAGAGATGACTCCAAAGATGAGAGAGTAGCATATACAAAGACTTTAATGGAGGTTATTTTTCTGATATTTAATCAGTTTTTCATATAAAAAGACTCCAGTGCATTGAAGTTTAAGTCTTTTTTGGTATTGGAGGGTTAAAAAAAAACCCTCAAATCTTTTCATAAACCAATTAAAAGAAAAATTATGCTAAGTAAACATTTTAAACTGATGACTTTCTGGCTGCAGTCTTTCTTCTCTATGCCAGACAGCAGCTTTAAACTCTTCCTCTATACAGAGTTTGTCTTTAATCAAAAACAAGACAAAAAAACTGCAACTACTATGCTGAAAAGACAAGAGAGCCTTCTTTAGGTGTTTATCCAACATGTGCTGAAGACACAGGAGAGCGTTTGAGCCAAAATTTGAAATCAGAAGAATTTGTATGCATGCGGCCTCAGCCACTGATTTATGTCATTTATTTTGTGCAGAAGAATCAGAGGGAGCTGGCGAAGATGAGGAAGTGCCTACGGCCAGAGGAGCTGGTGTCCCACATGAGTCAGATGGACACTCAGACACAGCACGAGGAGCTGGAGAAGAGTTACCAGGATGTTGTGGAGGACTACAGGAGAATCATTGAGAGGCTAGCATCACAGGCCTGATCTGACTGTGAGAGGCTCCTGACCTGGAGCGTACCCGCTCCCACATTACCACAGGCTTTTTGCAGCAGCCAAGAAGAAGACCTCTTGATGCAGCAAAAAAAGGAAAACAAATAAAGAAATCACTGTTTTAATTGAAGAGTGTCACAAATGTATAGTAGCTGGTGATAGGCTGTAGTAGAAAAGGGCCTTTCTGTTTCCCAGCTGGTGTTGATACAGTAGAGGTGAGTAGTGCAGCCCAAGGGCAGAGACTTCCTGTTTGCTTCATGTGTTTAAATCACAACGTTTGACATGAAATGACACGTAATATTTCACAGGTGATCAGAGGTACACTGTCCTGCAGAGAAACCCTGCTTCTTTTCCATCATAGACATTTTTTAAGAGCTTTTGTCAGAACAGTTCCCAGTGTGTGTGTGTGTGTGTGTGTGTGTGTGTGTATGTGTGTTTTGAAGCACTTCATACTGAAAGTTAAAAAAGAAAAGTGTTTTTTGTATTTTTGGTGTGATTCTTGTCATTGAGAAGAAAATAAAATGGAGCAACTGAGTTTCTGTTTTTGGTCGTTAAGCTTTATTTGATATAATGATTTTCTGCTCAGAAATACAAATGTACTGTTTGAAATAAACAATTTAGCATAAAAATATTTTGAAAGCAAATTAAGAAGACAAATTAAAATGTGGTCTATAGCACTGTTAGTGCTGCAGGCTTTTTTTAAGATTATCAGGTTAGAATATGAATAGCACCAATAGGATTAGAACTACTTTATTTGGATTCAGTGTACTTCACCGATGTATTTACATTGTTCCTCCTGCTTTTTTACTCCACTTTGTTTTGGATGCAGTGATTGCACTTTGTACTCACTGGTCAACTGTGGCACAGGAAGTAGAGTGGTCTACTAATTAGAAGATCAGTGGTTTTATACGGGCTCCTCTGTATGTCAAAGTACACCCCCCCCCCCCCACCTCATTGAGCCCGCCCCTCATTGAGCCTGGTTCTGCCTGAGGTTTCTTCCTGTTAAAGGGGAGTTTTTCCTTCCCACTATCGCCACATCCTCAGATGGGTCCTCTGATTGTTGGGGTTTTCTCTATATTATTGTAGGGTCTTTAACTTACAATATATGAATCAGTTACTGCAAGTACTTTAAATATATTTAGTAGAATCTATGTACTATTAAGCTACTTAAGTAGGATTTTAACATTTACTTAAGTAAAAACAATTCACCTATTTAAATAATAGGGTTTAAATATGTGCAAATTTGGGGCGTGGTCACTTTAACTAACAGGTGTAGCCGTATGCTAGGTGTCGCCTCTGCTAAGAGAAGAAACTGAGCTGGACCTTCTAAAGTGGTCTCGTGTTTTTAATTGTACTAACTGTGCTGCAGTTTTGGTGAGTAAAAGTCTAGTGATTTATTTACGTGTTAGTTACGAGATGTCGGTATCTAGTTAAGCTTGTTAGCATTAGCTGATAATTCAGTGCTCCACACTCCTGCCTTAACAAGATCATTTTTGGCTCCAAGCATCCAGATGGCTGATCTACAATGATTAGCCAAACCCGAATTGTTAGCCTATAATTATTAACCGTTCGTGATCCTTAGAATACAATGTTCTGCTTTAAAAACCCTAGATCCAGGCAAGTACAGAAGCACCCACCTAAGTCTTAAGCATTGCTGCAGACCAACACACCCACTACCACGGGGAAATGCCACTATCCTACAGCTGGGACCTCCCCTAACAGATAACTTGCCCTCCATCACTGTAACATAAGTGCCCATGCCCTAACCCACACATTGTTAGTCAGGTAGCTTTTGTTTTTGAAACATTTTCACTCTACTAGAATGGCTTTGCATGAACCGCTGATCAAAATAATGCATATTTATGTAATTTTGGACCTTGGTGCAGCCTCTGATGGAAACTTAATTTCTTCTGATCAGCTAACCCTGGCAAACGTTAGGTTTGCCGTGTGCCTGACCACATTAAGGATATCCCTTCTCTTTGATATCATGCAGATCCACAAGTAAATGGTAAATGGCCTGTATTTGTATAGCGCTTTACTAGTCCCAAAGGACCCAAAAGCGCTTTACACATTCAGTCATCCACCCATTCACACACTGGTGATGGCAAGCTACATTGTAGCCACAGCCACCCTGGGGCGCACTGACAGAGGCGAGGCTGCCGGACACTGGCGCCACCGGGCCCTCTGACCACCACCAGTAGGCAACGGGTGAAGTGTCTTGCCCAAGGACACAATGACCAAGACTGTCCAAGCCAAGGCTCAAACCGGCAACCTTCCGATTACAAGGCAAACCCCCAACTCTTGAGCCACGATCGCTCCGAGTAGAGAAAACGGCCTGACACGGAGCTTTTATAGCAGTGTGAACTGTGAAATCTGTGATATGATCCTCTGGCATATAACTCTAGGAAAGCACGAAGGTCTCCTCTAAGGATTGACAGAGACAGACTCCCACACTGTTTCCTCACTGTGTGTGTTTTCAAAGGCGTAATAATTGTATTTCACATCCTCAAGCAATTCCCAGTCTTCTGATTAATGCTCTGTTCTTCTTGGTTGCATTATTTAATTGCACTTATTTATTTTCAGCTTTGAAACTAAATAGAGGGGTGTATTCATCATTTTGTGTTATCATACCCCCCTTCATCATAATCTTATGCTCAGTAGTGATGCATTCTTGTTCTTGTAAAGCAGTTTCCACCTTATAAATATGTCATCAGTGGAACTTAGTAAGGAAAGTTAACAACAGTCTTTCTATATACTTGTGTAAAATCTGCAGTTTTTCCTCTCTAATGCCATATCATAGATCGCAACTTGCCTGATTAATTCATTTTCCCTTGTGTGTTGTTATCCGTGTAAGGGGGGGAGGGGATTTTTGACCAGGCACCCTCTCACAGCTAATGCAACTTCTGATTGGTGCTGATGTTGAGTGTTGAGACTAATGAGTATTATGCTTTTCAATTGAAAACCTTTGTGCCACTGTATTGCCCCCGCTTGTGCAGATCACTGTGATGAATACCCATCATACTTTAAAATACTTTAGCACATTGTCGCTAAATGAAGGCTGCCAGGTCAATTTTCAATTTTTTCCCCCTCTCTCCTCTTGAAACAAGACAAAACCTTGGAACCCTTCACATCCTCTAATTCAGACTGATTGAATCCACTCATGGCCACGAGGGGCCTCATCTCACTGTAGTTTTCTCTGCTTTTTCTGCTGTGAGTGCACATTTTGCATTGCGCTGCATAAGCTCAGCCGGCTGACCTGCTAGTGGGAAGTGGCATTACTGTTTAGTGAGTTTGTATGCTGTCTCATTAATTCCACTTTCAGACATTGTCAGACTCTCACAGCATGCTCACAGCTTCACATATCTGATGGACAAGGGCAACAAACTGCTGTGGATGTGGCCGGTTTGGAGGATTTGCAGGCCCCTTGCAGTTGTCAGAAGGGTGTGAAACCTCTTTTGACCCTTTAGACCACACAGTTGAGTTTAGAAAAGCTTAATTATGCTATCCTGGGTCTGATGTCTGTTGCATGTCTGCATCGTCATGACGCAGTATAGAGGAGACTGATTCGGTAGAAAGGAAACTGTGGCATGTTGGGAAATATGCATTTTCACTTACTAGACCAAGTGCATCTAAGGAAATGCTCACCAGGAAATATTCCAGTCACAAATGCTCGATTTTAGTGCTGCTGGGTGAGTTTAAGATAAGACAGAGCCCAGCTAAGCTACACTCATCAGCCACTATTAAAAGACGTTCCTTTAAAGCCAATATCTAATCATGCAATCACATGGCAGCAACGTAGTGGATTTAGGCACATGCTCTAGACGATCTGCCGAAGTTCAAAGTGAGCATCAAAATGGGGTGAAAAAGGTGATTTAATCAACTTTGAATGTGGCATTCTTATTAGTGCCAGATGGGCTGGTCTGAGTATTTCAACTGGTGATTTGCTTTGATTTTCCCACACAACCATCACTAGGGTTTACAGAGGATTGTTAGAAAAGGAGGAAATATCCAGTAAGTGGCAGGTAAAAATGTCTTGTTGATGCCAGACATCAGAGGAGAATGGTCAGACTGCTTCAAGCTGATAGGAAGGGAACAGTAACTCAAATAACCACTGGCCACTACCAAAACACGCAGAAGGTCATTTCTGATGACGCCACACATCACTACCAAAGCCTACCTGACTATGTGCATCCCTTCATGACCACAATGATGGTTTCTTGAACATGACAATGAGTTCACTGTACTCAAATGGCTTCCGCAGTCAACAGATCCCAATCCAGCAGAGCACCTCTGGCAGTGGCGGAACAGGAAATCCACATCATGGTTGTACTGGTGTTGAAGAAAGTATTTGATTAATCATCGTTATTGTTTTTCAGCTGAAGTTCCAATAATCACTCCTCGCTTAGATTAACACGTTTTTATAAAAGAAAAAAAATATCCACTTATTTTGGAGAGAGAACTATTTTGGATACAAATCAGCAACTAATTTTAGTTTTCTTTCTCATTTACTCTCAATCCAACTGGAATATAATTAACAAAAGGTCAGATAGTGACACTTTCTGTGCTGTGTTTTTTTTTATTGAAGTGAATTTTTATGTTGAAATCCTAGTTTTCAGTTCAGGTCAGTTCTGAAGCCATATGAGCTGACACACACACACACACACACACACACACACACACACACACATATACATATCAAAGTCATCATAGTCCAGACTAACGTGCGGTATCCAACATTTCTATTCCAGTTTATTCACCCTCTGCAGTCGATCGGCCACTCGGGTGCAGTGAATTGAAATCTGAAGCAAGCAGTGCACTTTCTGCCGGAGTCGAAGCTATTACCGTGGATCCAGCCGTGGGCCCTCGGTTGCCGTGCTTTTGTAAGGGGGGGATACAGCCTGTTTGCGTCAGAGTGGAGATGTGGGAGGTTGATTTATGTCTGAAAGTCTCAGGGGTTTCAGTCTCCCCTCTCTCACTTTTCATATTTCACCGGATAAAAAGAAAAAAAAAACTGATGTGCATTAATGTTTGCATATCCTTGCTGCTCTTGATCATGTTTAATCATGCAAATAATTGCATGCAACCTGCATTAAAGCAGGCAGAAAGGCTTATTGCCAGTTCTTCTGTGAAATAACAACAACAGTATCAAGCTTGACTTGAATATTTAGTTTCACTTGTTGGCATTTGTGCTACTGTGACCTTATGGCGCCTGTACCTCTCTCCACTGAGGCAGACAGTCAGGGAGTTTGGACCGGAGCCCAGCTGTACTGAAGGACCTGCTGAATATGATACCTGCGTGGAGGAGCTCCAGCGTCTTAGCCCCCAGGTTCCCAGGAGAGAGCCAGGGAGGAAAGTTAGAATCCCCCCCAAACCCTTCCCACCCCCTCAACCCTCTCCCACCACCGCTGCTTTTCTTATCGGGTATCCATTTCTTTTGTGCTCCTTGGTTACCCACATACCCCCAGGCTACGGAGCCCCCTCGTCACCGCCAGTGAACCTGGCCAGTCCCTTTTCTCTGCTAAATGAGTCCTCTTTAAGATAATGTTTGATGCGTTGACAGCCAGAACCAAAACAGTGTAAAGGAAACCAAGTTTGACATCTTTTAATTGTGCGTCAGAAAGCACATATTGTGGTTTCTTGGAGTGCTTTCAGATCATGCTGCTGATATGGTAATTTGCTCAAGTGAAGGATGTGATGAAAGTACTGCTGTTGATGGGTTTTGTAGCAGAAGTCCCCGGAGTCCAGTCCGCTGGTTCCCCTCTCCTTAAACATGACGTGATTGGTCATGTTTAAGTGCAGATTTAAACAGTGTTTGTTTCATCACATCATCTTTAGTGTCAGCAAATTTGAAATGAGCAGCGGCAACAGTTGAAAAGGTTTTTCACACGGGGAATCTTTAATGTCCGCCGGCGTTCATAATGCTGCAGAACAAACGGCATCAGACGAATAAATCCCAGGAAGCTGACAGTGGTTTTTCCGAAATGCATGGTAATTGATTTCCATCTGCGTAGGACCAGAGCTTGTGGTTGTGATTACATGTGTCGGCTAAATGAATTGGGATCATGGTGCACTTCAAATCAAGCGTGCTTTACTCCGGGTTTCTATTCAGATGACATGAAAATGGATCAGTTGGTGTACATAAAGTGGTGGATGCTGTTGTCGTGATTGACAGCTGCATGACGAGGCTTGTTATTTTTGTCACAAGCGATGCATGTTTGCAGAATAATCTTCTTGATAGCCTCATAAAGATGATGTAGCTTATTGAAAGGCTTAATTTATCGCATTGTTTTTAATCCTCCTCTCTTTCTGTTGCGCTGGTTTTAATTGACTTGTGGAAATGCAAATGACCCTACGCTTTTTAAATATTATCACACACTGACTGGAACCTGCTGTGGCATTCGGTTTTCATTTACTCCATTTGTGGTACCAAAATATGACATAACAGCATCTAGCAGGAAGTTGGGCTGTTTGTTGGAAATCCACGGAAGACCAATTTTCAGCGTGTGTTTTAAATCAAAATTAGTTGTGAGTAATTATTAGATGGAAGAACGGGAAACATTCATGTGTCAGTGTTATGCACAGCATGGAGGATTTAATTGTTAGTTATTCCTATAAAAAAAAAAATCAACATTAACTGCAGGCTTTATGTTTTGATCTGCACATGAATGGCCCCCTTGACTAAAGCTGCTATTTCTTAAGAGTGCCTTTCTTGTGCTGCAGGACCTGGCTGAGTATTAATCTCTTAAATGAGCCATGCTGCGGAGCTGGATGAACATGTGCTTTGCTAGATGTAGTTTTCTAATTTAAACTGTCCCATTAGGCTGTAATTGTTGCTATCTGAGGTTGGGACAGAGCCGCGTGGGAGGCGAGCGAGAAGTCAGACAGAGATGCTATCGGGGCCGAGGAGACAGGAAGCCTCTGTGTAATCACGTCAAGTTGGAGATCAGGGGCCGAGATCAAGCCAAGCGGACTGAACTCTACTTGTCTTCTGCTGCGGTGAAGCTTCTCGGTGACTGCTGAGCTGCTGTGAACGTGTCTTTGTCGTTTCCACGGGGGAGACTCGGTTTCACCTGGGTGTTTACGTGTTTGAACGCTTTAAACCTTGAGGGCGCTGTCATAGATTTGATATGCAATTTGTGCCCGAGGAGATCAGTGGTTAGTTTATGTCTAAACAGGGGGAAAAGGGAATGGTGGCTTTTAGGAATAACACCAGTAGGGGCCAAACTTGTGAGGGCAGGTTGTTTTCTGAGCTGAGGTTATGGATTCCTGTTTGATGCTGTCAGTTTAAACAACTTCTCAGAGTCATAACAGGAAATTAATGTTATTATTTGGCTAAAGACAAAAAAAAAGAAACCCTCAACTTTTTATATAAAACTTAAGGAATTGAATTGGATAACAACGGTGGTATGAAGACCTCTAAGAAGGTTCTCAAATCTCATAATGACACATTCAAAATCAGTAGCAAAGTCCAATCGGGAGAATTAAACAAACACATATGAAAGGTATTTTTTTTAGTGTACTAACGTAGTAACGGATACGTCAGTGTGAGTGTACGGTGTGTGTGTACGGTGTGTGTGTGTGTGCCCTGCAGTGGTATGAGGAATGCTCAGTAAACCTCAAAAGAAACTGTGGATAATGAGATGACCGCTCTTGCATTGCACATACTGTATGTCACTCACAGTGCAATACCAAAGCACTCCCAGAACCTGAAGCACTGGAAAGCTCTCGCTGTGTTTGTTCCATCTGAAGTCAAGCTTACTAAGTAAATAGGAATGCTGCACACAGAGCCACGCTGACATTTGCCAGATGCTCGGTGCTAATTAGGGCCAAGTATTCCCCCTCGGATGGAGTGTGTGAGAAACCGTAAGTGCACTGTTGGCCGACCTGTAAGACCTGACTGGGGAGGAGTTCTGAACGCTTGAAAGTAAACTCGGGATTGTTATTTGGAGCAGGAATTTGTTCTGTTTTCGTTTACAAGGAAAAGTACATGGGTTTTATTTGATGTAAACTACCATGTCTGACTGAGTGTTGAAGCTCAGGGTCTCCTAGAAGTTCTGCTGATATGCATGGACTGATATTATTCTGCCTCTTGACTCATTTAAGATACTTTTTTGCAGCTTAGTGCTGCATGTGGGGGTGTGCCACGGCAAAACACAGGTGCTGAGGCAAAAAAGAAGCTTCTACCCTGCTGCTAGTTTCCCAACAGTTAGCTGCATTTATAACATTTTATCATCTAGCTTCCACATTTTCAAGTTTACTGCCTCCAACCATAATCTATCCAAAGCCTCCTCCATCCCCAGAAAGATGATGATGATGATGATGATGATGATGGTGCATTAAGCAGGAAGTGAAAGCAGACCTGAAAGCTCCAGCCACCCACAGACCCACCCTTTACCTCTCCTAACCCTGCTCTCCCAGGCTGCAGCGGGGCTCTGTGTCCTGGCTCCTGTCCAGGCTCTGGTGCTGTGATGGGGAGGGTCACGGTTTGTGTCTGACCCCGGGCCTGCATGTTGGATGTTGTTGTTATTATTAGAGCTCCTTGCCCCCCGGGCAGGCGGGCGGTCCCCAAAGCAGGAGGAACTGCTGGGCTCTGGAGAGGCTCTAGACCTGGAGAACAGCTGTGCGGGTTAGAGGCTGCTGGGGCCCCCTGGGAGGGTGGAGCAGTTACTGGGGTGGGGGTGCGGTGTTCTTGCACCTACCCGCCAAGAAGCAGTTTCTTTTTTTGTTTTTTTTTTGGGACTTACTGCACAACCAACATATACACTAGCCCATTAATTGGCCTGCTGACTAATGTACTTGGACCAAGGGTGGTAACGGGAAGCTTGCAATATGTTACAGTACATCCAAAAAAATCACTCTAGAAACTTTGACTTCAAAACTGGGGTGAGTTTTTTTTTTCAAGATGGGCTGTGTTATGTTAGTATCTTAGTAAGAGCAGTGGCTTACATTCATTTTTTTAAAGACCTATTGGCCTGTGACCCTATTTGAAGCAAAAGAGCAATAAACAGACCAGGCTCTGGGTCTAAATAGTGAAGACAATGAGGAAGTGTCTTATACATAATAGTAGTTAATTCCGCTGCACAAAGACATCTGATAGTATGAGAAAATTACTCAAATTCTCAGCTGATCTATGAAAACTTCCCTAATATGTTTTCATTTGCAGTCTGTAGTTTTGTTTTTTTAATACAGGATTAATCTCACTTTGTAAATGATGCTATTTAAAGTAAAACAAACAATAAAGCATATATGTATGTGTGTGTGTGTGTGTAGATAGAGAGATACAGAGAGATATTAAGATATAAGTAGATGAGTTGTTACTAAGCGTGCAGTATCCTCAGTTTCTTGGTAGCATCCACGCCTCAGGCAACGAGCAAGATACTCAGATCAAGGCTTGGAAAAAGGTCACCATCAGTCACCATGACGTCATGATGACTGTTTCTACCTTTACAGCTCAGGATTCCTCCACAACTCAAAGTTTTAAAAAGAGCAGCATTACAAAGATGTTTGGAAAACTGCTCACTGTCTTGTGTGATGTGCATTGAAACCCATTTGAGGTCCTGGCTCTCAGTTTGGGGAACTACCTTTTAAGGCCTTTGTGAAAGCCGCTTTATGAATTATCTTGGTATTATCTGTTAATTAGGGTTTTTTTGTAATTAATATCACAGAGTCCTTTAATTATGTCCGCTCACATAGCAAAAATTAAAAAAATATATCAGACATTTTTGTATATCGTATTTATGGTGGACTATTTATTTGTATTGAACAGGTGCTACTCGGTGTGTGAGTGCCTTTATTTTGAAAATGCGTTTTAAAATGTTTCCTGTGTTTCATATATGCTGTATAATTCATATGAAGCGAGGAGAATTTTTATTTGTTTAAGCCATTAGTTGGTTTGTGAATGAATTACAGCCATAAGAGGCCAAAGGGTATTTAAAATACACCTTCCCTCTCTCTGCCATCTTAATTCTGCCTATTCTTGGCAGGTCTGGAGGGGGGGCCTTCTGTGTAAATAGCTCTGGAAATTGCGTGTGGCCTTTGACTGTCTCTGTAATTGCGAGCCTCTTGCAGTATTTTGCTTGGCAGTCTGAGAGGTTAACCCCTGAGGGCTAGAGGCCTGAAGCTCTCCGGCTGACTGGCAGAGGGCTCCTCAAAGCCCCACTTGTTCACCTCCCTGCCTGGGCAGCTCTAAGCCACCGCTGATCCTCTTCTGGGCGAGAGGGAGAGAGTGGGAGGCAGTGCCTCATTCAGCTGTGGCTGAAGCTCTGAAGGTTGAAGCCTGGAGTGTTAACAGAAACCTCAGTCCTCCTGGGTGCACCTGGGACGGCAGTAGCTCTCATAGCTTTGTCACCTCTGCTAGAGAGCGTGGCTAAGTTTGGGCTTTTAGCCATAATCAGATTATATGGATGCTGGTGTACTAAGGGCTTGATCAGTTTCCCCTAAAAACCTTTTTCCCATATTCCCATGAAATTGTAAATATGGACTGTAGCTCCAGTTAATTGTGTGCAGATGGATGCACCTGGTTTCATTATATTTAACGGGCGCTTGATACAGTTTTGCGCTTAAATTTAAATTCATCAATTTATACACGGGATCGCTGTTGATTTACAAAATGCATTTGGCATCACTGAGAGAGAGTCGGATTAGGAAAGTAAATGTCGAGCATTTGGAAATGGCCAAAAATAACGTTGTGTTAAACTGATTTGATCTTAATTCTGCACATTAATCCTCTGTTTGGAACGTCTTCATCTCCGAAGAATTCCGGGTTCACGTCGGGGATTTGTGTTAAAGGTGCAGCCTAACCTGTCTGCCGTGATGGATGATGTTGCCGGATGAAATGGTCTGTAAAGATGCCGCCTCTTCTGGAGTCCCAGCATAAACTGTGGAGGAGAAGAAGAAGAAAAAAAAGACAACATGTGCAGTTTTGCCTCCTCGGATTCCCACATTGTTCTTGCCAGCTCTGCTCCCCCTGGGCCTCGAGAACGACTCGCTACACCCCAGACAAAAGTACACAGGCAGAAAAGAAATATCAAGGCACAAAGGCTCTTTATGTAATGCTGTCAGGCTGCATTGATTTTTTTTTCTTCCTGTATATTTGACAGACAACATAAAATCGTTGCTTCATGTCATGTCAAGCTGGGCTTCAGAGATTGCATCGGCTCTACCAATACCATTCAGTCCTTTGGAAGAGATAGTTCTCGGTCTATACTTTGTGGAGAGGCTGTGAGTAATTCATTTGTGCAAATTCTGAATGTGTTTGTTGCCTTTACACAGTGACACATATACAAACCGCTCCACAGAACGCAAACCTCAAATCTGAGAGTTTGTTCACTGGACCACAAAGCAGTGGGTTGTGCAGCATCTGAGGCCTGGGTCTGTTTTATCAGTCTGACTCTGGATGGATGAATTCAAGGACTGAAGCAGGAATGGGGTGCTGGTTTGTCTCTGGGTTCTTGTGGAAGATCAGCAGCTGTGTAATCAGACCTGGCTCTGACCCTACCTGTCCGGACGTTCCTCCAAACCCTCCATCATGTCCCGGTGTCACGCACATGCTGATGAATCACTGGTCGCGTGCAACCTCTGAGCTGGCTTGACCTGCAGTCCTGATTTAGTGAGGATAAGACATAACTGCCAGCACTGTCGGGACTTCCAGGGAATACAGTACATTATTCTTCCTCCTTAACATTCATCAGGGGTTTATTTAAACTCTGCCTGATTTATAGCGGATCTGTGGCCACTCAAGCTGTCCAATAAAGAGACAGATAATAAGGCCATCATAAAACCCCAGCTTTCAGCGCAGATCCGAGGTATTTTTAGTTTACATGAGAATGCCGCATTTTTTTATATTTAACAAGGGAATGCTGTACACAAAAGTGCATGTTATGCATTATACTTTTCGGGAAGGATATTAAAATTAGCTCCAACGTAAACATGTCAGTGAACCAGTAATGCGGTTATTCATGTATTCTTTAAGGAAAAAGAGCATAACTGGGTTCTGTTCAAGCACTAACATGTAGAAAATGGGTTTTCAGACTGTCTGAAAAGCTGTGCACAGTTTTGTGCTTTTATTTTGTTTTATTTTTTAGCCCAGTTATGTCCCTGCCATAGTGCATTTATAATATCTGTTGAGATAAAATGTAGCTTTTTATTTTCTATAGGTTTACTGCTATTCATAGCAGCACAATCATATATTTTATTAGATATTCTATTTATTAAATCTCCAATCAAATACCAAACTGCATCACTTTCACTTAAATTACAAATCCAGACGACAGTTTTATCTAATTAGTTACCGTCTGCACGGGCTTACCCATTTTATTCTTCATTGTTTAATTCAGTGTCTACTTTTTTGGTCAGTGCAAATTGAATATGTTTTTGTGCATTTGTGCACTCTGCACTGCTGCAGCATTGCATATATAAATATGCTATACATGTTGTTGTTTTCTGTGTGTCTATTCTGTTGTCTGTTAAGAGCCTAATGTCTTGTATGTGTACACATACTTGGCTAATAAAGCTGATTTTGATTATGCATTACATATGTTTTTTCTTTTGATGCACTTTGATACACTGCTTACTTTTTACAGTAGTAACATGATTTTAGGGCTTTTTTTCCCTTTAACAATAACAATATTATTGAAATCGCTTTAGAAACTATAAAATATACTGATATTTTGGTAAGTAAAATTCATCTTTAACTTTCTTTGTTATGAGTTTTATCTCGTTTTTGGTGAATAAACACTGAGTCTGTAACACTGACTGTGCAAAAGCATACAAATAAGATATTATTCTATGTAATTATCATTATGATACCAATAAAATATCTTTTAGTACTGCTATATTGCAACACCAATATATTAATTCCTAATACTACTGCATTATAACATAATGACTTTTACTCAGGTGAGGATCCAAGTACATGTTCCACCTCTGCCCTCTGATAAAGAGCCCCAGTGAGTGCTCACATGGTTTATCTGATGACTGAATGTGACACAGTGGATGGAGCAGCCAGTGTGGAACATGTGGATGCTCTGCGGTCCCTGTTGAGAACACTAAGCTCTGTATTTGCCCTCCTCTTGCTGAGTATAACAGCCTCTCCAGCCCAGGTTAGGAGAGGGGCTCCCTGCAGCTGCTGTCTCTGAGGCTGATTAGCGCAGTGATGAGCGAATGGGGGCCGGGGGAGAGGCGCGCACACACACTATGAAAGGGTTAAGCAGCCGGTTAGGGAGGAGACCTGCTCTGTGTCCAGGATGTTGAGTGCTGCAGCACGATGGTGTGCTGTTACACTGCATGAGGCCTCGGCTCTACTTGGGGTTCTGATTGGGTCTGTAAGATCACAACAGCTACAACCTCCCCCCCAACCTCGCCACCCCCTCCTCCCTCAGGGTTTTTCTCTCTCCACATCCTCCCTGTTGATTATCACCACTGCCAGAGCTGACTCTTGCACTCCAGCTGCTGTCCACACTCTGGCTCTGGGGCTAATTTATCCAGGCTGCAAGGAGGGAGAAAACTTTCTCACACAGCACTGAGAAGCCAAGCTGCTGCACACCAAAACCATAGCTCGTTGCCCTCTGTGCAAACCACCATCAACAACTGCTGTTTGCTTTTCTGTCAGGCTTTCCCTGGTGGTGCATTTAAACAATATCCAGAGCTACAGATGTTCAGAACAAGTCCTCTTTACTTGGAAATAGTTCATCAGTGCAAAACAGACAGCGGAGGTTTCCCTGCAAACCACCATGTGTTGCTCTCTGCAGGTGTTTCCTCTGAGCAAAGCCAGGGCGGAGCGCTGCCTTCTCTGTCCAAAAGGTTGACTTTCAGCAGTCATCTTCAATGTGAAACTCAACCCTTAAGCTCTTAATATAAAACACACATACAACGTCTCGCTAGCTACTGTGAAGCTTTGTGTGCTTCCTTCACAATGCAACCACGAATAACAGACGTCAATGATGTGGGGAGGATTGTTGATTTCTTTTTCCAAGAAAGCAGACGGAGGGATGAAAGAGAGCTGGAGTTTCTACCTGAATTGCTATTTCTGCATTAGGGTTTTTCAAGTTATTGTTATTTGATAAAAGCGTAGGCTGAATAATTCACACAAACATTGTCATAAAACGGAGCTACGAAAGCATCTATTTGACTTTGTGAGGCTGTGGGGGAGAAAAACATAGTAATTGACCAGTCAGACAAGTGACTTTGGGAGCAGGACAAAAAAGCTGGGACTAAAAGAAGAAAGGACTAAAACGTTGCCTTCAGGCTTCTGAGGGAAATTTGAATTTGAAATGTTCCTTGCAGAAAATGCTTGTGCAATTGTGCAAATCTGTAATTAATTTCTAAATAACTTATCATGGGAGATATTACAGTTTTGCATGTGTGTTTAATTCTTCGTGACAGTTAATAATTTAAACAACATGCACTCCATAAACATTAGGGCTATTCTCTGCCTTGGCATATATCCATAAACCACTTGGAAACTTGCCAGCGGCTCTCGGGTGTAGCCTCGTCTTACTTGCCAGTCCTTGCCAAAGCGGTATTATATGAGTGCTGATGGGGAGAGTCCTCTGTCAGCCCGCGGGGCTCCGGTGTCTCTCTGCTGTCAAGGGTCGTGCAGACAGGGTAACCTGTGGCTTCACAATCCCAGCCGCTGCCCCCCTCAGCTCATCATCTCATGTTGAGAGCATTGTGACTGAACAACACCCGCTCTCATCTTCATGTACTTTCCTTTTTTTGGTCTCATTCTCTCTTATTAACACAGATTTTGTAACATGTATGTGTATGGCAGTCCGCATAAAAAAGAAAAAGAAAAAAAGAGGATGTGAATCAGAGGTACACGTCTCTTGCTGCTGAGAAGTTTATCGACACACTTTTTCACGGTGTAAACTTTATAAACATTAGGGCATGTGGTAAATCTGTGGTGGGAGGGAATTTTTAATTTTGGGATTATACCTTTAATCCTGCCTAACACATTAAAATAAGTTGTGAGATAAATGTACACATAGCATGAACCCCTGCAATGTAACTCAATGATATCATTTCAGACATGATGGGGTTTTAATATCAGATGTGATTTGTTCACACGCACGCACACACACACACACACACACACACACACACACACACACATGAAATCCATTGTAGGAGAAAGAAGATTTATCCTGCTTTCCTCCCCCTTCCGTATAGAACTGTTCTTTCCATCATCTTTACTGTGAACAATGTGGTCACACTACACCTGACAGGTATTAAATCTCTCGTAGTCATTTTACCCTGGAATTCCCCTTTCTTTCAATTATCAATTGCAATTTAGAAATCAAACACAGCGGCACTGTTCACCCGCGGAGGAGTCATGAGAAGATCGCGTTTTCTGTTTTTCAGAGAAGCTGCACAGCAAACACTTCCATGGAAAGATGATGTATTCTTTGAAAAAAGGTGATTATTATTCCACCACGTGTGATGCAAACAATCCAGACTACATGGGTTTGTGCTGAAAGAGAGTGTCCTATCGGAAGTATTGCATGTACGTAGCTTGAGTTGGTACTGTACAAGCTCCTAGCAGGAACATTTTGTGGCTACTGCCCGAATATTAATTCAGCGTTTTGTTAAACTAACCACAGAGATATCATCTTGGGCCTCAGAAGGCAATTAAAAAGAAATTAACTCAAATTGTGTCTAATTTTGTGTTGTCTGCTATTTTCGTGTTTATTTTGAATAAGCTTTCTTGGAAACTCCCACTTTTTAATTGCACCAAATGCTTATTTTAGGGGTTTTTCCCTTCTTTTTTCCCTTGCCTTTCCACTGGTCAGCAGAAAGCTAAGATGCTATCAACGACCATGTCAGCATGGCTGTATACACTGATCTGGCGCATGTATAAATAATTCACATAGGTCAAGCTTTGATCCTCTGATACAGCCTCTCGGATTGCCAGTGGTGGCAGGAAAACCAGAAGATTGAAAACGAGGAATGCATCAAGGGGTGTGCTGTTTACTTGTAGCACGGGCAGCTGGTTAGCCACCCCTCTGCCGGTTTACACCCCCCTCCCTCACTTTTCAATTCCAGCCAGACCCCAGGCTCGGCTACTAACTGGGGGCTGGAATATTGTGCACTGGGGATCAATGCAGCCCTGAGTGAAATGTCAACTGTGGCCCTGCGATGTGTCAGGCTGTGAGGGAGTTGTAATGGCTATTGATCCACTGTGCGCTTAATGCAGAGCTGCCCCGCCACGATGCGAGCCAGCTGCAGCAGAAAGATATGTATGAGATGAGCTAAAAGTGAGAAAATAGAAAAGAAAGAGCCCACAGTTTTGTCCCCCTCCTTCCATCCCTCCCTCTCTGGCTGCAGATTGATCTTCCTCTTCCTGCTGATTCTAACTGGGGTCTGTCATTATCTTACTCTGTCATTAGGGGCTCCATTGACAGCCTTGGCTTGTCTGTGTCACTCTATTGAGACAGCAACACTTTTCCCATGCAGTGTTCCCTACATTTATTAAAGTCTCTGACAGCCTTGTCTTAGCTTTCTCCATAGATGGCTGAGCTTCAGGCTGCACCACAGCCTGAAGCTCAGCCTGTAATTGGAAGACGAGGCTCTCTGTCCCTGGTTAGTAATATCTGTGAGGTACAGCTGTAGGTCAGACTGGTTTATATCAGACTGCTGGTTATGAAGTACAAAATCAGACCACCTGTGTCCGAGGGTCAGTGGGAGCAGTAGTATAGACCCTACATTTATGCCTTTATCTATGAATCACATGAGGATGATTGGAGTTTTCTTGCTGCCGCTGCTGGGAGAATATTTTTTTTCTCCAAAAATGTAAGGGTAAGAGCCGGTGGGGAAAATTAAGAGATGAAAGGGATCACATATTGGCGAGGGTTATGCGTTTCCCATTTTGCAAAAGTTTAAACTTTCTATTCAAACTTTTGTTGGTTTATTCCCACCTGAATAAAATCATCCGAAAGCTAAACTAGGATACCAGTATAGGAGCAAACATATATGCAACCCAACTTTGCTCTAAAATTTAACAGAAGAAGTTTTGAAAGGGTATTAAATGTGTAATATTTTGGGGGGTTGCATTTTAGCCTTAATTAAACAGGGCGGTGCAGAAAATGATAAGAAAGCGGTGGGAAGTGGGGAGTATGACCCGTGTGGGTCACCGGCTCAACCAGGGGAGTCTGGGTGGTGCGCCTTAATGTGTAATATAAATTTAACATTGTAGTTCTTGTTCCACAGATTTTTGTTTGCATAATTTTGTTATTCCAGTTCCTCTCGTGTTGGATTTCTGATTATGTATGTGAAATTAGGACACACTGTCTCATACCCAGTGTGCACTTTTGGTTATTACAGCCAAGGTGAGTTGTGATGGTGTCATATTCTCCAGCTATAATTGGCTGCAGACCCCAATAATTTTCACACAGTCCCTAAATCACATTTTTGCATGTATTTTGTGTTTAACTGCACGGTTTTATCAGCTGAAGTGGAGCTAGTTTTCCATTCATACATATATGTATACCAAATAAGTACAGCAGCTTCACAGGGCTTTAAGCAAAAAAGCAACTACAGCACATTGAACAAAAGTCCTATAGCTGGACTTTTGAGGTTGTAGCCAGAGCCACATTAGTGCACTGCTGTTACAGCAGATTATTTATGTTTTATTCAGACTCCATAAACGAGAGTTTCAGCAGCCTTTTATATCTCAGAATAACAGAAGGTTATTTTGGCTGCTAGTTTTTTTCTGTTAGTAAATGAGTATGAAGTTTAACCATATTCATGGCTCGCTAAACTTGAAGGACCAAAAACCTTTACAATAGCAACTAAATCAGCTGAGATATGGACAAGATAGTAACCAGTGCTGTAGCCTGACAGATGAAATTAAACCTCAGCCTTTCTTTTAATTGGCCTAATAATTTTCAGACGCTCCCTCGCTGCGGTCAGGATGCATAAACTTGTTTGCAAAACAACAAATTTGTGCTCAAATGTCTCAGCTGCTGCTGCTGCTGCTGCTGCTGCAAAGAACAGCAAGTAAAGTGATTTGAGAAGCCAATTTGGTTCAGTGCCAAGGAGTCCAAACTGTTTAAATACCTCACCAGCTTTCCATGTGAAACAAAGTGAAAACAGCAAATGAAAGAGCCCGAGAGATGCAACCCAAACAGGCTCTTACGGTCCTTACATAACCTAAATATCTGATCACATGATTATTGTTTTGTTGTTTTCTCTGCTCCCAGACTATTACCGTAGAGATTTGACAACTTGAAAACATTTCTGGAGGCTGTCAGGAAGTTCACAGTGGGGTGCAGCGAACTGAGATTGGTGGTTTATGGAGAGAGCGTGTGTGCGTGTATTTGTGTGTTACACAAAAATGAAGCTGAGTATAGGCTTGTGCCGGGACCTAGCTGCTTTTCTGTGTTACTGGAGGCACAATCAAGTAAGACCGGGGGGTCTCTGGCTGTCTTGGCCCCGTAACACACAACACTGCTCAATGGGACGGAAGTTATTGGGGGGTTGGGGGTGAAACTGATGACATGGTGTGTGACAGAGACTCATCATTTGAGTGCGATACAAGTGTTTGAGCTGCAAGGCTGTAATGTTGCTCAGCTTGTCTGGAAAGATTTATTCTAGATTGCAGGGCCCGAGGGGTCAGCGGATGCACATGCGGGAGGTTTACCTGGGAAAAAAAATGGACTTTTTCTTTTAAGGAGGGGGGAAATGATGGTGTCCATAATGAAACAATTCACAAGAATCAGCTGGCTGAGAGTTAAAAACAATTAGTGTGGATATCTGACTACTTCTTCATCTGCTGTTTCCCTCAAACACAACAGCAAGTGTTAATGTAATGTTTCCTTTAATGGAGATCTACATAGGCGGGCTGCTTCTGAGAACACAATGCATTTAGGTCTCCACAGAAGTTGGATTTACAGCCACGTTTCTGCCTGACAGAAAAAAATGCTTTTATATATTTTTCACCCACCAAGGAAGGAGAAATGTTTAATCCAACACCCACTGCGAAAGGAAAAAGTAATGCATATCTCACTATCTCGTCTGTCTCGCAGCGAGATGAAATTGA
Source organism: Astatotilapia calliptera (assembly GCF_964374335.1). Taxonomy (NCBI): domain Eukaryota; kingdom Metazoa; phylum Chordata; class Actinopteri; order Cichliformes; family Cichlidae; genus Astatotilapia; species Astatotilapia calliptera. The sequence goes on along the minus strand of NC_137437.1, from coordinate 20,631,824 downwards.
AATTTTAATGCATTTCAGAGTTTTTTTTTTCCCTCCCGAATGGAGACGTTGATAGACACCAGGATGTCATATTTACAGTAGGAACACTCATGGTTTAATGCACTCTACAATACTGCCATCTCCAAGTTCTTCGGAATAAAACATGCTCTCGAACATAAAGGAAAAGCCAAAGAACAAAATTATTCCTCAAGCTTTCTATCAAGCTTCTGCATTCATGGCAAAGTCTAAAGGGCATGTCAGTCCTCCTGCCTCTGAGAGAGGTAATTATCCTTTTCCTGTCAGAGAACAACAAATGATAGCCAACTATGGGGGTGCATTTTCAGGAGCTGAAATTTGTCAAAAGGAAGGAGAAGGAGGTTTAATTTTCTGGCAGCTGCATATCTACTTTTATCATGTTTTTTTTCCCCCACTGGTCATTTGTTGCTTTTTTTTTTGCTCTTCACATGAGCTCGCACAGTGTAGAGCTGTTTGTTTATGTCTGCGAGCTTCTGAGGGTGTATTTATGTGCCCTGCATTAACATACCTATTTATAGTCCTACACTTTCTTACAGTCATCTTTTTTTTTTCTGTTGTGACCATTTCACAGATTATATATTGTCCAAGTAATTTCCCTTTCAGCATCTGTGTTTTTTACCTTTCAGAGAAGGCAGTGAATGGAGGGAAAATTATCACAATTACTCATATAATTGAGCCGTCTTTGTAGCAAGTGCAGCTTCAGTAGCCCCTTTTTTCCATCAGCCAAAATGGTTTCATTATATGGGTTTTTCATATTCCCTGACACAGGGCTCTGCTGAGGGCCTGGCACGTGGATGAGATGCAGGATGAACAGAGCGAATCATTAAGGTCACAGTAGGAATAATTATCCCAGCTATGGAAAGAGCATCTACAGCCTTTTTTCTCCCCCAGCACAAATGCAATGTCCACGGCTTTTAGTCACAAAGAACTTTGTTACAAATGGAGCTTCCACCTTCTACTTATACAAAGAAGAGAGGGGGAGAGCAAGACTTGTATCAACATGACAATTTTCCATCATTAAGACTAATGACAGGCACAGACTGTGGGGATCAAGGGGAGCACAAAAAAGAGAGGCGCATTCAGGTGTTGGCTGAGTGCTGACCTCCTTCCTGTCTTTGTTGGAGACTTAACTCTTAACAAAAACTAAAAAGGGTTTCAGACTAAAGGCGCAGTGGCAGCTGAACGTCAAGCAGCCCAGCTCTCCATGGGCAAATGACTTAATTGGCGAATTTGCATGTTTTCCATTTGTGGGGAAATTAATTCAATAAGGCCTGCATGTAAAGATGTTTAATCAATCGTTGTTTTACTGTAGGTGAAATAATTCTCCGTTATGGATGCATTTTATTGATTTCTACCCCTGTCATCCATCTCTCTCGCATCACTGCGCAGACTAAGACTTTAATTTTTCACTCATTTTTTTCTCCATCTAATTTGTTAACGTGAAAGTGGAGCTTAACAAGTGGGACTCTGCAATATGTCCACAAGTATGAAGCATCCGCCTGACACTAGTTTCTTTTACAGTTTAGCTGAATTAAGTAAAAGTCATATTTTTCCAAGTCCTCTCTCCCCAGCCTTCCCTCAGGTAATTGGTCATTTTGCAGCCAATTTTGGTCAGGTTGGATGCTTGCTGCCATGGCCTGACCCCTGCTGCTGCTGTAATGGGGACAGCATTTCTACCAGTTCACTAGGAGCCTTTCCACACCGTGACCCCCAGCTTTCTGAAGAAAGAGCTGCTCTGAGCACTGAGATGGAAAGAAAAAAAGGAGTTTGAAATGTGACTTTTCAGCTCTGCAATGAGCCACCTTAAGTCAGTCAGCCAGCATATTAGAGGTATATTAGGGAGGCCCTGCTGGATATGAAAGACTTGGACATCATGTTTTTCCACAGGTGTGAAAATCAAGAAAGGATATTTTAAAAACAAGCAAATATATAAACATATATATATTTTCAATTTGATTTATTGCCTCCAGGCTTCAGCACTTATAAGAGTGTCAGTCACTTCCGGAGCAACAAGTCCAGATTGTCCAGTTCCTCCCAAAGTGATGAGAAGCAGGAGCTCATGAGGTCACCAAAGCCTGAAAACAAACAAAAATAATGATTGTTATCCCGAACAATTTCTTAGTTTCATTTTTTTAATTGTTTAATTGTTTAAACAAGGAGAGAAAAAAACATTTTAGTTTGCTATTAAAATATGACAAAGTGCAAAGTTAACTTTGTCCTGCTTATAAACTGTCAATTAAAATCAAATGAGGAACACAAGCATGTTTTAATTAGGATGTGAAATTGAATGAAAAAAGTCACATTTATACAGGAAGAAAATGAAAATGAAAAACTCTAAATATATTTTAAAAATTTTCATTTCACACAACATAAATGATGAGCTGATAAAATATACTGTCAACTCCGATTATCACACAGAAATGCACCATTAGCTATTAAAACATATTCTGAGGGAAAAAACTGACACCAAACAAATTTGAGTTCAGCTGTCCAAAATAAATTCTGCGTCCTTCTCTGTTTTATATAAACAGTCAAATAAAACCCAACATGATTTCATCTTCTCCCTCTTGACCCCTATGATAATGCAATAAATTAACCAATGCGACAATCTTGCCTCTCAGATACTATGATTCATTTTTTGTTGTTTTTTTTTTGTTTACACGTAACTCGGTAAACAAAATCAATTCGCATTTTGATGCCGCATTGAACATGAAAATAGACATTGAATCGAGTTAATTGTAGTGCATCTAGTTTTCGTTCATTGAGGCTGCAAATTACAGGATGGCAGCGCGAAGCAACGCCAGAGAAGAAGCAGGACAAAAGGCAATTTCACTTGTCTGATCCGCTGCCTTTAAAAACGTGAAATGCAACCTTCGTATAGTTTGACATTTCTGCTGCAGATCACTCACCGAATTGCATTTGGATTTGATGATGTGCTGAGGCCTGCTGTATTCATCTTTATTATTATTATTAATAATAAGATTTTACATCAGTTATATTGTTAGTGCTGTTTGAGATATCTGTGCCCTATAACCATTTAGTAAATAATAATAATAGCAATAAAAAAAAAGAAGGATTTGCACACTTCGGAAATAATTCAATATTCTCAGAAATTCTAAAATCAGAAGGAGGGGGAAATATACATATCCTAATAGGCATATTTGATCTTTTGCAGTTTAAGGAAGAGGAATTGCGATTTTATTTTATTTAAAAAAAAAAAAGGATTTAAATTTCCCTGCACCTCCAGTGTTGGTAATTAATCATCACTCCCATGCAGAGCCTGTAGGGTGCACAGGGAGCTGAGCCTCCACACAGCATGGATGCACAGTTTACCAGCGCACCGCGGTCGGGGTAATATTTGGCGGCTGTTAAAATGTGGGTTGGTATGGCAGTTGAGGAGGGCTTTCTATCACCGGACTGAAATGAAGTCTGTGACATCTTGGCCCGTTTACCCCACCACCACCACCATCACCACCACAAGCAGCAGCAGCAGCCCCCCTCTCTCTTTCTGTCTCTCCACCTCTGCACTAACCCTCAGGTGAAGAGCAGCAGGTGTTAAAACACCCTCAGCCACAGAGCTACTCACTCCTAATGAGTCCTGCCTCCGCGCTCCATCCATGCATGGAGGACTTTATTTTTAGTGTGGCTAGTTAGAGCCGTGCTGCCCCGCTGCAGGAAGGACCGCTGTGGCCTGCGCTGCCCTCCTGCCGGCGTGCGCAGGAGTCAAATTATTAATGAAAGCGGTAATATTATCACCGCGCCTGCCTCGTCCGAGCCACACCGAGGATGGCTTGAAAAAGAGAGAGAGAGAAAAAAAAAATCCCCCTTAAATAGGAAATAAATAGTTGTCAAATTAAGTTTGTAAATGTTTGATTCTGCAAGAAGGATCAATGGGATGAATATAATTTATGCAGGATGTTTTTCTCCTCGTCTCCAAATGACATAAAAATCTCTCATTATTATTGCTATTATTAGGGTGTTATTTTACATTTTTCTGCAAATTCTGCCTCTATTCTGTTAATGGTTTTGCTTCACAGCTGTCTGTAGATACTATAATCGTGGGAAAATAATGACAGTTATCAGTCGCACCCACCAAGTACCCATAAAAATCTGTCCTCTGTTCTGGAAGATGATAATTATTGGTTGTACTACCATTATCATTGTCGTTGTTGATAGAGGAAATCTTGAAGCATTTTTCGAAAGTAATTCCAGAGAAATCACTTCAAATTGGCCTATTTTAGGGGGGACAAGGGACCAGCTTTCGTTATAGCCTAATATTTCACAGAAATCTTTAAATTCAGGCATCCGCAGCCGCCTGGCACATTGTGGCACACGCGCCGTGATGTCAGCGCCTGCATTTTGATAACACATTTTGCAACTTGCTAGTTCTGCTATGAGTTCAATTATGTAATTATACTGATAATCACAGTGACGGAATTTAACTGCCTTTAATTTGTTATTCAGGTGGAGATGGAGGGACTACGGATGGAGCAGCCAGGCTGTGTTTCTGCTCTGCGCAGACACCAGAAGAGAAGCAGCCTACAAATGAAGCCTAATAAAATGAAGAGCTGCTGCTGCTGCTGGATACTTTCTTCTTCTTTCAAGTGCATCCCGCGGAGGCTCCCTGACCCCGGATGATGCGGATTTATTTGCTTTTTTTCATGACTTAAAAAAAATTGAGTAAGTGAACAGATATGTATGTGTATCTATATTTTAAATTGCAGCTCCTGTACCAATTTGAATTTTGTTCTAAATCTGCCGCTGAGGGAAATTGCCTCCAGTCTTTTCAGTAGTAAGTTCAATTAAATCAAACGACAATTATTCTTGTTAGGCTGTGGGAGGCTGGCCGCACCCCATCCTCACTTAGATTCATAATAATCAAAGGTGGCGGTGTTTAACTAAACTGTGATCAGTAAATTGACTGCGGCAAAAAGGGTGCGTAAAGATGTTTGGAAAGCATTTAAATGCGACTAGAAAACGTGTCCATCCGGCCTAAAAAACAGGGAAAAAAGAAAAAGAAAAAAAAAGATGCGCAAAAATAAAACCGCAAGTTTGCCTAAATTTGCAAGACTAAATTTGGAAACTGTAGTTTAAATACAAGCAGTATCCCCGGGTTTAATTTAAAGGGATTGCTCTGCTACATTTGCCGTAATATGCTGTGATGCTGTGTTGTTGTTTTTTTTAGTTGGTATTATTCTTGTCATCATCAGGCCTCAGACAGAGAAGCTTCTCATTTCACATCATTGCAGACTTTGCTGTTTCAGTCCCTCTGCTGCCAGGTGAGACCTCAAGTTGCACTAAGTGTTAAATACATGACTAATTACAGGCCTACTTATGAAAATTGAACGCTAGTGTTATGCTAATACGCGTTCACTCCTGATGCAGCATTGGGAGCTGTGATCATCATCTTAAGAAAAAAAGGCTTTAATGCAGAAAGAGCAGCCGAATATTTAAGTTTACTGGCCTTTTTTTTTTTTGCAGTAGCAGTATCACTACTACAAATAATAATCATGTTATTATGGTGAATCTTGACATGTCAGGAGGAAATCTGAGGTTTTGCGGTTTTCCTTGACTTTATCAGGTTCTTCGGACCTAGCCCCAGCGTCACCAATCGGCTTCCCTCTTGGAGAGAGTGGACCAATCAGCGACAGTCTTGATGAATATTCATGAGTCCGAGATTCAAACCTTTGAGCGAGTTTGTCTTGGTCCACAGCATCATTCCTAGGACTTTTCACGGGCACAAACTACATTTTCTTATGAATGGAAAGAGAAAAAATCTGTTCGGCTTAAATTGGGATCCGTCCTTCACTGAGATCATAGAAGGAAAACAACAAAAGCGAGACAAGGGGAACCGCCAGAAGAGATGACAATGACTACGATTCCAGAAAGTCTTAATAGCCCTGCCTCAGGAAAAACCGTTTTCATGGAGTTTGGACCCCCGAGTCAACAAATGTCGCCTTCCTCCATGTCTCACGGACACTATCCCATGCACTGTTTACATTCTGCAGGTCACACACAGCACGACAGCTACAGTCCAGCCTCGTCGTTCCCCAGATCCTTGGGTTATCCATACGTAAATTCCGTCGGCAGCCATTCCACCAGTCCATATCTCAGCACAGTACAGACTTACCAAAACAGCTCGGGACTCACGCAGACACGATTAGAAGATGCAGGTAAGTGTGCCACAGAGTGCTCTGGATCCTAAATATCAACTTTCTGTGCTGGTACGGCTTTCCACTAGACGGTGTAGGCAAAAAAGACGACCCAGATGTGGAATTAGGCTTGGTAATTATTTATTGCGTAAGGCTATAAACAATGTATGCAATTAAGGGTAATTATACCTAAAGTACAGCCTGTAAAACTTGCGCTGCAGTATTCATTGCTGTGCAGCACTCTTTGCTACAACTGTCTCCTCATTTTTCTCCCCTTCTCTGCTTCTTCTTCTTCTTTGCTTTCTTCTGTGTCTCTGCCAGCGCCAGAAACAGAGAAAAACACAGTGGTGGAAGGCGGAGAGGTGCGCTTCAACGGCAAAGGGAAAAAGATTAGAAAACCAAGGACTATATATTCGAGTTTACAACTTCAAGCCCTGAACAGGAGATTTCAACAGACTCAGTATTTGGCGCTACCGGAGAGAGCTGAGCTCGCAGCGTCGCTGGGTCTCACCCAGACACAGGCGAGTGTGATCCGCACACACATAGCTTCACTGCGCAGCTGCGCCAACGACGCATTTCTGCACATTTTTAAATGTTTTTTTATCTCTCACAGCATACATTCTTCTTCTTCTTCTTCTTCTTCTTATATTATTATTATTATTATTATTATTATTATTATTATTATTATAGACTATAATTTATTTAGTGTTGTTTATTAATAAAGATAATTTATATTTTTTATTATCATGTTTTGCTTTTCACTTTTCACGTGCGTAAAACCGCGTAAAATGGTTATATATATTTACATATATTTTAATGTCTCTCTTTAAAAAAAAAAAAAAAATCTGCAGGTAAAAATTTGGTTTCAGAATAAAAGATCCAAATTCAAGAAGCTGATGAAGCAAGGCGGTGGTACGATCGACAGCAACGCTTTGGCCACCGGCCGTGGACTTTCCAGTGGTTCTCCCTCGGTGGCACCTGTCTGGAGCTCGCCGACCACCGTGAAGACTTCAATGGGCACGACCGGATCTTACATTCCCAGCTACACCTCATGGTATCCAACCACACACCAAGAGTCTATGCAACAGTCACAGCTCATGTGAGCAGAGAGCTCAGCATCAGGATGGTGAAAGGCCCAGCAGCCGCTGAGCGCGGCTCAGCATTGACAATGCACAACAAACAACAAGATTCCCGGAGTTTGCTGCCGCATCCCGCCAGCTGACACAGAGGCCTCCTCATACCGAAGACGGCGAGCAGAGATACAGAAGAAGAGAAGAGGTCAGACAGAGTGAAAAGGCGCACAATGCGCCAGAGGGCAACCAGTCCGTGACCGTCCCTGACAGCGGAAATCGCAGACAAAAGGATCATTTGGTTTTTTTTGGCTGCTTTTGTTTGTTTGTTTTTGGGTTTTTTTTCCAAATGTCGGTTTCTGTTTGTTTTCAAACTCATATTTGTGTGAACACTTCGGTTGTTGAGCTGTAGGCTACATGTTTATTAGAAAACACGTGTTTGTTTACGCCAGATTGTCGGGGCCCAAGGTGATGACGGCCATAAAAGTCAATTTGCATTCATCGACAGTTAAAAGGGCCACTTAGGCCACAGCAGAGTTTCTCTAACCAAATAATTAACGATAAATTCCAGCGGTAGCCATCAAGCCGCTCCACTCACAGCGCATTCAACCGCAGAGCACAGGGTGCTGTGCGCAGAGCCTCGAGATGCTACTATGTTGTTTCTACGTGTTTGTTATTTAAGTTAAATTATTCGGGCTAGTTTTTTCTGTTTGAGGTCAGTCTGTGTTCAGTTTGTAAGCGTGTTTGAAATGACAACACTGTGTTGTTAATGCTGCACTAACGCAAGCAAAGCTTTTCTATGCCGTGCCCCGATGTTATGTGAAAAATGTAAAAGGCCTGACGATTTGCTGCTTTAGAAAAAAAATTGTCCTGAGGGTGAGCAGCTCATTTGTCACTGTATTTTGTACATAATTTTCTTTTTTTCTGTTCCTTTTTTTGTGCTGTATACTGGATACGCTGTGAAACAGGGTTTAGGCTTTGTGTAGCTTACTCGTCGAAATGTGTTTAGTCAACATAGGAAATATTTAGTTTTGTATTGATCACCTTAATTTATTTATCTGTTTCTGAAGTTTATGTACATAATGTGCAAAGTTTCAAAAGCAGTAAAATATGATTTAAATTATGTCAAGAACGGTGTCTGATTCACCCCACCTCTTCCTCCACCATACCGCCATCACCACCACCCCTCCATCCTCCTCTACCCACCCTGGCCCCTGAAAAGAAAGGCTTCAGCGTGGTGCAGGTTTAATGCGAGCTGACACAAAGGAGTATCATGTTGGCTATTGTAGCAGACACCATGTGAGCGCGTTTGAATTAACTGCAAAAGGGTCCTCGTTTAGATTTATGGTCATGTCTAGCGTTTAGCCTGCATGTGTTTGTGCTGCTGCTCGCTGGCTGCAGATGTTGTCAGACCTCTGGAGTCAAGCTCAGAATTAGAAATCTGGCCTCGCATGTAAAAATGCATCAAGACAGTGTTGTTACGAGGCCTAGTCTCTGCAGTGTGTGTGTGTATGTATATATATATATATATATACATACATATATATATATGATTTAACCACCACTGTGTCATTCAGCAAAATCGCCTTTCAGCCCTTTCTTAAAGATAACCTCCTTTCTGTTCTACTCTTTAACGATCCTCACTTTTTCACTTTTTCGTCATGAGGGAGATCAATTGGGTGTGTTAAGTGAATAATTGCACAAGAGGCAGGTGCTGCAACAAGAAAAAAAAAGTCTGGCAAAGGGCGGATCAGATGGAGATCAGTGAGAGTGAAAAGTTCAAAGGCCTTCTTGTTTGTTTAACACGGCCGAAGGCTGTGGTTAGAAATAGCCATCTACATGGGAAAAAATGAAATAAATATTAATAATATTTTAAAAAGAAGAACGAGATCTGTTTTTCGCGCGCATTTCGGTGGTGATATAGGAAACAAATTAATTTATTATAGTTGGATTTTAGCAATATTCATAGAAATTCAAATAACACTTGGATGCATTGGGGAAAAATCAAAGTAAACGATATAAGTAATTAAGTAAATAATGATTTGAATAATTAATATTAAATTAAAGTAAAAAAATAAAAATAAATATTAACATAAATTAAAAATAAAATAAAGAATTGAAAAATATATTACAAAAATTAGAGTTTTGTATGTGCCTGCAAAGAAAAAAATTCAAAAAACAAAACAAAGAAAGAACAATTTTTTTGATGCACGGATGTGCTCGCTCTTGCAGCTGTCACAGCTCCATGAATAAATAAATGTTATTATAATAGCAAATTCGGCCTAAAAATATTATTTTCTGGCATCTGCGAAGTCCGTTTAAACCTGACTCAAGCCAACATCCAAAAAAGTAACCAACACAAGATTATTATTATTATTATTATTATTATTATTATTATTATTATTATTGTAGAACACGTTAAACTAGTAAGCGTGAGTAGTAGCCTTGTTTTTTATGGCATGCTTTGCTTCGATGCCGTCTCCTTTGTTATTCTAATACAAATCTTAAACATGTAGAGCTCTTTGTGTGCAGCCTCACATTTACAACAGGCCTTCGTATATTTCGATACCATTAGGAAAGCAGAGCTGCTGCTGCTGCAGTGAACATAAATCTGCCTACCTAGCCTTAGAAAAGGCGCAGCTGCACATCCAAGAGGGTCAGTGTTATTTCGCTGTATTCTCCCCTTGATTATACGAGCTGAGCCCATCAAACCCAGCATAATTACAGTAATTTCGCCCTTATTTATTCTAATGCAGTTTCCTATCTCTGAGGTAATTATGAGCAATTTTTTTCGCACCGAGGATCTTTCTGCGTTGACAAAAGAGATAGCGCTCTGAAAGACATTTTCTGCTGCAATAGGAGGGGAAAAAAAGTGAAATAGGTGAGGTGCCATTTCGTCACCGTTCCCTTTAGACTTAGCCTATGTATAAGACTGACAAATTGCTTGCAGGTGTACATCACCGAGTTGTCAATGCGAAGAGGCTTCAAAATGAGCAAAGCACAATGTAAGAGTAACGAGTGCAGCGACTATAAAGAAGAACTTCTCTGTCTCCTCTTCCTTGCATCTTCTCTCCATGTGAGCGGCTTTCTAAGCCATGGGAGATTTCAGCTAAAAGAAGCTCCTCGGTTGCACTTTAACACTGAAGTTGGAGGATAAAATAGTCCACGTGTAATATATTTTTCTTTACCCCTCCTGCTTCTTGAGGATCTAGTCTTTGAAACGGCATCAAAGAATCAGCATCATTCACGGATGAGAATACAAATTAATAAAGGCTGTGCGCAATGAAAGAAATGGACAAATCGAGCCTCATTGCGCACTCGGCGAAGCCCCTAAAATGTAAGAAATAAACATGTGGTACACACCTTTCAGCTTGAAATTGAAGAGACAAGCTTGCCCTCTCTGGATTTTCAGATATCAGCATGGAGGCAGATCAGCACCACCAGCAAGAAGCAGCAGCAGTCCTTCAGCACAGACTCAAGACGAGCGCTTAAATCCCACAAAATGTGTCCCATGTGTCGGTCTAAGCTATAGCAGCAGAGTTCAGAATATGACTGAAAATGTCTGCTTTATTTCCCCTCTTTATAGCTGATGGGGAAAAAAATGTAGATTATTAGCATAAATGTTTACTCCTCATTACGCTGATGACATTGTGCACTCGAGATCTTGGTAATCTTTGGGGGAAATTATGAGTAATTTTTTAAAATTTAAAGCAGCAGTTACCATGCAATTCAGGCTAATTCTGCGTAGGCTCCACACGGATATAATTACCGTCGAGTCAAGATGTTAGGCTAAAAACTATGCATTGATATTCCCATTTATTATGTACATACAACTTTGACAATGTTGATGCTTGAAATAGCGGGAAATTGTCTTGTGTAAAAATTACACCCCATATTAGGACATCTAAAATTGCGAAGAATTATATAGTAATTGCAGGCTTTCAGATTTGAAAGCCAGAATGCTCAAACCAGAGCAAATTTGGATGAAATTACAGATCAGGGTATAAATTAGGATAGGGGGGTATGGCATTTACAAGTTGCCCAGAGAAATGCAAAAAGTATAAACCACAGCAGCTCTAATCCATGAATGAAATCACAGGGAGCAACAGAAAGCACCCAGAACCCCCCCCCCCCCCTTTATTTTATTTTATGACGCAAACAATAAATTAAAGCAAGCAAAATGTGTTATTTTGGAGCATTTTTTAAGTGCACGCTTGTACACTATTTGCAACACTGATTTTTTAGACGTGTGTACATAGGGGGGGCTGCATGTGTCTGATACTGTCAGCCCTAGGGGGGGGGGGGGGGGGTTGGTTGGTGGGGGGCTTCATCATGCAGATACAGCAACCGCTGACAAGCTGCAGTCTTAATTATGTACAAGGAAGAGGTCCCACTTTATGGCCTGTAGTCTTTTGAAGAGAAGCGTGTGGGACCATGCACCGTATATCACCATCTTTGTGTGGGAGCCATGTGTAAATAACACGAGCCCCGCTCTACCTGTCTGTTGGAGTCAAAACATCTCTAATAAACATTTTCTCAATTAAATCTATAATAAAACAGGGTTTCCTGCATGGCTCCAATAAATTGTTTTTTTGGACGTATGCCTGTGTTTTCCATGTTGCCCACAGGCCCTACAAGCAGCCAAATAATGTGGGTCAAGCTGCTCGTCTTCGAAGATCAGAGACCTCGCTTGTGAGGCGTGAGAAATGTTTCCATGATGTTGTAGCTGCAGGCTGTCTTGGCTCTCGAGTTCCTGTCTCTTTTCTCTTGTTAGGTTGAGTTCATAAAACGTCTGGAAAGCGGCTCTGTGACTCCACAGAGTCTGACGAGCTTGTGCTCATTCATACCCACCCTCGTCTTCTCCTCTCGCATGCCAAGGCGTGTTGATGATGTTGTCGCTCTAAGCTCGGCGTGCGCCCCCCGGGCCTCTGTCTCTGCTTGCCTGCCTGCCCGAGCCTCGGTTCGGATAAGCAGCTGCTGGCGGCAGTCAGAAGTAAATTTCAACCGAGACAACTCAGGAGTCCCCCTGGATGCCCTGGAGCTTGTCCACGCTCGTGATATAGCACCACAAGACCTTCATGTAACTACAGGCTACATTTTTACAACAAATTGTTTCCTAAGATTTTTTATTTATTTATTTTTAAACCCATTGAATAAAAAAAGGCACAAAATTAAATTAAATGAATAAATAAATAATAATAAATAAATCTTAATGCATCGACATGCCTTCATTTTCTAAAATGATTTATTTTTATTTATTTACTTTTTTTTTTTTGAGAGGGTAAATCCAGCTTTAGTGAACATAGAATGTATTTATACACACATACAAACTCGGATGCAAATGCACAGAAAACATTTTATTTAAATAAAATCTGGCCATATATGAAACACTGCTAAAATAAATAAGACCAGAACAAAAAAAGAAAATACAATTTAGTGTTGATACAAGTCAGAGGGCGGGACGATCAGTAGCTCACGGTGGTTAATGGATGAAGAGCCAGAAAAAGACAAAAAAATAAAAAATAAAATTAAGTCAAAGCGAGGTGGGATATGAAAAAAAAGCTGTTGTAAAATATTTACAAACGTGGATCGGAACACTTATCCCCCCGGACTATTCAGATGAACTACGTGAGGAATGGATAAAGGTAAGCTGGTTTTGTTTTGATCGCACAACATAAATGAGGTCATATTGCAAAAAAGGCACCATACAGTTAACTTGTGCTACATTTGTGACAGGTTGTCCTGCGATTCATGTTTTATTTTATTTTATTTTTTTGCAGGGATGGCAACACACATAAAAAAGGAAGAGAAAAAAAACAAAAGAAAGAAGAAGAAAAAGTGACGTCCAAGTAAAAGTATATGGGCTCGCGCCCATGCTGTGATTGCTTTGGGTAATAGTGGTTCATTCATCACTCACATAAACAAAATAAATAAATACAAAAATAACTGTAGAAATCTGAGTCTACCATTTGTAAGCACGAAAACTGGCAAGGTCCATAAACCTGTCTGGTTCCATGAAATCTCCTAGATGCTGCGCGTAAAGTTCGTATGGTGCAAGCACGAGGTCTGCAAAATGAAGGTAATGGCATTTTATTTTCTCTTTATTCACCAGTATTGTCCGATTTACACCCGACGTTTTCTCGTTCTCTCGCTCGCTCTCTCTTTTAAATTTCAGAATATTGTCCCAGCGCTTATGGCGGAGTTGTGGTGATGCTGAACCAGAGGAGGCTGCAGATGCGTGGCAGAGTTCGTAGTTGAGTACCAGGAGTAGTTTGCCAAAAACGACGAAGGCGCAGTTGTGTTTGGAGGGCTGCTGCTCTGAGGTAAACTAGAGCTGACATTGTTCATTCTTTGAGTCTGTGGAAAGTCCCAGGCGGTAGTTGGTGGAGACGTGCACGGGGGAGATTCACTGGAAGCAACATGTTGTTCTGGGGGGATTTCTCCACTTTTCCACAGCTTCTTGAACTTGGAGCGGCGGTTTTGGAACCAGATTTTAACCTGAGAAAAAAAGAAAGAAACTAATTTAAGCTTAAAATCGATTATAAGCGATATTTCCCCCTTAAATCCCATCTTTGTCAGTTTTAATTTGTTTTCACACTGAGACATGCAGTGGATATTTGACAGCGCATGAGCCCACAGATGCAGACTACCCACCTGTGTTTGCGTAAGGCCCAGCGACGCTGCCAGCTCGGCCCGTTCTGGTAGAGCCAAATACTGAGTCTTTTGAAACCTCCGTTGAAGTGCAGCCAGTTGGAAGCTTGAGTAAATGGTTCGAGGTTTCCTGACCTTCTTTGGTTTTCCATTAACCATCCGGATTTCTGGCTCGCTCTCATCTTTCTCTGAGGGAACATTCAAATGCAATTCACGTTAGGCACGAAGGGTTTGGGCATTTTTCAGTGTTGCAGAACTGCTAGGCGTATTTGCACTGTTGTCACTTTAGGTTTGTCAGATTTGTGTACCCCAAATACCTTAAACCTGATTTGATTAAATTATGTATATTTATAAGGCCCTACTAAAAAAATACAAAAAGCCAAAATAGGCCACTTTGTGGATCTGTAGGCTCTTTCTTTGGAAATAAATAAAACAGTTTATCGTGTTACATATTCATACAAGAAAAATAAAGCATCAATACATTTTAGTCAGATAATAATATTTTTGTCAAATACTGTGCATACAAATTAACTCAGACATGTTCTGCAGTGCGTTTTGGTCAAAGACAAAGCCACTGAATACATGCAAAATGCTCTAAAACGAACTTGAGAGCTCGCCTACCTGTGTCTGCGGGAGTTGGCGATGAGTTGGAGCCATAAGAACCGTATGTACCATACGATGAGTTGAAACCGAGGTCGTATGACTTTGCGTTATATGGCACAGAACTCGTGGCGCTGCTGTGGTACTGGTAAGTGCCCAGTTGTCCAAACGGTGACCCGGCGCAGTGCCCAGGCTGCTGGCCGTTGTAATAGCTGCTGTCCGTCGCCGTGGAAACCGGCAGAGTCGGGGACTCCTGCGATTTGTGCAAGCTGTGGTAATTGCTTGAGGTAATCTGGTTCGAATGCATATCAGTATTTAAGTTCTCGAAAACTCCAGTCATCTTGGAACTGGGGGAGAGCAGCCCACTAACCTATGCGAAAAAAAAAAAGAATATCGCAAAAATCGCGACCTAGGCGATTGCGCGACAGGCTGTAAAGCACGACTCAAATCTTGCACTGATGACACCCTTTCGTGAATCAAAACGCATCCCCGTGTATACCTTGGCAAAATCAGCGCAAGGTGTGTCCTTCTCACAGTGGCCTGTGATTATCTGCTACGGTCGGCGGTGGGAGCGCATTTATGAGAGAGTGAGAGGGAGAGCTACTGTGTCTGAGGCAACCAATGAGTAAGGGCTGCACGACTGACTACTCCCCACCGCGTCCACCCTCCATTATTTCTTCAGGTCTGTCTGTCCCAGTTGTCTGCGGATAGTTTTACATAAAAGCATCTCAAAAGGTTTAGCCTGCAGACCCAGGCCTGATCTCCACGCGCAAACTGCCGTTTAAAACCAGATGAATATTGATTTTGGACAATGGATAACACCTACTGCACGTTAGGAAAACGATGCATTAAACTGGGCCAAGAAGCAGTTTTTGGCTTGCAGCACAGTGTATGTTTTTTGTTGGAATTTGTTTATTAAAGCTTAACAGTTCTTTATAGTAAAAAAAAAACCCTGAGCAACAGTAACACTTTTCTTCTTTTTTGTCAGAAGCAAACTAGATAAGGAGGGGACTGTTTAAGGGAAATCTCAAGGAGCTGACACAAAACCAAACCTTGTGGATATCGCCTAAAGGTGAAGGTTTTGTTGCTGTGGAGAATAACTACAGCGCCACCCAGAGGTCATAAAATTTACTTGTTCACAAAATCCCTTTTGTTCACTTACCTCTCTTTTTCTGTCTGCGCACAACTCTAAAAATAAATAAATAAACTAATGGTGATTTAAGCTACGTCACATCCGCGTGAGGAGTCCAGGTGTGTTGGTCGTTTGACACTGTGATGCGTTCAGATCTCCCGGAGATCCTGGGAAAGTTCAGGTAGTGACGGAGCGGAAGTGCAGTTGTCGCCATAAGATGGCAGCATAGTTCCTTTTATTAACACGCCTAAAGCCTAAAGCAGGCTGCTCTGTGTTGATGAGGTTAGCACCAGCATGCATCTCCACAAAAACAAGTCTCTCTCTGGAGGTTTATAAAGAAACCTGCACTGAACTCTGGCTACTCTTTATATAGTCATAAAGTGAAAGCCTAGAGATGAATCATCTCTGATAGTCTCCTCAGTCTCACAACATATAATACATAACAACCACAAATACTGTCAAAATACCCTCAGAAAGTTCAACTCAAACTCCACACGTAAACTTTGTGCCACAAGTTGCTTAGATGTGTTGCTTAGCAGCTAACAGCTGACTACCCAGTCAGTTAAAAGAAGAAGTTTTTAGTTGAAAATGCACAAATCATCATATCTTTAAATAGAAGCCCACAAGGATTTCACAATCTAGTTCCCAAAGTTTCTAAAAGTAAAATGGGAGCAGAGCATTGTAGCTCTCCTCTCCTCTCCCTTGTGGAACCAGCTTCCAGTTTGCATTCAGGAGACAGAAACCCTCTCCCCTCTTTGAAGACTAGACCTAAAACTTTACTTTTTGGCAGACCTCATAGTTAGGGCTGGATCAGGTGACCACCCCTTTTATTTGCTGCTATGGGCTCAGACTTCTGGTGGACTTCTGACACACACTGAGCATTTCTTCTTTATTCACTCCTTTTATTTGTCCTTATTTCTCTTTGTGCTTCTTTTCTTTCTTCTTCTTCCTCTCCCCACCTAACTCACCACAATAGCTAGCTATTCCTTCCTGAGCCTGGTTTTGCTAGCTTTCTCTTCCTGTTAAAAAGGGAGTTCTTCCTTCCCACTATTGCCCATTTCTTTATAATAGTGGATCATCTGACTTTTTTGAGTTTTTAACTCTAATCTTGTTGGTTCTTTACCCTGCAGTATAAAGCACCATGAGGTAACTGTTGCTCCAAAGTGGCCCTACACACACACATATATAGTGCTATATATATATATATATATATATATATATATATATATATATATATATATATATATATATATATATATATATGTATATAAATGAACTGAATTAATCAAGAAATCTACTAGATATGACCAAGACAGATACACAAGCGAGAAGGATACAAATCAGTAATATCCATAGTTTTGGTGACAGGTCAAATAGAAATGCAGCAGAAATTATGAATTCATGCATCCTTGCAGCACCGTGTGTTTTAAAGTCTGCTTGATTATGAAAGAGCTGATTTCTAAATCTGTTGTTTCGAAGTCCAGGTAAAGATGTGCTGACACCAAACTAAAGCACATTCATCTGAGGCTTAAAAACATTTTTTTAAAACTAGAACTCAACTATTAATGACAGTGACAAATGAGTTAAATCTTCTGTATTATCAGTGAAGTTCCCTTTTAATTTTCTTTATCTGTGATAGCTCCGAGCAGTCACCCTTCTGATTCAATAAATCATCATCCATTATGACCCAGTTCAGGTCACACGAGTAACCATTTCCTTCTCAACAGTGAGGGTGTAGCAGGACCCCATAGCTCGAGTTCAGGGGGGATTCCATCAGTCCATTGTTTTGCTGATGTGGGCAGTCCTCTGTCACCATAGGTCAGTGTAGCTGCATGTCACTGCTCATTAGTGGAACAAAGTCTCTGCATTCAGCTGCCCCGTCATCATCATCAGAGCCAGAATGAGCAGAAATTCTCCAGGAGAGTCACATGGAAACCTTAAAAGACTGGAGAAGGGGGACACGAGTAGTCATACAAGAAAATATCTTCTTTTCATAGTTTGCTTGTTTGCTTCTTCCGAGTAAGATGCTTATGCTGTGTGTCATTTATGCCACAAAGAGGAAGAACTAAACAGCTTTAAAGTCAGTTGATGGGATAGAAGATTCCTCTGGAGAAGGCACAAATCATTAGATATTGGGATTACAGTGAGTGATTTCACAGTACAGTCACAATCAGCATCAGGATGTGCCAAAACAACAGCTCAGGCTCCGTGTGCTAACGATAGGTGACATTCCTCCCATACCTTTTCTGTCACCCTTAGGAGCAGTTCTTTCTTGCTGCGTCAAACTTTTCTGTTTTCATGTCACTCGCGTGTCACTCTTAGTGACTATAAATGTGATTTCATCCCTCTGTTGCAGAGCAGCTGGTGTAGTGGATCTTCCCCGTGTTCGGTGACATGGAAATGATGCCAAATGACTGCAGACAGATGTAAGCAGCTTTCACTGTGCATGTCAAATTTCCTATTTTTACACGAGTTGCTCTTGACCGGCTTTCAGCACAGTAATCAAACAAGCTTTGCACACACACACACACACACACACACACACACACACACACACACACACACACACACACACACACACACACACACACACACACACACAGAGTTCCATGTCAGTTTATTCCTAAAGTAAAAAAAAATTACAAAATTACAAAATTAAATAAATTTAAAAAATAACAAATAACAAGAGTGAAAGCACATAAATCTTTCAAAGCAGCTATGGCAGAAAATACTTCATTCGAATAATATATTAGCACTCGTATTATAAAAGAAATTTACTGTTTCTTGAATAGAAAGAGAAACTGTTACGCTGCTTCAAATTACAACATGTGTGTTGCTTGTCAAATATAACCTCAGCATTGTCACAACTTTGTTCAGACTTTATGTCAAGACTAAGAATACCATGAGGACATACATAGTAATTACTAATTTCTCAGTCTAGCCGCACCACAAAACCTCTGTTGTTCTCCTTTTCAAGCAGTCTGCTGTACATAGAAACATCACATATGTTATCAAAAATATTTAACAATTTCTCTTTATAACTTCCTGTTTACAAATGAGTTAAAGTGTATCTATGGCATCGAGGTGTCACATAAACTTGTTAGATACAGAATAGACAGTCCAAATGATTAACTCTGACAATCATGGTTGAATTACAGTCTATAGGCTATCAGCCTGATTTTACCCTTTGAAAAGAGTGAAAGATGTGCTTATAAAAGGCCAACAGTGCTTAATATTGACAGTTTGTCACAGTTTGTCTTGAGGAATCAAAGTACACAAGCCAGGAAATCACTGTGAGAGATAAACACCCTGACATTTTTAGGAAGTATTGATCTCAAGCCTCACTTATCTGTTTTTATACTCAAACGGCAAACAGAGTCTGAGTTCTTCCTGATGTGATACCATGTGCACATCCTGAGTTTAGGTTATGGAATACAGAAGTCAGAAAAGTGAAAAAAACAAAACAGAAAACAGCATACCCCTCCATGGCCGCACAGTGTCTAGTCTCTGTTTTTACTGCTTGTGCAAAAATAACAATACGGGCAGTACAGGAGGAAATCTCCTGCCATCTGGAGCGGATGTCAGACTCATTATTGACTGACCTGTTTATTTAGATACTAATTGCTACTGGTGCGAGGATATAATGGAAAGTCTGAAATCCTAAATAAACCCAAAGCAAGTTTAATTTCACTGTATTCTGCACGATCCGTTATGCGCAGAACAATGATGATGATGTTTTGATGATCTTTGCAGGAATGTTGACAGAAGCTGGCGAGAAACTGATGTTATTCTTCACAGCGCTTCGAATCCCACAGAGATAATATGCAAAGATCGTTCTGCAGGTTTTGGTTTTCATCATGTAGATCTTCTTTTTTATTACTCTTGTTCTGAGATATCACATCACTCTGCTTGATTTCAGATGATCAAAGGTAATGCCCACGATAGAGGTATCTGGCGTTTCGTGGCGTACATTTTGCTGGAGATTTGTCACATTTCTAAATCAGTGAGAAAGATATTAAGGTGAACCACTCAAAAGTTGCTCTGTGCTTTCAAGAAGCTTACCCAAAAACTAAGGACTCTGCTACTCTTCTACACTTTATATACATTGTTTATGTACACCTATATGAGCTGTTTATATTTTTGACTGTTATCAGTATGTAAAGTTACATTTAATCTATTTGTTGCAAGATTATTTTTAATATAACTCACAACAGCTAACAGACTTGTGTAGAGTCAACAACCTGTCTCTGAACGTGGACAAAACAAAGAGATGATTGTTGACTTCAGGAGAGCACAGAGAGATCACTGCCTACTTAACATTAATGGATCCTCTGTGGAGATCATCAAGAGCACCAAATTCCTTGGTGTCCACCTGGCGGAGAACCTCTCCTGGTCCCTCCTGGTCCAGCTCCATAACCAAGAAGGCCCAGCAGTGTCTCTACTTCCCGCGGAAGCTGAGAAAAGCCCATCTCCTTCCACCCATTCTCACCACATTCTACAGAGCGACTATCCAGAGCCTCCTGAGCAGCTGCATCACTGCCTGGCATGGTAACTGCACCGTATCGGATCGCAATACACTACAACGGATAGTTAGAGCAGCTGAGAAGATCATTGGAGCTTATCTTCCCTCCATCAGGGACACTTACATACCCGCTCCATCCACAAAACCACCAGCATTGTGAAGAACCCCACACACCCCTCACACGCACTCTTCCCCCTGCTGCCTTCTGGAAAGAGGTACCGGAGCATCCGGGGCCTCACTAGCAGACTACGGAACAGTTTCTTCCCCCAAGACGTCAGACTCCTGAATGCTCAGTGAACGGACTGAGAGAAACACACACGCACACCTGCATACACATCACTACCAAGCACTTATCTGTAGTATCTCTCTCTCTCTCTCTCTCTCTCACACACACACACACACCTACAGACACCAAGTTATTTTTGCACAATACTCAGCATTTTGTACATTTCCATTGCACTGTCTTGTCTTGTTTATTTTTGCATTTCTTTTTGCACATTGCACTTTACGTAGTCCTGTGTTTGTCCGTTATATGTCATATGTATGGTTGAAATGACAACAAAAGCCACTTCACATGACTTGACTTGATTTAAGAACGTTTTTGGATTGTAATGAAATTTGCATATTTTTGAAGTTCCCCTAATTTTAAATATGAATTAATGTATTAATATAGAGTTATTTTAAGTGTGCTTGTGGTAAAATATGTACAAAAAATGATGCCTAATTTAAAAAATTTATAAAACGTAATTGTATTTAATTATATCCTGAGTACAGTTGGAGAGACACCAAGGTCAACTTAAGTGGTTTTATTTCATTTAAAGTTACAGTCAGCTGATTTTAAATGGGAGAAAGGCACTAAATGACACATTATGATAATTTTCCAGA
The DNA here is from genome assembly GCF_964374335.1 of Astatotilapia calliptera. Lineage (NCBI taxonomy): Eukaryota > Metazoa > Chordata > Actinopteri > Cichliformes > Cichlidae > Astatotilapia > Astatotilapia calliptera. The sequence goes on along the minus strand of NC_137437.1, from coordinate 20,610,797 downwards.
TGTTTTGGGCTAACTGGGGCCAGCAGCAGCAACTCTTTCTGCATTGTCTCGCTGAGCGAAATTCAGGCAGGTTTAGACAGCAGTAGAGTGATTTGGATGTTGCTGATCTCCCGCTGTGTCAGCTGGAGCATTCATCACCCTGGCAACCCATCCTTTTCCTCAAATCACATAAATTCTCTCTGCAAAATGCTTTCACTGAAACCAAACTAAGAGCGGGCAGCTTCTTACAGAGTCAGGAGATAAAATCACCTGTGGGGTCTGCATACATTCAACTCGCTTCTCGCAAACATGGAAATGTGTTCCTTGACCTCTCCGTTTCAAAGGTTGAGCCTGTACTGCGAGGCTCCGGACATACGTGGAGTTTAAGTTGGAAACCTCCAGCGGGGACTTCATGATTGAGCATGTGTTTCCTTAGAATTAGTCACGGTGACTTTTCCCCTCAAGAGAAGTTATTTTTAACAACAAAGGCTTTCATGTTGAGCAACAGCAGCCAATAACAATTGAAAGGAAGTGTTAAGCTTTAAGCTCCGAGCAGATGCTAAGGTTAATGTTTGGTGCATCACACTGAGGAAATCTGTGCTAAAAGCCTTATGGTTGTGCTTCTGTTAAGCACAACATATAAGATTTGAATTCTTGCTTAAATCAGTGGAGGAATAGAGGAAAATATTCACAACCTCTTGGACGTGAAAAATGACATTTAAACCCGAAGGAATTAACAAATCCCCGTTCCTGATGTGACAGCTTTATATAGCTCTCGTTTCCTCTTTGTTCAGGAAAACCTGATTAATTAAAAGATGTGGTTTTCCCAGCTCATGTAAAAAGACTGCCTAGCGTATGATATGATTAGCATGACATAATGATAATACATCCCAGAGGGCAGTCCGTTGCACTAAAGCGGAAATTATTTCTCATTTTGCAGGGCTAACAAAGGAATTCCCTGTTTCATCTGCACAGCCTGGTTGAGAAAGATTTTGAAGAGGTCTGCGAGGTCCCACTCCCCTCACTGCTGACCCAGTAGCACCGTCCACCCCCGCCAAACCCAGGAGCCATAAATGGAACCAATCATTTGTGCGAGGGGAGTGGAGCAAATTTACTGCGGATGGTCTCCTTACAAAGAGCCACACCACTGTCACAACAGGACTGGGATCAGCTGCTCCAACTTTAGGGCATGCTTTACACAGCCACTGATGCAGACACAACTTCTGTTATCACTCAGCATTCATGCACCTCTCCGGTGCCTGTCTGCACCCACAGAGAGATACCATGTTCACTGTTCAGGCTGCTAAATTATAGGCATATCTCTTAGGGACACCACAAGTTGTTTGGATTTCACAACGTACCTAAAACGAATTCGAGGTCAGTTCCCACTCTCAGTCCTTTAAAATCAGGGCACTCACTCTCTTGTTGAATCTGTGGTACTCTACTTTAGTTTATTGTACTCCTGTTTGTGTCTTAACATATTTAACATATAATATAAGCATGGTGTATCACCTCGTTGAACGAGCCATCCAACTGTTCTCTCTCTGGTTATCTAATTCAGGGTTAAGGGAAGCTGGAGCCTATTCTAGGTGACACAGGATGAGAGGCAGGCTACACCCTGGTTTAGCACAGAGAGCCGCATATTCATGCCTGTGGTCACTTCAGATTCGCCAGCTAACCTAACCCCATCAGCGTCTCTGGGAGGAAGCCACACAGACACAGGGAGAACATGCAAACTCCACACAGACAGACCCCAGGTTAGAGTCAAAGGTTGGACCTCCTCACTGCGAGGTGGCAGTGCTAACCACCACATCACCGTGATGCCCTTTGCCATTAAAAATAAAATTTCCTCAGCCAAACATTTATTGCTATACGTCCAGTGTTAACCTACTTTTATGAAGATCTAAAAGAAACAAAAAAATAAATTCAGTAACCAAAAGATGTTTTCTGCTTTTAATAACTTTGACCGTCATTCTGTCACCTTCAATAAGACTTGATTTCTTGGCTCACCAGCTGGCAAATTGCTTATGCCAGCTGTACGCTCCGGCCATGTTTTCTTGTGGGTTTGGTTTTGTTATGCTGACTTAATTTTGAAACTGATAGAGCTGGCATGTCCGCCTCGCCGGGAGTGTTAGTATTAGAGTTCCTGAAACTCCAACAGTTGATTTGACACCTTCACGCCTACAAGGTGGCAAATAAGTGAAATCCAAATTCAACATGAACACTTACACCACAGTCAACATCTCTGAGAGTGAATTGTCCTGAATGCTGCACAAAAAAGTGAAGCTCATGTCTAAATTAATATTCAGTTAATGTAAACTACATTTAAATATTACAGATGTCCTCCAAATTAAGTGGCAACATCCATCTGTTTACGTTTCGTTGCAATCATCAGTGTGTTGGCACGCCAGCAAATTGCCTGCACCAGCTGTGCCTTTTGGACATGCTTCCCAGTCTCTCCAATAACTTTGGGTTTAGTTTCCTCCATCAGTCTCTGACATGTCGACTTTGGTGCTGTGAAACTTAAGCTCCTTGCCTTTCTGCCTTGCCAGGATCTGAAGTAAAGGGCTTCTGGAAGCAAAAAGTTTTCATGAATGGTGAAATTATTCTTAACAATAATTAGGGCAAAGTTAGACTCAGCAAGAAATAGTATAAAGATTTGAAATGACATGCTCAGAAAGGAGGAAGATGTTGACATAAAGATTTTATTCTTAGATGTTATTGTAAACAGCTTTGTGAAATGATTACATTTCATTTAATTTTATTTCAAATTCTGCTGAATACTTGACGACTTATTTAAGAGGTATTTCCCCCCCAAACACCTTAAAATATTGGCTTTACAGGAAGTTGATATGAGGTCAAACACACAGATTATGTTATTTTTCTGATCTGTAACACATCAGTAACATTGATGAGTTGCAACTGATTAAAAATATTATAATTTAATCCTGTAATGCAAAGTGTATCATATTTGATAGAAAAGTTTTTAAGACCCCTACATGATCAGTGTAATATTTCCCCTGAAAAAACTAAATAAATTGCACAAAATACAAATTCTGCAAAAATGATACAAATCCTAACCCATATATGCAAATGTATAATTAATTAAGCTTTAAAAACCCTCCAGTTTGAGTATTTTATCTGGCCTTTATTTCATTGTTCAGGCTTTATAGGACTGATATGTTTTTGCTGCATGTAAGTAAAACTGAAATCTGAAAAACAAATTATTGTGAACATTAAGAATTAAATTTGCTCACTTCTTTTAAGTCAGTGCAATAAGCGTGCACTCATAGAGAAAGGGGACTCCGGTTCTCCAGTGACTAATGAAAGCTGATATCGTTTCCAGTGATTCGACCTTGGGGGCCTCGCAAATCTTTCTCAAGTGAGTGTTCATTTTGCTCATACAAAGGTGCAGCTAATCTGTGAAGAAAGCCCTCGGCACCTGCAGGGGTCCACCTGTCTGACCTCTTTCTTCCCGCTGACCTGAGACAATGCAAAGCTGGGCGGCTTCACCTTCTCCCACAGCTTGTGTTACACAACCACCCAGGGCAACAGTGGACATGAAAGTGCTGTTGCTTTCAGGTGAACTCAACACACCTTTTAACTCTCTCATAGACACGTAGACAAAATCTAACAACAAAAAAAACCTCTTAGTTTCTTTACTGAGCATAAAATGAACACAAAAAAATGAATGATTATGAATAATTATTGGAAATAATAATATCTGCAAATAAATACACTGTTTATGCTGAATAGTCAAGATGTTAATAATCCTAAATGCGTTGTCAGAGTCAAGAATGGTGTATTAATCAGTATTAAATGCTTTAAATTACAGGAAGAAGTTATAACCTTTTTTTTTGCTACTGCCCTGCTGTGAAGTTAATATTGAGCATTTGCCATACCAGATCTTGACTGTAAATATAGTTATCTATATTTTAATTGATCTGCTATAAAAAAGTTTTATGCCCGCACTCAGTGAAGAAAATGCGGATGACATCAGTGAACATGATCTGATCTGACGCATCTGTGACCGAACCCACCAACAGAGATGCCTTTCACATATCTTACACTAGAACCCCCCAATCTCTTGCCACATTAGGAATGTGGCTAAGACCCTGACGCAGACCCCAACCCCCTCACACAACCCCCGCCCGACAACACACACACACACACACACACACACACACGCTCTCTCTCTCTCTCTCACACACACACACACACACACACACACACACACACACACACACACACACACACACACACTGGGCACTGGGCTTTCTAGTTTCAACAATGCCCACATTGTGTCGTCTTCTGCTGTGTAATTGTGGCCCAGTGCGGTTCAAACTTTACACCCGCACCGGCGAACAGCAGCTGATGCAGCGGGAGAAGAGAGCAGACAGAACAATGGATCTGTTTACGGTTTTTTACAGACGCTAGGACACATTTCTCAATATCTTAGGTCACGTTTGCAAAACTCCTCACACAGTGAGCACAACAGAAGTCTATGTGGGCTAAACTGAGGACCAGTTATCATTGTTTTGGCACAAAATGCATTCAATGACTACATCTCTCAAATTTCATGAATTATCTTCTCACTCAGACCAACAGCAATATTTTATTGAAACATATTTCCAATCTAAAAATGCAGTTTAACCAGCCACAGCTGATTCTCATTGTAGATGAACATCTACACAGATGTTACTCCTTCAATTTCATTACAAAAGGAGACAACTGCTGAATAGGTTTTTTTGTGATGTAAACATGGACCCAGCCAGAAATGGAGTAGAATAGCATTACTATTGTATGTGTATCAGTGGATGGTGTGTATACAAATTCTTGTATTTTGGGATTACTTAGTGCAAAAAAATAAAAATACATAAACAAATATTAACGAATTCTGCATGATGTCTGATTCATTCCAGTAACATATATTGAAATTATAAACAGAGATGTGTCCTTGTTTTACACAAGGAAACACTGTGTAATGCTACATGTTGTTAGTGTTTTTTAGGTCATTGTTTTGTGGGTGACAAAGTGTGTTTGTCGGCTGTCAACCTTTGCTAGTGTTCTGGAAGAATGAGTTTATTTGAGACCTGAATAAAGTGTTTTGGTAGTTGTAGTGCATTTTGAATGTGAAATGAACTGCTTTGCCAAGCTGACGGTCAGTTAGGAGGATTGTGTGAAGAGTTTTGCAAAAGTGACCTAAGTATTGAGAAATGTGTCCTAGCGTCTGTAAAAAACTGTAATGCTCCTGGTTTTGGAAGATGTGACACAAAACGAATCAAATGACAATTTTCAGGGACTCAGCAGCTTCTGCTCAGCTGTTTGTGAGACTCCTTTATCATTTCCTCGTCTCCAGAGAGAGTACTCTGCGATACTTCAATAAGAGTTAAAACATGACCAGAAGCAGAAAGAGGAGCTTCGGACAGGAATGACTGCTGATTTTACTAATTAGTTATTTATGAACACGAGGCAGAGCAGGTGCTGCTAATGACAGCCCAAATAAATATTTAATTATGATTTTCTTAGACGATTGAATACAAGATTTTTTGTGATAGATGCTAACAATGGCAATTTTAAGGTAGTATAGCTATATAGTGACCTGCAGCATCTCGTCTCTGTTGTCTGGCTGAATTTGGAGGCTTTATTTGTCCACCTGATGCAAACATTTGCTGTTTACGTGCGTCCATTCAGCACAACCTGCATCAGTGCGTTTAATCTGAGAGCTGTCTTTTTACAGTTTTTTACAGACGCTAGGACACATTTCTCAATACTTAGGTCACTTTTGCAAAACACTTCACACAATCCTCCTAACTGACCTTCAGCTTGGCAAAGCAGTTCATTTCACATTCAAAATGCACTACAACTACCAAAACACTTTATTCAGGTCTCAAATAAACTCATTCTTCCAGAACACTAGCAAAGGTTGACAGCCGACAAACACACTTTGTCACCCACAAAACAATGACCTAAAAAACACTAACAACATGTAGCATTACACAGTGTTTTCTTGTGTAAAACAAGGACACATCTCTGTTTATAATTTCAATATATGTTACTGGAATGAATCAGACATCATGCAGAATTCGTTAATATTTGTTTATGTATTTTTATTTTTTTGCACTAAGTAATCCCAAAATACAAGAATTTGTATACACACCATCCACTGATACACATACAATAGTAATGCTATTCTACTCGGTCTTCTCCATTTGGCCACAGGTTCTCATCCACATCACATCTCATGTCATCTTGGGCAACACACCTAGGAAAGAATCTTCTGGCATGCCAGAATTGAAGGAGTTGAAAAATTGAAGGAGTAACACCTGTGTAGATGTTCATCTACAATGAGAATCAGCTGTGGCTGGTTAAACTGCATTTTTAGATTGGAAATATGTTTCAATAAAATATTGCTGTTGGATTTTGCTGTCTTTTCAAGTTTTGCATTGTGTTATTGTTTTGGCCATAAGTTTAACAGTTTTGAAAACAGTATGTAAGCACATGCAAAATGTCCTGTACGTACAAAGATTTTTGGCAGTTGTTGTGTCTGAGTGAGAAGATAATTCATGAAATTTGAGAGATGCAGTCATTGAATGCATTTTGTGCCAAAACAATGATAACTGGTCCTCAGTTTGGCCCACATAGACTTCTGTTGTGCTCACTGTGTGAGGAGTTTTGCAAACGTGACCTAAGATATTGAGAAATGTGTCCTAGCGTCTGTAAAAAACTGTAAACCTGCTTATTTCAGCTGAGACTAAAAGATATTCAGTTTCTAACGTGTAATTATGACACTGATAAGTGATTCAGTGACACACTCCGCCATCATGGCCAGAGGTGGCGCCGTGGAGTACCACCCTAACCCGGTGGGGTTCAAACAGAGGCAGCTTTCAGTCATCAATTGACAGAGCAGAGAGGAGCCTAATTTTGGGACGGTTGGGCAGATCTGTACGACGCTGCAATGCTGCCGCAGGGAGGACGCTCTGCTGCTCACGCTGCACTTTTATTCTTCGTTTATGTCCTGGAGGCAACTTTTGTGCTCGGCTTTAACCTGGACACCGATCATGTCCTCAGGAAAGACGGAGAGCCTGGGAGCCTGTTCGGCTTTTCTCTGGCCATGCACCGGCAGCTCAACCCGGACAAAGTCATGTGAGTGATGTCTCCAGATGTTCACGTCTGTAGAGCTGTCTGAGCTCCTTGGAGCACCTGAGCGCACAGGTTCATTTAACAAGCAAGTTTAGGGACTTTTCTGTCAGGTGGCATCAGCGCAGAAATTCAAATGTGACTGGAAGTGCTGTGAGGACTGACTGGCGTACACTCTACCTACTTTCTGTTTAAACTTTAAATAATGAGAGAAAATAACTCTTTAACCCTCTCACGTGTTACAGTCGTGCGTTAGAGCAACTTTCTAATACAATGTCCTTTAACTTTATCTTTTTTTTTTTTACCCAGTTTCCCCCAAACCCCACAGGGTTTCTCACACGTTTTGTTTCAATTCTCGGTGATATCAGCAGTTTCCCCGCTGATACTTTGAATATGAAGTAGGGAAACAGCCAAAGGATAACAAGTGAATTTACAATGCTTGTAGTGTCATGCAAATGTGCCTGCAGGGTCAAACCGAGGCAGCACTGCGAGGAGAGAGGTAATAGGAAATAAAAGGGTCTCAGGATTGCTTTGCAAACGAGTGGATTTTTCAATGTACATAAAAAGGATCGAAGCTATTATTCCTGACATTTCATTCACCGATTACAAACAGCCAAAAAATTTCCATTCAAGATGCTATAATAATGTGTCTTTCAGTATTCTCTTGTCTTTTAATCTTCTAGGTTTCCTGTTATCAGCTTTGTTTGCTGGCGTTCTGCACGATCCTGGCAGTTTTTAGATTAGATTAGATTTTTGCTCTTGTGAGACAATTAAGAAGAGAAATCAGAACATGCTGACTAATGCAGCCTCACTCACATGTCAGTGAGTTTTGTTTGAGCAGTGCAGAAGGGGCAGAATCGACAGCGGTGTAGTGACCCTGATCATCCTGCCTCCTCAGTGTTGAGAAGAGGGTGTGGTGTATAAAAATGCTGGCACTCATGCAGCAGCATGTTGAGAAAAAGAGATCAGGGATGAGAAGCCCTGATAACACGTTTACAAAAAACCCAAGAGATTCCTCAAAGACGGCAGAGATTACTCTTAAATTGTGTAATTTAATCTAACTGCTGTTTTGACCACCGTGCCAAGACAGGTCATGTTGAAGTGAAGTTTTTAAAGCTGGATTTTTCAGATCGCTTTTTCACAAACATTTCTTTGTTCACAAAGAAGCATTCAAACTGAAAAGAGGAACTTTAACATTTGTCTGGCTTGGCAAGTCTAAAGGGAGGGAAAAGTCATGAAACTGATGTCATATTTGTCGGGCAAATAGAGCCTTGAAATGTGACACTGGCTTGAGAGTTTGTTTTCAGCCTGTAAAAGTCTGGGGAGCGTGCCTCTTTTACATCCTGCTCAGTGAGGAAGCAAACCTTATTTAGGGGAGGAAAAACCAGAGCATCTTTTTTTTATGTGAAAGGAACCTGAATATTTCAGGTTTTGGACTGTTGTTTAGACAAAAAATAAAAGCTTATAGAGAAAGCTGAGTGATGTGAGCATTTTCATATAGGAAATGTTTTCTTCCTAATCACCAAGCTCAACAGCTGTGCAGAAGTAAGCGCACATCTACCTGACAAGAGGCCTGTGCTTATTACAGGATGTAAACATAACCGCCTCGCTTGGTTGAGCTGTAAGGGCAGCAAGCTGCACGTTTTCATATGCTTGTCAGATATAGTTTGCAGTAAAAAAAAAAAAAAAAGAAAACAGTACTCACAACAAGGTTTATGGAGCTTCAAGTAACTTGGTTTCATGAGCTGTTTTGTGTATTCAAGAGAACTCCCTTCAAAACAGTTTACATGTTTAAATAATGCCAGAAGAAAATATGCACTGCTAAAGAAATGTATTAGACCAGCTCTCGTAAAAACTAGAAGACACAAATATTTCAGAAATCTTTAAAAAACTTGTTTAAAACTAAAAATGATCCAAATTCATGTTTTCATACCGAAGTTTGAGTCGGCATGTTGAACTCCTCTGATAAGTCAGAGATAAAGCAAGCATAACCACTTGAACCACTCAAACAACTTCTTCTTTGCAGGAACCACTTTTTTTTTTTCCACATGTGAGCTAATTAATGTTTGATTTAGCATTACTTAACCAGCCACACCCCCAACCACAGGGGGCCACAAACCAGTGTACTACCAGTGCCCATAAAAGGGGAGGGTTGTGCCAGGAAGGACATGCTGTGTAAACTCAAAGATACGCATCATCTGTAAAATTTCCATGTTGGATCAATCAAAGCCTGAGTAACAACAGCTGTCACTTGTGCAGCTGACCAGCAAGATGTTAGTGGAAATTGTGCTATTGTTGGCTGAAGACAGATGAGGACATGCATGGGTTGGTGTGACACTGGAGGAGGCTAGGAATAAGGTGAGATGGAGGTAGACAGTCCACTGTGGGAGACCCCTGAAAAGAAGAAGATAACTCCACAGAGTAAGAATGTGTCCTCCTGATCATATAAAAGAAAGATATGTTTATGGTTTTATGTGGTTTTATATGGTTTTATTTAAAAACTGACTTAAATAATTACTTTGTTGTTTTAGTTGACAAAACGTACAAGCACTGAAGTGACTCATTAATTGGAGCCCTAGTTACAATGAGCTCACATTCTTCAGCTCTTCTTGGTTGAAACTTCAGACACTGAGACACTGAGAAAGTGTAGCTGTACGGAAATAATAAAAGGACAGTAATGACGTAATAAACAGCAGCTCAGTCATGATCTTAGCTCTAGATCCTTGTGTGACCCTGAGATAATCAGTCAGACGAGACAAGAGGAAGCTCAGCAGAACAGCAGAACAGCTCTGCGTGACCTAAAGCTCTGAGGACCTCTGAGCCGGCGAAACCGCAAGTCAGGGATGCGTCACGCTGTCCAACATCCGTCGCTCCCGATTTTTTACGAAAACGTGTCATGACAATCGCCGGCAGCTGCAAATCTCTGCTGGCTATCACTACTTACTGTGCATCAGTCTGATTATGATAAATCATATGTGACGAGAGGAATGCTGGACTTCACTGGCTCTTTTTTAGGCCCTCTGCCCTGATGAGCGGTAGATGTAACTCCTCTCATGCCAAACCTACACAGGCTGAATTTCAGCTAAAAAAACACATTTTTTTGACTCTTCTGATGATTAAAGTGCTGGTGAATTTAATAATCAGGAAACCATCGCGTTGGTTAAGTATAGTCATAAGGTGTTTTGTTTTTGTTTGATTTCTAAAGAGATAATTAAAGCAAAGTAGACTCTCATTTCCATAAGTCACTGAAAGTATTGCAAAAAGTTGCTATTTGGCATTTTGATGCCTCTTTCATGAGTAATATGTTAAAGATGGTTTTAACATTCTCTCAATGAAACCAGACTGGGCATGCACGGCCATCTGTGCACATGTAACCCGATAGATTAAACGCATCAGTGAATCATCAGTGGAGATACTCCAGTCAAACTTCACACCAATGTCTGGCTAGTGTCAAGATAACAGATAAGTGGTCAATAAACAGACCCCCCGAAAATCCTCTAAAAACTTTAATCTTTACTTAAAGTTGACACGATTCTGTGATGTGTGTCAGCCAATCACAGGTCAGCAACAATCAGTGTGCGATGTGTAAACTGAAACAGTTGGAACAGCTGTGAGTTTCTTCTTGCTTTGAGTGCACAGCTGTGAAGGCATTGGAGCACATCTGTTAACAGAGACCAGTGAGATCACTGTGAAAGCCAACACCCGCCACTATGCATTTACGCCGCAGTGAAAGACACCCCACATGATGACTCTGAGTGGGACATTTTACATCTGACATGGTTACATTTTTCCTCAGTAGCCCAGAAAAAACGAACAAACTTTCACACTCTTTCTTCATTTCTTGTTACTTACATACACATGCACATCCATGATGCTAATATCAGCATGTGTGGTCCCTGTTTCGTTGATTAGGCTGTGTTTTTGGCAGTTTACAAATTGGACCGTGCAAATTCTCACATGTTGCTCAATATGTTTTTTGTACTGAGTCTATCCTCATCTGTTCGGTATTAGTGTCTTTTTACTGTCCACTCTCAGATTAGGCTTTTTCTTTGCAGCTCTGCCTACATTCTCGTCACCTCCTCACTGTCACTGTTGGGGGTCTTTATTTTACAGGAGCCATTCATTAAAGCTGCGAGCTGAGGATGCTTTCTCAGTTTAGATCGATGTACTTGTTTTCTTTCTTGGTTGTACACAAAGGCCTCCCACTTCTGTTTCTATTCTGGTTAGAGCTTTTTATGCACATCTTCAGAAGAAAGTTCTGTTGGCAATATCATCACATGCACCAAGACTGACAGATACTCAGCTAACTACGTTGTTGCTTCTTTAATCATCAGTTTTCAGCTGTGCCAACATAATTAGCTTTTTAAGGTGATACAGTTGAATTAAATAACATGATGTGCTACAGGAACATAGGAATGATGGATCTTGAAAATGGGCTTCCATAGGCACTAGATATGTTGATATTCTGTTAAAAATGTCTTTATGACTGAAATTATATTTCAGATGGAAAAACAAACAAAGCAAAGTGAGGGGTTGATCCTGACAACTACAGGTCATCAGTCAACGAGCATTCCCTTCATATTCCTTATTTCTAACACTTAAAATGACCTTTGTTTACAAAAGGGAGTTAATGATTTCATCAGCGTGGCCAGAAATGAGTGACTGAGCAGACTGGCAGAGAAGCTGGCGGTCCTTTGCAACCACAGGTATCAGATGGCCGATAAAAAGAAGGCAGGTTTTTCTAATATACTAAATATAGTTTAGATCTGAACAGGGCAGGAAATAAAACATACCACAAAGGAACAAGTAGGGGAAAACTTTTAACATTACATTTATTCTTTTATTTATTAAGTCATACCTTTTTTTGCACTTTTAAAAAAAACCCACTTTATGGTCTACTGTGTTGTGTTTTGTGTGTTTTAGTTGTGCTTAGGTCCAACATGTGACCGTTTCCAATTTCATTGAACCAAGTATGACTGTGCAATGAAAAGAAAGTGTTATCTCTTATCTTATGTTACAGCAGCTGCAGAGTGTTGCTTAAAGAGCTCACAAACACAGTGGCAAACACACCAACGTCCAGCTGCTTTTAAGATTTATTGAATGAACCTGCATTTAAAATAACTTTGATATTTCTTAGTTTTATCATTTACCCATAATCCCAAACTGTAACAAACTGTAAAGATTCCTTTTTAATATTTGCATGTCGCCGGGCTTTGTTTGAGAGGATGTTTAACGGCTCGGTTAGGAGGGTCCGTGTTGAGCAAATGAAACGCAGCGGGGCCGACCCTACAGATCAATAGGTGGGTCAGAGTCAGCTGCAGTGAGGAAGAAAGAGAGGATTTCCTTTCATTCCTTAAAACAAATTCCTTCATTGTAAGCTTGATGGTCAGCTAACATGTGAAGTGTTTAGATGACTGTTAGTGTAAAATGCGTCAAACTATTGTTTTGGTGCCAACTGGTCCCCAGTGACTCACATCCTGTAGTCTGATGTGTTCTGTTCACTGGCACACAGTTACAGTGTGTTAAAGTTTAAAATCAATCAAGCCTGAATATCAGACGTCTGTATCAAATGGCAAGTGTCACAATTTTCTGTTAAGAGCTGTGATTTATGTTAAGATTTTATCTATTTGTCTAAATGATAACAATAATATCATCCACTGTGTCTTTGACCTGTGCAAGTACCACAACACTGAGTGGAGGGAAGAGTTGTGGTTGAGTCTTGATGCATGCTCAATCATCCAGCTAAGGAAATCCGTGAAAGTTGACGTAGCGTTTTAAGGGGGAGAAACGCTTCATCCAACCAACTTCTTCAGTCTGTGGATGAGGTGATAGTATTTGTTAAAACTTATATGGCATACTGTTATATATGATGTGATTTTACTTGATCACAAGTAATAACCTTTATTTCCTTTTATTTTTAACAGGCCATCTCAGTTGTGTGCTCAGTGTTACTTTTAGTGCAGGAAGTGGTTCAACCCCACTCTATCTGATCAAGACTGCTTGTGGTTTTTCTCCCTCACTTCCTTGCACATTTACTTGACTCTGACACTGTGTAAAAAGTCACACAAAGCAGGTGCTCACTGCATTTCATACCCAGATACAGTATCTAATTGCAGATGCACTGCAACTGTATTTGAAGCTGCTGAATGAATCCTAAAAACGTTTTTAAAAAGTGTTAACATTTTCAAGCCAAGTAGTAAAATGTACTTTATGAGAAGCGCTGTATATCAGTGTATTTTGTACAGTTAATTCATAGAAATTTCATGTTTTTAGACCCTTTCACTTTCTTCCTGAAATAACTGTAAAACATGTTAAAAAACGCGTAAAATGTGACCGTTGCACACTGCACTGCACAGGAGGGACCATGATTCATGTGCAGTAAAAGCTCGAAAGAAAAACATAAAAATATTCAGATATATTTAAGTGCAAATGTAGGTGTATAATCAGCATAATCACACCCAGTCTTACTATTTCATAGTCCTGTAAAATAACCTGGTCTGCACATAATTTTTGGCAGAAACAGGCTGGGTTTTTGTTCATGCATTTGTCTGTGTTTCTTAAATCAATCTGTAAAAAGACAGTCTGTTGAACCCCAGTGACCTGTGTGTTGGTGCTGCGTATGTCATCGTACCGGCTGCTGAAAACATATAAAACACAGAATCTCTTTCTGAGATGTTAAAAGATGTGTGAGTCTCTGCGACAGTGCGGGGTTTCAAAGGGAAGTGTGTTTAGAAGAGAGCAACAACCACAATACTGAAAAGCAATAGTCTGGTTGAGTTCCCCCTTGCCCTCTGCAGGGTGTGAAAACACTAGTTTATTGCCATATTTGGAACTTCTCTAATTTTTGTTCCTAAAAAATAAAAGATGCTCCTGAGAGCCAAGAAAACAAAAATGTTTTGATGTTTTATTTTATTGTAAACAGTTTAAGAATTGTATTGTAGTATTGTAGCTTAAAGAAACATGCTTTTCAATTGTCAATTGTTATTTCTTTTTGATCTTCTGCTCCTGGTAGTGGACGTCTGGTGCTGCTTGATCCCAGAAGGATATGATGTAATGATATTGTTTTCATTTTTGTCTGGCTTTCTGGTGAAAGTTCTTTTTATTTTACGAATTTTAAAATGAAGCAAACACATCTGAGCATTAAAACATTATTTTAACAAATAATTTCTCATAGTCAAGCTTTTGTTAACCGGCATTCTGCATATCTGATAGTCACCTAAAGCGGGGTTGTTAGATCATGTCACCCATTGTACTAATAGGGATCATGAAAGGTATGACAGAGAACTGAGTGAGGCAGAAGGGAATTTACTCAGAATTGTGGAAGTGGAGCCATAAATTAGCCTCAGAGATAGGCATACTAGCACTTGAGGAGCCCCAGCAGGGCCAAAATGATGACAGCTGTCCTTTAACCATCAGTATTGCACTCATTTGTTGTTTCCCTTCATTATCACTGTTGATGTTTTTATATGTTTTTATATGTGTGTGAAATTCTACAAGCTGTGGCTTTGTTGAATGGTATCCCAGCAAAGGTAACTAAAGCAACAGTTCCCAAACTTTTTATGAAATAAGTTTTGGATTAAATATATTTCTGTCTTGTTTTTTGTGTGTTTTTTAGGGTACTGATTGGTGCACCCAGAGCCCGGTCTTTGCAAAACCAAAAAGCCAATATCACTGGAGGCCTGTATAAATGTGAAGTCACCCAGTCTAGTAATTGTGAGCGTATCAAATTTGATGATAATGGTGAGAACTCTGCCTGCATACCTACCTAAACAAAATCCACTGCCTTTGTAATTTTGACAATTTGTAGAAACCAAGCTTTCCAAGTAAAATGTTCAATTATGTCTGTTGGCAAATTTTCAGCGGATCTGAGACTTGAGAATAAAGAGAATCAGTGGATGGGGGTGTCAGTGAAGAGTCAGGGACCTGGGGGGAAGATTGTGGTGAGTCAAACTAAGTATTAAAACCATCGTTCTGTGGATCCTCGTGCCCTGGTTCAGTAAAGGTCTTACTCGTATCTTTTTCTTCAGACATGTGCTCATCGCTATCAGAGGCGTTTGAATGTGAATACTCCAGAGGAGACTCATCACATCCCCGGACGTTGTTATATTCTGAGTCAGGACCTAACCATTGACCCTCAGTCTTCTGAGGATGGAGGTGAATGGAAATTCTGCGATGGCAGACCTGAAGGCCACGCAATGTTTGGAACATGCCAGCAAGGACTGGCAGCTACTTTCACCAATGACTACCATTACATGGTTTTTGGAGCAGTGGGAGCTTACAACTGGAGAGGTCACTATGTGATTGTGTCTTTATATGCTGTTTATCTTCATTAGAGGATTTAATTTTTGTACATGAATCTCATTTTTTAATCCTAATTTTTCTCATCACTTTGTGCTCTTAAATCTAGGGATAGCGCGACTGGAGCAGAATAACAGTACTTTTCTGGACATGGGAATATTTGATGACGGCCCATATGAAGTTGGGAATGAAAAAGTCAGGAACCCTGATTTTGTGCCTGTACCTGCAAACAGCTACCTCGGTGAGTTGAACACCCACAGATATTTTTTTTTCCGTCACTTGTTTGATGTTAGTTCATTAATTTCCTCAAGCAAACGTGAATGAGCTAAAACAATAATGTAAAAAAGAGTGAGCCAAAATTCCTTTAAAAAGATGTAAAGACCAATATGGTCATACGGAAATATCCAGATAAACAGAAGTAACTTTCTGGGATTTCCTTACCTGGATGATTATGCATACATGAAGATATTCATCAAGTTATTATTGCTGCTACACGTGATTTTACAAACTACTGAATTCTGGGGTGTACTTAGTTTTTCAGAGGACTTCAGAGAGACCTGTAAAAACTTTGGTTTTCATATCATTGTATAAAGGGGGTCAGGGGGTCCTTTGTCCCACTTTGGGGGGAAACTCCCACTGGGTTTAAATCTGGGACTCTCCGCCATTTGACCTTAGAACTGAAGAAGCTTCTCGGATGAGAGGTGAAACGTCTTCAAGCAACTTCAAGAAGTCCAGACACTTTTCTTGCAAGCTCCTTTGACTACGATGACCTGGATGACTGAGAACCTTCACAGACATTGTATAAAAGTACAAAATTAGGCTTACCAAGCAAGCATGTCCCTCAAACCTGCTCAGGCCAACATCGAAAGAAGAGCTTTGATTGTCCTTCAAGAAGCCTGGAGAACTATTTCTGAAGACGAATTAGAGAAATTACAAGAAAGCTTGTGTCAGAGAGCTTTGAAGAGTAAAGCTGGTCATACCAAGCACTGACTTTCAAGTTTGTTAGATGTTCAGACTCACATGTTTCGGCCTTAGATACTATATTTCCATGTATTTTTGTGTATGTGTCAATAAACTGCTGCACCTACTTTCCATTTTTCTCGCAAAATATAAAGCAATGAGAGGTAGCTCAACACTTTTGCACAGCACTATAAACCTACTTCATTTAACACACTTTAGGATTCTCCCTTGATTCGGGACACCACATCACCACTAGGGGTAAGCTGACAGTGGTGGCTGGAGCGCCCAGGGCCAATCACAGCGGAGCTGTAGTCCTGTTCAAGCAGGACATGGTAGCAGGAAACCTCTCAACGGAGTACATTCTGCATGGTCCGGGTCTGGGATCCTGCTTTGGATACGACGTGGCTGTAGTGGACCTGAATAACGATGGGTGTGTAACATTTCTGACTGCCTTTGGGTACATTTATTAGATTGTTCAGAAGAGTAGACTCGATCCAAACTTAACAATTCACAAAAGAGTATAAAACACATAAATTTCAGATTTGCACAACTTTCTTTAATATCACTTCATTTAAAAAAATATTTTCCGTTTTTAAGTACTTTTAATAGCGTTTTTTGTTTTTTCACTCTATGTGATACTAGGTGGCAAGACATAGTAATAGGAGCCCCTCAGTTCTACATGAAGGGTGAAGACATTGGGGGAGCTGTTTATGTTTACATCAACAATGCAGGAGTTTGGGAAGGAAACACTCCTGTCCGTCTAATAGGGACCAAAGACTCGATGTTTGGCGTGGCAGTAGAGAACATCGGCGACATCAATCAAGACTCATATAAAGGTGATTAAGCTGACCTTTTTGCGCTGTGTTTGTCTTGTCTTTGTCATTTGCAGTCACATAAATTGTGTTTTTTCCTCATACAGACATTGCGATTGGAGCTCCGCAGGAAGATTCTGGGACAGGAAAAGTCTACATTTATCACGGCTCTGCACAGGGGATCAAAACGACCCCTGCACAGGTGGATATTTGTTTAGAAAATTATATTACATCAGTGTTTTGTTACAGTCTGAATGCTTTCATGAAGTCTGGTTTATGCTGTTGCAGAACCATGTTGCTAGTGATAAACCTCTAAAGCTAGCTGCCAAAGTTCAAAATGACTTTTTTTTTCCACCAGCATATTCCTGATGAACCTAATAACGGCTCCAAATGAATAAAAGTGTTTCTCCATAACTGCTGGACTTAAGAAACATCGGTTTGGTACAGTTTTTAAAAAAATAATAATAAGAAAAATACACGGCTACCCCTAATAGTGAGCCTTAACAGTCTTGGAAAAACAGGATTTTGCATCTGAAATTTTTTTCAGACTTGGGATCAAGAGATAGAAAGCCTGTGCTACAGCATTTTCTCATTATTAATATTTCTTCTTGCTCTTAAACTCAGACATACTAAGGTAAAGTAAAATCTTCAGCTAGTTTAGCTGCTAATTTAAAAAACCTCATTGGGACAACTTTGTCTTTACTGTGTTTCTTTTCCTCGCTTAATTTCAGTTCCATCTTTATTTTCCAGATCCTTTCAGGGAAAGACCACAACATTCGATTTTTCGGCTATTCTCTTGCAGGAAACATGGACCTGGATGGTAACTCTTATCCAGACTTGGCTATAGGCTCTCTGTCAGATTCAGCTATGATTTACAGGTAACTGTGGCCTTAACCGTTAGTTTAAATTTAGTTAAAGTCCTACTGACCTCAATCACAGTTTTATTTAACCATCTTTCTTTTAGAACAAGGCCAGTCATTAGCCTCAACAGTGTTGTCAAAGTGTCTCCAAATGAAATAAGTCTTACAAATAAGACGTGTGGGGACCATGTTTGGTAGGTGTTCTTATATTATTATATTCAAACAGACTTCAGAGTGAAAACTTTCTTTTTCCTAACAATATCTGTTTTCTGTCCATAGTTTCACTGTGATGGCATGCTTTTCCTACAAAGCTAATCCTGCATCTTATAATCCAAAGCTTAGTATGTAAAAATTTATTACATTATTTTTCCATTTTCAAATTTATTTTTTTCTAACATTTTACTTCAACACTGCAGCTGTTAGCTATTCTGTGGAGGTGGACAGAGCTCACAGGAGAGGACTGACTTCCAGAGCGATGTTCTTAAACGACTCCAGCTCTGAACTAGAATACCAGTTCAACGGCACCTTAAAACTCAAAGAGCAAAATCAGCAAAAGTGTATCAAACTAATAGCCAGACTTAAGGTAAATCAAGTGTCACACAGCTACATCACTGAGAACAAGCTAGAAGCCTCTCTCAACTTTAAACTGGAGAAATTATTTAAAAAATGAAGACATGGACGTTGACGATAGTAATAACAATTTCTTGGAGATGTCAGTATTCGAAAAATGACCGTGCATGAACATATGTAGTGCTAACTTTGAGGTCATTTATAATAAATGAATAGTGAAATTATATAAATCAAAACTGTAATAGTATATATTAAAACAGAGACAGTAACAGTAAATCATAATAATAAATGCATTAAAAGCCTTTTTTTGTGATTCACGAAGGATAACATCAAGGACAAGATGCGTAGCATTCCCATTGAGGTGTCGGCAGATATAAGTACAAAACAAGAGGAATCAATCAATGGCCTCCCTCGCATGATTCCCATTTTAGACGCCACTCAACCGAGCAAAATAATTTCTGAGGTAAAGGCAACTTCTAAATGTAAACACTAAAACTCATTGTGTCGAGTTTGTTATGTAACATTTGTATATTTGTCGTCATTTCCTGTTGTTTCAGGTGAACTTTCTAAAAGAAGGATGTGGAAGCGATCATATTTGCAAAAGTAACCTAAAGATGAATTATAGTCTACACTACAAAGAAGCCAACAAAGAGGAGTACCCCCCGTTAAATAAGAGGTTAAAACTCATTCTCAGACTGTAGTAATATAAAGTAGCATTGATTGAGTTTTGTAATGGGACCAGTTGGACTTTAAAACCCACCCTGCTTTTTCATGCTTTGGCCTTTTGGATGACACACATCAAAGTGAATGGTTGAGTCTCACTGGGCCACCAACCCTACTTAAGCTCAGACATGCTGATTGCACAACATACACAGTTTGCTACACGATTGTTATCACTGAAGAAGCATGTTTTCTTTGTTTTTGTTTTTTTCATCACTGGTCATGACTGTGTGTCTGCAGCAAGAACGGCATCCCAGAGTTTATTGTGAAATCCCAGAGGAAGGACTTGGCTGTGTTGGTGACAGTAAGCAACATGAATGGTGACGATGCTTATGAGGCAAAGCTGGTGGGGACCTTCCCAAATACCATGTCATATTCTGGAGTCCGCACCGATCAAACAACAGTAAGTCGACTGTAAAATTACTTTGTTGTATTGTAAGAAAGTTACAAAATTTAAAGTCCTTTACCTGCAATTGATTCAAGCCCTAAAAGCATTAATCAAAATACTAAAAAATGACTTCCACTGTGGCTTAAAATACCTGGAGCATTTCCGCTGTTTAATATGCAGGAGGTATGAATACACAGTATATGGATGATGATGATGAGAGAGGTGGGCCTGGCAAGAGGAAAATCCAGTATTCAGATAATTAAACACAAATCCCTGACTGATTGAATCCATGACAGTGACTGCTTGTTCCACTCTTCTGGCATATAAAAAACAACGTAATGGGACTGTTACGGGTTTAAAAGCTTGGCCTTCTTTGTATGGAAGCCCGTTTCTGCCACTAAAAAAAAAAAGGATCCATAACTCAAAATTTCGAGTTATTTTCTCGAAATTCCGAGTTATTTTCTCAAAATTCCGAGTTATTTTCTCGAAATTTCGATTTATTAACTCAAAATTTTGAGAAAAGCAACTCGAAATTTCGAGTTAGCGCTGCCAATCAGTAATCTACGTGAATGACGTCATTTCCTTGTTACCCAGAAGCTGAAGCCCTCAGCTACAAATGCTACAGCTAAGCTACCGGTATTACATCCAGTCGTGAATGCACAGATTGCTGAGTGTTTTCAGCCTGGCTTCACAAATGATGAAATCCCTGTGTTATTAGCTGAATCACATGGTGTTACTATCAGCAAACGTACTTGCGAAAGCGCCAATTTGTTGGGATCCGTTTTTGAGTGCGCGTTCCTCTGCGCCATATGCTTCCGGGTAACAAGAAAGCGACCTCATTCACGTATATCTTTGATTGGCAGAGCTAACTCGAAATTTTGACAAAAGTAACTCGAAATTTCGAGTTATGGATACTAGCTTTTTTATTTTTATTTAGTGGCGGAAACGGGCTTCCATATCTTTGTGCATGTTCTTTAGCGTTTGTAATAGTTTGCATGCTAGCAGCTAAGCTCAAGTACAGTTCTACATCATCAACAAGAGAGTCGCCCCCTGTTGGCCCTTTGGAAAATTGCAGGTTTAAGGGGCTTTACCTTTTCTAAAGCCTAGTGGCTACATCCATCTTTTATATACAGCTTATGACCGCGTCATAAAGTAAATACTTGGATATATTACACACGTTTTCCGATGTGTTCTTTTCTAGATGGAAAACCTGATCACCTGTGATGCAAATGTAAACAGCTCTCAAGCAGAATGTGAGCTGGGAAATCCTTTTAAGAGAAACTCAAAGGTACAGAAATGTCACGCTCCTGCGCTAATGCTTTCTAAGACACTTGGCTGTTGTAATTCATATGTAAGAAATGCTACTACTTTTTCACAAGGTTACCTTTAAAGTCATCCTGAGTGCTGCGCATGTGACTTTAGACACCACTGAGATTGAGATCGACCTGCAGCTGAATACGTAAGTAAAGATGCTGAGATTCGCTTTCTGTTATGTGCTGCACACTTTCAAACTGGAATGTGTTATTGTTATTAATATTACTATCCTTTTCGTTTAGGACCAGCTACCAAGAAGCAATCCATGTAAAAGTAAAGTGTAAAGTGATCATTGAATGGCCTTTGTCTGTCTCTGGGTAAGTTTGTTCTCGCAGAGATTCCTTGACTTGTTTGACTTCACCTTTATACCTATACAGGACCTCCAACCTTCTCGCTTGTTGTCATCAGGGAAGCTAATCCTACCCAGGTGTTTTTTGGAGGTGTTGTGAGAGGAGAAAGTGCAATGAAGTCAGAAGAAGAAATTGGAAGTTCGATTAACTTTACTTTCACTGTAAGTTCATACATTTCACCTATTTTTTTAATATTAATATTGTTTTCATAAAACTTACTGGTCACTTTATTGGGTATACCTGTTTGTTAATGCAAATATATAATTAGGTACTTACATGCGAGTATTGTTGCTGACCACGTCCATACCTTCATGATCACAGTGTCACAAAGCTCATACCCTCTCAAACTGGTTTCTTGAACATGACAATGAGGTGATTGTACTCAAATGGCCTCCAAAGTTACCAGAACTCAGGCCAATAGAGCATCATTGGGATGTGATGAAACGGGGGATTCAGATATCAGATATCACGTCAATATGGACCAAAATCTCAGTGTTGAATATTTCCAGCACCTTGTTCAAGCTATAATATGTAGATTTAAGACAGTTCAGGTTAAGGGAGATTCAACCCAGCGCTAGCAACGTGTACCTAATAAAGTGGTTGCAATGTTTATGTGAAATTGCAGAGTTGTTTCCTGTTAATTTCTCCTCCAGATAAACAACTCGTGGAAGCACTTGAAACCTTCTTTCGAAACCTCACTAAACATTTTTTGGCCCAAAATTCAAAAAAATGGGAAATGGCTTCTGTACCTGATGAGCATCACTTCTGAAGGACCAGAGAAAATCCATTGCTCCCCTAAAACTGAGATCAACCCTCTGAATATTGCTCAGGTAGCATATTTAAGCGTTCAGCTTCATGTGTTACAGCTGAAATTAGACCACTGATGAATGGGCCATTATGACACGCCTGCCCTGTTTGATTCTGTGTTGAATTAACGAGATGTTCTTTCAGCAGTCCTCTGTGCATCGAACAAAACGAGAAATTATGAAAGAAGAAAGAAAAACTGGTGGAAAAACGTCTTCGCTGAAGGACAAGAAGAGAGTTTTTGTAAGTGATATAAATGCACATGCACAGTTTAATAAAAGTGTTTATATGATGTTTAACTGTGTATTTGCCTACTAGTCCTGTGAAGATGGGATGGAAAAATGTGTGGTGTTCAAGTGCCCCCTGCAGGGGCTCGATGGTACAGTAGTCGTATTGAGATCCCGTCTGTGGAACTCAACCTTTATTGAGGTAATAAACAGCATTTTTATTGTTTTCACATGTCTCTTCATGTGAGATAAATCAAATCTCATGATTTTGCTTCATTAATAATTGTTGTTTTTTGCACACAGGAGTATGCCCCTAGTTCAACCTTGTCAGTAAAAGCCACACTTGAATTTGATACTCAGAGGGAAAACGTCATACTGACCAATCAAAACACAAATGTAAGCAATTCAAGCTGCATAACGACATTAACCTTATTGCTGTGTCGGTCCCAACTCAGTCTCTCGGATTTCCTCCCTTTTATGTTTTTTTCCAGGTGAATGTGAACGTGTCTCCTGACGATGAAGCAGCTAAGTATCAGGGAGGAGTTCCCTGGTGGATCATCCTGGTGGCAGTTCTCATAGGACTCTTGATTTTGATTCTACTGGTTTATCTGCTGTGGAAGGTGAGAACATGGATGTCACACCTACAGTTACACAATGGACATGGATATGAGAAAAGAACATGAATTTAGAGAACCCCTCGTGAAAATTAGCCAATTAGAAAAGGTAAATGAAGCCTGAAAATAAAGCTAAAGATACTTAAAAATAACATTTTCACCTTTTTTGCTAGATTTTTATGCTCTGATTGCCTTTCTCGGTTTGGTTTTATTGTGAGTATATGAGATATTGATACACTATATGGACAAAAGTGTTGGGCCCCACCTCTTATTCTTTGAATTCGAGTGTTTTCAGTCCAATCCCCACAGGATTATAAAGTCAAGCACCTAGCCATGCAGTCTGCCTTTGCAGACATTTGTGTGGAAACATGGCCTGTATTTGTATGGCGCTTTACTTAGTCCCTATGGGACCAAGACACATGGCTTTCAAAACAAGTATTTCGGTGCCTTGACATTAGTTGCCAGCCTAGCTCTGGTCAGCTGTAATAAAATCTGCCAACCGGCTCCATTAATAAAAACTTTCCCCCTTTTTTCACTTTACAGAAGGTGAAGTGTAAAAATGAAAATTCACTCTTTAATTATGGCAAAGAGCTCTGCACTGGAGAGCTTGTCAGCTCTAAATGATAGTTTATTGTTAGATTTGCATTAAAAGTTTCCATCCATATAAATCTGTTATTTGGTGACTAAAATACACTGTTGGGTAAACTCACTCAGGGTCTGGGTGGGTCATACCAAAACCTGGACATATAACTGATAATAAAACTCGCCACAACACAGTTTTAAGAAGGTGTAAATCATAACCCGAAGTTTAATATTTTCTACACGTTTGTTATTTGTCATATAACATCTGCACATCAACACTGGACTCCGGAGGAAGTATTTGCTTTAAAAATGTATGTTTGCTCCTGCTGGACACGTTTGTAACACTTCACCACCCTTGCTCCTCCTCAGTGTGGTTTCTTCAGGAGACCATCTAAAGACCAGTACAATGCTGCATATCAGAAGGCAGAGATCAACATTCAGCCGTCTGAAAAAGACAAACTCAGTGCTGAGGACTGATATATGCTCTCTGAACGTGGGTAAAGTCAGCATGGCGTGTGGTTACTGCAGTGACTAATGAACTTGCTTTTAAGCAAATTCTGCTGACTTGTTGAAGGAAAATTCAAATCAGACTCATATTGCACGTGTTATTTGTGGGGAAAAAGTCACTTTGCTCCTAAATTGAGTGAAATAGACATGCTGAAGAGAGATATTTTTCGTCTACATAAGAAAATAAATGTATATATTTTTTTTTATTAATAAGCTCTTTGTGCAATATGGTTCTGTGGATTTTTCAAGAGTAATGCATTTTCTCGCCAGTAGACTTACTAGTTTCCCCTAGTGCTTCTGCAGGCGCTTTTCCTGACATCCCTGCACCTGTTCTGCTGCAAAAGTCAAGGTTGCAAGCATGCTCTGTTGCCACTGAGCATGCTTCCTCAGCATTTCTGCACAGCTCCTTTACAGACTGTGGGAATATTGCTGATACATTTTTTTTAAAGTTATTAATGCATTGTGTTTTCTTTAAAATTTCTCTTTCCTAGTGTGGATTCTTCAAACGCTCCAAAGAAAACGACAGCGTCCCTCGTTACCACGCAGTGCGGATAAGAAAGGAAACTCTTGAGCACAAAGATGGAAAAGTGAAACACGATCCTTTTGAAAAAAAGCAGTGGATGACGACTTGGATCGACAATGAAAGTTACTCATGACCTTTTTCTGCTCAGATGTTTGAACAAAGACAAAACTGATCTTAATTAATAATTTCATTAACATGTTGCTCAGATATAGTTTTTTTTATTGCTAAATGCAGATAATGCTTTTTACACTGTATAGCCTATGAACTATTTTTTTCTAATCGTTGTATATATTTGAATATGTCTGCGCATTTTATATTTATACTTTTTTTTTTTTTAAAAAAGAAATCAAATCAAGCAACCAAAGTTTTATCCACTCATGTCTGAAGCCGAATAACAATGGGCAAAGTTTACTGCTGTTTTTAAAGTTGTACTGTCTCACTGGAAGGCAAGGCAAGGCAAGGCAAGTTTATTTGTATAGCACAATTCAACAACAAGGTGATTCAAAGTGCTTTACAGAGACATTAGAAACAAGAACAAATAAAAAGCATGATTTAAAATTGAATAAAACAAGCAAATAAACTAACTAACTAATTAACAAACAAACAAACAAACAAACAACAGTATATAAAATCAAAACAGATAAAATCAGAACAGTAGATAAAATCAGTAGTTAAATGTAAGTTTTGAAATTTAAGCTTAAAGTGTGGATTTGGTGCTTTATTCAAATGCAGCTGAGAACAGGTGAGTCTTCAACCTGGATTTAAATAAACTGAGTGTTTCAGCTGATCTGAGGCTTTCTGGGAGTTTGTTCCAGATATAAGGAGCATAAAAGCTGAATGCAGCTTCTCCGTGTCTGGTTCTGACTCTGGGAACTGATAAAAGACCGGATCCAGATGACCTGAGGGATCTGGAGGGTTCATACTGGGTCAGGAGGTCATTGATGTATTTTGGTCCTAAACCATTCAGAGCTTTATAGGCCAGCATCAGAACTTTAAAGTCTATCCTCTGACGGACAGGCAGCCAGTGTAAGGACCTCAGAGCTGGACTGATGTGGTCCACTTTTTTGGTCTTAGTGAGGACTCGAGCAGCAGAGTTCTGAATGAGCTGTAGTTGTCTGACTGATTTTTTAGGTAGACCTGTAAAGATGCTGTTACAGAAGGTACAGCCAGTCACTGTAATATGAATGTAAATGAGGTTTTTTTTCTGTGAATGGTAAGTATGTAAATTTTCTGTTTTTTCTTCTTTGAAATGACATTTAGGTACATTTAGGTACATTGTCTTGTCACAAACAATAGATATTTGAAAATAACTGTGCGAGTCTAATGTGAGAGCAGCTCCATTTTTCCTCTCTGCTCACATTAGCTCACCTTGGTTCTCACATATGAACTCCATCTACTGTACTACGAGCCTCACTTTTTGGTCTCTGTGGGGAATTCAAAGCGAAGACGGTGAAAATCAAGTGAAACGCTTTAATTCAAAATGCCTTAAAAAAAGGTTTTTGCCAAGTAAAATAAAAATGCTTAAAGAAAATCTTTTCCTGTTGAATTTTCTTGTCATGAACATATCTGACATGAAAGCAGGACTGAAGTCAGTTATCTTTATAAAGTTATTTCACATTCAGCTGTAACAAACTCCTTTCTAATAGCGAGTTTTCAGATAGTCAGAAATCCAAACACATGAAGTATCTGATTCAATTCAATCTTATTTATGCACTGCCAAATTACAACAACAATCACCTCAAGGCGCTTTATACTGTAAAGTAGACCCCACACTAATACAACGGGGAAAACCCCAACAATCATATGATGCCATATGAGCAAGCGCTTTGGTGACAGTGGGAAGGAAAAACTCCCCTTTAACAGCAGAACCAGGCTCGGGGAGGGGCAGCCAGGGGTGGTTGGGGTGATGGAAGGAAGACGGGATAAAGACATGCTGTGGAAGAGAACCGCAGATTAATAATAAGTAGTGATTCAATGGAGGTGTATAAACACATGGTGAGTAAGAAAGGTGTCTGAAAAAGAAATACTCAATGCATTATGGGAATCCCACAGGAGCCTACACCTAATGGAGGATAACTAAGAGAGAATTCAGGGTCACCCGATCCAACCCTACCTGTATGATTTAGCAAAAAGCAAAGTTTTAAACCTGTTACTGAACAATTAACGATTAATTCATTTGCAGGTTTTGCAGGTTTTACTACTAAACGTAGTAAAACCTGCAAAACTACCACTGCCACTGCTTTTATGTTAGAACATGCATTTATATGTACTGTGTTTGGAGATATCACAACATGAAGAACTTAGTATGTTTTAAAAAGTGTTCTATAAATAATGGTATTATAAATTATTGTTCAGCACAAGATCTGAAAACTCTTTGCTGACGATAAGAGCCCGACTGATTTAGCAGCCAGTATTAGTTATCTGCTGATCTATCCGTATGAGCATTTTTAATGGCTGATAAATATAAATTTTACCCTTTAAAGTCTGAACCATGAAGCAGTTGTTAGAAAACTCTCATTTTTGAAAATCGAGTTTCTAGCCATTAAAATTTTTTTATTAAATATTATTTTGCATACATGAGTTTTGATTTGTATTATATTTTCTTCATTTGCATTTTTTATTTATTGATTCCTTTTTGTAATTTATTGCTTAAATAATATAATTTACCTAGGTTTTAAGGCGGCGGCGGGGGGGGGGCATTATTTGTCTTCAACTTCCAGACCCATTCTGCCCGACTCTTCCAGCCCAGTCAGGCAGAATGTAAATGAGTAATTACATAAAACATAACAAACAACTATTTATGGCACTAAAAATTGGACTCTACTGGCAGAATCACTTCCTCTTAATAAAAGCTGTAAACTGAAGAGTTAAGAGGCTTCCAGCACAATTTGTCTGCATTTTTAAAAAATAACCAGCAAATGAAAACTGAAATCTTAGCTTGGCTATGATCATCATCAGAAATGTATGGCTTTGCAAAGTGTAAAAAGTCCAGTGAAATCACTAGTTACTCCAGATTTTCAATGAAATGTGTTTTGGGGCTCTTATTGTGGTGAGCCCAGCTTCACTACACAGGAGTAGAAATTGATAGAAAGCTTTTTTTTTTAACTTGCTTTTTAAAAATAAATTTAATTGGTTTTTTTTGTTTTTAAAATTCAGTTTCATTTAGGTTTGATTCCACGGTGGGTTTCCTTGCTTCAGTTTAGCTGTCATTGTTTGAAAGTCTTTAGTTTTTATTAGTTTGGGTGTTTTTAATTTGCATATGTCAGAGACAAGATTTAGGAAAATCAGTACAGGTAATACCTTAAAAACAGAAATCTTTGAAAGCAGTTGACTTTCAGTCTTGAAGGCATTCAGAGTCTCGATAATCATCAAAGTCTCATCAGTTGTAATATTGTAATAACCGATGCTAAAACTAAGATTTACAGTAATTGTTTACTTTTCAGCTAGTAATAATTTCTTGAAAGTTTTTATTATAGTTATAAAAAACTTTTTTTCTTGTTTGGGATCCAGAACAAGTTTCTTCTTCAGGGAAAATAAAGTATAAAGTAAATTAAAGTTATATAGTGGTGCTACTGGATTGGCCTACAGTGGGGCAAAAAAGTATTTAGTCAGCCACCGATTGTGCAAGTTCCCCCACTTAAAATGATGACAGAGGTCAGTAATTTGCACCAGAGGTACACTTCAACTGTGAGAGACAGAATGTGAAAAAAAAATCCATGAATTCACATGGTAGGATTTGTAAAGAATTTATTCGTAAATTAGGGTGGAAAATAAGTATTTGGTCACCTCAAACAAGGAAAATCTCTGGCTCTCACAGACCTGTAACGTCTTCTGTAAGAAGCTTTTCTGTCCCCCACTCGTTACCTGTATGAATGGCACCTGTTTGAACTCATCATCTGTATAAAAGACACCTGTCCACAGCCTCAAACAGTCAGACTCCAAACTCCGCCATGGCCAAGACCAAAGAGCTTTCGAAGGACACCAGGAAAAGTATTGTAGACCTGCACCAGACTGGGAAGAGTGAATCTACAATAGGCAAGCAGCTTGGTGTGAAAAAATCAACTGTGGGAGCAATCATCAGAAAATGGAAGACATACAAGACCACTGATAATCTCCCTCGATCTGGGGCTCCACGCAAGATCTCATCCCGTGGGGTCAAAATGATCATGAGAACGGTGAGCAAAGATCCCAGAACCACACGGGGGGACCTGGTGAATGACCTGCAGAGAGCTGGGACCAAAGTAACAAAGGTCACCATCAGTAACACACTACAACGGCAGGGAATCAAATCCCGCAGTGCCAGACGTGTTCCGCTGCTGAAGCCAGTGCATGTCCAGGCCCGTCTGAAGTTTGCCAGAGAGCACATGGATGATACAGCAGAGGATTGGGAGAATGTCATGTGGTCAGATGAAACCAAAGTAGAACTTTTTGGTATAAACTCAACTCGTCGTGTTTGGAGGAAGAAGAATACTGAGTTGCATCCCAAGAACACCATACCTACTGTGAAGCATGGGGGTGGAAACATCATGCTATGGGGCTGTTTTTCTGCCAAGGGGACAGGACGACTGATCCATGTTAAGGAGAGAATGAATGGGGCCATGTATCGTGAGATTGTGAGCCAAAACCTCCTTCCATCAGTGAGAACTTTGAAGATGAAACGAGGCTGGGTCTTCCAACATGACAATGATCCAAAACACACCGCCCGGGCAACAAAGGAGTGGCTCCGTAAGAAGCATTTGAAAGTCCTGGAGTGGCCTAGCCAGTCTCCAGACCTCAACCCCATAGAAAATCTGTGGCGGGAGTTGGAAGTCCGTGTTGCTCGGCGACAGCCCCAAAACATCACTGCTCTCAAGAAGATCTGCATGGAGGAATGGGCCAAAATACCAGCTACTGTGTGTGCAAACCTGGTAAAGACCTATAGTAAACGTTTGACCTCTGTTATTGCCAACAAAGGTTATGTTACAAAGTATTGAGTTGTATTTTTGTTATTGACCAAATACTTATTTTCCACCCTGATTTACGAATAAATTCTTTACAAATCCTACCATGTGAATTCATGGATTTTTTTTTTTTCACATTCTGTCTCTCACAGTTGAAGTGTACCTCTGGTGCAAATTACTGACCTCTGTCATCATTTTAAGTGGGGGAACTTGCACAATCGGTGGCTGACTAAATACTTTTTTGCCCCACTGTACATGCCAGTTTAAGCTGTATTTGGCCCATGAACCAAAATGAGTTTGACACCCTGCGCTAGAGGCTAAGCCAGCCGACTTACCAACAAGTGCCAAAATCGGGAAATAGCACTTTAATGAAGTCCCAGAAACTTAATTTAGACCCTGATCCTTGTGATGGAAGCGCTTTGAGTATCACCAAATGGTTCCTGCAGGAAATGATTACTGATGCAAAAAGTTTCAGCTGCCAGTCTAACAAAATAAAAAGCAACAAATCCTGCATCCATTTCAGTCCAAGTATTATGTGGCCTGTTCAACGTGCCATGTTGACAACCTTTGAAAAACAGTTATCTTTAGTAATAAGAGATATGGCTTGTTTGCACCAGAAGGTGGCATGGTAGAAGTTCATGTTTGCCTTATTTGTCCATCAACAGTTTGTTTTTTTGTTTACTGCACAAACTTAAATCTGTAAATAGAACAAATCAATTCCATCCACACCTCTCTTATCAAAATATATATGCTTAGCTGTAATTCAGCTATTACAGGGGCACCGGATATGTGAACAAAGCACTCCCTCTGACACAGAAAATAATTTTGTATTTAATGCCCACTGTTTTGCACATGTCTCAACTCTGTATATTTTTTATATATTTTATTTATTGTTTACTCTAATTTGTAAAATATGTGTACACACACACACACACGTAGAAAAATATTTAGTATACACATCCAGAAATGCATATACTATTATATATTGTACATATATTTATTAGTTTCAGATGTAGCCATTCTTGTATTTTGCTTGTTTACATTATTGTATTTTGCACAACTCTGTTGCTTGTGAAGCTCGCACACAAGAATTTCACTCACATGTGCTGTACCAATGTACCTGCACATGTGATGTGACAATAAAAGTGATTTGATTTGATTTGATAATTAAAAAACAAAACAAAAAAAAGACTTCCATTCCAAAGGTTTATTTAATCAGACTTTTTAGAACAAACATAACAATTGACATAGAAAGAGAGGATCCTTTTCACTACTCTAAAGGCAAATGCACTGAAAATATCAATCTTTATGCAACCAAGAAAACTCAAAATAACAGTAATGAAGGTTGGATCTACACCATCTAAAGCCCTGATGACACCTCTGATTACAGAGTAAAAATGTAAGCACACAAGTAAAAGTATTTACTGCAGATCAGTCGAATGTTAACCGGAAGGTTTTCTCCTGCTCCTTTCGTTGGGTGTCGCAAAGTTTGGACACTTCCTCGACCTTTCTCTGCAGCAGAACAGAGTTCTGATCGATCCACTGAAGTGAATCCATGTGGGCGTTGAGGATCTTACAGATCTGCTGCAGCTGATGATGAAAAAAAGGAAATTAGACATGAATTACGTGAGTAAATCTTTGTTAATCTTATCGATTATCAAAAACCGGAGGCGTCATCTTACCGGATCACTGGTGTCAGCCGGGCCGCTGGACGTGTTCAGGTGCTCGATGATCTCCTTCAGGTCCTGCGACATCCTCTTCAGCTGTGCGTCCACGTTCTCAGCGAGCTTGTATGTTCTTTCACGCTCCTCGTCGGCGTTCTGCATGTAGATGGTTCCACTTTGCTCTTTTACCGACTCCTCGAGGGGGCAGAGCAAATCTTCCAGCTCCTTCTGTTGGGACAGGATGAAATCCAGCTCCTGGTTCAGCCTCCTCTGATCCAGCTTCACTTTCTCCATCTCCTTGTGGAGGGATGTGATCTTCTCTCCGTTCTCCACCAGCATGCGGTCCCAGGCATTCACCTGAGTTGCCTGCTGTAAGAAATGTCTCTCCTGGTCCTCCAGCTCAAGACTCCACTTGTTAATGAGCCCCTCTAGCTGGGCATAGGTCATCACTGGAGGAGCTGTGCTGGTGGTGCTGGCAGTGGTTGTGGCTGAAGCAGCTGTCGTGGTGCTTGTGATCGATGAAGTTTTGGCTCCCAGCAAGAAGCCTGTAATAGTACCTGTTGTGGAGGCTGCAGCTGTAGCGGTAGAGGGGGGGGCAGATGTGGTGGTTGCTGGAACCAGAGGTTTGATCATAAAAGTCAAACCTCCACCAGTAGCCGTGGTTGTTGCTGTGGATGTGCTTGCTGCTGAAGCTGAAACGGCATTGAAAGCGAAGCCTGGACCTGCAGCTGTGGCAGCAGCTGTTGTGACAGGCTGAGCGAAGAGAGAAGGCCCGAAAGATGGTGGGGCCTGGGTGGATGCAGGAGGAGCTGGGGTTGATGACGGTTTAATCCCAAAGGTAAACCCTCCACCCTGTCCTGTTGCGGCAGCGGCGGCAGCAGCAGCAGCGGCGGCGGTGGAGGTTGGCTGGGCAAGGCTGGAGGGAGCACTGGTGCCGAAGCTGAAGCCTCCACCTGTGGTGCTGGTGTTGGTTGTGGTGGTGGAGGCTGCCGCTGATGTCACCTGGACCTTGGTAGCTCCGAAGCTGAACCCTCCAAATGAGAGGCCACTTGGTGCTGTGGAGGCTGCTGGTGCGGCTGTTGCTACAGGCTGGGTTTGAGCCTGAGATGCAGCTCCAAAGGTGAAGCCCCCTCCTGCAGGTGCAGTAGCGGTGGTCTGCGCAGACAAAACTCCACCCAGAGTGAACCCCGACCCTGCTGCTTGAGTCGCCGTGGAGCCCAAAGTCAACCCTGAAGCTGCTGTTGTGGTTGGAGGAGCTGCATTCATTCCAAAGGTTGTGGTGGGTGCCCCAAAAGAGAAACCCCCGCCGGCTGCTGTGGACTTTGCTGGGGTGCCAAAGCTGAAACCACCGGTGGGGTTGGTAGTGCTCTGGGTCTGGATGGATGAGCCGAAAGTGAAGCCCCCTCCGGTGGCTGCAGGAGTGGACGTTGTCAGTCCAAAGCCGGTGGTAGGGGCCGGGGCCGGGGCTGTGGTTTTCTGCGTTCCGAAAGTAAAGCCCGAAGAGGGCTGCCCAAAGGTGAAAGCGCCGCTCATTTTCTCCTTAAAGATAAAAAAATAACATTATTAAAATCGACGAACGCACAAAATGGTTACTTCCTCGCTGAATCATTTAGCTTTTGGCGGGTCACAAACACACAGACCAGGGGGAACTTACCGAAGAATCGGCTTCTCTTTTACGACGGCTTTCTAGACGTTGGCGTCTAATAAAGTTGACTACACCCTTCTTAATGTCACTTTAGTCGTAACAACGATAGAAAACTGGCAACATATCCTTCTTAAAAACGTGGCCAGCTGCCTCGACACTTTTTCAAGTAGGCAGTTCAGTAGTCAACTAAAGGAAATGACGGCAGTTGGCCTGAAAAACAAGCTGTTTATTTGCCCTGTATTTTGTCTAGCGGAGTACAACCCGCCTTTCTTAGTAATATTGGCAGGTCTAACGACCAATTAGAATTATAATTTCAGACAACTCAAACTTTGATTGGTTTGGCTTGTCACCTAGCAGACATACGTCGGAGATTAGGACGCTCACGTTATCAAAGACCAAATTAACAACAAGAGGTTTTACGTTTGTACGCAGTGCGAGCTGCTTCCCACCAAAATCGAAAGTTACATAAAATGAACATTATTCTATAAAGTTAAGGTACAAATAATTCTAAGTAACAAGAAGGCGCGTTATTAGAACGGTTTTCTAGAGCAAAACGAATATTGTTCTATTTTGTTGCACACGCCTATGTTAGTTTAACTCAAAAAATTGCTTCAAAACCACAAGAAGCCAGTTCACAAACTTCACGGGAACTTCTGAAAAACTCCTCGATTGTTTTTCAACGTTAACAGTTTGGCCGTGTAACGTTTAGCTATAACGTTACACCAAATTTTGGTCAATAAAGTTTGCTTGAAGAGGTAGCTTATCTTGATGTCGCTGTGACGTCTTTGAATTTACTGGCCGCACACTCTCCTTTCCACGGCATCTGACCAAGAGAAGCTGAAGTAAAAGGCGATTTAGGAAAACAGTGCCGAAGCTCTGAGAATGGAGGCTGAAACTGCACCAAATTACGAAAAAACAAATCATTAATTACTTGTGTGTTGGCAGGCTGTTAAGGTTAGCTAACAAGCTTGTGTCAACACAGATTAGCAAACCAAGCTGCAGCCCTCGCTAGGCTCTGTTGCTGTGGATGCTAATTGCAATTAAACCTAAAAAAAGAGTACCGCTTGTTTATTTATTTATTAAGCAGCAGTCACAGCTGGAAGTGAAGCAATACAAAACGTGCCAGCATGAGGATTTTAAGGTTTCTGAGGAGCAGCGTGTCCATAGGGAAGGACATCGACTACTATTCCAAATTCTCACCATCCCCTCTATCAATGAAGCAGTTTCTGGATTTTGGTAAGAAGCTGCAAGACTAGTAGATATTTACTAACATAATGCTTTACTACATCGTTAACGATACTCTGCCCTAAAATAAGGAGAATCATCATACAACGTGTATGATTCATACACATCCAGGAAACTATATGGAAATAGAAAAAACAAACTAATGTAAAGTTAAACCGAGGATAACTGCCACACAAACGGTCCTAACACAGGCTTTTCCTTCTGTGATGTAAAGGTAGTTGATACCACAAGGATGTATTTCACAAGACGAATGATACTCTTAAAATCATCTAGCCTCCCCTTATTACACTTCCTCGTATTAAACAGGAAGGGATTTTAAAGTATCTCTTAACACATGACTAATGGGATATATGCCCTGTCTGTGTAAGTCAAGCTTGAAGACTTGAATGTAAGAGTGAATGTTAGGCCCTTGATTGATTGGTTGATTTTCTCTATTTCATACTGAAAATGGTCCAGTTTGCTGAAACTATGGAAGGTTTACAGTTATAAGAGGTTATGGAGCCTGAATGGTTTGGGGGTAGTTTTGCATCTGATATGTAATCCAGCCTTGATGCTAACTAGAAGTGGGTGACATGGAAAAACTTTTATCATGTTACATTTACAGGATTGTGCAAAAGTGTTGATTTATTTGAGTAATGCTTCTAAGGACCAGACTTTATTAGTGTTCATAGTAATCCTTGCATTTGTTTAAACTGGAAACTGGACAAGTAGGGCGCAAAAAAGAAGTGCCAGGCCTAAAAACTATCTGCAGCAGATGTCTTTGTAGGTTCTCAGTCATCCTGTTCATGGTAGTTTAAGGAGCTGGGAAAGAAAGTGACTGGACTTCTATAAGTGTCTTGAAGACGTTTCACCTCACATCGGAGAGGCTTCTTCAGTTCCAAAACCAAATGGCCGACAGTCCCAAGTATTCCAGTATCCCAGTACATTTTTTGCCTTGTATATTTGTATTTATATGTATCTTTGCACATGTTCAGTAGCTTGCTCCACCTGTTTCCCATTTTTCAAGCAAAATTATTAAAAAATGTGCCTTTTGTTTCTCTCTCAGGTTCAGAAAATGCATGTGTGAAAACATCCTTCAACTTCCTCAGACAGGAGTTACCTGTGAGGCTGGCCAACATCATGAAGGAAATTAACTTGCTGCCAGACAACTTATTGAGGACGCCATCAGTCCGATTGGTCCAGAGCTGGTATGCAGGTTCTCCTTTTTTTCCACTTAATTTTAACGAATTAACAGTATTTAACTCTTGCCAGTCTGTGAAATACAAAAAGATAATTTTTCCCCCATGTAGGTACATGCAGAGTCTTCAGGAGATTCTCGAGTTCAAAGACAAAAATGCAGACGACGAGAAAGTCACATATGAGTAGGTTTCCTCTTTTAACCACTGCAACAGCTCATCTATTCCTGCAGATTCTTTTCACGCATTGCCTTAACTTTTATGTCTTCAATTAGTTTCACAGATGCTGTGATAAATATCAGAAATCGCCACAATGATGTCATTCCCACCATGGCTCAGGGCGTTGTGGAGTACAAGGAGGCGTACGGCACAGATCCCATCGTCAGCCAGAATGTTCAGTATTTTCTGGATCGCTTCTACATGAGCAGGATTTCCATCAGGATGCTGCTCAACCAGCACAGTGAGCACATGTTGTATTTTTTGTAATGTGATTGCTGAGCTGTACTTGTTTGGAAATGAAAGCCCTTGGGTTCAGGAGACAGACTTCTGTGCTGAGAAGATATCTGAGGTTTCAGGCTGTCTGTGTCGTTTTAAAACTCCTGCTACAGTAAACCAGGAATCAACAGACCCCACCCAGTGTCATTTTCTGGCAGTTGCACGAAAACTAAATGACTTGTGTTTTATTTACAGACAGCAAAGACCAAAACAAGCTCACTTGCGTAAAGCTACGCTATAAAAACATTGTAGATAGATAAATAAAATATGGCTTATTTTGGACATCGCTAAATATTGTGAGTCATTCAGAAGGGGCTCAGAGTAGAGTTTCCACTTTTCCACATCTAAAGGAGCCAGTTCAAGTGGTTCAGGCATCTGACCAGGATGCTTAATCAATGCATGAGGTGTTTCAGGTATATCCTACCAGCAGAAGGCCCTGGAAGAGACCTAGCACACGCTGGAGAGTTTATGGCTCTCTTCTGGCTTAGGAACACCTCAATGTCCCCCTGGATAAATTGGAGGAGGTGGATGGGTAGAGGGAGGTCTGGGCATATCTGCTTAAGGTGGACTCTGTGACCTGAACCCAGATAAACAATGAGTGGATGGAATTTCAACCAAAGTTTTTATTAGAATTTCCTGCATATGGCGACACTGGAAGAACTCGTTACGGCTCAGGTCCCCTCAGGATGGTACTGCTCATCAGTTTTGTTTTAGCTCTAATCAAGAGGTCTCACATGAAACCCTGAACTTACAGAGACAAATATCAGTAAGTATTAAGACTTCACAATGTTCATGTTGTGTGTTTTTTCTGTAGCTCTGCTCTTTGGAGGGAAGGTGAATCCTGCACACCCCAAACAGATTGGCAGTATTGATCCACACTGTCGGGTCAGCGAGGTTATCAGAGGTGAGACTTTCTTATATTTATAGAAACATGCCGGAGAAAAGTGTTAATCTATGCTGTTCTTCCAGTTTGCAAGCGCCATGTAACAAAAACAAACCACTTCCTTGTAGATGCCTACGAAAATGCAAGAAACCTTTGTGATCGGTATTACATGAACTCTCCTGAGCTGGTCCTGGAGGAATTCAATGGTAATTTATGTAGTTAGAAGAAACAACACAAACAGTTTCAATGATGCCGCTCTTTGAACTGGTTAATGAATGAATTGTAACGTAATCAAATGTTTTCCAATCATCTGTTTGTCCTGATAGCCAAAGAGAAGGGGAAACCTGTCACCATGGTCTATGTTCCATCTCATCTGTATCACATGGTGTTTGAACTTTATAAGGTGCTTTTTAAAAGCCTGTCTTCATATATGTCAGCATTTTATATTTCAAAATATCTCTTTTCCAATGTTAAACATTTGGATAAACACTTGTCACAGAACGCCATGAGGGCCACCATGGAGTTATACGGAGATGCCATGGAGTACCCTTCTATCCATACACAGGTTGCTCTGGGAACTGAAGATCTCACAGTCAAGGTAAATGTGCAGATAAACTCCTGTACAGTAAAGGTTAAAGCAGCAAACTTGGCATTGAAAACTCCTTCAGGTTTTTGTGTACGTTTCGGAGGAGCTTGTGTTTATTCATGCTGTTTGCTTTGTGAGGTGAGCGACCGTGGAGGTGGTGTGCCACTGCGTAAAATCGACAGGCTGTTCACCTACACGTACTCGACTGCTCCGAGACCCAGCATCGACGGATCTCGTGCTGCTCCTCTGGTGAATACTCCTAATTTATCATCACTAGTGACTGAATCAGTGTCAAAGAGAAATCAATCAGTGAGTGTTTGAAAATGGAAACAGCTGTACCAGCGTCTCCACAGCTGGGGTAGGTATCCAGCTATCCCGTATACGCCCTGAAGTTCTAGAGTTCCTTTTCGACACACATACTTGGCTTTTGCAGGGCTTTCACACGTCCCACCTATCAAAACAAAAAGCACTGCTGCAATTTTACCCTATGTTCCAGAGAAAATCCACAGCCAGTCACTTTGTTCCAGTGAATGCTGTCTTTGTCATGGAGCTGCTCTGTTGTTTCAGACTTTATCTGGATGAACTCTGCTTCATTTCTCTTTAGGCTGGTTATGGGTATGGCCTGCCCATCTCACGACTGTACGCTCGCTACTTTCAAGGAGACCTCAAGTTGTATTCTATGGAGGGTTACGGAATCGATGCTGTGATCTACATACGGGTAACCTAGTTTCACAGAAGCAGCATTAGTGCCTCTTTTAGAGAGAAGAGAACATTCCTAAAGTATCTTTTTTTTTTTTCTTTCCCCTTCAATCACGTTTTAGGCACTATCCACAGAGTCCATCGAGAGGCTCCCGGTGTACAACAAGTCAGCCTGGAAACACTACAACACCATCCACGAGGCAGACGACTGGTGCGTCCCGAGCAAAGAGCCAAAGGACATGACGACATTTCGTAGCTTGTAGATCAAATGTAAATGAAAGTGCGCAAGAGACGTAACCGAATGTGTGAGCGTGTGGCAGTAATTACATCAAACCCTTCAGCTATTTACAAACAAAGCTTAAAGAATAATAGAACAAAGTTTTAGTGCCATATAATCCACATGGAACAATGGCTTTGTTATGATCACCTGATGCGTTTATCAGGACACGTATAATTTTTGTGATGCTTTAAGAATAAGACTTAAAAGCCATGTTGTATTGTTTGTATTAGCAGAGGTCTCAGCAAAACAAGCGGTCTGCAGGGTTCAATGCCATCGGGGTCGGAGGACAATGTATTAAAGCTCTTATGTGAGGTTGTCCTTACAGGTATCAGCAAAAGTTTAGTTTGCTTTGCTGCTTTGAAGTTTTTCCTTTGTCTGGTTTAATTACGGTGAACTTTAGTTTCTCCTGTTACAGTTTATCTGTGCGTAGAGTTTCTCTCCCCTGTTTTTGTGGAGTCTGTTACTTTGAAAGAAAAGCACAGCTGATGTGAAATTAAAAGCTTTGCTTTTTGTTAAGCTGCTGTCTTCTAAGCACTTCTTGTGTTTCTTTTGTTTATTTATTAGGGCATTTCTAACAGGGTATTGGTTAAAGTAACGTGATGGAAAAAAGGTTTGATTTGCTGTCTGTAAATTGTTGTATTGCACTTGTTTTACATGCTAGCTTGAGAATGTTGGGGGTATTTATTGGGAGGGTTGCAGCTGGTGTGGTTTATTGGGTCAGTGTTTGTGGTTTTCTGTTATGCTTTAAAAGAAGATACAACCCTGAACTCTTTTCCACATGATTCTTCTGTGTCCTATAAGGAAACTTAATACGGTATTTTAGTGCTGTGGTTGTATTATTTGGGCTCATTCAGCTAAACTGACAGAAGTCCTTGTTTTCCATGTTACACTATCTGCAGTTGTCTGAGTGGATCATGTTCAGTATAGTAGGTTATTTTCCAGATAATTACTTTTGTTAAAATAGCTTTGTGCATGCAGAGTCGAGGTGAGACAAACTTGTTTATTTGTGATCACTGATTTCTGTCAAGTATGTAATTAAAACTGTAACACCAGCAGTTTGACTGTTGAAGGCATCAGATATGAAATCATTGCCGTGGGGCAAAAGTTTCAATAAACTGTTACAAACACTGACTACTGCCTGTTTTTAGTTTTAGACCACACGTCTGCTGGATCGAGGCTTATGTCACATGTTTAACTCATCCGGCAAATTGACTGATGTGCTGCCACGATGAGGCGTTTGTTATTGCTCTGACAGTATTGGTCAGAATGTAACTGGACTTGCACACAGTGATCTCATAACAAGTTTTCACACAAACTGAGTCCAAGAGAAAAATGGCTTTACTTTCTCAAGACTCACTCCTCTATTTTTAGTCGAATGAAATTAGTGCTGGATACGACTTTTGCAAGCTGCCTCAGCTACAGCAAACCAACGATGACAATAACATCACTTTCTTTACACTCACCTGTGAATTGTGTGCCAGATGAGCAACATCACTGACATCTGGTTAAAGCAGACTTTAATAGTCTGCAGCTGTATATAAAAGCTGTAGCAACATCTTAAGCAATCAGTCGAATATTCACCTCGTTACTTGGGTGGGTTTTGACT
Organism: Astatotilapia calliptera; assembly: GCF_964374335.1. NCBI lineage: Eukaryota > Metazoa > Chordata > Actinopteri > Cichliformes > Cichlidae > Astatotilapia > Astatotilapia calliptera. The sequence continues at coordinate 20,570,931 of NC_137437.1, read as the reverse complement.
CAGGTCTGTGAAGCTAACCCTGAGACTGTTGTGCATACAAGCTTTGCTTTTTGAAAGAGCAGCAACATAAAAGCACACAGGCCACATAAAGTGAAAATTAGTTTATTGACGTTGCATACACCAAGAAACATTTCTCTGATTTTGCGGTTGCAGTCCAATGTCTCAATCGATACGCAACGTGGAGTCATGCTCGAGAGGAAAGGAAGCACTTCGGTTTCGCGGTGAACTCTTTACTGTTTAGACCTCAAATCCCGCATCGCACAAGTCATTGTCACAAGCTGTTTAATGGACCAGTGAGGTGCACGTGTAGCAGACCTGCACGCTGTTTGTATTTACATGGAGCATCACTAACGACACAGACTTGGGGACAGCAGAGCAGCATTCACCTTGTCCCAGCTTGATTTCTTTTTGCTTTTCCATTCAGCAAAAATGATGGCCTAGCTATTCTACTTAGTAGAAAATTTTTGATAATATAAAATGAACAATGATATTTAAGTAAAAATTAAAAAAAAAAAAGATATGCAGTTAATAGGCACATGTATAAAACTCATTTATACATTTAAAACCTTGTAGCCCCTTGAAGCTTAAAAGACAAATATAGTGCTTTTATCCAGCTGTACATTAACCGTTCAACACTGAAACGGGCATATCATTTTAGAAAAAATATAAAATGCTTTAACAAAAAAAGAAAAAAAATCAGTATACATTTGACTTCGATAGGTAAATGTGTGCATGATCTGCAGGAACTACATTATGTCTCAATACAGACTTTAATAATTATCACTTCTGACTTTTTAGTGGTAAAAAGGCTAGGATCTCTTTTTTGGAAAACGTTTTGACGTTTGCCATCTTTGAGTTAAAATTTGATTTTGATGATGCATTTTGGAGAAAACAAACAGTATAAACATAAATCACAGCACAGGGCTGCTCCTGGCACGGATATGTTCTGTGGCTGCCGGCATGGACAATGTCACGTTATTTTAAAAACAAACAAACAAAACATTTCTCTCCGGATTGTGATGTTGATGAACTTTATGCAATGCATAATCGCCGAAGTGACGCCTCAGCAGACGGAGTCACTGGACAGGGGCAGTTTTGCACTGCGTCGAACCTCCTTCTCTCGTTTCTCCCGCTGCTTCTCCAGCTTCTCTTGGGCCTTCCGCATGTCCTTCAGCTTTTTCTTGATGGTTGAGCGATCACTCTGACTCGTCACTCCAAGTGCCTGACAGAAAAGAAAATTTAAAATAAATCAATAAATCAAGCACAGACTTGGGGTAAATATAATTCCACCACATTTTCCATACCATTACTGAAACATTTCAAAATTAGGACATTTCAAACCATTTATTTCATCACAATTTAATTACGTTAACTGTCAGAAAATATCACAAAAAAACCCTGGGATCTTCAAACTGACATGTTTAGTAGAGAGACAGCGCTAACTGTGGATGTATGGAGAAATTGATGCCGTCCGTGTGTTGTCACTGCAAACCCCTCCTGTGCTACTAGGGACTACTTTTTCACAGCAGTTTTTGAATTTATCACTGAGTAAATAACAATCATTACCTCAATGTAAGGACTATATGCCAGCAAATGTTTAAAGGAAGGTTTGCTGAAACCACCAGGATGCATGTGAGGGAATGTAAAGTGGGAAAGCTTGAGGAACAAAAACCTGACCACATCAAAGAGTGAGGACCCAGGAGGGAAACAAGTCCTGGAGTTTTATTTGTTTCTATGAGCTGCCATTGAATATAAAACACCAGGTGACGACCACAAGGCATTTATGCCACACACCCACCCCCATAAATGCTGTCCACGATGTTGGCCTCTTACACAGGTTATATCGTAGGCTCCACAAAGATTCACTGCAGAAGTCTGAATCAGCTCTAACGCTGCCCTTTTACAAAGAAACAACTTTTTTAAATATACTTTTAACATATTTTAGTTTCAAACTTGTGTTATATGAAATGCAAATGTAGCAGTGAAATCAGACAAATATTTAGTCTTATAAACACCACAGTCTGACTAATACGCTTCGTGACATGACTTTAACCCCACACCCGTTAGAAATGTGAAACCTAAATCTGGCCACAAGGTGGCAGTCACAGGCTGACCTGACTGAAGATTTTTTTCTATAACAAACTTTGATCAATCTACAACACTGACTCATTTGTAAGTGCTGTATTTGAATTTTGTGTTTTACCTTTAATTTGTCGCTGTCCAAGTGTAAGAGCTGCTGGCCGTCCACTCCCTTAGCAGTGAATTCGGGTGTGTACTGGTCCATATTCATGCCCATCAACCAGTGACAGACCTGTTGATTGGTCCAATCAGACACTGGCCGGTTCTGCCACTGGTACTCTTTTCCTGTGGCTGCTGGTTCGTCATCCAAAGTCTGCAGAGGAAACATATTAACAAATATTAAAATCCTCATACTGTTGCTTCTTGCACCTTTTTTTTTTGGGCCACGTGTTTTTTTTTTTAAAGATTATGACTCGAAATGCTGGGAAAATACATTATACAGAATAAAGATGTATAGTTCATGTTCATCGACTAAATAATGCCATGGGCTTGTGTTGCCTTGTGTAATGCAAAGTATAGTGATGGGTGTTGAGCAACAAATCTAAAAATGTCAGCAAGCTAAAATTGCAACTTTGTGTAGGTGAGAAAATTTTGCCAGGAATTATGAGCTGGTCGAGACACCCGAGGAAAGCCAACAAACGGACATGTTCTACGAGTTGATTTGCATTTCCTAATCTAGCTCAGAGAGAAAAACAAAAGCGTGCAAAGACAGCAAAGTACCAACAACACTCTGATGCATGTCAATGTCTTTATGTTTTCCTGAGACACCTGAAAAGAATTGACGACATCAGAAAAAACAGACAGTGAAACATCACTCAACAGGCAGCGGAGCAGTCAACAAGGTTCTGTGCGCTGCCAAAGCTTGTAAAAAAACAAAAAACAACAAACGAAGCACTGGTTGCACAAGTTCAAACTATTAACATCAGCTAACAGAAAAAGCTAAGCCACAAGACTCACTGTAACACAAAACAAAAAGATTTAACAGGCACACATGCAGCTCTCTTATATTCCCTCTCCATTCATGACTTAATCTGTACTATGAAAGGAGGGCGAAGCTCAAAGAGCATGCTTGAGAATGTCCCCTTTCAGCAGCATCAAGGCGTCCCACACGGCTTTTGTGACTGTGCAACAAGGAGAGCACTCACCTCGCTGGAAGAGAAGATTAAAGTGTGTGAGCGCCCAGACAGATTGGGTTCAGCAACTAACCCAGAGATGTCTGAACTGGGACTGGCAGGGTTAGAATCATCTATGACTGAAAAACTCTGGAACAAGTGGAAACAAGGAACTTGTTTACTAGAGTAACACAGCACCACTCAGCAGTTCTTTACGAGAGGCAAACAAACAGCATTAAGTATGAGGGTTAAAAGCTAGGTTGTCTCGCTTAAGACTGAAATTAAGATTTAATCTTATTTTACTATGGCAGCAGTCCATGTCATTGATTATAGGCATTGATTGACTGTGATCTTCAACATGTGGAAGGATTAACTATGTAAGAAGTACTGAAGCTGCTAGACTAACACCAATCCACCACCAAAACTACATCGACAACTTCTGAACTACCACAGCTGACACTAGAACACAAACACACAATTATTCAGGTATGGGGTAATGTTTTAATTAATTTGATGCTTGGATCAATCTTAGATATAATGCAGACTCAACTCTGGGTTAAATTTAGAGAGAGGGAATTTTTATCCAGGCCTCCAGGTTGTTGCACCAACTAAGAGCAAGTTCATATGCAGTTAAATTTTAAGACTGTTAGTTACAAGGTAGCAGTGAGTGCTGGATTTTCACACAAATCTCTGAGTAGATTTCTGATTAGCCAGCGCAACAGTCCCTGGAAACTAGTTTTGGCGTCTCTGTTTCATTTAATAAAAGCCAGAAGGCTCTCTCAGCTATAACGAAGGAAAATTAGACAAAAGTTTCCTGAAACAGTACCACATACCCACTACAAAAAACAAAATAAAACTGTGCACTATACATGGGATGCAGCTGAGGTGAGAACTTAGGCATCCAGAGCTATGATTGTTAGTATTTCTCTACTGTGTCATCTAAAACCAAAGGTGAAACAAAAATGTGCATACTGTACCAAATCTAACGAGCGACTGAATAAAGAGGACCAGGAGAGATTTGTCTGTTTAAAGGGAAAAAATGCCATAAAGCACACAGCAATAGAACCAAAAGCAAATTTTTTCCCAGTAATCTCCTTTTGGTGCGATCATGATCTCATTAAAGAGCATTCTGGGAATAATCCAACCACACAGCCTTAAATGAAAATCAGACTTTTCACTGGGGGCAGCTGATGTGTCACTACTTCCAAAGTTACTGAAAAGGGAACCAAATCCCTCACTGATGTGTCTCTCTAATGGCAAACTCGTGGATCTACTTATTAGAGCCTTTGGAAAGCACAGTGTATCTGAAGAACAAGCCCACAACAGGAAGTCAGCCTAACACTGTTTTATATAATAATGATAAGACTACAGTCAAGCCATCAGTACTGAGAGCTGGTCACTCTCTTTAAAGTTCAAGTGAAATTCCATAAAACAGTGTTAATCTATTAAGGCTGTGCTCGATACAAATATTTTCTCTATATTCCACGTTTACTTCTTTACATACATTATCAGGAACTTCATACCTTATTCTTGCGATCTTGACTTTGCTCGCTGCCAGTTTCATTGGCAGCATATGCCAGGCTGTTGCTGGAGGAAGAGGGCTCTCTGTCTCGGTCCCTGTCTTTGTCTCCAAACCAGGAGAAAGGCATACAGGTGGGGATGGAGGTCATTGATTCTGCAGGGGACAGGTTCCCTCCAGATTCCTCTAGTAACTCTGCTGAGCCCCTGGTCATAAAAGAAAAGTTTAAATGTAATTAGAGAGACACAAACTTACACGTGTTTATGCTGAAAATGCGCCACATTCTATAAAATTAATAATTGTTAATAAACACCAGCTATTTGAGTAATGAGCAAGCAAACCTTTGGAAGATTTGGAATCAACAATGAAGAAAACCAAACAGGATTTCTATAAATACTGCAAAATTAAAATCTTGTTCACCTTCCAATGTGGCAAAAGCAACGTCCCCATAAACAAATCAGACTTTTTCAAATATATTCATTTTTTTTATAAACTAGATTCAACTGTGAGTAGCCATAAAATACCTGCTGTCCAAAGATGCCCTCATTGCATCTTTCTCATGTTTTCTTCCTTTTCCACCCGACTTCCTGAGACCCCTGTTTCGATCATTGGAAACATTCATTTAGTTAGTTTAAAAAGCCAAAAGCTTACACATACAATAGTGCTTGATTTGGATATTTACCCAAAGTCTGGAAATCTTCTTTTAGGCTTTCCTCCACTTGAAGGCTCATTAAACTCCTCTGTAATGAAGCAATAAATTTCAGTCTTGGGAGCAATGCAAGAAAAAGCCTTGCTATTCCACACATCTCAAAACAGACCTTGCATACCTTTGGAATCTTTGATCTTGCCTTTGGACTCCCTCTTCTTCGCATTTCGTGTGATACCAGAAGGAGACTGTGGTGATGAGCTGTGTTTTTGGGGCGACAAAGAGGAACTTTCAATGCTTTCAACACTCTCTCCCTGTGATGGGGACAGAGATGGGCTATTGGAATGCTCTCCTTTACTCCTGGAACCATCTCTAGTCTCGCCTGGATCATCTTTCTGTCCATTCCCAGGATAGAAGACCGGCACTGGGAGGGACAGACTCTCCTGGATGGACCTCCTCCTGCAGGGAGATTGTAGCTCCTCCTGCTCGTCCTCGCCGTCACTTTCCTGTTGGGACCAAAACCATAATTTACAAGGACAATGCAAGGAAGAGGGGAATAAAAGCTATTTATATAATAGCTTTATATAAGCTCTGCCTCCAAGTAATGTTTGGCTGTTGTCTGTCTCAGTATAATGGCGCACTATTATATTGTTTATTAAAAAAAGAGAAAAAGAACAACATTCCCTAGCCTGTCAGTATGTTTAAACATCTTCTGGACAGAAGTGGTCTCACATGGCTTACAGTTCAATCACATGCCGATATTATGCTCTTTGACAGGATCACAAGCTTTTTCTTTCAGACCTGTGAGTATGACGAAGCCACAGCAAGACTCTCCTTCAGTTTGCTCCGAGACGGAGGCTGACGCCTGGACTTCTGAGCCAACAGGGCCTTTTCTCTGTGTGCACTGGTGTTCAGGCGCTCCGTTTCAGGAAGCAGCTCACTCCAGTCTTTTTCTATAGCAGAGAAAAAAACGAATGCACACCTTTTCAGCAATTTACAAGAGTTCAGAGTTTATTTGTACTTATGAATGATTTACAGATCTCAAAATAAAAGTGTGACATGTACACTTCAGTTTTGGTACCTAGATTTGAGTCAACAGACTGTGTGTGTGTGACCGAGTGCTGGCTGCTCAGTCTATCCTCTGCAGCAGATTCCTGAACAATCTGACTCTCCAAAGCTGACTGAGCTCCTCTGGACTCCAGGACAGCTATCTGTGGACAAAGCATCACACTCTGGTTCATTTCAGTATCTTACAAGTCTGGTTATATATAAGCATTTATTTTTTGAGCTGCAGTCTTACTCTGTTCTGCAAGCTCTCCAGCTGCTCCTTGTACCACTTGTCTTTTTCATCTAGACTTTTTTTCAGTTCCTCCTCTCTCTTCACAAAGTCAATCTCTCTGGGGAGGAAACAAGGAAATGTGGCTCCCATCAGGATTTAAGCTTATAAACATGTTCAGTTTTATGTGATTATCACTAAACCATGCAATTCCACAGAGATATTTTCTGCGGAGGATCACAAAATAAGAGGCTAAGTTTAGACCCAACTGTTTTTTTCTGTTGTTTTTTAATGCATAGACACAAATACATATACTCTTAATTTACACATATACTCTTTTCCAAGATCTTCCCACCATCCCTGAGTTACATGGTTGATCTCAAGCGACGTCAGTGATGTAAATCCATGCAAATAATAAATAAGCACTCTCCCACACAACACAGAGACATTATTTGCTGTCACACACTCTCAGACGACTCTCTTAGACCAAAACAGTTTTCCAAAAAATATTTTAAGATGCACCGCAAACGACTGCCTTCTGGGTGTTTTGATAGTGCACTCTGTATAAAACGAAGATAGTGAAATACCTCCGTTATAACGTAACAGTATGGCTGTTAATAAATGTCCATTTGGTTGTAAAGTACTGTGTTGTTACTGGAAATCCCCCTGGCTCCCTCTAGTACTTGCTTCCAGTTACAGTGTTAAGCTCTGTTCATATTTGGTGCTAACAGGCATTGTGGGTGATCAAATCACAATTGGGGAGCTCAATGTATGCAATTTCAAATGTTCAGTTCACAACTGGTATTATCTGTATATCCTGTAATAACAATTCTATAGTTTGAAACAACAGAAAGGCATCCTTCTCACATTTGCTCATGAACTGCTTCAATCAGATTTGACCAACTTAAACCAACTTTTATAAACATCTGAATTCAACAGCGATGGTTTTTTTTAAACAGTGTTTTGTAATTTATGACAAACTTACTTTTGCTGGTAATCCTTAAGCAGTTTCTTGGCTTTGTTGTACTTCTTGTCCAGGGTCTCATACTGGGTCTGAGTCTCAGCTAATTGTTCATTCACAGTCTTACACAGAGCCTGGGCTTCCAGCCAGTAATTCTCCAGCTTAAGGATCTTGTCATTATTCTCCTCAATCTTAAGCTCCAGTTCAGACTCCCTGGCTTCCCACACCAATTTATCCTCCTCTGCTGCCATTAGCTGTGCAGAGAGATGGTGAATGTTAGGCTACGTTCACACTGCAGGTCTTGATGCTCAATTCCGATTTTTTGATCAAATCCGATTTTTTTTGTCTGCTCGTTCACACTACAAATAAAATGCGACAGCAAACGCGGCCCACATGCGCAAAAGAAGACGTCACACACAACGCACTCTGTTTAGACCCAGAGCAAACAATATTGTTTGACTGATGGCCGTTAATATAAAGACTTCGGACTTTACGTTTCCCAATTTTTGCTTTAAGTTATTTACATAATAATGTAGATAACCTAATAATTATCCTTATTGCTGTTTTAGAGGAGCGGTGCTTCAAAGGATAGTTGCAGATTTCTGTCAGAATCTGCAGATTATACAGTACAAATAAAATGTTCACGTTTCTCCAACGTTGTCTTCCCAACAGTTTCACTGACATCTACACGGGATGGCCAGGAAGCGTTCGTGATGTCTTCTCCGGCGCTGATAATTGGCGTCTGTCTTGTGTCAGTGATGTAAAAGACGGATTTAATGCGACTTGACCATTCACACAGCAGTCGCTTTCTAAAACATCGGATATGTATCGGATTCAGGACCACATACAAAAGTGACCCAGATCGGATTTGAAAATATCGGATTTGTGCCGTTCACACTGTCATAGCATGATCGGATATGGGTCGCATAGGGTCAAAAAAAAAAAAAAAAAAAAAAAAAAAAAATCGGATTTGATGCGCTTTCGCCTGCAGTGTGAACGTAGCCTTAGTTGGGGTTGGTAAAATAACTTAATAGATGAGCAGTGTTATTTTATTTGTTAAATACTGACTAAAAAGACACACGTCACAAATTCTGAATGTGTTTTTTTTCTCCACAAGTCAAACTTTGGGGTATGTAAGGTTTACTAACTCAGACTTCTGAGGTGATAACTTAAAAATCTGGCCAAAAATAAATACATAAATAAATAAATACATATTATTGCAGACATGGGTGAGCAATAAAAGAAACTCAACTTTTTCTATTTTGGTTTCTTTTTTTTTTAAAATAAAAATAGCATGGTACATATTATTTAAACTTAAGTTTTTATTACTACTGTATTATGTTATATGTTACATCAAGAGCTTCACCATACCTTTTCTTTTAACTGGTTTATTTCAGCTGTGGCAATGTTGTGTTTGAGCTGGAGCTGGGGGAAAAAGAAAATTGAATATTTTGTTACCTACATTATGTTCATTAAACACTTGAGTATTAACTTTAAATAATCAAATGTCGATAGTAATGCCTCTTTAAACTTGAAGGCCATCTGAGAGCTGTTCATGTTGGTCGGCATAAACAGGGACTCCGAATCAGGGAGTTCAAACACCTCTACATTTCGCCCAGGAGAGAAATTGGATCCCAGAATCCTTTCATCCATTCCATCGTCGTCTTCATACCGGTCCTCCTAAAATGTGATATCACACATGACATTTGATATTGCCAATAGCAACACACCCTCTGTGCACAGGACAAAGGTTAGCATGTGTCAACATTGATCCCAATGTCTGGAAGAAACACTGTAATTATTTTATCATATTCAAACACCTGTAGGTTAACAAATGTAAATACTATGATGACAATTTTAGTTCATACCTTGGCTTTTCTTTCAAAGAAATTAATTTAAACAAAAGAAAAAGAATATCTCAAGGAAAGAAAATGTCACTTGCATTTATTTATTTTTGAGCCAAGCCTAATGACGTGATCATTAACTGATCACAAACAAAGAGGTGAATTCACCATTCAAGCATGCTTAAACTGCCATTAACAGCTCCACATGGGAAATCACTGGAAGCGGATGTGACATTCTGGACAGCTGTACTGCTCAGTTTTAGAACTGTTACAGCGTGAGCAACTGCTATGAATTAAATGAATAATTAAATGAATACTGGAATTTTGTGCTCCTTTTTCTCAGAATCAACCCTTAAAACATGGAGCTTTAAAAAAAAAAGGGGAAAAAAAGGGGGTGGGGTTGCTATGCTTGATAAGAGTACAGTGTTTAAAATTAAGTGAATGAATTTAATCCATCTTAGAATGAGTCAAAAAAAAAAAAATAAGAACAATGTGGATCACTTTAAAAAAGTGCCTGAAAACCTCCTGTTTGCACTGCATATCCTCTCGCTCTCTCTGCTGCAAAAGCTCAGGCCTGTGGCAGCTTGAACTTCAGAAAGCAAACATTTCACAACTCCAGCAGACAGACGGTAGTTAAATGAACACTTTCCAACACAGCCGAATGGTGACACATGGTTTACTCACAGCCAGCTGCTCATTTGCTGGTTGAGCTGAGTGGGATAGGTCAGGGCGTGGCAAAAGGAGATAGTGCTATTATCGTGGCATGTGAGCTTTATAATAATTACCAGTTTTCAAGCAGCAGACGCTTAATTTTTCTTTGGACGGTCTGATGTACAACATGGTTTTACAATTTCTGTTCACAGTACTTTAATGATGTCATGTCATCACTATGGGAATTTTCACATCTCTATCTTTCATCCCACGTGACAACAATATAGCATAAGGATGACCAATGATTAATCCCTTAAAGATATGAGAGGGGTGAAGGAGCAGCTGACTCACCTCTTCTGTTGAATGTTCATACGGGTCATCCAGGTCTTCCTGCTGCTGCTGCTGGTTCTTCTCCTGTTCTAGTGTCTCACTTATGAGGCGGGCTACCTCGCTTTGTGTTCCTGGCTTCTCCCGACCAATCAGAAACCTGTTAATGTTAACCTTGTTAGTAAACTATTTATCATAATACTTTACATGCTGCTTTGAAATACCACACTGCAGAGCATCTGTTATGCCTACTAGGGGGAAATGCAAATTTTGGGTTGCATTTCAGGCCTCCCCGTGTCACACAGGGGTGTTTGATTTTCCTATGATAAATCAGTAATATAATGCATACTTTGTGCAACCTTTCCTCAAAAGAGAAAACAAACACACCTCACCTCTGACCTCTTATGGGAAAAAACACAGACTCAACTACTAGCTTTATTTTAATATTTTAAGATAACAGCGATACATTCTTGTTACCAGTAAGGTATTTTAACTAAAGTTGTTTTTAATTAAAGTTTTGGAGTTTGAACTGACCTGACTGTGCCTTTGGTGTTCTTTAGCACTGTGGCAGCAAACAGTTGAGTGACTCCCACCAGACTGATACCATCCACCTCCACTATCTGGTCATTGACCTGAATGCTAAAGACAGAAAATGAGGTGATCACAAAATGGAGTATTTCAAAGTACTTCAAATGGGGAGTTATATTACACACCCCTTCTTTAGATGACAATAAAACATCTAAATATCACAACAAACAGAAACCGAACGATTACTAAAGTGGAGAATTTCTTGAGTATATCCATTAGCTTCGTTGCAAAGTTATAAATAAACATGTTTTTTCAGGTGTGTCAGTAGCTGTGTGACATTACACTGTGGTGTAGTACACGGTGCATTTTATGCATTTTTTTTTTTTCTTCGAAGTCTAATCAGAAGAAGGTTGGAGCAGTGTGACTCACCGTCCATCTTTCTCAGCTGCTCCACTCTCAGTTATGGTTTTCACAAAAATCCCAAGCTTTTCCAGACCCTGGTCAGCTCCCACTCCCATTCCTATTATGCTGATACCAAGCCCATTGTCTCCTGGATAAAGAGAAAATAAGCACATTTTAAAGAATGGGTAGAAAGAACTGCATAACAGCAAACTTGAATTCCCACCTTTTAACTCTAGATAGCCTCCACATGTGAAAACATAAACGACTGGGTGAGCTCATCTGTAGCCTGTGCTATCGTCAACCTGTGAAACTGCTGGTGTTGAATACAATCTCTAGGAGTGTCGTTGACTTTTGGGGGGGTTTGGCAGCTTCATGCCATGTGTATACTTGGAAGATGAAGATGTAAAGCTTTGGCACGTAGAGTTAAATTTAATAATATTTTAATACATTAATGATTGGCAAGCTATCACCTCTCTTTATATTTTCAATGTCAGCACATCCTTGCAAAATTGTTTTTAGGTCTATGCACACCATACGCCATCATTTGATTAAAGAAACTGCTGACTGTCATAAATACTATTAATGCAAATCTATTCCAAAGTTACAATGGTCAACTGTTAAGATCTGTGAACATACGGTTGGCTTTGGAGAACAAACTTATCTTATTCTTTAATATGTGTTATTTATTCATTTAGTTATGGAAAACCCACCTTTCTCAATCTCCACGGGAAACACGTCCATCTTCTCCACCCTCTTCTCCAGCTCATACTCTGCAGATGCTGCAACTGGGTCAACATCATCGTTACGCCGATCGTATTCCTCATTAGAGAAGGTACTGAAAACCTGTGGCAAGAAAAATAGTCCATAGCATCAACAGAGTCGTTCTACGTCCTGACCTGGCAGATAAGCATCACACAAATTTATGAGTTAAATCCACAGGATCCTCACAGGCACAGGCTTTTTTTTGTTTCTTTTTAATAAATCTCGGCAAGCTTAACAAGGACACATTCTTGATATGGTTTGGGGAAGAAGGAATTTCACTCATGCACTGATCTTTGCTAGAGAAAATAAGTCATCAGTTCACTCACTACTTAACTGTAACAACGTGCTGGGCGACAGCTGAACCCATTGACTTGGACCAGTTTCACTAACATTTGCTCTTTCAAGTTCTGTTACACTTTCACCATTTTTGTCACCATTGGGTTTAACTTAGGATATATAGTAGCTTACATTTATAGTATTGATCTTCATGTCTTGAATCAAAGTAAAATGTCAGTGACACTAAAGCTCAAGAGACATTTTAAAACATGCTCTATGTAAGAAGTTGTGAACTTTGCAAGCAGGCTTCACAAAGTACTGGATGTGTCCCAAAGGCAGCATGTGTGTGCAATTATAAAGCACACACAAGCCGTATGTCAGAACAAGAGCAGCATGGAAAGCGGGGCGCAGCTGGGGGAACCAAGCAGTGGATGTAGCAATGATCAATATTCAAAGACGACAAGTGCGGCCATCAGCACAGGAAAAAGAGACACAGGAGAAAAACCCCCAAAAACATTAGCCTTGGTTAGCAGGCATTATCCAGGGCTCGGAAACAGCCCCATGGTTTAAAACACACAGCAAGACAACAAGTTCCATTTATCCATTTAGCAGAAATTATATTCATAATCCACTTTGAAAAACAACAAGGGTCAAGCCAAAGTGAGCAGCATAATACTGGGAAAAATGGACATTGATCGCCATCTGTGGTCACTCAGTTATTAAAATATGTAACCAAAAATACTTTGATTAAAACAAGAGAATTTTTTTCCAGCAAAATGCCATAAAGTGAAGACAGCAAATTACATTTGGTATTACAGATATAACATTACTGTTTTTAAAAGAAAAGAAAAAGAAGTAGATTACAGTTTAGCAGACTCCATCAGAAGCTAATGCCTGATTATGCATTGGTAAGATAACCCCCCTGCTTGGCATTCATTGTTAATCTTAATCTGGGTGGAGTTATAATGATGCCAGTGTCAGTGTTTAATAGTACATCCACGCAGGTATGTAAAGGTTTTAGAGAAAACCGCTCTAAGCCAGAAGGCATCTTTTTCAGGAAAGGCCTCGGATATTTCAGCAAGACAATACTAAACTACATACTGCAGCTATTACAACAGCTTTACAGTAGACAAGTACGTATGCTGAGCTGTACTGCCTGCACTGCTGTTCCCAGATATTTATAGACTGTTGCAAAAAGAAAAGAAAGAATTGGTGTTGTAGATTAAAAGCAATATTATTAATTTCTCAAAATATAAATGTAGGGTTCTAACAAATGTAGGTTTTTTTGTTTCATTAACAGAGCATTCTCATGAAACAATTTTTTTTTTTTTTTTTTAAACAGAAAATTTCACATGAATCTTGTAACTATTAAGCAGATGTATTGTGCTCTAGTGTACATTCCTGGGAAACACTAAAACAAGAATCCTAGAACAAAAGATGACACAAACAAAAAACAGAAACTACAAAGTCTATAGGATTAGACTGATTGAGACATTTACCTTCAGATTAAATGATGTAATTAAATAAACATTTCCACTGAGGTCTAGATCCTGCAGCATGTCAAGACTTGAGGAATCAACCACAAACAATCTCATCCTTCCTCAGTCTTTCTTTCTCCTCACAATGTAGCCTTTGGATGAAGCCCAAATACACTGCTGATAGCAAGTTTCCCGAATAACTCACTAAGCTTTATGTTAAATCTGTCAGAGTGAATTACTGCAACCATTTCTGTTTTACAACATCCCACTGATTATCATCAAAGTGGACACATGGAATACATAACACTGCTTCCTTTAGCAGTCTTTTACAGAGGGGAATTCAGACACAGGTCAGTTATACCTTAATGTTCCTCACGGCTTCATTCAGACATAACCATGACAGTGCTGCAGAGTCATTTCCTGTTAAATCCTGTCTCAGTGACGGGGATAATTTATTTTTAGTATTTCAAGAAGTTACTACTGCTATGCAATAGCACATGCAATTATCTTGCTTTGGAAAGCATGGGGTATATCCAAGATCCTAGAACCTGTTCTTTTATATGCTATATTACATATCTCCAGCAATTTATTTATTTAAGCAGTGCTATGCAAAAGACCCACATCTGAATAGCTTTTGCAGTGTGAGACCACTGTGAGGAGTCTAGATGGATTTATAGTCTAGGAAGAAACGCTATTACTAGTTACACTAGTATAGCATTTCAAACCCCTTTAAAAAAAAAATAAAATAAATACCGTATTTCCCGGACTACAAAGCGCACCTAAATATTAGCCGCACAAGCTAAAATCAGGAGAAAATCCTGTTTTGTACATACATTAGCCGCACCTGACCAAAAGCCGCAGGTGTTTCAATGTTGACTTATCATATGTAAGAGAATATGCACAAAGGGAATTGTCAGGAAAGAGATGGCTGTTTGGAGACATCACTTTTATTAATATTTTGAAAAACAAGTTATGGGTACATATTTGCACATGTAGTACATAACAGTAGCCTACAGCACACCAGAAAAATAGATTTTGACTACCTCTTAGGCTCAGGTGCAGTGACACAGCTTTAACAAGAAGAAAAGTCAGTCATTCACCACCATCTTTCTCTTCTTCCTGCGCACTAAAACCACCAAAGTCCTCTTCTCCAGTGTCGGATACAAACAGGCTCAGGATGGCTTCGTCATCCACTCTTCTTCTCTCCTTCGTTGTCACTTTCAAAACCAAAGAAATCCTCATTGTCAGTGTCAGAGTCGAACACCCTCAGAAGGGCCGTGGCGGTGTCCTCCTCTCCATCATGCAGCAGTCCAGCCCTTCAAAATCCGTTGGTGATCGTGGATGTTTTCACACTTTTCCACGCTGTCAGAATCCACCGGTGGAGTTGGGCATAACTTGCTTTTTGGGCATAACTTGCAAGTTTATCGCCGCTCATCATCCACGACTTCCGCTGAACGCGTACCGCTACTTTGAAGTTTGTTTTTCGCGCTACTTCGTACGGCACTACGTTGCCTGGCGGACGGACATGTGACTAACATACCACTCTTGAACCCCGATCCTTCCGCCAGGCAACGTAGTGCCGTACAACAGCGGAACACACAAAACAAATCGTCTTACGATATGACAAAAATCACGGACAATCCATAGAAAAGCCGCACCTGACTAAAAGCCGCAGGGTTCAAAGCTTGTGCAAAAAGTAGCGGCTTATAGCCCGACATTTACGGTACTGAAATAATGTTATTCCAGGTGTAGAATTAATATTCCTGTGCTCCCTTCCCACATGTCTTTTTTTTTTTTTAAATCTACATCAAACTAAAGCAAGGTGTCTATACATAGTGTGAAGCTTACATATTTCTATTTAACAACAAGCCACTCAAACACATGAGGGTTACTAATACTGCAAGTCTGTGACTGTCTTTATAAATAGAAGTGGCAGCTATTAATTTATGCAGTTTACATGGATTTATCAGAACTCAGCAAAAGTCTTCACTAAGGATAAAATCTACTGTTTGGTTTATACTTTAAAGAGTTAGTAGTTGAGGGATGAAAATGTAGGTTAATGGAATGCAACAAGCACCACTGAATCCTGGTCTGTGGCATTAGCTGAGGAGCAGCTTGGCTTCTACCCCATACCTTTCCCTGATCTCTCACGTCTGACTTCCCTGTTGCCATGGACTCCTGGGCCTTTTTCAAACAATGTCCTGTTCTGTCCAGAAACCTAATCACTCAACCGCTGTCTTCTTTGCAAGAAAGAGAAAAATCTGTCTTTATTAGCGTCTCCCTTTACAAAAACACCCTTAAACACAGCTTGCTGTTTCCAGATCAGACAGATAAATTCATTTTCATTTTATGTGCAGAACGTGCCCAGCACAGTAACCACTTGAAATGTAAACACGCAAATGTCGATCAGACAACTGACTCCAACAAGTATGAGAAACCAAAGAATGGAAGAACTAAAAAAATTCCTTTAAGTTTATACAGAACAAGGTATTTAGTGCGCATGGGAACCAGACAAATCCAAGAGCTCGTGTTTCATTTGCTCTGGTTCCCCTCCCGATCAAACAAATTTCCACACAGACTTGCTCGTGCTGGGCCAATCACAGCTGTTTGTGTAATATGGGTGGGTTTAAGATAATGATCAGCCTCTCCTCACACTGTAGTTTTCTTACATTTTGCCATCATTTAGTAGTGCATCACATGCAAGGTTATTATACACAACTAAAGGCTCAACTATCACGCTTTCTTATTTTAATAGAAAACTGGACTTGAAATAAAAATGACCATAAACTGAAAGAATACTTATTTACTACCTTTAGAAAATACAAAACTGTAATGCTGATCATGTGTTTTGTTACTTCTACCCTTAATTGACCCCTTTCTTTGATTTCTGGTTCTTTGGTTCTTTAGTAAATTAATAAAATAAGACGTACTTTAAGTATGCCATCTATACGTTTCCATGTCTTTCAATACACTAGCTGTCTGCAACATATGATATCTTAACAACTCCCACAACTGTAATGGTTGTCTGTTCTCTCCATGTGGGCTCACATGCACAGATGGATACATGCCCACACCCAAACTGAAATCCTTTCCATCTTTCCCTCCCCACAACAGAATACCAGTGTGGGAAATGAGTCAGCAGCTGTGAGGAGAGGAAAAGTCAACCCAGAGAAATATTTTGCCAATGCAAAAAAAACAAAAAAAACAAGGGCTGACCACTGATTTGGAAAGCTCATAATGTAAGCAGACCTACAAAAAGACAACAAATCAAAACATGCTGTGGGAGCTAGATGGGGCAGGGGTGGTGGTCTGGCACAGATCAGAGAGTAAATGGGGAAAAAAAAAGCAAAGGGGCCCAGTGCTGTGATCCTGGGTAAATGCACCAGCAAACAGAAAAATATGCATCTACTACTTCCTGCATGCATTCTCCTAAAATGAGTTTGTAGAGTTCACCATGACTGACTGTAAGTCAAGTTTGAGTTTGCCTTTTTTAGACTTCAAAGTGTAAAGAACTGCAGCAGGAAGAGGTGGAGTCTGAGAAGCGCACAGTGCCATAACAGAGTCAAATTTCCAAAAGGAGCGCAAACATAAACAGGTTGAACAGGTTTGTTTATAAATAGCACAAAAGCCACTTTTGTACAGCAAGAGCTTCTGAAAACTACAGTTATCTTTGAGTGAAATATACACAGCATCTGTTAAATGTGCTCGCTGGTAAAGGGATAATGAAACCGTTTAAGGCCATCACAATCAAGACTCATCCCATGCCAAGCTGTTTAATGAACAGCATTGAGCTGACGGCATTAGTATTCTGCCCTGTTTCGTCAGAGTCACTCACCAGTCCAGGTGGCTGAAGCAAAATCGAATCCCCTCCATTTGTTGGATCAGGGTGGGACCAAGTCAGACAAATTCCCCAACACAAGACCCATTTTAGTTAGGAAATGGAAAGCATAACGCTAAGGGGTGGATTGGCTGCACAGGGTAGCATCCAAATGTCAACCCCCCCCCCCTTTTTTTTTTTAAACTTTCTATGTAAAATACAACTAGAAGGACAAGCCTTCTGCCTTGCTTCAATTAAGTTTAGCTTGGCAAAAATGGGGGGGGGGGGGGACGACACTCCTGGCTCTCCCGGTTTTTCACCTCATTTTAAAGTCATTAAACTGTGATCTTCATGACAGTTGAAATGTCTAAAGATCCCAAACAAAAGCTTTACTGCGGGCATATGGGACACCAACCAATAAAAGATGGTGCGTGCTTGGGCGGCAACCCATGTGTACAGTGTAATCACCAACAGTGCAAACAAAGAAAGATGTGCTATGAACTGTACAATCCTAAACCACACCCTGTGTGTTTGAGAAAGAACAATACAGTCACTTGACCAGCAACTGCTAGTAACACTTCCTGTGACTCTGTAAGTGCAGCAAAGCAGCAGGTGCAGATCCTTTTTTTGTGTGTTATGAACCACTTATGTATAATGTTCAAATTTCTTTGTGTGCAACACAACACACAAAACCGTGACAATTTGGACAGATGTAGAAAATATGTGGCCCGACAGTGATTTTGCAGACTTTGACCCCAAACAGCTAACACACCTACAGGAGAGATTGTTTATTTTAAAGAGTTCATTTGATCATGCTTGATGTTTTGCTCTATTACAGTGTTCAGGAAGAATGAGAAATCCAGGTTATACAAACATACTGTGCTACACGAAGATTTGTTTAATGGTTTATAGTAGAGCTGGGCGATATGAGATTTTTTCATATCACGATATGTTTTTTTCATTTCAGGCGATAACGATATCTATCACGATATAAGCCAAATAACTATATTTGTAAGATTTAAATGTGCCGTTGCTCACAAGTAAAATGTGAAATAATCAGCAGCTTGTTTTTATTTATTTATTATATTATTTATTTCCCATAATAAGTTCAACAGGGTAGATGTACTTAAGGAACATGAGACTTTTTCAGATAAATAAAGGCAAATATTGCAAACTACACAAAAGGCAGCCGCTAAAGCGTTTAAGTTTCAAAATAGAACAAACGAAACAGACTACTAAATTGTCAATTCCACTTAGAAACAAAATATTAATTCTAAAAATAAATCTTAGTTTGTGTTACAGAAGAACAGACAAAACTGACTAACTTTTGTCAATATCAAATAAACTGAGAACTAAAAGGAAATTCTCAATCTCTCCTTGTTGTATAGCTGAGCTTTTCAAACAGTTTTAACGGTTACTTTAGTCTGACAAAAGCCGAATGACGAATTAGCGCTTCCAGTCAGAGACTGAGGCTACGTCCACACGTACACGGGTATTTTTGAAAACGGAGATTTTCCGTTTCAGTTTTAAAAAATAATCCCGTCCACACATAAAGGCAGAAATGAAGGAAAACGCTGCTATGAACATGCCAAAGCAGCAGGTGGCGCTAGATTCCTAACCGTGCAGAAATGTTGGCCAATCAGAAGTCTAGAAGCCTCGGTGGGAAAAAGTAAACAAAGCTGGGGAATAGAAGCAGAACCGAGTCGTATGTGTGGAGGGACAGTAACTGTGTGTATATGTAAGCATTTAAACACTGCAGAGAGTAGAATTAACAGTATTGTAGAAATTCATTTCACCGAAACAATAACGTGGCGCACAGTGTGACGCATGCACCAGTTCATTGTATTTCCAGACTTGCTTTCGGCACAATTTACAGTGCACGCTACTCTGTTTTTTGTCAGACTTGAAATAGCCGAAATACCTTCACACTACGGAACTTCTATGGCTCTTCCGTTCGACAATCTCTCCGGCGTTGGAACCATTATCTGTTTTCTCTTCGGTCACGCTCGGTTGATTTTTCTAGTCGGCACACTCATTTCCTCCATTACCCGCTGGCTGCTTCCCAAACAAACACACATGCGGCTTGGCACTTGTGCTGTACGTTACAAGTCACGCGACGTGACGCTGCGGCTGTGATTGGTTCGGCTCTGCGCTACTTAATTTGGATTGGCTGATCTTTTTTTTTTTTTAAGAGGACAAGAGCGGCGAGGTCTATCGCGATAGCTTAATTTCTCTATCGAGTAAAAGTTATATCGCGATACATATCGTTATCGTTCTATCGCCCAGCTCTAGTTTATAGGCATGTCCTTGTTCAGAATTTGTTTGGTGACGATTAAAAACAGACAGTCGGCTCTCTGAGTGACCATTTTGCTTTTAAATCCGAGTATGTACGATATGATATATAAGAGCATGTAGACTTCATCAGACAGTGTCACAGTAACAAAAACTAGACTTCAACAGTGCAGTGCCTTGGTAAATGACTCCAGTGTTTTGGCAGTTTTTCCTTGTGTAAATGGGCCACGTTAATGTCAACATTTCATTGTTATTCTGTTGTCTAACAACAGGAGCAGAAAAATATGCCCGTAAGAAGAGACTGATTGTGAATTCAGCTGTATCGAAATATGATATAAATGAGTGCAGAGAAGAGAGAAGAAAACAAAACAGATGTAAACTGAACAGAAAGCCAGCTGTGTTTAGCTGCAATGAAAAAGACAAAGCAAAATTAAGTCCAAGTAACACACGACTCTTCTCTATTGGTTATAAATTGGTCAAGTTTCCACAGTTCATGGCCAGCATTTTATTTTCCTGGAGATCTGATCTGTGTACAGTGATTAAAGCTAATCATTATGTTGACCACATTAGATGCACCAGGCAATGTTTGGTTTCTTTTACTGAAACTATCAGACTCAAGGGGGAAAAGCAAAAAACTCCTATTACCTCAGAACACCAGGTTACTGTTGTTCGAGTCAGAATTAAGATGTTTGTACATTAGTCATACCAACACATTAACTAGTTATGCATTCTGCAAGGTAAAATTACTGTTTTTGTTATCAGCAGAGACTGATGGTTTTAACCAAGACAACAGCTTCAGTTCCTTTTTATAAAGAGTGGTCTGACAACAGCTTCTACCTAAAAAAACAACTTTAAATACAGCCTACAGTTAAACTCCTAATGATCTTTAAGTCTGCTAAAATACATTTTGCTCCTGTCCATGCACAGTAGTGCATGTTAGCAGCATGCTTTGATACTCCGTTATCAGTAAATTCTAGCTCAATTCCAGCCTATTAGTTACCCATTTTCTAAGTAGAAAGAGGGGGAAACTGGCATGCAAACGTTCTTGTTACAAAGGGGCTGAAAGACTGCTGGGAATAAGAGACTTTACATATTCACAACTCGTACTTTCATTTAGAAAATTCTCAGCAGAAATGTATTTTAATGATATGGGACCTGTAATGCAGTAGTGCAACATTTTATCCTGCTGATTCAGCTAGAAGGCCTCACAGGCTAACAGCACAGCAACATTTCCTTGTCCTACTAAAGTGTAACTATCCTACCTGCTTTATTTTCAACACCTTTATTCATCTTATATAGAACATCATGAGTATCATATTCGTGAAATGCATTTGGTAGTCAATCATTTGGTATTTTACATGTTGCTGGACTGCCTTAGAAGAGCTCTTCATCCAGCGTGATTCGTTTTGACACTGGACATGTCTGTCTTTCCTCCATAAAGAGGAAAGACATGTCCAGTGTCTTTCCTTCATAAAGAGGACCTTTGTTTCACACAGCACACCTCCTCCGTCAATAATACTCAGGTTACTTAGAGAGTTAATACTGTTCTGAGGCAGAGTACAAAGAACTTCCTCTCTCCTAGTCAGCTACAACTCAAGTGCACTCAGTCCCAGTGCCAACTCTGACTAATAGACAGTGGAGAATGATGCTGTGCTAGCAAAAGGCTTTAGTTTTCCAGGTAGGAATGTTCGCTGTGGGACAATCATGAGAGCACAACCAGCCCACGCTGTTGTGGTCCAAATCCGGGCAGATATCATCGTTTTAACAAACTCCTGCCCTATGATGCAGTGTGTGCATCAATCAGCCCTACTTTTCAAAAAGAATCACAGTCTAAGTAGAGCCACATAGAATATCCACCTGATCACATATTTGTCTGTTGCATAAGGTATCTGGTTTTCAGTTTCTATATTTGGGCGTTCATTATCTTTTGTTTTCAAATGGGAAACTATTTAACCACACAGCCCTGAAGCCTCAACATACTTTTCACTCCAGACAATGATCATCATGTCATGTCACGTCATTATCGACATCTTGGCGACATCAGTGAAAGATTCCACCACTTTTCTCAGTCTTTTAGCAACTCTTTCCCAAACTAAATAAATAAATCACCAACCTAAAAATCTATGGACAGTAATGCTGCCAATCTCAAGTCTTCTCTACCACGAGAATGCTGCTCAGTCTGAGCTAGCTAAACTGTACACACAAAGGTGTCACCCAAAAAAAGTCTTTACATAGCCTGAGGAAAAACGTAAGAAACTTGGTTTCTTCTGTCTTTTTCTCAGAGTGATACTTGTAAATGTAGCTAAAAATCACAGGCATCATCTTCAACTTATATCTTTAGTTACTTGTCAAGTAACGTCTCAAATATCTGAAGCAAAAACAAGCTCATATTGTGGACAGCACTCATACTAACTAACATTAGTCCATACATGTAAATCAACAGGGAAATTCATTTTAACATCATTGATCAAAATCCATCCAACCTAACCACTTATTTACCTGAGGAGGGGCTGGAGCCTATGCCACTGACAAAGGGTGAGAAGTTGCGAGTCAACCAAGTAAGATTAATAACTAGGTGTACTTACTACACTGCCGACTTGCCCACATCATGGATGACAATATCCATAATGTGCATCCACATACTGTCCACACAGCAATCAGTGCTCTGGTTAGATGTGCCACATATTGATCAAAATTGTGGTTCTTTTTCAGAATTGACTATGTATGCACCACCTGATGCACCATCAGTGAAGCAAACATTTTGACCTAGCAAACTATGACACACTTGTTTTTTTGTTATGAACAAAGTAACTCATTCGTTAGTTGAGAAAACTGATTTATATATAATTCATTATATATAAATCAGTTTTCTGAAAACGAGATGTCCAAGGCTAAGAGGGATAGTGGATATACTGGCCAACGGATGTTGAATATGAAGCTGCCAGGCAGGAAGAAAAAAGGAAGACCACAAAGATTCATGGATGCAGTGAAAAAGGACATGCAGAGCATTGGTGTAATAGAGGAAGATGCTAGGGTGGGATTGACACAAATGAGCCACTGTGGTGACCCCTAAAGGGAGCAGCCGAAAGAAGAAGAAAACAGTATATTAAAAGGACTATAATTTTCATATTGTTCACATACTTAAGTGTCATGCCAGCAGTTTAGTATGTGAAAATTTGGAACAAGCCCTGCAGATGCCCACTGATACAAACTTACATATGAACTAATTTAACCTGATATCAAGGAGTTCTCTTTTACAGACAGTGAATTGCTACAGAGAAGACAGCTTAGTGTTTTGCTGTGACATGTGTCTATAAAGCTGTGTTTATTCCTGTCATAGCTAGATTTTGGGGGGCTAAGGCACACAGTTTGTGTCCCCTTCAGGCCAGGTCAGCTTCTGGTCCCCTCTCTCAGGACCCCCTACCAGGATGACTGGGATAGGGAGGAGGACCCCACACCCTCAGATAACAGCACATTTCAAGGCCTGGATAAACACTGGGCTGTTCAAATGCTGTGTGAAATCTGCTGGTGTGATTCGTTTCCCCTGTTTTAGCAAAAAGTTGATGAGATATGATGACAGTTAAGTATCAGTAGCAGGAAAAAAATAAATAAATCACTTCTGCTTCACACCCCCTAATAACTAGGTGGTGATGTTTGCGCTCGTGATCTGTGTCAATACCAAAAGAGATTACATCAGCTGAAAAACAAGAGTGCAAACGTCTACAATATATAAAACAAATGATAGTACAGGGTTGTCTTTGCTACATCTAAATTCAATGTGATGCATTATCCCTTAGTCTAGAAGTCTGTATATTCCCACTTATGTGCCTACTCTAGGAAGATGAAATTCACCACTGCTTATTTGGGGAATTATGTTTTTAAAACAGGGACTGAAAGAGAAACATCCCAGAGGAATTTGTGCAGAGGAATTTGCTACCCCCCCAACAAAACCCAAAACAAACAAATACAAAACAAAAAAAAAAAGAAACAAACTAGCATTTAAATTTTTTAATTGGCCTTGTTAATTGACAATGCCTTTGCTCAAGTATAACTGATATTTGTGTTTATGAAGTGGTGGGTAATAACAGGAAAATTGAATAGTTTAATAAGGTGACACAGACTCTTTAATGTCCATGAATTAATGTTTAGAAGGTTCCTTTAGGTCAGGGGTGTCAAACTCAAATACACAGTGGGCCAAAATTCAAAACTGGAACAAAGTCGCGGGCTAACATTAATATTTATTGAGAGAAAAAAAAAAATCTTCCTCTAGATATAAGAATGAATCTTTTCTTATGGACTCAAACAAGTTTTGCTGAAAAACTGAATATGGAACAAGCAAAGCTTAATACTAAACAATATATATATATTAGCTGTATAATACCAGTAGGCCTGCTCCAATAGTAATTTGGTATGGCTTCGCGGGCCAAATGACATTAGGCTGCGGGCCAAATTTGGCCCGCGGGCCAGAGTTTGACACCTATGCTTTAGGTGGTGACTAAGCCTGGAAAACCCCCATCTCTGGGTAAAATGAGATGAGTCATAAGAAAGAAGTCAAAAATATGTTAATTACAATTGTCCTCTCAATGTTCACCAACACCAACAAAACTAGAGACTCAGGTGGACTATAATGTAAATAAAAAAATAACAAGTGTTACTGTTAGCCAGGGTCAACCAAAAAGAACTGTTGGACAAACTGGATAAATACGCACATCCATGTTGGACAGACATGAAAAATTCCTTATGACAGAAACAAATAATTCATGATCAAAAGGATAACCTGTCTAAATGAGTTAAAAAAAAAAAAATTTGTACAGTGCAGTTTCTATGAGTCTACCTCCTTGCAGTCTTGTTCAGCAACACCTACTCTTGGACGCTTTTAAGCAAAGTCAACATTATTATAAAAAATATGACCAAACAAAACCACTACCCCCCTTATCCCCAAACAGCTCCCCTATTAGTCATGGGGATTAGGGAGACAAGGTTGTCAAACTACCTGTTTTCCTTGACCCTATGATTAAATGAAGCATCGTTTAGATTTTCTCAGCTGTGGCAAAACTCATCTGATGATACAGTGCAGCAGCTGTGACGTCAACAAGTCCAACAAAAGCATTCATTCTGAGCATACACTCATTTGTCTTGTGTCTTCTGGGAAACACCCCCAGTCAGACACCACTGCTGAGTCAGTGCGACGGTGGTTTATAATGAAGGTGCTGTGCAATTTGTTTTAGGTTTTTTTGTTTTTGTCTCAGATGAGCAAGAATGCTTCAGATGCAAACAACACAAAATACTTACCAGAATGGGATCCGTAGAGAACTTGATTTTCCTTTTTAAGGGAGGCTCTTCCTCATCTGACAAACCAAGGACCTCATAACAGTCATCGTATTCCCCATACATCTGATCCTCCTCATCTTCCTCCTCCTCTTCCCTGAGGACCTGGTCCACTTCCCTGTCATCCACAAACGCTGCATTTTCTATACCATACACTACTGGAGAAGCTCTATCCTGTATGCCCTGGCCCACCTGCTCCTCCAGCTCACCCTCTTCTTCTGCTGCTGCTTCATCATCTACGTCACGTGTGTCTTCACTATCCCGACTCACAACTACATTGTCTTCCATTCTCTCTTTCAGCCCAAATTCCCCATTATCCTCTAAGAGTGTACCTTCGCCTACATCCTCTGCAGTCCATTGTGCCTCTTTTGTGTCATCTCTTAATAAGACCTGGTGGGCAGGGGTACAGTTCAGTTTTTCTGGAGCATGGGTTCTTTTCAGGTCTAACTGCTGATCTTTGGGTTGCTGAACCTTCTGAGCCTGAAACACATCGTCATTATTCTCATCTTCATTCTCCTCACTTTCCGAGGACTCATGCTGAACCACTACCAGTTCAGCACGTACCATGCCCACCCCTTTGGATTCTGGAGAGGAGTTTTGACTGGGAATCTTGTCCCCAACAGGACTGCGTGCTACACGGTCATTACTCTTGGCTTTTTCAGGGTATTTGCCCCCGTTGTCATTCTGTAAGCCACCAGCTGATGGAAGAGGCTGTTTCACATCCCTTGGGGGTGGACTTTGTGGTTTGCCCCTCTCTGAGTCAACAGATGTCCTACTAAATCCATCACCAGATGATGTCAAGCACTTGTGACCATGGCTAACTGGGCTTGTTTGCTCTGGTGAGAGAGGTTTGTGGGTGGCATCGGTTGTAAAAGAAACTGATTTGGATGCTGAACTGGTAGCTGGAAATGTTGGTTTTGGCCCAATATTTGTCCCTAAAGGTGCTGGTTTGTTGTCTCTCTTTTTGTTAGTGGCATCAGAGAAAGAGTCTACGGCGTCTTTAACAGGAGATGTAGGTTTATGTAAGGTGTCCCCTGTTGGAGAGGTAGGCACTATGTGTGCAGTGGTACTGTGTTGTTTAGCAGATGTTGTGCTACTGTCTTCTGAGTCATTCTCAACTATATAATTCTCCAACCTCTTTGACAAGGGCCCCGCATTTAGTGACACCCGAGGCAGTTTCTCAATATCAGCCTTCTCATCTGGCCGATTTTTAACTGCAGGTGAAGGAGTTTGCTCTGATTTGTTAGTGGTCTCTGATCCTGATACTCTCCTTGTGCTTTTCCCTTCATCAGAGGCACTTCCAAGTGACAAACGATTTACTACTCTGTTTGGAGATTGTTTTTCCACGGCAGGCTGCTCTTTAATGCCCCTTTCAAAGAGTTTTCTGGTCACAGAAAACTTCTCTGCCAAGGCCACTTTGTCAATCTCAGCATCTTCTCCCTTGGGCGTTTTATCCAAAATGTGCGATTCTGGGCTTGCTGCACTGTTCAAGTTAAGTCTGTGAGTGCTGACCGGAAACTGCACCTTTGGTGGAGACACCTGGGTTACATCAGACTTTAAATTCACTTTCCCATCTTGGCTCTCCTGTTGCTGACCATCCATCTGTAGGAATATATTCTTTATCTTGTTCACTCTGGTCCCAAAAGGCCTCCCCCTTGAGTCCTCCCGGTTGTCACTGGATCCATTTGCAAAGGTATTAGACGCATTTTCGGACTTTGTCCCATCAAAGGAGCACTTAATGGCGTGGAAGTCAGACTTGTATGCATTTCTGTGAGGGGACGCGCTCCTCAGGCTCCTCTCGCCTGCTTTGCTCTCCGCTTTGATCATTCTGTTTGTTTACGCTGCACACAACTCTTAAAATCCAGCTCTGGAGAGAGTTACAGTGTTTGACGGTGAGCAATTGTCCCTCGACAACTTTACACAACTGATGTCATGGGTCCGGCGGAGAATTTCTGGAGCACGGTTGTATCAACTAAGCACAAGCAGTAAAGTCTCCTACAGAGAGAAAAGCAGAGCAAAGTCTATCAGTGCATGGACGAAACAATGCGGTCTCACCACAGCCAACGACAACGTTAGCTATTTTAGAAACTGCACGCAAACAGGTCGTTCAACTTTCAAATCAAAATAGCCTGAAATGTAGCTTCAGGTAAGCCTGCAACTTATGTTGCACTTCATTTGGCTAGCAACTTGGAAAGGTTAGCGTGAACAGCCGATTGTGTGTATTAGCGCTAAGGTACAGCAACATTATGAGGCTCTAAAGCCACTTTAATGAACTACGAACTTCTTTTTGAACAAATTAAACCGGTTAAACATTACTCAAAACGTCGGCACCGCCAAACATTGATTTAAAAAAAAGCGCGACCAACTTCAGCTTAGTCGGCCAACAGTTCAATAGGAGCGAACGTTGGTATCTCGCTCTCGACAACTCATTGTGGCAATTCCAGCACGAGTTGTTGACAATATTTCAACATAAAACACCACACCAAGGTGAACAACTTTCTCAGCCTCTCACCTCTTTGTTGTTCCATCGTGCTAGCCCTCTAAAACTCGTCAAGCGTTTCAGTTTTACACTACCAAAGTTGTCCCTTCTCCTTGCTCACCGCCATCATTCCCCCGCTCCAGCAGCTTTTTCCCCCTGCCTCCTCTTTGCACTTCCAGACCTGCCGCGGAGCTGCGCGCGCACACGAGTCTTCTGTCTGTCTGCACGGGCGCGCCGCTGGGACAGACGGAGTGATCGGGAGCGCGCGCACATTCCAGGACTGTAACCCACTGCTCTCCTCGCTCCACCCTCCACTCTATTTCTCCACAGACACGAGGACGAGTGGAGGGAAAGGCGTGGGAAGCTCACCCTAAAAGTCAGAGAGCTCACCTAAACCTTCGGGCGGATAAAATGGAAACCTTTAACAGTACTCGTTGCAGAACATGTAGAGCATGTCAACAATACTATTATTTTTCTTTAGATAGACCCCAATGAAAAAGGCATTTCCTTACAACCTTTCCAGTAGAATGGGATCTCTGACTTTTTGCTGTTATAATATGTCACACATTAAGTTCAGTTTGGCCAACATACCACAGCAGGAGCACTCCTCAAGCTGTAACAAAGTTATGATACCGTTAGGTGTATCTGGGCTTCGGATTAAAGATTAATATAAAAGCAATAAAATAAGTTGGTAGTGTGGACCAAACAGATCTGAGATTAAACAGGCGAAGGCTGTGTAATAAAAAATGTCAATGATCATAGTGTCACGTACGGTATTGCACAAAGGTTTTGAGCCACCATTCATTTTTCTATATTTCACTTCCAAGGAGTCAGGCTTTCTTGTAATTTTTAAGAAGAATATTTCTCCAGGCTTTATATAGACATAGTTGCTTTTTCACTCATTTCCAGCCCAGCCTTTGTATCTGACCATTTTCAGAGGAATGTTTGTGCTTACACTAAACACTGACCTATGAATCATTCAAGCATAAAAAGCGCACTTAACGCAAGAGATGCAGTGTTGTGTCTACGCAAAACTGTCACACACAAAAACACATAATATTGTGCCCCGATATTTTCCTATTTCTGTTCCTATTTCTTTAACTGAATGTCAAATGTCAAACATAAGAAACTGACAGGCATACAATAATATTTCTGAGTCAACAAGCTGATTCCCAAAAAACTTGTGTACTGTGTCCTTAAGAAATCTAAGGAAACTGGACAGAAGAAATGGCAGGCATAAGAAAACAGCTGAACTATATCTGAAAGTCATGTCCTTAAGAATTGAGAAAAAAAAAAATCCAACAAAGACCTGACACAGAATGTCAGGTCAGTCATGAATTGGCCCTGGAGCTCAACATTGCAGAAGTAGTGTGGGATCATCTTGAAAGAGAATAGCACAAAAGGCAACGATCATCCAGCTTTGACAGCTTTGAATGTCTTTCAAAAAGCCTGGCCTGTTCCTGAGGACTGCTTATGAAAAGACAAGAAGTCTTATCTAAAAGAGCTCGGGCTGTGTTGATGAATAAGGGTGGTCGTACCAAATATTGAGTTTCAAATGCATTAGAATTGTACAACCTCTGCATTTGCTTTTAATTACAACGCTGACTTGTATGTTTGCATTATTGTTTAAATAAATCAATGAATTTGCTTCCAACTTTAATAACAAAATATAAAGAAATGAGGGGTGGATCAAGACCTTTTGCACAGTGCTGTAATTGAAAATCGTCTCTGCTTTTATAGCTTGGACATCTTTGACCTTCCTCAAAGGCCCAAGACCCAGGGGAGTCAGTAGTTTCTGGTATCAGATTAATAGGTCTTTTGACACCACACAGGTGGAGCAATAAAATGAAATTGTAGTTTACTGATTTCATGCTGAGCTTTTCACATAAGGACGGTCAGTGTTACACTGGGATATTTGAGTAGAACAGAGTGGTTGTTAATATTAGCTGCACTGACATTTTTTTCCTTCAATCACAATTCAAAATGTGTGAAAAGGGCCCATTGTTCAGAGCAGATAATACGGTCATGTAACGCAAAGAAGTCTTATTCTGTGAGCGAGAAATGCATTTCTATGCTTGCCTTTCTTATCATTCTCTTATCACATCTTTTGACCACTCAGATTTATCTCAGGAATGATGCTGGGGTTGTTAAAAGCCTTCAATTCTAAAGCCACTGGAGCAGAGCTCATTTCATGATAAGGTCCAAAGTATACATCCTGTATGTCCTCCAGGCAGATGGTTAGAAATTTACAGAAATGTATAGCTTCTGGGGGGAAGTGCAACCAGGAATATGGCAAAGCAGAGAAAGTTTGTAACACATAATCATACAAACACACGCTAAAGAGCCATTTTGGGTTAAAATATGAAACAGGAAGTGCAGCGCTAAACGCTAAGAGACAAATTAAACAATTCCAACAAGACCAAACTGAAATGCATACGGTTAGGTCCAGAAGATTTTTTTGCAATCTTACCTTTTCCGTCTTTATGACCAGTTGACACTTGTTGATTCGAAGCACTGAACTTGAGTTCTGTAGATGTTCACTTTAACTCTCAAAACAAGGTTACAAAAAGATGCTGATGCTAATGAAGAAGAGCATCATTCGACTGGAAAAACAATATAAATCTATCAGACCGAGGGCAAAACATTTAGGACTGACTAAATAAAAAATCTTGTACATATTAAAAAAGAAATAGAGAGAATGCTTTGACCTGTTCAGCAGCACAACTTTTGCAACCTGTTCTTTAATCTGTGCCTTTTCTATTACGTGCCTTTCTCTTGTTTTGTATATATTTCTCCTGTTTGTTATTTTTTCTTGCTGTCTTACTATTTATATTTTATTCCTACAGATTTGGTGTGAAGCATGGACAATAAAGGGCCATTCTATTCTATTCTATTCTATTCTATTCTATTCTATTCTATTCTAGCCCTGGTGGACCACAAAAGATAATTAAAGTGCATGATGGTAGAATTATTTCTATGGTTAAGAAAAACTTCAAAAACACCTTCATAATATCAAACAAAGTCATAAACACTCTCCAGGGGGTGGGCGTATCATTGTCATCAACAGACGCCTGAATACAGAGAGTTTTCAGAAGGTTTTCAAATAGGTGCAAACCACTGATTATGTTCAAGAACAGAAAGGCCAGATTAGACTTGGCAGAAAACTCTGAAAAGAGCACGCACAAAATAATTCTTTAAACAGAGGAAACCAAGATTAATTTGAACCAGAATGGTGGGGGCGAGAGAACATGGTGGAAGCAATGTTGTGACATGGGCATATTTGGCTGCCAGTGGAACTAGTCACTAGTTTTTATTGATGATGTGACTGCTGCTAGAAGTAGCAGGATGAATTCTGAAGTGTACATGGTTTTAAGCACCGGTCAGATTCAGGCAAATGCTGGAAAACTGACCAGGCAGCTCTTCACAATGTAAATGGATAATGGCTGAATGCATAATGGGAAAACAACCCAAGAGAAATGTGATATTCAACTCAACAGAGCTTTTCAGTCCCTGAAGACAACTCTGAAGAGAGGACTCACAAACAAGCAGCAACTGAAGGTTGTTTGTATAGCTGTGGGCGTGACAGAGCATCTCAAGGGAGGAAGTGCAGCATTTAATGATCTCAATGGTTTGTAGACTTCAGACATTCATTGGCTGCAAAGGATTTTCACTCAAGTATTAAAAACAGTCCTCATATTTCAAATCACTGTATTTTGTTCAATTACTTTTGAGTTAACTTTTGTTACACTCTTTGAATTAAAGGTGAAAGTCTACAAGTTCATATTTTAATTGTTTGATTTAAAATCCACTGCGGTGGTACGCAGAGGCAAAACAAACAAACAAACAAAAAAAAAAACTGCAGAAACTGCATAAATATATTGACTACAAGTGCAAGGCAGTTTGGCTCAGCTGTAGTGTGTAGTGTAATACTTTGCTTGTGTTAATTAAAAATATAACACGGACTAACGGTGTCATGAATTCAGCAATGTCATGTGTCTCAGCAGTGATCGTGACTTGGTATTTCTCCATACAACACAAAGTCTGTCAGAAGTATCTACTGAGAATATATATGACCTCAATAAAAAATGGGTCACCAGCAGAGATCTTATATCCTTTATGTGCTCGCTCTAGCTTTAATTAGTATTTTGGGTCAGTTTTTAGTACCTAATTTCATATTCATTATGCTTAAATTATCTGTCAAAGTGAGTGTACAGGACAGTCAGTTTCTCATCGTAGCAGGATAAAACTCCCAAAACACAAAGCCTGCAGATTTTACTTGATATTC
Source organism: Astatotilapia calliptera (assembly GCF_964374335.1). Classification (NCBI taxonomy): domain Eukaryota; kingdom Metazoa; phylum Chordata; class Actinopteri; order Cichliformes; family Cichlidae; genus Astatotilapia; species Astatotilapia calliptera. The sequence continues at coordinate 20,538,869 of NC_137437.1, read as the reverse complement.
CCTTTACAAATCAGGTCCCCTCCCAGGAGAGCCATAGTTGTGCGAGTTAACTCTCCACTACACAGTCCATGTACAATGGTTTGATTCAGAAAAAAAGAGACATTCTCTCTTTTGAGCTCAGCTACAAAGATGCTGAATGAGAGCGCAGTCAGATTTCCTCAGTGGCTAAGAACCTACATTGCAAAAATATCATCCAGTCAAGCTGACCTAGGAAACAGAAGCCAGATCAAGTGCGAGAAGACATCAACGGAATATTTGAATATTTTGTTACAAACTGGCGAATCAGAGTCCACCTTTGAATTAATAATGGTATATAGATTTTAGCTTAGCAGATATTTGTTTGGATGTTTTAAACATGTGTAGTGTTACATTTGAAGAAATATTTATATGTGTTGAAGACAGTCTGTAGTAAGTGTATATGCAACTACAAGGAGCATTATATAACAAAATGCAAATAGATTAGTAATTATTGATAAAGAGAAACCAGACAGTAGCAAGAGCTTTGAGCAGATGGTGTTATTTATTCAGCTGCCTAAGGAATAATCCCATCTACATTTTTAATTGTATAGGTTATGAAATATTAAATGAACAACTCTGATTTTTTTCCTATCACAGATCACTACTTTAGGATCCCGATTACTAAATTCTCCTCAGAGTATATTTATAAATAAAATAAGAAAGCATTTTGGGCTGTTTTAGCCCATCATTGTAAATTTGCGCCTTAAAACATTGATGGAGACGTCTCTGGAAAAGATCCAGTCCTCAGGCATTTCCTCTGGAGTTATCTGCCCTAGCATTCCATCTGAGACGTGGTTATCTGATATATAAAGTTTTATGTAGCTCCTTAAAGCCGCTCCCATGTAGTTTATGCAAGCTTCTTGCTTGTTTACGCCGTACTGCACGGCTTTCAAAGGTGTTCTGTGCTCATTTGTTTTATGTAAATCCAGTGACATTTAACTGCCATGGGAATGCTGAAACTCGTGCTGGAACAGTGTAAATTATGGAGCACATTGCTTTAAACACAACTTCTTTTGAATGTGGCATTGTAATTCAGTAATTTAGGTCTACAAACACATATATCATGGCTCAGAATTATTATCTGACAAGAAGAAATTTAACACGTTTAATCCTGAAGATACTTTTTTGTGAAGCACGGATTTCAAAAGAGTTATATACCAGCAGTAGCAAATATTTCTCCAAATGCTCATCAGCATTTTGAAATTATGCTGTGTGTGCACATAAGGGTTGCATGTGTCCATGTGTTTACCATTTTCAGCTTGCAGGAGCATCTCCTAGCAACTGTGGGCCTGAAAAGCCACATACACAGTCAGTGGGCTCAGGATACGATGGCACATTGCAGCCAGTGGTCCCTATAGCAACATTTCAAACACCATCGAATGCACGGGGAAAACCAAATGGAAAAAGGAGCAGGTGAGCTGCTGAGAGTGGAACCTTTGAGACAGTGTCTCAGACTCTTGCAGGCACAAGAAATACTCCACACCTGGTGTCTTGTCTTTTTTTCTGCAGAACTACTCTTTTCTGTTTTCTTTTACAACAAATATTTGTTTGCAGCAGAAAGAAATGAAAACCCTTTCAGTCGTTACCTTCGTAAATCTTTTTGTTATGTCTTGAACTGATAGCTTGCAGAGTTGCAGTGCATGGCAAATTACTGCAGCGCATGTTGACGTCTTCGCACATTGTTATGTGTTGGTCCATTGCTGCTGTGAGTTAGTGGTATGCAGCATTACAGGAATGTGTGTTTTGTGTTATGCATGCCCTGGCCTGAACTCAGCCTCACACCTCAGCTATTTATTTTAACAAGAAAGGGCAAGACATGTAAGTTCAGCTCACTGGGAAGAAAAACATGTGGGCTGACAACGCAATCTTAATTTAAGGTCCACTGAAAGATCAGAAACAGACAGAGAAACACCTAAAAGTTTCCTTCAGGTGCAGGGCACAGCTCCCTTTGGTTAGACGCCTACATTTTTAAAATCAAAACAAGACTGAGTGCACTTCCCTTTTCTCTGCTCCAGGAATCGAATAGGTTTGTGCCCGGATTCATCTGTTCTTAGGTGTTTTCTTAGAACAAATGCTGCCATCTTGCTGTCGGTAAAGGAACTGGATTTTAAATATTGGCTTGGTGAAATTCTCCTGAAGGAGAACCACTTTGGAACCGGTGTTGGGTGCAGATCTGATGTTTCGAAACATTTCCTTTATCTTTAAGATCTTCCATTTTTATCACTGTCTTATTATTTATGTAATGCTATCCCCACAAAGAAGGTTATGCAGTGTTTGCAAGCGTGTCATTACTCTGTCTGTAAAAAAAAAAAGAGTTTTGAATGAATTCTGATAAAAAAAAAAAAATCTTGTAGAGTTGGGTCATATTAACACTTTGTTGAAAATTGAAATTTGTCTTTCACCCACCAAGGTCACCAAGGTCAACTTAATGATTTGTTGGTCAAAAATTAACATTTGACCTCTGACCTCCGACCTCTCCTTCAACATCAACAGATGATCTGAAGGTCAAAGTGATAATAATGCTACATAGAGTTATTTGAAATGACAATAGTTGTCAGACTGACAAGAACATGCTGGCATGGGATACATTTGGAGAAAAGCTGATTCATTTTATTATGGCTTTGTTGTGTATATTACAATAAGACGTTATAACCATTTAAGTATGTAATAATATGAATAAATGTACAATATTTCTTAATAATAATAATTATTATTAATTGAAAAAAATTAACTTGTGATAACAAAAAAATCACTTGATATTTATTAAACATAATTTTAATAAATGAACTTTACTAAACGGGAAGATGAATGCTCGGTATTTACTGTATCTACTCAAGTAAAAAAAATAAATAAATAAAAAAGTAATTGTACTCAAAATTATATCAGTTATATTAAATCTTCCAGTAGTCACAGATTTCAAAAGGCCAAGTAAATCTTTGCACTTATTTTTACTGCACTACAAACATCTTAACGTAAAACAAAATGAATATATAGAAAGTACAAGATTATTCCTGCTCTGGTCGAGGGTTTTACTCTTGGACTGCTTCTTGTTTGGTTTTTCTCTCAAACTATCCAAACCTCACCCTGAAAGGCATTAGCTAAATATTTAGTTAAATGATGGAAACAGGACTATACTTAGAAGCCCTACTTTTATTATGATTTAGTCAACTTGTGGATGAAACTTTCTTTACTTGAGATTAGAGACAAAAATCTTTTTTTAGGAAGAGTTTTCTTTTATGCCTTTTAGTGCTGATGACTTGTGTTCAGTAAAAATTAAGTAAATAAATAAATAAATAAATAAATAAATAAATAAATAAACCAATAACATAAGCCTGTAACTTAGGTACCAAGGTATCTGAGCATCAGATGATGGAAAAGAAAATAATTACAGAGGCTTGGTATTTCTTTCTATGAGGTACTTTGTTGCCAGGGTAACTGAAGTAAAGCAATGGGCTTTTTATTATGTGGCTTGTCATAACAAAGCCCAATTTTCTCATGGCTATTATGAAAATGTTCCCACTTTGATATGTTGGAAATGTCATCCACTATACAGGGATGAGAGGCGTGCTGCAGTCAGTTAAAACAGCCATGTGTACTCAGATAGTTTGCTTCAGTGTTTTGGACTTGACTGTATGCAGTCTGTAATTGATCAGATCCACAATCTATAAGAAAAAAAAGATTTTGTTGCCATTTTGCATCTTTACACCATCACAGTGATTTTAAATCAGACAATCAAAATGTGATTTAAGTGCAGAATTTCAGCTTAAATTAAAGGGATTTAACTTAAACTGTTTAGGTGGTAGCTATTTCTATGCACAGACCTCCATTGACAGACCCTCAAAATTAAACAAATATGAAATAAATAAGGGATTGTTTTAAATACATATCCTAACATTTCCAGTCAATGACTGCGTGAAGTCCAGAATCTATGGATTTCACCAAATGTTGTTTCCTCCCTTGAGATGCTCCATTAGGTCTTTTGTAAAGCAACCTTTGGATGCTGCTTGTTTGTGGGTGTCTCTCCATTCAGTTTTGTGTTAAATGTCTGAACAGCATGCTGCACTGGGTTAGATCGGGTGACTGGCTTGGCCGTCGAAGACTATCCTATTTCTTTGCCCTGAGAAATCTTGGGTTGCCTTTGCGACTTTGGCTCTTTGTCCATTTGCACTGTGAAGAGCTGTCTGGTTAGTTTTTCAGCATTTGCCTGAATCTGAGTGGAGCTTATATCCCTGTACACTTCAGAGTTCATCCTGCTACTTCTATCAGCTGTAACATCACACGTTATTCTGTGGTCTTCCGGGTCTTTTGTTGTTGTTTAGTCAAGCTGTTATTCCATTCTGTTTATAAAAAAAATTAAAGTGGTTTGCTGTTGGTTTATTTTTGCATCACTTTGGACCTCATATTGAAAATGCCAGTGGAAAACTGAACAACAGGTCTCACCTAGCCATGGAGCTGCTTTTCAGTCAATTTTCCAACTAATTTTGATCTTCTGAAAATGGGGAAACTCAGAAAATAAGGTCTGTAAAAACCAATAAATCAAAGCTGAAAGTCTGCACTTCAATCACATCTCGATTGTTTGATTTTAAACCATCTGTGGCGGTTCACAGAAGCAAAACTACAAAAGCTTTATCACTGTCTAAATACTTATGAACATTAATGTGATTACGACCAATCACAGGTCACCTGTATGCCCTCCACCTCACCTTTGCAACAGTATCCTTCAGTAGAGAAGTGCCACTTTGTGCTGACTCACCTCATTCAAGCAACAAAAGCTGCTTCTATTTACAGCTCTCGGTGTAAGTTCAACAGCTCTAAAAATGAAATGACTGGAAAATTCCAAGCAACAGTTTGATCTTAACACGAACACTGGGACATACTGATCTATGAGACTGCGTTCATTTTACCTGCATGTGCCTAATAGCAGAAACTGACCTCCATTGCTGAAAAAAATAATGAGTGACCGAGCTCTGTTTCCCCCCAGCCACATCTCTGCTGAAAACTGTTGCCGTCCTCAGTTTGAGATTTTCTTTCTTAACAACATAGCTTTTCACTACAGCTGCATAAAACCCGTCAGCGTGGGCTGTTTTTCGTCCACGCTGCTCCCGCCCAGGTAAGGAGGGACAGCGAGGACTGTCAGCAGTGAGTGAGTGAAGGCAGATGAAGCTGCTGTCGTTGGTCCAGCCCTCTCCTCCGCATTAGCAGCAGCAGCAGCAACAGCAGGATCGCAAGATGGTAGCAGCGCACACTTCTTCACATTCCTCGGAATCTGCCGAGTGGATGATTTGTCTGGATAAGAGGTAATCACTTTATACCATTTCACCCGACCCATCTCAGGCTAGTGTAAGAGCGATGAATTAACGAGGAAATATCGCGATTTGGATTTTTATCCTGTAAGGAACTTGGGCGTTGTGTTTCAGTGGCTGCATTTAAACATTCAAATAAACGGAATTAGGACGTCGTGAGTCCGATCACAGCTTGAGTTAGTGCATCCTTGGACGCGCCAAGGTTACCTTTCCTACAGCCTCTGACCTCACTGTTGACTAAAGGAGTCACGCACAGTGATCCACTTAGCTGTAGAGTTGGGGAAAGCAAAGGCATCAGCTTCAGACTGGGATTTATTAATTATGTCAAATTACTTGCCAATTACTTGGCTCTTTGATGCATTCTACTTACTTCAATTGCTCACTATCTGGGATTATTGTAATAATCAGCAGCAAACTGCTTTCTGTGACTACTGGAAGATCAAAGATCAAATACTGATATCATTATAATAAGACATTAAAAGATATTTAATATGTGTCATGGTTATAATGTATAGTACTTTTTTATTTGAGAGAAATTTGTTCTGCAACTTTTGCCGTGAGCAGTAATGAAATTGCTGAATGCAGGCGGACATAGAGGATTATTGCAAGGGTGGCCAAGCTATGACCATTAACTATATTGGAGTCCTTCAGCTAGCAAAAATCTTTTTTCTGCTTGGCATAATGCTGCAGGAAAATCAGTCAACTTTTCAATCTTGTGCTCTTTTGACTTGATTGTGCCAACATGGCAGCCATGTACAAGTATTACTGAGGACTCATATAAAGTACTGCTTCTTTCTGCTGCTCCCTTATTCACAAACAGTCACCACAGCAGGTAACTCTGCGTGTTTAACCTCATAGATTTTTTTTTAACGATTGCCCCTCCTTGACTCTTTCTATCTTCTGCTGGATCAAACAGGGATCTTTCACTTATTAGGTGAATGTGTTAACCTCTACACTATGAAGTCAGAAAAACTGCAGGCAGGCTGGCTTCACCATTTGTTGTGTTGATGGTTTTGTCACAGAGATGTGGCCCTTTAGTCTGTTTTGGCCACGGCCACATCTATCTATCTATCTATCTATCTATCTATCTATCTATCTATCTATCTATCTATCTATCTATCTATCTATCTATCTATCTATCTATCTATCTATCTATCTATCTATCTATCTATCTATCTATCTATCTATCTATTTTAATTCTTACTGCATGTTTTTTTTTTTTACATTATTTTTTACATTTACATGCTTAGACAGTTTGGCCAATATGCAAGTATATACTGGATGCAGCTCAGGTGTTAGTGGGTTGCTTACTATTGATCTACAGGATGATGACAATAAGGGGTGCAGCATATATCAAAAGGTCCAACGTACAACAGCTACACACAGCAAAGTGACACAGGGTGCCAGACGTGTTTACACAGTAATATCCTCTGCTTGCTTGTAGAAGCCACCTGTGTCCCTCAAGTCAAATGGTTCTTGGGTGACTCACCTTTTCCAAACAGCAAACAGCATCCATGAGTCACCCTATCATTCATTTGACACTTTTACATTGAAATTCAGTGGATGATAGACATCTAAGTTTATCCAAACTGCTTGATTATTTAACAGTTTGGAAAAGATTGGTGAATACGAAAAGCAGTTGTGTCATTTCCTGAACTAAGCTCACAGACAAATTACATCTCACTCATCAATACGCTCATTATTTGACATCTCAGGTTGGATTACTGGTCATTAGGTTGATCATTGTTTGCATTGTACAAATTGTAACAAGCTTGCATGATGAAGATAATCGTTTCTCACTTGCACGTCAAACTGGCACTTTCTGCTTTTTTCTCTGTTCTTTCTGTTTTTTTCATCTAGGTCAGTTTTCAAACAGACACTGGCTTTGAAAGTCAGGCTCCCACACATCTCGCTCTTTCTCGCAGTCTCTCTTTCTCTTGCCTTGTCCTGATTATGATAATGCAGGGTAGAAAAACAGAATACATTCAAAGCGGCTGCACTGCTGAACATAGGGTCTTATCAAGGAGTACATACAATTATAGAGGCATAATGTGAGGTTAAAGGTTTCCAGGGAATACACGATGAAAAGTCTTTTTTTCCCCCGCAAGCTGTTACTTAGTGTATTGTAAAACTATAGAGCAGTACATTTTCAAAAAACAAAAGCACAAAGGTTGTTTCCATCTTTGAATTATTGATAATGTTTGGTTTCACTTTTTTTCAAAAGCCGGACCTTGTTTCAAAGGTGATGTAAGCTGCAGTTTATCCACCCACCAGTTACATCAGAGGCTCTGGACTGAGTGTAACAAAAGTGAGACAGGCACAGAACAGAGAGGTAAAAATTCAGTGCAGGGATTAGTGCAATAACAAATGATATTCAGTTTGAACGTGCCATTAAAAATGGAGTTAAAACTGGGTCAGGCTTTTCAATTTAAATAAAAGAACAAAAGAAATTTTTACTCTAAGGTCTGTGCAACTTTGGAAATAAAGCCTTTCTTATTGCTGCAATGCAACTCATGAATGCAGCAGCCGTGCACACTGGGAAATTGACAGTTATTGTTTGAGAGGAACGAAATTATTGGTTCAACAAAAATCTGACTGTAGAATAAAAACAAATTGTTCTAAATGAGACAGATGCGAGAGATAATCTCAAACTAAATTTGGTGTGCTTTTATTAAAGAGTACATATTCTGTTAATTGCTATATTTTTATTCCTGGACTCAGTTAAAATAGGTTTGCATGATCCACAGCTTAAAATAACCCATGCAAGAGTCTTGAGACTTTCTTTTAATTTTTAAGGTGCTCTTGAGCAATAGTTGTCCAACATCCAAACAAGAGCTTTCGAGAAACCTGGAAAACTATTCCCAAAGACTACTTAATTACAAGAAAGAATTTGTCAGAGATTTTGAGGCTGTATTGAAGAATAAATGTGGTCATACCAAATATTGACTTTCAAGTTTGTTAAATAGAATAGTACAGTGTTAGAATTTAATGGTGTCTTCTGCAGACTTCATGTTTCAGAGTTCAAAGTAAACTTTACTTAAAAAAAGGTTCAGTTGCTTTGAATGATGCAGGCTCTGCAGCTCTGCAGTTAGCTTTTCATGTAGATTTTTAGTTAACTGTACATCACGCTGTTCTTTGTATTTCTCCAGACCAGCAGAGCGCTCGGGGGCAGATGTTGACATAATCCTGGCACGGCTGAAAAATGTGAAGGCCTTTGAGAGATTCCACCCCAGTTTGCTGCAGCAGATATGCCTGTGCGGATTTTACGAGTGCTTGGAAAAAGGCATCACCAGTAGGTGAAAGCTCTGAAACTAATCTGAGGACAAGACGGTGCATCTATTTTTATTTTATTTTCTCAAACTGTTTTTTTTTTCTTCCCAGTATTTCGACAAGGAGATATTGGCACGTGCTGGTATGCTGTTCTTTCAGGTTCGCTGGATGTAAAGGTGTCCGAGACATCAAGTTATCAGGTATAATTTCACGAGCATTACATAAAGCCCCAGATTAAAATGAAGGCTGATGAAGTAATTGATAATTAAAAGAAATCGCTCTCTTCTTTCATACGTATCACACAAGATCACACTCATCTTAATCAATCTTAGCTTCACACACTAATGCTCCAAATTTGCACCCAAAGCTGAATTACTCTTTCTGTGAAGATCTCGGTAACTTTGTAAGCAAAGCTCCACCTGAAATTCATCAGACTTGAAAAATAAAAGTTAGATGAGGGAATATTACTGACCATTTGTTAACAGTGGAACTTTGCACACCTTAGCCTATTTGTCTGGGTGCTTACTGGAGTGATATGTTTGTATCTTGTTGAGTGTATGGAGTGCTCAGGAGTTCTTTAACCTTCGAGAGTTGTGCGATCGGCATAAATTCATTTGCTAAGAATATTACATTTGAACTTCACAGCATTCTCATCTAGTTGAAAGTTTTTAATCCCAATGAAGGAATGATCTAAGAGGAATGTGTGTGATGTTGGTGTGTCTCATGTAGGATGCTGTTACTATATGCACACTGGGGACGGGAACGGCCTTTGGGGAGTCAGTCCTGGATAACACTCCCCGACATGCTACCATCATTACACGGGAATTCAGTGAGCTCCTACGCATCGAGCAGAGGGAGTTTAGGTCTCTGTGGGAGGTATGTGCCTCGTTTTGCTCCGTCTATACTTGTTGCAGAGTACAGAAATTATCTGGGTCATTACGATTTGTGGCACATCTCAGATATCAAAGTCTCAAAGTAAGATTTGAAAATGCTATGGAATAAATGTGTCCATAGGAACTAACTTCTCTCATTTTAGTGATAAACAGAAAATTCAGACCGCTTTTGATCATTTGAAGACAAAGCAGCGCCTTATCAGCTGAGTGGGTAGCTCAAAGGCAGCACACACTGGTTTCCAGTTATCATTTAATTTGTGAGTAACTGAGGGGGCTGCTTAAAGTCAGAGAACAGCCACCTGTCCTAGCTTGTTCTTGTTGCAGCTGAAATGTTAAATCTGAAAACTGTGACGAATTGAGCTGAGCGCTCTCCAGAGCGTAGGTGGTGTACACCACCTGTGGATCAGCAAAGGTTGGGTTATGAATTTATTGTTGGGCCTCTGGAGGAAAAAATCTGTCCAATTCTTTTACTGTAACCTTCTGCTAGTGCTCCGTCTGATTTTGACTTATGAGTGGTTGGTTTATCCCTTTTGACCACTAGATGGAAGTGTAGCTCTGAGGAGAAACTCTCTCTCCAGCCTTGTGTTTTCACTCACACTAGCATCATTTCAGCAGTCATTCAGTGTAAGTATAAAACTGGGCAGTAACATTCAGTATAAAACGTTTAAATACTGTAAATTAAAGACAAACATAATGTTCATGGACCGCTTCAGTCAGAAATATCTCACTCGTCTTTCTGTCTCCTGCTACTGTGAGCCGGTGGGTGCCATGCTGTGTAGAAGTTCCTCTCGTCACTCACCTCCCCCTCAGCTGGGCTGGGTTCCTGAGAGAGAGACAGCCCATTTCCTTTGGGACCAAAGGGCATCAGCAGGTTAAGTTATAGGCTGTGTCTGTTCCAGCACACTGACCATCAGAAGCTGTGTGTGGCTGGATACTTTAATTTGGCTGTGTGTATGCTCACGCGGAAGTTCAACGGGGATACACATTTCACCTCTGCCCCCGGGCGACCTCTTCAGTTCGGTTCGTCTCAAATTAGATTTTCGAGCTTCTGTATCTGGTGTCCAGATTGTCTTATCTCACTCTTGGATCTTTCTGGTCTTGTTTGTTACTTAATATAAAGACTCACTGCAAAGTGATGGTGAAGATGCTGTTTGGCGCATGAAGATAAACAGATACTATTTTTTCGAGGCTTCTGATTTTTTTAAATTAATGAGTGTCTATATTTGGAAAGAGTTTCCCACAGCACCAGTTTCAAACTCAGGTTTGTGAAGGGCGTCACACCCATGATAGATACATTCCTTAGATAATGGCACTGAAATGCTTTCTGCTCAACCTTGGTCCTCTTTGTTGCTTGTTTGACGGTCCATTCTTGTATTTTCTAACTAATAATATTACAGTATAAGTGTTTAAATCTAACTTTAAGACTTGGGCTTGTAAGTATTATTTTGCAGCATCACAGGTACAGCTGTTAAAAGGCAAGGATCTTACCAGGCACTTTTCTGAGTTCTCCAGTGCTCATTATGGTTTTAATGTAGTACGTTTGCACATGGAATTTTGAGGCTTTTTAAAAATTTCTCAAGGTAATTGGTATTTTTGTGTAGGAAAAAAAGGATAATGGGTAGTTTAAAGTTGAAGCTCTCTAAATGAGATATGTCCTACGCTGAGATGTCTCCCGTCCTTGCAGTGTTTCTTGTACAGAACTTCATCTAAAAAAACAGAAAAGTGATTTACAGCATTAGCATCAATACATGGATCTTCTATTGTTAGATGTGCTGAGTTAGCCAGCAGTGCTGCTCAGGTACTGAGCAGCACTGCGGTCAAAATTCACACAATCGAGACAGATGATCATTTCTGTATTTTGCAGTTTGTTGGTCATACAAACAGTTCGCCTGAATGTTCTTCCAGGCATATGTGCTTATTTTTTTCCTCCTAGTTTTACTGCAGTGCTGAACGATTGTTTAAGGTGTATCTTGTTACTGGTGGCATCAGACATCAGACTGTGTGAGCCACTTCTGATGTGCTGTGGTGACTCTAAGTTTCCTGCGTGTCTTGATGGTTGCTTTTGCAGATAAAGCTCAGCTGCTTCACAGGGTCTTAATTTAAGCTGAATTGCATTCTGTGGTGCATGATGAATGTTAAGCTGCATGAGGTCAGTGTTCTTACTGCTTCCAGCCCCTGAAAGATTGGGTGAAAAGAAGAATACAGCTTGATTACAGCTAATGTGAGGAGATGGGAAAAGAGTGATGCTAAAGGAAATATATTACCTGCTCCGGTCTGAGCCAAAGGAAGCATTTAAACAAAGCTACACGCCTCCTCCTTCACCACCTCCTCCTCCACCACCTCCTCCTCCCTACAACACAGAACTGTCCCCTTGCCTTTGGCCAAGCAGTCTTAGAAAATTTTGCAAGAGTGAGAACAACACTAGCTTTATTTATGATTATACTCGTGAATAATTTAGTGTATTTTTTCTGTAGGTGTTTCAACCTTCTGTTTGGAATAATACAGTAAATAAAAGAATTACAGAGAGGTGACAAATTGGATAAACGTAACATAGTAAATGCATTTGGGAAAATACTTTGACGTGCCTTAGCACGTTGATTCTTCAAGTCTCCAGAAGTCACTTGGAGTTATAAAGTACACTCACCATTCACCATTTTCCCATTAGAAGTGCCTCAATTCTTTGTGGAATAGATTCAACAGGGTGCTGGAAACATTCTTCAGAGACTGTGGTCCATATTGATATGATAGCATCACAAGGTTACACCACCTTTGTTGCCTTCAAATCTATTACATGACATGTTATCCTGCCTAAAAACCACTTATATAAGGCATGATGGATCCATGCTTTCATGTTGTTTACACCAAATCTTTACCCTGCCACCCACTGCATCAGAACTCGACACAGTGTGCCAATTTTGGCTTCAGTTGTCTGTTTACAGCTGACAGGTGTGGCACCTGGTATGGTCTTCTGCTGCTGTGGCCCATCTGCTTCAGTGTTTCATGTGTTGATTATTCAGGGATGCTCCTCTGTATACCTTGGTTGTAATGATTGGTTGTTTGTATTACTGTTGTCTTCGTCTCAGCTTGAAGCAGTCTGGCCATTCTTCTCTAACATCTGATATCAACAAGAGTTCTCCTAGAGAACTGCTGCTCAGTCACTGGATATTTTCTCTCTTTCAGACCATTCTCTGTAAAGCTTAGAGATTGTTGTGAAGAAAAATCCCAGGAGATCAGCAGTTTGTGAAACTCTCAGACCAAGTCGTCTAGGACCAACAACTGTGACACATTTAGTGTCACTTGACCCACCTTTTGCCCCCATCCTTGACCATGTCTACATTCGCAAATCTAATGAGTCGCCTCCAAATTTGAAAGTCGCAGTAAGGAGCAGTTGAACAGATATACCTAATAAAGTGGCTGGTAAATATATATTATCTCAATTGGTGTTTTGATGATGGTTGTCTTGTGAAATGGTCTTTCAGATGATGATAAATTACGTCAACATCTGGTCCACAGGGGGTCAAAGGTTCAGGTTTTGTCCTTTCATTTTCACCATTTTCACCAGTTCATATAAATAAAGGTTTTCTACACTAATGTTAACAAGACACTTTGCTCCATATTTGTTCCTTAAAATGTTGTATGTCTTGGTGTATGACATCTATGCATATTAAAGCCTGAGCGCCCATGCGTGCAATTTTAATATTTATGTTCTTATGCTGAATCGTCCGAGCACCGAGAGCGCCTTTCATGTAGCTCGGCACGTGACAGAAGCTGTCCGTGTGCTTGTTTGTTTAACATAGCAGACATGAGCCAAGCTCAGCATACACAGGGAGGCTGACTGAAGCATAGACGGCCTGGTCATCAGCTTACTCTTTACTTTGTTTCCTGCTTCCGATGGCCACTGTGATTGAAACAACACAATTGTAATTTGTGCTTGTTGGGTGGCAAGGCGGCTGTATTACAATCACATCAGCCTGGGGGCCGCCTGGACGGGAGGCTTTGTTATCTTCTATCAGATCTGACAAAGGGAGTTTTATAGGCATGTGCACACTCAACATATAGTATATTGAGTAAAATGGAATTACAGATGCTTATATGTGTAGTGTTTTCATCCTTAGGGCAGGTCTGTTGGTCGCTGAGCCCAGCAGGGAGGTTGGTATGTCAGTATCATCAGTCTATAGAAGCAACCCGGTGTGCAACCCGTGGAAAAAAGTGATGAATAGGAAGTGGCAGGGATGCAACATGCCCTCTAGAGTCTGAGGACTGGGTAAGGGGGAGGTTGGAAAAATCAGGCCACATATATCCTCTGATAGGAGCGGTCGGTGGATACGTGCAACGAAAGGGCAGGAAGATTGTATCAACATAGTATAATTGCCTTATCTCCGCCCAGAGTTGTTACATCATCGTAAGCCTGCAACATGAATTTCTGTAAAATAAAACAGCACCTGTGAAGCTGCAGCTGCCCTTGCTGATCTTTGTAATCCTATTCAGCTAGACTAGAAGAATTGCTCCGTGGATAGCAATGTGGCTGACTGACTCATCACAGTCATTGTGTCAAGAGGATGAACCCTGTTGACTTTGTTGACACACGTTTATTTTTTATTTTTTTACGGCAAACCAGATTTTACAACCAACTATGATAACACTGCCAGCATGGCTGCTTATTTTTCTTAATTCACAAAAACAGAGCCAAATTGCAAGGCAGAGTAATGCAACCAGCGTCCCCGACCTCAGTTAAGCTTGCAAGTTAAGGCACATAGTCCTACAGGTCAAATTTGTGACACGAGAGGAAAATAAGGAAAATGGGATATCTTCTTCTTCCACTGTCTTTATCAGCTACAAAAGATAATTTATGCTATTGCCTGTTCAGTACAAGCCTGTATTAATTCAAATTCAAGATTGTTAAATCAAAATATGATTTGATTTGCAAAATTCTCTTGAAGTTGTTGCAGAATCTAGGCCCCTTATTGTTCTCTCGGCTGGATGTGACAGGCTGTCAGATTTGACAGTGACACACTCACCTACACCTGTGTGATCAGTGTGTGTTTCAGCACCTTCTCTCATTAGTAATCCCATTTTCTTCTCTGTCTTAGATCAATAGCTGTAGAAACTGAATAACTATTTAAATTTGTAGGTATTTTCATATTGTCTTATGTTGAGAAATTAGAATGTAAATGACAAAATACTTAATAAATAAGTAAAATGACTCTCGGTTGTTTTTGATGGATTAAGAGAGATAAGACATGTGATGTGACTAATTAATAATTAAAATATTTTTAAAATAAATAAACATCCATTAGATGACACTTGGTGTAGTATTTTGCTTTCTGGCTTCTTTTACTTTCTACTTTTTCACTTTGCTGATGATATATTCTTTGTATACACTCCCTGGCCATGTCATTAGTTCTACCTTGCTTCATTAGTTAATGGGGACTCTCTTTTAACATGCTTTAAATATTTGTAGCATAGATTCATCAACGTGCTGGAAACATTCTTCAGAGATTTTGATCTATATTGGTATCATAGCATTACACAGTTGCTACAGATTTGTCTTTTCCACAATTTGAATACAGTTAACTCTATGTCATGTTTGATTTAGGTATGATTTAGGCTCAAAATGTGCCCTAAAGAATATAAGGCAGGATGGATCTGTGCTTCGATGTTGTTCATGACAAATTCTGACCACACCCTACAGGAGACATCCCAGATTGGGACCTTCTAAAAATGCGATTTAAACTTCAGCAGGTCATCTTAATCGTGTTGTTGAGTTGCTGCCATGTGGTTGACTGATCAGATATTTGTGTTAACAAATAATTGAACAGGTGTATCTAATGAAGTGGCCAGTGAGCATATAGGTTAAACACTTAATAGTGTGAATAATCACCTCCAGGAATCCAATATGGCTGTCTTGTGGCTCCGATAAGTAACAAAGTCAGAGATAAGATTCAGATTTTCTCTGTTCTTGAAAGGGACATTGATATGAATTAAAATCTTTATGTATCTCTACTACCGCAAATATGAAGCTAGTATTGGGTTATTTTGATAAGTTACACCGGGAAATACGCAAAACAACATTTTTTTTCCTTTTCGAAAAAACACAACACAACTGATTGGTTCAGTGTCTGTGCTGCACAGTTTTTATGTACTTCTTCAGCCTTTTATAAGACACACATAAGTTCTGGAAATGCAATAAAAACAACTCATTAACTGTCAACTCACACATTTTTAATGTCATATGTCAGACAACCATAAAAAGGCAAAATACAAAAATGAGCAGTGTTTTAACTCTGTTTTAACTGCAAAAAGCTGTTGTTTTATGAGACAGCACAGCTGTACTGAGTCATATTCTGTTTAAAGATTGGCACAATTTTTCAGTGGAAAATTAAAGTGCACTAAACTGGAAACACTGAACTGTTTTATATTACTTATTGGGTGTAGCTCAGCAGCCTATGCTACTCATTCAGCATGTACTACCTATGTATTTTTAATTAAAGTTTTTCTTTATATTGTATTCATAGCTTCTTGGTATTCTAAAGTATTTTTCAACCATTTCCCTGTTTAATTTCTTAATATTGATTGAAGTATATTGAAGTATATACTTCAATATATACTGGCAGATGTCAAACACCTGACAAACTAGAAGCAGGGTGGTACTTTTCCAAGTATAACACATAATGTGCAAAGCCACAAGACTTTTTCTGTCTGCAGACGAAAACATCCAAACATCCAAATATCAGTTTTTAGACTTTACTTGAAATAAAAATCAAACCACAATTCAGCTTTGATTGGCACATCTGCAGTTCATTGCAGTCAGTTTTATCTTCCTGAACATTAGTCTTCGCATCCTGTCTGTGACTGGCTTTTGCTCTTGCTTTATGAAGGTGGCCATGCTGAAAATGAGCAGGATTGTGTGAATAGATAAGCTTGAGCTTGTGACAGAGAGAGGGAGAGAGAGGGAGAGATTGAGCATGCTCTCCCGTGTGCTCGGTGACTGGAGTTGAGTAATCACCTAGCAACTGCTGCTCAGAAGAAGTCAGCAGCTGACTGGCACACTGCTGAGCTCTCCGGCTGAGACGGTCTGCTCGCACTGCTCTGAGAGCAGTTTGAGGGCGTTGCTGGATCCTGCTGGACCATGCTGACTGTGACCTGCGACAGACTGCTTGATACCCTGGAAATCTTAAAATCAGACATACATGCTTGGAGTGTTTGCCAACATCTGGATTAAGAGAGCGTGGCGAAGCTTTCAGTAGCAGGCTGCATGGGACTCTGGTAGCATCTTTAGGTAACATTTGCAAAGCTTTCCAGCGATAAAAAATTGATTTGTTGCATTTGAAACAAAATGTAGAAATGAAAAATGCTTCATAGAAATTTATCTTTGTAGTTGCAGTATAGTTACCTTGTAATTACCGGGGCAAATTTAGATATATGAGGATAACCTGAATGTTCAGTTTAAAAGCTTAAATTTACTTTTTTCAGTCCTACCTCATGGTTTGAATTTAGTTTGGAAGAAAATCTATAACTGTAGAAATGAAGCTCTTTTCCCTAAATGGTTTCCCTTTAACTCAAAGCATCCCTATAAATATTCAGAATAACTGCTGAATACTTTCAGAACAGTTTGCACTACGTTTGCTTATGTAATCTCTCGTGAATCATTCAGAATACAGGCGTGCATTCATGCACGGTGATGCTCACAACGCAGTAACGTACTCAAGCGTGAAAGACCGTGAAGGAACTTGAACTGAGACTGCACTGAGATGACCCGGTTAATAGCTTCACTGATCTGCTGTTATGACATAGATAATATAAAACATATATGTCATCTCTTTAAAGTACACCACCTTTGTGCATTACATGCTTATTTTGCAATTTTCAAATCACGGTGACAGTTTTTTTAGTTGTTTAATGCATATGGAAAAACATAAAATGACATATCATAAGAGAACAGGGTTAAGAGATGTATAAGAGCACATCCAGACTTATTCATTTGATCTTTCAAACGCCACTATACTTACACGCTCCTAGCTAACGTGACGCTTACAGCATTACGTGGCTCGTCTGTCAGTTTGAACCGTGTTTTTGGATGTTTGTGACCTTTTCTGGTTGAATCCTTCCTAACAAATTAAGATGAGCAAATGGAAATCTAAATTTTGGCTCTTTAAAAAAAAGTCAGATGTGCACTAATGACTGTCAGTGTTTGTTACTGCACAACAAGCAATCACCAAGGGTGATATTAGATATTACACTTACACAAAATAACAAAAAAAATAAAAGTAGTGATCCTCTCTGAGAGATTATGATGCAAAATTAATTAAAAAATCTTGACTTCACTATTGTTAATCTGTGGTATTGCTCAGAAGTGCAAGATTACCTTTTCTGTTGAAATCTGCTCACTTTTAGTCTCTATAGAGTGAATGTGGACAAACATTACATTTGAACCTTTTGTTTTCAGAAATTTCAGGAACATAGTTTTTTTATTATTTATAATTCTTTGAACTTCATCCTTTGTTCTGGGTTCAGCTTTGAAGATGCTACTTCAAATGAGTAAATTCATATTTTTAAAGCATGTTTATACCTCATTTCTATACTTCAGGTTGAAAAGGGGACCTTTTTAAGCTGCTCTTTGAGTTGAACTTTTTAGATCTATTATCTATAGTTCTGCTTTTACTCCGAGCATTCGACTCCAACGATGAGCTTTTTCTCATTGCAATTGTTTGAAATATTTATGAAATATAGAGTTTTTGCACAAAGGTAAAAACCAAACTTAACAGTAAGTGAAATGTAATTGTAAAAATGAATAGAAAAAAATGGATGAAAACAATATTCCCATGTTGAATTTACACCACAGTGTCCTATTTCACCATGTTTGATGTCCAAAACTGTAAATAATTGTAAATAATAATTTCATGATGTGTTGGTCTGCTCTATTATCAGTTTAAACAGCATCATTCTTAGTTTTGAAGTATTTGTAAAATTACTGATCTGCTTTAAGCAAAAGTTCATGAATTTAGTCATGGAAATAAAACAGTCATTCATTTGGATAAAGGGTTGAATCAAAAACTGTGGGCTGACTAATCCATTGTGCTTGCTGACTTAATGACAAACTGTGAAGGATAATTTGATTTGCATATCTTATTTGGTCTTTCTAATTGATGCTTTGCACATTATGCTGTCAGAATCAGCTCAAGTACAAGTGTGGATGTTATTTTCCAAACTGCTTGTGAGTCCTAATACGGACTCTGTGTTAAAAACTTGAACCAGTACATTCTCCCTTCCTAAAGATACTTTCACACAACCATCATCAGGGTTCACAGAAAATGGACTTAAAAGAGAAAACATCCAGTGAGCAGCTATTCTCTGGGTTAAAATAGCTTGGTGATGTCACAGGTCAAAGGCGAATTGATAAAATGCTTACAGCTGTTATAACACTTGCCAGCAACACTTGTTACAACCAACGTATGCAGAACATCATCTCTGAAAGCAGAACACATTGAAAATTAGAAAATTAGAAAAAACATTACTGCTACAACATTTGGATAGTTTGATCACAATTTGTTGTAAACAACATGAAAGGTGGTTCATGTTCACTTTGTGGTGTAATTGCTGTGAATAGTGTAGTGCTGTATGCGCCCCTGAGTGCCAATCAAGCATCTTTTTTTTTTCAATGCAATTCAGTTTTATTTATACAGCACCAAATCACAACAGTCGCATCAATGCACTTTATATTGTAAAGTAGACCCTACAATAATACATACAGAGAAAAACCAAAGAATGTCTTTCCCACTGTGAGCAAGCACTTTGGCAACAGTGGGAAGGAAAAACTCAATTTTAACAAGAAGAAATTTCCAGCAACGGATGTATCGCCAGATATGTTATTTATTTGTTTATTTATTTATTTATTTTTGCCTGTCCTGTTTGGCTCTTTTGCCATCAGAATTATTGTCTAAAGGCAAAGAAAAATGTCCAACAGATTTACTTTACCAACCCAGCCTTGCCGTATTGGTCTATTTGAGTCGCCTTTTATTGTTTATTTTATTTTAACCTGCTAAATACGGGACAGACTTGACTGGGGAAAAGAAAGAGAGGAATCAATCAAGCATCATTTAAAGGCCAAAGCCTACCTGAGTATTGT
Organism: Astatotilapia calliptera; assembly: GCF_964374335.1. NCBI lineage: Eukaryota > Metazoa > Chordata > Actinopteri > Cichliformes > Cichlidae > Astatotilapia > Astatotilapia calliptera. Next base: position 20,519,259 of record NC_137437.1, on the reverse strand, counting down.
TAGTGTCCATGTTGTCATGGTTGAAAGATTTCTGGATCCAAGTTACCTACCAAAGTTAAGGACTTTAATTATAATAAATGATCAAAAAGGCTGAATCAAAGTTGGCTCTAAATTCAGTCTTAGGAATAAGGTAATGTCTGAGAGGCACAGTTGGACTGGGCAGGTATGGCTGAGTAGGGCTACTGCGAGTTTGGTGAGTTTGATGAGTCTGGCAGACCACAGAGCAGCAGATGCTGTTGCTATTTTATTGAGAAATAAATATTTGAATTAGCATTTCAGAGGAGCAATCCCGGCACATTTAGACATCTTAATAAACGAGCCTCATAAAATGTCAGAAATGACTTTTGCGCCAAATCTACTTATCAAAGTAATTGTAGTATAGCTGCAGTTTGAACCAGTCTAGCTGATCTGCGAGCTGATTTGATGCTCTAATAATCTTCTAATCTGGATGAAAGCAATAAAGGCCAGTGAGTGAATAATCAGACTGATTCATTTCAGTTAAGCAGCAGTTTGACATTTCAGGAAGTACGCCTCGACGAGATTGTTGCCTCTCTAATGTCTGGCTTATAAATGCTAATTTTCTCCAGAAGATACCGACTAGATTGTTTTATGTTGTGTTTTTATACATTAAAAATATAACTGTCTAACTATTTGTTTAACTTGTTACAAAGAAATAAGAAATGTCCGTTTTGAATGTTCCCTTTGCAGTATGGTAAACGAATCTGCATGAAGCTTTACTATTTCTTAAAAGAGCGTAAACATGAGAGTATGGATTTTTAGAAGCAAAACCACAACTAACTGTTATTACTATTTGATGCATTTATAAAAAAGAAAAAAATACATTTATTAAATAAAAGAAAATGATATACATTTTGAACTCATTTTCTCATCCGAGACTTTTATGAAAAAACGAATATGTTTTTTTTTCATTTAATATACCATCAAACCAGAAGAAACTGAGTGAAGAATGATGATAAAAAAATGACATCCGAGTGAGAAACTTCTTTTTTAATGACTTAAAAGATTTTATTATTACATGCCTGATGTTTTAAAATAAAACAAAGACAGTTTTTATACAGGCAAAAGGTTAGACAGTCCTGAAAACATGGCAGGTTACAGTGAGCTGGTATTAAAACAATTCCCTGCAGAAAATATCGTGTTGTGTATCACAAGAGTCAAAGACGTCATTACGAATAAAATAGAAACTGATTGCTTTTTACACACCTGACAGTGGTCCTAATCCCCCTCGAAAACAACGCTCCCATCCCATCTGCTGCATTCAGTCCCTCAGGGAGCATGGCTTTACTGGCTCAGAGGGATTGAGTTCATTTGTTCATGCGTGCCTCAGTTTAATCCTAAATCCTTTAATTGTCAGCCAAGATTGATAGAATTGCCGGACTCTGACTGAATCACTGCTTTTGCATTGATTAATTTAAAATTAAATATCTTGTTTTGCATGTTCACAGCAGGCACATTATCAAAATCGGAGCTTGGAGAGCTTATATCTTTTAGTATCTTGGTGAGCAACAAGTCAAGTTACAACCTGAGGCCACTGAGGTATATCTAAAAGGCTTGAGGGAAAAGGTTGTGTGCCACTGAGGGCTTGCTTAAGTGATTAACTGACTTCAGAGTGCAGAATTGAGTTTAAAGCATGACCTCTGAGTACGCTGCCATCAGAGGAACAAAGGGCTCTAGAGTTCTTGCCTTCATTCAGTCTCCACTGACCAGAAGATAGGATGGTGGGGAAAATTGGTCTGGCACTAAGTGGTCCTCAATCAGTTTTTTATTGACCTATTACGCAGTGGCTGCAGCACATAATCAGTTTTTGTTTGTCTTTCACCCCATATTAATCTTGAGTTGTCAATCTACTTGGCAAATTCCTATTAAGAAAATATAATTTTAACAATCAGCTGTGTTGGAGTGATGTATTTATGTATGCAGATCTCGTTATTTGATTGACAAAGTTTAAAATACGATAACAAATGCACACTCACTCAATGCTTTATTATTTGTACCTTTTTAGTACCAGTTCAACCCAATTCTGTCTTCAGATATGCTTTAGTTTTTTGTGGAACAACAAAGAAACATTCCTCAGAGATTTTCAGATATGCAGATTCTTCAGCTGCATGTCCATGATGAGAATCTACCACATCCCAAAGGTGCTCTATTGAAGCTCCGCTGACTATGGAGGTGACTCGCATACAGTGAAATCATTGTCATATTCAAAAATAAAGCCTGAGTTAATCTGAATTTTGTGGCACATTAACCTGGTGCAAGCAGCCATCAGAAGGTATACACTGTGTATGGACCTGGTGTGGTCTTCTGCTGTACTTTCAGAGATGTTCTTCTGCATACATTGCATGTTAAAAATGGTTATTTGAATTACTGCTGCCTTCCTATCAGTTCAAAGCAGAACTGTTGCTCACTGAATCTTTTCTCTTTTTAGACTATTATCTTTAAAGTCTAGAGGTGGTTGTGTGGGAAAATCCCATCAGATCAGCAGTTTCTGGAGTTTCAGCCCGTCTTCCGACAACAATCACGGCATGTGCAAAGTTCCTTAAATCCCCTTTCTTCCCCAAATGCTCAGATCGTACTTTAGCCGGTCACCTTGACCATGTCTACATGCCTAAATGCATCAAGCTACTGCTGTGTGACTGGCTAAGTGTACGTTATTAAAAGGTAGTTGTCTGTACCATCTAACTATACTTTACTTCCAAAGCTGGCTGAACACAATTTGTACAGTAATATGCTGCTAGGAAAACAGTGTTAGTTTAAAAATCACAGAAATAATTTGGAATTAAATGGTATTCTATGCATCTTTTTAGTGTTTTTTATTCCTGAATTTGAAAAAAAAACCTGTCTCGCTGGTTACTGTTGGAGTGTCCTATTAGTGCTCCAGTGTCATAAACATTGCATTTGTAAGTGCACGGGTGCAGTATGATGTTCATTATGTAATATCTGTGCTGCCTCAGGACACAATTATGGTACGAGGGAAGTATACTTGTATTGTCTTGCTGTGCTTGTTCTGTGGCTCTCTGCAGTTGGAACAGCATTAATGGACATGTACTTAGTGGCAAAAAGAAATATGCAACATACAAGAGGTATTTGTATGTGGTTTTCCCCTATTTTTAATAATTATGCACTGAACCGTTCTTACATTTGCATGTTAGGACTAATAAGAATGAAATATCATCAGACACCCGAAACCCTCATTGACTTTTTATTTTTTCCACACAGCCTAGAGACAAGTGATGACAGTGGGGGTGATTTCTATTCCTCTTGTCCTGCCTTTGTTAGACAACACATTAATGAGAGGCAGAGATGGGAAATGCTGGAAAAGAGGGAGCTAAAGAACATGGAAAGACATTTAAGAAGTATAGATTTTTGAGTCCTAGAGTGATTCCTGAGACACATTTAAGTATTTTTCCAGTTATTGTGATCTTTTTGCTGCCATAGATCATCAGCCACCTTGATGAGTCAGAAGCAGCTAAATAAAGGCCATCGAGAGTATATTTTAATTTCAGTTTTGGTGTAATAATGATGGATTGACTCCACCTGTATGCATTTATTTGATTCCTATTGATACATATTATATATATATTATACAATTTACTTTACATTAAACATTATTTTATTTACAAGTGTAACTGGTATTTGCTTTTATTTTTATAGAAATATCATCACTGTATGGCTGGACTACTCGCCCCACGCTATGGTGTCATGGAAAGCGGTTGTAACGCAGACAGTAAGTGACCTCGTTTGGACCTAACAACTATATATTTCATTCCTAACTTTGTCAGTTATTATTAGCAGTTACGCCATCATAATCAACAAATGCCTCAAAATCACAGCCTGTCCTGTGATTTTGAAGCGTTCACTGAACATTGCATAAAATGTCATGCTAACATTCAACTGTAAAATGTCGCAGTGCTGATGCTCCGACACGTTTAAACACAGTAGCTTGTACAGATAGTTATAGTCTTAAAAGCTTGTGGATTTGTTTTACTTTCAGCAGCTTTTATGTCACAAATGATAAAACATTTTTGTGGCCGACGGTGTAGAGAGACAGGAAATTTAGAGAAAGGGCGCCTCCGTTTCACTAAATGAAATGGAGCAAGAGTACAGGCAGAAAAAAAGTACTCACTGCTCATGTGCTTCCTAATTGCTCGGCTGTCATGCCGTCCTCAAGTTGATTCAGTTTACTTCAGTGTTAGTATGTTGATTGTCTTCAGAGTTTATCAAGATGAAGAAGAAATTCTTCATTTTACAGTAAATGGCTCCTCTGACTTTATAAATGTTTTTACAAACAACCAATTTTTCTGCTCCTACGAATAAAAAGGATCTTTTATTGTATTTCTTTCTGACTAACTCCATTACTGTTGGAACCTCTGGCATTGTGTCGAGGCTGATACTATTATTTCTGCTTTTCTGTTGCAACCTAACTTGATATTGACTTTGCTCTGCTCAAACAGAGCACTTAACTTGCTTCAAAGTCACGTATCATAAAAATGATGAACGGCAGTCCATAAATCCATAGTCTGCTGGTTTACCAACACTGGGGTCACTGTCTATTGTTATGTATTTTTAATGATGATGGACATATTTGAAAGAAAATGCTTTTTAAAGATTTTCTTGTAAAGAACTCCCAGCCTCAAACTTACAGTCCCTAAAGCTAAGATTTTATTAACTACTGTAGCTTTTAAAAGTGGATGTGCCTTTTTGGTTGCTGCATGCTTTGCTGCAGCAATATAAGAGCTGGGGTTTGAGTATTTTTGCAGCATAGAGTTGAGTACTGAGGGGTTTTACAGCCTGAACTCGATGCACGGATGCAGAAAGACATAAGTCACACAAGCACCGGCGGCTCGAGGCTGAAGCACTCTCCTGTGCAGAGGCTCAGCCGCTTTGTTACTGTCACAGCAAATCAAATGAATTAAACATGTTTTAAACTGTTTTCTTACAGTGCGCTTTTAAATCACTTTGTTATTAACAGGTCAGCATTGTTTCCTTCACTCCAGTCATGCACTCCACCTAAGCATGCATTTGTTTGGCCACTACAATGGAAAATATTTCTGCTCAGAAACAGCATTTTTCTTTCCTGGCAAATGACTAACACTTGGTTTAACTTTCACTTTACTCTACATTCCTGGTTGAATGAACGGACTGATATCACAGCTTTGCAAACAGAATGATGGGCAGATGTGTTAACTTCTGTAAACATGCACAAATTCTATACAAACACATAACATGAAAAATATAATTCATACTAAAACCGTGCATGTCTTTAATGTTAGCATGAAATGCAATGACCCTCTCTGCTGCTGAAGGTTTCAATAAAATGCAGAAATCCTCCGGGCTGAACCACGTATACAGTAGGTTATATAAGATGTTTGTGCTTTCAGTGTTTTTCACTCTTTTTTGCACTTGTGGTGAGGAGAACTTTGGGGAAATTTATTTTTTTAAGGATTAATATTAAACAGAAACCATGATGTCAACTGTAAAAGCAACTATGTATGGAGTTTTTTCACAAAATGTTAGGATGTAAACATTTTTCCATCCTGTACTAAAAGTGAGTACTTTTATTTTTATTTTTGACAGTTGTTTGCACGCTGGCAGTAGAGCAGATAAAATGTAGAAAGAAATGAAACAACGCGATACAATTTTAGGCTTGTAGATATTTTCAAGACATCTTTGAACGTGGTTTGGTTGTTGGTTCTTGACAGGCTGGTTGGAGTATTTCAGAACACAACTTACAGTATTGGTTTACAGAGAATGGTCAGAAGAAGAGCGGGAGTTCTCTTCGTAAATATGCCTTGTTGAAGCCAAAGGTCAGAGAAACATGGCCAGACTACTTCAAGCTGATTTAAAGGCAAGAGTAACTCAATTAACCATGTGTTACAACCAAGGTTTGCAGAAGAGCAACTCTGCATATGTAACACATTGAACACAGAAGCAGATGGGCTGCAGCGGCAGAAGACCACAGTGGTGCCACTCCTGTCAGCTGAGAACAGGAAACTGAAGCTACAGTTTGCACAGTGTCACCAAAACTGGAAAAACACCAAAGATGTCCAGCTGAGAAATCTGCAGCAACTATGTGATGTTATCGTGTCAATGTGAGCCAAAATCAGCACCTTGTTGAATGTATGCCATGAGTAATGAAGGCACTTCTGAAGTCAGGGTGGTCCAACAAAAAGAAATAGTATGAAGAAAGTGTAGTAATGCAGGCCAACATAGTCTGACATTCAAACCACTGACAGTTGTTCTACAGAGTCTATGGAGGAACCTAATTATTCAGCATAAAAAAAATGACCATTGAACAGTCTAAGGAGCTTGGAAAGAAAAGCTTCCGAGAAGCTTCTCGGATGAGAGGAGGTGGAGGTGACTGAGAACCTTCACACCACCACTGAATATTCAGGATGCAATTTTTAATTAAAAAATTCTAACAGAACATGTACAGTATATGCAACTTTTTTGTTTTCAAGGATTAGTTGATTTTTGTTATAGTAAATTTGAGTCCCCTGTAAAGCTTCTTGTGTGTGTGTTTTACTTATAACTTTAGCGGACATCTCAGTGATTATAAAGTCTTTTTTTCTCTGCAGCTTTGCAGGATCTTTACAGATCCTTCATGACTAACATACATCCTCTGTTTTTCCCCACCAGGACTGCCTGACAAAGAGAACATAAGCAACAACTCGTTTGTTGTCTCCAAACCTCTGAATAAGGTAATTCCTCTGTCTCTATTTAGGATGAAACCTTTTCATTTTATGAGGCCGCAAGAACATCCTGTACTGTTGCTCACCTCCTCAGTGGGGCACAGAAATAAGTGTGGAATGTGAAGTTTGTTTAAAGTTGCTCTAAATATAAACACAGTACTGGATTTCTCGTCTCCATCCAGAACAGTTCCTGTCCCCTCTCCTGCTGTCATTTCCTGACCACTGAGTTGATAACGCTGCACTACAGCAGATTTATGGAGCTACATGCGTTGTTCACTTATGGAGTTTAGCCACATCACAATCGCTCTCTTACACAAAAAGAGAAACTGAAAGTGTGCATTCTTGTTATGTAACCGACAAAGACAGAATTAATTTACTATAACATATATAAATAAGCCCAGTTTCTTTGGCAACTGAGTGGTCTAATGTCTTGTAAATAAATGATGAGGCTTTAAAGCTTTCACATAAATGCATGACTTGCACTGCTCTCTGAAGCATTCAGAATGCATTTTAAATGTCAAAGTCCTGCAGCCCACCCCATGGCCATCCTCAGCTGGAAAAATCAAAAACAACAACAACAACAACAACAACAAAAAAGCACTCCCAGACTGTAATTCACAGTATCTGTGTCCCATTAAAGCAACTGAATGCATCAGTCAAGACTCTGCTAACGGAACGGTATGGAAAGTAAATAAAAAGTAAATAAAAATCAAATTTGAATGCAATAAAATCATAATGTCAGCTGTGAGTCATGCAGTAACAGCGAGGATGAGATCCTGTGGCCCCACAGTGAGAGGAAAAACATCAGACCGGACTTGTCTCTCTGACACATTGTTTCTTCCCCGATGTATTTTATTGCAAATTACTGGACTGTTTTGTTCTTTGGCGAACCTTCAGTTTTACCCACTTTGTGAGATTCAGTGTAATGCCATCAGTAGATTCTGAGTTTCAGTGTCATGCATGAGGCATTTTATTTCACCTCCTCTCATTTTATTTTTTTTATGTTTCACTTTATTTTGCAGAAGTCATTCATTCAAAGTCCAGCCAAACCCCACCCTAAATGCTTTTCTCAGGTAGTAAACACAATCACTGCACTCAGTCAGACTCCACAGTGTGCTGAGATTTAACTAAAATTCTACCGTGCAGGTCCCCTCCGAGAAGATCCTCCGTGCAGGGCAGATTCTCCGGAATGCCATCCTCTCCAGGGCGCCTCACATGATCAGAGACAGGAAGTACCATTTGAAGACGTACAGGTTAGTTCAATAAGGAGAGATCATTAGACAGAGATGAACATGATTTATTGATGCAGAGAATTTAGATAGAGGTATTTGGTGGTTAGACTTCAACAGAAGCCCAGCGGTGATAGGGAATAGAGCAGGACCCCCCCGGGTTTAGACGCTGGTGGTGGAGATGATTTAAGATTTAAAGTAGACGTTGTGAATTAGCCTGAAGAAGGCTGGGAGAAAGATGATTGGACTAGACCAGTGATGTCACAAACAGTTTGATGGCATGGGAAAGTGGAAGTGATGTGAAGCTTAGATTTAGCTGGCAACACCTGGGAACAGAAAGATGTGAGACCCCTTATTGAACTTATGCATAAGCTTCATTTGGCACCCCTTTGTTTTTAATGGAAACACTCAAGCAAAGTGTATTCATTAATTTTTTTCTATTTTTATCACTCTCTAAAAGCAAAGAAAGCAGTTGAAGAACATTAAGGATTTATGCCAGTATCCAACATCAAAAGCTGGGATGTGTGGGATGAACTTTGGCCAGTGTCACATGGTTTAGTATGGTGTTTTGCCTGAGTAGAGCTGACAGCTATTGGACTGAGGAGCTTCACCAGGTAATGTCCAGAAGAGATCAGGGTTGTTGTGCAGGTGTGAAAACACTTCATGGTAAAATCTCGAAACTCTAATCTGCATTGTAACCAGAGGGGCACAGATGAAAACCCAGTCAGTGGGTGGCCATCGGTTCTCTTCCGGTACTCGAGCTTCCTCCCACAGTCCCACAGTTATTTTGGTGATTCTAAATAGCCCATAGGTGGGAGAGTGAGTGTGAATAGTTGTTTTTCTCTCTGTGTTAGCCCCGTGATAGACTGCCAACCTGCCTCTCCCCTCAGTAACAGCTAGGATAGGCTCCACTACATGTTCTGGAGCTTATTTTGGACTGACAGGTGCAAAAAGGGCAGTAAACACACTTTTTGCTTCTACTGCTTTAGAGTAAATGGCAGCCAGGTAGATTTATCTGGTGAGAGCTAAAAGGTGAGTAAATATCATTAGTGGATTCAAAGAAATGATAATGTTGAACTGTGTTTGCCTGATGTGTAAATGTAAAGGTTCACCACGTCTTAGTGTTGCATTTATAGTTTGTTGTCAATCATCAGTTATATTTATTTTAAGAAATCTTCATAATTTTGTTTGTTATGAAGACATTAAATGTATTCACATAATATTCAATTTTATTTACCACATCTATCAGTACAAGCTGTAGACAGCGGCTGAATATAAAAGCTCTTTTATAGCAAAGCCCTGTTTGCACTTCAAGAGAATAAAATATAACAGCAGAAAATCATGAAAAAGGAAATCAGTTCATAAAACACAGAACAAACAGAAAATCAAAGTGATCTTTCGTACCTGCTCAGCCATGTAGGAGCTCATATAGGCATTTGTCTTTCCTAGGCGGTGTTGTGTGGGGACAGAACTGGTTGACTGGCAATTGCAGCAGAGCTCATGTGTCCACTCTCGCGTTCAGGCTGTAGGCATGTGGCAGGTGCTGCTGGAAGAAGGTGTTCTCAACCACGGTGAGGCTCTGCGTGATGTGTGTCTGCACGTGTGCAGCGCGCGACCCAGTGATTTGAAATTGAATGCCCGCTGTCTGCGCTGTGTTTCTGTGATGCAGTGGACCAGGAGCTGAGCTTCCAGGACAAGTACCTTTTTTACCGCTTTCTGGACGATGAACAGGAGGATGCCAGTTTCCCCACTGAAGACGAAAGAAGGGAGAGCCAAGAGGAGCTACAGGATACCTTGCTGCTTCTCTCGCAGATCGGGCCTGATGCCCATCTGAGGATGATCCTGAGGAAACCGTAAGAATCTGAAGCAGAAATCAGTAAAGGAATAAAAAGGGTGATTGTTTCATGACTTCTTTCATCCTCTGTCTTTTAGTCCATCTGAAAGGACAGCAGATGATTTGGAGATCATTTATGAGGAGTTGCTTCATATTAAGGCCTTGTCACACCTCTCCACCACTGTGAGTACAGTTTACCTGCATTATGTGACCATATTATTCCTTCTCTTAACCCTTGGTAGCACCTAAAAAACGTACCCCTTATGAGGTCCTAGAGCCAAAAATCGACCACGCCATAAAAAGTGCTATAAAAAGATTATACATTAATATTTTATTCCACTTTAAATTAGCCAATCTTTCAGACCTACTTCTCCTTGAAATATTCATGTCAAGTTTTAATTACATTTCGCGGATTTTAACCCTTTATATCCCGGTTTTGTCACATGAGCGCACGGCCGTTTTTGGCGAAAAAAAATGAAAAAATGAAATATTTTCCATAAAATACATTTGAAAGTTATATTTTATTGTACTTTTAATTAGGCCTTTGGGTGGACCAAAGATTGATACCAACAGTCATTTCGATCGCCTTTTATTTTTTTTGCAGGAGCGCATTTCATAAAATGCACACACTATCGGTCCCAATCGACCACGCCCAAAAAAGTGCTATAAAAAATTTTTATATTAATATTTTATTCCACTTTAAATTAGCCAATCTTTTAGACCTACTTCTCCTTGAAATATTCATGTCAAGTTTTAATTACATTTCGCGGATTTTAACCCTTTATATCCCGGTTTCGTCACATGAGCGCACTGCTTTTTTGCCCCAAAAAACATAAAACTTGAATATTTTCCAAAAAAAACATTTGAGGTAATATTCAATTGTTATTATAATTAGGCCTTTAGATGGACTAAAGATCAGCACCAAAATTAATTTCGATCAACTTACAATTTTCTTTTCCGAAGCGAATTATGTCCTCCAGGCGGTCCCTCGTCGTTGTCTAACCCGGGATCCATGCCTCCTCCCGGGTAACGTGCAGACGATTTCTCCGGTCATGTTTCGTCGGACGCCTTTCACCAGCACACACGTCGATACCACGTGACAACAAATACGTCATTTCCGGTTGAGTCAAAAAAAAAAATTCCCGCTTGAGTGACCCTGGGACTGAGACATCGCTCCAGACGATCGGCGGGGGAATCCTGTTTTCCAAGCCGCGATCGAATCCTGATTTCCGGGTAGTGTTTTACGGCGGCTCGCTGATTTCGAGCCCCGGGTCAAATGTGAAGCAAGGGAGCCACCCGGTGGCCAAATAAAAAAATTACAATTCTAAGGCCTTGAGTCCAGAATGAAAACGAAACCTAAGCCATCACACAGATATTAACGGTAATAATTGTGCAGTGAAAAGTAGCGAAAAATAGCGTTTATAAAGGGTTTCAATGGGGCGATTTATGGCTCTAGGACCTCATGTGGATGGCGGTTTTTAGCTTAGCCACCTTAAGCTAATCGAATAAACGGAGACGGCAATTCTAAAGAAAAATGAAAAAAAAAAGGGTTGGAAGGTTTGGCTATATTCTATTCAACACAGTGAAAATGGCCTAATATTAAAAAACGCTGTGGATGATAAATGGCCGTAGGTACTACCAAGGGTTAATGCACAGATTGAAATTGCATCTTTCTCCTGGTGAAAAACATCATATCTGGCTCATTAGGCCTTTTGGTCCCATTTGAGTGGTGAGAGTGAAGAAAAATGATGCAAAGATGAAAACTTGCGTATTAAACACTCATTCACTGATCCTGTCCAAGAACACTTTGACATACACGCTGGATAAGCAAGGCATTAAGTATGTACTGCATAGCTTCAGGGGATTATTCTACAACTAAAATCATCCGTTTGTCTTGCTGCTCGGATTCAGCCAAACCAAAAAACAAGATATGTGATGTGGGACTGCTGTGCGTTTCACTCACATTCAGTTTTAAAGAAATCTTTCAAACACCTGTGCTGCATTGAATAGCTGGAATATTAAGCTTTGCACACATACAGCATGCCTTTACTTTTATTTTGGCTGCTTTCTCTTAATGTTGATCCTCCTGATCTTCCTCTGCAGGTGAAGAGAGAGCTGGCCGGAGTGCTGATCTTTGAGTCCCATGCAAAGGCAGGAACAGTATGTAAGTAATCTGATAAAAATAGTAATGTGTAATAGATGCATTGTTAATGCTGATTAATGATTGAATTTGCTCAGCACACAATCAGTATTAATTCAACAAAGACAGCCTATATGAAATCAAATCTTCTCTCCCTTAGTGTTCAATCAGGGTGAGGAGGGCACATCCTGGTACATCATTTTAAAGGGCTCAGTCAATGTTGTCATCTATGGAAAAGTAGGTATTTTCCTCTTGTGAAATCATGTTAGTTCTAGAGACATCAAACTGATTATACTGCTTTGACCGGGACGTTGATTCATCACCCAGTAACTGATCAGTATGCCGTCCTGGACAGGGTGTTGTTTGCACTCTTCATGAAGGAGACGACTTTGGGAAGCTGGCGCTTGTCAACGACGCCCCCCGCGCCGCCTCCATTGTCCTGCGAGAGGACAACTGTCATTTCCTGAGAGTCGACAAGGAGGACTTTAACAGGATTTTGAGGGTTAGTGTCTGTTTAAACTCATCTCATTAACAATGAAAAAGCACCAACACCCTCTGTTGGCAAAAATGTAGTAATGCATCCATAAAAGTTATTTAATGCATCTTTTGTGATCGTATGCCAGTCCCTTGCACCCACTAGCTCAATCATCCCACTAAATATGAAATATGTTGATAATGACCTCTTTTACTGATTTGAGGTTAATTAGGTGTGGATGTAAACTAACATCTGGGAGCTCTGACACGTCATAGATTTCCTGCTTGAAATAGAAAATAGAAGCAGAGATTTTTGTTCTAGATTAACTACGTAGTGATGGTCTGCAGATCTAAATGTGTTGAAATTACACATGTAGTGACTGATGGAGTGACATCACATGTTTTTTTTAACATATTTTATTAAAGTTGTTAAACGTGTATGATTGATTTACAGAATATCATATTAGGTCTGCATTTTCTTCTTTGGACCACATTAAGTGTGTTAAACATGCTATTAAAAATGCTTAAACAAACAATTAAAAAATTGTACTGAAATTTAGTATTACAGATAGTTTATGCATGCTTATTGCATGGCTCAAAATAGTGCAATGATGGTTCTGAATATTAAATAAATAAAATAGGGAATGAATAATAAGAATAATAATAAGAAAAAAATTAATTAAAAAGCATATATTTATAGTAAAATATCCAAATATGTATAAAAATTGTAAATATCATATAATAACTGATACTTTACATTTCTAAAGAATAACATTTTCACGAAGCTGCTTATGTACTGGCAAACACGTCACTACTGTTTAACACTGTTTAAATGTGACCTCTGGCAGGTGACCTGGGTCGATCAGGTCACATGACTTTATAAACTGAAACAACATTTTCATAGGTCAGTGGTCTCCATAGTAAATGCATTACTGTGTTTGTGTTTATTTGTATGAAGGATGTGGAAGCCAACACTGTGCGACTGAAGGAGCACGGTCAGGACGTTCTGGTGTTAGAGAAGAGCCTCAGCAGCAGTCGAACATCTGTCCAGGGATCCTCTTCCTCTCATTACAAGTAAATATGCCCACCACTAATGCATGTATAGTACAGAGCTGCACTTTCTGGCAGTTGTCTGTTAAACTTGTATCCTTAACTGTCTTCATGTTACAATATAAATTAAGTTGCTGCTTTTATTTAACAGCAAAGAAAAATTGATACTTAAAAATATTTAAAATTGTTTCAGCCATCCTTTTTCTTTGAAGTAATAAGTATGAGCTTTAAAAAAATATATTTGTCCAATCACATGACTATCCCAGGTTGCTGCAGGAGTGATCCTTTCATGGTCACTTTTGAACTTGTGATTACATTTGTGAACAATAGGAAAAATGCTGGACGCTAACAGTCAGTGTGACCAGCAGATAACATGCAGGCAGCACACACACAGCAATCCTGTGAGCTGCAGCCAACGAGCATTATCTTAATAGAGGCATCTGTCACTGCAGCACAGTTGCTAGAGAGACATATTAATGGTTATGATGGCCTTGCTCCTAGGGGGAAAAGAAGACCTGGCAAGTCACAATTACTTGTTTAGGGTCGCCCTCTAATCAACTCCACTCCTCAAACGTAAGAGTGTCAAGACTGTGTTCTCCCCCATGAGTGGGGAAGACATGGCGTTGCTTGTGTAGCTCCCTCTTGCCATGCTGTTATCAAGTAATGAAAACAACCGAGACTGGATTGTGTTGATTCTCCTTCACGTAGAAGATGCCCCCTCATTTTTTTTTCTCCCCTCGGCTTTTCTCGTGGCACTTAGCCCAGACTCCCCTTCATCTTCAGCTGGCCAAGAACACTGATTGTAAATAGGATTGTTATCAAATGAAGCAATCACAGACACACGTTGAAGGAACAGTCGAGGGCCATAGCTGTGTCATCAAGCATTAAGAGCCAGTGTTTCTTGATTAGTGAAGGGTGTGTTTTATTCTGTTTTCCTGCAGATACAACGTAATGTCTGGGACGCCGGAGAAGATTTTGGAGCACCTCCTTGAAATGATGCGATTGGATTCTCAATTCACAGAGTCAGGTACTGCTCACCATGACACATCCCATGTGTCGAATTAGTGCCATCTAACACGGCCTGTCAATACGATGATCATTTATTGTGGAGAGTTGTCACCTATGCAACATTCTCCTCCGCCCTCGCCGGCTCTGTTTCTCTCCTTTGTCCTCTGCCGACTGTTCTGCACTGACCCGTTTGTTCTTGCCTATAATTAGCCACACATCACAGGGCTGATCTAATTACTCTCGCTTGCGTGGATACATATGGTTTTCATTCGTCGGCAGAGGTGACACAGACGGGGCCGCGAGGATCAAGGCCCGATGCTACTCTTTGATGCTCTCTTTCGCTGGCTACACAGGTGTTTGACATAAGCGTCTTTCTTTTTTTGTTACAGACTCAGCCTTAGATGACTTTGTGCTCATGCACTGTGTCTTCATACCCAACACTCAGCTGTGTCCGGTGTTGATGTCCCAATATCCTTTCAGCATTATGTTCCCTAATTTTTTTTTTATGTTCTTTACCATTCCTGTGAACCTGAAAACATAGAGCTCACTGGTTTGCTGCAGCTACATTGTTTCAATCTTTAACTGCTGTGCAGCTACCATGCCCAGGCCTCGCAGGGATCTGAACAGGAGAAGCTGGACTACACGCTTAATAACAAGCGCAGGGTGATCCGGCTGGTGATGCACTGGGCTGCCGTAAATGGGGATCACCTGCAGGAAGAGGATGTCTCAGGGTTGTTTCTGGAGGTCAGCCTAAACATATATGAAGGTTGTTCTAACCTCTGATATAGGTACAGAATAGTCACAACAGCAGAACAGTCTGCAGCTCTGACCAAGACTTGTTCCAGTGTTTCAGATGTGTTCCTAATCAGTTTGCTTTACTTAAAAACAATTAATTGTTAATCATCTTCTTAGATTTTTTGATTCTTGATAATGATAAGATTTTGAAATGTTTTAATAAAGCGAAGGCGCCACACCACTAACCATAACTGATAAATTGATAGAAAATCAGATTTATGTCTGAGTGCATGATGTTCAAATCCAAGAATATCCACAGCTATAATGCTGACAGCCACTCTTTTGTTTCATGGTTGATATTAATTATTTACAACCGTAAACACATACCTTTGCAGTTATCCAAGGTGTTTGCACCTTCTGCTAAGTTTAATTGCACTCTCTCCTCACTATAAATAAACAGACACATGTCAGAAAATCAAAATCACTGAAACTGCAATTTTAAATGTGCATTTATTATAGATGTGAGCATTAGAATATACATATATATATATAAACTCTTATTAAATGAAAGGACTTATGATTCTTGATGATATGCTAACTTAATGTGGTGTGGTGCTTGAGAAAAACTCTTTGTAATTGTATGTTAAAATGAGTTTTAATTAGTTCTTCTGAATCATTGTTTTGCTCAGAGCTTGCTGTGTTTTTCAGGAGTTTTTCATGGCAGTATCTAATGATGCCAAAGCCTTTCCTGCCCTCAGGGATCAACTAACAGAACTGGAAAGAATTGTAAAACGCAAGTAAGTCAGAGCTTTGTTTTTTTGTTTTTAGGTTTTGATATGGATGAAAGGTGCTGTATGTGGTTAGTGTTGAGAATTTAAAGGAGAAAGGCTCTTTAGATAACGATCAAACTTAACTAAAGAGTCATTAACTGTTTTTTTAAATATTTTTATTTTATTCTTCAGTGCTGAAGATGCCAGATCCTCACAGAAAAAGGTATAAGACCGACTCTTTCTGTTCCAAATTAAAGTTTGTGTTTTTTCAAACGTCTGTGAACCTAAACTGTGAACCTAAAATTCCCACACAGCACAAAGTCCTGCTGCGGCATTTCAGTGTGGGAGAGGAGAAGCTTCAGAAACGTCAGCCCATCAGGAGTAACGATGAAAGTGAGTTGTGGATGAACATCCACTCTCCGGTTTCATAAACATGGATAGCTGGGCTGCTGACTGTCACATTCAGCTATCTATTTGGAACTCTTTATCATGCAGTGATAGCGATAGTCAGTATTTTGAAATAGCGACAGAGGTTCGCTACTCATAAACTCAAAGGATGTTTTCTGTTAAAGCATGATGATTTGGTACCGCTTGTTCTTCAAGTCATCTCTCCAATCTCCAAAAGACACACTGAAAATTGTTGTTCTTGGTTTGGTTTTTGTTCTTTGTACTGATTTAAATAATTTGTTTAGGGGCAGTTCAGTGGTGCAGTGATTAGCGCTGTCACCTCGCTCAGCTGGAGCCTTTCTGTGCAGAATATGCATGTGTGGGTGCTCCAGTTTCCTCCCACAGTCCAAAGAGATGCTTGTTAGGTTAATTGGTGACTTTAAATTAGTTGTGAGGATGAGGATGCGAGAGGTTGTGGGTGTCTCTCTCTCTATCTCTGTGGTAGCTGTGCTAATTTGGATAAATGTTTTGGTCTCTTTAAGGCCATTTAGTGTATTATAGTGACATCTTGCCTTTTTCTCTTCCTTGCTACTTTACCATGCCATCATTCCTTCTTGTTTACAGTCTTATTTTTGTTCTAATTCATTCCTTCAGTCCTGTTCAAAGTCTACTGCTGTGACCACACCTACACCACAATCCGGGTCCCTGTAGCCGCTTCAGTTAGGGAGGTTATCGGTGCTGTGGCTGACAAGCTGGGGTCAGCGGAGGACCTGCTCCTGGTCGGCCTCAGTTCGGCAGGAGGTGAGAGCAACGGCAGTTACTTGTCAAATGATTGGAGATGACAAAAGGTAGAGCTAAAGCTGGGTGATGTATTAATTCTTTCTGGGTGATGTGTGACCTTTTGCGGTGAGTTTGGTGACGGTAATAGGCTGCTTTAGTAGGGGCTAAAGAATGGCCTTGAAGTGGCCCAAGAAATAACCTGAGCTCAGTTTTCCTCATTACATTCAGCAGAAAGCTGTTGGTTCAAGTGGCTGCTCTTTATTGTACTGATATTTGTGTCCGCCAGAAAGTACTAATGCAGCTCTGCCTTCCTCTGAACTTGACCTGGACTTTCCTTACCAGTGGCAAGTCAACAAAGCTGAGGCTGCTCTTATTTGGAGTGGATTATCACAAGGCTCATAAAGAGCATCCAGAAAGTTTTCTGGATCCTAAAATCGATATATTTATTTTTATAGTCACAAATGTACACATAGTTATCCGCAATGAAAAAGCAAAGCAGGTTTTGAAGTTATTCTCCGGTGCCTGTGCAACTGTGTCGGATCCACTGATAAAAAAGAAAAGATACAAAAGGACAACTGTGTTAGAAGGAAAAAATAAAACTATGAGGTAGAGATAGAGATGTCATCAAGGAACAGATCAAGCAAAGGACACAAGAAAATTATGCTGCATTGAAAGTACCCATGAGTGCAACATCCTCTATTATTCCTAAATGCTGGATTTAAAAAAATAATTCCCAACAATGTGTGGATGAAACTAGGCATCATGTCATTAATACCATCTCTGCAGTCAGAAACAGTGCTGTGGGGTTGTTTTCCTGCAGGGCATTGAGACTGGTCGGTATCAAGTAAACTTTTTTCCAGGCTACTCAGGATCTCAGGCTGGTAAAAGAACAATACCAAAGAAAAGCTCCCTTGGTCTCATTTATAAACTGTGCCTGCTAAAAAATTCTCTTCCCCACGCATAAAATTATATCTATAAAGGATGAATTTTGGAATAAATCAGACTTTTTTTGAAAGTGAGCCAAGCCATATGTGAAATGGAGATTTTAAAAAGCATGACGGGACTTATCATAAAAGAAAGCAGACTATTCTTAGCAAACCTAGCTATATTAAAATGAACTATTTATTATTCACAAACCTCACTGCAAATTTACTATGTAATTGTATCAGTCCTTTCATTAATGTTAATAATATTTGTAGCCAGTGTTGGTGCTAAAATCACTGGAGCTTTGCATAATGATCTGCTTTTTTTCTGTGAACCGATGTGCTTTTGTGCTTCTTTTTGTTTGTAGTCTGACTGTTTATTTTTACCTCTGCCAGAGTCCTTTGGTATGAACTTCCCAGCTCAACCTGCATTACTTTTTTATTCTTCAGTAGCCTTTCTTCTCTTTGTTAGGTACTGACACCAAAGACACCTTTTTTGTTTTGTTTTCTCCGTGTCTCTGGTTAGGCAAAATGCACATCTTCCCCTGTTTAGTAAATGGATGAAGATGAGAAAAAAAAATAAGAGGTACATGTGGTCAATTTTAGGTTGACACTTATAGAAGTCTTTGTGTTAGAGCAGCTTCATAAATCTAATGAAAAGAATGTGTATGCACTTTTTGTCCTTTTTGCATACACAAAGTTGGTAGTCATGAATTTGAATGATTATTGTGCGTCTGATCTGTAAACTTAAACCCAACAGTGCATCTGGTGAGACCTGAAAGCAGCACTAATGATCTACAATCAGGCTGGTTGAGTTTGAATATTTCTGCCAAGAAAAATCTGGGCATGACTTTCAAAGAAAGACAGCCAGGTTTATGGGATCAGGTCTGTTAAGTTTGTAGGAACAAGTCTGCAGGCTATTGCTGCTGCTAGAGTGTTTAAAGGTGTTTTAACCAAGTAAGCTAGCAAATATGATGTTAGTCTTTTATTGGTAATGCATTTGGATAACACTTCATGAAATATTGTGTCTATATATATATAAATAAATAAGCACAATTTATCTGAATTTCAGGGCCAGGAGCACACCTCATACATACACCTTCCAGTTCTTTGTCTGTTTGTAATATAGAGAGGGCCGGTACTACAAGCTGTTCTCGTTTCCATGCTTCCCTTTTTCAGTTCATTCACCTCTCATAAGAACATGCTTACAGTTCTGTCTGAGGCCTTCCCCAAACCGCAGCCTGAATTCATGCTCATGCCATCTGTTCCAAAAGTTTCGAAGCATGACTTCAATTCAAATTAGTAGTGCCAATTCGCAACAATAGTTATACTGTAAGGTAAAGCCTCTAGAATATTAGAAAGAAGACCGCTACTATGAACAAGCATTTGGCAACAGTGGGAAAGAAAAACGTCCTTTTAACAGCAAGAGACCTCTAGCAGATGCAGCCTCAGGGAGGGGCAGCCATTTATTATGACCAGATGAAGGTGAGAGGAAAAACAGGAGAGTAGAGGGATTCAGGACGAATGCACACTAGAAGACAGCCATAAATTAATAATTACTAATTTTGGCTTGAACCTCTAAATTGTGGTCTATAAATATGGATGGTCAAGGGTCCAAATGTATGCAGTGTTTTCTATCAAATACACTACAGCAAAACTAAAGCTTTAATCACCTGGATATATATATTTTTTAAAAAAAGCATATGCAGACAAAGACAGGTTATTCTGGTTGTTTGATACTACACACAGCAGTAAATATCTAATGTCAGCATGGTAACATGTTTGCAAAGAAAATACTATTTGATTTCTGAAGTTTATACATGCCAATTAATTCTGATGGTATTAATTCTTTCATTATTTGGACAAATGTTTAAAAAAGAATTGGAGGAAATGTTTTGGGATCACATAAGGTGTGATCCTCATGCTAAAAATAGAAAAAAGTAACAACTAAATAGGGCACTGAGCACCTGCATGCCTATTCTAAAATCTTTTGGCAAGCCATCTAATGGTTATTATTTTTCAGTCTGAGTGAAAACGGTAGACAAATGGATGTTTTCCATTCATTTTTTTAACCTTTGTGTGTTGTGGTCTTCCTTTTGCAGAGAAAACCATCTTTAAGCCCAGTGATATGTCGGTGTTCTCCACACTCAGCATTAATGGACGGCTGTTTGTGTGTCGGAGGGACCAGTTGGATTCTTTGGTGTGTTACAAATTACATTTACATGAGAAACTCGCATATTAACATGTAGTTCAGCTGCAGCTCCAACCCCAGCTGTACACTATATCAATATCACCCAACACGTCATGTGTATGAACTCATCTACACTCCCAACCAGTTGGCTTTAAACACTTCATCAAATTGATAGAAATGACAGTTAGTTTAGTTCAGCTTTCAGTCTCTGTTTTATAAATGTAATGTGTTTTTCATGCTTTGGAGACCACTTTACCTGAGCAGGAGGGTCCCTCTACAGGATCACTGGCCAGCTTTGAGTTAATGAGCTCTAAGGACGTGGCTTACCACATGACTTCCTATGACTGGGAACTTTTCCACTGTGTACATGAGGTATTCAACAGCAACTGAGTCTGATTAGAAGAGCTGAATATATATCTTCTTTTATTTATTGGTATGAAATATTCAGTTACTTCACTTGCTTATTTTACATGAAAATCAGTTGTTTTTCTTCTGCATCTTGCAGCTTGAACTCATCTATCACACATTTGGGAGACAATATGTGAAGAAAACCACTGTGAACCTGGACCTGTTCCTGAGGAGGTTCAATGAAATTCAGTTTTGGGTGATCACTGAGATGTGTTTGTGTCCTCAGCTGAGCAAGCGAGTACAGCTTCTTAAGAAGTTTATCAAGATCGCTGCCCAGTATGTGGATTTCATGTTCTAATTCAGTTTGTAGTTTGGTTTATTTGCCACACTAATTTCATGTTTCCTGTTAAAGCTGCAAGGAGTACAGAAATCTGAATGCCTTCTTTGCTATCATTATGGGCCTAAGTAACCCGGCTGTTTGCAGACTGAGTCAGACATGGGAGGTGTGTATTTGTGCATTGTCCGTCTTTGGAAAACTATTAATTACTTAACTGCAAGGAAACTTTTGTCTGGTGTTTTTGTTCGCAGAAACTTCCCAGTAAATTCAAGAAGTTTTATGTGGAATTTGAAAACTTGATGGTAAGCTCCAAAGTAAAAAATTTAAGATGAGCCACCTGATCAGAGTAAAATATGAGGTTAGTGTCCAGACTGTGATTGATCCACAGCATGACTGTCTCCACAGGATCCGTCCAGGAACCACAGGGCGTACCGGCTAACAGTAGCCAAACTGGAACCTCCCATCATTCCTTTCATGCCCCTGTTGATCAAAGGTTAGGCCAATTTATTGGGTGACAGTTTATCATTTTGGCCTGTAGACCACAATTGTTTCGCTGCTGAATTGCTTCAACAGCTTTAACACTTTCCAATTGGTCCTTTTTTTTCTAGACATGACATTTACTCATGAGGGCAACAAAACATTTATCGACAGTTTGGTCAATTTTGAGAAAATGGTGAGGCTCTGCTGCGCATCTGTGAATCTTTTTTTTTTTTTGTTCTTCTCAGCTAATTGGCGATATTTGCTGCTGATCATTGCTCTTTGTCTTGCAGCGGATGATAGCTAACACAGTGAAAATAGTGAGATACTGTAGAAGCCAGAGATTCAGTAAGTTTCAAATGTTTTCTTTTTTTTTTTTTTTTGTACTAATTTCACATATGTCGCACTTAAGACAACAAAAGGACACTTTATAAAATTAAACATAAAAATAAATAACCAAAATATATCTTGGAAACACAATATCAAAAAACTGTATGATGAAGAAACAACAATAAAAGACTTTATGTCCTGTTAATTTGATGTCTTTTAGATACATCTTAGAATAAATCTGCAAGCTGGAATAGAACTAACAGAAGAGGCCGTTCTTCTAGAAAGCACATTGGGAGAAATTCTGACAACGACTAGCTTCCCATAATTTTAATTTCTTATTTCCAAAATAAAAAATAAAGTAATATTCTCACAATAGGTCGAGAAAAGTACCTGTTTTGACTGACTGACAGCAAGCTGTAATATTGATCTTTTGAAGTTTAGTTGGAGTATATTATTGGTATCTCTGAACCTTTAACATCTATATTCAATCATTTATCCAGCAGTTTCCTATTAATCCCTTTATATTGATTGCCCGTACAGCTTAGATATACTCAATCAGCACAAATATTTTATTAAAAAGCACAAATATTTTAGGTTCCTATATGATGAACTTACAAATTCTTCTTGCATTTTTTTCCTGACACTGCCCATCTTTTCAATTAAATCAGGTCCAGAGTCACCACTGCCAAGCAAGAACCACCCTGACGTTTGGACTTATATTCGTCAGCTTAACGTGATCGATAACCAAAGGATGCTTACTCAGCTCTCTCATGGACTTGAGCCCCGCAGGTCTTGAAATCCACTCAGGGACAGAAACATTACACGAAGACGCTACTCCATGACGTGATGTGCGCTCGCTTGGGATGAGTTTACTTAGTACAGGATTGAGGACCTGATGTTGTATCAGATAATGAGATGTTGTTTCAGAAGCCTGCCTTGTTAAGCTTTTTCTTACAGTAATTAGTGATATTTTAGCAGTAGTTGTTGGCGGGTGACGTACCTCCTCGTATCATTGTCGTACAGATATCACAACAAACAGCATGAAGAAATGAATGATGTTTGGAGGGATCTCATTCATCAAACTGTGTAAGATTTTAGATGTAAACGCTATATGATGCTGACGCTTACAGGTCTCAGTATTCCTGATATTCAGCTGTTTCGTATATTTTGTATCAGACAATATTTATATATATTTACGTTTTTAAGACTCTTGTGTTGTAAATTGTATACAGATATTTATTTTGACAAGCATGCAGAGGATTATGATTGTTTTACGTTTTTATTCATGTGAGCACATTTCTCTTTAAAGCCTGAGATATCATAAGTGTCTGAAAACCTTTTTGTGCACTCTAAATAATAAAAAACCTTTAGATGTATTTGTTCAACTTTATATTTATTATCTAGTATAAAGACAGTTTGGTCAGTATAGTGTCAGTGTATAACATGGAAATCAACCAAGACAACTCATGAAACGTTTTCTTACATCTTATTGAATTAGAGCAGCAGAGCAGCAGCAGAACAGGTCAGCTGATCACAGTCTGTATTATTATGAAAATCTACTGGAGCACAGAATAGAAATGACTGTGAGCTGTTCAAATCATTGTCGATATCTACGGAGGAGGTCAGGAGAGTGAGTGAGTGTCTGCAGCCATTTGTAAAACATGGTGGAAGCGCTGCAATAATTTGGAGCTTCATTTCAGCCAGTGGTGTTGGACCTCTTGTCAGAAATAATGGAAATATGAACACAAATGTACCATCAGATTTTGATCCACCATGCAATACCATCTGGACACCTCTGACTGGCTTCATTTTTCAGCATGACAATCATCCCAAAAGGCCTACGCAGTAAAAAAAACCCCAAACAAAACAAAATCCAAAAGAGACATGGATAACAAAACAATGGAGTATTATCACTCATGGACTGGCCTCCCCAGACCCCGAACCTTAACATCACTGAAGCAACATGTGATCTTAACAGACAACAGAACAAAAGTCAGCCAACATCCAAAGACGAGCTTTGAATGGCCATCAAGACATGTCCATATTCCCGAAGACTACCTAAAGAAATTACAAGATGTTTACCTAAGAGAGTTCAGGCTGTGTTGAAGAATAAAGGTGGTCCAGATATTGACTTTCAAGCTAATTTGAATGGTATAAAGAAATAAAACAAAAATATAAAGAAATGGGAGACTGACAGACTGCTTTCTATCTTGTAAATCAGGTTCTGCTTTAAGAAATAGTAATTTATTAGTGCTGCTAAACTTCTAGTGTATATTTGTTTAGTTAAGAGTTGGTTTAAATGACTTTTTTCTGAAAGCTTAAGCTGAAAATATTTGGGGCAGCAAGAAGGAATTAAATGTAAATTAATTCTTATCTCAGGTTTAGCTTTGAGTGATTTGGCGTGTCTGATCAAACATTAATCATCATCACTTCCATTCATTTCTAGAAGTGCATTAAACATTTTTTATTGTTGACTTATACTGTTGACCTGTGAATTGTGTCAACAGTGAAGCAGATGGTTGCTTTATATTTTCCATTCGCCACTACTTGAGGAAAGAATGAGTCATTGACAGCTTTTAAGTTTGCAGAAATGTATTACCTCGATTTAATATGCGATGAATAGAGAATCAGTGAATCTGATATCTCACAGTGTTTCTGACGTCACAGTGGAGACTGGAGAAGTACTCATATTCTTCCTCCTGGAGCAGGGGTGTCGAACTCCAGGCCTTGGGGGCTGGTGTCCTGCATGTTTTAGATCTCACCCTGGGTTAACACACCTGAATCAAATGATTCATTCATTTTTAGGCCTCTGGAGAACTTCAAGACATGTTGAGGAGGTCATTTAGCCATTTAAATCAGCTGTGTTGGATCAAGGACACATCTAAAACCTGCAGGACACCGGCCCTCGAGGCCTGGACTTTGACACCCCTGTCCTAAAGCATGTTGTAAATGTACAGTTAAATTTATAAGCTGTATTATTGTTATTAGTGAGGAAGCTCTGATGCTGCTCTGATGTAGCTGGCCAAAGGTTTCCTGATGGTAAACACTTATAGACAGTTGGGGTACATGTGTACGCAATAAATCACAACCTTGAACTCATCTGATATTTTGTTTATAAAGTCTCGATGTGGAGCAACATTAGTTCTTGTGGAGTCAAAAGTAAATTGAAGTGAATGAAAAATTGTTTTATATAAATTGTACTTTATTCTTAAATGCTTTATTAAGATGAAAAATACTTTTGAAGGGTTTTTGAGTGATATATTTCTGTATTAGTTCATATAGATAGTACAGTACATTTGAATGATTCCTTTGCTTTACGTGGTCTTATTGATTAAGAAATCCACATTGTCATGAGTTTACATGGATTAAATGAGTGGTTGGTGATCTTATTGATTTCCCACCAAGCTTCCTGAGTTGCTGAAATGATGAAGGTCTTACAGCAATTATGTTTTTTGATAGATTGGGACATGAGTATAGGTCTTTAATAGAGAGAAATGCACAGAATGACTTTTCGATTTTAAGTCAAGGATCTTGTTGCATATCTGAATATATCAATTTTATTACGTCGTGTCATCACCCAAAAAAAAAACAACAAAAAAACAATCTGACAATCCAATGAAAAGATTTAACACTGCAGACTGATCTAAGCTTTTGCACATATACAAATACATCTGAAAACATCTGTGATGAACAACTGCATAGTGCAGTTAATCCAAGATAACATTATGCATAGATCACATATTAACAATTGTAGAATGTACCTCGTGGGCTTCAAGGATACAAATGTTCCCAAATTTCTAGTAAATTTCCACTTTCCAGATTTCTGAGTCACAGCTTTGCACTGCGCTCACCTTTTTGCCTTCTATCAGTCATCTTCACCTATAATAACAACCTAACCAAAGGGACAACCCCATTAACCCCACCTAGGCTGACCAGGAGGTTTCATTTCAGAACCTGGTTGCTGTGAGAAGTCACACACCTCATCAACCCTTAACTTTCTTGACAGTGGCAATGCAGAAGTCTTTGGGTGTAGCCTGGGTTTAATTGCTAATTGTGTATACCTGAAAAGGTGTTGACAAAGACATTTCTTAGACTTGATTTGGACTGTCAATGCCTTTTAGAGCATTTAGAGTGGTCTCATCCAGATAATGTCTTTTTCAGGGAAACCCTTCCATATTTCAGTGAGACAATGCTAAACTACACACTTTTATTACAACAGCATGGCTTCATTTTAGAAGAATGTGGTTGCTGAACTGGCCTACAAGACCTTTCTACAACTCTAAACATTTGGCAAAGAAGACCCAGAGCAATTAAGCAGCTAGAATCTTATATAAGGCAAGAAAGGGACATTCCTCTCGCAGAAGTCCAGCTGATCGCTCTTTTCAGATGTTCATAGGCTATTGTCCTGATGCATGCTCAATCATCCAGGTAAGTAAATCCCAAAAGGTTGATTCTGTTCATCTGGACGTAGTGTTTTCAATGGGAGAAAGGTTTCGTCACTCATCTAAGTTCATAGGCTATTGTTATACAAAGAGGACATACTGTGCATTATTAAGCACGACCCTGTCCAAACCTTTTTGAAATGTGTTGCTGCCTAGAAATGGCCTTACTTTTTCCCGAAAATTGTAATTTTCTAATTAGAAACATGTATGATTATATGATTTCTATTATTCTATTGTGTATAAAATATCAGTTTCTGAAACTGCAAATCATCACATTATTTTTTATTTACACCTTTACACGTTTAAAAAAGAAATTGCGGTTTTAAAAGACATTTTAAAACATTTTTACAGAATCAAATTAATTACAACTACTTTGTTTTTAGTGTACCACTGAGCTGCCCAGTAAGAGCTTGTTAATGAGAAAGAAATAACTGTAATATCCATCACCACGCACAATGTAGGCGTTCGTGCTCGTGTCCAGCAGGGGGAGCTGTTGCCATCAGTATCAAAAGCTGGATGCTGTCCAGTTCAGCTGGCTGAAAGTTGTGCAACCAGTGAAACCACACTGGATCGGGGAAATCAAGCGACGTCACGTGAGATTTCCCGGAACTATCCTTTCTTTCGCAAAGTTTGTCTTGTGCCCGGTGCTACCTGCGTGGAGGAACAGCCGCTCCGGAGCGCCAGCCTTCACACTGAATGTCGGTATGTGTGTTTCGATAATGTTCACCAGTTATCCAATTAGTCTCAATGAGCAGTTTCGACATAGGCTCACTGTCCAGCAGATTAAATATAATGCGAGTCTTGTTTGATATTAAACACACATTCGTGCAGATGTGTTGATGCGGGCTGTTGAGTGTGACGTGGTGCATTAATATAAGACTGTTATAAACATGTAATAATAACAAAGTAATACCGCTTTAAGTTTACTCCTAATGTTGCTCATACTGTATCTAGTTGTTGTTGAATGTTTTGAGCAGTGAGTTAACCCTCACTCAGGTATTATCTGCATCTCATACACAGCATAGTAACTGAGTAGGGGTTAGATTGGTTAAGATTGTAACATCTGCATATAACCACACTTTTAGCTGTGAAGAAGTGACACAAAAGCTGACCTCGCTGTCTCAGTGATTAATTCATCATTTAGTTGAGATTACAGTGACTACCTGTGGTTTGACATATGGCTGTCAGGCCTTATTGTTGCGGCGCTTGCAGTCGTGTTTGCTATTAAGTGAGAAACTGCCAGCGATGACTGCAGGAGTACTCCCGTATCCCTGTAACCCTGGCTTCTTGAGTGGTCAGACAATACTTGGGGGGCTGGTCCACTGAGCAAATTGCTGCCAGGCTAAGTATAGCATGAATACAAGTAAATCAGCAGAGAGCAATGGCTCCCCTCTGTGACAATGGTGGCATTTCCCGTTGTGATGGATAGTAATCCCAATGAGGACCCAGGTAACAGCCTTTTAAAAGCCGTAATTGCTCAGCTGTAAATGGGAAACCTATGAACAATAGCAATGCTATAATTTCCTGTAATGATGGAATTATTTCTTTACAAGATGCTTTTATGTCGCTACAGACAAACAAAAGGATATGATAATAAATCTGTGTGGTGTCCGGTTTGGAAGCATTATACCACTAACCCTGGCTTACACACACATCATCATGTTTGGCCTCAACACAAGCAAGAAGAGCTCATCTTTTCTGTTAAATAGAGAAAGAGAATATGTGGATCTCTCAAGGTGTTTTTGTCTTGAAACAAAAGAAGCTTTTATTGTCAAAATTGTATGATCTCCCAGCTTGTTGTCCTACTTGAACCAAACCTGCTGGAGTAATCTGCGACTTTAGCTGCATGATCCCAGCATACCAGACATGCCTTTGTCCTTATACAAGCAGAGTCTGGACCCTGAGTCCATTGCTTACTGGTACTGATGAGGTGGACTGTATGTGTAAAAGTGGAAGAGACAGGGGGTGGTAGTTTAAAATGAGCGATATCACCCTGCAATGCTCAATCAACCGATGGCAAAGCAGCCTCAAACCTGCAGCCACACTCACAAATGGTGTTTGACAGTGAAGCTTCGCTTTGATGGATTAAGTTTGTTTTACCGCAAAGGATTTTGTTGTGAACCCAACTTCCTTCCTTTCCCGTAATCCCCCTCGCTCTTTTAGGAGCTGACTTGGAACTGAGTGCCATTATGAGATGATGTCTCCCAGCTCGTCTTTCGTGCAAGTCAATTTCGATGACATCCACTTCTTCGAAAACTGTGGTGGCGGCAGCTTTGGAAGTGTGTACCGGGCCAAGTGGATTTCCCAGGACAAAGAGGTGGCGGTGAAAAAACTGCTCAAGATTGAAAATGAGGTAAGAATCTTAATTACCTGGATCTTTTTTTTTTTCATATATATTTTTAATTGTCAGCATAGTAATCATTTTAATTGCTATCCCATTTAGCGAGATCTGGTGACTTCTGTACCCATCACTCATGGTCATTATACTCCCCCTCTCTGAGCAGTGTGCTGCGAAAGAAACATTATAGCCAAATGAAAGAATGTATTTGGTCCAATTACAGCAAAGGCTGCTCCTGAAGTGTCTTTGAAAGCACAGGCCTATTGTCTTAAAGACAAAACAGAATTATCTTTGAAATCTTTTCAGGGAAATCGTATTATGTGTGTCGGCCTGTGATCGGATGTTCAGAAAATTGTTCATTGTTTCTTTTATGAAATTGTAAAAGATCACAGATATCCATTCAACTTCACTCAACTGTTGGGGAGAAGATTGTTCAATGGGAATAATAATGTAATCCTTGCACGTTGAACCAGATGTTCCTTTAATTATAGTGTTTGGTTGCGATTAAATGAGATCGTTTTATCAGGTTCATTCAAAAAAAAAAAAGAGGTTACACATTAACCTTTCTGTGCCACGATTATGCATTGATACGTCTTTGTATATGCTCCAGAAGACTCCATAGGACCATTGGCGTCCAGTCAGAGTTTGAGAGCCATGCCACTGAGTTCTGTAAAAGTCTGAAAAAGTCAAAGTCTGCTTTGACCTTTCCTGTTGGGGCATCAGGATAACCAGCAAGTTCTCACTTCTGCTTTTTATTAAATTCTTTTTTTTATGAATTCACAAATGGTGACTCCTTCAATCATCCACTTTAAGTTAACTGGGTTCTAAATGGATTGCAGTAAATCTTATACAAGCACTCATTTCTAGGTTAGGGTGGTGGAGCTTTTATAATCAATTTGAGGAAGTATTTTATGCAGTTATCAGGTCATAATTTTAACTTTTATACTTTGGGATACTTTGTGGTTTGGTGTTAATAACAGTCATGTGAAAAAAAAGTTCTCACAGGACTCTGTGCAGTCCTTTGAATAACCAAGCATTAATTCCATAGGAATTAAGAGGTTAAACAGCAGCCAAATGCACGTAACAAAATGATCATCAGCAAGTGTGATCAACTCTATAAAGTTAGAAGTTTTGACAGTTTGCTTGTTCGGGGCATTCAGGGATATGCCGCATTCTTTCCAGGACCAGATGTCCCAGTGAAATTACCCCAAAGTCAGATTACGCAGTGCTCTGACAAAAAGCAAAAAACCCAAGAGCTGTATTTCAGACTTTACAGACCACAGTTAGCATGTTAAATCTCAAAGTTCGTGAAAGCACAATTCAAAAAAGTCTGAACAAATATGGCTTTTTGGAAGGATCATGAGGAGAAAGCTTCTTTTGTCTAAAAAGAACATGGTAGCGCAGCTTAGGCTTGTACGATTGTATCTGAACAAACCACAAGACTTCTGGGACTATTTTTGACAGAGAAGATGTTTGGTAATGTTACATGTGTACGGTGAAATAGAGTATATCAGCATGAACACCTCATACCAACTGTCATGCATGGTAGTGGGAGGGGTGATTTTTTAGGTTTGTTTGCAGCTACAGGAAATGAGCACCTTGAAGTCACTGAGTTGATCTTGAACTTCTCTGAATACCAAAGTATTCTAGAGTCAAACGTCAATAAAGTTGGGCCATGCAACAGGACAACAGCAAAGGAAAGAATGAAGGTGTTGCAATGTCCAAGTCAAAGTCCAAACCTCAACAGCAGATTTGTCAAGAAGTGTGGTGATACGAAAGACTGATGAAGTCATACAGAAAGTGATTATTTTAAGCTATTGCTGTGAAAGTTGGTTCTGCAAGGTATGTCATCATGAGGTGTAGTAATCAAATATGTAGCTTGTTCGTAAAAGAATGTAGTTATCTGTAGCATAGTAAATATGCTATAAGGAAAGTATACTCAGTGCATGAACGGTATGTGCAATTCTGCTATGTACATGCTGAATAGAGTGTGAATGTTGTCATTTCCTGAGACTTAAATGAACCTTTGGTAAAGGTGATTTAAAGATAAAATATTACTTCACACACACTGAAATCATGTGTGTACTAAATTATTGATCCAGACTTCATTTATTTAAACTCTAATGCAAATAAGGCTTCTATTTTCTCTTCTATTCTCATGAAAATTCCTTGTGTGTGTTCACTGGTCAGGCTGAAATCCTCAGCGTCCTCAGCCACCGCAACATCATCCAGTTTTACGGCGCGATTGTCGAGGCTCCCAACTATGGAATTGTCACCGGTAAGTTTATAAATAATGATGCATATTTACAGCAAAGAAACCTCAGTGAAAAACAGAATACAACAGAGCCACCAGATAACATCATGATAGAAAAGGCAGCAGCCAAATCTGTTCGCACCAGTTGCTCAATGGAGCAGAAGTTTCTATGGAAGTGTGAGTGAATGCCAGAGGCCTCAGGACGTGCACACATTCATACAGTAGTTGTGTGAGCCTGTTTTCAGTTTTTGTCTAGGTCAAAGACCGAAAAGAATAAAGCCTCAAATGCTCGTGTAGCTGTGAACTGTTGTAAACAAGGGGCCCATCATGCTCGCATCTATCAGGGAATCCTGCAGAAAAGTCGTTTAAATCGAGCCCCAGCTCAAAAATGTGCCTAACATATTGTTCGACCTTCACTGCAGAATGGTGTATATGGAGTTTGACTGTTAAATGTGCCTAATGGTGTCGCTCAGTATAGGTAGAAAGGATGCTATTTTTAGGCTCGTAATGTAGTTACTCATTCGATATAAAAGATTAAACTTCGCTTTGCTTCTAGTGGTGAACTGACACCTAGAGTTTCGGTTTCATTGTGCTACTATGAAAAAAAATGCCCATGAGATTCAGGAACTGCTGCATGTTTGGAAATCCTGGTTCTTCCCTTCATCCATCATCTTTCTAATATGTTGTCTTTGCTTTGACAGCTCACTATCTGTTTACGAAACTGTAAAAAAACAAAACAATGAATGAATGAGTGAAACACCCTGACTCACAACAAACATAAGGCATCAAATATAAGATCTTTGTTCTTCTGAAGAGGAAAAATGATAAAGCAGTAGTTTACATGAGTCTCCACTAAATACTTCAAATCGCTTTGAAAGTAAAGCCACGGGATGCAATGCACTTTTTTTCTCTCTCTATAAAACATGGCTCTATTTAATAAGTGTGCGGCGTTACAAACAAGTGAGAGAGACATGCTAACAGATTGTGGTTTTCTGTATTTACCTTTATGCTAATGTTTTACAAGGGTGTTGCATTTCCTCTGCAGCTTGTAATATCTAATAATGAAAACATGTCAGAGCGATTCATGATAATCTTTGTTGTCCTGGAAAAGAAATTGAATCTTTAGCCATGGTTGAAGACCAGGCCAACTAATATTATGATATAAAAGGAAAGTTAGGAAAAACAAAATAATACAACAATAAAAAATATTTTACAAAAAGTAATAAAAAAAAAATTGCACTTTTAAAGTTTGTTGACATATGAGAGAACAAGAGGTAGTTAAATGAACAAAAGATAACAATAAAACAGTAAAATTCTTGATCAACTTCAACTGAAAGATAGATCCATCATTGTCAGCACCGGAAACAATTGTTCTTTAAAAGCTACATTTTATTGTGGAGTACCTCAGGGTTCCATCGTGGGTCCCATCTTGTTCTCTCTGTACATGTTTTCCCAGTGTCAAATGAGCCATAAAAATATCTCAAGAGAGATTTCTCATGCACTCATTTCTACTACTACCTTAGTTCTGCTGGACACTGAGGACTTTCTCAAAGCAATCAGAAAGGAAAGCAAAATTTTTTAAACAGTTTAGATTATTTCATGCAAATCGAATTTCTTTTGACCATGCAAAACCTTCCTGTCATTAACTGCTGCTAGCCACGTTCCACTGTCCCTTATTTACAAGGGATTGCCACAGCGGGTAGTTTTGCATGTTTGATGTGGCAAAACTTTTGACCTGGATTTCCTTCCTGATGAAAATCCAGGATCGAACCGGGATCTTTTGTGTGTTAGGTGAAGGTGTAATCTACTACACTATGGAGTCAGTAAAATGTTATTACTTAAATTATTTTGTGTAGCGCAGTTATGTAAAACCAAGTCCATACTTTCAGTGTAATTATTTATCTGTAGACGTTATCTAAATGTTCTAAGTGTCTCTCATATAGAAGTGTAGAAAGACCTTTGATATTCTTAAAGAGGTGCTCTTTCACACACGGATATTTGGCTGCATCAGAAAGAAAACTAAGATTATTATGAAAAGGCTAATCAGGCCTAACCACATTTTGTAAAATGTTATTCATTTGCCATTTTCTATGTAATAGTGTTAAAAAAGAAAAAGCACAAAAGAATCAGAAATCAAATCAAAGTTTAGTGGAAAAACGATCAGTGCACTCCACTCCTTTGCAGGATCGGTTGTACTACAGAGCTCCGAAAGGGAAGGTTTTGTTGTCAAGGAGTAGGTTGTGGTCTCTATTTAATAAGGCAGAATCTAATTAGCAGCAGATAGAGGAAAAAAACGTTTGCCGTGCTCACATTCATCATCTCTGTTATGACTGTGTTGACACACAGCATCAGTTCCCTCTTTCTCGCAGCCACTATCTACAACCTATCTGAGATACCTGATTGTCTCTGTTGACCTGCAGGAGTTTAACAATAACTGCCGTCACTCAGCGGCTTCATAAACCTGATGAATTATAGGAGAGTATTGTTTCAGGGTTAAAGTACATTTGCCAGTTACAGTCATTTTAAGGCGTTTTTTTTTTCCTTCCACTGATTAAGACTCTGCCGTGACACTACGCTAAACTGAAAGTGCATTTTACATTGAAGCTGGCACAGATTATCTAAGGAATGTGGATGGGTGCAAAGTGCAGAAGGAGACTTGTATTCGCAGTTGAACTAGCTGCATGATGTCTCACACATGAGTTTGCTTGTCCATTTTCATTCAGTTTTTCCTGTATCAAAGTCAAAAAGCAAACAAAAAAGGGTCAACAGGAAACTCTGGCTCATAATAATAATAAAAGTCCTCGGTGTATTTTATGGTTGTTAATTATGTTCCTATCTCGGTGCTTGTGCGTGTTTACAGTATTGTGTTGGGATATGATGGGGTTATTGCGCACAAATGGAGGGTCCCTGCTGTTTAGCTGGTGCTTGTTTATCTCTGTTGAAGGACTTTACTTCACAAGATTGCCTCTGTCTACACATAGTAAAGCTTAAAGTTTGTGTTCCTGTTTCAATCTTTGTTTCATCATAGTTGTCTTTTAGTGTCGTCAGCGGTCTTATGAAGGAGATTTTGCAAAAGTCCACATAATTTGCAAGTTTCATACATTTCTAATGGCCCATTAGAAATGCACGAATCCTTTGACAACAGAGCACGAGCAACTTTGTGTTGTAGACATTTAACAGCCATGTCCGGAGGGGACAAGAGAGCTCGTTACGACTGGTGCTCACCCACAGCGTCAAGCCGTAGCAATCTAGCGAGACACTATGAGTGGTGTGGCCGAATATCCAATTTGTGTTTGCATAACCCTTTCGCATACTGCACTCATATGCATGCTGTAAAACTTGTTTTACCACTGTAACATCATTCATTTTTATTCATTAAGCAGCAGTATAAAGTTTTCGTGTTTCCTCAGAATATGCAAGCGGCGGCTCACTCTATGATTACCTGTCCAGTGATGTCAGTGAGGAGATGGACATGGGGCAGATCATGACATGGGCTGCAGAGATCGCCAAAGGTAAACTTCAGATGTATCTTACTAGTAAATAACAGCTGAAATGTTGTGAGATTGATTGATGAACTTGAAAGCTTAATTCTTACTTAAGGACGGTAGTAAATAATTTTATTTTATTTCATTTTATTTATTTGACAGTTATTAAAAAAACAACGGAGTTAGCTCCATAGAATTTCTGGCCAATTCTTAGAAATGCAGCTTATAGAATAAAATGAGGTATATTAAAAAATAAAGAGACACACAATTTAACACCCAAAGTAGTAAAATGAATACTGATATTAGAAGTTTTTTCTTAGCTTGTTATATGTTAACCAGCCATACAGTAAATAGATCTACTGCATTAGCAGCAGTCTTGCAGTTCAGTTTTGTAGTGATCTGCTTGAGCTGTGTAGTCATCCTTCATGGAAATATAAAGAAAATGAGTCAACAAGGCTGCAGGTTGCAGCTCCATGCCTCATTGCTCATTGCTGATATACAACAGGCATGCTTTAAATGACAATGTCATTTAAAGCATGTATTATCTTCTCATCAGAGCAACTACAAACCCAATTTCCCCAAAATTTGTGATGCTGTGTAAAATGTAAATAAAAACAGAATGCAGTGGTTTGCAAATCTCATAAACACATATTTTATTCAGGATGGAACAAAGAAAACACCGGATGTTTAAACAGAAAATGTGCCATTTTAAGGAAAGTATTAGCTCATTTTGTATTTGATGTCAGAAACACGTCACAGAACAGTTGGGACAGAGCCATGTTTACTACTCTGCACTGTCCTGGCTTTCTTTAACAACACTCTGTAAACATCTGGGGACTGAGGAGACCAGCTGCTGGATTTTTCCAAGAGGAGCGTTGTCCTGTTTTTGACTGATATTAGGTTCTAGCTGCTCGACAGTCCTGGCTCTCATCGTGTCGTATTTTTTAATTTCATGATGTTGCAGATATTTTAGTTGGGGAAAGGTGTGGACTTCAGCAAACGGGCTTTTCTCTATGAAGCCACACTGTTGTAATAGCTGCAGTATGCCTTTTAGTATTGTCCTATTAATATATACAAGACGTCATTGGGTGAGAGCATATGTTGCTCTAAAACCTGTATATACCTTTCAGCGTTGATGGTTCTTGTCCAGATGTGCAAGCTGTCAATTTCATAGACGGCGGTGCACAACCACACCATCAGAGATGTAGGTTTTTAGACGAGGCACTGACATTCCTCCTCATCTTTAGTCATCTTCAGTTTTGTTTTTCAAAAATGAATTCATTTTTTTTATTTCAAATTTGGATTTATCTGACCACAGAACAGTTTTCCGCTTTGCCTCAGTCCATTTTAAATGCCCTTTGACCTAAAAAAAGACGGCAGTTTTAATGTTAATGTAGTTCTGGCTGAGGTCATGAAAATCGAAATATGGTTTCATGAGATTTGCATATCTTTGCGTTCCCCTTTTTATTTATGTTTTACACAGTGTCCCAATGCTCGTGTTATTAGGATTGTAGTTTCCAAATGAGTTTTTATTAATGTTCCTCTGAAAATTTGTCTTTATTTCTGCTTCAGGAATGCACTATTTACACTCAGAAGCTCCTGTTAAGGTGATCCACAGAGACCTGAAGTCCAGGAATGGTAACTGACCACGACACGAGTTTACCAAATTTAATTTCTTAAATATTTTAAGTAAACATCTGCATTTACTGACTTTTTTTTCTCTTTCAGTTGTTTTATCTGCAGAGAAAGTTCTCAAAGTAAGCCTTTTTATATAACCTATGGACTGAAACCTAATCTCAGATGATCATAAAATAATTGGAAATAATCCGAATTCTGTAATCATAAAATCTGGTCCTTTCCAGCCACCTTGAAACACCTCCAGGCACTTTTTAGGACAAAAACATTATTCAAACAAACTTTGATAAGGTGGAAAAAAAAGTGTTTACAATGTTGAATTTGTCTTAAATTTAAGTTTTAACAGCTTTTCCTGACTGAGAAATTGTACCTTGTTGCTGTGGCTCTGTTGCATAGATTTGAATTCAGGGTTCTTGGAGTGCCATGTCTCACTTCTGCAAACTCAACCTGCTCTTTGATGTGATGGCCCTGTTAGCTAAGGATTCACATTCTATTCAGTGTTAAAAGAAATATAAGCACGAAATCCTCATTTGATATTTTCAGCAGTATACGGACACAAGAGGGCAGTGACTAACTTGGCATGTTCAAGTAATCAGGGACAGTGTTACGGTGTTTCTCGCCATAGGTGGATGAGATTGAGAGAAAGGAGATCCTCTTTGCTGATCTGCTGCTGACCGGTGACCAGTTCTTCTCTGATAAGACTTAGATAGATAGACACAAAACCAAAGTTGATAGTAATTGTGTTGGTACAGTATGTGATTGCTTTAAGAGTCCTGCAAAGTACATCCACTTGTAAATCTGCCAAAACCTTATGTTATATATGTCAGTGCTTTGAGGCTTTTTCTGTATCATAGAGACATTTAATTTGCCTGTGGCGTCACAGTGACTGAAACATACGATGACTCCAGGAATAATTATATGATTACAGTGCTGTAGATTTGTTGCATCAGCAGCAGGTGAATCTAAATCTGCATGCTGCTATTGATTGCTATATTTTAAGTGTGACACAAGGTTTATGAATGACAGGTTACTCTGGATACCCAAATAAACATTAATATTATTATTATTTCTACAGATCTGTGATTTTGGGGCATCTAAGTTTGTCACCCACACAACGCACATGTCCTTAGTGGGTACGTTTCCCTGGATGGCTCCGGAGGTGATCCAGAGCCTGCCTGTATCTGAGACCTGTGACACCTTCTCCTACGGAGTAGTAAGTGGCAAAAAAGAACCTGAGTTGAAACACACACACACAAAAATGGTAGAAAATGCTGATTTCAGCTAATTTAATTACATGTACATTTTCCCTTGTAGTGTTGTTGCATAAGTACAGTGTAAAATGCTGAATGTAATGGAACCTGGTGAAATTAAATATGCTTGAGTGTTACATCACTTTATACAGAGCACATTTTCCTTAATGACTAATTGTTTGAATAAATAACCCGTCCTTGCTTTATATCTATTGAGGGTGAAGATTTTTTTTTTTATTGCATTTTCATAAATCTGATGTTTACTTTTCATCCTCAGGGCAACATAAAGATCTTTAGGGGTGTCATAAAACCATCGTGTATGAATTAGATCATTTGGACACAAAATATACCATCTGTTTCCTGTTGTGTTTATGATATAAATATAGTTATGCACGCTTTAAACATCTAAACAATTTCATAATAATATATTTCTTCTATCTCAGTGCCAAAAATGTTTGGCATCTTAGCCCTTTGATTTTTATTTTTTATGTTTCAGTTTAAAAAAAAAATGAAATAGTTTTGTCTGGTTTTCTTCTTTCTGGTCTGAGTTTTGCCGTTTTAAATGTAAGCCCCGTGAAGCTGGAGCTGGTGCCATTTTTCTGTATAGTTACCATTTATTCGCCTCTATTCTAAGGTTAATAGAAAAGTCTTAGTGTTCGTGTCCTTTTGCCCTCCCTTAACACATAACATCCTAAGAGTTAACAGTTAAAGTTTATCACTTGCAGTCTCTGACTGTTTGAACAGACCTGCTTTCTCCTCCTGTCCTGCTCACTTAGCACCTAGCCTCTCCCATACAGAGCAGCGTAGTCATTCAGAGGACAATTTTCTTACTTCTACACTAAAATCAGCTTCCTGGGTTTAACAAGAAAAGAGCGGTTGGGTAATAGCAACACATATATCCGCAAGTATTTTGTTAGAGATCCTAGAGGTTTGTAGTGTCGTTATTAATCCTGAGCTGACTCATTCCTTTTGATGTGTCACGAAAGACGTCAGACCGAACGTAACGCTAACATTGCACGCACACAATTTGTGTTGCAGTAATGTTGTTACGTCTTTTTAATGTGACCTTCTTGTATTTGTTGAATGCTGCCTGTGTGTTTGTAGCTTGTCTCAACCTGTTATGTGGCCACTTCTTCTCACTGTGACGAGTTTAGATCATAAGCCTGTTTTTGTCCGGGAACCGGTAACTCCAAATGGTATCATAATGAAAGATGCAATAAGCTTCTTATAAGAACCACAGACCAAACAGATAAATTTACTGAACATGAGCGAATTTTGGCAAACTAAACTTTTTAGGAGCTACCATGAGGGACCTGTTTTTGAAAAGTGAAACAAATGAGGAAGCGTTGATTCCAGAAAGTTTATTCACTTCATCCAGATGTTTCTTCAGTGGAAGAAACATTTCATCACTCATCCAAGCGACTTCTTCCATTTCTTTCAGCTGACTGCAGATTTCCCCGACCTTATAGCAAGTACAGTTTCATAAGGATCTGTTTATACGGTTGGGGGAATTTGCCGTCAGCTGAGACACATGAAGTCACTTGGATAATGTTTTGTCACATCAACAGCGTTGCATCCAGGTAAAATGGATCAACTTTCTGGCATTGAGAAAGTACTTTAAACCTGCATTCTTGCTTGTGGTTGCAAAAAGAAATTTCATAGAAGACTTTGGTCAAATAACTACTTCTTCCTTACTTTTATGACCTATGGCGGGGGAAAAAGACACTTTCTCAAAGAGTTTATGGTTTCATTCACCAGTTAAAGAATTTACTAAATTCTGGTCCCCATTTGAGTCAAAAAGGATTATGACGAAGGTTGTGCTTCATACTGGGCCTGCTTTTGGTACCTATTTCAAATCCATCTCTCACTCAACACGTGCATTTTTAAAACACTGAAATGGAGTCAGCCTAACAGAGAATCAGAATCAGAATCAGAATACTTTATTGATCCCTGGGGGAAATTATTTTTTGTTACAGTGCTCCATTTTAAACCAACATTAAGACAAGACAGACAATACGCTAACTAAGAATAGTACAATAAGAAGTTGGGATATCTCTAATGAGTGATGTCACAGTGGCTTTATCCATTTGTTTTGTGAACTACTGGCCAGTGGGCAGTGTGGAGACCTACGCTTGTGAATGCAAGAACGAGGCGATGTAGGATCTTCAAATTGATACCATAGTAGTATCTACTAAAAATGTTGAACGAGTTACAATCTCTGTGACCTTGACCTCAAGGTCAGAGGTTAAGTTTTCTGAAAATCAAGGCCACGTAGGATTTTGAAATTTATACCATAGGTGTGTCTACCAGGAAGCTGAGGGGTATTTTCCTCGTATATTTATGTACTGTATGATTATATTTTATAAAGAGTAAATGTAAAGAAAATAACAAATAGCAGCACTCTTTCAAAGAGATGAATAATTAGACACTATATCAAAACTGATGACAGCTTTAGGCAGAATCAGTGCTTAAAGGATGCCATTGTGGACGCGTATAACAGAGTCTTTGAAGTCTTAGACTTTGAAGAAAGTTTCTTTTTGCTTCTTTTTTTCCAAAAAGTTGAGCAAGAATCTATTGGCTCATAGAGCAGGTCAAGGCCATTTCATTGGAGCTTTGTACCGCCTGCTAGATTTCTGTTATTTCTCATTCAGTCTCGTGGTAATAATATAATCAAAACCATTGAAAAGGTGTTCATTATTGTACTTCAAAGATCACAGAAGTGAATAATTCACCAGGAAGTGCAGCTAAAAGCCTGAGGTCAAGAAGTTGGAGCCAATTTATGTTATTTTTTTTTTTTAATCTTTTTTTTAGAGGAAACATATGATTGGCAAGCTTTTTATTTCAGTCTAAAAATAAGATTTTATCAAATAGAACGAACGCAGTCGACCAAATAGCACTAAAATCTCTCAAGAGGAAAAAAACAAAAAACAAAATCAGGCAACCGGTCCCATTGATGCTTTTCATTTGAACATTTCTTCTCTCTAAGTGGAAAAAAAACAGCATTTGCGACCTTTGCAGGATTACAGCCTCTTAGAAACTTAGTGTCGAGAGTAATTTGGAAGTCGTTTCACTATGGAATCGCTTATCGGTTGCCCCAAAGTTGTTTTGAAAGTTGCTTTCACTATTATAAAAGATTGAGTCACTCTGGTAAAATGCAAACGCATTAATTAAAATTATTTTTCCTTGGATCTATGTAGGATTTTACAATCTGCCGTTGGTAAAATTACCTCAGCAGCCGTGAGTTTCTCGCTCAGACGCCTGCACGTTCATCTGATTTCTGTAGTCAAATACATACGTGTAATTAGACACAGCTGTCAAGAAGCATACATTTAGGAATGTGGTATACATATACAGTCTTACTCTTTGATGTTTGAAAGCGGCGCTCCGCCACCTTTTCATTATGTGGTTTTTAAGATGTTGACACAGGTGATTATTTCTGACACTAGTGAAGCCCAGCTGAAAAGAAGCTGACTTATGAAGGGAGTACTTCAGCGGCCCAACAGCATTTAAATCATGCGTGATTCTTTTTTGATGTTTTTAATGTTTCGTGTGGTCTTCAAGGGAAATGCATAAATGTTTTTAGTGTTTTGCTATGAATACACATGCTATATAAACAGAGGGTATTGATATATTTATGATATTTCTGTGTAATTCAACCATGTGGTGATGGGTAACAGCAGCAGATCCATGCTTATCACGGCTCATGTGTACATTCACACATGTAGTGTGCTGTTGTGTAATTTTACAACACTGTTACCTGACTCTCTACCTTCTGTGACAGGTGCTTTGGGAAATGCTCACCCGTGAGATACCATTCAAAGGCCTGGAAGGCTTACAAGTGGCCTGGCTTGTGGTTGAGAAGAATGAGGTATTTTACTGCATGATTACATGAATGCAATTCTGAAAGGAGAAGTGAAACTGGCATATAAAAATATCTAAATAAATAAATGAAAAAGTAAATAAATGACTTACCGAATAAATCAATAATCCACTAATTACACCAGAATAATATTAGAGGTTTAATTAATTTATAACGTTATACTTGTTTTAATTTCCTCTTGTGTTTAATTACCTTTGCATCAATAACCCTTTTCCAAATTATAAAAAACAAAAAGTTCAACTTTGATGTATGCCAAACTGAAACGCACTTTTATTCAGAGTATTAACAACAACAACTAGTAATAATCAACACGTAAATAATCATTACTGGGCTTAATTTTTGGCTAGGTTAGCTAAGCGCCTCTGGGTTTCGGGGACCCCCGTTTGCGACAGTTGGCTGCATCCTTTAAGATGCGTTTTCCCTCCTTTGGTGGGTGTCTGAAGCATTAGGTCAGCGGCGACTTGTACCCTACAGTATTCAGGCAGTGCACACACTGAATCAGCTGCAATTGGTGGAACATTTTGGCAGTATAACAGGGTGTTTTGCCATATTTTGTCAGGACTGAATGCAGGCCTGGCAACTGCTGTGGGGAGCAAGGCATGATGGAGATTAGGCAGTAGGTGGAAAGTTGACGAAAATGATACAGTGTGAATGAGTCTTGGCCTCATTCACATAATGATGCCAGGTGTACTCAATAAAATGGTCACAGGTGTATTTATGTGTATCTTTATTTTTTGATTATGGCAGTTGTGATCCTTCATATAGAGCAATAATTAAATGCTTGACAAACAGGAGACCCTTTAGGACAAAGGCAATCTAACAGACACAAGAATGGTATTGAGCTTCTTATCTAAGTTAGCATATTAAGGTTCCTTTAAAGCTGTTCTTTCCTCTGCCTGTGTGTGTGGGGTTTAGAGGCTAACCATCCCCAGTGGCTGTCCTTCCAGCTTTGCTGAGCTCATGAAAAAGTGTTGGGCAACAGAACCAAAAGTAAGTTGTACAAGCATGCAAATATGAAGCAGATATATGAATTATATACACTGCTAATGGTTTTATGTTCATTTAGGAGCGACCAATGTTCAAGCAGATCCTCTCTACTTTAGAGTCCATGTCTAATGACAGCCAGCTTCCTCAACAGTGCAACTCTTTCCTTCACAACAAGGCTGAATGGAGGTAATGTGATCAGCTTTTCTTCAAACCCAGTAAATGTATTTATAACTGTCTTTTTTTTCGCCGGTATACTGCCTCAGTGTAGGGAGATGTGCGACTGTTTTCAAAGAATGATGTGGAAATGTAGCTGACGGGGGCCGTGAAAAACACAAAAAAGGACTTGAGATCATGCATATAGATCTTTAATAATCACACTGATAGCTACATAAAGACATAAAAAAAACCCAAAGAATCATCCATCTGGATATACTTCCTCTCTTTACCCATAAGACCCTAAAAATAATCACCATCTTTTTCAAGTAGAAGTGTTTAATTGGCCTGTATGAGCAGCTGGAGGTTTGGTGGTGTTCGGCACAGCCTGAGTCTCAGCTGTTACTTTATTCTCTGTCTGCCTCTCCCCGGGCCTTGTCTGCGCTTGGAGTTTTTTTTCCTCAGAAGTTGTGTTGGTGTTATTGTGTCCAGGCAGCCATCTGCAGGTGGAGCAGGTTGAAGTAAATCTCTGCTTGAAAACAGAAAGCGACAATGTGTTTTAGCCCAAGAAGTTAGATCCGGCAACATTAGAGGGCTCAAAGTGAAAGATGGCACCTCCAGTCGTAAAAAAGCGATGTTGAGAAACCTGTTGTACCTGTTTCTAGCTTCCCAGGTATCTGTGTTACCAAGAAAAGCCCAAATAGTTCTATTTTTATAGATGCTATTTTTGGCTCTTTCCTTCTTAGTATTTAACTTAAATTGAAAGATTTTGAGTTTCATTTTAAGGTTCATATTCTTTCCTGTTTTAGCTGTATTGTTACATTTGTCACATTTACATAATGGACCTGAAGTGCTTGTGTAAATTAAAAATGAATGCATTCTCCCTTCCAAGTACAATAACTTAAAAATACAATAACGTGACTGCTGGATAATACCAGTATGTAACTGTATGCACCTGAGATGTGGGGCTGGAAGCTGACACGTGGTCGATTCCTTCATTGCTAGGATTCACACGCTGATTATTTCAGTTTTAAGTATTTTTTTTCTATAAAAGGTTTTTATCTGTTTATAATGCTCACTGAGCAGGAAGGGTCAGGGCAATGCCAAACGTAGAGGCCTGTCAGTACAGCGGGAGGCCGTAGAGCTCACTATTTGTGAAGGAAGTGGGTGGAGGAACTGGAGGACTGGGAGGAGTAAGTCATGGCCTTCCTGCCTGGGCTGCATTTGTTTATGAAAAGAGTGTGGGAGTTTTAGCGGGCCTGAAGTTCAGCATGGCTTTCTACGATACATTGCGCAGCCCCACCTGCTGGGCAAAACAAATCCCAACATGCTTTGTCCTGCACTTGGTATTTAAAGTGTCGGCGTAACTCGTAATCACCTCCTGAGTGCAGGGCTTTATTTTGGATTCATTTTAATGTTGTGTCACTGGATGCTGTCCTAAAACTCTCTGTCTTATTTTGTGGTTATATTCTTTATTTTTCTCACTCTACAAATCCCCTCAAAGACCAAAAGCAACAGTGGAATGATTCTTCTCACGAATTTCACTAAAGTCAGACTGATATATTGAGATTGCCAGTGGATTTCTCTTTTGTTCCCTAATCGTCTTTCTGAAATGTGATTTGTCAATAGAACTCGGAAACCAGAAAACTTCCCATACATAACAATATTATCCTTTGTTTGTGGTTGCTGTCAGTTATACACATATTTAAGAAAAGAAAAAAGAAAACCTGGATTATTATTGAGCCACTTCGTTTATTCCTTCAAACACATACCTTGTCCTGCTGTCATGAATAGTCTAACTGAATGTAGTCCCAGATCCATTGGATGTTCGATCACTGCTTTACAGAGGTTCGTTAAAAACTACAGGGCAGCTGTTTTTGGAAATTATGTAAGGAGTGAGCTCAGACTGAGTGGTGCAGACTGTAGGGAAGCCAGAAAATAAAGAGACATGGTTTAAAAAAAGAAAAATGTTGGTTTTGGTTTTTATAAGAAAAATCCAGCCATCCTTAAATGTTAACAGTTTTCTCCTGCTGTATGATGAAGGTGTGAGATTGAAGCTACACTTGAGAGACTTAAGAAGCTGGAGAGAGACCTGAGCACTAAAGAGCAAGAGCTGAAGGAGCGTGAGCGGCGACTAAAGATGTGGGAGCGCAAACTCATCGAACAGTCCAACAGTCCGGTGAGTTCCTCATTATCCCCTCTTCACTTTGG
This sequence comes from Astatotilapia calliptera, assembly GCF_964374335.1. Lineage (NCBI taxonomy): Eukaryota > Metazoa > Chordata > Actinopteri > Cichliformes > Cichlidae > Astatotilapia > Astatotilapia calliptera. The sequence goes on along the minus strand of NC_137437.1, from coordinate 20,474,901 downwards.
TCCACCTTCACCTTCAGGACAGCCGCATCACTTTGTGAAGTGGTCTCGGCGGCAGCACGTCGACTCTGCGCTGTTGTTCACGTTCGCGTTTTCATGTAGAGGCTTATTTTCTGAGCTACCTTCTGAAGTCCCCTCAACCTTATTCTGAAATGAGAAGGAAAGTAGAAGAGTATGAAACAGAGTTGTGAACATTTGCATCGTGACAATAAAAAATTACTATTAGATTGTAAGCATCCAGCCTCTGACATGACAGTCACAGCTTTAATTCTATTCCTTTTTCTGCCTTTTTTGCATCTAACATCCAATGCAAAACGATTTAGGGCTCAACTAATGATCATTTTTATTACTGACCAAAATCTTATCAGCCCACAGCTCCTCCACCAGCAACTGAGTAGCCAGAATTGGCACACACATCTGGGGTGATCGTGGCTCAAGAGTTGGGAGTTCGCCTTGTAATTGGAAGGTTGCCGGTTCGAGCCTCGGCTTGGACAGTCTTGGTCGTTGTGTCTTTGGGCAAGACACTTCACCTGTTGCCTACTGGTGGTGGTCAGAGGACCTGGTGGCGCCAGTGTCCGGCAGCCTCGCCTCTGTCAGTGTGCCCCAGGGTGGCTGTGGCTACAATGTAGCTTGCCATCACCAGTGTGTGGATGACTGGATGTGTAAAGCCATACAAGTACAGGTCATTTACCATCTTAGGCCCCTGAAGTTTCTCATCTATATTAGAACATCATAATGTTATACTAGAGGGACAAGATGACCCATTTGCAGCATTTATACAGCCTTATATAATTAAATAATTTTATGATGATAACATTTCATTTATGTCCAAAAGCCTTGAATTTTTGGTATATTGTGATATCATCATGTTGCTTAGTAATCGCCTACCAACGTTAAAATGATCCAGCTTGTCTGGGGTTCCCAGAACAACTGAGAGATATAAGCTTTCCAGCTTGTCCTGGGTCTTCCCCCTGGCCTCTTCTTGTTGGGACATGCCCAGAACATATCACCCAGGAGGTGCCAAGGAGGCATCCTTGTCAGATACCCGAACCAGATCATCTGGCTCCTTTTGATGTGGAGGAGTAGTGGCTCTACTCTGAGTCCCTCCTGGATGGCCGAGCTCTTCACCCTAAATTAAAGGGGGAGGCCAGTATCTGCAAACATGTTCGTGTAGTCACTACCCAGCGCTCGTGACCTTAGGTGAGGGTAGGGGAGTAGCTCGACCGGTAAATATTACACTTTTATGCTCAGCTCTCTCTTCACCATGACAGCCCGGTACAGCATCCGCTTCACTGCAGTCGGAGCACCACTGCTTCACACTCGGCTGCAAACTGCTTCAGTGCAAACTGAAGCCCACCACTTAATGAAGCCAACAGAACCACATCATCTGCAAAAAGCAGAGACGAGATTCTGAGTCTGCCCAGGTGGAAGCCTTCCACCACTTGGCTACGCCTAGAAATTATGAAAATTATGAACATAATCGGTAACAAAGGGCAGTCCTTTAGGGAATCCAACACCCACTGGGAACGAGTCCGACTTATTGCTGGCTATGCGGACCAAGCTCTAGCAACGGTTGTATAAGGATCAAATGGCCCGTAGCAACGGGACACGGTCAAATGCCTTCTCCAAGTCCACAAAACAAATGTAGACTGGTTGGGCAAACTCCAATGCACCCTCAAGTATCCTCAAGAGCATAAAGACCTGGTCCAGTGTTTTTTGTGAATGATACCTAGTCATTTGTCTTAACCTATATATGGCCATGCATCAGAATCATGCACATGTTAGATACCTGGAAGCTGTCTCTCCCACATAGACAACTCACAATTTCTTTAACAAGTCAGTTGAGCCTTTGAATAAACTGCATTAAACGTGCTTCTTTTCTATGTGCTCTGTCGTTCTGCTGTCCTGTTAACTTCACTTTAAAATTTGGCTTCTTAAATTATTTTATTAAGGGTTCATGCTACGTCCAAATGGGCAGAATCAACTTTTGGGGGTTTTAGGGTTCACATTGTTGATTTTTCTCATTTACCTTTTTCTTTGTTATTTACTTCTATGTCTCTTCTTTTCTATCCTGTTTTCTTGTCTTTTCCCACGGTGTCCCTGCTTTTGACATCGTCCTGCCTCTCAGCTGTTCTTACCTCTAAAGATAAGTACTAATCCGTGCTTTCAGTCTGTGATTGAGGAGTCTTAATAATTCACAGATGTCTTCTCATATCACAACCTCTGGTAATGAGTATGTGAGTCTGCAGTCTGTGATAGAAGACTTGAGGCTTTATTGGCTGGCCTGTCCTGCACTCTAACATGCAGGTCAACACGTGAGTCGAGCAACTCCTCCAGGTCTGTGAGCTGTGTCAACATGACAGTGGAAATGGGACACTTCCTGTGGTCTGATGACACTGAATGAACCCTTCAAGTGTTTGGTATTGTTCCACCTGCATCCATCACATAGTGTGATCTCACTGAATATAGTGGGGGAAATAATTATTTGATACCCAGTTGGATTTGCATATTTTCTCACTTACAAAGAAATGAACAGTCTCTAATTTGTGTGGTAGCTTCATTTAATGGAAAGAAAAAAAACATATTACACAAAGATTATAAATTGATCTGCTAATTGAGTGAAATATTATTGATCTCCTACAACCCAGAATTCTGGCACCTATAGATTGGGTGTGTGCCCATTTGACATGCTGACAACAATCAATCAATTAATGAATTACAGCTACTCCTGATCTCAACTTGTTATGTATATAAACACACCTGTTTATATACATAAACACACCACACTATAAAGCACACCTGTCCACCACCATGGCCAAGACCAAAGAGCTTTCAAAGAGACAAGATTGTAGACCTGCAGAAGTCTGGAAATGCCTATAAGACCATATGCAAGAAGCAAGAAGTGGCGAGAAGGGGACAATTATTGGTGCAAAGAAATATAAAATGACCATCACTTGCCCTCAGTCTGGAGCTCCATGCGAGGTCTTTCCTCCTGGAGGATGATCATGAGAAAGCTGGTGGATCAGCCCAAAAACAGGAGGAGCTTGTTAATGATATGAAGGCAGTTGTGACAGCCACCAAGAACACTATTGGAAGCACACTACGCTGTGATGGATTGGAATCTTGCAGTACTTGCAAGGTGCCACTGCTCAAGTAGTCACATAGACAAGCCAATCTTAAGTTTGATCAGCAGAAATGTTGAGTTCCCAAGCAACAGCCATAAAACCTAAGGGTTTCGAGAGCTTCTGTAAAATCCCTCCCCGGATGTGTGGAAACCTGGTGACCAACTGCAAGAAATGTTACGGGTTTTTCCACCAGGGTACCAAGTCATGTTATGCTTGTGTTATGCTAGTCATGTTATGAGATATTAATAATCAAATACTTATTTTAGACAATGATATGCAAATCAGCTTATAACTTTTATGTAATTTATTGATTTTTGGTTTGAAATTCAGTTTCTCTCCATTAAACTAAAACTACCATATAAACTAAAAACTGTTCATTTCTTTGTAAGTGAGCAAACTTACAAATTCAGCAGGGGATCAAATAATTACATCCCCCACTGTATATTACTGGTGTTGTGAAAGCACTAATATGAACAGCTTGTTAAGTTGCGTTATTAATTATTCGACAATTATTTCATTAATCATTACTTTGTCACACCATAAAAGAGCATTTATTCTGCTTTATAAGCTGCGTTCATGATGTATTTCCACCACATATGGCGCGGGAACTTGGTCACAATTATAGAACATATTTGAAGCCCTCCACCTGTGGATATTATGGATGTAATTTGCCGTATGCCTAATGTTCTGGATGTATAGTGCCATGCTGTGAAGAAAGAGCCATGTGATCCAGTTGCCTAGAGAAGGCCAGGCTTTTATGATGAAGTGACATTTTGCTGACATTAAGATTGGCCAATTTGTTCTGGTTGTGGTGGAGTGCAGTTGTTGAGACACAGTCTCTTACCAGGATAAGAAAGTACATGTTTTTTCCTCTGAGTGACCCAGGTTCAAAACAGTAGGAGAGGGACTTTGCTGTGTGGCTGTCAGCTTCATTCTCTCATTTTACTTTTGAAAACAGGTTTCTTCCTAAGGCCTCCAAAAAAACATGAATTTTCAGCCAAAGAATTTACATTTTAGAGCTTAACAAAGTAACATCTTTCTATAGACGCCACGCTGTATTTATCCACACAAAATCACGTCTCAAGAGCTGCTCTTTACAGTACAGAAAATCATATTAGCATTAGTGTTCACTTAGGTATTATGCCTCTTGTGGGGGAAGGACATGCTTCCTTGAGCATAGCCCATTAAATTGTCCCCTTCGCTTGTTATAATCAGTCAGTCTCATGAGGATGTAATCCTCTGTATTCCTCTGTTGTTGCTTGTTAGCTTCTTGCCATGAGCTAATAATCCTGTACAAATATTGCCTATCCTCTTGTGCCATCAACTCGTAGACATATTACACTAGACATAACAATCAGCATTTTGTGTTTTTCCATGTGAAAACTTCTTATTTCCTTTATTTTCCATTATAATAGTGAAACTTCTTCATCTGATTTATTTTCCTGTTAACAGATGATTTTCTTTTGACTTTCTCCTAATCTGCCTTGGCTCGATTTCATTACTTTCCACATCTGAACAATTAGTGACTAATAAAACAAACGTTTTGCCATTAAAATGATATTAGTTACATTTCTATAGCTAGTATTAATAAACGTAATGATAACAGAGGATGGCTTTTAGTGTTTTCATTTAAAAAAAAAAGAAGTAAAATATGCATTTCCTGTGGCCATTTTTCAATCTTTTGTTGAGACATTAACTACATGCTTCTTTATAGGTATATCCATGGCCTGACTACCCATCATCCACTTAGTCCACATGGGGGGCACAATTGTGTGAATTAAACCCAACTCAAAGTCCTTTTCTCCTGCATGTTCCACATATAAATCTTAAAACACAAAGACTGTATCCCCCATTTCAAATTTTTTAGATTTAACCACACTTGCCAATGACGTGCCACACGAGCATGGCTGCTCATTTGTGAGATACAATGTGGCTTTTGAAGAGTGATGTTAAGTCACTCCAGTGGGATTCTGGCATTGGCTTAGTGTTTCCGAATCTGTTTACTTCTGAACTGCATTATAGGAGGAGGCGGAAAAGCTCTGTAGGGCTGAGTGGCTTTATGAGGCAGCAGCCTCAGCGACTGTCGACTGAGCCTGGCATTTAGTTCATAATCCGAGCTGTTACAGGATGTCGTGGGAAGAAGACAGTGAATGGGGGATTACTCATTCATTTAGACGTATTTTCTCCAATTTCCCATTGCATTATTTCTGTCATTACACACCAGTCTCATAATCACAATGATGAAATCTTTATTTTGGCTGGCAAGTTTCTGCCTGATTGCATTTAATGAGCAATAAATGATTTTTTTTTTCATTCAAATAGATCACATTAGATCAGTCAGATGGGCATTTCTGTTGGATATAGTCCATTATGGCTACATCCAGTCTTCTTAATCACAAAGCACAATAACTGAAAAAGTAATGGTTTCAAAGATGTGGACAAAAATATGGATATTTTCCATTTTAATAATATTTACTAGTCTTGTGAGTTTTACTTTGGAGTTCTGGCCTTTTTTAGATGGACACATGATGCCTATATCCAACCACATTCTGTTGCTTTGGATTAAATTTGTCTTGTCTTCGCAGTTGCTCCCCACGTTGGACATATATACCTGGACAGAGGAGCATGTGGTTGGTATCAGTGTGTTTTTACTTGCAGCCATTTAAATTGTGATACAGTCATGATTGCTATTAAAACGATTACATCGTGATTTTCTTCCTTTAGTATTTCTGGATGCAGCAAATATTTGGCGCAGGTTTGTTCATTTACTTTCTAAACAGTTCAGATCGTCTTAAATGTTTTCTGTTTCGCATTCTTCATTCTTTCCGCGCTCGTTTCAATGTTTGGTTGTGTCTTTGCCAGGAGACAGCGCATGTGACATGCAGCTTTATGCGGATCTGTTTAAAGAAAACCACATCACCGGACGGAGGCTGCTGCTGCTCACAGAAACCGACATGCGGGACATGGGGGTCAAGTCCAAAGGTCACGTCATGCACCTTAAGGCAAGACACTGTTAACCATTAACCGAAAACTTTTACGGGGTATCGGCAGAGCTCTCTGATATTTGGCTCTGCGGTGAATTCAAAGGGAATTTTTTTCTTTTTCCAGTGTGAGATCGAAAAGCTAACTAATGATTACCTCGGGTTCGTCCACTTCCCGCCACTGCTGAAGGTATCTTCATCTGTTAGACGTGTTACATTTTTATTGTCACGCACCTTTTGGGGCTTATGTTTATGTGCTTTTGTTTTCTTCCCCAAGGATGAACTAGAAAAGGAGGTGGAGCAGAGTAAAACTGTAAATCTGGAGCTGGTGTTTGGGTACCACTGGAAACCAGCAACAGGAAAGTCTGTAAGTCTGTCAGAAAACACATTCAAACACTGACTCCAACATATTTTGCAGCTGTGAGCAAGCGATGAAACCCAAAAAAATAAGAATATCACAAAGAAATGTTTTCTGCTTTGAGCATTTTTGGCATAATTGATACTTTCTAAGGAGATATAGAGACATGCGATTGAATCGGCCCACTACAACTGAAGCTGTTTGTTCTGAGGATTCGTGATGGCGGCTGTTATGCTGACCATTCAAGGCATCACTAGACATGTATTAAACCAGACAAATAAACATTTCAGGCTCAGCCATGTACCACATCCACCTCGACTTGCTCACAGCCCTTTGTTAGGGTCTCAAACTGTGGAGAAAGGGTGGCTCTTCACTTGCTGTTTGAATTTAATCAAAAATAGCCCATTTAGCCAGAAGTCATTTTCTTTTAAAAGGCAAACGTTATTTAATCTTTCAGCTGTTCATTGTCCCATCATAAATAGTCCTCTTTCAGTGTGTTCGGCAGGGCTGAAACGAGCCTGCTAATTGCCTCCCATTTCTTCTGACATGTGGTGGTTTAGTGGGTAGAAAACACAGCAGGGAGAAGGAAACAGGAGGCTGAGAAAATGAGAGCTAATTATTTTCCCCTGCCTGGTGTCAGGTTCCGTGTCAGCCTTGTTTTTACAAACTGGAAGGTTTTTTGCACTAAATAAAACAAACCCGCACTGCATTTTTTTCTTCGCCCCTCTTTGCTGGCGATGTCATGGAAGCAGCTGCACTTCTCAAAGACAAAATGAGGGCCTGCGATTGTGCGGCCACCATCTGACAGCCACTGAGGGTCCCCTACTAATGAGGATATCACCGTGCAGCCAAGTGAAAGGTGCTGAATTATGTATGAGTTGTCATTAGACGCACTCGGGTCCTAGGCATCATTACCAGACATTGTTTCTGCTGGAGTGATTAGACTAGCATAGACCTGGGAGCCCCGGTGCGACCGTCCAGGCCCGACACCAGGCCAGCGTTGGGCCACTGGTGTGTTTCTGAGCCAGAGGCTTGCTCAAGCTTCCCCCTTTGAGTCATTTCCAGCCCCCGGGGACGATGAAGGAGAGGGCGAAGGCTCCTCAGACGAGTGTGTTAGTGCCACTCCTCTGATGTCTTTCTCTGTGATCACTACACAATGGATTGGCCTGTGCCATGAACCCTGTGTGGTTAAGCAGTGACCTGTAGCTTCCTGGCAGCTTTTAGGGATTGGCGAAATCATTACGTGCGTCGTCAGCATTCAGTATGCAGAAGAAGAGGGCTGGGGACCGCTTCGATTTGTGCCTCCCCAGTTTGATGTGTGTCTCTCTGCAGCAGTCCATGAGGAGAAAAAAAAAGGTTTTATCAACTAAAATCAGACAGTTTCCTGCTCCAAAAAATTAATCCTGGATTCTGAAAAGGCCTAAATGTTTGGAATTTAGAATAGCGGCATGAAAATATTTGCTGCTGATTTTTGTTTCCGTTTCTCTGTTAGAGTAATTTAATGAAATGTGCCGAATTTGAGGTATATTTATGTAGAGAACCTAATTCCATAAAGATCAGTCTTTTAACTTAGGTTTGCATTGCTGTAGACATTACATGCAAACTGCATTTTACATGTATACTCTGTCTTTTCTCCCCTTTGGTCTGCTAGCAGTTTATTTTAAAAGTTTTATTTCATACTTATCTGTCTTCACCCACAATGTGAGGCTTTCTGGCCACTGTCATTCAACTACCTGTAGGTTGTGCTGTTGGTTTATATACAAGATTTACCAAGTTCTCCACACAGATGAGTGAAATTAAAAACTTTTACATCTATTGTCGCTGAGACCTACATTATCTGACCGGCAATTATTTTATTTCAAGGACTGCAAATGGAAAATGTACATGGAACTCGACGGCGATGAAGTCGCTATAACCTACATCAAAGATGTCATCTTTAACGCCAACAGACAAGACGTTGAAATCCTGCGGATGACTAAGGTGCCGTCAGAAACGCATTTCTGTAACACATCTAATTGCTTTAAATGTTTTGATTGGTGCATTTTAACCTGACGTATTGTGGTGGTTGCAATTGTCTATTTTTTGTTTTTTTCAAACAAAATAATGTTTTTCAATGCAGCCACCTTTTGTGATGGACAAATGGGTCACTGGGCTACAGGAGAACCAGAGAGTGGACTATACCGTCAATTATGAGGTGGGTCATTTTAGCAGCTGCAGTTTGAAAATGCATCACACAGGCAGTCACGCACAATCATGTTTAACAACATACATTAAATATCACTACTTTCACTTCAGAATGATGTCAAGTCTCCCAAGTCCACCAGACACAGCTGCTCGATGACATGGAGCGTCAATGGTGGACGAGACGAGATCAAGACTGTGGAGCTCGTCATTGAAACAGCCCCAGCTAGCACAGACTGGAACCTCAAGGACAGATCAAACCGCGGTAAATATTTATTATTTATTCATATCGTTTTTTTAGCGGAAAAAAAAAATTCTTCATATAGGAGGTGTATATGAGGTACGTGTTTTCTGTTTTAGATATTGATCCAAAGTGGATGTACAATGTAAGACTGAAGCAGATGATAGCCCAGAAATCCCAGCCGACGACTGCTGCTCACACTGCCTTCACGAGCTCTGATGCTCGCACTCTGCCTCAGTTCCTGTCTGCACATGAAAGACATGTGTCTTCTTATGCTGCAGCTGTGCGCCGCTCTCCAAACCGCGTCAACTCTTCTCACTGGGCCGACTCACGCAGCTCCTCGCCAACTGCCAGCCTGTCGGCCAAACTCTCAACGCTCTATCTGGGGTCAAAGGGCAGCAGTCCCTCCAGCACTACGTCAGAGAGCACCTCAGACAGAGAGCGCCCGCTCAGTGCAGGGGCAGTGCATAACTATCGCAGAAATAGCAACACGGGCAATACATTTACTGTGGGTGGGGTGCAGGGTTGGGGTCATACAGAGAGTAGTGGTAGAGGTGGACATGCTCATAATAAAGGTGGCAAAACCCCCCGACATCCATGGAGACCGCCGTCCAACAATTACAGTGCCAGACCACAGAGCCGCACACCATCGATACCGGGTTTATTGTCTGTGACACAAAATGCCAGTGAGGAAAAGGAGGGGGGCCAAAGCAGTGACGGAGGGTGGATCAAAGTGGAGCGTCATAAGAGATTACCACGGCAGGACAATAAACAAGTCAGAGGTCGACCGAGGAGGGGGGGCAGGGGAGGGCGCGGTGGTGGTGGAAGAACTTAATGTAGGCCACACAAGAACTGAACATGTTACACACTGAAAAGGTTTTACACATGGATTATGTCTGCTCACATGACATAATTAGTAACTGGGATTTGTATTTTAAAAAAATGAGCTTATTTGTTCACGTATTTTTAAAAACGACAGTGTAGTCTGTGATTTTTGCAGATGACATTCAAAACTGTGGTTCGCATTGAAAATATGATGCTATTTATCAATCCTAAAAATAAAGATTTAAATTTAAACTACATTCCTGCCTCACCAATTCTATTGTGTGTGTGTGTTTTTTAACATATAATAATTCAGAAGTGCAAAGTTTTATTTGAACTGATTTACCTCACCCCACCCCATTATTCCCTTTGATGTATAAGCAATCATGCCCACTTCCTGTTGTTTACAGCCATTCTTTTGTCTTATCGCACCTTTACAGCAGTCTGCAGGGTAACTTTCTCTTTGAAATTTAACTTAATTCAGTTAAATTCTCTCTTTTTCCTATCTCAATCCCACATTTGCCAACAAATCCATCCAATCTATCCTATTTAGCAACAAAAACCCGTATAAATTCCACCATAAATATTTATATGTATAAATATAAACCAGGATTCATAAATTGTATTTGATTTCCTGGCTTCTAACTTAAGTGTGGATGCTGAACTTTGGTCTGAACATGAAATAACCTTGCAGAAAAAAAGGGGGGGGGGGGGGGAATCTGGTCTGTTTGTGAAGTTGGAAAAGAATCAACATTTTACCCGCCTTGTATGCAAATAGCTCTGTAAAAAAATTCGCGCCGCGGTAAAGGCCGTGGAAGATACATACCTCAAATGATTCATTAATTCATTAGTTTTTACGTCTGGCGGTTCACATAAACATAGAGCACAGTTCAAGCAATTATAAAGGCTTGTTTAAGAGTTTGGCACTTATGCTTTTCATAATAAATTTGCTCTGTTACTTAAAAAACGTGTCGCTGCGTTTTATGCAGCTTTCAGGACCTTGCGTTGGCGCGGGAAATGAACGGAGTGTGGACCGCTTGCAGCTGCAGGTCCTGCTTTGTTCGCTGCAGAGCTGCTGCACGGATTGGATCCGTTTCTGTTCGTGTGTCACGAGTTTTAAAAGAAAAAAAATGCCTCTCACTCGCTCCAAGGTAAGAAAAACACCCTGACGTTTTTAATAAAATTACTTCCTTTATCATTTGTGCTTTTATTAACTTTTTGAGTGGATAATATACTTTTTTGAATAAATTATCTTAGTTAAGTTGGACTGTAAACACCAACTTTCCCTTATCCTTATAGTCCGTGTTTATTGTTGGCGCTGTTGAAAAAAACCGAACTGAAATGCAACATATACGGCGGAATGAACGTTTTTATTGCGTACATCCACGTTTTTTAATGCAGATCAATCATGGTCCAATTGTCTGCCTTTGCTAGCTTTATAGTCAGGGGTGTGTCCCATAAATCCGAAGCTCAAGCATTAATGAAAAGCCCATCGAAAGAATTAACTGTGAAAGTGGTTTTAAGCAATTTCTTTTCCTTTAATTTTTGTTTTTTAAAGAACCTCTGTCTGGTTTTTGGACCTCAGCTTGGGCTTCAGAGACTTTTCTTTCTTGTTGCTCAGTTTTCATATGAAGCTCCACCATTTCTTTTCTTTTGAGGCTTTGCAAGGAAGTCTCGGTGGTTTTGTTAGCGTCTTCATTGAGAACAGTAAATCACGTGGCTCTATAGGCCCTCCTGATTTTTGAGCAGTTGTGTTCCTGTACCTGTTCTCTAAATGCTCTTGCTGTTCTTTTGTAGAAACTGGCCGCCCAGTCTCCATCCACCAGGATGAGCTTGAGGAGCTTCCGCAGCGTCCCGCTAGTCCCCATTGAGACTTCCTCCTCTTCTTCTTCTGATGACAGTTGCGACAGTTTTGGCTCCGATGGAGGCTATGCAAATATGGTAACGATACAATGCCAATGAAATACTTAGGCTAAATGTTATTATGTGTGAACTGTATGAAACTAATGCTCGTGTCCGTTGTAGAGGAACAACTTGAGGCAGACGAGGAGAACGGTGGAGAAGCGGAAAGTGTTTGAGGCTACCTCGGAGGAGGACACGTGCAGCGGGTTTGAGGAGAATGTGATCAGCAGTCGGATAAAAGCTATGGTAAGGTCTGCGCAAAGCAAAACGGAACTGAACATCTTCAGAAAGCCCAAGCGTTTCCTCTAATTTCATGTTTATATTTTTGTTTAGAAAGTAGATGCTGAACCCCCGAGACGTGGCCGCAAGTCCAACACCCTGAAGGTTGCCTTAAATTTCCCCACCAAAAAGACGAGCATGAAGAGGCCTGCATCCGAACCACTGCCTCAGCCTAAAGTGCGAGACTCTGACTTGGAGGATGAAGAGGAGAACTTCATGAGCAAAAGAGCCCTGAATATTAAGGAGAACAAAGAAATGGTAAAATTGGTTACATTCAATTCACTTTGTAAACTGACCATGGTTTGGCCTTATTTACTTATGGCGACTTGTTTTACAGCTTGCAAAGCTCATGGCAGAACTGAACAAAGTGCCTGGACTCTTTCCTGGAAGGCGGATGTCGTTAACTACGGTAACGGAGATAAACAAATCGTCTGTTTTATTTTTACCTCGCCAATTGGTTCTCTATACTATATTAACATTTGCACATCTTCAGCCCCGACAGGCACCTCGGCGGTCCATGGGAACCCCGGGATCCTGCAGGAGAAACCAAGAGCGTTTGTCTCGGCCCCACACACGGTCCCGCTCCCTGGTGGACGGACCTCCCAGCCCACCTCCAGAGGAAGAGCTTGAGGACAAGTTCAGCCTGGTTCGCAAAAGTCGCTTCTATGAGGAAGTTGATGAACCTGTAAGTCAGATTGCACCGTTAATCATTTTAAAAAGTTCTAGACTCGCTTAAAAGACATAATAGCATGCTAATTAACTTTTTTTTAAAAACAAATTGGTGTGCAGCCCCGTCGCCGGTCCTTCACTGGATGCAAGGCCATTCCCCATGTAGTGAGGCCTGTGGAGGACATCACAGAGATGGAGCTGCAGCGCATCTGCCACAATGTGCGAGAGAAAGTCTACAACAGCTCCACTGTAAGTCTTTGACTCAGAATGTGAAACATTTGAGCAGTTTAAAACAAACAAACAAACAAAAAACACCCCAACTCGGCTTCACAAACTTCCTTTCTTTTCAGGGAACCACTTGCCACCAGTGCCGCCAGAAGACAGTCGACACCAAAACTAACTGCCGTAGTCCGGAGTGCGTGGGCGTCAGGGGTCAGTTCTGCGGGCCGTGTCTTCGTAACCGCTATGGGGAAGAGGTCCGAGATGCTCTGCTGAATCCGGTAAGTTTGCAAACATGTACTGTGTTCTGTGTATGTATGCGTTGTACGTGTGACTCATTTCATTCTCATTGTTCCGGGTAGGAGTGGCAGTGCCCACCATGCAGAGGGATCTGTAACTGCAGCTTCTGCCGGGCCCGAGAAGGCCGCTGCGCGACGGGAGTGTTGGTGTACCTGGCCAAATACCACGGCTTTGACAATGTGCACGCCTACCTGAAAAGGCGAGTGGCACATTTGTCTTAAAATCTTTATCTCACTATGTTATGGGGTAAGGTTATTAACAGATTTATTTTCTCTCTGCAGCTTGAGAAAGGAGCTGGAAGAAAGCAGTGAGTGAGACGTGAATGCGAAGCAGCCTCTGCACCTGACTGACTTGCTCTGTGACCACTTTTTACACACACAGCCATCACGATGTTCATAGCTTTGAAGCGTTGTAGCGCGTTGCATTTATTCCGCTGGTTAATCTGACACTTCAGTGACAGAAGAAGAACAAAGGCTGTTTCTCTTCTGCACATTTTTCTTGTCTGTTCTCAAGAACTGAGCTTTACATTAAGGCTAGTTGTTTGTAAGCTAGGGTTGAGCGAAACACTCCAAATCTGCAATCTTAACTGTAAGATGATTCTTAAATCCTACAATGTACATATGGCTCGAATGTAAAGTCTGTTATTATAGCTGAATCATCATATTTGCTGCAGAAAGGCTTGTTTAGATGATCTGCTCTGTTTTACATTGTTTTAAATGTAATGATTTTTGTACTGCACTCATTGACTGACCCCCAGTTGCAAATTTATGCTTGTTTCTCACCTCTTTTTTTAAAAAAGATGTTTGCTTGGGATTGCCTGTAGGAATGGTCCAGTGATGTGCATGCCGTGAGTGGGAGGGGGGTGCAGCTGGGAAAAAAACCTAGAGGAACTGTGAGATATACTACAGCGCCTGGTTAAATATCCTTCATTAGATAACTGTCGCTAATGGTGTGGAAACAATTAGCACACTCTAATGGGAATCTCATACCTGTAAATCATTTTATCCTGTTAAAGCACATTCTCGCTTTGCTCCAGTCTCTTTGGCTCATTTTCTGCCTTACGCAGTTAAGTAGGAATGGTTGAAGGTGCAGTAGAGTTATGGCCTGCATTTTCTGTTCAGAAGTGATACTCGTATGCACAATGAGATGAAATTAACCTTTGTGCAGTTCGTCTTTGAAATGTACTTCATTTGACCTGGAAATACTCTAATTGTATGATACTATTTGACAAAGAATTAAAAAAGGTTGGAGTTTCCTCACTGTAGGTGGAGGTTATCTTACTGCTGCTTGGTTATAAGGCTCTGTACACCTTTGGTGATGCTTGCTTTGTGTTCATTGGGTTCGCTGTACAGTTTCAATAAAGTGTTGATTTCTGCAAAGTGCTGTCAGTGTTCTTTGACTTGACCATCACTCCATCCTCGACAGCGGCAGCTGCATATACTCTTGATATACTCGAGGTGGGGGGGTTTCTGTGTGATTGCAGTGACGTAAAAGGCAAATGCACTATACCAGCGGTCCCCAACCTTTTTAGCGCCACGGACCGGTTTATGCCCGACAATATTTTCACGGACCGGCCTTTAAGGTGTCGCGGATAAATACAACAAAATAAAACTAGTACCGGTACCAAAAAAGATGTATTCATAACACGTGAAAAGACCCAGGAAAACAGAGTTAACAATAAAAACCCTGAAAACCATACATTTCACACCTGAGCCTCAACTCTCGCGGCCCGGTACCAGTCCGAGGCCCGGGGGTTGGGGACCGCTGCACTATATTGGCAGTATTCACTAAGTATTCACTCACACATCCAAATTACTGAATTCAGGTGTTTCAATCACTTCCATGGCCACGGGTGTTTTTAAGAAAAAGAAAAAAAATCAAGCTGGCTGCTTCTACAAACATTTGTGAAAGAATGGGTCTCTCTCAGGAGCTCGGTGAACTTAAGCGTGGTACCGTGCGAGGATGCCACCTGTGCATATTCCATAGTCAACTTACAAAAAAGTGGAAGCAATTGGGAACGACAACAAATTAGTGACAAAGTGGTAGGCCACCTAAGACCACAGAGCAGAGTCTGCAGATGCTGAACCACATAGTGCACAGAGGTCGGCAACTTTCTGCAGGGTCAATCGCTAAAGATCTCCGAACTTCACGTGGTCTTCATATTAGCTAAAGAACGGTGTGTAGAGCGCTTCATGGAATGAGTTTCCATCGCCGAGGGCTGAGTCCGAGTCTGGGTTTAGCAGTTACCAGGAGAATGGTACTTGTTTGACTGCATTGTGCCAAGTGTCAAGTTTGGTGGAGGGGGTTGTTTTTCAGGAGTTAGTTGCAGTGAAAGAAATTAAATGCTTCAGCATACCAAGACATTTTGGACAATTTCATGCTCCCGACCTTGTAGGAACAGTTTGGGCCTCTTCTTTTTCCAACATGACTCGAACTAGTGCGCTAAGCAAGGTCCATAGAGATATGGATGAGCGATATCGGTGTGGAAGAACTTGACTGAGTCCTCAACCTGAAAGAACACCTTTGGGATGAATTAGAGCAGAGGCTGTGAGCCAGGCCTTGTCTTCCAACATCATTGTCTGACCTCACCAATGTACCCCTGGAAGAAAAATTCCTATGAATGCACTCCTAAATCTTGTGTAAAGCCTTCTCAGAAGATTTTAAGCTGTTAAAGCTGCATAGAGTGGGCTGAGTCGGCTGACGTAATATTAAACCCTACTGATTAAGAATGGGACATCACTTTTGTCACCTAGCATGATGTTAGCTAGGTGTCATGAGGGTTTATGGTAAGCTGGAATTCCTTCACACAGAGTAAAACATTTAACAAGGCAGACACCATCCTTCAGGGCTGTCACAACCACTGCACTGTGAGGGGGGTGTAGGTTGTCATTCATCTGCCGGCACAAGCTTGAATGGGTCTGATAATCACCATTTACACCAACCATGCTGCATTAAAGGCACCACACAAGTCAAAATACAAATAAAAGTGGTTTTGCTGATCTGCTGAAGTGTGAGCAAAACATCCAGTGTGCCTTCAGTCTAATATTTTTTACATGCTCACAATCAGGATTGCCACAAACAATCTTTTCATTTTAGCTCAGAACTGGAGAACAGTTGACATTTTTATGTGATAAAAGCCCAAAACAGCTTTTCCCTAAATCCCACTCACTATTATAAGACTAAATAAGGATGCACATTAAATTAATGCAAAAACAAATATACAAAATGCTGAATTGATATTAATACTGTAGTTTTAAATAAGCAATATTTTTGTACTTAATTAATCTCACTTCATTACCCAGAGCACAGAAAATCCTTATAATAACAAATACCTGTCCACCTTGAAGTTTTTCAGCTCTTCATCACACAATTTTTATACATTGAACCGTTCCTCCAAATTCAGTCATTTTTGGTGATTGACTAGCTTATAAAATCACCTTTACCAGCAACAACTTGAAGTTATCATTTCTCAAGCTCCCACCACAGCATTTTAGTTGGGTTCAAGTCTGGACTTTGGGCCACTGAAACACACATAGATGAGATTTTCAGCTGTGATTGGGATCATCGTCCTTTTGCATCACCCAGCTTCAGCCAAGCTTTAGCTTTCAAATAGACGCTCTTATATCTGACTCTAGAATATTTTTTATGCAGAGGAGTTCATGGTCGACCCGATGATAATAAGCACAAATCATCATTCCTCTACCACCTTGGCTAACTCAGTGTTTGGATTTCTCTGAACTTGGCCAACTTCTTCACTTTGGTAGTGTGTCTATAAGGATTTTGTTCCAAATGTTTTGTGGTTTGTTCAGATACAAACCTTGCTCAGCCATGCTGCCATATTGTTTTCAGAGAGATGAGGCTTTCTCCTGGCAGTTCTTCTGAAGAAGCCATACTTTTTCAGTCTTCTTCTGATTGTACTGTCGTGAACTTTGACATTTAACAAGCTAACTGAGGCCTGTGGAGTGTGAGATGTAGGTTTTTTGCAGTTTCTCTGAGCTTTGCATGGTCTGACCTTGACATGAATTTAATGGGACGTCCACTCCTGGGAAGATTGGCAACTGCCTTTAATGTTTTCCACTCGTGAATAATCTTTCTCACTGTAGAATGATGGACTTCAAATTGCTTGGAAATGGCTTTATAACCCTTCCCAGATTGATGGGCACCAACAATTGCTTCTCTAAGATCATCGCTGATGTTTTTCCTCCTTGGTATTGTGCTAACGCACACCTGAATGCCCCACATCAACAAACCGCCAAAACGTATGCTTTATAGAGCTTTATGCTCACACTTACAGGTGATCAAATGCATTTGATTAACAGCACCTGGCTGCTACTTACCCTCTTAAATACAATCGAAGCAGTAAAGGTGCATTTAGTTGTTCACACTCTCAATTTTCTGCTTAGTTTTTGTTAAATAAATAATGAAAATGCCAGGTGTTATTGCGCACCTGAGGTTGTATTTAAAGAATTTTAATAGCTGCTGAGGACCAGATGATTTTTAAATTATTCCAGATATAGACAACCTTCGAATTGAAACAGAATATACTTTTCTTTTCACATGACTGTATGTGCCGTACGGAGGTTAGAAGGCTTTGTGGTGTTGCAGCAGAACAAATTTAAGCTTTTCCGTGTTGTTGTTTATCAGTAAGTTTGTTACAGCTGACCTTCACTGTTGGCCCGTCTGTCTAGTCCCTCATTACTGCCCACGTCATCACTGCTCTGCATCCTGCCATTTGTTGAAGCGAAATGTACACAAGAGAGGAGAACTAAAAATAAATAACATTAGCTATACCCATACAATGCATGCAGAAGGCTGAAAAAAGAATGCAGTGATCTCTCAGCACAGCTGCAGAGTCTTAATCTTCTGCAGATCACTGCCTGCTTGACTTCATCCAGGATTTATGCCTGAATTCATTCATCATGCAGGTCAGTATGGTGGCTTCAGACCAGTCCGTACACACGGAGTGTAGACAATCTGATCAATAATCTAACTAATAATCACTCGTTTAAAGACAGTAAACACTTATGAGCAGAGATCTTTAGGATATTCCAACTACTGATTCACAGAGATTCATGAAGATAGCACAGCTGTAGGATTTGTCCGTAGCCTAATATGCACCGTGCACAAACAAATTCATTATAAAAAAATTATAAACAGAAAATAATTGAACATTTGTACACACCCAACATCGCCACATTATGACTGTTACTATCTGTGACATGCAGCAGCTTATCCTCAAAAAAGTAGAAATATGATGTACAGTAGAGATAACTGATCTATGCTATGTACCATTTATGCTTCATGTTACTCCTGATTTGTATGAGGAATGTCAGTCCTGAGGTTTCTTCGAGCGAGGAATAATATAATCAGTGGCCTCTTCAGAGGAGCTAATGCATCCCCACAGCATGACAGTGTTTGCTTCAGCACTCTAGAGGAAAAATGTATGCATTCAACAGCATACATACTCATCTGTATATGTATTTGAAAGTTAAAACCATCTCAATGAGAGTTGCCTGCTCCAGTTTGAGCCTCTCATGAATATCATTGCACTGAAGCCAGAGAGATGAAAATCAATCTCTTTGAGAAATATTTTCATTAAAAAATTATTTTAAAGAACTGGGTGATCTAATTAATATCCTTCCAATGTCTGCATAACTAATGTGTTTCTAAGGCCAACAGCTTAAATTAGCAGAATGTAGAAAATGGGGGAAAACCAAGACAGACTATAAAGAATTATTTGCACTGCTCCCGTTTAATGTTAATTGAAACCGGTTGAGGATTGTAGTGTGATGAATGCAAACAATAAGAACACTTAACATAACTTGCTGAGGAGGAGGAGAGAGATAAGAGATGAGAGATATGCTAAGCTAACCAGCTGCTGGCTCCTGCTGCATGTTGGCAGCACAGACATGAGGGTGATATCTTCTTCTTCTACTTCTTCTTCTTTCGGCTGCTCCCTTCAGGGGTCACCCCAGCAGATCATCCTGCCTCCTTCTCACACTGTCCCTAGAATCCTCTTCTGTCACACAAACCCTCTGCATGTTCACATCCATGAATCTTCTCTGTGGTCTTCTTCTTTACCTCCTGCCCTGCAGCTCCATCTTCAACATCCTCCAACGTAACCCTCCTCAGCACATGTCCAAACCCTCTGAGCCTTGCCTCCCTAACTGGCTCCAAACTGTTCAACCTGATCTTCCCCTCCAAATGTACTCATTCCTAATCTTGTCCATCCTCCCAATGAAAATCTTCAACTCTGGCACCTCCAGCTCACTCTCTTGTAATTTTGTCAGTGCCACCATCTCTGGTCTTTGGTAGCACGGTGAAGGGATTGCTTTAAGGTTAAAAAATTGCTATTGTAAAAGACCACCATTATTTGATTAAAGCTGTTGGACCATGTGATGGTATTTTAGTCACACTTTAGGCAGACTGTGTGTGTAAAAATGACTTAAATAACACTAGCCCATAATAATTCTGTCAACTTACAAATTTGTAATCTTCTCTCATTTCTAATTAAGTCTGTGAGTCTGGTGTTTCTTAATTAATAATTAGAAAATAATCATCGTATCCTCACACTTTTAAAGAATGCATTATTATATATATAGCTACCAATACAACATCTCTTCTCTTCACCCCCCTTTTTTTCCCTCCAAAAGCAACATTTCAAAAACTATTATTAGTATAATAAAGATGCACTTGAAAATACTAGTCCTGTATTAAATACCAATGATCATCCACTTTGGGGTGATGAATATTTAGGGAAGTAATTGTTTACAACGCTCAAGCATTGAGCTGATCTGGTAATCAGGCTATGAAATACAATATTTATTCATTAGAGCAGATTTAATGAGGCCTTGCGGCGCTAATTATGAAAACCAGTGTAGCAGTAAATGAGTAGCGCACGGTGGTGTCGGGGCTGCTGCGGGGTACCTGTAAGGAGGGACTAGGGGTTGAAGTGCCCTGAGTGCTATGGCACAGTGAACAGCAACACACAGCCCTGACTGTGACCGTCCAGCCCACAGCAATACATCACCGGACCTGCAGACAGGTCGCAGATGGGCTCCACATCCCTGCATGCCCTGCTCTCCCACCTCCAGGTATTAAGGCTGGAATCCCCAAAAGCATCTTAATGCCCAAATCATCTCTTCTATTGCATGTCAACAGACACAATGGCAGTGTAAAAAACCCAGTACAGTGGCTTTTAAAAATTGCTTTATTGATGTACTTCCAGCGATAAAGCCAGAACAGGTGGCGCGCTTATTCTGCAGTTACTATTTGTATGCAGGTCTGGAGATATGTGGTAGGATTTCACAGCATAATATGGGTTTTGATTGACTGATATTTTCATTATGGCTGCAGGGTAGCGTGAAGACTGTTAATTTGCTTGAGAGTCCTGCAGGTCTATGGTGATTGTAGCAGAGCCAGAAGAAAAGCTGAATAAATGAAACTCACAGGGCACAATCACAATCTGTGGGTCAAAATCAACTGATTAATTATAATTTAGAATCAATCTGTCAGGCCTCTGTAATAAACACCCTTTCAGGCTTGCTGCTTAATAACCAGCTTTACATGGTACGAATGTAACATGGTACACTGTGGTAGACCATGTAAAGCTAAGTCCTTACTGTGAATATGCTAATTAAATACTTACATATTTCCCATGATAAATCGAGACAAACAATAGGACGTGAAAGAGGAGTTACACCGGGCGCTCCTACTATTTGACGCCGCTCAGCAAGAAGACTTTCCACACAAGAGTCACCCACTGGCTCTGACCTCTACATCCTGTAAAGTATAGTGAGCAGAGTGCTGTTAAATGCATAGTGAGCGACTCTGGGGTGGCAGGAGGCTCATGACACGTTCCTTTCCCTCCTGTTCCAGCCTAGAAAGTGATGGAAACAGCAGTTTGGTCCAGGTGTCAGGGACATTATCAAAGAAAAGGGCTGCCTGCAGTTGCTCCATCTCACAGGAAATTGCCAACTCACCCTAACAAAGGAAGGCATAAGTGCACTTGCTGCTGCCTTCAAGGGGAGCGTGATAAGATGACATTATAAATACAGAATTGTTCATGGAGGTGGAGGGGTAGGCACATCAGGCAGCTGAACTTGACAATTCAGTTTTTCATGTACACTTCCAAAGCCTGTACGGGTTTATGTAAAACAAAACCTGCCTCTTATCCACCTTTGACTGCAATTGCGAATGTTAATCATTTAAGGTAGTTGAGAGAGGAGCATTGCGAAGTTTGCAGCTTCACTTCCAGGATAAACTGACGAGACAAAAAAAAAAAATGACAGAAAGAACATTTAAATGGGGAAATTATTTCATGTATATTGTTTATATAGCAGATGCACCATTACTGCAAGTATACAGGTGAGTGTACAGTCTGCTTTAAAAGGTAAAGATGGATTTACAGGAGAGAGTCTGCACATTTAACAACTGGACAAATAATTAAAGGAATTTAAATCACGTTCTTCGCGTTTTCCTTGCAGTTATCACTAAGGCACTGCCAAATATATTTGTAAAAATAACGATCTAAAAATAGACACTCATGATCTCAGTGTGTGTCTGGTAAATAATGTGCTGTACGCTGTCGTGTAACGCTGCTGCTCTTCATCATGTGAAGGAGTTCAGTCCCTAGATGCATCGTTCTCTGTGGCACCTGAAGGGGGAGCTCTAATACAGGTAACTCGGTGCACTTGGTCTGTCTTCAACTTTCAGAAAGTCTTTAGGAGTCGAGAAGAAAGTGGAAGGACCATCAGAGCTTTATCCGAAAAAACCCGACACCCTAGACGTGTGTGCTTCTCCGCAAAGTCGTATTGTACGAGACGGAAATTCAGTCAATTTCGAGCCTTTGAGGAAAAAGTAGCGAGGGGTTGTGAGGCTTTGCATCCGGTGGATCACAGCTGAATATTCAGCTTTTTGACAGGAAGACCATGAATGTGTCTGTGTACAACGTTCTGAAGCTTTACATAAAAAACATCTAAAGGAGCTGAAGTAGGGTAAGGTGGTGGGGTAATTATGACCAGGGGAACACAGGGCTGTAATCTGTAAATCTATTCTTACCCTAAGTAAGAACTGGTACATTGGATTGATTTTATTGAGATCATACATTATAAATGAGGCATGGAGGAGCTTACAGCCTTGAGATGGTGGTGCTCACGTGCTTCATTAATTTTTACTTCATTAACTCTCTCCTTCAGACTCTTCATTGGAGAATTCATTGCTGGTCATGAATCCGGGCTACAGGCAAATGGACAAGCCCGGCATGACTTTCAGTGGAGTGGATACAGTGAGTAAGGCTGTCAAAACAAATCAGTAACACATGAAACATACATAATCTCAGATCAGTCTGTGGAACTTGTGTCTTTACATTTAAAAAACATGTTCATAGGGGATGTAACATTTTATTGCACACACAATAAGATGAAGTGCTGTATCAGTAACAGTCATTACAGCTGCAGAAAACAGAAAGCAAAAAAACCCCTAAAAACATGGAAACAAAAACTTCTTTCTGGAGTGTTTCTTAATATCGAGGATGTAAAATTCTGTTATCAACAACAAGGCATTTTCACACAATTATCCACGTCACTGTCGCCGTTCTCTCAGAATGCATCAGTGACTGGTTAAAATCCAGCCTGATAATTACAGACCCTCATCCTCAGATAGCTGCTGTATTTTCACTGCAGTGTGTTTACTCACTCCCGTGGCTGCAAGGTGCTTTTTGTTTCACAGCGAGGATTTCAAAATTTCCCTTGGGCCCTTTAGAATGGACCATTTGTTTAATATTATAGCCTTAAACCCAACAATATCAATCAGTCATGAAAGCACCTATGCATGCTGCTATGCCCTGCGTCACCATTAACTCCAGACAGGTGACGCTGGATTGCAAGGCGAGCGGAGGGAGGGTGTCGGGAGGTAAAGAGGGATAAATGGATGGTGTTGGTTTGCTTTTTTGCCCCCACCCTCTAAACCACGCCACCCTACCTAACTTTTTTTTAAGTGATTGACCATTTCTGTAACAGTACACTTTGTGTGTGTTGTAATGGGGGGAAAATGAAGACTGCATGCAGAACTTCTGAGAAAAGTTGGAGTACACCTTACTTTTTATTTGATGTTTGATGTGAAAAACTGTGAGTTGGACAAGTTGTGGTAAACTTTGTTTGAGGTTTAAAAACAGAACTAATAATCTGGTTGGAATAATATGTGATTTAATACACCTTAAAATGTTCTACCTCTGTAAAATAATCCAGACTCTCTAGAGAGTATATCAGTCTTCTTTCTAAGGCACACCTCCAAGTGCAAATTAAGCTCTCAGTAGAGAAGTATATAAAAAGGCCTTATTGTGCGAAGGTCTGCGCATCATTCTGCACCGCAAGTGTCAATCATCCTGAAATGCAACCCTATCCCTAACCTTAAACAAAAAAAAAGTGTTTTTAATAACATTATAGCTCCCAGTTTCAAAAGAAACTGATATTTTAACCATAATAAAATTTGAGGTTTTAAAAATATTGCATTTTTATGTGGTTGAGTGCATCACAGATTCTTGCTTGGAAGCAGTGAAGTTGTTCATGCCTTGGACTTGTTGTCAAACTCTTCCCTCGCTGAGCATGAGAACAACTCACATCAGTGAGCGGGCGCTAAGTGCTTCTCCTTTGAGGCAGTCTAAACTTCTTAACATTTCAAATCTGTCACGACAGCTGTCCCGGAGAACATTTGTGAGATCTGTTTCACCACACATGTTGAAATGACGATTCCCTCATTACATTTGCCATCAAATAATATCTCCAAAGCTAACAGTTGACAAAATCCAGTAAAAACATGCAGGGCGAGCTCTTAAAGGAAGAATTAATGGGAGCCAAAGAAAAACAGCTCTTAGACAATTAGCACCAGAGACCACTCTGTAATCTTAAGATTATTTTCACCACTTAAAAGCAGTACACATGGTTTGCATTGTGGCAGGGCAGAATGAACAACACTTGAGTGGATTTGATTTGGTCTCCCTAATCTGCATTTCCTTTAACATGCCTTTCTTCTGTTCCAAAATGTCAGCGTTGATCAACTCCAGCTGGAACAAGTCAGTGTCTGTCATCCCAGTTGCAAAATCTTTGAGATTTTTCCCAAGAGGAAGGAATGAAGTGTTTTGGTTTGTAGCTGACGCTATGCAGATTCAACACTCAGTCAGTTGGTTTTGTTTATTCCTCGAGACGGAGACTCATTCCCAAAGTATTTTTATTTAAATCAAAACTCCACAGTCTCCTACAGTCTTCCGCAGGCTGGCACAGGGATACCACAAATATCCTCATATATAGAGATGTCTTGTTGATGACCCAAAAACTGTTCTATTCTCTCTGTATGAAATTGTGAGTTAGAATAGAGTGAAATTAATCTACAATTCATTTTTCTGGAGAACAGCCCCCAAGGCGCTCCCAAGGACCCTCGGGGGTACCCAGACCTGACTTTCAGAACCAATACATTGGATCTGGTTAACAGAAACATCCCAAAGCTATGTTCATTTAAATAACACAATGTATTTTGCGGATAAAAAAAAAACCTGTAATTGCAAAATCAGAAATTTAACCCTGGGGGTGGTTGCTTAACCAAACATGCTTTGGCTGGTTAGGCTTAGTCACAGAGGAAATGTCTGGCACGCAGATTGAATTTGTTCTCTCTAAAGTCAAAGGCAGGAAAACAATTAAGTGTCTGCCGCACATTTCACAGTGTACCACTTGACACAGTTTTTCACATCACTGGGGCAATTGTCTGCAGAGAGCGCCGAGACAAAGCCATTACTTTCAATGTCTCAAAAAGATGGCATTGTTATTTTCTGATTTTGAAACATTTCAATTAAGCCACTGATGGATATAATAAATATAATGGCGTGAGACTTGAACTGTTTACTCTTGTCCAGTCGTGTCCGGTTTTTAGGAGTTACTGCTATTAAACCTGAGGTACATCAGAGGGAGCTTTGGTCTCAGAGGTGGGTTTTGTGTGTGTGTGTGTGTGTGTGTGTGTGTGTGTGTGTGTGTGTGTGTGCGCGTGTGTGTGTCCCCTTCCCCTTCTCAAACCTCGTCTTTCATTCAACGTCTAGTCCTTTCAAAACAAGGTGAAGTTCAGCAAAGTTTCTCTGCAGAGATGATCAAACAGTCACATCACTAATGGCGATGGGTGACAGGGCCAGTGAATACAGATCAGCTTTAATTGTGGTGGGTCTTACTGCCACTGTCTGTCAATCTGAGCCTTTGAATTGGTGAAAATTTGCTCTGTTCATTCTGTTAAATGATGTATCCAATTAAATGCTTTAGAATTCATGATCTTCAGTCAAGGTTAAATGAAAGCAGTTACTCCTGTCAGTAAGGTGATTAAAAGCTGCCTACATCAGGCACATTTTGTGCAAAAATTTAAATTTGGGACTAAAGCATGAATCTTTATTCATTATGTGCAGTCCTGCTCTATAAATGTCCAGCACGGTCGCTCTTAATCACCTTGTTCATTTTAAATCTCACTTTAGTCCTTTTTTTTTTTCTATTAAAAGGCATCCTGGTATTCAAATCACAGTGTTTTACATATTCTGATTAAACTGAACTTTCTCAACAGCAAACACGCGTTTCAAAAAAGACCTTTCTGTTGTTTAGCCCGAACATTTGTGCTTGTTATGGCAAAAAAAAGAGAGAGAGAAGGCTTTAACTTTCAAAACAGTTTTTAATAGCCGGCCAGATTAACAATGCAGTAAAACATTTGTCCTATTACCTTTTTTAACTATGATTAAATGGATACTGGAAGTCCTGCTTGGCAAAACAAAGAAAAATGATTTTTTGACAATTGACATTAAAATGAACAAGTGCACAAGAGCAAGGAAATTAATTTTCTTTCTGCAAGATGAATGTTGTACCAGGTTATTAATGAGCATATAATGTGCTTGTGCAAGTAAGTTTTCTGTGCCTTCGTGATAAATGCGATGATGAAGGTGAAGAGCATGTTGACTAATGAGTATTGTCCAGGGATCTGATCTCGGTGCCCTCTTGGGGGGATAGAAGCCACTGTCTGAATTTCACACATCACATGATGTTAATACCCCCAAGGTCCAGCAGTCAAGCTGCTTGTTAGACAACTGGCTCTGGCATTGCTACAGCCACCTAGGCTCGGGTTAGGGTGCAGGTCTTGAGATGCAATTAAAAGTCAGGTACTAACTGCTTCTTTTACTAGTGTATTTGATTTGAAATAACACAACTTAAACTGCGCCCGTGGCAACTAATGAACAAAATAAGATTTGAACTGAAGTTTTGTGCAATGTTTGACTCATTCATCCAGTATTCGGGGTAATAAGTCAGTAAGCACTCACATATGTATTCGCAGACGTCCGAATAAACACGCAAATTAAAGAGACTTTAAAAAGAAATGCACATGACTCATTTAAATATAACAAAAGATCTGAAACTTTTTCTGTTTTTTTGTTTGTTTTACATGTGTCCGTAATGCACGTACAATCTCAGTTCCCATAAATCAAGAATTATTATAGGGTATCCTCATCTGTGCATAGCTGGTTTATGCATGAAAGAACCACAAGATGCTAAAATTGAAAGCTCCCAGAAAGATGTCAAGTTGGCAAAGAGTGGTTCAACTTTCTGTAAAAGTTACAAGCGAGAAAGAATGCCGCAGGAGCGGCAGATAAACTTTAAAGGGGAGCAAAATAAAACCTTCAGTGTATGCACTGAGTCCTATAGATGCATAATGGGACGTGGGCCTGAGGGCCAAGATGCACATTTGAATGACTGCCAAATACATAAACCAGGCTCACTCAGGGGCTCGTGTTGAATAAAGAAGGCTGTGGATTACATCAAATCTCTTCTCAAACCTCTACTCCTGCACGCCACTCCCAGTGTAGAGACCATTTAAACTCTAGAAGGGGCCAAACATCAGCAGTTGGTCTCCTTTAAACAAGCCTGACTAAAGTAGAAAAATAAATAAAGCCTCCGGCGCTCTACTTTAATGTATTCAATTAACTGGGGTCCCTCTAGAGAGCTCCAGCGCACACTTGGATAAAGAGAGAGCATATCGCCTGGAGATGAATACGCTGAATGCACTCATTCTGAAGACCATGATTGGAAATCTTCCTCAACAGGTTCTTACTTAATTAAACTTCCCTTCATATGACTTTCTGTCGCTTTCGAGGGAAAATTGGGAGAGGCATATTCAAAGCCATGCAGGGAAACTTTGTTCACTATTGCATGTTGTTTACAGGGCAATTCGGGGGACTTGTAGAGCCCTGTGATAACCTCCACCATCTCTGTGGAAAGTCAACTCAGCCTGAAAGAACAGAGAAGTATATAAAATCTCCAGTTCAATCATAGACAATTATGTGGTGAAATGAAAGAAATTCAGCAGCCGTCAAGTCTGAGTGGGAGGGATAATTATCTGGCAGTCATTACTGCTCCCATTATAGCATTTACCGACATTCATATACTGTATGAACATACTGCACTTGTTGGAAACATGTAAGTTGAAAATAATCACACCAGCCTTTCCTTCAGACTATATGAAACCCTGGTGAGAAATAGGCTATAACATGTTCATCATGTCCTTGAGTGAATGATGTATGTTAGTGTGAAATTTATCTAATTATCTCAAATATGTCTCGTGAGAATCCATTCAGCATCCCTTTGTACCTTATTTTCCCTCTGCAGCCCCATTGTGCAGCAAAGCCCCAACAGTGTTCTCTATCTATTAAAATCAATCTCTCATCACATCGCCTACATCCACCATTTGCCGCACTTTTTCCATAACAAATCAACTTAATCAAGCTCATTAAGTGCCATTATTAGCTATTTATTGTTATCTCTCTCAATGTAGCGCTGACAGGTCCACCCCGCCCACGCGTGTCCCCCCTGATACCGGGACCTTTGCTTGTCACAGCGGCTCTGCACTCAGTTCTAATTGGCCTCAATTGTGTTGTTCTTGCAAGAAAAGAGGAAAAAAAAGAAGAGATGCGACATCAGTCGAATCCACAAGTTTCACATTTATATAAGTATCTCTTCACTGCAACCTATTCTTCAATAAAAGAAAAAAAAAATCCTGTCAGGATTTGGGGAAAAAAAGCATTAAATTTGAAAGATATTTTCATTAAAGAGCTGCGTATTTGGGGCAAGGCTGTGTAAAATAGGCATGGAGAAGGTGCCCCAGATTTCTTTTGTGTTTAAGTGTGGTGTTAAACACTGTGGGTGCTCCTTAATGCAGCATGTCGAATGTATTTCCACAGCTGTCAGAGTGATGGACAGAGGGGCGAGTCTCTCCACTGCAACGGCATGCTCCTACCTGCACACAATAAACCTGCAGGATGGCAGAAAAAGAGAGAGAGAGAGGGGGGGGAGAGGGGATATACGTGTGTTATACTGTGGAGGAGGTGGAGGAGGTGGAGGTTGCGGGGAAGTTCGTCCCATCGCAGGAGTTATTAAGTTTGTCTCTCGGACACACTTGGTTTCACCAGGGTGCTCGTCCCTCATTCATAATAGATGCTAATCTGTTCAGGGCTGACTGATGACAGAGCTTCCTGCCCTTCATAGAATTAGTCCCCAGCTTTATCAAAGGACCCAAACTGCCTGCTAATTAGACTCATTTCCTCCAGCATGAATTATTTATTTCCATTGTAACTGATCAGAGGCGATTGTGACGCATCACGCAGCCACCGGTTTTCACACAGATGCGCATGCCACCACAAGTTCTCAAACTCGCGGCTCAGTGTATGGGGTTTAATGTCAGGAGGGATTGGCTCAGCTGCTTTCTCGGTAAATAATGGGGGATTTTCAGAGGAGTTTAAATGACACAATACAAAGGAATGCCTTATTTACATCGACAAATAATGCACATCAGTGTTTCGGTATAAACTTCAGGAAAAAGTCTATCTTAGGAGAATACTTACAAAGTATACATTTTATACTGTACTTTAACACATTTTTGAGGTACTTGTAGTTGACTCATTTCTTTAAATTTAAGTTATAACTTCCCTCCAACATGCGTAGAAATTAAAGATAAAAAAAATGCATTTCCAAATAAATGCATAATAATAAATGAAGATGTATTTCTATTGATTAAATGAAACTTTAAGGATCCCCTGGGGGAAATTTAAAACATATACAGCAGCATCTAAAGTTGCCTTTACTCTTATAAATGTTACTGTTCATACATTCTTTCATTACATCTTTGGGTGATTCACTTTCTGACTTGTTTGTAATAAAAGTAAAAGATCTATGCACTTCTTACACCTTACATCTTCAAATGCCCCTTTAATGCTATTTCAGTATAAGTGATGAGGACCAAGTGTAGTCTGTGGAAAATTCTACCAAATGATAATAAATGTAACCAATGTAAATGTAAATGGGTATATTCTGAAGAGCTGTGCCCTTAATTTAAGTTTAATTCTTATATTTAGTCTTTATGTGTCTCGGCAAGAAAACACCGTCCAGGGAGACAGAAATATGGACACAGATGGAAAATTACATGCTTCGAATCTTCATGTGGACTATGCAAAGACATCAGTCTGTATTTTAAATGAGAAACACAACACAATCTGCAAATGCACATTTTCTATAGCTGCTCTATGTTTCTCCACAGTGAAGGCTTATAGATATATTCCATAAGTTCTATTCTCCTCATCAAAACATTCGCTCCCTAATTACATCTACTTAAGCAATTTTGCGAAGGGGGGGGGGGGGGGGGGAGTGTTGTGCTTAATTGCATTACTATCTGGAAGGCAGAAATATGCAGAGCGAAAAAAACATATAGCAACGTGAGGGAGCTGCTAATTAGTCAGATATTTGTTATGCATTACCAAATAGCACATTACACCCCACACAGATAGAAGGCTAAAGAGAGTGAGGCTTCTGTTCTTCAGACTGTAATCAAACAAAGACAGATGTACAGATAAACACTAGAAGGAAAGTTTGAGATGATTGTTCATCTGCTCGCTCTGTGCACGGAGCCGATTTCTTCTCGAGACGAAAAATCTCCAACCACAATACCTACTGATAAGGTTAATAAAAACAGTCCAAGTATTACAATAGCACGGAAAGTGTAACAGCTGAAATATTCATGATGGAGCATTGTACTGCATTTCAAAAGCTTATATTTACAAATCAGTCCAATACAATGTGCTGCAGAAGGCTGCCATTTTCTCTCCCAGCGAGGGTCAATGCGCAATAAGGCTCAGTTTTATCTCACAATTTCAAAGTTTATTCAGACTTTGAAGCAGTCTTTAAAAAAAATCCCTCTACAATAACACTTAAAATGCCCTTTTGGTTGCCATTTTCACACGAACAATAGGAAATTATGTCGAGGCAAGGGAGAAAAAAAATCTTTTTTCTAATGAACACCACCTTTAGTGATTGCAAATAATTGCGTTAAGTGGCTTATTTGCCTTAGGTCGGGGAGGGTGACTCCTGTATAACTAATATAAGGATCTGAACCCTCACCCTCACTGATGAGGTCTATTCACAGCTCGGCTGCCCTGTGCCCCCTCCCAGCTCCTTATGCTCCAACATGATGAGGAGTGTGATGTCAAAGTTTCAAATCAATGATTTTACAAAGCGATACTGTTATGTAGCTGTGAGCAACAACAGCTGTTTCTGTCCTCGGCATGGAGGGGGACAGTGGGAGTTAAAAGACACACCAGAAACCGCAACATATGGAGAGAATACTAAACTTACAGCGGCATAGACTTTAAATCACTGATAGTGTTTGAAAAACGTGTATGATACCTTAAAAGTAAGTATTTGAATACTTCAGTTTCACTTCATTAGATTTATCAGGTGGATGCAGCAGGCTTCTTTTAAGGTAACTTCTGTATGATAAATGCCTTTAATGCTTTTACATTTTCCTTACTTAAAGGTTAGATAAATGCTCAAATAACCTTCCCAATGCTGCTCTTTTACTTGTAACTCACCTCTTAAAGAGACAGAGACATTTCACATCAAACTAAATCGTTTTTGCATTGTGGTAGAAAACACATGTTGTGTAAAAGCTTATTTCCACCTGTAAACATTTTTTTTTGCGATGCCGTAAGTCAAAATTTGTATTATCATCTCAAATTTAAACTGAATAATTCAGAATTTTAATTTACTTTACGTTCAAATTTTGAGATTTTCAGTAGTAGAAACAAGCTAACATAGTAATCTTTACAGGAATGAGCAGGTTACTCAAAACATTCAAAAAAAACCTTCTAAATGTACATTTTTGTCCCTACGGTTTTCTTTCCTCTGAACTGCACCTGCCAACTGTGTATCTGGGCCGAAGGAAGTGTGCATCTAACCGTGGGATAGGATGTAAACACTTGTGGCATCCCTTTTGGCTACACGCTCCCTTTAGCTGTCAGGTGTAATTTGGTACGCACAAAATACAACTTTCTCTTTTTCGGCTGAATTTTTGGAAAGACTCTGACAAAAATGTTATTTATCTCTTGTTTAGGAAATTGTTTTGTTACAGCATTGAAATGGATGATAATAATAATACTAACAATGATAATAATACTAATAATAATATAATCTGGCAGATGGTTATCTGCCATGCAGGTGTATTGTATTACATAAAAGTGAAAAGCTTTGATATGAAAACTTTCTAGGGTCTGTCTTCTAGCTTTATTATGTTCCAGAGGAGGCAGATATCACAATCTTTCCAACTATTACACCAAAGCATAGCCGACAGTTAAATAGGGCTATAAACCAAAGGGAACACATTTAGACTAACACACGTACCTTAGATTTTGGTGTGAACTGCTTTAAATATACATGTATATCCAACATGTTAAATGTTTTCATAGAATATCCTTTAGTTAATTTGTTCTCACAATGGTAGTGTTAACCCCTCGTCTGCGTTCTTGTGGGATTAAACTCAAATATTTTCCACTCCGGCCTTTTGCCCAACTTGAAAGTAGTTTTAAAAATTCCTAATAAAGAGGGGTGGATATTGTACCTCACAGAGAGACTATTACAACATAACCTTAAATTTTACATTTTTCTTCTACTATCATCTTATCTGAGCAATTTAAACCCGATCTTCAAGCAGTTCTTAGAAATAAATATGTTATTTACAGACATGCAAGGCTAAACAACAAAACGTAATGCGTTTTGTTTCAGCACTGACCCTTCCTGTTTGTCTGGTTACAGTTTACCTTTTAGGATAAAAAAAATGCCTTCATGGATTATTAGCAGTGTCCTGGCTGACGGTGGAAAACAAAAATATAGAAATGACTGCACACATTGTCCTCCATTTGAAAAGAGATACCAAGGGAAATCATGAAGAGAACAAAAAACCCCAAAATAATTCAGGATGCCGCTATAATTACGTTAGGGTATCCAGTACTCTCTCATGGAATATATCAGTGGCCACCATGTCTGAGGTCTGACCCACAGTAGCTGCAGAAATCTCAAGCAAACAAGGGACAAGAAATGTTCCTCCCATCATGGACGGCTAAAACAATTCCTTCATAAGAAAAGAAAACCCTGCAGAAACTGACCACCTCGACAGGGACGACACAGAAGGCTTCCAGTCAACTAGTAAAAAGTAATCTATACCATTTATGATTTATAAACAAATACAGAGTAAAGTATCTGGCATTCTTCTGTGCTTAAATGTACTCTGTAAGTATGGCTTTGTTTTCACAGGCACAGAAAGTTCGACTTTCACCAAAACAGCACACAAAGAAAGACACAATTTAGCACTTTTAAAAATAAAAGTCATAGTTATGAAAATGGGGGGGGGGGGGGGGGGTTGGTGCTAGATGGATGGGTCTGAGCATTTTCCTCCACAACCAAGTGTAAAACCCTAGAAATAAATAACCACTTATTACGACCAAGATATGGAGAAGAGCATCTCTTAATGCAAAACCTGTTGAATCTTGAAGCAGATGGCCTACAGCAGCAGAAGACCACAGCAGGTGCCTCTCGAATTTAGGCTATGATGTGCATGAGCATCAAAAATAAATTAAATAAGACTAGAAAAAATGGTCTAGAATTAGGATAAAGCGCCGTGTCACGAAGCTCAGATCATCTCAAACTGTTTTTTTGAACATGACAGTGAGTTGACTGTACTTAAATGGCCTCCACAGTCACCAGAAATCAATACAATAGAGAACCTGTGGGATGTGCTGGAATCGGAGAGTCACATCATGCAAATTTGTGATGCTATCAAGTCAATATGGAAAATCTGATCGTAATTTGATGAATTACGGCAGTTCTGAAGGAAAAAAAGAGGTCCAACCCTAGTAGTAGAAGCAAGGTGTACGTCCACAAACGTTTTTGGTTTTTTGCGTGTGGAGTGAAACTGTGGAGCAGATTTTATATAGTTGTTAAAACAAGATAAGATGATAATAATTTGTATTTTATGTAGTGTAATACATACATATACATACATATGTAGTGCATGTGTTATGTATTATTAGAAATTTGCCCCATGTTGTTATTAAGGTTTAAATAAGTAAGGAGGCCGGATAAATAATAACTGATAACTGATGGAGAAGGGTGTGATGTGACACATTAAATAAGCGTGCACTTCAACCTAATCTTTTTAATATGTCAACTGAATGAGAATAAGTGGAGCGATACTGGAGTGCTTTATTTTGTATAGCATGACTTTCTGTATATTGAAACACAATAAAAAAAAAATTAATAGAATATTTAAATCAGTTAAAAGATGATCCACCCACAGTAGATTACTACAAATCCTGTGTGTGGGTAGGGGGTTCACCTCAAAAGGCTTAAAATCCTGTATGCCTTTCCCTCCTGTTTGTTCATTATATTTAGTCTTGATTAATTTTTGTAGAAATGGAGAACAAAGTGCTTCCTGTAAGTAATTACATACAGCATATACATTTCTCTTGCTGCTCTCTGTGTGTATAAAATAAAATACTTTTAAAACTAAGGATCAAACAAGCAGAAGGTCATTACACTGAAAACAAATAATACATTTTTAAATTTCAACAGTGTTTCATTAGGCGTGATGTATCCATGATGAAAGATTAACCTTAGTGTTGAATAAACTTTATTGGTCTTTTCCAGTATTCTGTTAGATTGGCCAAACCTGCTGGAATATTTAATGGGAGCTTAAATATAAAGCACTATTAAGTTCTGCTGATCTTTACATTTATAGTGTAGCTGGATTATCCAAGGTCTAAATAGCACATTTTGGCCTCTGTGGAGCCATACTGGGCTCAGCATGACTGGAATATATAAGAGAATATTTGCTTTCTTATACACACATTAGTGACTTTCAGTTTGACACAATTCAATTTCATATATTCCAGTGCTTTTGAACCCAATCTAGTGAGCAAACCTTTAAACAATTATGTTTTTATTTTGGATTTAACTGATCTTAAATAGTTACAGAGCTTTGCAACCCATCGAATAACGCTTTAAAGGAATTCCTCGCAATGAAGGGGATGTTTTTATGATAATGTATGAGTTAATTGAAACAAACTTACCATGATTAGACAACAAAGTAAGCTGTCTAAGTTGATTAATATAATGAACAGTGAAGGGTTTAGGAAGGAGGAAAGTTTTGCAGTTCATGGACAGTTCATATAGCCTCTGTAGGAGCCAACACTTAGCCTATTAGGTCTAACGCTTAAGCAGCACGCAATTAAATGTCTCCACGCAAAATGAGCACTCAGGCCATGTTTAATGGGCAGAGAGCTAATAAAGGTTGGACCGAGTGACAGGAGAGGTGACTCACCTTACAGTAGAAGCATAAATGTGTTGCAAAGACAAAGAGGGGGGCTGGTGGTCACCTGTATGGACTCAATCATCAACATCCTGCACGGAGCCATAGTGAAGAGGATAAAAATAAACAGCTTACATACTGAAAGCTGTAGAAAATACGTGCACACAAGCTGCTCTGCTGTTATGAATGTCATATTTGCTTTACCTGTAGCTATTTCCTCAGTAATAATATAGGCAAAGAGACAACATGACACATGACACGTGAAGCTTTGAGTCGATGCCTCGCTTTTAATGGAGAAAGATGAAAATATCAATACCAGCTCATTTACAAATACATTTTCTTGCCCAGTTACTTATAGCTAATTGATTTTAACAGCTGCACAGGAGACGGAGCAAGAAATCAATTAAAGGGCCAAGTTAAGTGACTGCATGACAGCTCGTATTGAAGACAATTCAGCAAAGTGTAATCTGGAAAGACAATAATCCAGAGAGAACCCAGAGGAGGAGTGAATATTACCTGCCCACCGCCACAACAGCAATACCAAGCTGTCTGGTGAGAAAACATGAGATGAGGTGGAATAAATTTTTCTGGTAAATGTTATTACAAACAATATGCCTGGGTGAAAAGGAAAGAGGGAAGAGCAATCTGCGCAGACTGACCATCCTGCGAACCGTTTATCAACTTGAAATGCTATTTCATGCATTAATACTCCACGGACCGCATTCCCCCCAACACTTTCTGTACAAAAGCCTCCGATTTATGATTACCAGTCGACTAAGCAATAGGCTGCGGCCCCCGCCGATACACCACTTCCTTTTACTTCCCTCGCCGTGAGCTCGTCTCAGGGCCCCTGCAGGTTCAGAGACAAGGCTGTCAGGATAATGTGATCAAGGTGGATGCAGGCTGAGAGAAGCTAAATTGTGGCTGGGGGGGATGACATTCTTTGATTTTTAACCATTACAGAGTTTTCATAGAGCTGCAGTCAATTTATTTTATTTATTCTAATGAAGAGCATTAGGAGTGCCATAGTGTGCTGCACTGCACATTGATCGCCTCGTTAATCACACTTTGCAGACACTCGCAAATCAAGTTCTAACAGCAAGCACTGAATCAAGTGCAATGAAGCATAAGCTCCTTCACAATTTATGATCTTTCAAATTGCATCTTTTCAACCATTAAATTGCAAGATACCATAAATTTTTATCCCCTCTTCTTCAGTCCTGCTATCGATTCTGTCGTGTGAAAAATAGAAGAGTAGTAAATTCAGGCAGTTAGACAAAATTTAAGCCTTGTCTTCAGAAAGGAAACTGAATGGCACGAGGAAGGCTGTTAATTTGCCATTGAGAACAAATATCAGGAGTGATAAAAATTTAAAAGTCCAACAGGGGCTTCAGAGACGTGGCTCAGATGGGCTTCAGTCCTCTGCAACCTTGAGCTCTTTTACTTCACTACCTCTCAAATGCCAGTGCACCTTCAGGGTCTTTTACCGACCATTTTTTAAGATTAGGTACCTGATGTGGTGCAGAATTAGAATTAAAGCCTCACCATGAAAATGACCGGATCTCCTCTTTTTCTGAGGCAGACAGTCACAGATCCTGAAGCTTTTAAAGAAAATGCAAGAAAGAGGATACGAGGATGGGCATTTTGTAAATGTTACAATATCGCATCCAGTACAGATAGTTGACTTTCTTTTCTCTTTCCTGCAGGAAGCAGTGAGGTTTGAATATATTTATAAAAAAAAAATCCCCCCAAAAACTCTGAAATTCTGTACTTAAGAGTAGCCATTACATTTAACCTGCAAAAATCCCAAATGGTTCTTACCTGCCCCATACTGTTCTCAGAAAATGGCATAATTGTTCTCAGATTGCATTTCACTCACACCAAGCTGTAAGGAACACTTGTCAAACAATACAGTCAAATTAGTTCTCTGTGATTGAGCATGTTGAGGATCTATCCAGTACATTATATATCTAGGAAAAGAAACAGAAGTACCATGAAAGAGTCTCAATTACTGTGATAAAGTAAAGGAGAGGCAAGAAAACCAGCCAGCGGCTTCCAAAAGTGAAGGGTTAACCTCTTCACATCTGTACAGGGACCAACTCTCAAGTTATGATTAGAATGAGTGCCTGCTGTTACATGTGGCATGAAAATAACAATGCCTGCATCACGAGGCTGTGTCTCGGAAAAGTTGTAAGTTAGATACGTGTGAACGTCTTATTTCTTTTCAAGTCTAAATCATGTTAAAGCGGAAAGGCAGCTTAATTATGGAAGTATGTAAATATCTTAATGCGGATGAGTGCTTTCACTAAAGATGACATGACATTTCTGTGACTCTTTAGTGGAAAAGAAAATCTTTACTAACCTCCGCTCAGAGGAGAAAGCGGGGGCAGCGTTAATCATAAAGCACTGTAACAGACAACTGCTCTGAAAAGGTGACCAGTGAGACTGCAGCAGCATGGCAGAAAGGCGTGGAAGATGATACTGCTCCAGTCGCTTCCACGGGAGGTGCTGCCCGACTCAGGCAGCACACAAAATCCTGAGCAAAGTAGAGCTGGTCAGGCAGAGAGTGTTTTTGACACAGACACTCCCCAAGGGAAGGCAAATCAGCAGAGGAAATAGCACGTAAGGAAAACAAACCATAAGAAAAGGCATAAAAGCTCACAAACATTGGATTGATCAGACAATTACAACCCATCTGGCTTGTTAAACTCAATCTGCTATCGCACACAGGCTCGCAGTTTAGCTTTTTCCATTTGGACTGTTCCCAGATCTGCCGGCAAGTGAAATGTGAAGACATATGTCTGGTGATATTCTATACATGTATTTTTCTCCGTGCAAACAATTCCCCAAATCAAAAGTGACTTGAGCTTATTATTAGAGTGGAAGCAACAAAGACTGTACTTTATGTAGGCTGCAGATTTTCAGTGAGAAAGTGCTTTTTTTTTTTTACAAATCTAGTCTGAGAGTGTTAAGCATTCTTTACACTTTTCAATATGGAAATTGAAATGTGTGACAAACGAAACATAGTCAGGGTAGTTACTGAAGTCACCAGTAAACCAAACCCATCACAGAAAGAAAGATCTGTCACTACAGAGTCCGGACAGTTCTCCTGATGTCTGTTCACAATACACAAATAAATCAAAAGAAATTAAAAGTTTAGTCATATTTAAACAAAGTGGTAAACTATGGGACTAAAAAATGAAGCCAACTTTGAAGCATCACAGGCCCAAAAGTGAATCAATCCCCATAGACTCCAAACTAGACCTTAAATAATCATTTCTGATACAGCCTAGCACAAAAAAATGATTTTAATATTTATAGCTTACATCCACACTTCATGACAACTGTATGAGAATGAATCTTTTTATATAACCATTAAGGTTGCCACATTACTGGGCACAGGTAAGCCAGAAGCTATCTGCTAAGCTTCTGCTCAGCTACTCTGAGTTGCTAAACTGGACCATTTCACCTGCGCTGGCCAATTCTGAAGCATTATTAATGCAATTATCTAACAAATATTAAAGCTAGCTTGGTTGTACAAACAAAAGTCACCACCAAAAAGGCTATTCTCAGGTAAATCCTTATGTTTTATGTGCACGCTACTCCGTTTTTAGCAAGTATCTATCTCTGTGTAATGCACTGATACCATTTATGGATGCACCTTGCTAACTGTGACACGTGACTACATCTTTCTTTTATTCACAATAGTTTTAAGAACATTTGCCAAAAGCTACAGAGCCCAGCCGTCATCTCAAAAGTAAGGATGTACATTTGTTTTAAAGATCGACGGCTTAATTCGTATCAATTTTTCTCAATTTGATAAGGATCATAAAAATCTTTATTATTTCCAGACTCATTCTTCAACCTACAAACACCCACATTTCCTATGTAAACCCGGCGAGTATGGCATGCTACGCATTTGAGATAAAGTGTGACAAAACAAACGCCGCCATTGAGATCTAATTTGGCAACCCATGACTAAGGGATCGCCTGACGTGCAGTGCTGCTCTGCAGTCACAGCTCAACTGTACAATATACCACATTACACATTCCTCTTGTGATGACTCGAATAGATTGCTGGACCAAAACACTATCTGACTCTATAGGCAAGCGCACATCAACAAGCACACAATAGTGCACTCAAAAAGACACTTTCACCAGCCCAACAATGGGAGATGCTATGGGGTATGACAACTTCTTGTGAACAACAAAATGCTGCCTGACAAGCTTTCAAGGGATGGTTGAGCTCTGGCAGATTACAGAGATCTTTATCTTTTCATAAAATGGAGTGCAGCATTTAAGTGCCAATGACTGAGAAGACAATCTGAATTGTAAAGTGTGCCACAGCCATTACATGGAGATGTAGGGCCAGTAATGGTGAGCGTAATAGTGTGATGACAGTTTCACTGCACAGTGACATTCTCCAGGGCATTGTCATCATCCCTGACAGGTAATATGGTCCCACTGGGAATTGCGTATGCCTTACAGTTGGATTTTCTTCTTTCGTAAACACCCATCTTTACTTACAGCTTCATCAAACCCCAGAACTCGCACTGACTTCAATATAGCTGCGGGTCTGAGTGAGGTAATTAGATGTTAATGTGAAATAATGGAATCATAGCGGGCTGTTACATAGGGAGAAATGCAGACCTGGGCCATGATCTCGGAGTGAAAAGCACAATTGCTTAAAAATCAAAACATGCTGTCAGCGGCTCACCTAAGCAGCAGAAAATGCCCTGACTTTGGAATACATTACAATGGTAATTGCTCCGACAAAATTACCTTGTCTAAGATGAGCTCGACCAGACATCTGAGACATGCATGTCGATTGGCTCAATTTCATGATCATTGGGAGGCTGAAATCAAGGCCTTTATGTGCAAGAAATTCAACGAGGAAATTGACATAAACATCTCATCTGAGACATTAGGCTGAATGGGAGAGAGCGCTTCATTTTCACGAGGCATTGTCACAAATCTATTTAAGGTGAAGCTGTATTCTCCTGGTGTAAAGTGTCAACTTCATATAGAGATGCTGTGCATCCCTTATTAACTTGATATTCCTGTTTATATATCAGACACGTTGCTCCCTGTCGAGGTGAAATCACCCTTTTTTTGTATACATATAGAACGCCTTTAGTGCAACGTTTACTTTGCACAGCTGGATGTCAGCTTTCTCTTTTCACAGCTGCATTAGAAACCAAAACCTGTGTTTTTTCCTTTTTAAGAGTAACAACAAAGGAGGCTGAACAACAGAGATGACTTAATAAACAAAAACACAGCGTCATTCATGGACTCCACCTTTGATTGTTGGTTGTGTCTCCTTCCGTCTGGGCTTTTCCTCGCACGTATCAGGACAGGGAGCGTTAAAATGTTCCCTGTGTCTGTGATCTGATGAGGATCACCTTCATCCATTTGAAAGGTGATTTCCGAGCAAAATTGTTTCTCCGAACACATGCTGCTTGAGACGAGAGCACATTTTTCCAGCATGTTAACAAACATGTAATTTCCATAAACACGTCCAGTAATTGACAGCTTGATTTGGGCTCTGCCAGGAAAGCTGACAGACACTTCTTGGCTGCTTTAATGCAGACAGCACAGGCTTAAGGCCTCACCAGGCTGTAATGAGCTTCTCAGGGCTTTGTCTGGATTAGACCCCCAAACACAAACAAAATGTCACCCAAATCCCATCCAAGATTCTTCATCTTGTTAGATTATGCCACGTGCTGCAATTTGAAATTAGCTAAAGTAAAAAAAATGATCAAAAATAAGATTTTAACATGAAAAGTTAAGCCATAAGCAGGTTTCTGTAGATATCAGTGAGCTA
The DNA here is from genome assembly GCF_964374335.1 of Astatotilapia calliptera. Classification (NCBI taxonomy): domain Eukaryota; kingdom Metazoa; phylum Chordata; class Actinopteri; order Cichliformes; family Cichlidae; genus Astatotilapia; species Astatotilapia calliptera. The sequence goes on along the minus strand of NC_137437.1, from coordinate 20,434,304 downwards.
AAGATGTTTTTCAGGTACGAAGATTATGCAGGTAAGAGTTTATCTATAACAAAAACATATCATAGCAGGTAAGCATAAAAGATATACATGCTTATGTTAGGTTAGTGTGGTTTATAAGTCATCCAATCATGTAATTTTGTTATGAAGATATAAAAAATATTGTCAAAAACAAATATAAAGGGTGCCAATATGTTACCACTTGAATTACGGCTTACTTTAGGGAACAGCAGAAGGCAGATTAGGGATTTTTAATCTATTTATTAATATTTTTATGCACGCAATGTTGCACAACACACCTCTTCTCACGCTTTTTGGTTATTTGGTGGAGTCAACATTAAACCCTCTAGGATCTCCAGACTGCTTGAACATCAGCAGCACATTCAGGTCTATTCTCCTCATAAAAAGCTGTGGTTCAAGAGCAGCACAGAGATGATGGTGAGCACAAGAGGAAAAATGGAGTCTGATAAATCTGTATTGAACAGTGTGTGAAGGATGTTAATACATATTAATGGTGACAGGAATATTTGCAAGTGAATACACTGGTAAAGGGGATTAAACATAACTCTCCATAGAAGGGGAGGTATCATCACTCCCATTCTGGCGTGGGACTCGGCCGTATCAGATTCCTCCCCATGCACATTGCCAGCAAACACTAAGCCCTTATCTCTCCACTGGGCCTCTCCGGAGAGTTTACAATTTCTCGCTTCGTTGGAGCCTGAGCTGAGCTTGTTACTGGCACAAAGGCTGAGAGGTGGCCTGGTTGAGAGCACAAAGCCGCCCCCACCTCTGGACAGACACATTTCCCTCAGATAACGGACGACTTGTTGGACAGCGGCACTACACTGTCCCTATACATTAGTATGACAGCCACACATCCTCCGCACACAGGGACTCACAACAAAGTTAAAGTTAAATAAATAACTAAATAAATGTCACTGAAAGCTCCTTATTAATCAGACGTGTCAGAGGTGGTAGAGGGACATGAACTCAGCAGATGTGGTCTCGGTCCCTGGGAGACACTTTACCTTCTCGCCATGGGCGCTATTCTCCGAGGGCATGAGCATCACAGACAACGTCCCATTTGCTACTCCGCTGATTACATTAGGTCCCGAGGGGATTGTTGAGCAGAACACAGGCTTGAAATTTAGGGCAAATGTGCCTTTTAACCACATCAAAATCCATGTTCAGTCATTTTTAGGCAAATGAATCTATTTCAACTCTTCTGGGTAACGTTCATACACATTTTCAGTCCTTTTCCAACCCTTTAAAACCACATGCACTGCTACAAATGTCAAAAGATTTCTTTTTGGAAACCCCCCCCCCCCCCCCCCCCCACAAAAACAAAAAACAAGGTAATGACATCCTGGGTCGATCCTTTTGACAGTTTAAATACTGCACCAATTAATACAAAGTTATCAAAAATAAACTAAACAAGATGTCGTAAAGAAAATTTTCTCAGCTAAAGAAATTTAAAGAAGAAAAAACATATTAACTTGTGAGGAAAAAAACCTTTACAGTAGAACACAAAACAAAAACACATGAAAATAAATAAGTGCTGTTTTCTTGAAATATGTCATCTCTCTTTGAGAACAAGCCTCAGTGACACATGGAAAAAAAGGGAGAAATGGTGAATTATTCATGTGTAACTAAACCAGAAAATATTGCCATCGTCTGAGCATAAAAGTACACTCCAGTTTGCAGCTGATTAATAACCTGGAGATTCAAAGACAAAAAATATTCTGCACATAATCAGCCGATGAGGTAACCCAAATCTCCTCTTACTGATGACATCTCAAGTTCAAATGTTGATACTGTAATTTCACCATTTTTGTTTACAGATACTGATTACGCTGTTACATGCAAACAGAAACCCCCCGAGGTCGAGCGACAGTAAATGGAAGCGTTTACCCTCAACGGGATGCACAGAGACCCTCGAATCCAGTGTGGGTTATAAGACAACGCTAAATGTGTCGATAAGGCTCGGTGTAGCGCATTGCTAAATAAAGAACTGCATGCGGCCTTGCTTCACAGCTGAAGGGACGATGACAGCAGAAAAACTGCAAGTTATTTCACTGTATTCTGCAACACAAGAAAGTGCCAACACGGTTTCAGTAGATTTTACGTTGACAAGTAATATTGGATTGCTGCTTGTCTTACAGTAGGTCTCCCAGTCATGGCAATTTCAGCAGACATGTTGCTGAGACAGCTCTGGCATTGTTTTCTGGGACACAGTGAAATTCTATTTTCAGTTTTACTTGGTGCAGTAATTATCTGCATTGTTGGTGAGAATAAAGAAAATAAAGTGCATGAATATGTGCCGGTCAATTGGATTCTGTCAGTTCAAGCAGAATTGGGTACACAAGCGAGCAGCTTGCCAGCTTGTAATAACGATGGTGTTTGCGTGGAACAATTTCCCCTCTAAAACAGCTCATCAACAGCAGAGAGAGTCTGTCACCCAGGGTACGGAGTGACAAGTCTTCTGCATCTCCGTCTGTTATTAACATGTCTCTTACGACAAGCTCAATTATCTGACACTGCCCGCAATTTCCATTCCTTTTTCTGGCACAATGTAAAGTTCCTCTCCTTCATTTTCGAAGCTGGTCGTTTTGGATCCGGCAAATACTGATATAAGACATGTGTGGGAGGAGGAAGTGAAAACCGAGAGAAAAACATCTGCAAGTCAGAGCAAAGTTGCTGCAGGCTTTGAGGCCTTGATAATTTCGGATATTTGTCATTCAAAAAATGTGAAATATTTTTAATATGGTAAAGTGACTGGCTAGTTTCTATGTAATAGTGACTTTTACATCTTTTCATGTCTTCTTACATCTTAGTTACCTGCCCAGAGAGCAGAAACAAAACCTTTTATAAAGTACAAACTACTGACTGAATTCATTTAACACAGTCAGACAGTGTAAATTTAATGGATACGTTGAAATCATGAATTTAGACGTGGCCGTTTCAGTATTGCTTTGTTTTTAGACTTTAATGATGTGTGTTCTTGTTTTCAGTATTTATGTGTTAAAGAACTGCGGACCACCATGTATGGGATTCCTGGAAATTCACCTTCAGGGTGTCAAAATACTGAATGTAGCAAGATGCAGCGCAAGGAGTGAAAGGATATATTTGAAAAGACAGGAAACGGAGTTCACGGTACATACAATATTATGTTACATTATCTTTTTATGGCGATTACAGCATGAATACCAAAATAACTATGTAATGGCACTCGCCAGTCATAAACTGTAAAACCTATATTCTGGACTTTCCCGTGATAGTTTTAACAGTAAGAAGCTGCTGTTGTGGATTAGAGTGGTGACACTGTACAATTATAGCTTAATGGTGTCAAATGTAGCTGTCAGTACCTTACTGTAATTTAACAGACACGTTTCTGAAAACAACCTGTGCGAGAGAATTCTCCAAATATTTAAACAGTAAGTGAATATTGCTGTTTTTAACTCAAAGGCTTTGTGAAATCGGGTGAATCTACTAAATCTTTTCAAAAGTCCTCAGAAGAAAAAAAGAAATTAAGAAAAAAATTGAAAACTTAAACATCTGCAATTCAGATGGAGAGAACTACCTGCTGATTAATATCACGATACAGGATGGAAAACACCTCTGCAGCCACTAAGTAGATCCTGCGGTGAGATCATTTGTCGACAAACCTGCGAGGAAAGACTCGCGTCTCTGCAGTTGTTTGTTCTGTCCACATTAGTCTTAATGTAACTACTGTTAAAGCACGAAGAAGTTGTCATAATTGTTGATTAGTCCCGATTTCAGACGGCGTTGTAATCAGTAAGCTGTACGTGCGTGATGTCTGTGACCTCCACAGTTTTGATTCCTCCTCTGTCTGTAGTGTAGCTACATATTTAAATGCAGAACAATTTCAAAAGGATTGCACTAATGAAAAATACAAATTAAGTTAAAGGTGCTTTCTAACAGCAAGTCTTGATTAAGTAACTAATGCAGGAGCTTGTTCCGTTTCTGATTCACTTTAATGAACCATTCAAACAGCTTTTTTCTCGGAACTGCCTAATGATTATTTTCAGACTGTACAATCTCGCAATCACTTTGAATAACCCAACTAAAATAGAGGATGAATGCCATTCAAATGACTAACCTCATATTCTTCATATTTTGACACAGAAAGAATATGGGCAGACGTCTTTCACAACCTTTTTTTCCTTAAGATTTTTCCCTTTTGGAAAGCGTCTTCTTCAATCGAAAAAGTTCAAGTCAGATCATAGCTTGTAACTGGGGCCTGTTCTGGAAATGTTATGTTTTAGTGCGGACCCCAAAACGCCTGCCAGAGGTTACCGTACTGCTTCGAAACTAAAAGCTAGACTCTTCCACTCGTATACGGGGGGAAGCGTGTAAAAAAAAAAAGTGAAAATGTTCCACCAAAGTGAAATATCGCTGTAAGTGGGAGTGTCTGGGTTGCTGCGGGGGAACGTTAGAGGAAGTGGTAATGATGACAGCTCTAACTCAGTGCAGGTGCAGTAAAGCATGGCAGGTTGGTCAATTGCCCAGAACCCATTACTTCTCCCTGGAGACCAACCTTGTAATGTGCTAGGTACCTTCTGTAAAGGATTGACCTATTGTCAACAGAGAAATCTCTCAGGTTTTACATAAAGACACAAGAGTACCCCGCAAGGTTATTCAGACAGGTTATGAGTGTATTACGTGTGCGAGTGCGCTGTTTGCAAACATGACATATTATGCAAGAAAATACCCCGAAATAATGGTTTGCTTCATCATTAGACCAGTTAAATGCCTTCTTTGTACAGAGAACAATAGAGCACTAAAAGCTACCGACAGCATGTTCTCTCTTTGCTGCTGGAAAGGTTTAATATTGGCCTGTTGAGCTCTAGGAGACACTTTGCATGTTGCCAGTGAATGTAACATTCATATTGCTCCGCTCTCTCGCTGTGAGTGCCTTTACAGGAGCTCTAAACATTTGTGACTGCGCTGGAGATGGGAATAGGATGACCTTGGGTGTCAGATACATCTCTGTTCCTGTGTCATCTTCAGACAGCCACTGTTTGACCACTATCTACTAGATGCATTCTATCCGACACTTGTAACAATAGTGTAAATGGGACGAAAATTGAGCTCACCTTAAAGGCGGACTTCAGTCCTCTTGAAGGCTGAAAGCCCTGGATGAGCCCAGTGCCCAGTGGCAGCTCAGAGTCCTTGTTTTGCTCCCTGAGACGTGTGTAATCAGAGAGAAAGTCCAGCACAGATTACAGTCTTCAATCAGTCAGTGAGGAAAATGATATGTACATCATTGTCTCTGCCGCACATCCCAGGCACTGTCAGCCTGCATGCATATTACCTGTGTCAAAGCTGCCAGGGACATGACGAGAGAAACTGAGAGCCATCACAGAGCCGCCACTCAGGGGGGGTGTCTGGTCTCTGAGCGCAGCAGCCAGATTCAGTCTCCATGGGGACTCTGCTCTGACCTCTGGGATGTTGTTGACACCATTTAATGTACATTTTCAGATACAAAACGTCTCCTTTCATGTCGGAAATTGTTTTCAATGGTCCGGAGGCCAGCTCTTGTCACAGAAAGAAAATACTCAGCGCACACTCGCAGCGTTTCTTTTTCTTTCTTTTTTTTCCCTCCCCTCGACTCGGGAAAGTTGAAGCTGTTTGACCTTGAGGTTCACAATAAAGAGAGTTATTTCATACAGAGTGAAAACTATATGACTGCTGTGAGGAAAGGCTAAAAATTATCCCTGCTAATCTTCTCATAGATCTCTAATGTTATCTTATGCAATTGTCTCCACACTAAAAACAGACTCATACTGTGTATGAGTACAAAGAATGGCATAATGTGGGAAATTTCAAATGGAGGTCTTGCATTGTTGTTGATTCAATTTTCTCAGCTGGATTTGCAAAAAAAACCCACCCAAAAACATACATTGAATAAATGCAAAACGGCAGGAGAGCGAAATTTCACAATAAAGATAGCAAAGACAGATCAGATCTGAACTCCACCCTCTTGAAACAGAACATAGCCAGACCATAATTTTCCTGAGACAAGAGTGTTAAATTTGTCGCTGTGAAGGGCACCTCTGCATAGAAGGATGATGGAAGACGATTTGCAGCTACACGCACACACCTTACTCTTCTACTGGCTGTACATCTATAATGTTATTATCAATAATAACCAAAAAACACATGCATACGCGCGCAAACAAAATCAAATCCACAAGCATGCAACTACTAGTCTTGGCCACCAGGTTTACATAATAGCCCCCCTGTCCCACGCCAGGTATCTGTTCACCTTGACAAGTCCAGACCTTAAAGCAATGTCAGCACCAGCACTTTCTAGCTCGACGATTCTGTTTGTCTCTTCTGGTCCTGCTGGGGCTCTGGAGGGAGGTCACCAAATAGTCTCTGAAGTAAAAAAAAAAGGCACTGACCTTCTGCTAAATTGGCCACATTCAGAAGACAGCGAATATCAGGTTATTGAGTTGATCCATGCTGTGTTTCCTTGCCTGGGGAAAATGATCTGCACTATTGTCTGCCTTCTGCAGTTGATCAAGGGCAAGAATGTGTCAGGAATGTTGAAACGGGAGGCACTTTTAAAAAAACACATACTTTCAAATGTCCTCCTAATGGTTAAAGAGAAAAACAACATAAGTACCCCGCTGTAAACAAAATATTAAGCGGCATGGTAAGTGCTTTTCACTTATGAAGAGGCTTGCAGCTCATATCTAAACAAAAATTAGATAAAGGCTTTATGCTTTAAATTCTGTGAAATGTTTTGAGGGGGGGGGGGGGGGGGGGGGGCACATTGTAAATGAATGCAGCTGCAGAACCCCAACAATTCATTGCACTGTACTTTCAAGTTGTTGATTCCTTGAGAAAGGCAAATAATAGTCATTCTGCAAAATTGCAGGCCTATCCTTCAACAACTGGGGAAAACAGTTAAAATTGGGCACGGATAGGGAAGAAGCAGCCCTCTCGCTGAAGTATTTCGTATATTTGGGACAGCATAATGAAATAAGTCATTTCTGCCAACAGTTCACATTACCTCCCAATGGTTAAGAACCATAATCCCAATATCATTTTGAATTCTATCACACATACAGTTGGAAATGTTATTGCATGATTACAGTGTTCCTTTCCCTCTGCACAGTTATTGTATTTATGCATTTTGCACATGAATTGGAAGAGAAGTTGAGCACCATGTACAATTACACCGCTGTTCAAAAACAGAGTTAGAAGAACCAAATCTATTTGGTACAATGGAGGCGTACAAGCAACTTGTAGTGTAAGCGCTGCTTGAAATGATACCTGTCTATCACAAAAACACAACACAGAAGTCATATGATGGAAATCTCTTTGCTTCTGCTCTCCAAAGCAGGGCACAGGATGAATTCTGATTCATTGTTGTTCTGCGAAAATGTGCTCCACTTTGTCTTCAAACGACATCACTTACAATTTGCAACTAAGTGCGTGCTGCGAAGACATCACCTGATCAAATCTAAGCCTTGCATGTAGCTGTGCCTCTTTTCTTTTTTTTTAAAAATGTAAGATGTATCTCAAAATTCATTAACTGGACTGCCGAAAGCTCTTGTCGTTATTATATACTGCGGGGTGATGTTGACACAAGCGTCTCAGAACACAAAAAGAGGAGCTTGAACAAAGTTCGCCTCAAATCTAGGTGGCTAGTTGAAAAGTGAGTGTGGATAGTGTCACGCTTAGCAGCCACCCGATCTCTCTTTCCTCCCTTTAACCTGCCGAGCTGCCACGGAGGATCGCCCACTGATGGCACCTTTTATCTGCCACGGCCAGAAGAACCGCGGCTCTTCCTGTTACGAGGCAGTGGCACTTTGTCAAGCAAGACAAAGTTATCCTGGGGTCTGATACTGGTCTAGGAGTATGATTTGCATTATAAAAGCTTAAAGCAGATGACACAAAACCAGTGGTAAGCAATATTAAGCTGCACAGACCTAAAAAAAACAACTAAAAGAAAATACCTTAAAGCACCTGAATTTTTCTCAAATCTGCAACAATTCACAACTGGAAAAACCACGATACTCCGCGCTGATCGTCCCTGAGGTCTGTGCATCACAGATTTCATTCCTGCAGGGGAGCAAAGATTATTACAATATTCAGATTACCGAGCAGAGGAAATTAATTGGACTAATTAACATACAAGTAAATGATGATACCGTTAACACATTTCATTAACTCTAACTGTCATTCTATGTTCCTGGTGCACTTGGTATTGCATTACAATGAATTGGATTCATTAAATTATGCAAATGAAAGGAACGACAAAATGAACGAGTCCTTTTGAACATTATGGACCACATTTTCAAACTCAAATTGACTAAGAGTCAAAAAGCATGTGCTTTCCACTCAGATTTACCAGATAAAGCTTTTCATAGACTACCACTTTAATTATGTTCACAGGTACTAAAACCAGGTAGGCTATAATATGTAACCAACTCCCTGATTCTGCAGACTTGAGTCTAATGTTATAGAACAAAATAGAAACACTACCTAATTAGCAAAATGTCCCATTTAGTGGACGAGTTAAAGATAGTGATGCGGCACGTGTCAGATCCGAGGTTAATCAAAATATTAATAAATTAGCGTCAGGAAATGGCGTGCACATTTTGAAGTCGGAGGCAGAGCAGCTGTTACGTCTCGTGCCTCTCTGCAGGGTTTGTTCAAAGTCACGAGACAGCAGTTGGTTCTCCAGCAGCAGAATATGTTCCTGACATTTCTGTGTGACATTAACTTGCGGTTAATTGTGGGGTCTGCACTTCTCATTGGCCTCGGAGACTTCTGTCTTCATCTTAGCTGCAGCTACACGGGGAAGGTCAAGGGGTCAAACGTACCTCCCGTCCTCATCCCTTGGCTGTAGTGACATCTACTGGACTACTAACCCACAGTATGCGCTTTGCAAAGAGCTGATGCGTCTTTGGGGGAAAAGAAAAAAGAAAAAAATTCAAACTGGTCTCACGTTTAGTCGTTTTAGTATTAAATATCAAACTGCCCTCAGACAGCAGACATGGTACAACCAAGATACATTAAAAAAAATGAAGAAATCAAAAAATAAAGAGCATTCAAGTATAACAGAAACATTTATATTGATGCTATATTGACATATTTATACAGAAGACTGGAGTGAGGATAAACCTTCAGTGTTTAGCACAGAATATGAAGATTCTTCTTCATGCGTTTCTTGCTATTTGACTCAGATGGCATTTTAATCTCTCTTGAAGAGGAAGGTCTCAAAATAGGGGAAAAAACTAAAGAATAAATATGAAACAAGTAAATTTAATGTTCAGTGTGTATGTGTATTCAATTTAATAGTTAAGCAGTTTGGGAGGTGGCAGTAGAAGAAAGAAATAAGAGACATAAATGGATAACCCACTACAGGGGAATGTAACATGCAGATAAAGAAATACAACACGAGAAGAAAAAAAAAAAGCAATGCACATTTACTGACAGTGGGTATAACAGACAGTTTGCTGGGAAACATACAAAATATTTTTATACAAAATCTGAACAAGATTAAAGTGTTGAGAGCAGTGACGTTTAAAAGAGTACCACTTTTTAGTAATACAGACATTTTTCAAGTGCGCGATAGGACTGATAGAGCCAGATCCTGGTGAAAACTTCCTAACATGAACAGGTGGGTGCTATGAAAAGAGAAATTATAATATAAAGCACAGCTGACATGATAGGATCAAATAGGTAACATGATGACAGCTTCATTGGCCTCAGCTTTTCCGTCCATCAAAAACAAAAAAAAATGTTCCCACAACATCCCGCTATGGCCCGAGAAGCTACAGGGGTAATTTACCTTTACTTACATCACACAGTCACGAGTCACCCTGAGTTTGGTTTTCAATTTGGCAATTACCTCCAGAAAAATGGCTTTTTTTTCTTAATATTACAACATATTTTCATTTGGAAATCCTCCAAAAAGGATTTTTTTTTCTTTTTTCTACAAACCCCCCCAAAAAACACATGAATTACATATAATGGAGCCATTTGAAATGTTCTGAACCTTCAATGGCGCAAACGCGTCGTTTATGTAAAGCCCAATATAAATGGCTCTTCAGTCAAAATATTTCATATGCAAATAATGTGTATCATATCAAGAGTAAATGTTAAGAGGAATTAAAATACAAAAAAAATTTGATTGTTTTTCCATTTTCACCTGCAAAATGTAGCAGGCTTAAGGAAACTCATTAAAAAGGGAGGAAGGAGGGCTTTGCAAGCAGGCTGGAAGGAAACAAGAATGCATAATAATAACAATAATAATTTAAAAAATGTAAAATTTGCATGGGCATAAACAATAACTTTGTTTCAGCTGGATAAAATTAGCTCTGCTGTGAGATTTAGTCTTTGCACACAGGAATATTGGGGGGGGGGGCTTGCCTATTATGAAGGACATCATCAAAATACACCATCAACAAAAGGTGAGGAGAAAAGAAACTGCTCAACTTACCAATCATTTTCATGAAAATCACATTATTAACAAATAAGTAAATTTTAAAAGAAAGTGGAATCCTACATTTTTCAACTACACAATATTGTACAAAATAAGGCATTTCCTTGTGTGTTTACTGCAATGTCTTTTTCCACCTTTGCTTGTTTTCTCTCAGTATGCGCTGAGGATGGACACGGACTGACTATTTCTGTGTTAAAATATATATATTTATATATTTATAATTTTAGTTTTTTCCTTCAAAACGTGAATAAAAATGCAGGTAGGAGTATACAGTATGAGGGAGGTCGCAGAAGTTCATAAGCGGAGTGTAAATCACTCCATGACTTCGCTGGCCGCTACTGTGGTGACGAGCTGGAGTGGGATCTCTGCGTTGGCTAGGATGTCCTGGGCGTTGCTGGAGCCCTGCTGGATGTTGGTGAGGATGAGGGTGGCGCCTGCCGTGGTGATGATACTGTCTGAGGACCCTGCGGATTCCATCGAGGCCACCACGGCGCTGCCAGAGTTCACGCCTTTTTTGTTCTGATGAGTTTTAATGTGCTTCGCCAGGTGGTCGCTCCGCATGAAGCGCTTGGAACATTCTGGGCAGACAAACTTCTTCTCTCCTGCCAGAGAGAGAGAGAGGAAACAGTTTCAAAGATAGTTTGATGCTGAATTCATTTGGAGAGGGTTAAGCATGTCGTCTATCACCAGATCACAAGAAGTTAAAAAAAAAAGTGCCAAGCAAAGTTCAAATTGATTGATCCATGAATAGGTGGAACACACAAAAATAACAAAAGGCAGAACTGCCAGCGACATGCACATTCTTAATAGTTTTATTGTGTGCTGTTACTGAACGCTGTATGACCTGGGTCCAATGTTTAATCTGAATTAGTTTCCTAAAGCCAGTCTGTCACTGACAGAAATGACAAATTGACGCTATACAGCTGATTACAATTATTACCAATTAGAAGCCTACAATCATCGAACATCCTCTTGAAATGTTAACTGTGAATGCTAACTGTTCATATCCTGCAGCTGACAGCGTAATAAAAGGCTACTTTAGCCCGTCTTGTCAGAGGCCTCGCTCTGCCAGCGATATGCAAAGATAACAGTATGACCAAGTGGTGATATTGCTATCAAAGGTCTGTCCTGCCATTAACGTTGTGGCAGTAGATTTATCTGGAATTCTCATACATACACTCATACTTCCTGCATTTCATGAATCATGACTAAAAATCAAAACAATAAACATTCAGCTCACTATTGTTGTAAAGTTTCACTGTTGTTAACAGATCCTTCAACTGCAGGACAAACTGTTTAAAGCACATTTTAAGATTCCCTCCAAGCCAGTGAATCTAGCTATGTGTGTTTTTCTCACAATGGTCTTCAATCCTAACCTGACATTTTAAATCCAGAGGGGGACAAACGCTGTTATTTCTTAGGTGACTCACGCTTTGCAGGGCACAAATTAACACATTTTACTGATTTTATGGATGTTTTCCTGATGTGCAAACATCAAGGGAGCAAAAAAAAGGGCACCTGTGTGTGTTCTCCTGTGCCTCTGCAGCTCATCGCTGCGTGTGAACCTCTTCCCACAGAACATCCAGCTGCAAACAAAAGGTCGCTCCCCTGAATGCCAGCGCAGGTGTGCTCGCAGGTGCGATGTCTTTCCGTATACTTTCCCACAGCCCGCGATGTGGCAGATGTGCTGCTTCTTTTTCCCCATGCTAGATCCTCTGCGAAACACAGGCACTGACATTAAAGATACTGATACATAGATGAGAGAAACAAAAGAAACAAAGGTCAAGATTACTCACCTGCCACCCGACTCTCTGCAATTAGGGCAGGTACATGCCACTCTGCGCAGCCTCTTGCCCTCTTGGCCAAGCTGATCCTCCTCATCCACCAGTCTGACTCGGAGGTGGGACAGATCGCTCGTGTTCAGGGTAGAATCAGTGCTAAGCTGCCATTCTCCAGAGTCTGGCTCTTCCTTGATCTGAATATCTAAAAATTAATATTAACAGTCTTCAGTTATAACTGGCCAAAAAGCCTGAACAGTGAGAGCTGCTTTGTAACTGTGTGTGATTGACAGCAAGGCAGCAGACTTAATGTATCAGTGAGAATTCTGATGACTAATTAAGCGTACCCTGTGGACTTTTTGGCCCACATGAGTGACAGAAAATGGGTGGATGGACTTTGCTACAATCAGAAATTTCATCACAATGTTATGACAGCAATAATTACATATAAAGTTGAAACACAAAGACGTTTTGAGGACGTAAACAATGAGTGTTGATGAGACTAAGCAGACTACGTTCACTGGCCACTTTATTAGGTCCACCTGTTTAACTGCTCTTTAATGGAAACACATGGGGGCAAATCAGTGCATTTAGGCATGCAGACCGCCTTGTATTAAAAGTTCAGGCTGCTGCTGCTGGTGTAATGGTGTGGGCCATATTTTCTTGGCACACTTTGGGCCACGTTGTACCAACTGAGCATTGTTTAAACAACACACCCTACAGGAGGATTTTTGCTGACTATGTCCAGGATAATTTGCTAATCTCAAACCGGTTTCTTGAACATGACAATGAGCTCTTGGTACTCAAATGTCCTACACAAGTCACCAGATCTCAGCCCAATACAGCACCTCTGGGAATGGAAAATTCACATTATGATGTGAAATCTGCCGAAACTGTTGGATGCTATCATGTCAATATGGACCAGAGCGGTCATTGGAGAAAACGCACTGGTGTAATTGTTTAATGTTATTCCTGTGTCCCCATAAACACGACGATGTTTCACGTGCACAACTTTAGGATCTTGAAACAAAAGCATCTAAATGGAATCCAGCCATTACCAACGTTGATATTTCCAAGTGTGCTTTTAAGCAACAACTCATAATCTAAAAGTTACATGGATTATTATATAAATATATTATGAATAAATAAGTAAAACAAATACAAAGACGTCACTGGATTGTCTACTCCGAGCACCAAGAACAAATTCCACTGACCTTCATTGCATTAGTATAATTAGTAACTGAATACATTATAGCAATTTACAAGTAATTTGCACATGGAAGACCTTTCTGGAAGCTGCTAAACAGGCTAGATTTAAAAGTAAATATGCAAGAAACTTAAAGAGAATTAGAATATAATTATGGGATGTAAAATAATGAAAGAGCATTTTGACTTTAAAACCTTTAAAAAGAGCCTCGGACAGTCTAACATGTGTTTTAAGTTCCATTGCTGATTAGACCTTTACTCGTAGGTGGGTTCGACTACATTAAAAATTGTCAGAGAGCAAAAAAGTTCACGCACTAATAACAACAGCAAAGGTCTAATTTGTCCCACTCTGAAAAGATGCATTTAAGCTAACATAAAAAGGAGATAAATACCAATAAGGTACATGTACAGATGCCACAAAAGGACAAATTGGTCAAAATCTTTCTTCTCCCGAGTGTATTGTGACAATATGAAGAGCTACTATACCTGCAGGGTGATCGGTGTCTCCTTCCTGCTGGGCCACTGAATTGACTGTGACTGTCTGCAGGTTGGGGATCTGTCCTGTGCTGATGTTACCCAGAGACAGGGTCTGGACTGGAGCAAGAGTTATCTGCTGGGGCGGTGTGGTGGGCAGCTGGAGATTCTGGAGGTTCTGCACTCCTTGCACTTGAAAGGTCTGCCACTGTATCTGACCTGATGGCGTAACTGTCTGAGCTTGGATGATGAAGGTTCCCGGGTTGATCAGTTGCACATTTTGCAGACTCTGCCCACCTGCCGCCACTGACTGCACCACCTGTCCGTTGGTGGTCTGAACAGGAACCTGCTGCAGCTGGATGATTGGCTGAGCTGATGACGCATGGACATTTAGCTCCTGATTTTGCTGGACGAAGCCTTCTTGGAGACCAGAACTTGAGTTGGCTTGCTCCGTAGCCACTGATGGTAATGAAGTGTTCTGGGTTAGCAGACCTGCTTCGCTTGCTGTAACGTGTAGAGAGGAAGACGTTGGCACAAATATCTCAGGATTTGCATTCGAGTCATTTACTGGTAGTGTCTGTGAGAGGTGGTCATCTGTCTTAGCCAGACTCTCAGAGCCATCCACAGGCTGACTTGTCATAATTAGCTGGCCATCAGCAGTGACCCCTGTTGCTATAGTTTGAGCACCAGACAAGCCAAGGGAGTCCAAGTCTACGCTGTTAACAGGAACAAAGGTAATGTTCCCGGGCAAACCCACAGGCACATTAGTAACAACCTGGCCCTGGTTGTTGAAGGTGGAGCTGCCAATAGAAACCCCCTGGATCTGCTGGATGTTAGCAGTCTGTGAAACGAGGTTCTGGTTGTTGTTAAGGATGTTTGCAGTTGATGTCACACTGAGACTCTGGCTACCATCAGGCAAGATCTGAATGTGTCCCGTAGCATCCTGAGTCAGGGTTGGTCCTTCCACACTGGCCGTGGAGAAGCTCAGCTGTCCATCTGCTGTTTGAATCTGAGGAATTACTTGGTACTGAATGTTAGGCACTGAATTGGCAGAGGAGTCGTCCGTTCCTGACGTCACAAAGATTGGCTGACCCTGTAAGTTCTGGATAGGAAGAACATACTGCCCATTTGACGTTAATATCCCTTGACTTTGGATCTGTACTATTCCAGACTCATCTTTTGCTGCTGTTGTGGGGGTTAACACCTCCCATTTCTCTGTCCCAGTAAGCTGCGTAGATGGATGTGAGATCTGAGAAAGAAAACAAATCACATAAAATAAAACACATTTAAAAAGTAGATTCAGAACTCTAGTTATATTCATCTTTTAAGGTACAAAGATGACTGTATGAAAATAAAAACCTGCATTTGCTAAATGACCATAATTCTTTTGTTTGGCTGAAATTTAGAGGTCTGTCTGCCATTCCTATTCATGCTAATGTAACTAAGCTGATTCCCTTTGTCTTTTATTAGCACTGTAGCATTGACTCCAATAATAGATGATATACTGGCATCTAACTATTACTTTTCTAGTCTTAGTGACCACTCAAAGCTCTCTACATTCATACAACACTTCAAGCACTTTATTTCCCTCACATCCACCGCCAATTTAGAATCACTGATTACCTAAGAAGACTGAAGCTGACACATGTGTAGGAAACCCACACAGGCACAGGGAGAACACGCAAACGCCACAGCTGACTAGGAGAGTCGAACCACAAACCTCGAAGATGCAAGCGCTAGTCAATCTACCCAATGTTATCAGTGTCCTGCATCGATGCTATATGGACAACACACCTAACTAGGGATGGGTATCGAAACCCGGTTCTTGTTGAGAACCGGTTCTCACTGTTTCAATTCCTTGGAATTATTTGCCATTTTTGCAAACGATTCTCTTATCGATTCCAGTCGCCCCGAATGACGTCACCACGTTGCGGAGCGTCGCTTACCTGGCCGGAAACACGGTGCGTAAGCGGCTCAAATGCTCAAAAGTTTGGTTATACTTTACGAGAACGGATGACAACAGGGCAACTTGCAATACTTGCAAAGTAGATATTTCATTTAAGGGAGGAAACACTACGAATATGCAAAAGCATTTGCTCACAAAACACGCGATGACCATAAATGAATGTCGTGTTTTTAATTCCGCTCCGGACTCGTGAATCTCAACCCAGCAGCAGTGGCAACACGTCCTCTGCACGTCCTCTCCCGTTAATGCGGCAGGTAAATAATCAACTAACAGTGCATATTATGTTAGCGCGATCTGCCTTATTACAAAACCTGCCATTACTGTGCATTTAGGTGACCATGATGAGACAGACAGAGTCTGGCTGGCTCAGATGCTGGCAGTTCTCGCTGCAGTCTACCGGTAGCGTCTCCTTTCAGGCCAGGATAGACGAATGTCACCGAGCAGTGACTAAGTTTGTGGTCAAAGGTTTGCACCCATTTGCCACAGCAGATGCCCCGATTTCACTTTGGTAAGTGAATGTGTTTAATTGTAGGCAGGGACATTACTGGATGTTCTTGTGTAATTGCTACAGAATAATTTATGTTAAACTTTGTTATTGCTACAGGAGAATATTTATTTTATTATTTTACATTTACATTTTTTTTCCTGGGGACCCTGTGACACCCCATTGAAGAGCTGTAGGCTGTGGATCTCTTAAGATCTCACTGTTGGGTTTGTAAGGCCATGTTACTCCGAAATTTCTATCTTGTTCAAAGAGAAGATATAAAACACAGTTCTAAGCTAATCGACTTTAGTGTTCTCCTTTTTTAAAAAGAAGAATCGATAAGAGAATCAATAAAGAATCGAATCATTAAACAGAATCGAAAATGGAATCGGAATCGTTAAAATCTTATCAATACCCATCCCTACACCTAACTGTACTTGGTTGTCTTATTTCATTGTTTGATCCACGCCAGGTTTTTCCACTACAGTTCAATTGAGTGAATGGGCATGTCGTTGTTTGTGTTGACTGCATCAAACATCTCTTATATGAGATTTTCTCATCCGAGCTGTAACGAGCTGAGGTTGTATTTATAATACATTGTCTCTGCTGGATTTGTTTTTAAAGTGAATGCATGGAATTGGTGCACGCCTTGCTTCAAGCAGACATGGCTGATTCTCAGCAGTGTTTTGGTCACATTTGTTTTTAATAAAAGAAATATTGAGCAATACTATGCATAATACATCAATAACCTCGGACCAGCTAGAAACAGAAACCGAACATAGCGAAACAACTTTCTCTTATGAAAATATGAAAACCAAAAACTGCAAACTTACTTCACAGACACAAATTTCAGAGCTCATACTGATATCATCAAAGAATAAATGAAATTGAGCAACAAAAATACATGCAGGCTTGTATGTCTATTTCAGTTAAGTCTTCAGTACTGACCTAACAAAACAAGAACCTGAAATCCTGACCGAGTGATGGAAGTAAATTAAACAGACATTTACAGAAAAATTAAAACACTAAAGCTTATTAAAACTAATGTCTATCAGCTCATCTTAAGGTGTTGGAGAGCTTTTTCTCTGATTGATTGATGTTGAAGTTTCATTAACAACAGATTAAAGTGTAAAACAACAGGCTAAGATGAGAGACTGAAAACTACATTGAAAAATGGACGGCCTGTCTTTATCCCGTTGTAAAACAGAAGCTATAGTCAACCTTAGTTTAACACAGGAATAGTTTAAA
Organism: Astatotilapia calliptera; assembly: GCF_964374335.1. Classification (NCBI taxonomy): domain Eukaryota; kingdom Metazoa; phylum Chordata; class Actinopteri; order Cichliformes; family Cichlidae; genus Astatotilapia; species Astatotilapia calliptera. The sequence continues at coordinate 20,416,665 of NC_137437.1, read as the reverse complement.
AAAACAAACCTTGTTTCCTAAACACTTTAACTTGACCTTGGGCTGTGAAGGTGAATTTGCAATGACTTACAAAAAGACAACCATTATGCTAAATGTGATCAAACTACCCTTACATTGATTGATTGATTGATTGATTGAATCTTTATTTTGAACATGTTGAAAAAGTATAAAAAAAAAAAATAGAATTAAAAGAGACAAATGAACAAAGCAAACAAAAGGAAAACGAGCAACCACAACTCCAAATAACGTCCATGTTCAAAAAGGAGCAGGAAGAAGCATAAGCTTATTTAATCCCACCCCTTTTCCACTATCTAGTATCAATAGACTACAGAAATACCTCCTTGTAATTACATTATATATTATGTGTAATTTTTTTTTTTTTTTTAATATATACACATATATGTTTCTATCTATCCATACCTACGTATATACACACATACGCACATACATTAGGCTACAGTAAAAGGAGAGGTATTAAAATAGCCTTTTAGATAATCTGCCACTGCTCGAGCTCATTTATGAATTAAAAATATTATCTAACTAAATACATCTCATGTCCCTTTATTTGTCATGTTGATCAATTGTTTTAATAAATGTGCAGATGTTGCCAGTGTATCTTATGTTTAAAATTATTAAGCAGATAATTATTTTGCCATTTAATACACCAAACCAACATCTTCTTCCCCAGTACCAGTTCTTATATCAAAACTCAGGAATCGTGGAATTTATTTTTCAGCTTGGAAAAATAACAAAAGGCATGAAATGGAATAAAAACTGAGTTAGCATTAGTATAACTGATGGCTTACATGGAGCAGGAAAAAGAGATTGACTCTGTTCATCAAGGTAATGATAAGTAAAATCCTGATGTTGAATTCTCCCATGATGAATATGGGAATAAGATGTTTTTGTATTATTAACTTTGCGAATAAAAGACATTGACACAGAATTGGTATCAGTTTCCTCTGTCTGACTGTGTACATTGCAATATTATACTATAGACTATGAACCTGCCATGATATATCAGTGAGCCATGGGTAAAATGGGTACAAATCCTTTTCAGGAATCAGGAAGGGCATAGGTCTAAACCAAACCAAAACAAATCCCTGTCAAATAAAACAAGTGGCGTGACCCATTGTGAATTAGGGAGTATTTAGTTTACTTAATTCAGTTTATAACTACAAATACGTCAAACAAATGTTTGTTTATTGATTCAAAGCTGGACTTTGAAGCAAATGGTGGAGCTGTTTGTAAAAAAGGGCACCAGAGCCTGTCATGTTTGAGATGGCTTGCTCACTTCCACAACGATAAAACCATAATTTGATTGTGCTTTTATTGGCTCTGTTTTAGCCCGTACCCTGATGCTATGGTTTGGATATTGAGTCGTAAAGAACTCAAACTGTTAAATGGTCTAAGAGCCTGATTGGTGAGCCACAGCTGAACCCAACATCCCAGTACACACGATGGTTACGCTGGTTGGTTGGTTTAGTTTTACTCAACGACTTGCACCCTTTGCATATCGTGTTTCAGTTTCCTCCTTCTAGACGAAGGTTTCAGGCCTAAAGAGCAGCTTTGTTCCAGCAGCTATTAGTCAGATAAACAAATCATAGCTTTGATACAAATTTTCCCCCCCTAATCTTTTCTACGATTATCTGTTGTTTGTATTGAAAATACACATGTAGGGATGGGTAACTGACTACTGCCGACCAAATCTACCTAAGAGGACAAATGAAGTAACCCGAACCTGCTTATTTACTGTCCAACCAACAGTTTTGCTCAGGTGTGACCAAAACCTTTCCTTCTGCTAAAATAGAATCAGATATAGCAGAGGTGCTGGCTCACTACATCAGACAGTACTGCTGTCCACCTCTGAATATAGTGACCCAACCTCAGTGTAGGTTGGGTCAGCATGTCTAGCAGGTCGAAGGGTGATGACCAAGTCTCTGGATCAAAAGGGGCAGGTTTAAAAGGAATAAAGTGTGTGGACATCAGTCTGAACCGCACAGAAAATGTGACTGATGCTAAGAAGTGAATGTACTGGTTAAATGGCTGTCTTGTTCAGTGCCCCTCAGACAAAACCGTGGACACCACCTAAAAAATAAGGCTTGGGTCTGAATGGAGTCTGTCCCATCAAATCTAGCGAAGGAGGCGGGATTTGTAAGCAGCTTGGGAGGAAGTGTTGCTTGAGAAGTTCAAATCAGGGTACAATAATAACCCCCACCTGGTTTCAAATATGTAATGCAAACTCTCTTGTTACTAAAACCGCAGGCAAGACCTATGACGAGAAACACGATACAGTAGAAAAATCTTACCTGATTGCCCCTGCCTTCCTCCTGCTGCAAAAAGTCGCTCTTACTGCTGTCCACGTCTAAGGCAGCCATATCATCCGCTTTCATTGGCTGTTCTGGGGCTGTGAAGTGAAAAACATTTACTGTGGGAACAGCCGAAGCTAACGTTAGCTAAACAAACCTGTGACTCACACCCACGTTAAAGTACAGTTAGCCACTAAACCGACAACTACATCCGCTGTTACTAATATCACAAACCTCCATTTAACGGGGCTGTAGCACTGATTAGTTAAATGAAGGCTAAACAGTGATGTGTCCTACACAAGCTAATCTAGACAGCTAAGCTATCGAGCCCTGCGTTAGCCGCTGCTGCCAACTTAGCCGGCGATGATTAGCACTATCACCATCGAGAATCCCCACTAGCCTGCTAGCGAGCTAATTTAGCCAGAGGATGCCCGAGATAGCTCGTTAGCATACGTGGGTGAAAAATAATGGATATTACGTACCAGTCATTGCGTGACTTGTCCTAAAACGGAGAGTCTTGATAGTCACAAGCCACCGGACATGATCAACAGATTACACCGATTGTATACGCGTGGAAATTAGTGATAAGTGTCTGATTTTTTCTATTTTGATTGACGGGCGGTAGGTAACACAAAGGGTGGGGCCTCCGCTGTTGACTGGGAGCATTTGCGTCACATACAGGAAATCCCGCCGTTCCACATAAAATGATTGGCTGCTGGTTTGTTTTACCTTGTTATTATTTGTCAGCCGACACGTCAGTCATCCTTTGTTGGCTTCTTTTCCTGTTTGGTATGCATTTTCAGCTGGACTGTGTTGGTGGCACTGAGGGTTGTATTTACATTGTTGTTAACCCTGTTTTAGTCCAAAGCATGGCAGTCACGCTCTCTGTATGATCTTAACTATAGTTCAAGAGCTCTGTCTGCCACCTACAGCTGTTCTCCACCAGATCACCTGTTCATCAGTGATCAATAGTGAGTATTCATATCCTTTACTTTAAGTACTGTGAGTAGTAGGCAAAAATATCTCAAAAAAGCAGCACACCATGCCGCAATCTAAACAAAGTAATTGACATCTATGCAAAGCCTAAGACTTTGCGACTCTTGAGAACCACGGTTACAACCACTATCCACAAACTCAGAAACCTTGGAACAGTGGTGAACCTTTCCAGGAAATTACTCTAAAATCGCATTGGTGACTCATACAGGAGGTCACAAAAGAACCTAGAACAACATCTGAAGGACAGCAAACCTGACTTGCCTGAGTCAGGTCAACTTCAGTGTTCAACAATAAGAGGGAGACTGGGCAAAAATGGTATTTATCTGAAAGTTTCAAGGAGAAAACCACGAAGACTTGTTTCACATTTGCCAAAAAAACATCTTGATGCTCCTCAAGGCAATTTTGGGAACATATTCTAGGGACTGACATTACAAAAGTTGACATTTTTGGAAGGTTTGTGTCCTGTTACACATGGCGTAAATCTAACATAGCATTTGATAAAAGCTACGGAAGCGTAGAGCTGCCACCCAGGCAAAAGAAAAATAGAGCTATATCACGTTATAACGCGAAAAGTTTATTGTTCTAACCATATACTTTTCACGTTTCAACAACATAAAATCACGTTATTACAATTGACATAATTATCACATTCATGTAATATTATATTTATATTGTAAGAACGTGAAAGTTTTTTTTGTTATAACGTGATAATTATGTACATTGTAATACGTGATATTATGTTGTTCAAATGTGAAAAGTATATTGTACTAACATGAAAAGTATATTGTTAGAACAATAAAGTTTTCAAGTTATATTGTGATATAGCTGTATTTTTCTATTGCCTGGGTGGCAGCTCTACGCTTCCGTAAAAAGCAGTCACACACGGTGGTGGTAATACGATGGTCTGGGGCTGCTTTGCAGTTTCAGGACCTGGAACACTTGTCGTAATTGATGGAACCATGAATTTTGCTCTCTACCAGAAAATCCGGAAGGAGAATTTCCAACCATCAGTTTGTGCCATGAAGTACAATACACTTGGGTTATGCAACAGGACAATGACCGGAAACACACCAGCAAGTTCACCTCTTATTAAAAAGAAATGGGACACAGATAAAATATTACAAACTGTAATCTGAAAAGTAACTAGAATTAGAATAGAATAGAATTCAACTTTATTGTCATTGCACATGCACAGGTACAGGGCAACGAAATGCAGTTTGCATCCATCCAGAAGTGCTTAGTGATATAGATATATTACAATATATATTAGCAATAATATAGATATGTAAGTATATTACAGAAATGGGTCTATTATGTTATAATGTACATGGTATGAAGTATGTTGTGAATATTCTATAACTATAAGTATGTACAGGCTGTAGTGAGTACAAGCTATGTACAGGATATGGACAGGATATAAATATGAAAAACTATACAGAATATGAAATAAATAACTTTACAGGAATCTGAGATATACAGCTATACAGAAATGGGAACTATGCAAGTTGTAAACAGTTGTAGGGTTAAAAACTACAACTGTTTGACAAATGTAGTGAAGTGAAACTTGCAATATTCCTCTCCCTGTTAAAGAAGGAAGATTTTATAAAGTTGCTTAAAAAGGGTGTACTAAAACCATATTTGTTACGTCCCAATGTGGCTAATGTTCTGTCATTTGTCACAGATCATGGGACCACAGGTCCTGCAGATCAGCCTACCATTTTGCAAGAAAACATTAGAGATGGCTGCTGTGAAGTCACACATTTAGAAGCAATCGAGCTAATGCAAATATCAGGTGTTTGGGTTTCTTTTCATTAGTTTCAGCGACCATGTACAAAATACACGAATCGCATGGTTTGTATCCGATTTAGCTACCAGTTAATTTCCATCTGCAGTTTCCGGGCAGATAAAAAACAGTAAGATGCAGTTAAAATCAGTCAGCAAAGCACACAGACAAGTATTTCCCTGCTCACACATTTATGCACATACACACATATAAGGACCCATGGAAATAAAAGATGAACAACACAAGTATCAAAATGTTAATCAATCAAAAAGTGACTCTAATTTAATCGACCAAACCACTATTATCTTTGCTGGTGCCATAACTTAGGAATATAATATTTTTGTGTGTACAAGGTTTTTAATTTCTCATCATGCAAAGTAACAAAAGGGTGGATTTTGACTAAAAACTCAGTTAGTGGCCTGCTGGGACTGAACTAATACAACTGATGGTTTGTACTGAGTCAGAATGCTAGATTAGCTTATACATATTTTAAAATTTAGGGAAGAGATTTACTCTACTCTTTAAGGCGATGATATGTGAAATTCCGATTCTGAATTCTCCCACGATGCATATGGAAATAGGAAGTTTTTGTGTCATTTACTTGGGGATAAAACACATTTGAGACAGAATCTGAGGTTGTATTTGACTGGATTTCTTCCCCTCCGTCTGATTGTGCGTATTACAACATTGTGAAAGTGCATTGAAATGAGAGTCTGCATGCTATTGTATCTGCTCTGTGGCTGTGATGCTATCAGGACCCCACTTCTCAGTATTATTTGTGGTGTGTCAGTTCCTCACAGTGCGCGACTGCAGTGAGGCTATTTCTCCCAACCTTCAATTCAAACTTGGCCCATTACAGCCAGACTACAAAAGCACTTTCCGTGCACTCAGGAGCTCACGGCAGTGAATGGTGGATATTTCCAATCACTCTGCTGTCAATCCAAATGTCAGGTAAACACAGGCCAATGGAAACAGCTTTAGAAAAACCTTGCAGCTACGTCTGTCTTACTCCAGGAGACCTTGGAAACGTATCAACAATTTCTACAGACCTCGAAGTTAAAGGGAAGAGTCAAATATCCTAAAAACAACACAAATGCAACACTCTGGTGGATGCAGTGGCCTACAAGAGGCAGGTTACTGCTCTTGTGTTTGTCTTTAAACCTGTGAGTATTCTCTAGAGCCATAGCTACAAACAAAGGAAATTAGATTGTATTGACAGATCTTGTATGCACCTCATGAGATGAATCTGAAATCTGCAGAGCAGTTACCCAGTGGACGTTTCATTTTGTCTGTAAAAGTTCAGTGTAGCATGGGCAGAAATGACCTTTTAACTAGGACCTTTAAAATACTATGCAAATGCAATGTTTTATTAATAAACTCTATGAAATTATAGTTGAAAGTCTATAAAAGCAAAGCAGTCTGTTGCAATGCAAAAACTTCTCTGCAGCAGCTTCTAGGAGTGGACATTGCTTATGTGGCACATAGTAGAAATAAGAAAGATAACTGAGTGAGTCCACAATGGCTCTGAGTGTTTCGTATTAACATATTGACAGTTGTTTTCATGAAGGCCAGTCCAAGAGAGAGTGACCCCACAGAGAGAAACTGCCCTACTGGGGGCACTGTAAATGGGTCCAGAGAGAAAAAATTGAAACTGGTGCAGAATGAAGAAGTGTGGATGGAATATCAAATGTGTGTCAGACACAACTATGAAGCACCTGAGACAGGAACAATCATACCGTTCTTTGTCAGAGGCGCTTTATACAATGAGGGCTGAGGTCAAACGTAGCTACTAGAAAACTTTTTATGATATTCTTATTGTGGAAGTTCAACATCCTGTCAACACAGAGGATGTGTGGATGCATTTCCCATTCGGGATCACAATCGAACCTATGAATTTTATTTAAACATATAAGGATAGACGGTTCTTTGATAGTAGATTGCATGGCACAAAAGCAAAGGTTAAACAACGACCAGCAGGCACAAAGGTGGAAAGTATGAAAAGACATACATTTACAAACATAAACAGCAGCTAGACAACCAGCAGTGCGGTAAACAGCGGAGCAAGGGTGCAGCACAGAGTGCAGCAACGTGGTATAAGTTTCTCAGATACACATTATGTGTCATTGTGGAGTAGATTCAACCTGACAGCATAACCGAAAAGTCACCATTGTTTAACAGAGTAAAAACATTTTATTGAGAAGAATGAAGTATAAGTAGCAGAAAAGCCAAAATGCAGCGTTTCCATATGAGGACACAACGTCTCAGGAGGTTAAACTCGGTGGCCACAGTTACAGCTACACAATTAATTGTAATGCAGTTCCATATTTTTGCATAGTAAATAATGCCTGGCATTATGCTCAGTAATGACAAAATAGAGGACACAAAACACCTAGTCCAGTGCAACACCTTTACTTGTCACCTTTATATATCAACTATAAGATTATAATTATGGATTTTAAACTATTAGTAATTATAGTTTCAGAGCTGGTGCTCTGAATTGCAATAGATTTTGCAGGTGTGTGTAATTAAGAGGCCAGTATATATGCACAGCAGTTAGAGCAGCACGTAACAGTAAAGGTGGGAAGATGCACAGGAGTCGTTTCTTGGACATTACATAGACGATGTAGCCGTTTATTGTTTAAATGATGGTTTGCTGCATTTTGTGTGATAGTTTAAACACCTAACTTGTTATTAAGACTGCGACCATGATGGCACAGAAAGGAGATTTGTGATGTGGCAACAATAAAGAAAAAGAGAAACTAAATTCCAGAGGTTATGATTTAAATACTCTTTTCTAAGCTTCCTCTCAGCTGTTTATGGCATTCTTTTCACTCAGCACTACTTTGGACAATGTTTTATCACCCTGACTGTGGGAGCAATAACTCAAAGCATGGTAGTTCAACATGAAGGAGAGGAAACGCTTGCATGAAGTATCATATGTGAATGTAAACTTTTTTTCCCCCCTTAAAGTCCAATCCTGCTTCCGTATTACCTCCATTCAGCGTACGGCATTTGGCACACAGAGAAGTCACACAATAGCAGCAATTACAACATGGCAACATTTTTATTGTTATCCAAAATAGAGATAATTTCCTCACAGTAATAATATGATACAGCATGTTTATAATAACCATTGAATTTCCCAACACGATCCCTCGTGTGTAGTTACTGCTCTGAAAAATGCCATAGTTATTTATATGTTTATTTGTTATAACTCACACATTCCGTTTAAAAAAATAAATAAAAAAATCTTCAAAGCTCTTTGGTGTCCGTGTGATTTACAGCAGCAGGCCGCAGTCTGTTTTGTTGGGTGTGTGTTTTAAAGTGAGCTTTCCACTCTGTGTCCTTCTTGGTTTGATGCCACTGTGGTTTGCCTCGGGGCAGAGTGGCACCACTTGATTGATGGTGCTGACGGCACATTTGTACCAGCAGAGATTCTGTCACATTTCTGGGCTCGTTTCATGAGCCCTGCCGGGCAGTTTTTACAGTCCTACCTATGTCACCCGGTAATGTTTACGGATACTTTAACACGGGTTTGTTTTTGCTATTAACTGTGAGGTTGTGCATATATATATATATTTTATAATGTGTTCCATGATGTCAGGACACCCAATGACTTTATAATTCATGAATCCTTGCTTCTTCTGTGACAGCAAAATTATTGGTATCAAATCCTGAAACAGCATGTTGAGGACTTTTTCGGTCTGGTGTTTTGTTCCTATACTGCATCTGCATGATTCTAAATAGCTTTATTACTTGCCCTGAAATGATTTATTGTCACTTTATGAAAAACAAAATACTCCATGACCCAGACCGCTGGGAACAACTCATCAATCCCCGAGCCTCAAAACTGCAGCAGATGAATAATCTTCTGTGTTGGGTTTAGGTTGGCCAACACCAATACCACCCCGAGAAGAATGCAAAAACAGTTTAGTCTCAAGCCCCCATTGTGCTCTCCAGAGGATTTGTATGGTTTCACTTAGAAACCAGTCAACTCAAAGCAGTCCGTCGTAAAAGCATATACTGTACGCGAGAGCTCTAAGTGTTGGTAGCAATAACATTCTTGGTCTGCTGCAAGAAATTTCAGTGATTAAAACCACTGGTTAATGGTAAAGCTACCAAGAAAAATAAGCTTAATGTTATTTGATACACATGTTGTCATCCGTCATTCTTTCTAAGTAACCACAATAAACACTATCCTATATTTTGCCACTGATCTCAAACTCTGAAAACTATAATCCACCTTATTTCCATGACAAACACTATGCTTTGTAGTGCGAGCACAGGCTCCACTCCATAAAACATCCCATCCAAAAAACTTGGATATGCAATACTCTTTCTGAAAAATGACCATTTTTATTCAATCTTTTTGTTCCCATCAAAAAGCCATTTTTTTCTCCGCAGTCTTAATGGTTACAAGATATTCAGCAAAGCACTGCTGATCTGCAGCTCTTTGTTCGGACTCCCACGGAGAATACAATCTTACTTTGGAGCACTGCGGCTGCAGCCATACAATTCCATCAGCATAAACGCTTCACAAACACTTACACACAAAGTATAGGGGGTGAGAAAAACACTACTTCAGACAACAGGAATCGTTTTCTGGTTGTGCTTGTGGATTGTATCAACTTCTATTTTCATACCATACAGAATATACTAAAAGCTGGAGTTTTTATTTTTATTTTTGTAAAAATATGGCTTGTATGAATATTTCTTGGATTTTTGTGTGTGTGTGCAGATGTGTATTTGTTGTTCAAGGATGGGAGTAGGAAACTTTAAACATAAAAAATGTGCTATTCTTATTTTTTTTTTGTTTTTTTTTGTTTTTTTTTGTTTTTTTTTTGTTTTTTTTTAGGGACAGAGTCAAAAAGCTGGTGGCATAGTGAAAGAGAGCACATGTATAATATCATACAATAATGTCATAAAAATGATAAATGAAAGGTTAACTCAGTCTCTTTGCAAATAATCATTTAAAGTGACCATTTCTTTTGGCCAAGACACCTGCATCCAGCATGTGCCCTTCCAAAATCAGCTTCAGTTAACAGATTTAATTATAATTGTCCCCTCTATGCTACAGTCAGTGTCAGCTGTGTCTTTTAATTCTCTAATCAGCGGTCGGCAGGACCGCTATCACTATCCCCATGCAGCTTCCCACTCAATACAGACATCCCAAAACACACACAGATTGGTTTTGTCAAATGTTTTATTGAGTGTAGACATCTGGGCTACTGTAAAACATGCATTATCTGCAGAAGGGGGAGAGGAGCAGGTGGCATTGTCCCCGCTGTCAGCTGTGTCAGTGCTGGCACCCGTGATGGAGATTAATGAAGTATCTGGAGAGTAATATGCTCCTTCAAATGCTGCTACAATTTGGAGTGGGGGCCGATCCTGATCTTAAATAGCAAAGCTGTCAGAGTTTACTGAACCTGTGCCTTGGCACACGAGTGGGGGATTCAGTCCTACAGCATGGAAAACAAAAAGTGTAAAAGTGGCCAGATATAAGGCAACAAGACAGTCAGTTGTGCAAACAAACGCATTGTTCTTGCGTCACTTTTTCTTTGGTGCGTTCGGCGCGTTGAATTTAAAAAAGATGATGTCTCCATCCTCGACGATGTAGTTTCTTCCCTGCTGTCTGTATTTACCAGCTGCCTGTGGGGTTAAAAAAATAAAAAGAATCATTAAAATAATATAAAAGATTGTAAGCTGTATGCTAAGAAATAGCTAGTCTGTCATGTGGATGAACTCGAGCAGATTAAAAACTCTTTATAATTTAAATAATATTAGAAAAGATTTAACTTGAACTAAAATTACACTTGCAAATGTTCATCTACACATGCATACACACTCACACACACACGCCTGCACAGGCGCACGCACGCACACACAAGTGCACGCATGTTTTGTTTGAGGGGTGCCTGAATTCCCACTGAGTGATAATCCTCTCTTCTGCCCATTTCAGTTTCATGTGCACAAGCACAAAATGTTAATAAGTCTTTGATTACAGCACTATAAAACTTCTCAAGGAAACAAAATAAGTTCTAACATTTCTTTTGTGTACAGTAAGTGTTTGTTCTCCTTCCCGGCAAACTCAAAATAATTGACTTGAAGTGCTAATACGGACAGGTTTATGCATTCTGGTTCTGCACAGTGCACAATTAATTAGAAGAATCAATGTCCCTTTAAAGGCTCAGGAGACCATTTAATCCAAGCTCAATACCACCAGAAACACTGGATGGAGAGGGAGACAGGAAAAAAAATCAATGGCTATTTGTGATTCCTGAGTATGTATTAAACCAGACACGTCTAACTGGTTCATTTGCACTTGAAAGCAGCCATCTGGAGCAGCAAGCTTGGCTTAAGCAGATATGATTACTAATAATGTGATATCCCTGTACACTGGCCCTATTCAGACAGCCTATTCCCACAACTGGCATTAAATAGCATGGACCTTAATGCCACAGTCAGAAACGCTCCATGTTCTTCTGAGGCTCAAAAAGGGATTAGTAAGAGAGCATGCAGTAAGGACCTGACACTGAGATCTCAACCTCTGATAACAATGGCGAAACCCCCCAGAGACTTACATATTTCGCTCTCTTTTTGCAGCTTATGGAGGGTGTGGACAATACACTGCCGATGCATTAAATATCAAATATTTATTAAAAAGGACTTGAATAGCAAGGAGATTTAAATGTTTTTTTTTTTTTGTGCTTCCTTTCCACACTGGTCCCCGTGGGCCCTTTGTGCCACCATAATTACATTAGTTGAGTCTGTAAGTGGGCACATGGAGTTGATGGTGGTGATAGGGGGATTGCGACAGCATGGCTTACAGCTGCTTCGCACAAGTGTTGCACATAAAATCAGAGTCACTTCTGCTTTAATTAACTGAGATTTAAAAGTAGATTTTTTTCTCGTTAAAGAAAATAAAGGATTGAAAAAAAAGTGCACCTTTAATTTAAAAGGCATCCTACAGTGTCGATGAACTCATTATTAACCGTGTGCATTCGATAAGTTGATTGCAGTTTGCAGATTTTAAACAAATTTTCAATGTCAAACTTGGAGCAGGAAAGAAAAGTATTGTGTTGCCTTTAGCAGTGAAATGACTTAATACACTTGATAGGTGTGTCCACAAGGTGCAGTTAAAAAGGTCAAAACAAACACTGCCCATAAAAACAGAAGACATGCAAGTCACATTTCTGTGCTGCAAACCATGAAACAGTCCTTATTTAAGGAATTTCACACTTTATTTAACTTGCCGCTTTATATCACTGTCACATGCCTACAGTGGCTTGGGGATTTGGTAACAGAGAGCTCTAAGCTAACAGCGCACTCTGTAGATCTGATCAATGCCTGGTGAGGTGAAGAAGTGCTTCCTTGGAGCGACTGCGCTGAGCCACGAGCAAGAACTACCATCAGCCAGTTAAGACACATTGTGATAAAGATATGCACAGCTGGAGCAGAATGGCAGTGTTTAGAGCCAGAATCAGCTGGCTTGTCAGGAGTGGTGCTGGAGTGTGTGCAGTAATTTCTTCCCCTGAGTAAAGGTGAAGAGCAGTTTTCAGTAGGAGCTGTGTGGCGACTGTCAGCTCCACTGATCACAGGAGACTTCCCCTCATCTCCTCTGGCACCCTGACTGCTCACCTTGACAGCACTCTCGCTGCCTTCCTCTTTAAAATCCTGGAATTTCATTACTTCCGCCATAATGAAGCCCCTCTCAAAGTCTGTGTGGATCTTCCCCGCAGCCTGTGGAGCCTTAGTTCCTTTCTGTCACAAGGAAGGAAAAGAGAGGACAAATGAATTGTTTTGGAGAAGATGGATTACAGCATGCGAGCGACACGGTGTTTGATGGGGTGATAGCGTTGTGATCACTCTGGGGGTGATTTTCAGTCGGGGGTATTCTTGCCTCAGTCCTGATTTCTGGATAGCTTTCCACTCAGTTGTGACCTGCTAGGGTAGCCTGGATACCGATAAGGACCCAGCACTGCTATCAATGCCTCCTGATTCCCATTCCGTGGTGGTATTGATTTCTGTCCAAGCAATCTTGCCTCATTGTGGGTCGCTGCTCGGCTCTCTGGTCATGACAGCAAGAAGACCCAGCATTGCAGTGAGAAGCAAGCGTGGTATAGACCCCACTGCATCAGGCCTTTACTATTGTGAGAGTTTGGTAATTCAAATTCAGCTCAACCCTTCAGTGGTATTTCACTATGTTGAATGTACTCCTGTGAGTTTTGGAGTATTATAACTTTTTACATTTACACAGCAGAGATTTGATATTAACTGGAGCTGTTTGAGATTTCAATTTACATGTAACAGTTTAATAGATGTATAAAATATGTATATATAATTTATATATTGCACTTTGAGCCCTCTCTAACACTCCAAGACAAAACTGGTGACTGACAAAATGTGCAATTTATATGCGTTGAAATAATGCTGGGTGGAAATGACAAATGACCCAAATAAGTGACGTGGCTGCTGTGCATCATTATGACTCCTGCCTGTCGACCTGCTCGCTCCCTCTCTGCTCTGCAGCTCCGTGCTCAGAAACTGTTGAGCAGTTTTAATTATGTATATAATCAGGTTGGGGTCAACATATTTCATGCCAAAAGAATGATGCGTATTTAATGACTCTAATACATTACCATCTACTTGCAATCTCATTGACGGAGTGCTTGTGAGTTTAACTACCATTAATCAGCATCAAGGTTTGTCTATCTGGAGAAAAATAGATTAAGGGAGGGATTTTTTTCATATGGTGCATTACAAGAGATCCACATTGTCCTAGTTAAGAGCTATGCAGAGCAGGCTGATAGATAATGGTCACCTCGAGGCTGCCTAATAAAGCATGTTAAAGGACTTAGGAACACGACATTACTGAGTGTAGTTTTTACAATGCAAGATGTATTGGCTTAATATAGTTACTCACTGATGCTTACCTGACTAAATGCCCCTCACACACAATCAAGGCTGGCTGTAATCAGTTATGCTGAGGAGGACAAGCGTGTTTTCGAGGATGCCTTTGAAGTGTTTTGGGACTTTGCTCTAAATAGCGAGGACATCAGTCATGCTGAGACGTGTGCATCTAAACATGGTGATGTCATCTGACTAAAATGTAACGTGTCTTGTGAGGATGAAGAGCGAGTGAGCTCATCTTCCCCTCTGGGTTGTGCTTAGTTTAAAAATGCTTAGAAAAGAAAAATAAAGGATCAAGTTTGATGTGTGGATGGGTGTCATATAATCTCCAACAAAACATTTAACATTCACCCGAAATATGATTTTGGTGAATCGTTTGAAGGTGGCTAAATTTTGTTTCAACCACAATATAAAAGAATTAGGGAAAAAAAGGAGACCCTGTCTAGTGGAGAGCAGAAATTCATATAGATCCCATTAAAAAAAAAGTATGTGTCATTTTTTCTCATGCCAAAAAAAATCAAGTGAACATTGTGTTCCTTATAAGAAACATGCAATTTTATTATATATTTATATAAATATATTTAAATGGAGAAAAAGGAAAATTCTTGTGCTTTTTAAAAAAAAATGTCTTTCTTATTAGTTAAAAAAGAAACAGGACATTTATCACTGCAATTTGCTATAGCAGATATTACAAATGCATATTGGAGTCCTCTAGGACATATTTGGAAACCTGTGTATTACTCATAATGTAACTGTCTGAAGCCACGTCTCTATCTAATAATAACAATAATAACAACAATAATAGTAATAATAATGAAGCACGAGATAGCATTTTAAATTAGTGTTTTGTTTGTGTGAAAAATCGATTCATCTTTTCGTGAAGAACAGTGCACTCGTAAATCTTATGCAAAATAATCCACCCATGCACTGAAAAGTAGATGTCTGAAAATAGGCTGAAGCCAATATGAGCTTATTCAAAGTCAAGGGAAAATGATCTTGGTAAAGCTGCATCATACGCAGAACAAACACCCCTATTTATGTGTGTTTTGTAAGTGGACAAGTGATGCCATCTTTGGGCAAGATAAAAATTTAAGCAGTATTTCCATCAGTGGTCAAATCTGTAACCCGCCCACACATGAGACTTTTTCTACCATTATTGCCTCCACCATCTATAGTGGGCTATTTCAAGATTTTGAACAAATTGAACAACAAAATGTGAACAGTGAACGGTCTCACACTCGGGGAACAAAACCATAATGATCTGCTTGGTGACAAGTTCTTTGAATAGATGCCATTGTGGAAAATTGCAATGCTTTTTTGAAAATGGGACTCCTTTTTTCAAACGGACAAGTTATGTTTATGAGATTGAAAGCATTCTGTATCGTAAAAAAAAAAACATTCAAATTACAATCCTTTGAAATATCTGATGGGATGAAAGAATGGATATGAATTTGTATGACTGAATACAACCCAAATCTTTAGTTGTTGAAGTTTCTCAAAAGTTACTTTGTTGTATTTTTAAACCACCGATATGAACTTATAAATGTTACTCAGACAAAATAGCTTATTATTTCTGCACTCGATACTTCTATCTGCTCAAGGAAAGAAAATATAAGTGGACACAATACCAACATGCAAAGCAAACATCTGTATTGATGTAAATGCTGCGATCCCATTGCACAAAGCTCTTGGCGGGCTGGGCTCAGTAAACTGAGACACACGGGGAGGAGGAGCCCCCAGCAAGGCCCACAAACAGTCGAATGAAAAGCGACATCAATTTTGGCACAGACAACCTCCGTCACACAGATTAGGCAGGCACAATGCACAGGCTCCTTATCTCCAGCGGCAGGAGGAGGGCAGGCAGATCTGCACAGGATGGAAACATTCTCATGGACGTAATGGGCAAAATCAATTGTTGCCCTCCTCAATCAATGTAGCCCCCAGTTTCACTGTTCAGCAGCTCACCAGTAATTGAAGTTATCCTTGGTCTGTAATGACTAGCTAAAGCACAACCATGACAAAGTTGAAAGTGTGCGATATCAGTGAAGGTGCCAGCAGGGTGGAACATGGGATACTGTGTGTATTCGTGTGTGTGTGTGTGAGTCTGATACACACGCTCACATGTACGTATGCGCACAGCAGGCAGCTGGCACTTACCCGAATGGTCCATGCACGGACCTCATCTGGTCCAGCAGTGAAGAAGTACTCCAGCTGCAGGGCTGCGTAGCCTGCCTTGATGATCTTGCTCAGGGCACTGGTGGGGAGAGATTTCAGCTTGAATCGAGGGGTCTGAACTGTTTAAGTATTCTTTATCGCTGCTGCTGCCTAGACAAAGTTCACCTCAATGGCAAGGCCCCATTCATTCCAATATAAACTCATTAAGTGAATAAGATGGGTCACTTCGTTTCGCATAAGACATTCAACTCTCCAATGGTTTCTTTGATTAATTAGGAGGCTTGTAGACTCATTTAACATTTTTAAGAATTCAACCCAATGCCTCGATCTTTGCTGAGAGAAAGAAGGGGGAAAAAAATCTGCTGTCACAATTTTTCTCTCCATAGAGGTTTTCACACAAGAACAATAAACCCAAAATGCCCAAGTTATAATTATACCTACAGATGACAGATGACAGTTAAAAACTTAATTTAGAGGAAAACCCTTTGACTGAGTTGTTCAGTAAGAAGAGGGATCCTTTGCTTTATAATGGTAATTACTCTGCCATTTATTATTCTATCAGCACATGCAATTAAAGGAGTGCATGGAGGACACAGCTGATAATAAAGTGTGGGGAGACTGAATGCTAATTAACCTCTGCGTCTTGTGCTCTGTGCTGTACTTCTGCCTCTCCTCTTCACTCTTGTCCTGCAGCAGGCTCTCTAGGCCGCCACTAAAGGGGATGACCAAGGCTCCGGGGTCATGACTGTCCACCCACTCCTTGATTTTCACCAACCTGATTAAAAAAAAATAAAAACAGCAGTCGCAAAACACGTTGGAGGACTTGATTAACATGAACGTATTTGTTATTCGCTGCATGCATGCATATTCATGAGAGCAGCTGAAAATATGAGTGTTTGTGGGAGACTGCACTCTAAAGGTGGCATTTCCTTTCAGAGTTTGACTTTCTTTCCGTTCAAGTTCTCAACTAAAAATCAGACTTGACTACACGTCCTTTATCAAAGAGAAAGAAACATAATAAAAATACAAAAACTGGATTTATATATATATATATATATGTATAAAACAGGTCCTAATATTTTCAGTGATCCTAAAATGATGCCAAAAGTAGGAGGGCATTCATTTCCACTTTAAGACATAAAGCAGTAAAAAGTGTCAAGAATATTTGCTGAAGTTTGGGTTTTCATTCATTTTATTTTATTGTTAAATATGTTACCTGATTCTTTTTGTTTTCAGCACCTTCTTTATGGTGTTAAATGTTGTGTTTTGTATCATTAACCTAATTCAGACTTTTAAAGACATTTGTATGTCATTTCACGCTGTTTTGTCCTTGTTGTAATTTGAGGTATTCTTAAATTAATTGCACAGAAAGACAGTTTAGCCACTTTTAGGTGGAAAAGTGGCTAAGGTCAGCAGTTCACCTCATGGCTTCTTTTCAAAAGAGTTCAAAAAACAAACAGATGATGCCACTGTGGTCACATTTTTTTTTATACTTAATCAATAGCTGTGACTTCCCTTTTTGCACTTCTCGAATAAATGTGACACCTTTGCTCCTGCAGATAATAAATAAATGATTTAAATAGACATTAAAATAATCAGTTCGACAACAAGACTGTTCTTAATAAGTGCATTTTGAAATCGCTCAAGCAAAAAGTCACACATTTCTCTCTGAAATGTGGAAGTGAAATTCACGATATACTTTTTTAAACTATGAAAAAAGAAATCTTCCACCAGCCGAGTGTTTTTTTGAATGTTAGATAAACATTAACATTCAAGCAACGAGAAAGCACTGCAACTAACCACCTACTGTTATCTTTGGCACTTTCTTAACTGCATGATCTTTTTTTTCCTTTACGTGTTCTTGTCCAGCAGGACACCTGACATTGCAGGACAAAGATATCCTCACAGCTAATGGTAACCCTCAGTCAGAACAATACGAGGGGGTTAGAGCAATTATGAGATTAGCCTCACAAGCTCCGAGGCTGGGATTGGACGGATCTCAAAGAGCAGCATCACACAAATCCATTTTCACACGGCGGCTCCTGGGCTGGATTGATTCTAAGGGGTCCCTGTCATTATCTGTAATCCTAGTTTCCTGTTTAAAGCCCATAAGAATCAAAGACTGGGAGGAACCACACCACCTCAATACCACATCTATTCCAATAACAATGTCACCGCTTTATCACCTGCAGCACCCTATCGCTGCTCCTACCTAATGATTATCAGTATACAATATATGACAAGGTAACGGGCAAAACGAAGAGCACAGTTTTGCTTTGATTGAATGTTTTTCTCAACAAGTTAAAATAACACCACAGGCCGGCGCAGTAAATCTGAAATGCCTCATATGCCAGGTCATCTGTCTGCCTTTTCAGATGGACATCTATTAAGAGGAATAACCTAATATTTCCCTTACTGTTCACACCATGTATGCAGATCTGACGCTTGACTGCCACCACAATAACACACAATAAGGTGGCATCCAACGTCTCGCCAATAAAGGACAGAAAAATAAAACACATTTAGCCAAAGCAGAAAACCTGAAAACATAGGAGATGGAGGGCGCTCCAAGAGGGGAAAAATCCAATCTGAGATAATAACAGCTGTAGTTTGTCACTTTTAGCAGCACAGCTGTCTTATTTGGTGGCACGTTATTTGCATTCCTCAGGTATTGCGTTCTCTACAGGCGGCTGAATAATGATTCACAAATCACTCTCTCCACACCAGTCAAGGGCTGTGATCCTTTGAATAGACCATTGTACCTGAGACTGTAATTGGTGAAGACTTGACAGAGCTGAGCCAAGCCAGCCAAGTAACAAAGAGGCTCTTGGTAGAAGGCTGAGGGATGATTTTAATAATGTGAAGCCGAGACGGAGAACGTGAGCTGCAAATGAGCACGGGGGTCTCCGGGTCCTTGCACTGAGTGACACAGGACCAGACAAACACCTTGCCACAGGAACATGAAACACCCCCTTCCCACAACTCCAGAAACAAAGCGCTGTCAATTAAGAGCTTTGAAGTGCCATCAACATGACTCCCAAAACCAATTCTGTCAACTTCACCACTGTCTACCCGTGCCACTTTGCAATTTGTATTTATGTCCCTTCCAATTATTTGTGTGAAATTTTATGTGGATGTGTAAATTTGGAAAAATGTTTATGTAAAACATGCTGCAGATTTCTTTGTGTCTTTATGGCTCTCAGTCATACTAAAGAATAAAGGGGTGTTCTTGTTCGTGGAGGCCCATTCACAGTGTGAAATGCCTATTTAACACAAGAAACAGGCCTGACTTTTGTTTTAGAGGAAGGTTTACTGCCTGATTAAAAATAAGCAAGTGAAAAGATATGCAGTTTTGTTAAAATCAGTAATAAGATGTAAGTAAAATATTTTCCCTGTAGGTCTTCTTCATCAACCTCGTACTCTAAACTAATACAAGTGAGAAAGATGTGTGTGCGTGTGTGTGTGCGTGTGTGTGTGCATGTGTGTGTGCATGTGTGAGAGAGAGCGTGTGCGAGTGCATGTGTCTTGTCAGTCTCTATTATGTCCCAGAACTGAGTGCCATCTCTCACTGCTCGGTTAATAGAAAGATTCAGCACTTTCTGCTCTTGATATCCCTCTCTGAACAAATGATGCCTGAAATTTTTATTCTTTTTATAATGGAATTCCAATGGCTTCTGCTGCAAATCAAGTGGAAATTTTTGCATATCAAGTGGGAAAAATTAAATGTTAACCACGTTTTAATGTGATTAAGGGTGACAGAGACATTATTTCTGCTAATCATTCACTGGCTTGAAGGCTCAAACAAGTCCAAGGAACAAGCTGTGTTTGTGCTCTCAGATCAAATGGAAAAATATAGTTTTTTTTAACCAGAAAAACTTTGGCAAAACTCAAACATGTATGCATTATTATTATTATTATTTTTTAAAGGTAAAAAACAGTCAACATGAAACCAAGACCATGTGACACCTTACATCTTACGTCTAGAAAATATAATAGGCATCACACCATTTGTTGCAAGCTTTGGATCTAATGCTTATTGTATTTAAAGTACATGTAATTTAAAACACAATATATTCTACAATTACAAGAAGAAAAAACCCCACAATTGGACCTTTTGCAACAGACTGGCTCTGAATAGAGATGTTCCCCAGGTGGGGCCACCCTCCGGAGCTTGCCTATTTGTCTTTTTGTGTGAGAATCCTAAAGGGGGATAATTCCTGTGTTTCTGAATGCCTGGGGGCTTCCCTGGGCTTTGTCAGAGCTTTGATCTGCTTAAATGGCTCAAACAATAGGAACATCTAAAGTACAGGGGCAGCTACCTGAGAAATGACCTGGGCCTGCGTCTGACATACACTCAAACAGGTTGGCTTCATCATGAGTGCAGAGCCAGTTAAGCCTGTATAAGGTCGGCCACCTCCGGTTTGAGTGCTCAGTCCCGATGCGATTGAGTGCTGACAGACCCGAAGAGTAATCCGCTACCTACATCCTCCACAGCTCGATCACTGACACACCCACAGGTGAGCTCCCAGCACCTGAGTCCGGGTAGCTCAGCTGAATGTGTTACTTACTCCCTTCACATGTCCTGACAGCTACTGGCTTAGATGCCAGGCACAGAATCATCAAGTAATAAACCCAGAGTCCCCCCTGTTTGTCTGGTCCCAGGTTACAAGGATGAGCAACCTAGGGGGCCAAGATGTTGCGGCACACAGCATATACTACCCCCTCCTCTTCCCTTCCTCTGTGGCGGGAGAGAGAAATGAGAGGTATGAGCTCATGGTGGCTTTTGAGGCTGGGAAGTCGGGGGCTCTGTGGGAAGCTTTTCATCCTCCCAGTGGTGAGCTCCTGAGCGACAAGAGTGCAGACGCTCTGTGCTCCCTGTGGCCATAGCCGGATGGAAAGGCATTACCCATCGCGTCTTTAAGAAAGGGAGGAGATCTGACACATACACACACATACGCGCGCGCACACACAGACACACTATCAGCAATATTACCAACTTCTTTCAATCTTCAAAGCAATCATGGGCTGGAGGAAACAGAACATGGCGCACGCACAATGGGAGCAGCTTTAATTAAGAGCATCATCTCACATCGTATCTCAAACAAACCTTGAGGGTGTGCTGGTAACAAGCTTTTTAAAACAACTTTCCTTTCTTTGATAACTACACCCATTAAATATTGTGACTTTAAACGTTTGCACATGATAGATGAAACCTTAACAACCCCATCCGCCATAGATTTGTCTTTAAGATGGTCGTTAAGGACACAATATCAAAGCCATAACTCATTAAAGATATTTCTGTGGGGTGGGGGTGCAAAAAAAACCAAACAAAAAACAGGCAAACATGAGAAATTCAAACAGTAACCCAGAGGAGTACATTCTACATCACCCAAAATAATTCTCTATATGGGGTATCCATGCTGTCATTCATGGCAGTTGACTGGGCGAGAGAAAATAAGGGGGCTGGGGGTAGAGAGGGGGGAGTCATCAAGATGTGACAATTGTGACAAGAGCAGGCAAAGTGTAGCGCTGAAGAACACCACACGGATTTCTCCATCTCTTCTTTTTTTCCAGGATGACAGCTTAATGTCTACCACATGCAATATTTATTCTCATCGTGTGTCAGACTGTCTAGCTGTCCTAGGGAGTACAAAGAATGCCACTTATTAGAATAAAAGCAGAAGGAAGGTAATCAAGGACATATGTAACATCAGCCAATCATGCCCCCCCCCCTCCCCAACACCGCTTACAATCCGACATCTTTTTTTTCTCCCCTCGTCCATTCATAACAGTTTCAACAATAATCCTGATAATAAGCGCTCAGGAGCTGTATGTGGCAACAGTAAAATTCATTTATTTGTCTCATTAAACTTGTCGAGGCTACAGGCCACTCACTGCAGCATGTGTCCCTGGCCTTAAGCTTATCGCAAAGATAACACAAAGCTCATCTCAAGAAGCTCAACTATCAAAATCTAGCGTTTGCACAGATGCGAAACTCGTAGACATTTATTTCTATGTCAGCAAAATGCCAGGAGAACAATCCCCCCCGTGTGTGTCTTCAGAATAAGTGGATTATGAACTATTGGGGGCAGACTGACTCAGCATTTATCAGATTTGAGGCTGAGGAATGAGGGAGTAATCTATACCGGGGTTTGGAGACCAAACTGAAGAATATAGAAAGAAGATGAAAAACTTTTAGTCTCAATTTTACTACAAGGTATTCATCACGAAGCACATCAAAGACAATGGGGTCATGTGGTACACGGCAACAGTGCCCTTTCATTACCTGGACAGGGGACAGTCAATAACTGGGGTAACAGAGTCGACAGGACTTTACATCTGTTTCAGTTTTACTGTACTTCCTCTCCTGTTGTTTTCACTCATTGAAAGCTAGCTGACAGCATCCATTAGGACCGACTGCGGATAGTAGGGTATGCATCCTACCATGGGAAAGTGTTTCTCGGGATCCCACACTGAACAAGGACAGAGTGGACAAATCAAACAGGAGTATGCAATCGTATATCTCCCACATGGCTTTGAAAAGTGAACTCTAACTCCCTAGATAGTAGTTCCTAAAAAAAACTTGGATGGAGCCAGTGGTTTTGCACTCAATAAAGTTTCACTTGTGTTTGTGTGAATTATGGTTTGGAGTAGCTGAAGTGGGTAGCAGTGATTTCTTTCATGGACTGGCTTTGTCTGTGGGTTTGACTTTTTTTTCAGTCTTTAAATGTTGGTGTGGTTCCTGAAACGAGTGTTTGTTTGTCAAAATTATAAGACAGCGAAAAAATAATGCATGATAAAGTTGTTACTGACATTCTTCAGGACCAAAAAGCAGAGGTAACAAAATCAACCCTTAAGCTGAGCAGACATAGTATACCCCCCTTCTCCACATCGAGTTGTCTGCTGTGAGACAGAGTGGCACAATGCTGCAGCTCCTCTCGGGGCTTCCTTTACTTCAATTGTGAAAGCTCCTCCTACAGGCAGACCGGAGTATCAGACTCTGGGGAAATAACAACCTCTGTGGCTGGATTTCCTCAACCTACTCGGAGATATTACCTCATGTTTACACCGCATTTGCCTCAAAGGTTACGCCGGGGACAAATCTACATTCTTCTCATTGTCAACAAATCCAGTGCTGAGATTTAAACTGGTGCACCGACTCTTTCTCTCAGTATTTTCTCATCCTCCTGCTCTGTCAGCCCAAAACCAATTTGCTCCTACTCAAAAAAAGATACACCTTGAAACAAATACATATCCATATGTAAGCTTTAATATAATTTTCCACCACAGAAAGGCGCTGTACTTTTTAGTCAAATAACTATAATTTGGTGTATTTTGGGGTTCATTTTTAGTCTATTTAAAATATATACATGGGGTATTTTTTATTTTCTGAAAACAGAATTTTATATAAGGACAGCTTCCACAATTTTGCACTGTTTCTATTTATTGTATCTCAACATTGTGGGCCATGTATATTTTTTTACTGCTCTTGGAAAATAAAAAACATTAATAGGATTGGTCTTCTTGGTTTTGGTCTTATTATTACTTTGGAATTAGTGAAATAAGAGATACTGGAAATATTGCTTTTTTTTTTTTTTTTTTGCCTGTCCCGTTTGGCTCTTTTGCCATCAGAATTGTTGTCTAAAGGCAAAGAAAGATGCCCAACGGATTTACTTTACCAAATTGACCATCCCAGCCTTGCCATAATGGTCCATTTGATTCACCTTTTATTGTTTATTTTATTTTCACTTACTGAACATGGGACAGACTTGACTGGGGGAAAGAAGGGGAGAAAGAAAGAGGGAAAGAGAAACAGCTGAGAAGAGGGACGGGGGAGAAGGGCAAAAACCAAAAACCAACAGAATGAGCAGAAAAAGAAAAAAAAGAAGAAAAAAAGAAAAAAAAATGCATATATCAATCATATATTGCTTTCTTATCTTTGAACACACCAGCGTTAAACAAGGCCTTGTGCTGAAATCAGACTGGTCAGGTCTTCTGAAGCATCACCGTTGTCTGAAATGGCTAACGAGGGGAATCAGGATTGCAGAAGATTTTCTGAATTACATCACGACAAGAAAACATTAGCAAGTAGATTATAGATATGGATGCATTTGTGGTAGGAAAACACAATTAGGTAGAGACCGACAGAAAGAGCAGCTGTGGCATGTTAAAGTTGGCGCTTCCCGGCATAATGAATAATGAGAGAGGTACCAAACGTAACACGCACTGGAGGCAAACAATGCTTAAGAGAGATAAAGTACGAATACGTTTGGAAGAGTACAACAACAAAAAAGTATTTGGAGATTAAAGAGAAAAGTACACATCCTCAGACCTATGCCCACTTGTATACAGGCAGACAAACAGACCCTGACTAACATACATGCTCACACATGCAAACACACGCACGCAGACACACGCACACACACGCACAGAGTTAATAAAAGCTGCAAGCAGTGGTACCCTGCAGTTCTTACACTCACCAGGAGAGCCCACACGGCAGAGGCACTCACAGACAGGTCACGCTTGCCGGTTTCCTTAAAGGTCAACTCATCTACTTAAGAGGCACCAATTTACTTTAATGCACATTGTCCAAAAGAAGGAGAAGAAAAAGGCAGAAAAAGAAATGACAAGGGAGGAAAAAACATCACAGTATAGCTGAAGTGTCCTCTAATTGTGTCTTCTGTCATTACAAAATATGAATACTCTTCGAAGATTAAGAAGAAGATTAAATAAATATCTGATATCAAATCTATTAAAAGAAAGAAAGAGTCCTAAAATTGGCGAGGCCACGTGCTTGTAAAATACACAACGTCTTAGATGACGAGTAAAGATGCCAGCATTGGGCAGACTGCAGCCACCACATTATCAACAGCGCTCTCACAGACACACACACGCACACACACACACTGCGCTCTGTTGAATAGTCTTCCAGGCAGCTCACTGACGCCGGGGAAAGAGGAGAAAGCCTCTTGATAGACTCTTGTAGATGCCATTCCCTATCACGCAATGCCTCTCAGTCATAAACACATGACAAATGCAGCCTTAATCATTTTTTACGAGCGGGGATGTGCAGGGGGCAGTGCATGGCTAGAGGGGAGAGGGGAGCGGTGAGCAGCAGGCGGCCCCCTCTGCACAGAGGAGAGGGCTGTGTGGTAAAGTCTCCTCTGGAACATCACTCGGCCAGCGCGCCTTTGATCTCCACACCGCAATTACACCAGCATCCAAATGAGCATGGAGTCGCCTCTGAAACAGACTTCAAACATGCACATGTACGCATTCTCATACACATACACTGTATAGGATTGGAGCCATGTGCTCCTCTCAACAGTAAATGATGTACTGTCTCCAGCAGAGAACCTGGGGATGAAAGGAGGCCTTGCTCCTTGTCTGATCCCTCCATTAATGATGGCTTTCTAAAGCTAATACTCTGTATTCTTGTCTAAACAAGGCCAGCTTGGTATGTGGTTCCCATACTCCAAACAGGATGATCCCGGTTAACAACAGAATGTTTTTGGAGACTTACAATACTAAATAAAACTATTGCAAACGATGATGCAATTGCCATAACTATTTTGAGAAAATGCTATTAAATGGCTAGAATAATAAAAAAAAAAAACTAAATTATAATGCATACATTAAAAATATCAGGATCGTGTAACTGAGATTAAATAGCATGAACCTCAATCTTGCTTGGCAGCATCTCAGCAAAACACCTTAAATATAAAAGAGCTTAAAAAAATAAAAAGAAGCAGGGAAGTGAACCTGTGAAAAGGCCTGAATGGGTGTCCTGAGAGACACAGATAAAATTGGCTTATTTGCCTCATTCTACGATTCGCCTTCTTTCCCTGAACACATTAAACCTGGGATTGCAATTTGTCTTGCTGTTTGCTTTGAATAGTCCTTAACCGTATCATCATCTCAACTGTGCTGGTGGAAAAACACGGGAGCATGGCGACAGCCAAATGGCAGTCTGGCGTCTCTGCAGCAGACTAGCTGCCATTAGGGCTGAGAGCAGCATTTATTGTACAATTAGGGACAGCTAGATCTACCTGTAATCATCTCCATACAGGTGTGAGCTCCTCTCTGGACAAGGGAAGTGACTCATCACTTGTCAAACATCAACACTTTGATGTCGGCATTGTTCATCGCGGAGCCCTCGGGACACCTGAGCACTACTGTTTAAAACACTCCGCGATTTATTGCATTTCACACAGTTAGAAACATGCACGCACACACACAACATGAGAAAAAAAAGGGGGGAGGGGGGAACCTCTATTCCTACTGATGACGGATGTTCCACTTGCCATGAATCATTTGATTTATGAGTTCTCTTCCTCCTCCCTCCGTCTGACAGTCATACTTTCGTGTCAGGAACATTTTAACAAACAGTCATAGGTAAACAACTTCACTTGTAATACAATGCTGCCAAGTAAAGCGCCAAAAACAAATTTTCTAAGAAGTGACACCACCAGCCTGGAGGGCAATTGGAAAAGTGTGATAACAATCCACAAGTTGGTATTATTGACAAAATGGCTGCAGTGTGGGAAAAGTAGCCCTTTCAGACATAATGGATGTCAAACACCAGCCTTCTGGATCAGCTCTCACTGAGGCCACATGACAACATTACTACAAAAAAGTGCTTGTAAGGATCACAGAGCTGGAAGTTTATATCAGTGCCTTCAAGGTCATCTTTAGCCCTTTGACATCGTGACCAGTGTTGTACCTGAAAGCATGAGTCATGCAATTCCCCGTACATGCGCATTATTATGGAAAACAGTCAGTTAAACACATCTAGGAAGCCTCGGCTGTCGTTCTGAACTGTGGGAATTTCATGGCTGTGAAGAGATGCTTGTAAAGCAAGAGCAACAACATGTGAAGACAAAACCAAATATTTGCAAAAACAATTTCAGATAATCTTTAAGGAGTCTTGCCCCTATGATTTACTGGCCCAGATGATTTTAATCAGCTGTTTGGCTTCAAAATGTACATACGCTTGTTTTGTTTTGTCATTTAAAGCCTTCGCTCTCTTTGATATCATATGGAAATGAGAAATTTTGCTGGAAATGGAGACCATATGCTCGTATGGGCTTAATGAAGTGCAGAGTCTGGGGCTGGGTGTTGTGTTAGAGCTTACTTAGTGCCACCTCCAGGCAGATTCTCTCACAGAGATATGACTGTTGTTGTCAGCAGGAGACCACAGTAAGTCTCACACAACGGCAAATGCGCACACGTTTAGATTAAACTAAGTAAAAATGAACGCTATTCCTTACGTAAGTAGAAGGAAAGCTCTTTAGCGATGATTAGTGAGAGCGATGAATCTGCTCCCGCCCTTCTTCGAAGTACTCACCATTTGTTCTTTCTTCTTATGTAGTCTTTCTCAGAGAGATTAACGAGGTAGATCATTGGTTTGGATGTCAAAAACAAGTATTTGTTCAGCACTTCGATCTGTAGAAAAAGACAGACAAGGCAAGTACTGAGAATCCACAACTTTCCAAAGTAGCCTTTGAGGACAACACAGAGACAAGCGAAGCCAAATCAAATTAGAGTCTGGTGTATAGGCTCTGTGGGGCGCAACTAGGAAGCCTCTAAATCAAGATCAGCATGGCCAGATGTCATTAGCTTGTACAAAAGCAATGTCAAAATATAACTGTGCATAATATTAACTTGCGATTTGCACAAAAAACATGTTGCTTGAAAAACAAAACACAAAAAACAAAAGAAGAGGAAACAGCAGTTGTACTTTTAGGTCAGATGAAAAGATTAGCATGATAAATCGCGCCAATAAATGTGACAGCAACATCAAAGGCTTACCTCCTTGTCGTTCCAGTCGTGATAGTAGCGGATGTGTTTCTTTTCATCCACTACCCAGCTCTTGATTTTGCACATAATGTCCTGTATGGGGTTAAAATAGAATGAACAAGGAGCCATTAAAGGAGATGAAAAAGAATATAAACCCAGCAGGGTATGGGCTAATTATTTCCTAAATGCATGGCATCCTGATGCCAAAATGAACAATGGCCTTTGCTCGCATTCAAGCAGGAGTGGCCTATCTTTGACAGGGATGGCATGCACAAGACCCCCTTCCCTCCTTTAAATCATGACAAAATGCCTTCTGGGGTGTCTCTCTCAGAGTCTCAGCTTTATACATCAATATTCCATCGGGACTGTTTAATGAAAAGGATAGAGAGAGGAGACGAAATTGGAAAGAGCGGGGAACTAATTGGAAGTTGGTTAGTAAGGTGTAAATTATTGGTCCCTCCTCAGGCACTTTGCAGAATGTAGTCCTACTGAATAAGGACTAGTGAGGTACAGAGCTAATTATTCAGTGTTTCTTCTGGAGAAAATATTGAGCATTTCCAGCTATGTATGCCACATTCATTACTGAGGTACTTGTGGGTTGAGACCACAGGCAAGACTGGGTCTTGACAGGATCTGGAAGCGGAAAAGGGTGGGAAAATGGGAGGGAGGTAGTTATAAAATTTGTAATAAAGAAATTGAGCCTATTATTGTTGATCCAGCCCCACAGAAATTAGCGGAACACATTCTTTTTGTTCCTGTCAACTTGACCTCCCCCTTCATATAAAAACTCCCCCACCCCCTGCAACACTCCCCCTACCTCCTTTTCCCTCCCCAAACCCTTGCAGCACTTCACAATCATACTCCCTTTTGAAAGAACTGAGGAAAAAATCCTGCCAGAGCCTCAATTACACAATGGCA
This sequence comes from Astatotilapia calliptera, assembly GCF_964374335.1. Classification (NCBI taxonomy): domain Eukaryota; kingdom Metazoa; phylum Chordata; class Actinopteri; order Cichliformes; family Cichlidae; genus Astatotilapia; species Astatotilapia calliptera. Next base: position 20,387,775 of record NC_137437.1, on the reverse strand, counting down.
GAAAAAGCTCCACACACTGACCCCCAGCCAGCTGCATTCACTCTCTGCACATCTCTCTCCACAGGAATTCTAAAGGCCTTTTAGTCAGGCAGCCAGAGTGCAGCCAGCGGGAGAGAGCGCAGGAAGAGCTGCATACACTCCGCCCGCGCCGGCCCAAGTCTTCACAGAGAGATTAATCATCTGTGAAATGGAAACAGCAAACGGCCAGTGACACAGGCTGAACCCGCTCCAGGTTTCCCTCATCAGCTCGCAGCCGCCGTGCAGAGCTCCTCTAACAGGCAGGTGTTAATAAAAGGCATATAGGTCCCACAGGGGTCAAACACATACGCTTGCCACCATGAAGCGCCGCTGGTGGGCCGGTTTCTTATTATTGTTTTGCAGGGAGAGGGGATTTGAGGATTCACTTGGACAAAAGCAATGAAACATTGTTCTTGTAAACACAGCACCAGAAAACATGTTTACATTTTTTAACAATGCATAAATTTGAGCCTTGTAGTGGTGCGTGCACATAAATTTAGCACAACAAAATATTAGAACTTTTAGGAATTTGAACCTTACAGTAATTTCCATATATGTCTTTAGTTTTCCTAAATAGTATAACATCATCTGTGTAGCAGTGTTTTTTTTAACAGTTTCGATAAAACTGCATACTTCGTCACAACTCAAATCCTTTAATCTGATAATGTCAGTCTTGTCTTTAAGGATTTTGTCTTGTGCCGACATCCGGTTTCAGCAGGAAGTTAGGCTGATTTGTGTCACAAACTACAATTATTCAGTGTTGTCCTTTTGGTGTTATCTTATACTGCATAATTATATGCTGCTTTGCACAGTAGTTTTCTTTCAGAGTAATACACTATGCTGGCACTGTGTTTCTATGTAACAGGGCAAAGGTCTGCATTTTTCTGCAAGACAACACTTTGCCCTTTCAATCCAACACTTGATGAGTGCAAACAGAAGCAAATTCACATGAACTCAATGCTGACCTTCTTCTTTTTTTCAAATTAAGAATATTTTCAGTTTTCTAACACAGCAACTTGTGGGCTTTGAGATGCTTGATTTTATTTAAAATACACTGCTGCTTTTCGTGCAAAAAACCCTCCCCTGATTTTTGAATTTTTAGGCCAAGTTTTAACAAGAAACAGGGTGCATCATCCTGAATTATGTCATATTTACCACTGTGATAATCACCACAGACTTAAATAGTACAATAAGACACTCTCACATTTCAATCCCATTAAACGAATTCTTTAAATCTGATAGGAACAGGATAAAATATGCTTTTATTCATGAATTTTCACACCACACGCAGACCTTTAGAGTATATAGACAAATGAGTGCGACAAAGGAAATTAAATCCCATTTCAAAGGTCTTTCAAGCAATCACCTTTTAAAAGGCTGCACACAATATCCTTTTTATTTCACATTATTTCGTGGCACTGCAAAAGAAAGAACGAGCACCATTGTTTCTACTAAACTGTACATTTTTAGACATAGTCTCGATGTTCTGCATATAGATGTTGAATTAGACGTGCGTACGTGTGCCTACACACAGCTGAGCATGTCACACGCTAGGCTCAGCCTGTGAGACAATCACACAATCCCTCCCATCTAAAAGCTTAGTGCAGCCTTTGATAAGCACCATTCTTTGCCATCTAAAGAGGTCTTCTATAGATTCTCACTTGCCGACGCGTGCACAACCTTTGACAAGTAATGTAGATCATTTTTATTCATTGCCTAAAATTGTTAGCAATTATGTGCGTAAGCGGCCACCTGCCTAGCCTGAATGGCTCCTGTCTGCGGGGCTACAGGGGTGTGGGGAAGTGCTGCTGGCTGTAAGGGGGTGGGTGGGTGGGGGGGTTTCGTCTGAGGGAAACCAACCAGTCACGGGGGCCTCTGCAGCAGGTGAAATAGCCCCTCTCGTTAGTGTAATGAGTGGTCAGAGCCTTGGTGTGTTGGGGCCTGAAATTGGGCATGCTGCTCCAAGTGAAAGGCCAGATCCCCCTTGCTTGCTGGCCCATCCTAACCTGCTCCAATGATGGAAGGGCATCATGTGACATTTGCAACCAAATCATTGCTAAAGTTAGCTGCTCAGCCTCATTACCGGAACAATATAACCACCTGAGTGTGTGCGAGCATCCATATATATTTTGATCTAGCATCCAAGATGTGGATTCTTTTCTCATCTTGCCTTGCATTTTGCCCTGCACCACCGAGAACTGAGAATCTTCTGTCAAAGCATATTCTAAACATTTACTGTATTGATAGCAAGGTATAGGCATATGTGTCACCCACTATATGGCCTCACACAATTTCCCGAGCTGCTGTAGGTGTATAAGCATGAGACAGAGCTGTGCCATGATTTGAGTATTACTTTAGATGAAAAGAGCTGTGTGGAAACACTTTCATTAGCCCAGTGCTGTGACCCAGGGTCAGTAGCTGAATAAGTAACTCTCTATTAATGATTTCTACAGCAGAAAACCCCTGACCCCTGATCACTTTCAATCTCAGAAAGGGAAAAATGGGCCAGGGGGAGGGGTGAGACCTATTGGAGGGAGATTAAAAAAACATACTTTTTTTTCCTTGGCCATGTGTGGGTGGGTTATTATTTGTGCCTTGCTGTGAGGGGGAGCAAAGGGCCTGCTGGGACATTGACTCACATATTCTGGTTTGAGTTTCTTGTCACTGCCTCTAATGGCTGTCTTCTCTAGCTTGTCAATAATAGGGCTGATCATCTCCTCATCCTTCAGCCTCAGCTCCTCGTGGATGATCTCCATGTCCCTCACTGGGTCCACTGTCCCCTCCACATGGATGATATCCTCATCATCAAAAGCACCTGCAGGGATAAGATACAAACACATAGGGAGAGCATCAGGATAAAGGTTTTTTTCTTCTTCTTAGAAATAACAACAGCACTGCTTTAGATGAACACGTATAATCCAAACAACAAATTGGGGTAACAGAATCAATGACATTGACTTTTTGGAAATCAAATGTGAAACAGTGATTAGATTCAGCCCAGGAAAAGCATTATTTTTTGCAGAGAATATGAAAAAAAGGCATCCACATAAAAAAGCACAATGTCAGTCATAGAAATGCAATATTCAGGAATATATTTAATCTTTATTTTCAGTGTGTCAGAACAGTTAGAAACCAGCTCACAGTGTCAAGCCAAGTTCCACTAAAATTGGCTTTAAGTGCAACTAAAACAGGCCTGTCTGTCATTCTGCATGAAGCGGAGAGCATCTGGCCTTGCATTTCCTACTTCTCCGTTTTAAAACTATTAGCCATTTAGTGAAAAAAAACATAAAAACCAACAAAAAACGCAGAAAACTAAGCATGATTTAGGAGAAAATGTCAGCGTTCTTATATGAAAGAGGACAGCCGTTTTCCAATCATTTGCATCTTAGCTGTGGCTATGCTGGTGATTAGGTAATGAGACTGTGAAGCAGACCATTTAGCCACCAGCGGCTCTTAGGACTCCTTCTGATTCTTCAGCAGTGCTCAGGGTTTGGAAGGGGGGGTGGTGGCGGGTGGGGGTGGGGCTGGTGGGGTGGTGGTGGGTGGGTTGTACATCTGGCACATGAGAGTGACAAGCCTTTAACATTAACACTGGCAACTGTAGTGGACAATTCTCCCACATGTCTTGCAAATATTTTCTTCAATTTACAAAGTACAGTTTGTGCAGAGCTTGTTTGACAACATGGCGCGTTTGGGGGGGGGGGGGGGGGGAGAAAGAGCACCTCACTGGTGTATTAATCATTCTACAGCACTGGGAACACTGCAGCATGAAAACTGACTCAGTTCCAAACAGAGGTGTGGACTCGAGTCACATGACTTGGACTCGAGTCAGACTCGAGTCATTAATTTTATGACTTTAGACTTGACTTGAAAAAATGTTCTAAGACTTGTGACTTGACTTGGACTTTTACACCAATGACTTGGGACTTGAATTGGACTTGAACCGGTTTACTTGAAAAGACTTGATATTTTACCCCAAATATAAAATTTAGCATGCATATTATATAGAGATTGAAAATGTGACGTCATTCACGGGTAGAACCGCAAAGGATTCTGGGAACTCGTGGCAAGAGGTACTAGCGCACGCAGGCTTTCAATTAAAATCAGTCACACAGCGATAAAAAGAAACACAAAAATGTCAAGAAGCCGTTGTATTATTAACTGCAATAGCCGGTCGCATAACAGCCACGGGAAGCCGACGGGTAAAGAGATCGGTTGTTATCGGATTACGTCGTTGAAGAGAAATTGTTCGAGCCATGTTTCCGAAGTGACAAAGACGCGACGGGTGGCCTGGATTGCAGCCATTCTAAGACCAAATATAACGTCCCAGAACCCTCCAGCTCACAGGTTAGTCTGCTCCAAGCATTTACACAAAGGTCAGTCTGCTGTTGTAGTTAACATAATTGGTGATATAGGTTACAAGCAAGTCTGGCGCTGAACAGAAATGGTCGCGCTATGCTCCTTTGTTTATTGTGCATAAATAGTGAATTGTCCTGACACAATATTGCGTTTCGCTTCTGTTATTATGGTACATTGACAAAAACATATACTTTTATTCACAGGATAAAACAGGTTTTTTGTATCACTAATTGCCCAGTACGATTACAGCATACAATATTATTGTCACTGCTACATTTCTGTGATGCTACCAGAAATTATTTCCACTACTAATTAATTACCGTTGAGCTCAAAGGTCCTATTAATAAACGGTTAAGGAATGTGTATTTATGACGACAATTTGTGAGACTGGTAAACTTATGATACGTACGATGGTCTTTCGTTCTACACGGTGCATTTCAAGGTCCTGTACCCATCCGTCGGTAAACTGTACCTGGGCTTGTTGCAGTGACCTGAAGTTACTAAACTTCATGAGTGTATGCACTCACTCCAAGAACCGTATGATTATAAATATGCATATAAATATGCTACGATGAGATAGCTGACTTCATCTAACTAGCAAATGTTTTCAAGGCTACGTTGGTGATGCAGTTTTTTTTTTAAATGATATTTTAAAAAAAAATCATTTATTTATGTATGATATTTTTGTCATGCGATTTCAAAGCCGGTCCTACAACCGCATCCAAGAATAACATGCAGCTTATCTCAGAACTGTCGGTGAAAATTATTCTTGGAGCTAGGTTTAATTGAGCTGCATTTTAAAGAGGTGCAATTTCACAATTTGTGTATATTTTCTAAGTTCACTATTTTGTCATGTGTTGAGAAAAACACAGATTTTAAAATTACATGGTCTAATATTTACATTTAGCATAACTGCAACATGCTTTTTTTCGTTTTTTTTTTTTAAAGACTCGAAAGGACTTGAAATTCAAAGTTTCAGACTTGTGACTTGACTCGGACTTTTACACCAGTGACTTGAGACTCGACTCTGACTTGCCTGACATTACTTGAGACTTGACTTGAGACTTGAGGATAAAGACTTGAGACTTACTTGAGACTTGCAAAACAATAACTTGGTCCCACCTCTGGTTCCAAACAAAACTTCTGAAGTTAATATTTTACTTACCGGTAACTAAAAGTGTTGTGTTCTAAAGTAAGACATCAAATGGTCACAATTCTACAACCCCCCCCCCCCCCAAAAAGAATGTCCATGTATATATAAAAGTACTACATATCATATTTCTATATGGCTCTTGCTAGATTATCATGAATGTTTAAAGTAGAATTTTACTCTTGCAGGCAAAAAACAGCACACTATAAAAAACAACAACAAAATAACTTGACAATTTGAAACAAGTAAGCAAATTTTTTTTTTTCAACTGGCGATTGTCAGGAAGTCACAAAGGCTCCACTCTCTAGGCCTGTGTGTGAGGCCTTAACAACCATTCACTGTTAATTACTGGAATTCTTTATAGCTGTCCTCTTACACACAAACAATGGAAACCATGTCAAATATCCACAGCATGCACAAACAACTTTCTTTTGTTTTCCTTTTCACTCCAAGCCATGCATATTTGCTTTATTCAACAATAAATCAATTATCAGTTATTACATAATATGAATATGTTCAGTATTTTTACAGCCAGTCCTACATGAAAAGTGCTTCAAAATTGTAGGCTACTTGAATAATTGTACCCAAACGGATAGAGCGTCTTTATGAGACATTTTTGTAAACATTGTATAGTTAGATTTGAAATATACAGTGGGGCAAAAAAGTATTTAGTCAGCCACCGATTGTGCAAGTTCCCCCACTTAAAATGATGACAGAGGTCAGTAATTTGCACCAGAGGTACACTTCAACTGTGAGAGACAGAATGAAAAAAAAAAATCCATGAATCCACATGGTAGGATTTGTAAAGAATTTATTCGTAAATCAGGGTGGAAAATAAGTATTTGGTCACCTCAAACAAGGAAAATCTCTGGCTCTCACAGACCTGTAACGTCTTCTGTAAGAAGCTTTTCTGTCCCCCACTCGTTACCTGTATGAATGGCACCTGTTTGAACTCATCATCTGTATACAAGACACCTGTCCACAGCCTCAAACATTCAGACTCCAAACTCCGCCATGGCCAAGACCAAAGAGCTTTCGAAGGACACCAGGAAAAGTATTGTAGACCTGCACCAGACTGGGAAGAGTGAATCTACAATAGGCAAGCAGCTTGGTGTGAAAAAATCAACTGTGGGAGCAATCATCAGAAAATGGAAGACATACAAGACCACTGATAATCTCCCTCGATCTGGGGCTCCACGCAAGATCTCATCCCGTGGGGTCAAAATGATCATGAGACCGGTGAGCAAAGATCCCAGAACCACACGGGGGGACCTGGTGAATGACCTGCAGAGAGCTGGGACCAAAGTAACAAAGGTCACCATCAGTAACACACTACAACGGCAGGGAATCAAATCCCGCAGTGCCAGATGTGTTCCGCTGCTGAAGCCAGTGCATGTCCAGGCCCGTCTGAAGTTTGCCAGAGAGCACATGGATGATACAGCAGAGGATTGGGAGACTGTCATGTGGTCAGATGAAACCAAAGTAGAACTTTTTGGTATAAACTCAACTCGTCGTGTTTGGAGGACGAAGAATACTGAGTTGCATCCCAAGAACACCATACCTACTGTGAAGCATGGGGGTGGAAACATCATGCTATGGGGCTGTTTTTCTGCCAAGGGGACAGGACGACTGATCCGTGTTAAGGACAGAATGAATGGGGCCATGTATCGTGAGATTTTGAGCCAAAACCTCCTTCCATCAGTGAGAACTTTGAAGATGAAACGAGGCTGGGTCTTCCAACATGACAATGATCCAAAACACACCGCCCGGGCAACAAAGGAGTGGCTCCGTAAGAAGCATTTGAAAGTCCTGGAGTGGCCTAGCCAGTCTCCAGACCTCAACCCCATAGAAAATCTGTGGCGGGAGTTGGAAGTCCGTGTTGCTCGGCGACAGCCCCAAAACATCACTGCTCTCGAGAAGATCTGCATGGAGGAATGGGCCAAAATACCAGCTACTGTGTGTGCAAACCTGGTAAAGACCTATAGTAAACGTTTGACCTCTGTTATTGCCAACAAAGGTTATGTTACAAAGTATTGAGTTGTATTTTTGTTATTGACCAAATACTTATTTTCCACCCTGATTTACGAATAAATTCTTTACAAATCCTACCATGTGAATTCATGGATTTTTTTTTTCACATTCTGTCTCTCACAGTTGAAGTGTACCTCTGGTGCAAATTACTGACCTCTGTCATCATTTTAGGTGGGGGAACTTGCACAATCGGTGGCTGACTAAATACTTTTTTGCCCCACTGTAGCTGCACACATTGTCATATATCAGTCAACAACAGCAACTCGTGAGGTTTCACTGAAGCATAATAGGAATCCCATATCATTCAACAAGGAAGTGGCTGTCAGGTGAGTGATGTTTGGAATGTGTATATTTACCAAACTTTATCAACAATCAATATTCATATTTTGACACCTGAATGTGTGGAGAACTGTCGACAGGAAGGGCCCTTTGAGATAAAATCTCAACAAGTTCTAACAGTCACATATATGGGAAATATGGATGATTCATAGCTATGATGAGCAACAGCATACCTGAGTTTCAGGTCTATCTGTACAATGAAACATCACCATATGTGACGCATGTAGATCACTTGAGAGGCTCCTAAAGAGAAGTTTGTTTAGTTTGAACTTTAAAATTAAAACAAATTGATGTCTTTGTTAAGTACACCAAGTAAACAGACGCATTATATCTTATTGCCACCTACGCATGGGTGTGTCCAGAGGAAGGGCACGGAGTGGCACCAACAGTCTAAATATTTTTTTTCTAATATTTAATAAACAATTAAGAGTTAAAACTCTTGCGCGGCCACTTTTTATGTTATAAGTCAGAATAGGTAATAGGGCCAAACGTCATCTTGAAAACCCCCTTTTTCATTAGTACCTACTTGGACCGACTCGCCACGGATCGACTCGGATATTAATGTAATTAATATGCGACATGAACGCTTTAACAGTGGTCGAGAATATATCTGGTGCTGCTCTTTTGTCAGACTCAGGGACCACGGTTTTATTATTTGTAGCCATTTCTCTTGTTGCCCAGTTTCAAAAATGTTGGTTTTGATTTTTGTGAATGAGACGCTCTCATGAGTCATCGAGTGACGCTACTGACTAGCCAATCGGTGGCACGCAGTCTGACCATGTCACATTTTAACACCTGCTTGGATCACTTGGGATCCCGGTCGAGCAGGTACCAGAAAGTATGTGATACCAGGTACTATTACCTAATGGAAAACCTGAAAACTCTGGCGAACTGTGCCGAGTGGATCCGAGTAGGTAATAATAGAAAAATAGCTAAAATGGTGCTCAGTAGTTTGTTTTTTTTAAAGTAAATGTTCTACACTGATTTTATTTTTGATGAAATATTCTGATTTCCCATGGTTCCATCTGCCTTGTTCTTGCATTTTAAATTAAAAAAGAAAAACGTAGTAAAACATGATGAGGAAAATTAAGTTATATGCATATTAAGTATTTGTATTGGAAGGTTTTATGCTAGGTTGCATGCTCCAATGACCTTTTTGGAGAGCAAATGAAAGTTGGCAATTGAGCTTCTCTCCTGCCCCACAGTTTACATTGTTACAACTAGACGGCTACACTGTAAACATCAGACCTGTAAAGCATTCAAACTAGCATTACAACTGTTACGATTGTTAGCTTAGAGCAACATTATGTCAGAGTACAGCCTCACAATGCTGCTTTATAAACTTGACAAATAAGAACCAGTTCCTCTGATACCAGCAATGAGCTTTTTCACATTTTATGCTGACTTTTACCAAAACCTCTGTACACGCAGAATATTATATCTTTCACTGTGTTAAGGAGCCATAAATCCTTGGTTTTCCATAAAAGCAAACTTTTGCAATCAAGCTCTACAAGAAAATGATAGACAACCAAAAAAAAAAGCAACATCTTATTAGCCATGCAAGTCAACAGAAGCTGTAGACTTTTGTGCAAGCTGTCATCCTGTGCGTTGTCCTCATGGTGAAATGAACTTATTCAATTACTCTTTGCCTAATCAGGCTGTTTTGGTTCCTCTCCTCTTGCAGAGGTACTCCACAGTATAAACAGTTCACTTACGCCACACAGAAAGGGGCTAATCAGTGGAATTATTGTTTTGCTGCTCCAATTTACCATCTCCCTGTTCAGCACTGATTGAATGAAAATTTGCTATTGTGTCTGCATGAACTCAGAAAATATAATGCAATGTAATCATTTTGTTAGCTGCAAGAATATACATACATTATAAACAATCATGATGTACAGTTTTGCACTGTGTAGCAGAGGGAAACTGTTCCTTAATTTTGCACATATTAATTAGAGCATAGAAGTTTACAAAGATACATCCAGTCTTGGCTGGTGTAGGTTTTAATTAAAGCATTAAAATGCATGTATGTTCCTATATGCCTAAAGTAAGCCCATTTTTTAATGTCTTAAGTAATTAACAATGTTTAAACTATTGTTATATATGTTAATAAAAAAGTAAATTCAAACAAGCTTTCGAGGAAGGAGAGCAGCTGATCACTCACTATTTAGTCATCAACTGCCACTCTCTGCTGACTACCGCATATTCCAAAATAATTTGCTTTAATTAATCTCGCCTAATTTAACATTTGCATCTACTCTACTGCCTTCCCATTCAAGGCTTAGAGCCCGGCAACAAATGCACAAAGTGAAAGAAAGGAGGGAAATCTGATGGGGCAATCTCCACAATTAGCCTTTAAAAAAATGGGTCGGGGCAGGGCTCAGTGAAGACAGCCCTTATGAAACTGTGGCGCCACACAAAACCACATGCAAGACAGTAAAAACACACAAAAAAAGAAAGAAGAGGTTGGAAAGGCCAACTTTCAGGAGTCAGGTTTGTCTCGCAGTTCAGTTTTATTGCTTCTTTTTAAATGGTGTACATTATGAAAAGACCATTAACAGGTGCTCCTTTATTGACAGAACAAAAGGATTAGTCTCTAGAGGTTGTGCAGTGTTCAATGGCTTGATTAGGGATCAGGCTAAACTCTGTAAAATTACAGCAGCACTGCAGAAGATAGAACTCAAAGTGATATTTATAAATGAAAAGTATTTAAGAAGACAAAACCAAAAAAAACCCCCAAAATAACAGAAGAAACCTTTTTTTTTTCCTTCAAAACTTCACATCAACAAAATTCACAAATACCAAGTTTAACACAACAACAATACTTATCTGCCAGGTACACAGACGAGAAAGTCATCTGAGTCAAGTCAAGATCAATACTGATTGAGCTGCTTCCTCTGATGTTGCTACCTGGGAGGATATGTGGTCAACATAATTCAGTCAAATTACAGTATTCATTGACTTCTAACTTCCTGTGCATGTTTTCACATGCAAGATAGGTAAGAGCACATCTGAAGAACTTGCATTCCTCATGCTGCTCTTAAAATGTTCATGCAAACTCAGTGCCGCAATTCTCCTGGTATTTAGAGCAGTAAAAGCTATTTTATGAGTCTGTCAGGAAAAGCACATTATGGATGTCTTCCCGACATAAAAACACAGGCAATACACATACGGGTATTTATGTTCATTCAGGAGATATCTTCTTGACATTCTTTTTAAGATTCATGAAACTGACAGCCATATCTGTAGCACATGGCTTCAGTAACAGAGTTTGTGGAAGATTCTGCCTTGTTTCTCAGCCAATATCAATTACGGCAAATACACTGGCTGCTAAAAAGCAGTTTGATTTCTGAAAATAGTGGGTTGTAGCCCTTCAGAGATATACTCATGTTTTCTACATGATTCCAGCTAAAAATAGATCATAGTCCTCAATAGTATGAATATCTGTACCTCACAGAGTGCCTCCAGTTCCTATGTAATCTACTGACAGCTGAAAAATCTAATGGTAAACTGAGTTTTAAAAGTGCATCTTTCCACCAGGTTTCATATCACAGAGTGAAAAAGTATATATGTATAGGGAAAAGTCGTTCAGACATGTCTGATCCGTGTGCAGCTGAAAGCTGAATGTTGTGGGTAGTCTGTTCTCCCGAACTGACTACAGACAGAAACAACGGTATTAATTCACTTATCATTAGCTTAACCTCTGTCATTTCATTCATTTTGTTAAACCGCTGAGCGTGAGAGTGCCTTGATTGAAAGGAACTGTCATATGCAGACCACTGTTGTCCCACATCATTCAGAGAACAAACCTTTTTAGATCCCTAACTACTATAGTGCCGCTGATTGCACAGACACCAGCAATTTCCTAACCAACCGCCACCTGAACAATGATGTGTTCAGCTTTCAGGCCCTCCAGCCTTTCAAAGGTGAATCATTTCACAGTTTGGAACGAGATCTCCATAGCAACTCCCTTTTGAAGGGTTTAGAATCACCATCCAATAATTCTATGATCATCGGGCCTTGCCATTCCCAGTGGTTCTTTTCACAGCGGACAGGCAAGGGGGGCATGGGGAGGAAGCAGGAAGATTCTACAGTCTATTTCAGGCAATTCATCTTGCAGGCCCATTAGAATTCAAAATATTGCGACCTTCAATCACCGAGCATGTTATCTGGAGCTGTGGCGATCTCCAGTCAAGATGGGTAGACATTTTTCTCTAATCATCCATGATGAGTGGAGGCTGACAAAAACTCTTCATTCTCGCTGAAGCAAAATGCTCATTTAAATGCTGTGACAGCACCTCGACACAGCCTGAAAACACACAAAAGGAGGACGATCCCACGGCAACTAAATGGTGGAGATTTTAAAGTTTGAGTATTGGTTAAAACAACAGCTTAGAAAAGCAAAGATTCGCATACATGTCAGGAATTTTTTTTTTTTATCACCAGTTTAAATGAACAATTATTACTTTTTACCAGTGAATAGAAAGAAAGGCAGGTGGCAGGACCCAGCAAGGCGGCTGTACAAGGTGAATCATTGCAAAAGAATGGCGAGGAAAGTAGATCATTTTCTCCTTGTAAACTATTTAATCTGAATACAACACTGTGTAGACTTTGATTTTAATCCTATACGCAACTTGTTTTAATGTGCCAAAATTACATCTGATTTGCTTTTACTGTGTAGTTTTCAGCTTTAAATTGCTTTGTTTATCATCTACAATGCCTAACAGGGAATGTATACTTCTGTGTAACATTACTCCCAAACTCAAGCTGTTGTGCACTTCCCTAGAAATCTAAGGAGGCCCTTAAAGGTATAAATGCTGTTAAAGGCTTCTACCACTTGTACAGGCTGTATCATAGGCTCTACATAAATTTACTGTAGAAAAATAATTCAGGCGTGAAGGGGCCTCCACACTGGAATAAAATCTCAGCGATGTGGTGACCAGAGAACACAGAAAGTCGCTGACTTTTGGCAACTTATGGACAGGTCCCCGGTTAGACTTCTGTCAACTCTGAGGGAAACCAATAAAGTGACAGTGATAGTGAAGGATACCCTGGATCAACATTTGACAAGACTGTAAATACAAGGTTGCCTAGGCAACTGGAGGTTGAAATTTTCCTCAGCAACCAACTTTCAGCTACAAAACAATGGTTCCGTTGTAGACGTCCCCTAAGTTTTACAATGATTTGTCCTTAAAATGTTTTTTTTGTTAATTTGTTTTGTTTTGTTTGCCTGTTTTTTGTTTTTCATAATGTTATATAAAATTGATTTTATATAAAAGTGATTTATCAGACAACAGGACAGTTTGCCAATTCCACTTGCACTGGAGCTTATGCTCACTTATGGTAATTTTCACAAGCATTCTCGAGCCTTTGCAATGATTTCCAATAAAGAATATTATCTAGTTTAATGCTTTTCAATATTGAGTGTTAGCACACTGAGATTCTCTTAGTCTGTTTATATTACGCGCCATTGATGATTTGACATTTTCTAAGCTAGTGAGAACATGACTGGACTCATTACGCTCATTTTACTGTTTAGCATAGCTTATAGGAAAAAGGGGGAAAATCACTAAAAAAGACAAAAATATGTATTTTCTTTTAATGTTTATCTTTGTATCTTTTTATTACTTCCTCTGCATTTGCCTACGTTGGCCCACACACTGTTAACAGAGTTCCAAATGTTCATGATGCTACTGCTATAAATTTAAAAAAATTCCCACCAAAATGCCGTATGCTTATGTTTTTGTAATGTTTGCTAAAAGCTACATCCCCCTGCTGTTTAATTGTTAATCAGGACTCGATGTTTCATAATGAATTTATATGGTTATTTTTTTATTTTCCATGGGAAAGGCAAGTCTGGAAGTATTAATTCACAAATGCTTTCAATATTAAAGCTGACTCACATATTGTTGCTTTACTTGTTCTGATAAGGGGGGGAAAATACACCTTGACATGAAAGAAAATAAAAGATATTACTCTAAAAACAAAATAGTTTTACTGCATATGTTTACTATTAGCTAAATAAACTCAATTACATACCCTAGTTTGTGTACTTTTAGTTATTTTTTGGACAAGAGACCACATGTAACACATTAATCAGGACACTTGTTTATGTATTTGTGCTGTAATGTTGCACGATGTGTACATGTTTTCACTGTGTTTTTCATTATTTTATTAACAAAAGGCTGCTAACAAAATTAAAATTGCTTTTAGAAAAACAACCAAAGCTTTTGAAAGTTAATTTAGTTCAACAGAAGATTTTGCAACTGAGCGGCTGACAGCATCATACACGGTGAGCACGCTGGGCCAGGTGACGTCTATTGGACGTTAGTCAAGTTTAAGAATTTGTGAGCTGGTGAGTGATAGGGCTGAATTCTTGGAGAACAGCCATTACTGGCGTCTGTGGGGAGGCAAGTCAGCCATAAATCATCTCTGTCTGAATAGCTGATCCAGTTTGCTTGTAGTGCCTGTAGCTAAACAATCGGTTTGATTTTTTCACTGCGAGCATTAAGCAAAGTGTGGGATGACGTCTGAACGATGCAATAAACAAACACAAACATCTCACTAACCTGCCATCGCCTGCCTTCATGAATTCATCAGATAAGGGTGACTCATGTGGAAGTCAGTGAAGGCAAAGAATGTCTTTAAATCATCAACTTTTTGTAGATCTTGTCACTTTTAAGGTATTTTGATTTGAATCCCAGAACTTCCACCACCCACAACTGAAATAGATAAAAGCTCTCCCAAAGTTTTTGATGAATTCCTGATTCTTTTAACTAACTTGCCCTTCATTTGTCTTTACCTTTTACCTTCACTTACAATAGGTTGGAATAATCCAACCTGCTCCTGCTTAAAATTCAAACTTACATTATCAGCTATATATGAATATACTTACACCTTACATTATAGCCCAATAAACGATGATTTGACCTGCACCTTCAAAGTCTAAAAAACAAAAGAAATTAAGGAATTTGGTCTTACATCATGAATATTACATTTTTAATAGACTTAACAAAATTATTACATTCATGCAAGCTAGTTTGGAGTCCACCCAGTGCCTTTGTAATATTGCACTCGGTGAGTTGCAGATTATACAACAGCAGTATAAATTATGTTTTCCAGGTGTCTAAGACTTCAAACTAAGTACATGACTTATCCTCAGAATTAAAGAAGTTCATTGGTTATTGGTCTCTAACTAAGCTCTGATTCGCAGTGCATTAACTGTGCATCTAGTTTGCAATGTGTACAGACTTTATCAACTTTTTTCTAGTAAAGGTTGCAGTAGATGCAAAGATCTGTACATGTCTCAAACAGCACCAACTGTGTAAATATAAAGCAGCATAGCATACAGACTGTTAGCAAGGAAAAGCCATTTCCTGGCTCTGCCAAACGGAACCAAAATCTACTTTACCTGCTCAACTAAATCCTACGAATGAAAACATGGTATCTTGTGTTTTTAATCCAATCAAAAACATGAAATTCTGGGATATTAGTGCTGGATTATTTCTTGGCCGGGGAGTCTTAACTTTGGTTCTAACTTTGAGCTTGAAAAACAACCAGAAGAGGATATATCAGAGCCAGGAAGCGCTGTTCCTTTAGCGTAATGGCCAAACTGCAATTTCTTCATTCATTACATGATGCACACTGGTCTGTAATGTCAGTTTTCCTCTTTAACATTTCTTACTGTTCAATTTCCTCCTTAGCAAATGTTAAGGAGGAAATTGAACAGTAAACGAGATTTTTCTAACCATCACAAACCTTAGAATTTCCTTTTTCCAGTAGCATCTGGAAAGTCAAGAAGTGTCATATGATATTTTTTATCCCATTTATATGTGCTGACTTATAAATGGCTGGCAGTCTTAACTGGAGAAGTGCAGTATCAAATCAAATCAAATCAAATCACTTTTTATTGTCACATCACATGTGCAGGCACACTGGCACAGCACATGCGAGTGAAATTCTTGTGTGCGAGCCCCACAAGCAACAGAGATGTGCAAACACAACAACACAAACGAGCAAAATACAAGAATGGCCAACCTGAAACTAATAAATATATGTACAATATATGTACAATATATGTACAATGTTCATGTTCATGTTTTAAGGTCAAAAACCCAAATGCCTGTGGAAGCTCATAGAAAAAAAAAGCTTTTCTTTATCATATGTTTTGTGAGCTATCCAGTTTTCTTCAATACTTTGAAGATTTTTTTCAAAACATTCATGTTTATTTTTTAATGAATACATTTTTACTTTTGTAACACCACAAAAAAAAACAGCTATGAATAGAACTGCTAAAATTGTTCTTCACAACTTCCCAATATACACGCTGATGTTATTGTATGTTTTGATTTGCCAACAACACTCTGCAGATGCTAACTAATTACTACTAGCATGGCATCAAACGATAACTTACAAATTAATAGACAACATCAGCTCCACAAAGGCCACAGCTATGTAACATCTACACTGCTATCATAACTAAGATCTCATTTGATTGATCGACTTTATTTTTCTAAATGTTTAAACTGAACCTTCAGGCAGTAGGAAAACCTCAACTTAACCAGGAATTCAGGTGCTGAAAGCATCGCTATCACAGTAAAAGAAAAGTTGCCAAAAATAACAGCTACTTTCCAGTCTGCTGCTCACAACCAAAGAAAGTCCCTGAAGATTAAATGCACCCGGTATCTTTAGGCTAGATTCTTCCCGAGTGCCGTGCAACCATAAATAAGTCTTCATTAGAAGTGAACTAGAGGTTTCCTGCAGTGATGTGGGGCACTGTGTGAGCATTCAAACATCTAATT
Organism: Astatotilapia calliptera; assembly: GCF_964374335.1. Lineage (NCBI taxonomy): Eukaryota > Metazoa > Chordata > Actinopteri > Cichliformes > Cichlidae > Astatotilapia > Astatotilapia calliptera. The sequence goes on along the minus strand of NC_137437.1, from coordinate 20,371,077 downwards.
GCTGGAAACCAAACATCTGGGAATAAGGCCAGGTGGGCTGGCAGAGTTATAGCGGGGAACAGAGGAGTAGATGAAGTAGAACATGTCTGTGTCTTGTCACAGACAGTAACGATCCAAACACTTTCCAGTCAGTGCAAAAGGGCTGGGAACAGCTAGACTGCAAAGTATTTTGTTGGGAGACCAGGAAACGGCGTGCATTCAGCAGAATCGGCTTTCAGGATGTCACCGTGTGCTCTAATAGATTTTGGAAGGCATTGTTGAAAGCAAATCCTCCGTTTAAACAGCCTTTTCAAAGGTATTAGGGGAAGAAAAATATTCATAATGTGCGGACCCAAAATCAAAGGAAAATATGTTTTTACTACAGCCTGGAAAAAGTTACAGTTATAGCCCTTAACAGACAAGGAAATACGGCAAAATAAGACCAGACAGAAAATTGTTCTGATATTTAAAGTTTCATTAGGTTCAGGCCGATCATTAAACTGCACTGACCTTTTTTCTTGATTAATCTCTCTCTATAGTGTCTATATAAACTCTTGTGCTAATTCCAAAAACCCCCAAAACATACCACTCCAGGCACAAAAAAGTGCGATTCCCCACAACCATATAATCAAGCTATATAAAAGCAGTGGCTTCAGCATTGCAGTCTGCTTAACACCAGATAGATATAATTACAAAACAAAACCGGGTATGTTTAATGGTTAACTTGTGAAACAAACCACATTGTTTCCAGGGACTTCACAAGAGTGGGAAACAATGGTATGCCAGAACAGATAGTTGAAGACACACACACACAGACACACACAGAGAAGCTTTCGATTTCTATTTCCGATTGTCAGGAATGTTTGTCTTCTTTGTGCGACTAGAAACAAAAGAGTTGGTTTTGCGTGTGGATCTAGTTTTTACATTTGGCCCAACTTTGGGTCGTTTTAACCACATATAACCCATGAAAGTATTACTAATATACAGCTCACAAAAATGACAACAATCTGGTCATGCTGTTTAAAATAAGATGCAAAATATATGTTTTTATTGTTGTTGTTTTTAAAGTGATATATCTTTGTGTAGGTTCACACTCATCCAGGTCATATATATATATATATATATATATATATATATATATTAAGGTCCTGGAAACAGATTTTAGTCCATGTTGTCATGACAGCATCACACAGTTTTGCAGATTTGTTGGTTGCACATACGTAATGAGAGGCTCCTGTTCTATCACATCCCAAAGGTAAATGGACTCATTCCTATATAGCGCTTTTCTACTCTCCCTGACCTCAAAGTGCTTAAAAGGGTCTTTATTGGATTGAGATCTGGTGTCTGTGGAGGTCATCTGACTGCAGTGAATTTCTTTTCATGTTCAAGAAACCAGTTTGAAATGATCTGAGCTTTGTGACATGGCACGCTATCCTGCTGGAGGCAGCGATCAGTGAATGGGTACTCTGTGGTCATAACAAGATGGACATAATCGACAGGAATACTCAGGTAGGCTGTGACATTTAAGCAATGCTCAGTTGAAACTGAGTAGCCCAAATATCCCATATACTATAAAACCACCACCAGGCTTAATCACTAATACAGGAAGGAGGAAGCATGAAGGGAGTGACTTTTTTAAGTGGGAGGTAATTTCAAATGTTCAATGTTTCTATCAGCTCAAAAAACATCAGCAAACACACAAACTGTTTGTGTGCAGTTTGTTGCACAGTGTGTTGATAGCTAAAGGTCCAACTGCTATATTTCACAGGAAGTGAAAAGTATGGAAACCCACAAGGGACATTGGAGAAAAAAATCCCATGTTGCTTCTGTGTTTATTTTTTACCCAATGTCCTGTCAGGTCTCCAAAGCAAAGAATGTGAGATAACTTCACTCAGAGATAAAGAAAGATGTAAGAAAAGACAGGAAAGGAAGAAGAGATTAAAAGGTAAGGACTGCTCAGTGATGCTTAATAAACTGCAAATTTAAAGCTTACATGTAATCTCATAATTTTATCACATATTGGATCTGTGTGTGATGTCTTTTATTCTGCAAAACAAACCACACTATACTAACTTTGTGTTAGCAGAGAATAATCTGCATTTAAAATGATGTTACTAACTTTGTGTTAGTATAGTGTTGGACTGGCACACAGTGGCTGTGATGTTCATGGTCAGAGTTAGGTTACATAGAGTGTAGCAGAGAATAATCTGCATTTAAAATGATGTTACTTAGATTAATTCACTGAATTCCAACATTATACCAACTTCGCACTGTCTAGTATAAAGATAGTATAAAAAATATATAGTGTCAGTGTCTGTGTATGAGATGGAAATCAGCCAGGATAGCTCGTGAAGCTGCTGACATCTTGTTGAACTCAGTTGTGTAAATCCACAAAGAGCAGCAGGTCAGCTGATCACAGCATGTAAACTAAGAAAATCTACTGAAGCTCACATTAGAAATTACTGTAAGCTGTGATTCTTCTCCCTATGCTCAGACACTATGTACAACAACCATGCCACAACCAAATTCACTTAAATCAACTTTCTTTCCCATTCTGATGCTCAGTTTGAACTTCAGCGGGTCATCTTGAACATGTCTACATGCCTAAATGCATTACACTGCTGACATGTCATTGGATGATTAGATATTGCCATTAACGAGCATTTGAACAAAGCGGTCAGTGAGTGTAGATAGCAGAGTGTCTAATTTAACCTATGAGTCACAGCTATGCATTGAGTGACACCACTTTAGCTCTGCTAAACACTGCATGAATAAATAAATGACTCCTGAACAGACATGAAAGCAATCTCCAATAAAAGCACTATTTAAACTTGTTTGTGTAACATTTGCTAAAAACTACAGTTTTATCAGGATATGCCATATTGTTTATTAAAAATGAAACAGTCCTATTTTAGCTTATTTGTCTGTGGCCACTTAGCATGCTCATGAACACACAGCAGCTTGCACCGTAAACATTAGCTGCATCCTGCCAGTTTATGTTTTCACCAAGGAAAGCGTTCAACAATCTAGCCCTCGGCTATATTGGGAAACTGTAGTAGCTATAACATACACAGGCCATTTTAGCCTTCCCCATCTTTTAGCTCCTGCAGCATTGGCTCCAAAACATCCACTGCTTCATCTACACTTTGCCTCAGTTGGCACTGCAGAGCACTGACTGCAGCTGAACCCTCAGGCTTCTTGTAGTTCTGTTTGTGGTGCTCAGTGCCTCGATATCAGATGATTGGATTGCATTATCATCTGTTGATTACTGTCATCTCTGTCAGTATCTCTTTCAGTGCTGTCTGTATCTTTTCTTTTCAATACCTTGTACATGTGATACTTTCATTTTGGGAGTTAGTAATGTTTTAATATTCACTGTACTGAACAAACTGCAGTTAGTTCAAAGAAATTCAGCCCCAAATCAGCAAGTTGTGGTAAGAACTCCAAAAACTTGTGAAGAGGTGTAAACAGAACTGAATATACACGCATGTGGAACAAACCACTTTCTAAGATGATAAAAGTGATTATCTATTATCTATATTATCTTTATATCAGTGCATAAGGTTGTTTGTAAATAGACTAGTATGGATTTTTTTGCATAATAAAGTAATATGTCCATGACTACAATGGTGTGGTTCAGTGATGTGTCTCTTGGACAGCAGTAAGTGGCATGGAGGAATATCCAAAAGAGTCCTTGGGAGCAGAATTAATTCTGTCTTTTTCCTTTGATTTGCTAAAAATTAAAACAAAAAAATATATAGTATATACAGTATATATCTATATATCTATATATATAGATATATAGATATATATAGGAAACCAAAGGGTGAGTTCATCAGTAGCAGACCAACAGATTTATTGTAAGAGCAAAAAAAAACAAAAGGATTATATGCCTGTGATTCCAGAAAAAGTCCATAAAAACTGAGCTGACAAAAGTTAACCTCACCTGACACGTCTCATCCATTCTGTAAATCATTACTAAGTTACAGCAGGTGGTCTGCTAGCTCCACGTCTCACATACTACAGAGTCACCATGCAGCAATGCTGTTTGAAAACTGCACTGAAACAGAAGTAATATGTTTGCCAGTGATACACAGAGACAACTAGGAACAATATAGAAAAATGGCCTTAATCTTAACCCTTTCTGTCTGTCTGCGCTGTGCCTGTCACAGCCGACTTTAATCAGAGCTCCTTTCACACAGTGGGAAAGTCAATAACAGCATACAATCAGCAAACAAATTCAGCTATTTTTAAATGGGGCCTCTGCATTCATTTCAGTTGCTGTAATTTGAATTATTCTAGCGTGTAACACTTTAATTGTCTAAGACAAAGACCATGTCAGAGACACAGAAGAACTGGAGGCAGGAGAAGACTTAGAAAGTGGTTTGAAGGCTGTCTCGCTGAGGGCCAGACTGGGAATAATTTGATGAGATAATTACATTTGCACTTTCACAGTAGCAGCAGGCAGCGTTTAGAATCATAGCAAATAAACAACATCATTAGTAACATTAGATATAGGTGACAATAGATTAGAATAGATTTACTGGGTTTTCTTTAAACAAACAAAGAAAGGACAAAATTTCATAGATTTTATTTATTAATAACTTACTTACCTCTTCTGTAACCAAACCTAATCAAAAGTGGCATTAGGGATCATGTTACAATAATAAGGAGCGCTCCTTCTCAACAGTCCTGTGATGTTTCCAGCCCTCAGAATATGCTACTGATTGTGTGAAGTCGAAACCAGGCACTCCCCACTACTGTGATTCTCATTGAGGGAGCCTCCCAGTAGGAATGTGAGGTTTGGCCTGACTTCATTAATTCTGACTGGTATGTTCATCTTGGCACCGACCACACAAGATGCCCCGCTAGCAAAACTCCACTAAAACTGCTGCTTTCAGATGTCTGGTTTTGGAGTCCTGGTATTATCAAATGTTGCCCGTGCAACTGTTTTAGCACTACTATGAAATATTATATATTAAGCATTTTATGATTTCCTAATGACGAAATCCCAAATATATTTATATGTATATGCACATATATACTCACGTGTCATGTGGAAGATGCCATCACAGGCGTTGATGTGGGACAGGAAGGCATTTCCCAGGCCTTGGCCAGCATGAGCACCTTTCACCAGACCAGCAATGTCAACAACATTAAGAAAAGCTGGGATTTTGCTGCAACCAAAGAAGCAATAAAATAAATAAAGAAAAAAAAAGGAAACAGTCAGATAATTCAGATGAAAATGGAAACAACATATTTTTGTGCTTCAGTCCAATACAATTCAATATGAAGTACACTCAGGTTAATGGATCACAGGAGGGGGGGATGTCCTGGTTGATGTGTTGCTGTTTTCTACTACAATATAATATAAAGTGCTGTGAAATTTGAAAGCTGATGGTGTAGTACGAGGCAGACAAAGTATCAGATTATAATAATGTTACAATGACAATGTTATTCAAGTCGCAAGTCACTAAAAAGCAGGATCTACCCACATTTCAGAGTAAGAGTAAACTATTTTTCTAGATTTTACTTTATTAATTTTTTACAGTGCTGTGCTAAAGTCTTGAGCTACCTCTGATTTTTCATGTGTTGCCTCAAACGAGCCAGACTTTCTTCTATTTTTTGTTACAGTTGACTCGAGTCATAGTTCTTCACTTTCTAAAGGTTTTTGGCTGCTTTTCACTCATTTTCAGTCCAGACTATATATCTGACCCTTTTCAGAGGAATGATTTTTTTTTTTGCTTATAAAGCCACCTGACACTATTATTCATTCAAACATAAAAAAACATCTGACTCAAGGGAGGAAGCAGTGTTGTGCTCATTCATAACAGACAACTTAGCAAATAACCAGTTTTAAATGGAATCTTTAGGCATTTTGTTAATCGAAAACTTCCAATTTCTTCCAATTTCTAAAAATGATTCCAAGGAGAACAGAGTTTTTCATGCATAAAATATTATTTTCTGTACTAATAAGGTGGTGGGTAAAGAGATATTAGTGGGGAAATATAGTTAACCTATACCATATTTACCCTATACCCTTTAGTTAATCTATCTACTGTCCAAAGAAGCCTCATCAGAAATGGCTTCAGAGGGAAGGCTATCAAGAAGCCACTTAAAAGAAAGGGAGAAATTGTTGAGGTACATATCCAGCAGTACCAAACACAGTGGAGGCTCTGCCATGATAGAAAAACACACTGTCATAGATTGGCCTCCACAGACCATGGACCTCAACATTATTGAAGCAGTGTGTGAAAACACAACAAAACACAGCCAACATCCAAAGAGGAGATTTGAATGTCCTTCAAGAAGCCTGGAACAGTACTTAAAGAAATTACAAGAAAGCTGTGTAGAAGAATAAAGCTGGCCATACCAAATATTGACTTTCAAGCTCATTAGAGTAATATAAACTCTTTTTTTAATCTTATATGCTGCATTTGCACCTATTTCTCATTTTTATAACAAAAGATAAAGTAATGAGGGGTGGCCCAAGACCTTTGCACAGTACTGTAAATGACATTAATATAAAAGTGACAACAGATTCATTTTAAGGATCACACACGCGTATTAATGACAGCTTATTAAAGGTATTGTAGTCCAATGTTCACTGCCAATAGACACTTAAAGTAGTACTAAGACAAGACCAAATATAAGACATAATTAATAAATGGTATTTGGTTGATTGGAAGGTTATGACAGCAGAATGGCTCACTGATGCGTTTGTTATAATCTGAACAACACTGCAGGTCTATGGCACTTAAGAATAACATATATGAGGCTTTTAGATGCACAGGTAATAATTTTCAGAATCAATTCAAAATGCTTATGGTTGTTTTTAAATTATATTCTTTAAATAAGAAACATGCAAAATATCATTTGCGTGACCTTGTGAGAGGTGGGGAGGTTTAATTGTGTGGTTAGAGGGATAATTAGCAGAGGTGGGACCAAGTCATTGTTTTGCAAGTCTCAAGTAAGTCTCAAGTCTTTATCCTCAAGTCTCAAGTCAAGTCTCAAGTAATGTCAGGCAAGTCAGAGTCGAGTCTCAAGTCACTGGTGTAAAAGTCCGAGTCAAGTCACAAGTCTGAAACTTTGAATTTCAAGTCCTTTCGAGTCATTCAAAAAAACGAAAAAAAAGCATGTTGCAGTTATATGCTAAATGTAAATATTAGACCATGTAATTTTTAAATCTGTGTTTTTCTCAACACATGACAAAATAGTGAACTTAGAAAATATACACAAATTGTGAAATTGCACCTCTTTAAAATGCAGCTCAATTAAACCTAGCTCCAAGAATAATTTTCACGGACAGTTCTGAGATAAGCTGCATGTTATTCTTGGATGCGCTTGTAGGACCGGCTTTAAAATCGCATGACAAAAATATCATACACATTAAAAAAAACTGCATCACCAACGTAGCCTGGACAACATTTGCTAGTTAGATGAAGTCAGCTATCTCATCGTAGCATATTTATATGCATATTTATAATCATACGGTTCTTGGAGTGAGTGCATACACTCATGAAGTTTAGTAACTTCCGGTCACTGCAACAAGCCCAGGTACAGTTTACCGACGGATGGGTACAGGACCTTGAAATGCACCGTGTAGAACGAAAGACCATCGTACGTATCATAAGTTTACCAGTCTCACAAATTGTCGTCATAAATACACATTCCTTAACCGTTTATTAATAGGACCTTTGAGCTCAACGATAATTAATTAGTAGTGGAAATAATTTCTGGTAGCATCACAGAAATGTAGCAGTGACAATAATATTGTATGCTGTAATCGTACTGGGCAATTAGTGATACAAAAAAACCCGTTTTATCCTGTGAATAAAAGTATGTTTTTGTCAATGTACCATAATAACAGAAGCGAAACGCAATATTGTCAGGACAATTCACTATTTATGCACAATAAATAAAGGAGCATAGCGCGACAATTTCTGTTCAGCGCCAGACTTGCTTGTAACCTATATCACCAATTATGTTATGAAAATGACGTATTAACTACTAAAAAACACTGACCTTTGTGTAAATGCTTGGAGCAGACTAACCTGTGAGCTGGAGTGTTCTGGGACGTTATATTTGGTCTTTGAATGGCTGCGATCCAGGCCATCCGTCGCGTCTTTGTTACTTCGGAAACATGGCTCGAACAATTTCTCTTCAACGACGTAATCCGATAACAACCGATCTCTTTACCCGTCGGCTTCCCGTGGCTGTCATGCGACCGGCTATTGCAGTTAATAATACAACAGCTTCTTGACATTTTTGTGTTTCTTTTTATCGCTGTATAACTGATTTCAATTGAAAGTCTGTGTGCGCTAGTACCTCTTGCCACGAGTTCCCAGAATCCTTTGCGGTTCTACCCGTGAATGACGTCACATTTTCAATCTCTATATAATATGCGTGTTAAATTTTATATTTGGGGTAAAATATCAAGTCTTTTCAAGTAAACAGGTTCAAGTCCAATTCAAGTCCCAAGTCATTGGTGTAAAAGTCCAAGTCAAGTCACAAGTCTTAGAACATTTTTTCAAGTCAAGTCTAAAGTCATAAAATTAATGACTCGAGTCTGACTCGAGTCCAAGTCATGTGACTCGAGTCCACACCTCTGATAATTAGTAATAAAAAGTGTCATCTATGCATATGGCTACGGTATATCTAATATACAACATAGCGCAGGAAATCTGAATTGAACCTGCTTAAGCAGTTTCCATGAGTATGTATGATAACCAGGTGATGAAAGATGCTTTGGCTCTTCTTTGAAAGAAGCAGAGAAGCAATCTAAAAGCTCACAGCTACATGTCAACAACATTGGTATACGTTTTCTCATACCTATAGCAAGGGGACTGTCAGAGACTACAGATCTGAAGTGTGAATAATACGGGAACGATGAGACCTCATACCTGGCAGGTTTATGGAATTGGCAGAGGAAATCATAGCGTTCATCTGGAATGGGCACTCTGCTTTCATTTGGGTCAATGGTGCAGAAGGGGAAATTTTCAGCCGCAGCCTGACTCTTTGTCAGCACGTTGAAAAAGGTTGACTTACTGAAAATAAAAACAGCAGTGAGGTCAAGGCATCTAAAAGTGCTGCTGTGTAGGGTCTGGCGGTTCAATAGCATGATCCTAAAACATGTCAGTTATTTATGCAAAATGAAGTTGTTGTTTTTTAATCTGCACACGAGGCAGAAAAGGTTGCGCTAACAGGCTGAATATTTGAGCTCTTGAATATAAAATCCTGCGTCAATTACAAGGTTAGATAATCCCATAATAGATCTGCTGTAAATGGATTCGACTGGCTGTTGAACAGGACTCACAAAATGTAGCCTCATGTTGTGATCACAGAGAGATTTATTTTCTATGGCACAAGCAGCTCGAGTGTACTTCAAAATCTACAGACAATGGTGAGTGTCTAAGAGTAATGATGGCATGGCAGTTACCTATAATCCAGGACTTTCCATCTTTATCCCCTCACTCAGTGCTTCACATTGAAATTATTGTTTGTTAAGTCCTATAGGCATGAAATTGCTTGAGACTGCCAAAGTGCATGTATTAATTCCTTATATAAAGCTAGATTGATTTTCTAACATACTTGAAGCTTTTCCCGGGTCACCTTGGGTAAAAAAGAAAAGTAACACTAAAACATCTCTCAGGTGTAGACTTTAATGCTTAATATAGAGAACAGCACAGCAATGCACACACTTGCTGCAGTGCAAATCTGAGGGTGATGTGACAGTAAGTAAAAGAAAAAACAAAAAGAAGATTAGTAGTTTGCAGCCAGAGTTTGGGTGTTTTTTCAGCTGGTGGGTTATGGAAACTAGGAAGTCAAGATTTGTAGCTATGAAATCAATCAATCTTTTTAGTGAAAGACTAACACTTACATTTAAAGTGCAGTAACTCAAACAAATGTGTTAAAGAGCTCCGCTACGGAGCTAAAGGTAAACATCTCATGACTAGCTAGCATAGGCTAGGATTCTCGCTGCTCACTGGATTGTTATTATGAGACATCTTTTAATAAAGATAGCATGTGTCACTGGTGTTCAAATTAAAAAATGCCCAAATGTGAACTTGAACAGGGATATTAAGGGATGTTTATCATCTGGTAAATAGAAAGTCAAAGCTACAGTTTGTAACTTTCACATCTAAATTTCATTTTCATTCAAGTTCGATTTTAGTCCAACAATGCTGGTGAAGCCCATCAGTGCAAGGTAAGGATCCTGGTAATTCACAGTATATTAGAGTTTTAAACCTGGAGCTCATTTTCCAGGTTGAATGCTATGTTTCCTTGAAGTGATGCCAACTGTAGTGCGATGGGCTTTGAGGTATGTTTTCTCTCGCTTGGCAGGTGGTGTCAGAAGTGTCAAAAGGCGGTGCATCAGGCGCCATAGGTTCAGTGTTTATATAACATAAAAAGACATTTCATACACTTCTGCTTTCCTTTAAATAAACTGTTTCCTAGACATCGCTGGTGCTGATTGCAGCTTTAGTTTCTACGTGCAGTTTGAGCCAATCAACAAGTGGTGGAAATGGAACAATGGAGATAAGGTAGGCTACACTAACTAGGACTGTGGGGGGGGAATCTAGCAAGTATCCAGGAAAAGTTTCTGATGGAAGTGTTTCTGTAATTTCTTCACTGCCAGAAGGGGAGACAAAAGCACATGCACATGGTGACATACTAACTTTTTTTTCTTTTGCGGGGAGGTTCCACCTTGATTGGTGCAAACATGTAACTTGGTGTATATCAAGGATTTATATCTCTGCAGGATATACATGCTTTGAGCAATGGATGCTTGTTTTAACAAGTCATATCAGAAGTTAAGACTCTCATGATAGTCTACTGGTCAGTTCTTCTGTCTGAATGCCTTTTTAATCTTGATAATCTTGGCTAGCATCATGCAAACGGTCTTATTCATTGTCATAATGACACAGTTGGACAAATTTCTCCACTCACTATATAAAAACAGCTGAAAATGCATAGCTTATATAAGGCATACCAATCTGAGGTTATTATTCAGTTATTGTCTTGTTTTTACATTGCCTTCTAAGTCAAATGGAGCTGCGGAATAAGGCAAAAGGTAGATACTGTGTATTGGTAGCATAAGAGAAGTGAAAGAGATTTTATGCAGACCATATAGTGTGTTTCTCTAAGCCTTAACAGACAAGAATAAACTTTTTTCCAGCCTATGAGCAGGAGAATGGCAGTAAACACAGTGAGCATGTGCTGTGGTCTAAGTGTAGGAATAGCTGAAAGGCTGGCTGAATCACACTCTCGAGTTTCCCATGTGTGAAGAGTGGTCAGTTACGCCCAACTAACAGCTGGCTGGCATCTGAACATAGTTCATTCAGGAAGAAACCATAGGAGGGTTGACAAGTTGTACTTTGACATAAACGTGGTATGGCAGGCCGCAACCTCAGTGAGTTCTACTTCTTAACCCAGGAAGACATTGTGGTTTTGCTGGGGTAAGAAACGAAAACATTGGGCACTAGAGAGATGATGAGATGGTGTGCAATAATCTTCAAAACAGCTACCAATACACACCACATGTGAACAAATGGCTGCAGAAAACAGGCTCTGTATAAATATCTCCTCCCTCTAGTAATAAGTGTCTGCTAAAAAAGAAGAAGAAGAAAAGAACAGAAGAAGAAATCCAGCTTGTCCACAGTTTAACTAAAACAGTAAGGCTTACTTTCATTTGACTAATTACAATACAGAGCATGGACAATGTTTCCAATGTCCTTCCAAAAGCCATTGGTTTTCCAAAACTTTCCAAACTGCTCAAAAAAACAACTGTTCTGTTGAAAATTACTGAAAAAAAAAAGTTTCACAGAGGGGCAAAGTGATGAGAACATGACAGCTGAAAAGGAACATGATGTATCACCGTAGCCCTTTCTGTAACTCAAAGGGGCCTACAGGGAAGTCATGGTGGGGTCTGCACTGTTATTACACTATGTCACGGATGTTGCTGAAGGTCTTAGATGTAGTAGATGCTGACAAAAAAGATTTGTCTGACCAGGTGTGACATGGAAACGTGATGTCAGCCTTTTGACTCACAGACTGCCTGAGACGTACACTGAGCTTTGACCAGCAATGGGCTTTGCAGAGCGATAAGTGAGCTTTCAAAACCAATCAAGAACCCCACTCCCTCATTCAGTAAAAGGACAGAAACAATAGTAGACAGTAAGAGGAATGCAGGGTTTGTTTTTTTTTTTGCATGCTGTCATTCAGTTCAAATGCAGCACGCTCCCACATGTAAGGTGTTGCTCTTTTATTTTTTCTACTTTTTCCACTGATTTAATAGTAATATTCAGCATTCATAAATCCAGACATTGAGGAAACAAAAGGCATGCAAACTTTAACCTTTTTTTTTTTTTTTTTATCACCGTGGGTTTTTATGAGCTGCAGATGCTTGACGCCCCAGGTCTACCCTTATAACACTTTTCTGCTGTAACATTCAAAAAAGGAAACAACGGTAACATCTGAAGCCTTTGTGAAAGGATGGGTAGCTGAGAGAGAGGGTTAAGATGCATGCAAGGGAAGACCTGGTTTGAAAACCTCTTGCGGAGTTTGATCCCTGCTAGTAGGGACACATGTGGCTCCAGGAATTTAAGAGCTTTTCAAACATTGTTGTGGTTATTCAGGAACACAGAAACGTTTCCCACAGTTATCCAAGGAGCAGCTCTTTCTGGCACGCAGATTTTAAATCGTGCCATTTATTCATTTATTTATTTATTTATTTTTATCACCATGTAGCAAGGCATGCAAAAGGTGTAACATGGAGAAACTCTCATGGAACAATGAAATAAAGGTAGAAGTTGTCTGCACTTGTCATGCAGCAGCTTACATCTTGTCTTACATACAGCAAGTTGGTGCAGTTCAACAGTAGACATGGGGCACATGAAATGTAGTGAGAAGCCCATCCTGTCTGTATAAATAAGGTTTTACTCACCCAACATTGGGCAGGCCAACAATCCCTATTTTCAGCGAGGTGCCAAACCTTCCAATCAATGGTGGTGGCTTTAGTGCATCAGCTCCTTTGCCCTAATCAAGACAATGTGGAAATGCACGCAGTCAGAAAAGCACTTGTCATTGCATAATCTACAGGGTATGCTATAGTTTTTTCCTTTTTTTAAACAAATCTGTTCCTTAATAAAACCCACCTTTTTTGGAGCCATTTCTCACACTAGAAGAGTCCACTGAATTCCACTACAGCTATAAGAAAAGCTCATTCATTGAAGGAAAATGGGCTAAGCTAAGTCCTCAAATGCAACCAGTCGACTGCACTTTAAGCAGATCACTCGCTGCGCTCAAAATAGAACCTGCAGCCCCTGGAAATGAAAGTTGACACTGTAAGCTGGCGAGCTGACCTGCACCTCCAAATTTAGCTGTCGATAATATTGATGCAGGTCGATGAGCTCCTATAAGATCAGCACTACAGTGCTGAAGAAAAGTGGCTACTAAAAGCAGATTTTTTCCTTCTCAGAGGCTTGACTGTATTGTCTGATTTGATTTTTCTTTTTCTAATGAACATTTCCATCGCCAGTCTTGGTGCTCGTCTAACTTGGGGCTTCCACAAGTTGTAATTATTGTGGGTCTCAGTGCTCAAAGGTTTGCTCAAATTTGTCTTGTTCCCTTGTTTTATAGCTTGTTACCTTCCCATGGAAATAAAAGCTGATTGTCAAGTGGTTAATTTCCCAGTGCACTTCAGTTTATGCCATCTATTTTCTGACTGTGTTCTCTCTTTAGTTGTCACTAATATAACAATAAGAATTCATGGAAAACACACAACTGAAATCCATGCAAAATATATAACACGTTATCTATACATTTATTTTACAAAAAAGCCATAAAATAACAAAAAAAGGATAAAATTGACATATTTGTACCCATTTATTTTCTATAAACTGGGCTTCCTCTGATATTGTGATCCAAGTGGACTTCCCAGATAAAAAAATGTACAGCTTCAGCACCACAGAAGTAAAGTATAACATCCTTTTCACTCACAGTTTACACTTCAACCCCCTTTTGAGAGAAACAGGTGTAGCCACATGAGCACACGAAATTACAACAATTAGTTAAACATCCTCAAATAAACTTCCCGCTGCAGAAATACAAATTAAAGCACACAGGGGCACAACCAAAAACCATTGCCCCATCCAGCAGCCTGTCTAGTTTAACATGCAGAAAATGAGGCTCTAATAATCTGGATTTGAGGCAAGTGAGGCTGGCTTTGTAGAAAGAATTTAAATGAATAGGTCTGAATTAATCATTTATCTTTTGTTGATGGATGCACCCCCACTTAGACTCATCACAATAGATGCAGAGCGTTTTGTTCGACCAAATAAATCATTCCCATTGTTTAAGGTACATTGATCAATCTAATGGCTTGTAATAGGCTCCTAATTGCCACAGAGAAGTGCTCACGAATGGAGTCCAGAATTACAGATTCAACTCAGAATTTTCCTTTGAATGACAAGGAAAGATCATGTTCTCCCCTCTTGTCCCAAATAAACATGCTATGAAAAAACCACCCATATTTTATCAGCCTGGGTTAATGGAACTAACACAAACATTTCTGTACTAGTACATTTAAATAAAAAATATAGGTGGGTAACATTTATCAGTGCACAAGGGTCTTGTGATTCCTACACACGTTTCTTTGTTAGGAGCAATGTGAACGGTCACACTGCTCATCAGAATAATTATAATAGTAATACATTATTATTATTATTATGAAGAAGAAGAAATATTAATATAAGAACAACAATAGCAGATTTCATTTTAACTATATAATTCATTACAAATACAGTAAACAAAACTAAGAAATAATGGTAATCTGAAATTAATTGCAGGGTGAAGATATTTTTCATGCAGGAAAAAAAATTATAAACGCTTACATTAAATTTCATTTAATCCTCAGACTCGTTTAACTTCTTTAGCAACAATAAACTGTGCTTATGTAGAATAAACGCTTAATACTGTTAACAGCACTCTGCCAAATTGTCATGATTGCAAAAAATGATTCCATTTTCTTGGCAGCGCCAAGTAGCCTGTTTGATGAGACTGATTTTTATTCACCCTTCTAAAGGTGGGGCTTTAAAGCAAAAAAAAAAGAAGGGAAAAAAAAGAGTATTTGAACAAATTGCGCCTGTGTTTACTGGCAGCATTCACACTCTATAATAGAGCATTATTTGCGCGTTTTGAATACTGTAATGCACATCTTTCGGTCAAGCCTTTCTCTGGAAAATTGCTTTAACTTTTAAAAGGATGATGATTCACATCAGAGCAGGTCAATTTTACATTATGCCATTATCCCTGAGCGTTTTTAACAAGCTATGAAATATGCGGCTTTATTGAATTGTTATATTCAAAGGGAGAAAAATAAAAGTCTCGAGTTTAGAGAAAGGAGAATAATAATAATAAAAAGAAGAAGAAGAAACTGGCGAAACGCGGCATCCTCTTCATTGTCCGCAATTTAATTAAATGTGGGATTGGGCTGGTGTTAAAAAAAATTATTTCTCAGCTACAATGAAGACATCGCGTTAATAAATCGGTTTAATGGAGATGACTGGCGGCCTTACAGCAGGAATCTCCTGGATACTGAAACTTCTCTCCCCCCCCTCCTCGACTATAAAATACTTGTCTTTTAAAACAGATCTACTGCTTTCACTTATCAGGTGAGCTGTCATTTTTAATTAACCCCTCACCTGCGTCCCTCCACCCCCCAACAAGTGGGCAGGGAGGTACGCGTGTGGCACTGGCGCGCGCAAACACGAGCATAGGCACAAATAAGTGGAGATTTTGGCTGGAAAAAAGTTAACTGATTAATTGCGAGTCTTGCATGAATCTGCTTTCCTTCACCTATAAAGTCACTCGAATGCAGCAGGCTCATAAATAATCTAACTGCGCTCGGAGAAGCGGAGGTCTGCGCTGTCAGGCCTGTTTCTGGACTTCTTGGCTAAACTTTAATCCGTCTCTGATTTCCCAATATAAACACAACCACTTTAAAACCCCAGTCGTTTCCCACCGTGCCTAACACGCAGCAGCTTGCACTTGCGCTTGCACTTCTGCAGACCGCTCTGATAAAGCCATCTCCGAGTTATCTTTCACAAGCATACAGACTGCGCTTAAATCAACAATTTCTCAATGACGTGTTGCGCATGATCTGAATATTTAAAAAAATCAGAAGGGAAAACCTGGAGCTGCACCTTAGAAGCCGCAATCTACAAAAGCCTTAGAGAATTAGTGAAACGCTTACCTCTTGGAGAACTGACGTGTTAAAAAACTCAATTCTGGAATGAAAGGAGACATTGAGCCTTCGTGTGAGAATACATAAAAATAACTGTATGCATTTAAAAAAAGAAAAAACACCAAATCGTGTCTTGTATGACAGTCTGGCCGGAGGCTGCACAAACAGATGATTGACGGCGGGGTTTTTGGTGTTTCTGTCTGTGGTCGGCTCTCTCATTGGCCGACTTGAAACCCCGGCCATGAATGCAGCTATCAGATTGGCTGCGCGTCCTCGCCAGCTGTACTTCAAAGAACACGCTCGCTACAACTAGGTAGTGTTGGGAGCTGCGAGCCAAGAGAGAAACCGTGTGACCTGAGTCAACACGGTAAATCTGACACAAATTGGAGCCATACAGCACTGAAATCGCGAACCCTCTCATCACAGCACAGACCCTGGATATGGCTACGTCTATACTTGGGGTGAGTCTGACTTTGTGTCCAAGCACAGAAGTTGCGCGTAAAGTTGTCGCCGCTCACTTTGCTGTGCGGCGGGATGTGTTTGTTGCTTTTCAAAACACGCGTGTTTTCCACGGGTAGAATTTATCATTTTCTCAGTTACTACAATTAAAACTTTTAATCTTGGACAAAACGTATAAAACATGGAGATGAAACTTTGCAGTCGTTTAAAGATTTTCTTAACATGTTTAGAAACTCGATGAACACTTTTATTTCTTACCTTGCTTTGCTTACATGTTACACACTCTGTACACATACACGCCTTTAAGAAGAAAATCTCGGGTTCATTCGCTTCCAAAGACGTTTCAGTAAAGTTATGAAATTTTGTCGTATTTAATTAATTTTAGTCATGTATGCTGAGTGCTCTCCAAGCCAAGCGAAATGATTTTCCTCATTTTCTCGTTTGTTATTCTCTGTTCTAAGCCCATGTGTGTGTGTGTCTGTGTGTTTGTGTGTTTCTTTTTTTTCCACCCAGGAAGAACCACGGTTTGGAACTACACCTCTAGCGATGCTGGCTGCAACTTGTAACAAAATTGGCAACACCAGTCCTCTTACAACTTTACCTGACTCCAGCGCTTTCTCGAAAGGTGGATTTCACCCGTGGAAAAGATCCTCCTCCAGCTGCAACTTAGGATCCAGTCTGCCCGGTTTCACGGTAGCGACGAGCCGCGCTTCGACAGGACTAACACAGACCAGTGGCACGAGCAACAGCGCCTTTTGCTTAGCCTCCACCTCCCCGACCTCGTCTGCGTTTTCCACAGAGTACAGCGGTCTGTTTTCCAACTCCGCCAGCGTCACGACCCAGGAATCTGGACAGTCAGCTTTTATCTCCAAAGTCCACACATCAGCAGAGACTCTGTACCCGCGCGTGGGGATGGCGCACCCCTACGAGTCGTGGTACAAGTCGGGGTTCCACTCAACCATCTCCGGTGACGTTACCAATGGTGCGTCCTCGTGGTGGGACGTTCACACAAATCCCGGGTCGTGGCTCGATGTCCAGAACCCCGCGAGCACCCTTCAGACCTCTCTGCACTCCGGCACCCCGCAGGCTATCCACTCCCAGCTCAGTGGCTACAACCCGGACTTCTCCTCGCTGACCCACTCGGCGTTTAGCTCCACTGGAATCAGCCCCTCTGCGTCTCACCTACTGTCCACCAGCCAGCACCTGTTAACGCAGGACGGTTTCAAAACAGTCATCCCCTCTTACACAGACGCTTCTGCCGCCAACGCCATGATTTCAGGGGGCAGTTCAGGAATAAGTAGCTCCTCGAGGTCGTCCAGGAGGTACTCTGGCAGAGCAACATGCGACTGCCCGAACTGCCAGGAGGCTGAGCGGCTGGGACCCGCCGGGGCCAGCCTGCGGAGAAAGGGACTCCACAGCTGCCACATTCCCGGCTGCGGTAAAGTGTACGGAAAGACGTCTCACCTCAAAGCGCATTTGAGATGGCACACCGGCGAGCGGCCTTTTGTCTGCAACTGGCTTTTCTGTGGCAAAAGGTTCACTCGGTCCGACGAGCTCCAGAGACATCTGCGCACCCACACCGGCGAGAAAAGGTTTGCTTGCCCGGTTTGTAACAAGCGCTTTATGCGGAGTGATCATTTGAGCAAGCACATCAAAACACACACGGCAGGTGGAGGAGGCAAAAAGGGAAGCGACAGTGACACCGACACCAGTAACCTGGAGACCCCGAGGTCCGAGTCCCCAGAACTTATTTTGGAAGGGGTGAACCCCAGAATTACTGTTAAGGATCCGTCTCCTCACGACGAACCCTGAGGCATCTCCCAAAAAATCAATCCAGATTAAAACAAAAAACACACAAAAAATAATAATAATAATAATAAAAACTGCACAGCAATGAAAACGGGTCTTATCTGACGGACAGTAAAGGGGAAAATGTTTCCAGAAGCGATAGCAAAATCTAAAAAAATATATATTCTCCACAGGCGTGACGAGTATTTCATTCGTAAATTCATCTTTACAAAAAAAAAAAAAAAAGAAAGAAAAAAAGAGTGATTTACTGTAGGCCTTCGGAAAATTTGAGGGAGACAGCTTGAAAATGAAATGGATGTTTGCTAATGCGCGAAACCTGTTGAACTTTGGTTGGACAATGTGAGTTACACCTTGTATATTGACGACTAAACTATGTGTTATTTTCATGTAAATGTTAGGCTATGATTGTTTTATTCGTGTTGGTATCCTGGAAATCAGGGAGTTTACTTTCGACGCACTTTGTGGATATGTATGTAAACGGCTTTTTAAACTTTGGTTAACCATTTTATTTCTTTGCTAAAAAAATTTATCTATATATAAATGTTTACCTGTATAAAGTCACACGTATAAGGCTTTCATTTTATCGTAATTAAAACATCTTAAAAAAGGCTTTAAGTGTGTGATGTAGAGTTTATATATTTTTTGTTTATTTATTAGGTTTAAATCTAAAAATATATATTTTTTATTTTTTTACTTTTTTAAAGTGTGACAGCTCATCACAGGCTTTCTTTTCCTTCTTAAAATCACCTACAATACGTCGACTTTAACTATTTCCTCTATGGAATAAATCAATGTTTAATGCCCCGGAAAAGACATTTCATGCCCAAATGAAAATCTTGTTAAATGGTATTAATTATGACTTGGAGCACATCGCAGCCCCATGTGTCTTGTATTTGCGATTAGGGATTCGTGTCTTATCAAATATCTAATTAATCTCCGAGACATCTTTTGTTCGGTTTCACTTTATCGAGGGGTTTCCAAGGGGGTTCGCTGACAAAGGTCCCCGAATATTTATTCTAATTGTCCAAATTAACTGCTTTCATTTGCATAGCAATCGATGGACTGAGAATAAGGATGTGGCTTCTTTCTCTTTGCCAGAAACACGTTATATGGGAACAGTTTTTTAAACTTCAGAAAAAGACGGGGGGCAAAGAGTCACATGCAAATGTTGAATTTTAAAATGCTCTTTGCACGGCGCAGTCAAACGGTAGCTGCATGTTATTTGAATATCAGTGGCCCCGCACTGAAAGGGTTCAAGGATGCTCTCTGACTTCTTTGTGCTTACCCAGTGCAGCGTCCGACTCTCAAAGAAAAGGCCGGGGAATAATTACAGCATGAATCCAGGACTAGGAATACGTCACGGAAAAGCATCTCATCCAGACACCCTCTTTTTTTCCCTTTTCTTTTTAAGGAGGATGTTAAATTGACCAGAAGGCAATAGGAGGGAAATTATTTTCATTTCCTTTTGTGTAGCAGCGGCTTCAAGGAAACGGGCAGAAAGTGAAAACTATCAAATTACTACATTTCCAATCTGAATTTAATCAAAAAATATATAAACAGCCTAAATAATAACGCTGAAATTTAATATTTTGTCGACACGTTCAGCAACTGTTTTTTCCTCCATATTTTTATTATTATTATTTTGGGGGGGAGGCAAAATGTGTCATTTTTATCGACATCAAAACAGTTTGCAAAATCTGCAATTTGTAAGTCTAAATGTCAAAGAAAAATCGCTACAAAAATTATTTAAAACTCTACAGGTTATATTTAATGTAAATGTCTCATGTAAAAGTAGCCAATGAAATAACTGCAATTGTAACTGCCTTAATTTATACACATCTACTGCATGCCTTATAACGGGGTGTTACTATGCTCGCTGGCTATTTGTACACAAATTATTCTTTGTCTATTTTCATTTAACGCCCGGAAAAAACCCAACGAGCGTTTTACAGAGATTCATGGATAACGCACTTTAAAGGCCATTAAAATTCGGGGAAACTGGTCTTAAAATTTTGTGCCCATTACTAAAAAAAATAAAATAATAATAATAATAATTTGGGGATTTAAAAAAAAAAAAAGTGTATGAAATTTCTATGAGGTGTCCAGAGCACAAAAACACACGGGTATAAAGACTGACGGCTCATCAGTCCACGTCTTCACTTTCATGAAATTTGACATTAAACTTAAACATCGCGATAAATAACTCCATAAACTAATTGATTTAAAGATTTAATCAGAAAATAACAGTCCTGCTTTTAACAAAAAAAAAAAAAAAAAAATCTAAACAATTTTCACAAACACAATCAAAAAGTAAGATTTAAAAATTGCATCAGATGAATTTTATTATTTTTTATTTTTTTGGTAGTGACCCTGAAAAGGAGTCCAACATTTTCCCATCAATGGATCAGATGCAAATTGCTTTTAATGGTAACCAATTCATTTAGACCCTTTCATACAGTACAAAACAGCATCAGTGTGCACTGACATGCATCTAGATATTTTCTGTTGACTGCTTCCCTCTGCTGGAAGAAACGGAGATCAACACACAATTTCTTCTATTTAAATAAAGGGACATGCATAACAAAAATTACTACTTAATAGATAGTGCAAGAGACATGCATGAGATTTTCCTTTTTCCTTTAGTTCTATATGCAGGAAAAACAAGCTTAAAGAAAGGAGGTCAGTGTCTTCTATTTGTTCTGTCCCCACTTCTGTCTCTTCTCTCCCTACTCTTACTCCTGCTTCTTCCTCTGCCCTCCCTTTCTCTTCTCCTTTCTCTGCTTCTGCTCCTCCCATCTGCTGTTCTGCCTTTCCTTCCTTCTGTGCTACTTCTGTTCCTCTCACCATCTCTACTGTGACGTCTGTCTTTACCTTCGTCCTCCCTGCCTCTCTCGTGGCTTCTACTTCTGTCCAAGCCAGACTTGGAGCTGCTAGGTCTCTGCCTGTCCCTGCTGTTGTGCCTCTTTCTCTCTTGACCTCCTTCCAGCGTGATCGCGTTCTTGGGGCTGCGATTCCGACTCCTGCTCCTTCCCCTCTCTATCCTTGTTTGTCTATAATCTCCAGACTCCTCTTTAGTCTGCTTCTGTCCAGTGCGAGGGCTCGGTGACCTGCTCCTGTGAGAAGAGGCCTTTCTCTGACTCTTGACTTGTCGCTCGCACTCAGAGCTGTTATCCCGACAGGAATCTTTTTTCTTGTTCTTCTTTCTCTTCTGGCTCTTGGACTTGCTATGACTGTCTGAATCTGAGCCACTATCATCACTGCTGCTGCCACTGGAGGAGTCACTCGAGCTGTCGCTGCTTTCATGCTTTTTCTTGTGTTTTCTTTTGCTCTTCTTCTTCTGTTTTTTGCTCTTCTTTTTCTTTGCCTTCTGCTTTTCTAGCCGATCCAGTTTTCTGCAAAACAAAAAATAAAGGAAAACAAGCATTCAATTAAAATTCTTCAGTGACGCAGCGGACATTTAATTTGTGCATAATAAATTCTGATTAGGCACAAAGTTTGCAGAGATTGGAGTTAAACACTTCACCAGAAACGGAAAATGTAGTGATTGCATTATTTAAAAAATGCATTAAGATACAAGACAAAAAACTAAATGTAATATAAACATAATAGGAAAACTGGGCCTACAATAGCTATAGACACTAAAACATATCACACCATGTTTTAAATTTTGTCTAAATATTTACATTTTATTTAAATATTAATGAAATAAAAGTGATCATGTGTGAAGGTTTTTCACCTGAGGAGTTTCTGTTTTTGCTTGGTTGTTAAAGATTTCAGGAATTCCACTTCGGGGTCTTCCTCTTCCTCACTGGCCACATAATCCTGGAATATCACAAAGCACACATAACATTACAATTTACGAATAAATATAAGCCCTGACAATAAATCTACATTGATCGGCTTTGACAGTGACAACACTTCTTTATTAAATCTACTTATCTGACTTTTTATTTTACACTTTTCTACAAATCTATTCGATCAAAAGACAAACCGCATCTGTAGTTAGTTATTCTCTCTCCCATTCAAGGGTATAGTTTACAGTACGCGTGTGTTCGTATATTGTCCTGTGTGCACGGAGATGACAGTGTGAGACACAATTACCTGCAATGGATCGCAAACAGTTGAATTCCTACCAAGGACAGATTTTTTCAGAGCAAACCCACTGTTTCGCATCTCCGCCATTAACTCCGAGGGGTGCATCGACGGACCTGTTGGCACAAATCACAGCCTCAGAGTCCCATTGATGTCAGAGCCATACCATCCACTATCTCCACAGTGGGAATTTCAGAGGCGGCTTTGTTAACAGAATGGGACATCAAATCAACTCACTCCACTTCCGGCTGAGCAAATCATACAATATCATTCTCTGCCAAAGCAGCAGTTAAGGGAATCAGAATACACAATAATTACATTTTTTCTCCCGGCACAGGAGGGGGACCATTACAGCACTCCACCATCAACACCACTGACTGGACTCTCCCAGGGTAAACATTATTACTTTACTACTCAACTGGCTGATTGCACAAGTCAGAATCAGCTCAAGGCCGGGAGCTCCAGCAGAAGCCAGAGAGGGACGATACAGTCGGTGTACCTGCTGCGAATCGTGTGACAGGCAAAGCTTCCCAGTGCTCGCAAATTTTCTGGCGCTTTATTCTTTTGTAGTAATAATTATTTGAGTTTTTCCACTGCAAAAAGATTCTGTATATGTGCACTACAGCTAAACTCATTATTGATTATCCTGCCATAAAATAAAAAACTGTACCCAACAATAATAGTGGTGTCTTTATATAGATGTCAAAGCAGCGTTAACACAGAATTTCTCATTTAAAAGATTAAAAAACAAACAAACAAAAAAAATGTATTTACCTGCGCCATCCTCTGAGGTCATAGAGCTGGCATTGATACCTGACAGTCCGAACAGAGGACACTCTCTGTCCGTGTTCACGTGGCCCCATTTGTGACATTTGATGCATCTCACGTTGCGCACCTTGGAAAGTTGGGCAATAACAAAAATTAGAATTGGCCGAACACTGGAGGCACATGCAACCCTTTAATAATAAGAAAAATACACTATAATTCACAGAGCATTACATAAGACGGTGTTTGCCATTTTCTCTTTAGCTTCTGATCCTCTAAAAAACAAAAACAAATAACTGTCTACAGCTGACTCTGTAGTCATAGGCTACAGAGGGATTTTTCTAAAAGGTTCATTTGTAGGATTTGAATGCATAAATTTAACATAGTTTCTTTTGTCACTTGCTTAACATGACTCTTAAGCCATTTTCCACATATAAACTGCAGCCCTGAACTTTTCAAGGACTTGCCCGACACAGGCACATGTGAAAAGTGGTTGTCCTATGTCCTACCTCCTGCACGCTCTACCCATGCAGCTTCTTCACCTAAACCACACGGTTTATTTCCAGTAGTGCAAACGTGTCTAAAGCAGACCGTTTCCTGCTGTGCGCTACATGTGAGAAAGGGCAACTGTGGAAAACATCCCGACCTGACGCTCCTGAAATTCTCCCAAGTTCATGTGTGAAAGCAGCTTTACACATTAACTGCCAGGCTGGGGGATTATTTGTGCAATATAAATTTAAATAAATAGAACTCATTACACACCTGGATTCCAAAGGGCTGATCTCTAATATTCATGTCATCCTTTGCATACCTAAAAAGATACAATTTAAAAAGTAATGCAAATTCTGGCAGCAATGCAGAAAACTTCATTGTGTATGAAAATCAACCACTTACTTCTCTCTAGGAGCTCCTTTCTGCCACTCAAATTTGTACTCTTCCTCCCCCTCCTGAAAGTCAGAAGTCTTTCATTACAAATTATAGTAACTTTTCTTATTATAAATGAATGAACCTATATAAGTTGTTTGCTGTCAAACCATCATGCACATACAAGTAACTGAATATAAAGGTAAAAGCATTAGTTTATATTTATAGTTTTAGGGTCACCGGGACCATATAGTTTGCAATGCATTCATAAGATTTTTTTTTCCTGAAAACACAGTTTATGATGTTTAACCATAAGGTGTTTTTTTTTTAATAATTATTTCTAATTTAGGTCTGTGAGTTACAGACAACAACACATTTGTGTTCACTTAATTTCACCACACCTGGTCTGAAACAATGATGACAGTAAAATTTTACTTTACCTCTTTCTTTTCCTCTTCAGGACAGAAGACAGTTATGAGGAGAAAATAAAAAGGAACAAGCATTTACATTAAATGAATGTTTTTTTCTTAACAACCACATTTTCAGAATTGAGATCTTTATTACACATTACAGTTGTTTCATAAAATACAACCTACCTTTGGATGCTCCGGGTGGAGCCTCATACATGAAATTCAGGCCATTTTTAACACGATCATCACCCATCAACAACCTTTAGGTAAAAAAGCAATTATTATTTAAACAGTATTTATCAACATTTACAAATAAGAAGTTGGAGGATGTTGTAAGACAATGTCTACTGTAGATTTTGTTCTTGCAAAAGAAAAGTTTTCAGTTTACTGAGTAAAATATTCAATATTCAATTATAAGTGTACAAAAACGTGCGTTGTACGTGTTCTTTCAGGTATCTTCCTGGGTATTTATCTAACCTGTTGTTGTAAGTGTCTTGCTCTTTCAGATATGCCTGCATTAGGTCTTCTTGCTTCGTCTTCTCGAAGGTCAGCTTCTGTTCTGCTATCCATACCTACAACAGAAAGAAAGAAAGAGAAAAGTCATTGTGGGCGATCTGGAAACACCAGAATGTTGTTCTATTTGGATTAGACTATTTGCTGATATTTTCATTTAGTTGTACAACTTGTCATATTTTTTTCCATTTCTTCTTTATTTTTGTGACAAAGACTTCCATTTAAAAAAGTATTATATTTGTTTTATTATTGTGAAATACAACTATATACCATTCAAAACTCATCACCAGCTGTCTTTTGCAATGTGAATCACTGTTTTTGTATGTACTCAATTGATACTATACAGGACTGCTTTATTTATTTGTTTTTTGAATTTTAAGTAGCCAAATATCAGATGTTTTTGATGTATCTATCTCAAAATACAGATCCTGATTTACTTTCCCCTCTTTGTGGTAAGAATGGTTAGTGAAAGTTTCAGGAATTTTCAAGAAATTTTTCAGTATTTGATATATTGATGATTACATTTTACAACAATCATTATAAATGTCCAAACTTTGGACCATAAGAGAGACATAAGAGAAGCCATAAGGTAAACCTTTTTTAGTCCTACTCGTGGGGAATTTGTTGTGTCACAGCAGAAAGTGGACAGTGCAAAGTTACAGCAGCAAAAATAAAATTTGCCCTTCACCTCCAACCGGTCACGGCAGCCCCTCTGAGCCTGCTTCTACTGGCGATTTCTTCCTGTTTAAAGGGAGTTTTTACTTCCCACTGTTACCAACGCGGTTGCTCTTGGGGGTCATATGATTGTTGGCGTTTTCTTTGGAATATTATAGCGTCTGTACCTTACAGTATAAAGTGCCTTGAGGCCACTGTTGTGTGTGGCGCTATATAAATAAAACAGAATTGAATTGAAAGTTTTAAAGGCAAATCATATTCATATACCTACTACCAACTCTTCAATCCATATTAAACTAAAGACGATTTTTTTAATATCACGAAGTGGTTAGTTTGCTTAAAGAAGTTGGATGAGCAACAATTTTGATTGCTTTTAAACACTTAAAAAAAGAATAAAACACTTAATACCAATCTGCCCTCTGTGATAGTATCTTTAGGATCTCAAAGTAACCATTTTGGCTGTTAAACTACTGCATCAGAGGTGCACAATCAAACCCACCCTATACACTATGGATGCCAATACTATAACTTTCAAACACTCACATTGAATCAAGTAGTCAAAAGTACATCCAACAGTAAGCAAATATGAAAAGAAACAACATAAAAGTAAATAAATGGTCACATCTGGCCAGACTTCAAATGAGCAGCATGTGACTGTGAGCTATATTAAAAAGTTCAGAGTATTAATGTTCACTCTGTCGCTAAAGATCGCAGGGAAGCTAAAGCACTCACTCTTCCTAGCTTTATAAAACATCTCTACCAGCTAACTTTGTTGGTTTATCCAACCTTATGGTTCACATAAAACAGACTAAATAAAATTACTCACTGAAGTCAACAATTAACAGTCAGCTAATAAGGCAGTCAGCATAGTGTAAGCTTTTCAGACGTAGCGAGCTAGGCTAGTAGCAGTAGCTAGGAAGCTAAGCTTGCGTTCAGTAGTTTCAGCAGCGTCAACAGTTATCAAGCAGTTACCTTTTTGATATTTGACTTCGATGCAGGATGAAAATCCTTCTTACACATAAAATTAGCAAACGACTTCCCCATGGTGGCGCGCCAATAGCGTTAGCTGAGTGAAAAACGTTTAGCTAACGCAGGTAGTAGCGTAGCTTCCTCGGCATGTAAACAAAACCGCTGTCACGAAGATGGTTTTGTATTGGTGTCACGTGACGTATTCAGGCACGCAGATTGATTGGTCTGTGGGATGGCAAAAATCACGTGACACAGTGTTGCCTAAACTGCAGCCACAGTATTTGGAAAATGTAAATGACCGTCAATTGTAAAGATGGAGACTGAAATAAAGGCAGCTCTGCAGTTGTGCGTGTGCAGTTTTATGTATAAAAACACAAATAAAAAATACATTATGGGTTTCGTACTATTCTTTGACATTCGACGTATTTGTCAGTGACCTCAAATTTGCTAATTATATTAGTAAGGTCACCAGAATTTATTTCTATCGCTAGAAAAATACATCAAAAGTTACATTCTTATCTGAAACTGCCTTTGGTCCATGCGTTCATATCAAGCAAGTTAGATTACTACAATGCTGTTTTTGTTGTTGTTGTTGTTTTTTGTAGAATCATTAGAAGAATGATTTCATCTTGCTCAGAAAGCAGCAGTCATAGTCCTTACACGGGAATGTGAAAATACTATTTTGGCGCGATCGTGGCTCAAGAGTTAGGAGTTCGCCCCGGCTTGGACAGTCTCGGTCGTTGTGTCCTTGGGCAAAACACTTCACCCGTTGCCTACTGGTGGTGGTCAGAGGGCCTGGTGGCGCCAGTGTCCGGCAGCCTCGCCTCTGTCAGTGCTGTGGCTGTGGCTGCAATGTAGCTTGCCATCACCAGCGTGTGAATGGGTGGATGACTGGATATGTAAAGCGCTTTGGGGTCCTTAGGGACTAGTAAAGCGCTATATAAATACAGGCCATATTTAAATTACTAATTAATTAAGAAAAACTCTCAATGGTTTGGCCACCCAGTACATTAGGACCAATGACTTGTTCAGTGTTTTTAATCCAACTAGACTTCTCGGGTCTTCAGGTGCAGATCTGTGGTCCTGAAACATGTGCCTGCTGACCTGAGTTCAATAAGAAAAGTGTCTGAATTCAAAAGAAAACTTAAAACCGTTTTATTCTCACAGGCCTAAACACAATAACTCTCTCTCTGTTAACGTTTTTTAATCCCCTTGAGAAACTGGAACACTAGTTTCTTATGTTTTTATCTCTTTTGATAAAGTGAAGTGAAACGTACATAAGAATAAAACTGACAGCAACAGTTGTGCGCAATTCTTTTAACTACGAAAACGAAACTGACTTCATCTCGGTCACGTGACTGCACTGTTTCCGCGTTTGTGAACTTTGACAGACGAAAGAAACGCACGAGAATAGAAACTGATGGTAACAACGCTGGGTAAGTCTGCTTATGTGCTATTCAGCGCTATACGTCAACAGTATATTAACATTACAGGGCTTACAAGTGACTTTGTGTGTTTACGGTTTACTACATCTGCTAAATCTGAGCACCAGTGAAAACTGTCTTGGATAACTAAGACCTTTCTTTTAGATAGTTTGGGATTAATATGCGCCCATCTTCGTGTGACACCTTTGTGGCTCTGCCCCCATCCACTGAGGGACAGCGCATCATTTTTGGGAAAAACTCTGACAGGCCTTGCGATGAAGTCCAGGAGGTTGTGTATTTTCCTGCCACAGACTATGCTGCAGGGGAGAAGGTTGAGGTAGGTAATAAAGAGACCATATCATTGCCCTCCAACCTTCAGTCTACCACAGTGCTACTCCTTGCGGAGCGTCCCAGCTGATAACCATTAATACCTTTTGCCCTTGTGTGTTCTTCTTTTTGTGAAAAGTGCACATATATGGAGATTGAGCAGGTCGCCCACACTTATGCAGTTGTATTGAGCAGACCAGCATGGCTGTGGGGGGCAGAGATGGGTGCAAATGAGCATCAAGTGTGCATTGGAAATGAAGCAGTGTGGGGCCGACAGAGTGCAGATGGCGAGGAGGCTCTCCTCGGCATGGATCTCGTCAGGTAAACCCGCCTGTATAGAAGTTGTCTGCTTTTTAAAGTATCTATATACTTAGCTTAATGTATCCTGATGTGCAAAAGAAAATGTAATGGCATGGTCTCCGTTTAAAATTTTGTTTGTCAATTTCACAGGCTTGGACTTGAGAGAGCTGATACAGCTGAGAACGCAGTGACCGTTATCACCGAGCTGCTGGAGAAGTACGGTCAGGGAGGATCGTGCATGGAGGATGAAAGTAGCTTCACCTACCACAACAGCTTCCTCATCTCAGACAGGAAGGAAGCATGGCTCCTGGAAACGTCAGGAAAGTACTGGGCAGCAGAAAGAGTCGAAGGTAATTGGAAAGAAAAAGTTCACTCTGAACATAAGACTTCTTTGGCCAATTCAGGGAATACTCTGGGAAAGTAGACATCCTAAATAGACCAGTAACTTTTATATAATGTTTGTGATAAGTAGTAGTAAAAAGAATAATGGATGGGAGCTGTTAAATTCAGAAGAGAAGATGAATAAATATTTTCAGTGTGTGCACATTTATGGGTATTAAAAGGCATAAAAAGCACAAAAGGACTGAATCGCTCACTACTCTGCAGTCTGCAAATTTTGCAGGACTCAAGAGGTGAGCCTCATAACAAAATGCACATTAGTTGGATATTTACACTGATAATTTAAGTAGATTAGATACATTAGTCTATACGTGGCATTAGAACAAATACAAAAATTACACACATTTTATGTCCTTTGGAATAAAATAGTGGTTACTACATTAAAGGGCAAAGTCTCAGCTTTTAATTTCAGTATATCTGGAAAGAAAGAGGTGTGTTTGAGATTTAACAAGACCAAAACCTGTCCTAGATGTACTTACACATTCTGACCACCAGAGAGTGCTGGCTGTCCTATTCAGAATACTTTCTAACATTTAAAGGACTGTTGTTGTTGTTTTTGTTTGTTTTTTTTGTTTTTTTTTACCTCAGTAAAGGAAAGTTAGAGTAAAATAGATTTAATTTTAGTGACTGCTCATGTTTTCCTCTTCTACAGGTGGATATCGCAACATCTCAAACCAGTATGGCATCACCATTAAGATAGACAAGGAGCATCCTGAAATGAGGGCGTATGCCCAAAGTAAGGGCTGGTGGGATGGGAAGACTGAGTTCAACTTTGCCACGGTCTACTCCTTTATGACTACAGCCAGAATAGAAGCCTCTGGGAGCCGATACTGTGAGGGGAAGAAGTTGTTGGAAAAGAGCAACGGTTAGTCAATGAACACACTCAGAAAAATTGGGGTCACAGGAGGACAAAGGTTACATAATCTGCACCACTGGTGTGATTTTATTTACTGAAGGTCATATCACAGCAGAGACAATGATGGATATCCTGAGGGATAAAGATAGTGGCATCAACATGGAAGGCATGTTCATGACCACAGGAAGTATGGTCTCTGTGATACCCACGGATCCCGATCTGCCAGGGGTTCACTATTTTACAGCAACTCCAGATCCTGAAAGGTATAGTACTTAATGTTATTTTAGCGCTTAAAGCACTCTTCCAATGCATTTCTACTGATGATCTCCTGGGTTCTTCTTTTGTAACAACAGGTCTGTATTCAAACCGTTCATTTTCGTGAAAAACCTTCACCCGTTAAAGGAGACGTCTTCCCCGAGTTACGGCCTAGATGACCCTGTGAAGAAGAAACCCCGCTTCCAGAGCAAGCCTGACCGCAAGCACGAGTTGTTTGTCAAACATGAACTGGTGGCTGCCATCATTGAGTCCCACAAGGTTTTGCAGTTTAATTCAATTCAAGCCTGCGATTTATGTAAAATTATTATTTTGTCTTGTGTGGGCCTTTTTTCTGAACGTGTGCAACTTGTGTTTTTTCCTTTCTCTGTAGGACAGAGGAAGGAAGATCACAGAAGGTATGAGGCAGCTGGAGAAGGAGATGATAAAAGAGATGGAGGAACATCTTTTACATGGTGTTGAGAGCCCAGATTTTCTGGTGAACTTGTTTTCAAGTTCTATCCAGAGGGAGCTTTCTGTTTACAGCCAAAAATGAGGCCAGAGCCACAACGTAGTTCCACACTTTGACACTAGCAGAAGGCATTCTGCTTTTTACGTTTTAATCAAGTACAAAAATGCTTGTGCAATAAACCTGCAAAACAACAGGATACTGTTCAGAACTATTGCTTAGAAAGTTGAAGAGAGTGTAATGTTCTTAAATCCCATGACATTAAAGTCTTGACTCTTATTTAATGAATCATTGATGAGAAATGTTCCATAACAAATGCATTACATAATGCAAGAATGAAATCTTTTGTAATAAAAGTTTGTTTTTAAACACGTTATGAATATACAGCCAAAGTGTGATGATGCATTTTTGAATTGCATGCATTTTATTAAAATTTGGTTTAATAAAACAAAATTTTGCCACAGAAAATGCGCCTTATATATTTTGTTACCTTGAGAGAAAAGAAGATCTGCAGCTGTTCCTAAAAGTGTTTTCCCATCACGCTCAGAAGATATACATTTTCATTGTATATTGCTACCACATTATGTTTCAATATGATGACTGAAAAATGACATTTTTTAATCAAACTGGCCAGCAGTTGCTATGTTAACAATTATAGTTCTGGTTAAAACTTCATAAATAATATCCAGTGAAGGTTTCCAAAGAAATAACATCAAATAACATCATTTGTCCCCTTTATTCATTTGGTGAGTGATTTTTAGTAAAAAACTAACAAAACATGTAAAAGTGTCTTTGTAGAAATTAGGATTGAAAAGGATTAAGTAGAGGAGCGACTTTTTGGACATACACCTCTGTGTGCTTCATCACTCACAGAATGGCATGAAACAAAGTCAAATCAAATCTATGGTGTAAAAACAAAAACATTAAACTTTTGAAAGGTTCATTCCTTGAAATTTAGAATTCCCCTTTTATCCAGTGTGACACATACAGTATACACTGACACACTTTGAATACCAAGTCATCTGGACGTTGTGTTTTCAGTGGGAGAAACGTTTCGTCACTCATACAAATGACTTCTTCAGTGTCTGCTGACGGCAGGTTTCCCCAACATAAACAGTACATTTGCACTGGCACCACTGGCAAACATGTGACAAACATGGCTGTGAGGTCAGTTTCTTGATAATGAGAATGAACTTTTTGGGATTTAGATTAAAATAATTTATTTATGGCTCGTGTTCAAGTTTTAGCATTGTAGCCGTGACTCGGTGTCTCAGAAATGAACTTGAAATGTTGGATGTAAAGACAACAAACATTTTGAATGAGAGTGTGCAGCACTTTGAACATTTCTCACATTGCCGACAGGGGTCCTCGTTGCTATCACTGTGCCACGATGGTGAATTTAGTAATAGTACGTTGAGTCTCTTGCTGTACAGGAATTTCCTGTTCGAACTGATTTGATTTTCTTTTAGGTTAAAAGAAACCTTTTTCTTTGATGCAAGCAGCTTATGCCATGAAGCGATAATACAGCGGACTATCTTGGAAGCTGTATTCCTGCTTGATGTGTTGGAGCACACCACCCTGTTGTAATCGCATCCCATAGAGTACAGCCTCGCCACGGTCCTGAGCTAAACCAACCTGCAGAAGCCACTCAACAAGTTCACAGCCAAGAAAACAGTCCACCATAGTCTTCTTTCCACACCTGAAAGTGAAAAAAAGAATTCACCCAAAGGATAGTTGTCTGTAAAAGGAGCCACAAGAAACAGAGGAGCAGACAGAACCCACACACAGAAAAATGACTGAATCAGGAATAATTTTGTTTTGAAGGTATTGTGGTTTGTGAGTCACCGAGCATCAGCAAAGGTTTGCCTAGACATTAACAGGAGGTAGCACAAGCTGATCACCAATCGGAAGGGCGGTGATTCAATCCCTGCACGTAAAGGTACCCTTGGGCAAAATACTGAACCCACTGTGTGTGCATGACAAAGTGCTTAGGAAATTTTAAAAAGCACTTGTATAATTGGGTGAATGTGGCTTTTTGTGTGCGTTGAGTGTCCATTAGAACAGAAAGACACTATAAATACCATGTTTATCATCAGTCTTTACCCAGAGCAGTGGTCAGTAAGACAATGTGCTCTCACCTTCTCTTTTTAACGATGTCATGAAAACACTGCTGCTTGTGGTATTTGGTGAACTGGGTGCAGGTCATCCTGATCTCCTCAGATAAATCACTCTGTGGCTGCTCTTCTTGTTTTCCATACCACAGACTGTATAATCTAAACACAGAACAAAATTAAATCAGTGAACACCGTAATATATTGTAAAAACACTGTGTAAAAACTCCTCAGAGTTCAGAGGAGAATGAACAGACTACTTTGAGGTGATAGAAAGGGAGCAACCAAGATATGCAGAAAAGCATCTTTGTATAAAAACTTTTGAATGTGCTTAATAATTTGGCAGTTTCATATAAAAGCCATTTACCTCTTCTTAACTGGCAGTAAAATCAAATGTTTGTCCAGCCCAAAAAGAGCAAAGGAGAGAAGTCCCTGTCAACAGGAAAAGAGAAGCATGACTTTAGTGCTGTGGGTGTGAGTGGGTAACAGGATATTTCTAACACAAACCTGTCCATAGTTGACCACAGCACAAAAGAAGAGCAACTCCAAGTAGAGTCTACCAGGATTGTGGTTAAAGAGCAGCCACACGCAGCTGGACAAATTCTGTGAAAACAGGATGTAAGAAGACCTTTGAACTAGAAATGGTAACTAACGCTGTTCACTGAACCAGCTTGTAGAACCAGCTGAGTGGGCATTCGTTAAAAGAAAAAGACATTTTAAGTGTTTTCTATACATATGTTAATGGGTTTTTTTTCATAAATTCATCTTTTTTATCTGCGGGAATTCCAAGTATCTTTTTCATGTAAGTTCTTAAAAAAAATCTACATGCCCCTAATACGCTATTTCTTCATACAGTAATAAAAATATGTAACATTGAATGCAACAGTAAATATAAAGCCAGACGCATGACTTTTCTAATGGGGTCTCTGAATGTGTTTCTTAAAGTCTTCCAGTGACAGGAGTTGGAAATTACACAGCTCAGCCATTTGTATCTGATTTGGTTCAAGATGCACTAAATATAATAATGCAGGCGGATGAAGGCTGACTTCATGTCACTGTAGAACTGAAAGGTGGTTGTTTACTCACAGCAAGCAGGCTGACAGTCAGAAGCAGACACATGAGCACATGACGGGCCACTTGTCTGTCTGCAACCTGTTGGAGCTCCTCCACTTGGACAAGGAGGCAGTCTGTGGACTCGCACCCACTCTCACACTGACCTGAGGGGGGCAGCAGCAGAACACAAATAGATAAATACAAACCCTTGTAAAATACAAAAGCATGCAGGTCAGTGACAGTATATACTATACAATATTACACATATACTATGACTTTTACTGTGAAAATGTCTCAAGCCTCCGTTTTTCAGGCTTTCAGAAGGTCTTTCAAAGTTTTTCTTTGGACATCGGTTGCTTTTTCCACTCCTTTTTTAGTCCCTGTACCTGGCCATTTTCAGAGAAATGTTTTGTGACCTAACACTCTACTATGAATCGGTCAAACACAAAAAAAAGCACCAAATGGAAGGAATGACCCAGAGTTGTGCCTATGCTTAAAAGACAACTTGGCAAAGAAGTAATTCTGAAGGAAGTTAAACACGGAGAAAAGGCTGAGGTACGTCAAATTATGCAACAGATAGAGGGGTACAACTGTGACAGTCTACAAACCATGTGTAAAACATGTTGGAGGTATCGGGTTTGGAGCTGCATTTCAGTCAGTGGTACGAGGGATCTTGTAAAGACTGAATTACGAATGCTTGTGTTTCAATCAAATAATGGAGTCTTTTATTAAGCGGTTCAAATAGTTTCTCCTCATTACTTGCAGAACTGGTTTACATATACTAGAGTTTGTTGTTTACAGTGGAACTATGACCATGACTCTCGCATTTAGTCAAAACAAAAGCACTGCATGTAATCTGTTCTTTTCTCACATTCCTTTCTTTGCCTGTACAAGCGAGTAATTTTGTGGGTGATATGGAATTTTAACAAATCTGAAACTTACTGTCATTCCTCTGAGGAATGATTCTGTGTGCATGTATATATTGTCCTTTGGTAACTGAAGACCATTTCTACTTTAACTGAAATTGTTTTTGATGGGAATGAGTTGAATGCCACAGACAAGTTGAACTGTGTTGAACTTAAGTGTAGATGACCTGTAGATAAGGTCTTTATTTAGTGCCTCAGATATTCAGTATCCATTAATCTGACAACGTCCTAACTGTTGACGATTTCAGACTAATGAAGCCAGCAGCGTCTGTTAAAGGTTTCCTGACAGGACGCACCTTGATCTCTTGGTGGGGGGTCAGTCTCAAACACGGTCTGGTTTTCGGGTTCATTTTCAATCAAAGGATCTTCTGGAGAGTCAAATGAGTTCACCTCTTCAGTTTGGACATTTTGGGCCCAGCTTCCTCTGCTGAGACACACAAGAGAGCCTCCTCCCAGGAATATGCTGAAGGCAACTACGAATGTGGTGCAGATTATCTGAAAGAAAACATCCAAATTGTATACAGGTTGTATTTCATTATCTGTAATTTCATGGCAGAAAACAGGAAAATGACTTCGCCGGGTATTATTACCTGTGCTCTGCCATAGAAGAAAGCTGCATCAATGACTCCAAACATTTTTTCCCCACAAATGAGCAAAACTGCAGTTATTAAAGCTGGAATCCTGCAACCATAGATAAATTCAAATTCAGTCACAGTATTAAAATATAAAAACCAGGTCAATGGGATTACCCTGAACAACGTGCATGACACTTGGTTGCAGATATACATTTTTTTACTATTTAATTTTAAGTGAGTTGGTGTCATGCAAAATCACATTATATTATGATATATTCATTCATTTACATTGTTGATTGCATCATGAATGTCAGTCTAAACCAAAGTGACGTGTTTTCCAGTCTGTGCACATTCCTCTTACCCCCAGCCCGCAATGACCAACATGCCCGGTGAAACTTTCAGATCCTCAGACTTCAAGAGCACAAGTGAGAGTGCTATCAAACCTTAAAACAACAAAACATCAATTTCAAAATTTGTAGTCACACTACAGATACATCTCACCAGTATGAACCAACATGAATTAGTTCAATGTAGGTTTCCTGTGGTAGATGGTAGTGTGCGTACCTGGCCATATAAAAGTGCTGTAGAGTGAGGTACATAATAAGGTGAAAGTCAGGACCTGACCAATGAAGTTATTTTCCTTCACTACGAAGTTCCACAAGATCATCCCAATGCAAGTCAGAACCTACAGAGAACAAAATAACAAATACAGGCACTTAGTCATTTTTGAATGCCCACAGGTGAGTTCCTTCATATAGATATGATTTATATGATTTACTTCATCATTAGACATATTAGACATTAATGGTGCTATTAGTTTTTCATGAATGCAATACCATGCTTACCTGTGCAAAGAAAAGGTTAACTGTAAACAAGTGAGGCAGCCTTTTGATTTTTTTACTTAAAAACATGACGGCAATAGTCCACACCTGTGAGAGAAAACATGGATTGTAAACAATGCACTATTTTAACCACAGACTTTAGCAAGAATAGTACACAACAGTGTTAGTTGGTTGTTTTTTGTTTCCTGAGGAATGTAAATGGGAAATTACTGAGAACTATGAAACACATGACTCAAAAAAGTAAACACTGTGGGCGAACAGTTAAAGCGAAGAAAAAAACGTTATGTTTCATCACTGCAAATATTATGTCAGTGCAGAAATGAGTTTCAAGTTCTTTTAAAGGTTTACTAATAGGCAAAGAATGAGGAAGTAAGTCTGCAAGTCGGTAAAAAATCTGTGTAGTTAAAAATGCTGAAAACAGGACCTTTTAAGATTCGTTTTCCAAGGTAGTTCAACCAGGTGTTTATCTTTTTACTTTTCCTTTATTTGTCCCAGGTGATAATATCAGATAAACATGAGATCTTGATATGGAAAATAAAGTGATTGAAAGCCCTGCGAGTTATTAAGTGGACTTAGTCTTCACAGAGACCTTAGTCAAGCTAAAATAAAAACAAACAAACATAAAAATATAAAAATCAGATGAAAACAAATAAACAATTACCCAACAACTAGCTGTGGATGGATGTGAATCGTTAGCTGCTGAAATGAAAGCAAAACAACAAAAGATATTTTTGGAAACGTAACCATTGGATGATTAGGTCTTAAAAGGCCTGAGTGCTTGTGTGCCCTAGCTTTGCTGTTCCTAGGACTGCACTATGCTGGATAGTGATGCTGGAGTCACTCACCCAAATTGGGAGTCATTGACCCAAGTGCTCTGGTTACCACAGGCACCACTGTTGCCTTCACCCTTCACCGCTTCTCCAACTCTTTTCTTTGCTCTTAGTATTTCTAAAGCATATAGGGCTCAGAAGTGGTTATACCAAATTTGCTAACAAATTATAATATTATGGATAATTCTATCTCTGCATAAATAATGGGACAGCATGTTTACACTCACAGCTCTGAATGACAAGCTTTGTGTTTGCTGGGATTAAAAGTTACTTACCTATGAATGAAGGTACGGAAACTGAAACACAGGCAGCTTTTGTGTAAATATGTGTGATAATACGACAGAATGTTAGTTCCCAGTGGAGAAGTTAGAGACCAGTTCAAAGGATGATAAAAACCTAAAAAGTATTGATAATGAACTGTTTCAATTTAAAGTCAATTCAAAGTAGCACAGAGTAGAAGAGCTTTGTTCATATGATATAATCAACAGATCACAAAAGAAGTTTAAATAATTCAATCCTTCATCAATAATTGTATTTTTTACTATTCTTGACCTCTTACAGACTCTAAAAGTCGTCAAATGAAAAAAAGAAAAACAGTTAAAGATCAAATAGGTTGCCATATATCCTTTTACCACAACTTACACTGTCCAAAAACTTGAGTTGATTAAATGTTTACAGAGTAAGTTAGTGTAGAGGTACATCCTGTATTTTCACTATAACAAAAGCTTCACTATGAAAAAGCATATCCTGTGTCATTCAAGCACAGAAAGACTGAAACCTGAAACCAGAAATGCCAATCCAGAGCAGATTTAGCTGCACCAACATGTAATGTTGATAAACTGTCACAAAGGGAAACTATTTCCATAGACCTTGTTTCTAAATTCCATCAGCTCACCAGGAATTCAGCTGGTATTGCAACACAATAGCTGGACTGTTCACCCGAATAAGCAAATTAAATTGAAAGACTGACAGAGTTTTTGGGCAAGATGTAGCCATTTTGTAGTGTGAAAGATCAAAAGTAATTGGACAAAGAATAAATGAAACATGTCATATAGCACTTGGGCATTTTAGCCACAAGAGAGCGCTGGCTGTCCCGCTTACAGTACATGTAAGGGATGGATCTTTTTAAAAATGTATTTATTTGTTCTTCTGAGTTTATTAAACCTTTTTGGCTAAGTTAATGCCTTCAGTACAACCTTACTCTCAGTGTCTAAATCGTGTAAATATGCAAATGTAAATGGTTGTTTGCAGTTCTTAAAGGAGAGACATTGTAATTACATTGGACATACAATGGCAATAAACTCATTCATTTATTCAATGTAGCTGAAGTGGTGCAGAACTAAATGAGAACCCCATGAACACAGTGTATCATCATGAGTTTTAGAACAAAAACACTGTGCTACTTGGTTGATGGCTATTCACATTTTCCTCTTCTATAGGTGGATATCGTAACATCTCAAAGCAGTGTAGCATCACAATTAAGATGGGAACATCCACAAATGAGGGCCTATGAATGAAGTAAGTGCTGGTGGGATGCATTTCATCTTCTCACCTGCAGCCACAATGGACGATTGCAGGAGCTGGGAGAGGAAAAGGGTACTGGTTAATGAATAGCTGCACCGAGGGGAAACTAAGATAACATCAGGACAATGGTTTTATGGTCACCACCACTGTTTATGCATGCTATGGTTTTATTTACAGAAGGTCATATCACTGCAGAGACAATGACTAATATCCTGAGGGATGTGGATATGGCATCAGGGCATGCTCATGAATCAAGGAATAATGATTACCCTGGGTACTTTATAGAAGGGACAACAAGTATTAATAACATGGAGGAGATAGTAAATGGCTTTAATGAATTCTTCGTAAACATAGGGCCAAAACTGGCAGAAGAAATAAAGGTTGATGGAATAGAAAGGGACACTGGTGAAAATATTGAAAGGAATAGTAGCTCAATGTTTTTAAGAGCAGTGGAAGAGAAAGAGATTTATGACATGGTTAGAGGACTTAAGAACAAAACCAGTACAGACTGGAATGATATTGATATGGTAACGGTAAAGACAGTTATTGATGGTATCGTAAAACCATTAAAATATATATTCAACTTGTCGTTTCAAAAAGGAGTTTTTCCACAAAAAATGAAAGTTGCTAAAGTTATTCCCATTTACAAAACCGGTGAAAGACATCATTTTACAAACTATAGACCAGTGTCAATACTCTCCCAGTTCTCTAAGATACTGGAAAAACTCTTCATAAAAAGATTTGACAGTTTTGTGGAAAAATATGAATTAATGACAGATAGTCAGTATGGGTTCAGAAACAACAGATCAACAGCTTTGGCACTGATAGATTTAATGGAAAAGATAACGGAATGTATGGATAATAAGAGGTATGCGCTCGGAGTTTTCTTAGATCTAAAGAAGGCGTTTGATACTGTTAATCATGAAATTCTATTAAAAAAACTGGAAAAGTACGGGTTTAGGGGAGTGGTTTTGGAATGGTTAAAAAGCTATGTAGGGAATAGGCAACAATATGTACAAATAAATGAATATAAATCTAATTTGATGGATATAGCTTGTGGAGTACCTCAAGGTTCAGTACTGGGTCCAAAAATGTTTATTATGTACTTAAATGATATCTGCAGAGTATCGGAGATTTTAAAGTTTGTAATATTTGCAGATGACACAAATATACTGTGTTCAGGTGGGGAATTGCCACAGGTTTTGGAAATGATCACACAGGAATTAACGATATTAAAGAAGTGGTTTGATATAAATAAATTATCATTGAATCTCGATAAAACCAAATTTATGTTGTTTGGAAACCAAAAGAAAAACATCGAAGTAGAAATATGTGTTGACAATGTATATTTAGAAAGAGTAAATGAAATAAAATTTCTTGGGGTGATCATTGACCACAAGCTCTGTTGGAAGCCACACATTACTTATGTTCGGGGGAAATTGGCACGGGGCATTGCCGTCCTGGGAAAAGCAAAGCATATGTTGGATCAGAAAGCACTGCACATTTTATACTGTGCTTCACTACTGCCATATATGAGCTACTGTGTAGAGGTCTGGGGAAACACATACAAAAGTAACACACAAACAATAACTATAATACAGAAAAGGGCCATTAGATTAATAAATAATGTAGGGTACAGGGACCATACAAATGCACTCTTTGTCAAAATGCAAGCTATTAAATTCCAAGACTTGGTGAAGCTTAAAACAGCGCAAATAATGTATAAAGTCAGAAATAAATTGCTTCCCAAAGAAATCTGTAAATTGTTCATAGAAAGAGAAGGTGGGTATAACTTAAGAGGGAAATGGAATTTAAAAATACAAAGTGCTAGAACAACTTTAAGAACTATGTCAATCTCAATTGCAGGAGTTAAATTATGGAACAGTCTAACAGAAGAAATAAAAGACAGTCAAAACATAAAACAGTTTAAAGTAAAATATAAAAACCTAATTTTAAATAAGTATAAGAATGAAGAAAACGGGGTTAACCCAGGATGGTAATGTTGCTGGTAATGGTGTTGCGGTTCTTTTTTGGTTGTTTTTTTGTTTTTTTGTTTTGTTTTGGTTTGTTGTTTTTCCATAACTTGTGTATCTGCAAATATACACATTCTGTATTTTTCATATGAAAGAAACTATACTGTGGCGGGGCTTGCTAATTTCTTGTTTTTGATTTATGTATGTTATGTTTTGTTTTACTTCATATGTTTATATGTTTCATATGTTGTTTGTTTAATTTAAGACAAAAAAAAAAATTAAATGAATGAGAGGTAAAACTTGAGGGGGTAGGGACAAATAAGTAAATACTTCAGCCTACTCCTTTTCAAACAAATAATGGAATGATATTTTGTAATGATTGTGAAGGCACATGTTTGAAATGTTTGAAATAAAAATGAACTGAACTGAACTGAACTGAACAGGAAGTGTGCCATCTGTGGTGCTCACAGAACTTCGATCTGCCTGAGGTGCAGTACTTGAGTTCAACCCAAGCACTTGAAGCACTCTTTGACTCCAGCTACCAGCAGGGATCTCCTTGGTTCTTCTTTGTATTCCAGGTCTTTATTTAAACTGTTCATCTTCAGCGGTTGTGAACCTGTGAAAGTAAATGATGAAAGCTAAAAATGTTTAAATTAATTGGACTGTTAAAGTTTTTTTTTTTTTTTTTTAGAATTGCCAAAATGTAAAAGCATAACTTGGCTAAAACGTTCTCACCTTTATAGCATGTTTTATTTTAGATTTGACAAGACATCCACTTTTACTAATTTACTGAATTAAATACTCAGTGTGGTGTTTTTAATGGATGTGCCCCTTGTAATAAACTTGAATGTAAAACAATGACTATACTTTGCAGACATTTCTAACAAACCATGTTTCTAATAGAATCACAGTAAAAACCTTTGAAGTATATGAGTGCTCAAAGTCTCATTTTTCATAACACAATCTGAACATTTTGGGAGCATTTCCACTGCACAATGAATTCAAGCCCACAATTTACCAAAATATGTAACTCGGCCTTTGTGGTCACTAGTTGCTAAAAGTGTGCACCTGGATCACAAAAGGTATAAGGTACTGTAGCTTATGAAACATGGAAAAACAACTTCTACGTGGTGTCGTCAATCCAGATTTTCGGGTGAACTTGTCTTTAAGTTCTGTTCAGAAGGAAATGTCTGTTTACTGTAAAAACAGAGGCCCACATCTACATGCAACCACAAATCGATTCCACAGTTTGACACTAGACTCTTTTTTAAATCAGGCCTTTAAAAAACAAACAAAACAACCAAAACCTTCTTGTACAATGAACTAGTATGAAACAACTGAGTAATATTCAAAACCATTGTTCATAAAATTGATCAGAGTGAAAAATTCATAAATGCCACATTATAAAATGCAGGTTTAAGTTTTCGCTCAATTGTTCAATAACAAATTCATGAATACACGAGTTAAGGTTTGGTAATAAACCTTTTATTTTATTAGCCAATGTGTGATGATACACATTATATTACAGTAACTTAGATATTTACATACATTCTGTTAATATCAGAGTTAGAAAATTAATTAATTTGCTTGTTTACCTGAGAGAGGGGAAAAAATAACTGCAGCATCTCAAACTTCTAAAACAAAACCCATTTTCAGGTGAAGACTTAGATTTTCTTGCTAACGTTTACTTTTTTATGTGGTTACTGAAATGGACAAACAAAAGCAAGTAAAAATGTTGATCGAACTGGACAGTTGCTGTTTGTTAAAGCTGTATGAATAATGTACATCACTGTCAAGACCTGTTCAAGTACAGGTTTCCAAAGCAACGATACCTTTGCTTCATGTGAAATTAATAATTAACTGGTGAAATGTGAGTCCTTTCCCTTTATTTATTTGGCAAAATAAAATATTCTTGATAAGAGTGAGGAAACACAAAGGTGTCCTAGTAGATCAATGACTGGATTAAGCAGAGGAGACTTTTTTTTTTCCCCCCCCTCACACGCACTTTTTTTTTTTTTTTTTTTTAAATGAGAACACCTCTTTGTGCTTCATCACTCACAGAATGGCATAAAACATACAAATAAAGTGTCCCGCACTCCAAAACAAAACAAAAAAAAGAAAAGAATCTACTTTTGGAAGCTTCTTCCCTTGAATCACAATCCCAGTGAAGTTCCAGTGTGACACATACAGTATACACCTACACACCTTAAAGAATACCTCTTCTCTGTAAACATCCATCACAATCTGAAGCCTGACCTGATTTTCCTGAAGTGTGTTGCATTAAACAGTAGGCAAGTCACAGCTTTTTCACATAGTCAGGAATTATTCGGCTGCTTTTAAGTTGTATCTCCTTTTGATGTTGCCTCCAAACAATAGATTTGGATGAATAGGAATATATGTGCGGCTCATGTTCAAGTTTTAGCAATGTGGCTTTGACACAGTGTCTCAGAAATAAACTTGTTATTTTGGATATAGAGACTGAGGTGGTTATTATACACTCCTCCTTCCCTTTGAGACAATCTACACACAGCTGCCTTTTTTTTTTTTGCATTAAAGGGAACAGTACATCGAGTCTTTTGCTGTACAGGAATTTCCTGTTTTGACTGAAATTTCTTTTAGGCTTAAAAAAAAAAAAAAAAAAAAAAGCAGCTCATTTTTTAATGCAAGCAGCTTATGCCATGAAGCGATAATACAGCGGACTATCTTGGAAGCTGTATTCCTGCTTGATGTGCTGGAGCACACCACCCTCTTGTAACCGTGTCCCGTAGAGTACTGCCTCGCCACGGTCCTGAGCTAAACCAACCTGCAGAAGCCACTCAACAAGTTCACAGCCAAGAAAACAGTCCACCATAGTCTTCTTTCCACACCTGAAAGTCAAAAGAAGAATTCACCCAAAGGATAGTTGTCTGTAAAAGGAGCCACAAGAAACAGAGGAGCAGACAGAACCCACACACAGAAAAATGACTGAATCAGGAATAATTTTGTTTTGAAGGTATTGTGGTTTGTGAGTCACTGAGCATCAGCAAAGGTTTGCCTAGACATTACTGGAAAACGCATTTGTCATCAGTGTTCAACCAGAGCAGTGGTCAGTAAGACAATGTGCTCTCACCTTCTCTTTTTAACAATGTCATGAAAACACTGCTGCTTGTGGTATTTGGTGAACTGGGTGCAGGTCATCCTGATCTCCTCAGGTAAATCACTCTGTGGCTGCTCTTCTTGTTTTCCATACCACAGACTGTATAATCTAAACACAGAACAAAATTAAATCAGCGGACACCGTAATATAATGTAAACATAGTCTATTGTGCATTTGCTATATTCATTGTACACTCACTGGCTGCTTTGTTAGGTACACCTGTTCAACTGCTCATTAACCCAAATGTCTAATCAGCCAATCACATGGCTGTAGCCTAGTGCATTTAGGCACGTAGACATGGTCAAGAGAACAAGCTGAAGTTCAAACTGAACATCAGAATGGGGAAAGAAAGGTGATTTAAGTGAATTTGAACGTGGCATGTTTGTTGGTGCCAGACAGACTGGTCTGAGTATTTCAGAAACTGCTGACCTACAGGGATTTCCTTCACAATCTGCTCAAAGAAGTCCTGCCGTTAATTAATGCTTCAATCTTAAATATGATCAACTCATCTCTAATAATCGGCTATGTACCACAGGCCTTCAAGCTGG
Organism: Astatotilapia calliptera; assembly: GCF_964374335.1. Classification (NCBI taxonomy): domain Eukaryota; kingdom Metazoa; phylum Chordata; class Actinopteri; order Cichliformes; family Cichlidae; genus Astatotilapia; species Astatotilapia calliptera. The sequence goes on along the minus strand of NC_137437.1, from coordinate 20,326,751 downwards.
CTGTAGTTAAACCTTTACTTACAGTGGGGCAAAAAAGTATTTAGTCAGCCACCCATTGTGCAAGTTCCCCCACCTAAAATGATGACAGAGGTCAGTAATTTGCACCAGAGGTACACTTCAACTGTGAGAGACAGAATGTGAAAAAAAAATCCATGAATCCACATGGTAGGATTTGTAAAGAATTTATTTGTAAATCAGGGTGGAAAATAAGTATTTGGTCACCTCAAACAAGGAAAATCTCTGGCTCCCACAGACCTGTAACGTCTTCTGTAAGAAGCCTTTCTGTCCCCCACTCGTTACCTGTATGAATGGCACCTGTTTGAACTCATCATCTGTATAAAAGACACCTGTCCACAGCCTCAAACAGTCAGACTCCAAACTCCGCCATGGCCAAGACCAAAGAGCTTTCGAAGGACACCAGGAAAAGTATTGTAGACCTGCACCAGACTGGGAAGAGTGAATCTACAATAGGCAAGCAGCTTGGTGTGAAAAAATCAACTGTGGGAGCAATCATCAGAAAATGGAAGACATACAAGACCACTGATAATCTCCCTCGATCTGGGGCTCCACGCAAGATCTCATCCCGTGGGGTCAAAATGATCATGAGAACGGTGAGCAAAGATCCCAGAACCACACGGGGGGACCTGGTGAATGACCTGCAGAGAGCTGGGACCAAAGTAACAAAGGTCACCATCAGTAACACACTACAACGGCAGGGAATCAAATCCCGCAGTGCCAGACGTGTTCCGCTGCTGAAGCCAGTGCATGTCCAGGCCCGTCTGAAGTTTGCCAGAGAGCACATGGATGATACAGCAGAGGATTGGGAGAATGTCATGTGGTCAGATGAAACCAAAGTAGAACTTTTTGGTATAAACTCAACTCGTTGTGTTTGGAGGAAGAAGAATACTGAGTTGCATCCCAAGAACACCATACCTACTGTGAAGCATGGGGGTGGAAACATCATGCTATGGGGCTGTTTTTCTGCCAAGGGGACAGGACGACTGATCCGTGTTAAGGACAGAATGAATGGGGCCATGTATCGTGAGATTTTGAGCCAAAACCTCCTTCCATCAGTGAGAACTTTGAAGATGAAACGAGGCTGGGTCTTCCAACATGACAATGATCCAAAACACACCGCCCGGGCAACAAAGGAGTGGCTCCGTAAGAAGCATTTGAAAGTCCTGGAGTGGCCTAGCCAGTCTCCAGACCTCAACCCCATAGAAAATCTGTGGCGGGAGTTGAAAGTCCGTGTTGCTCGGCGACAGCCCCAAAACATCACTGCTCTCGAGAAGATCTGCATGGAGGAATGGGCCAAAATACCAGCTACTGTGTGTGCAAACCTGGTAAAGACCTATAGTAAACGTTTGACCTCTGTTATTGCCAACAAAGGTTATGTTACAAAGTATTGAGTTGTATTTTTGTTATTGACCAAATACTTATTTTCCACCCTGATTTACGAATAAATTCTTTACAAATCCTACCATGTGGATTCATGGATTTTTTTTTCACATTCTGTCTCTCACAGTTGAAGTGTACCTCTGGTGCAAATTACTGACCTCTGTCATCATTTTAGGTGGGGGAACTTGCACAATTGGTGGCTGACTAAATACTTTTTTGCCCCACTGTAAAAAGCCACCCAGATGTCTTAGCAAATTATAGGCCAATCTCCAACCTTCCTTTCATATCAAAAATCCTTGAAAGAGTAGTTGTCAAACAGCCAACTGCTCATCTGCAGAGGAATGGCTTATTTGAAGAGTTTCAGTCAGGTTTCAGAGCTCATCACAGCACAGAAACAGCTTTAGTGAAGGTTACAAATGATCTTCTTATGGCCTCTGACAGTGGACTCATCTCTGTGCTTGTCCTGCTAGACCTTAGTGCAGCATTCGATACTGTTGACCATAATATCCTATTAGAGCGATTAGAACATGCTGTAGGTATTAGAGGTACTGTGCTGCAGAGGTTTGTATCATATCTATCTAATAGACTCCAATTTGTGCATGTAAATGGAGAGTCCTCTTCACACACTGAGGTCAATTATGGTGTTCCACAGGGTTCAGTGCTAGGACCAATTCTGTTTACATTATACATGCTTCCCTTAGGCAGTGTCATTAGAAGACATAGCATACATTTTCACTGCTATGCAGATGACATCCAGCTCTATCTGTCCATGAAGCCAGATAACACACACCAATTAGTTAAACTGCAGGAATGTCTTAAAGACATAAAGACCTGGATGGCCGCTAACTTTCTGCTTCTTAATTCAGATAAAACTGAGGTTATTTTACTCGGCCCTGAAAATCTTAGAAATATGGTATCTAACCAGATTCTTACTCTGGATGGCATTACCTTGGCCTCAAGTAACACTGTGAGGAACCTTGGAGTCATTTTTGACCAAGACATGTCCTTCAATGCACATATTAAACAAATATGTAGGACTGCTTTTTTCCATTTGCCCAACATCTCTAAAGTTAGAAATATCCTGTCTCAGAGTGACGCTGAAAAACTAGTTCATGCATTTATTACTTCTCGGCTGGACTACTGTAATTCATTATTATCAGGATGTCCAAACAACTCCCTGAAAAGCCTTCAGCTAATCCAAAATGCTGCAGCAACAGTACTGACAGGGATGAGAAAGAGAGAGCATATTTCTCCTGTATTGACTTCCCTTCATTGGCTTCATGTTAAATCCAGAATTGAATTTAAAATCCTGCTGCTCACATACAAGGTCTTAAATAATCAGGCCCCATCTTATCTTAAGGACCTTGTAGTACCATATCACCCTATTAGAGCACTTTGCTCTCACACTGCAGGCTTACTTGTTGTTCCTAGAGTATTTAAAAGTAGAATGGGAGGGAGAGCCTTCAGATTTCAGGCCCTTCTTCTGTGGAACCAGCTTCCAGTTTGGATTCGGGAGACAGACACTATCTCTACTGTACAATATAAAGCGCCTTGAGGCAACTGTTGTTGTGATTTGGTGCTATATAAATAAAATTGAATTGAATTGAACAATCATCTTTAAGGTCCGAATGGTCTGTAAAAATATCCAGTAAGCAGCAGTTCTCTGGGTAATAATGTCTTGCTGATGTCAAAGGTCAGAGGAGAATGGCTAAACGGATTCAAGCTCATAGGAAGGCAAAAGTTACTCAAATAACCACTCACAACCACCAAGATTTGTGAGAAAGCATCACTGAATGCCCAACACATTGAACCCTGAAGCAGACAGGCACCAATCTTGTCAGCTAAGAACAGGAAACTGAGGCTACAATAAACACCAACTCACCAAAATTGGACAATTGCGAGTTATTTGCTGCCACATTCAGATGGCAGAGTCAGAATTAGACATAACCACCATGAAAGTATGAGTCAATCCCGCTTTGTATCAAAGGTGTACGGTGGTGCTGAAGTAATAGTGTGGGGGATATTTCTTGTCTTTCGGCTCCTTACTACCAACTGAACATTGTCGCTGAACCTGGTGGAATGGGAGATTTGCGTCATGGATGTATAGCCGACAAATCTGAAGCAACTGTGTGATGCTATTATTTCAGTTTGGAGGAAATCTCTGAGGAATTTTTCCAGTGCCTCGTTAAATCTATGCTATGAAAAATTAAGGCAGTTAAGAGGACAAAAATGAATCCAACCTAGTAAGGTGTAACTAATAAAGTGGCCAGTGAGCATATAAACCAGCAGGTAAATTTGATTTACCTGCATAAGACTGAAAGCAGTTCTGATGGGAAAAATAAAATCCAACTTTTACTAGTAAGGTGTACCTAATGAAGTGGCCAGTAAGTGTCTAAAAATGTCTGAATGTGCTTTATAATTTGGCAGTTTCATATAAAAGCCATTTACCTCTTTTTAAACGGCAGTAAAATCAAATGTTTGTCCAGCCCAAAAAGAGCAAAGGAGAGAAGTCCCTGTCAACAGGAAAAGAGAAGCATGACTTTAGTGCTGTGGGTGTGAGTATACAGTCATGAATAGGTAACAGGATATTTCTAACACAAACCTGTCCATAGTTGACCACAGCACAAAAGAAGAGCAACTCCAAGTAGAGTCTACCAGGATTGTGGTTAAAGAGCAGCCACACGCAGCTGGACAAATTCTGTGAAAACAGGATGTAAGAAGACCTTTGAACTAGAAATAGTAACTAACGCTGTTCACTGAACCAGCTTGTAGAACCAGCTGAGTGGACCTTCATTAAAACAAAAAGAGTCCCTCCCTCGTATGCCTGCAGTGAATAAGTGAGATCAAATTATATGTTTTAAAACTGGCTTCAGCAATAAGGAAAAGCTTTTAATTTAAGCCCAGAATCAGTAATTTCTCATAATATACGAAAAGGAACTACATGGCAGCTGACACATGAAAGTATACCAAAGCATCTACCAGCAATACCTAGTATCTTTTCTTGTACTTTCAGTTTTTTAATCTAGATGTCCCTAATACACTATTTTAAGATTTCTTCGTACAGTAATAAAAATATATAAAATTCAATGTAACAGTAAATAAAGAGCCAGACGCATGACTTTTCTAATGGGGTCTCTGAATGTGTTTCTTAAAGTCTTCCAGTGACAGGAGTTGGAAATTACACAGCTCAGCCATTTGTATCTGATTTGGTTTGAGATGCACTAAATATAATAATGCAGGCGGATGAAGGCTGACTTCATGTCACTGTAGAACTGAAAGGTGGTTGTTTACTCACAGCAAGCAGGCTGACAGTCAGAAGCAGACACATGAGCACATGACGGGCCACTTGTCTGTCTGCAACCTGTTGGAGCTCCTCCACTTGGACAAGGAGGCAGTCTGTGGACTCGCACCTGCTCTCACACTGACCTGAGGGGGGCAGCGAAACAAATAAGGAAATAATTAAACCTGATAAATTACAAGAATATTCAGTTTGATGCTCATATACTATAAAATGAACTAAATCCTACTGCTTTTTGAAGTCTCACAATAAAAACACTAATGTCAGTTTCTTATCAGTGCAGTACCTGCTTGTGTGGCTGGTGTGCTGCTCATATCTGCACTGATGATCATGTCAGGCAGGGGCTGGGTTGGTGCACAGTCACATACGAGGCATGCTGATAAAGTAAAAAGAAATATTTGGAAGCAATTCTCAGCTTATCTCATTTTACACAGGATGCAGATATTCAATAAAATACAAGTTCCAGGAAAGTAAGTAAAGTACTTTCACTGACTATGAATAATGCATATGAAAATACAGTCCCCCCAAAAATACTAGTGACAAATATTTTTGCTGATACAACACAAGTACTTACAACACAAGATAATAAACTCTTGTATTGAATCATTCAAACAGTTTCTCTTCACTACTTGCAGAACTGGTTTGCAAGTTTGCAATAATGTGTCTTGCTTACTGGAACTATGACCATGAATCAGTGGCATGTAGCAAAACAAAAGCACTGCATCGAACTTGTTCCTTTCTGACACTCCTTTCTCAGCATTAACCAGCTTCCTTGCTGTAGAGAATTGTGTCTTCAGTACGTCCTTGGGGAAAAAAGATTTTTTTTGTGTGTGTATTTTGCTTTTTGGTAACTGCAGAGACTTTGTCTACGTGATTAACTGAAACCTTATCTGAGAGGAAGGGGTTGCACTGTGCGGCAGTATACTGTAGAAAACTAGTAGATAAGGGTTAATTTGAACTTTGGATTTCCAGTCCAACTTGGCTGTAAACAACTGACATCTCTATGTGCATGCTCAAGTCTTGATCAGGAGATTTAAATTATAACATCTCGCTTCAGACATCTGGCAAACCAGAACGCACCTTGATCTCTTGGTGGGGGGTCAGTCTCAAACACGGTCTGGTTTTCGGGTTCATTTTCAATCAAAGGATCTTCTGGAGAGTCAAATGAGTTCACCTCTTCAGTTTGGACATTTTGGGCCCAGCTTCCTCTGCTGAGACACACAAGAGAGCCTCCTCCCAGGAATATGCTGAAGGCAACTACAAATGTGGTGCAGATTATCTGAAAGAAAACATCCAAATTGTATACAGGTTGTATTTCATTATCTGTAATTTCATGGCAGAAAACAGGAAAATGACTTCGCCGGGTATTATTACCTGTGCTCTGCCATAGAAGAAAGCTGCATCAATGACTCCAAACATGTTTTCCCCACAAATGAGCAAAACTGCAGTTATTAAAGCTGGAATCCTGCAACCATAGATACAACAAATTCAGTCACAGTATTAAAATATAAAAACCAGGTCAATGGGATTACCCTGAACAACGTGCATGACACTTGGTTGCAGATATACATTTTTTTACTATTTAATTTTAAGTGAGTTGGTGTCATGCAAAATCACATTATATTATGATATATTCATTCATTTACATTGTTGATTGCATCATGAATGTCAGTCTAAACCAAAGTGACGTGTTTTCCAGTCTGTGCACATTCCTCTTACCCCCAGCCCGCAATGACCAACATGCCCGGTGAAACTTTCAGATCCTCAGACTTCAAGAGCACAAGTGAGAGTGCTATCAAACCTTAAAACAACAAAACATCAATTTCAAAATTTGTAGTCACACTACAGATACATCTCACCAGTATGAACCAACATGAATTAGTTCAATGTAGGTTTCCTGTGGTAGATGGTAGTGTGCGTACCTGGCCATATAAAAGTGCTGTAGAGTGAGGTACATAATAAGGTGAAAGTCAGGACCTGACCAATGAAGTTATTTTCCTTCACTACGAAGTTCCACAAGATCATCCCAATGCAAGTCAGAACCTACAGAGAACAAAATAACAAATACAGGCACTTAGTCATTTTTGAATGCCCACAGGTGAGTTCCTTCATATAGATATGATTTATATGATTTACTTAATCATTAGACATATTAGACATTAATGGTGCTATTAGTTTTTCATGAATGCAATACCATGCTTACCTGTGCAAAGAAAAGGTTAACTGTAAACAAGTGAGGCAGCCTTTTGAATTTTTTACTTAAAAACATGACGGCAATAGTCCACACCTGTGAGAGAAAACATGGATTGTAAATTATCTATTATTGCAAAGACAAAGACTTTACCAGAAATAGTACACTAGTGGTGACTGGTTGTTCATTTTCTGAAGAAAGTAAACGGGAAATTACTGAGAACTATGAAACACATGACTAAACAACAAGCACTCTGAGGGAGCAAACTTCCATCAAGACAGTTTATTCTCTGGGCAGTATCTACTTTTAAGCAGATAGTATTATATCTCGAAGAAAAACATTTTTGTGAGAGTAAGTAATAGATACTAGGTAGTAGGTAATTTATAACCTGAGCTTATTATGTAACATTATACAAGAGTATATTTCTAACTTAATAGGCAGCACATTCTCTTTTCTTTAAAGCTACAAAGGTTTTATCTTTAAAACTTTTCTTTCAATGTGAAAAAAGGCAGATGCCAAGTAAAAAGTGAGATCACAGGTCTAATGTGAAATTTGGATGCAAACTATCATTTGACATTTAGAATTCACATATACCAGTATCATTTCCTGTTGCCAATACAAACAAAGGCAGCAGATATGCAGGCATACTTTTAAAGATAAAGGGCATTTTTTGAAAGTTTGACCTTGGATAAGTGATCAAAGGTCCAAGATAACATGGTATTTAGAATCCCCATATGCCAATATGTAGTCAGTACAACATATTGGCATATAGGGGTTAAGGAGCAGAGATGAGTATATGGGTTACACGAAAAACTTCCAAATCTTCAAATGATTGTTCCATACAAATGTGGCACACTTTGACCATGTGACCCCACTCTACACTCCTACAACACTTCCAAAAATGTAATCTCCTTGGTGGATGTTTAAAAAAATGGAAACATTGAAGGGAAACAATAAAAAAAGAAAACAATGTTGTTTAATCATTGCAAAAAGATAATCGTGGCAACAAGTTTCAGGTTCCTTAAAAGATATATCAACAGGCAAAGAATGAGGAAGCAACTCTGCAAGTCACTAAAACATCTGTCTACTTGCATATCCTGTTAGTGGCATAGACTTTTAAGGTTAGTTTGCCAATGTGGTTTAAACATCTACAAAGACTGCCTGCATCTCTAATTTACTTGTCCTGAATGGTAGAACATCAGAGCAGATAAACAGGAGATGAGTATTAATAAAGCTGACCTTAAAAAGAAAATACAGTCAGTGAGCGCCCTGTGCGTTATTAAGTAGAGGCAACTTTGAGTTCACTATGACCTTAGTTCCCATCCACTGAGATACATTTAAACAGTGATCAGCTGATAAAGAATAGATGATTAGTCAACTAGCTGTGACTCACCAGTGCAACTAAGCTCACGATGCTTATGTTGAAACTGACGTTCTGCAGTGAATTCATTAAACGCTGAGGATCCGTCCAACGGATCGTGAGTAACCAGGCAGAAACATACATTATTGGAGCTGAGAGGAAAGTGCTGATCACCATCCCAGCAGTTACCTGTCAGGAATCAGAACAAAGAAAGCATGCACAGTGAGTTAGAGAGAGAAAGCACAAGGTAGATGGTATGTTGGCAGGAAGCTGTAAAGAACTCACAACTTCTAGCTCTGCGTTATAATAAACGGCATAGATGGCCACACTCGGTGCAGTGGGAAACACTCCATAAAGAAAGGCGTAATCAGAGAGGCTGGAGTGGTTCAAAGCGCTGGTGTTGCGTTTGTCCAACAGATCCACCATGTCCTTACAAATCAGGGGCATTAGTAACCTGAAAGCCAAATCAAGTCATGTACCATTACCTGAAGCTTTATTTAACACTGATGTGAAATGCAGTGTAACTATACAAACTTTACATGCACTGACTAGCATGCTGTGCCTGAGACTACTTAATATGTCATCTATTTGATAACAGCTTTTGGTCAGAGAAAGGTCTGACTCATCTAAAGCATCAGCACAAAACAACATGGTGGGAGCACTTTGAAAAGCCTGAACATGCTGACTCTCTCTAAACTTCCATAGTACACCTCATAAAAATAAGACAAGGTTGTCTGATAACACTAATATCGCCCTCTTCTAGAAAATCAAGTGCAATAAAAATCTAAATTACTTCCACTCACAGTTTTGCTGTAGTAAGTAATATCAGTGTCACCACTGTAGATTTGGTTAATTTCCCCAACTGGCCCACCATGGACAGGCCCAGGTAGAACAGAGCTGCTCCCCCGAAAGAGTTAGCCAAGCCATCCACAAACTGAGCCATGAAGACGGGAATGGTTTGGTGCAGCACAAAGTGGGCAATGATGCCGATAACAACCATAAATACTATGGGGTTCTTTATGACCTGTAAAACTACAACTCCCACAATCACTACTTTGCTCTGTTGATGGTTCCCCTGATCCTTCCACTTCTGGATCTCACAGAGGGCAAAGCCGATGGGATTGAGAAACATCAGGGACACAGGTGCCACCAGGTAGATATACTGGAGGTACTCTGGATATGTACTCTGGTACAGGGCTTCAACTGTGGATGAAGATAAAGCAAAAAAAATAAAAATGATGAAGAAATGTGTAAAAGGTTTAAAACAAAACCGAGCTGGATACCTACAAAATGTTATACAGTAGTTTGTAGTAAAATTAAGAAATGTGAGTGTGCTGCATCATGAACAGGTGATCATAACTCCTATCACTGCAATAGCTTGATTCTATTTCTGACTTTAAGCATAAAGCAGAAAATCAGGCTTAATCTGAAACATCCCAGAAGGAAGACAGTGGATGGAAGTGCTGAAGTGAGTGCAAAACAAAAAGCATCTCTGGCCACGTAAACATTATATAATTAAATATTAAAGATATACAGTTAATGCTAGCCAGTTAATTTGAACTTAAATTGACTTTTTCAACTGGGTGCAGTTTTGATTCACATTATATCTACCACTCTATTTATTTATTTATGGATGAACTTGATGTGAATAAAAGAAAAGCCGCAAAAGCAGTGATATCAAAATCTGTTTGCTAACAAATAATAAAATCCTGGGGAACTGAACTCTGAGTATGATGGATGGGCAAACAATGGGACAACATGTTTACACGTCACAGCTCTGAATGACAAGCTTTGTGTTTGCTGGGATTAAAAGTTACTTACCTATAGGGTATCCCAAAGCAAAATCATTGCTTTGGGTAGCAAAAATTGAGAAGAGCCCAGCCTTACTGTAGCGACTGACGGGGCTGGCTACTATCAATGTGAGGATGCAGACGAGGAAGAACACGCACACTTTGGCGATGAGGATGCTCCAGAGAAATGGCCAGATGACATTACCAAAGTCCAGCAGCACCATGTTCTTGAACAACAGTGCTGGAAGAGCAAACTTGGAAACAAAACTCCCCAATCCTTTGGCCTGGGTGGAGGTGATAATGTTTGCCCTCCCTGCGATGTACCCGCACAAAATGATCCCAAAGCATTCCAGGAGAGCCGGGAAGAGCCTGTCGATGGACATGCTGGAGGACAGGGCAGAGGAGTCCAGCTCCTCAGATGAAAAGTTGAAGCTGCGGCTTCTTTCCGGTGCCTCCATCATTATGTTGACCCTCCCTCTGCCGCCAGCTGTCATGTCTGGTTTGCCGTAACGTTAATCCCCTCCTCCTCACCAGTCGGCACTGTCAGTCACTAGAGACACTGAGGAAAACTTTCACTTATAACCTTTAAAATCACCGGTTCAGCTGTAATCTCATTACACACGTAGAGCTAACTACGTCAGTTAACCGAAATAATATCGTATATTAACAAGACTGCTTTTAGAGAGGTTTTAACGTTGTTTACACATAGTTAAAAATCACTGCAACCGATATAACTTGTATATATCTTTTTAATAATGCAGTCTCACCTGTCTGGCAGCGGTTGAGCACCCATGCGCTAGTCATATTTAGGTAGCCGTCAGTTAGCCAGCGAGCTAACGTGAAGCTGGAGGCAGATACTAATCAGAGCTTCTTACCGATCCAAACTTCGCCTTCCACCTTTACTAACTTCTTAAAAATAACTTGACACTAGCGCTCTTCTTACTGTTACGTGACCGCGTTGCTTAGTATCCAACCCACAAGTTTCATTAGCCATGATTTGTCAACACATCTCAACCAATCACATTTCAAGATAGTGAAAAGAGGCGTGGCGTAGCGCCTTCTTTCTATCCTTTTCGAAAACAACGTAAATACGTATAAGAGACGAAAGATGGCATAACTATGACCACTTATTTCCGCAGTGCTGACAGACAGGCTTGAAGGATGCATTTTAACCCAAACATAAACTTAGTAAAAGTTTAGTTTACCAGACGCCTACCTAAATTTAAACTGCTTAAAAACTTTAAAGTCTGGAAAGCCCCTGTACGGGGAAATTCAACCGCCACCTCACAACAGCCAAGTATGGTAGAGTATCGTCTACAAGTCATATGACCAATCATCGCTACGAAAGACTGAAGACTGTCTTAAATGACTAAAAAGCATTTAAATGCTAATTTTCAATTAAGCAAAAGTTTTGTGAAAAGGGTGTATCTGCATGTTATGCCAAATTATAGTTTTAAAAAGGCTTTAATCTAAAAATGACGAGAACCACAGTTATCATCATAAAAATGATGACAGTGATGGAAAATGTTAACATTCAGCCCTTCTCACGTGCTGAATGGAAGGATCCTGTTTTGTCTCCATATAATCTTTTAATACAAGATATACTTAACTGTACGAGTTATCTTTTGCATGAAATGTTCTGTCTTCTGTGATCATAAATCTTTCTGTGTTTTTTGTTATTCTTGGTCACGAGCTATGCAGACTTTTGTTGCAGTTGCATGTTAGTCAGAATGGTGAGTGTGGTTCAAGCTGTCAGGAAGGTAGATATAACTAAAACTATCCCTTGTAACAACCAAGGTATGTAGAAAAGCGTCTCTGAATGCACAATACATTGAACTCTGAACCAGATGAGAGCCAGCTAAAACACTGAAAAACATGCAGGTGAAAAATCTGCACCAACTGTGTGACGCTGTCATGTCAACATGAACCAGAATCATTTAGGATTGTTTCCAGCACCTTGCTGTGGACCCAGTAGCAAATTGTAAAGCAAGGAACAGGGGAGAACAACATCTCTAGTATTACATTCAAATGAGCACAAAGCATGGCAGTATCATTTATCTGGGATGTGGGAGTATATCAGGGAAATTAAAATGTTGATATACTCTCCCAAGTATCTTAACTGTGGAATGCACATTTTATACAACCTATAAAACCCAGAAATACCACAAATTTAGTCTCCTGTGTGCCCACAGAGTTAAGTAAAAAAGTTAGCTAATGCCTGTGTCACATGCACCTGTCAAATAACTGCTGTGAACTGAGGAGCCAAGAGCTAAGTAAGCATGTAAAAGCACATTACAAGTAAAAGTGGACAGGTACAGAATCTGCATTTTTTACTTGTACAGCTGCTGTTATTGTGTATATATTTATTTATATTTAGATTTCTTCATACATTCTTATATAGTTCTATATTGTGTATTGTGTATTTTGTTGTACAGTTATTTTATTTTCAACTTTAATTTATATATTTATCTTTATCTTATTCTTCCCAGTTAAATTTACCCTTCATTCTAATTTGTGTTGTACAGTTATTTCATTTTTAACCTTAATTTATATTTTATTCCTTCCTAGTTAAATTTACCCTTTTTAATTTTTCATATTTATTTCCTATCTTATTCATAGCCTTTTCCTTTTTTGTTCTCTTTAGGTCACGAGCAGTTGTCCAAGCATTTCACTACATATCGTACTGTGTATGACTGTGTACGTGACAAATAAAATTTGAATTTGAATTTTGATTTGCATTAATATTTGAATTTCAAATAGAGAGTTGACATAAGGTGTACAGTGTAAACAGTGACGTGGGAAACAAAAGGCAGAAGTGCTTCAGAAAAATAAGTCTGACTTATAATAGTGACACGATTATAAATCAGACCCTCGTGCTTTAAACTTAGGCACAATTAACACAATTACCAGCTATAATTTGATTATAGCTTTTATGATTCTAACATGTACCATTTGATATTAAAGACATTCAAATATGCTCCAGAAGTTGTCAGTCTGCCGTGTGCTGCTACGTACATTAGCTAGAACTGGATTCTTTTTTCCTAATCTCTATGTTTACCCTGGAAGGTGTAGGTCAGAATTTTCATATTTTTAGTGGTATGAAGCACGTGCCAGTGCTCTTGTATCAGGACAATAGAACAGAATAAAGCAAGGAGCTGCAGGAAGGAGGCTATCAATTTTAATCTGTTTTTCTGCTTATTGCGCTATAAAGTCTACCCTTCAGTCATATCTCACCTTGTAACAGGACAAAACAATTTTATTCAGCTGTACAGTATAAAGGTGTCAAGTAAAGCTGCACAATATTACACAACATTAGATTTATGTCCAGTTGCACACATGTTCCTGTCCATACACACAAGGGAAAAAGTAACTCTGTCAAAATATGTTGAATATAAATATGAAAATACTGCAAATTACATGTTCTTACAGGATACAATTGTTCACACTCCAAAAACAAACAACAAGAGAAAGGCAGAACAAGCTGTAAATGCTGTCAGGTCTGTACAGGAGCTTCAAAAACCAAAGGTGAATGTGATCACCTGAGAAGTGTAGCTGGTAGAATATAAAGGATGGGTCTTTAAAGCATACTCAGCTCAATGAGGCGGCCTGCGAACACCGCTAATGTGCCAATTAGACACACAGCCATAAAGACACAAAGCAGAATGTGATCCAACACCATGGCCACAAACTTCCACTCTTCAGCAGCCTGAAAAAAAAAACATTAGAGAAAATGTATCAATTGCAGGACTCTAGATTGGATTTTAGCAACATATTAGGAAAAAAGTTTATTATAAGGATGGTTACACTGCTGGATTCCTCATCTGATTTCATGGTTTCTGCGATGTATTTAACCCCATCAATGGCACTGCGCACATCAGGATTCTTTGTGATGGGTGAGTAGTAGGGAACAGCAGAGGCCTGGTTTCCAGAGATATCTGAGATATCAAAATCAGCACCATAGATGGTTTTTATCTGCTTTTCCTTTCCCGGGCGTTTCATTGTTGAGAAGAACATGATGTTGGGAATGGTTTCGATAAAAACCTATCATGAAGGAGACGAAAAATGTGTCAGTGAGTGTACAATGCCAGAAAAGATGGATAAAGAAGAAAAAAAACATTTTAAGTCTGTTACCACTAGATGGCAATATAATGCAGGAGAAAAACTCAAGCTTGCCTCGCTTGAGCAAATCTACTCTTTTAGTTATTCAGCTCCACTATCAAAATGTAGTCTTTTGCTTTCTTGTGCTCACCTTGCGGACCCAGTTTGGCATTGTGTGAGTGCTCGGGGAGCGGTGGTGGGTGTTGATAACAATGACAGTGATGATGATGGATGCAATGACAAACACCATGGTGAAGAGCATGTACTTCCCAATGAGTGGTACAGCGCTAGAGGTAGACGGGATCAGCTCCACAATGACCAGCAGGAACACAGTCAGAGACAACAGGACAGAGATGCTGAGGGTCATCTTCTCACCTGGAAGACACCATTGTAACCATTCACTCTTTCTTAGTTTGTGTAAAAATCCGCATGAGGTATAGAAATTCAAACACAGTCAGCTGTGTAAATATTTCTGGTCATGTGACAATAGGGACTTACTAACCAAAGAACATAAAATTGGCTATTAAATTATTTCAGTTCAAATTCCATTTCGCAGTATGCAGTTTTGATCAGAACATGATACGTAGATGTTCATCTGATCTTTTTTTTCTCTTGTTTACTATTCTTGACCTCTTCAGTAGTCTAAACATAATTCAAATAAAAAGAAAAAAGAAAGAAAATAACGTAATTACATTCTTAGGAACTACGATGGTAAATGTAGGACACCATGTTTATGCCATAACTAATCCCCGATACACTGAAGGGCTGATAACATGTTTAGACCATAACTTGACCTGAAAAACATGAAGGTATAGGTGCAAATGTCGTGCAGATTAAACTGCATGAACATGCAATCTTATTAAACTGCCACCAGGGAGGGCTGTTTCCTGAATTCCATCAACTAACTTTAATTTGAATTTATACAGCAGCACATTTGCATCGTTCACCCAAATAAGCAAATCAAATCCAAACAGTGATAGGCTACTTTTTTCCTCTTTCATAAAGCCAGGAGTATAAAGAGATTTTGACACCATTTCACATGAGTAAAATGTGAGACATGTTCTTTTTTTTTGGGTTTGTTTTTGTTGTTGCTCAGTAAGAGCATTTATCCCAGGGAGGGCATCTTTTTTGGCACTAGCATCTCCTCCTCCTGTCAGCAGCCATATCAGAAACAGGGATCAAGTGATGTATTATACATTAAAGCAAAGGCCTGCTTTCAGACATGACAGCACAGAGGGACTCTGGGTAATGAAGCAGACCGACACACTGGGAACATGGCCAGATGTGCACATAAGCTGTGCAGTTCCTGAAAAAGCCAGTGTAGAGACACTTTGGACTGACAGGCAGCATTTAAGGATTTTTCCAACACGGTTTCAGTTGATATCATAATAGGAAAGCCAAATAGTGGCCATGGTCTAATTTTGACAATTTACATCATTTGCATATATGTACACATACACAAGAAACAGTAAAAGAGCTGGCTTTGTCTGAAGCTCAAGCAAATGTGCTTAAACAGATTTGAAAAACGTGATTAAATAACATTTTAAATGTTTCCTTTTCTAAACAGATTTTTTTTTAGGTGAAAATTGCAATTGTCTATGCAATTTTAAGGTTTTAAGGTTACTGAGGTTTTACAAGTACTAGTAGATGGAGTTTGTTACCTTTGGACATGTTATACATAGCTTAGCTTGTAGACTTCTAAGCTAGCTATCTGGCTGTTCCTTCCAGACATGAAAGTGGCATAAATCTTTCTGTCAGCCTCTTGAAAGGAAACAACATACCATTTTTCCAAAGAGGCTGAAGTATTGGCTCGCAGGTAATGATTCCCTTTGAAAATATTTGAAAAGCATACAACAAAAGCAAAGCTCGAGATAAATCTAGTACTATATTTGTCAAGATTGTGAGAAACTTCCTCAAGTATATTAATGTATATTAGTATATCAAATAAGAATTATGGTTTATATCTTTTTTAGTGAGAGGATGTGTTTAAAACTTTCTGTATATTATGATCTATGATAGATGTTTTATTGTTTGGTTTACATTTTTCAGTGCAAACATACCAGAATCCGTGGGAAGATAAAAGACAAGGCCAGTGAGGAAGGAAAAGAGCATGCACGGGATGATGACATTAACAATGAAGTACAGAGGAAGCCGCAGCATGAGGAAATGGTAGGTGATGTCCAGGTAGGGGGTGTCTTGGCAGCAGGCGTAGTACACCCAGTGCTTCCAGCCACGGAAATCCTTCATCACCCATT
Source organism: Astatotilapia calliptera (assembly GCF_964374335.1). Taxonomy (NCBI): domain Eukaryota; kingdom Metazoa; phylum Chordata; class Actinopteri; order Cichliformes; family Cichlidae; genus Astatotilapia; species Astatotilapia calliptera. The sequence continues at coordinate 20,310,361 of NC_137437.1, read as the reverse complement.
CTCCGCTTTCCATAAAGTGGCTCAGATCTGGGCGGTCACTGTCCTGTCAGGAAATATGAATATGATGATAATTATTCCTATTATGTAAATTTTCTAGAGAAATGTAAAGAAAGTTATAAAGAAAGTTAAATTAGTAAGCTTTAAATCTGCTTCCATTCTTTTCATCTGGTTGCAAAGAAAGTCAGATTGTAACAGTGTTTGTGAGAAAATAACCCTGCATTTGACTTGATAAATAATCTCATTAATTTATCATCCTGCTCGCTGGGTTTAAGTCTTTTTCAATGGTGGTGATGTGGTTAGCCCTGCTGCCTCACAGCAAGAAAATACCTGGTTCAGACTCTCACTTGTGCTCTCTCTGTGGAGTTTGCATGCTCTTCTTGTACCTGAATGGGTTATTTCCAGGTTCTCCATCCAATCACAAGCTTGGTTAATTAGAGATTCTAGATTAGCCATGGAAAAGAGGTTCTTTAGGGAGGTATTAAATAAAGAACCCTATGAATGCATTATTAAGTACATTTAACTGATTGCTTCGAGTGGTCAGTGGAAGCTGATAAAGCCTAGAAAATTACTATATAGATGTCGATTCATTTCCAGTTGAATTCTTAAAATATGGGTGCTAGATATAGCGAAGAGATTAAGACATGGCTGTGATTGACAAGTGGCTATAATGTGGGCATACAGATTAAGCACCTTCTTAGTCTGTTGCATCTTAGCCTGTTCAGTATTTTGTTGAAGTAAAAAACTAACAGACTGATTGTTTCAGTTTGTTCATTTTAATTTAAGCTTGTATTTGTATCATGTGCACTTTGCTAACCAAGCTAGTTAGCTAGTGCTAGCTGATTAACGCCACACTCTTGTCCAAGTAGTACATCTGGTTTCTTAAGCAAAGCATGGTTAAAGTCAGAAATTGAGGCTTTAAAACAGCAGTTAATAATTTAATGGCTGATGTAATAGTCACTCTGTCAATCCTTTATATGCAATTCATGACTTTTCCTCAAATTTAGTTGGCTAAAACTGTAGTTGTCTACAAGCTTATCAGAAAGACTAGAAGGGGAACTTCTTGTCTAGCCCTTGCCAGTGTAAATAAAGGAAACGAAATTATTTACATGTTGCAACACCGTTTTAGTGTATGTATAAATGACAGCTTGAGTTCTTGTGTCAATTAATAATTTTGTCTTTAATTCATGCAAAACAGAAGTTATCATTTGTCATTATTTTGTAGGTTTTGTGTACACTTTTGTTTTTTTTGGACTGAGGCAGACTAGTTGAGAGTGGCATAAATCTCCTCAACTAACTTTAAGAAACAGCCTGTGAATGGGGTAATATGTATTACGGGATTGATGACGACCAAGTTCCCATCGTAGGTCCAGGTACCCAGCTTCATGCTGCAGTTCTGGAGGTCGAAGGGGAAATGCAACACAATAATTTCACAGTAGCTTTTGAAGATGGCGGGTGGGTTCCATGTGATCATCCCAGTGTACTCCAGCAGCACTTTGGTCTCATGAACAATGGCAAAGTCACCGTCGGCACTGCAGGTACAGACAAGCACAGGCGGCATCAACACAGGAGATAATAAGTTAAATGTTCACGCTGGGGGACATCAGCACTTGAGGACAGGGTGCGGTTGGCACAAGTTGTTGTGGCAGCAGAGCTGGTTGTCAAGGGAAAAAAACAGCAGTGTGTCAATGCGGCATATGGCACGGGGGGGGGGGGGGGGGAATCTGCTATACAGAGGCCAAATTTAGCACAATGAAATCCAAGCTATCACGCACTACATGCTGCAAGTATAGAAATGTGTGATCCAAAATATCACTAATGCGTGTGCTGATTGTTTTCTTGCAGTCAGAATTTTCAGGTCGAGTATAATTTTATTAAGGAAATTGTTTTAGGAAAAAAAAAAATGTATACCTGGCATTGGTCAGTTATAGCTTGAATACGTACTTGTTGTAAAGAACCAGATCAGGACGCCAAATGTCCCTGGAAGGTACTCTGATCTTTTTGATGCCACCATAATCCTCTGGGTTCCACTGCAAGTTCACATCTTTCCATTTCTGAAATACAGAGAGGGACAGCCAGGACAATAGTTTATACTTCAAAAATAGCAGCCAGTATAAATGGTTCGTTTAGTGGAAAAAACAGAAAACATCACAAAAGCTGTTAATGAGTGAAAATTCTGATCATCATGCTGAAAGTGGACACAATGATGGTGAAGCAAGCCTGAAGTAATGAGGGACAAAGTATTTTGCACAATGCTTGGAGGACAACAAACTATCTTGAAGTAATCAGTAATGAATCAATAGTTACTGTTCTGTGATTTTTGGTGTTTGGATCATAGTTTATCATAAACTACTTAGAAAAGTGTGAGTTAATTATAGACCAAACATAATGATGATTTGTCATTTCTCAGGCAGTTCTCGTGGGAATGATTGCTGTCTACTTTTGAGGTTTTGCAGACATGTGATCACTAACCATATGATGTTAACCAGTCTTTTCGGATGTGCGACAATCAAACATTGTAGGAACAGGTGAATAAAGCTCTAGTCGCACAGGCCTATAGACTGGTCAGTGAACAGGCTATAGGGAACCTGTCCTGAGGGGAAAATTTATATTCCCCAATTGGTTGTTAGTGGTTAGTGGTCAGCAGCCCTACAGACCATCGGTGTCCCTGTGGCGACCCTGTGTCGGTAGGGAAAAATCCCAGCCAGCTGGGAAAAACCTCCTTGTATTGGCTTTGGTAGCTAAAATATAGCTGTGGTCCTGGTTTGAAAGGAAGTGATGGCTTTGCCCTAACCCTGTCCAGCTACTAGAGGTAGATGGGTCTATCAAAATACCCATAGTATTGATACCAATGCTGGTTATGGTACTGCATCGATACTAGTCTGACAGGATCAATACTTTGTTTCTTATATGGTCAGTATGTAGCCCATTGTCCTGGGTTAATTCATTATTTTTTGGAAACAAAAAAATATAATTTACCCCAAACAAGTACCATAATTTAAACAACAGAAACTGATCCAAAGGGTTTTAGAGACAGGCACATTTATATTCCAATTCTCCAAAAGAATCAGATTGATACCAAAATTTGCAGTGTTGTAGAGGAGTACCAGCTACTCTGTGTTTCATTGTGTTTCTTCAAGCTGACAGCATATAATAATTTGAATTCAGATTTTTTTGGTTAATCTGTCTTTTTTGAACAATACTAGAGGAAGTAATAGTATAAAATATAAAATAGTATCCTGGGTATTTGGCAAAAATCACCTACCAATGAATTAAAGGAAGAATTTTTATCAAAACAAAGTCAGTGCAGGATAATATTAGACTGAGTTTGGCCTTTTTGTCAATGCCAGAAGTGACTATAGAGGAATACCTTCCTTCTCCTTCATACACGACAACACAACAAAAAATTAACAAACCTGTTTCAGTCGCACATTGCTGGTGACAATCTGGTTAACCTCATCCTGTGGATCCAAAAAATGTGTTGCGTTACTCATACAGAGATTAGCATTGTGTGACAACAGTGAATCTTATGACAGGTGATATACTGCGAACTAAGACCTCACCACACTGATGAGCTGAATGAGCTGAAGACCGACAGTAACGTTTACTTTGTCCTTGAAATGACTGACAGGACGGACAACCTTATTGTAACCAGTGAAAAGGGTTTTAAATAGAAGTGTTTCTTCCAAGGAGCCCCAGGCCGTGCCTGAAACAGACAACATAGTTGCTTTGTGATGAGTTACGTCTGGAGTCATTTAAACAGTGACACCACTCTTGGTAGCTCTCCTTGAGTGCTGGAAAATCAGATGGTTTTTAAGAACACCTGACACTTAGGGTGACTTAAATTAATGTGACTGGAAAACAGACGTGATAATGTGTAGTATCTATAGTATGTGTGCTGCATAACTCTTAATGTGCTGACATGAAATTTTACAATGTAAAATAGACTTTTACTTGATATATAAATAAAACGTATACATGCAGACTGTAAAAAGAAAGTATACCTTTTAGTTCTAAGGGTTTTAAGGGTTTTTGTATCTGGACATTATTATTTTTTCCTTAGCAGGACTTGAAGTTATTTAAATATTACCTCAGATGAACTACAGACATGAAAAAATATACTGTTCTGTTATTTATTTAACAAAAGTTGAGTAAAAATGCAAAATTTGTGAGTAAAAAACTAATTATACTATGACTGGTTTCATAGGAATTAAAAGGATAGGTAGCAGCCAGGTGCTGCTAGTAAAATGCAGTTGGTTAACTAATCATCAGCAAGTGTGAGCACCTTTATAAAAGCAGAAGTTTGGGCATTTTGCTGTTCTGGGACATTCAAGTGTGTTTTAATAGAATGCTAAGGAGCAAAAATCAGCACTGGATTAAGGAATTGCAAAGGAATTGTTGTTGCCCATCAATCTGGGAGAGGTTATAAGGCCCATGCCAATCATCCATCATTTAACCCTGGAGAACCCATGGGGTCAAATTTGACCCCATGGTTTCCCTAGAAAACCAATGGGGTCGGCTCTGACCCCATGGGTTCTCCAGGGTTAATAGTGAGAAAGATTGTTTGCAAGTGGAAAACCAATCTTCCCATGAGTTGATGTCCCAGCAAATTCATCCCAAAGTTAGAGTTTGCAATGCACAGAGAGCTCTACTGGCCTGTGCATGTTCAATTTCATTTTCAAGTTCACAACAGTACAAATTAACAGTTGCTTGTTTGGAAGGTTTGCCAGGAGGGAAGAAAAGGAACATGACAGCAGAGCCAAGGTTTGCAGAGTTGCATCTGAACAAACTACAAGACCTCTGGGACAACATAGAAGACTAGTGTGGAGATGTCTGGCAGTAATGCACGGCATCACACTGAGCGAAAACTAAACACAGCATATCAGCACAAACATCCTCCAACTGTTAAATACAATGGTGGAGTGGTGAGGAGGTGAGGACAGGCTCTGGACAACTCGGGCACTGAATCTTCGATATTACTTAATTTTTTTACGCACTGCTTCTGCATTTTGGCTTCGTTTTTGTCAATATATTTGTGTCCTGGAGACATAGGGACTGCCTGTAGTGTAAACACAACAAACAGTGTGTATGTGCAGAGAGTTTAATTTTGGCAACACTTCATTGAAACATGTGATGGCTCCACTGTGTGGGTTGTTAACAGAGATATTCTTTTTCCATTTTCCATTACGCATCTGTCACAAGCCAAAGCAGGACCTCCTTTCGTTTCCCTTGACCTTGAAATGAAGGCCATTTTACAGCAACATGTAGTTTGAATGCTTGAATGATTCTCGGGACATTCAACACAGTAAACTAAGGAATTGCCTGTCTATAATTATGCAGATGACTTCATGTGGTGACAGGCAGATGAAGGGTTGAAACGCAGAAGAAAAAGCCTCACTGTACTTGGCCTCGCAAGAGAGCCAGTTTGTACAAAGCTTAAATTTGCTCATTAGTTGTGTTCTGTGAATTGGATCAGTTTACACTGACCTCAGAGAAGTTTCTGTAAATATAATTAATGAGGAATTTATTTGTATTTTTATTTATGTATAATTATAACTGATGTCTGAAACATTTAATTAATGTAAAAAAGGCGAGTACACTATGTCAAAAGTTATCAAGCACACATTAGTTTAGAACAATTTCTTACCTGTTAGGGTGACTAGATGAAAAATAAAAATCACAACATTCATTGTCGCGAGTAAACTCAGGCATCCAAACTAAGATCCATCTTCGACACGCTGCCTGTCGATGACTCGAGAATTAAAACGCATTGAACCACGTAAAAGATTCTTTTAGCGCTGGCAAATGACTTACTGTACAACCTTCAAGCTCTCCACTGGCAGCCTGGTTGTTATTGTGGCACAGTGGATGTGAGAGACTGCCTGCCAACGCTTGTTATTTGAGAGGGACACAACATATAAGATCAACATTCCACAGTAATCCACCCCTGAAATATCGCATCATGAACTTGGCCACACACAACCTCTAGGTGCAAAGACACGGAGCATGCTTGCTCTGTGCGTTTTCTCTTTCTAATAATCTGTTATTGAAGCTTTGAAATCCTTATCTACAGACCTGTGTAAATCAAAATGATGTCTCCACACTGATAAATCTGTCTTTATGAGTTTGTGCCACAGGACAAAAAAAAAAACAAAAACAAAAATTCAAGTGTGACAGATGATTTTAATTGGTTCAACATTACAAGATGTTTCTTTTAATTTTTTTTAAGTGATCTTTAGCAATCGTTCTCCAGTTTTTCTTTTGGACATTGTTTGGTTTTTCGCTCATTTTTAATCCATTCCTTGCACGTGACCATTCTTAGAAAAATGCTTTTGTTTGGTTGTTAAGCCATTTAACACTGACCTGTGTATTAATCCAGCATATAAAAAGCACCTAACAAAACGGATGTTTTTGTGTCTACTCATCACAGAACCCATTTTAAATAGTATCTTTAGCTACGTTATTTCAAGCAGCCTGTCACAAAACACATAATATGTTCCCATTTCTTTAACTGAATCTCCAAAAGGTAACGTCCGAAGAGCTGACAACTTGGCATATCTATTGTGAGCAGAATCAACTTTCTGGGATTTCCTTACCTGGATGATTGAACATGCATCAAGATACAATGGAACACCATTCATCATAGACTGGCCTCCCCAGAGCCCAAATGTCAACACTATTGAAGCAGTGTGGGATCATGTTGATAGTGAATGGAACAAAAGGCAGACAGCATCCAAAGAGGAGCTTTAAATGTCTTACAAGGAGAAATGTCTTACAACTATTCCTGAAGGCTACTTAAGGAAATTACAAGATGGCTTGCCTCAGAGAGTCCAGGCTATGTTGTGGTCATGCTATATGGTATGTTTCCATTTATGTTTGCATATTTTTCATACAACACCACTGTACATATTTTCTATTTTGATAGAAAAATATGAAGAAATTAGGGGTAACTAATTATTATGCGTACATTTTCAATGTTGCTTTTTTCTGAAGACTTGAGCAAAATGGTCATTGCAAGAAACCATTTAGTATGAGTAAAAGTTTCAGGACACATGAGGCAATGCTAAGTGGTGGCCAGGGGTGGCTAGTGCCACAAAAGACTAAATATGGCCACCACTCAGAATAAAGTGCTGCTGGAGGGGTTAAAGTCATCAAACTTACAAAAGTTACATCCAGTTACTTGCATTTTTCCCACAGAGCTTTTTTGCAGAGCCAGAGCTCTATTACTGTTGTTGCCATGCAGACACATTGTCATTGTCTTTATACTCCTTTGAGTAAAATGATTAGCCTTCGGTACCACCACAAAATATGTGGTGATCTCAGCTTGTCACCCCTATAGAAAAGCATTTTTGGACCTGCCCCTGCCAGAAACACCTTCAGAATGGATCACGTTGTGAGACTGCTTTGTTTAAAGCTTTGTCAATCCACACAGTGTCCTTTCTAGAGGGCAGGTGTTACACCCACGCATTTCTTTCTTGCTGTGCACTGCCCCATCCTGTCGGGCCAGTGGTGGGTCAAGCAACTCAATTTCCTCACATATCTACTCCGTTCAATCAGCCAACCACTGAACCACGAGCCTCATTCATCTCACTTAGGAACAAATGAGCATTTTGGCAATATCTGAATTAACAGAGATTCTTCTCAACCCTCCCCCTTTGCTCTCCCACTAGCCACTCAGGTCATTTGAATTTGCACCGTGTTAGCACCGCTTTGCCTTTCTCCAAGTCTGTCATGTAATGCAGGACAAGCCTTCATTGTATCTGCTCAGTCAGCCTTGTCTCAGTCGGACACTTCTGGTGCACTGTCCAGCTTTGAAGCCTCACAGTGCGAGTTGCGTGTTTACATCTGCTCTGTGAGTGATTAAATATTCAGCGAATACAAATAAAAGCACCTATGTAATACCTGCAGGTGGTGGATGAACAGTGGACACCATATTGAATGGTTATGGTTTGATGAACATTAAGAGGATTAGAAATTACAAAGAAAACATTGTGCTTTGTTACAAATTGTGGCAACGTAAATGTAGAAACACTGACTCATATTTTGCATACACATGATTTTTAATTCAATATGTACTACTCCTGTTTCCATATATTATTGTTATGTGTTAATATTTAAGCTTTTACGAGTGAAAATTTGTGTGCATTTGGAAAGCGTATAAATTAAACCACAGAAACAGTCACAGTGCTATAATGTCAAGCATTAGCCTCTAATTAAAAGGATAAGCATTGCCATTTCAAATTCTGCACTTATATTTCAGCACTTGTAAATGTATTCAGGTCAGCGTTCAGCAGGGAAGGAAGCATTGCCATTCAGCAGTTAAGAGAGAAAGGTCAGTTATCTCATGGGTCACAGCCTTTCAGATTTCTCATGCTGTGAATAATGCACATCCAGTGCACAATACATTTGGCAGACGCTGATCTAGCATGGTGTTATCACCACATCTGACTGAGTGATAGAAAGCTTGATAGCTTTATTTGTGCGGCTTACCCTCATTCACAGTACTATGATATATTTAAAATGGCTGATAATGGTGGGGGGGCACTAAACGGTTGGATGAAAATCCAATTTTGCCACACTATCACCGGAGACAAGTCTGAATTTAGCTTACATTAACTCAATGTGATGTGGCCACAACACCGGAGTGATTAAATGTCAAGCAGTGATTGCTTCTCAAATGCTTAGTGGTGAAATTTGAGGCACAAAGACCTAAATGGAGGGAAAGGCTGGAAATGAAGCTGCAGACAACATAGAAAACAATACTACAGTCTGAACGTTCACGTGTCCAAGGCTAGAGGGAAAACACTATTTAAAATCACGTGGAATAAACACGCTATCCAAACAACTTAAATTTATTCTCTGGGCCTCAGTAGTATGAAATCCTGGTCATGTAATGAGCCACTGGTGACGTGCATGACTGGTTCTTGGAAATTGCATGGAAGGACATAACCTGTGGGTAATTAAACTCAAAATCCACAAATTTCATGTGACATTGTTTGCACATATATCCAGTAATTAACAACCTCCCCAGAGTGCAGTGGTGCTGCCGCAGGTAATGTGGGTTTGGTTTTAATTCCTCAGTGAATCTGTGTGACTGATGGGATGTTACAGGGATTTCTGTAAAGTCATGTGACACGTGACATGTGCGCTTTTAGGCACAACCCGTCATCATGAATATGCAGAATGAAAGAGTGTCAGGGTCATCACTGCAGCCCCTCCATGTCTAGTATATATTTCCTCTTCTTTATTTAATGCACAAGACTAGCTATTCTATGTTTTCTTACTATGAACAACAAATCTCTTAATAAAAAACAGCAACGTGTCTGTACTTAATAGTTTTCTTTCCATATCTATAGCACAGCCCCAGTGCAGCAACTATAGAAGTATAACGTTCCCAGATTGAGGTAGATATTCGGGCCAAATATAACCCACATCTGCAGTTGTTCTAAAGGCCATATTAAGCCTTGGCTTACAGTGTTGACTAAGGATGAATGTTGCTGCCCCAACCTGAGCAACAAGTTCACTTTATATGAGCCAGATGTCAGGTGTGCTGTCACATATGTTCCCCATCTGGTCTTCATAGCACTTCCTGTATCCCATATCAAAGCTGAGCCACTTCAAGGCACTTCATTTGCTGATGTTGTGCCACAACTACACAAAAATAGATCAAAATATGTAAGCTATGGAGACTGTACAAAAATTTAATTGTTCAGCGATGGACTATGGGGAGAGTCATAAGGAAGTATGGCTGAACAAAGTGATTTCACAGGCAGTACAGGCATTACACCAACATTACTTAAGAAATCAATAGTGTAAGTCACGGTGAAAAATGAAAGTAAATTCATGCTTTTTTTAAAAATTGTCAGTGAAATAAAGGAACTTCTAATGCGAAAAAGTGACAAATGGCTAAAATAATGCCCAACCCCTGCTGCGGATCTCCTTTGTTCTGCAGGGTGAGAACTCAGACTTCTAGCCCTTTTTCACTAGTACCCACTCGGCTCGGCTCGGCTTGACTCAGTTTTTAGGCTTTTAACTGCTCAGTTAGGGTTCCAAGAGGCTTTAATGACTAGTTGGGACATTTCCCCTGAAAGACAGTATAAAGGCAAAGGTGAGCAGATATGTATGTATGTGGTTTGTAAAATGTTACCCATACATTTGCCCAGACAGTGGCGGTCCTAGCCTGTTTGGCGCCCTGTGCGAACACTCCCTCTGTCCCCCCCCCCCCCAACACACACACACACACACACACATATATGTAGAGAGAGAGAGTATGCATAGTATGCAAATGGCTACCAGACAGCCATCATAATGCATCATACAATGAGAAGAGGACAAATCAACAATTGACAATGACTAATTAATATTAAAATCTGCCACAAGCAGCAGGCGCACCTCGCAAACGGAGGGCGCCCTTACTACCAGCAAATGGGCGACAGAAAGCCAATCGGTGCCTATGCGATTCCCAATATGTGCTGGCATGATGTCGGGGCAGCATGAGTACAAGTAATTTGTTGGTTTTTTTTGCCAATGCCCGTGATGCCGCCCCCCACCACGATGCCGCCCCGGGCAACCGCCCGTGTCGCCCGTATCAAAAACCGCTACTGTGCCCAGATTCTTGTTTTTACAGAGTTTTTGTAAGTTAAAAGAATGAAAATCACTTAATTGCATTTTTAACCAGATATTTATTGATTTTGATTTTTTATTATCTCAATTCAGATGACTTATTAAGCACTTAATTTATCAGAGTAAGGTTTAATAAATTAAAGTGACCATGCACAAGTTTTGTACAAAAAACATTACAGTAAAAAAAAGAAGAAAAAAAAAGAATCAAATTCACAAATAATGCTGCTTCTAACACAACAAAAATGTTAAGGTCAGGAAAATCCAGCAGTGTGTACACATTAAGAAGAAAGACTTATTCAAAGAACTGCAGGTGACGTAGAAACATTCGAGGAGATAAAAAAATACAGCATCATAAAAATTACCCCAGTAAAATTAGTAGCTTATTATTATTTTTTTTTTACATCCAACTATATAAAGTTTCACAGAAATAGCTGCACAGCAAGCAGCTGGGAATGTGGACAAAATCTACTGTGTTACAGACAAAAGCAGAAATCACAGCGCTACACATCTTAACACATGCTGGGTTACGACTACAAAGCAAACAAAGACCTTGCACCATGCATGCTGGTCTGTCAGCTTTTCAAAAAAACCCCGACAAAAATGGGGAGACAAAAGGTACGTACAAGTGTAAGGTTCATCATCCACACCCAGTACAGGGGAGGACAGATGTTAGGTTAGCACTAGTCCATACACAAGGCATTAAAAAAAAAAAGCATCAATCAGTGTAATAAAAAAGTCATTCAAGTCTTTACACAAAAAATGATTAGAGGGCTGTTCTATAAAAGTCCTACTTTTTGTTTAGAAGAGTACATCCTCTTTTTTAATGAGCACCTCCACCACCTGTCTCTGATAGCGGATGTCATTCAGCGCTGTTATGGCGTCCGTGTTGGGTGCACGCATGAGGGTGGGCCCGAAAATGATGGCAAGGTTTTCTGCGTTCATCAAGTTGAATTTCTCATTTTGTGTCACCCTGCAACATTTATCAAAGTTAGAAGAATACTACATACACCCTCGCAAAGGAACAGTTTCAGCAACCGCATGCAAAGGTAACATGTAAGATACACACAGTCTAATATAAAATCATATTTATACATAACACATTTAACTCTTTACATGTTTAATTTTTTTTCTACTTTCTGATAAGAAATAAAGGCAAAGGAGAGGCTGATGTTTGAAAAATGCCAATAACGTTTTAGACATTTAGTCTACCCCTCCCGCAGCAGAAGCATTACACCCTTCACTAACCCCTCTTAATTATTTTTTTACGGTTCTTTGGCTCTTGCAGAATTACCTTGGATTACTCACCTTTTTAAGTGAGCCATGAGGTACTTTAGAGTTTCAGCGTGTGGTGGTGGTAGGAGAGCAAGAGCCTCGCGGAAAGCTTCCAGCTTCTTCTCTGCGTCTGTGAGCTCTGCAAAAGACAAAGGAGCACGCCATTAGTGTAGCTAGAGCAGGCAGTCACAAATTACCGGAGGTACTTCCGGTGAAGTAAAAGTAAAACCCATTAGTTTCCATTAGGAAATCTGGTGGGGGGGGGCACTGAGTGTCCAAATGAACACTTAGTGCTCTTGACTGTATGCTTGTTGAAAGCAGCTGTACATTTTCATAGTGCTCATCGCTGTGCTGCAATGAAATAACATTGCAGCTCATACTACATTTGAATATATATTAAAAAATAGGGGGAAAAAAACATCAGCTGCAGCTACAGAACTCATATTGTACAATTATTCCAGATCAGGGATGTCAAGCTCATTTTACACTATGGGCGACATACATAAAACTCGGTCTTCTCGGAGTCGGGTTGTTTGGGAATGCAGCCCAAAGTGGGTGGTAAACTCCATCTAAGGCTAAATACCGGCACAAGACCGATAGACGACAAGTACCGTAAGGGAAAGTTGAAAAGAACTTTAAAGCTAAACTAATACTAAATTTATTCGCTTTGGTGCAGTATCCATGGCCATGGGAGAGGTCTTTATTGGTAGGAGAAGCTGCAAAATTTGCATAAATACAGTTAAAATGTCCAAAATTTATACACTCCTTTGCATTTTCCAAAGCCAACCCAAATTGGAGTCTCCAGCAGGTTGATTCTGGGCCCCTGAGCCTTATGTTTGACACCCCTGTTGTACTTTTCACTACATTGAGTCCAGTACTCTTCAGCTCACATCTGGTACATTATATCCAGTAAAACATTTTCTGCAAAGTAAAAGATGAATAAATGCAGGTAATGTCTTCTGATGTGACTCATTTCGTGATCAAATGAAGGAAACAGCATAGAGCTTAACGACAACTGTTTGCCAGCAAAAATCAAACTGAGTGAAACAGGTGTGTTTCTGACTAATTTGTCTGGTTGTGACGTACTTGCAGCCTCGATGAACCTGGGGTAAGCGTCGAATGAGATGACAGGAACAGGCAAATCCCTGAGGTACAGTTTCAATGCACCCGTGATGATATTGATGTCTTCATAGGCATTCACTGAGATGTCTGTCTTCTCGCCATCTGTGAAGACGAGTGATGGAAAGGGGGAGACAAGGAGAAGAAAGTGAGAGTTTTCTCACTAAATATGGCTCACATCAACAATCTCACATCACAGAGTAAATTCGGGAATAAAGACAGCCATGGAGAAAAAGAAAAAAAAAGCAGTCTTGCTCAGTATTTTTGCAAAGTAGCTGCTATCATCCGCCTGGCTTGTTTTATTCTGACTTTCTCTGGGTTGCGCATGCTTTTCAGAGCAGGCCATGGCCTACTTGTGCTGGCAGACTGAACATCACAGTGCTGTGAGCTGGAATGACACTCTGTCATGGATGATCTCCCACATGCGGATCTGGCTAAGAGTTTAGCCCACTGCTGCAGGGTTTTTCTTGCAGTTAAAATTCACACTGCACCGGGCCAAGACATTTTTATTCTTACTAAGTCCACTACTGAATCCCAACACAGCAAGGATCTTTTTTTTTTTCATGGCTGTCTTTAAGGCAGGGAGAGTGCCTGGTCTGTAGCCTCCTGAGGCTGTCCTTCTCTGTCCACACACAGTGAAATATCAGGATTGGATCTTAACTACCAAAGCAGCACTAACCTTTCACAAATATGTCATTTTATAATAAAAAAGTGTTGTGCATGAGTCTCATAAACATAGGCAGGCACAAAGTGTAATTTGTGAGTTGAAAGTAGAGATGGCACGATACCACTTTTTTATGTCCGATACCGATACCGATATCATAAATTTGGATATCTGCCGATACCGATATGAATCCGATATAGTGTTTTTTAATCAACAAAACTGTTTTTTAAAATATCTTGCTGCATTTTGCAAGTCTGCAAGTTCATACTCAAGTTTAAAACAACAACTACACTAAAGCTATTCTGTTATACCTGTATACAAAAAAAATATTTCATAGTTCAGCAACACTGATCAATCTAATAAACTTAAACCTACACCATCCTCCCTATTCTGGTATTTTAAAGAGTACTTAGCGTAAATATTAAGCAACCTAACTAATAGGGTTCCAACTCCCAGCAACAACAAAAATAAATAAATAAAAAATAGGGAACCACCCCTCACGCTCCACCTCATGATGCTTAATCGACGTAATCAACCTTAATTTGATGCAGTGTGAAAAAAAATGCACAGAAATCAATTATTTTTCAAGAAATATTAAATAGATTCAACATCTTTCTTCAACAAAATTGCAGACTGCACAGATAGTACCTTCCCAAAGGAAAAAGTACTATAGCTTACTAGGGTATATATATTAGACTTAATAGTCACTATATACAGTAATTGACTTCTATTCATTTTACATCAAATTAAAACTTTGTGTGTCAGATAATTATTTATTAAAAGCTAGACATTTTAAATGAGAATAAGAAAGAAAAGTATGTCTTTGTGCCCCCTTTTCCCAGTTAATGCCCTACGGCCCCCCTGGCTAAACTTTGCTAGATCCGCCCCTGCACAGTTACCAGCGTCAGCTACGTAGAAAAAGATCCTGGTGTAGAAAGTAATATTAAATAAATTCTAACAACAGCTTATCAAGCTTAAACGTGCTGCTGTTGTTCAGCCGCTGGTTTCCTCTTTCTGGTGCAAAGTGGGCCAAAAACAAAGACGGACTCGCGACAGAAAAGCCGATCAGCTGATCATTTAAGCAGTTTCACGATTGAAGTAGCAGCCGGAGAGCGAGAGGCAGTCGCTCGTTAAGCTTAACGCAGGAATGCTTTACAAACATTCAGAGATGGACTTACACACTTGCTTTACTTCTCTCGGGGATAACTTTGTCGGAGATGAAATGCCAGGTTGCTAGAAGCTCCAAATGCTATCCAGACCACAGGTCCCGCATGCCACAGCCGCTCTATCACGTGATGCATACTGCTCCGACATGCTAACGTTCTGAGGTGACTTACGGGGTGTTGCAAGTTTTGTGAGGTGCTTTCGTGATATTTAATGGATCGGATTACATTTTTTATTTTTCTCCGATATCCGATCCAGTCATTTAGGTCAGTATCGGACCGATACCGATACGTAATATCGGATCGGTCCATCTCTAGTTGAAAGTTGTACAAAAACATGTAAAACACACCTTTGTCAAACCTGGACTTGACCTCTTCCACTGATTCGCTGAATCCAGATATTCTGTAGAGGCCTTCTGACTTCAGTCCTTGAGGAGCAAACAGAAAATAAACAACCTTTCAGTCACTGTAAGGGCTGTCACGAGTAATGGAGAAAAATTCAGCCACATAGAATTCCATGGCTAATTTAGGAAATGCCATTAAACGGTCTTAAATATGCATAAGAAATTGAGGATAAAATGTCCACAGTGTCACACAGTGGAACAACATGGGCAGATGCAAATACTTTTCTGCATCACTGAGCAAAATAATAAAGACATAAATCAAACTTAGCTACAGACATATATTAGAGGGCAGACAATGAGGGAACCAACGAGTTTCCTACATAGTTGAATGATTTAACTGAAATGCAATCAACTAAGGCAGCAGGAAACAGAGTAATGTATTCCTCATTAAACATCTGCAATTACCAGCAGTCCCATCACTCCTCTCAAGCCCCTTCCCATTATCCACCCCGACAAAAAACAAAACAAAAACCATTAACTCAGTCAGTAATTGAATCAGATTTTTAACACTTCAACCTAAGTACTATATATTGCAGATCGCTTACTGTAAATTTAAAGGGAAGCTGTTTTACAGCGAGAAACAGAATCCTTGAACCTGAGAGCTGTCAGTTAATCAGTGTGTAGGATTACAGCTGTGGACTAACAAAAACAGCATTTATTGTGCCTGTCTTGTTATTTTCAGCTCTACTGCGTATATTTGAATCAGACAGAACACACTGAAGTTCACGAGCTCACGTTAGACTAACCTCTGGACTCGATCTCTCTTATGCACATGTCCACCACCATGGGTCGGGCTGTATTGCAAGCTTTAACTAGCGTGCTGAGGTCACAGCTGTAAACTTTCCGGATGTGTCTCAGGTCGGGTTTGCAGTTGTTTGGTACCAGAGATGAGCACTGCTTGTGGGTGTTCAAACCACAATCTACAGACACAGAAAGAGGCACACAAATGGTTAAGTTCAGGCATATCTGTAGCATTAAAGTCACCATGAAAAAGGCAATATAGCATAATGAATGACTGCTTCTAGTTTGTTTTTATACCCAAAGCCTTTACACAGCGCTCAGCCCTGAGTTCATTTTGATTTGGCTCGCTGGTTTCATGTGTTTTTTGGCTTGCAAAGCAGTGTTAATCCCCTTGGTCAATATCTGCCTCTGAAATGTCACAGGACCACTGGAGAGCTTTGGAGAGCTCTTTCTCTGCTACGCATGGCATTGGGCTCACCTTCGCTAAAGTCACCGCTAGAGGGGAGCTTGTTTAGTAGAAATGTATTAGCAATAAAAAAGGACAAACAGGACATTGACCATCCACAGAAATTTCATGTCAAAATACTCCTTTTAAAAATAGTTAGAAGAAATTGATACACCAATTTGAGGAAATATCTTTTTTTAGCCAAATTTTTCCTACTTCAGACATCGACTGGCCCTCAGTGGGTGTTTAAATAGCCAGCCCAGCAGCACATTAGTCAAGATGATAGCATACTCAACACGATGTTTTGCCATCAGTCACAAGACCCGAGGCACAGCTGTTTCAGGGCAGGATTCACCTTGTAGGGAACAGAGGTGCCCATGGAGAGCAGATGCAGACACTGCAGCGCTGCTTTGTAACAGAGACGCATGTTGGGAATTAGACGAACACTGAAAAAGCTGTGGCCCGGAGGAGGGACAGTCAGCACTGCTGTGTGCTCTATTCTTTTCCAAATCCAAGCTCACACACAATGGCTGTGGAAGCAGCAATTGAGGCGCTGCGGGCTATAGAAGACCTAGTTTCCCAGACTAAAATGGGGCAGCTCTTCGAGCTCTTAGATCTTCAGAGCCGTCTTCAAGTTCTATTAAAGGTTTTTTGACAATTGCCATGTGTTTTTTTTTCTTTATTTCACAAATGTGACATCTTTTGAATCTCTCAAAAGAACTGCTATGTTTTAATTTTAAATTTAAAAAAAAGCTTCTTCTGAAAGCTACATGTCTGGAAGACCTCAGATGATATTTTGATTAATATGGGCCCCTTGAGAAATTCACACTGCCTGAATTTATATGCATTGATGCTGAAATGTAATTACCTTAAGAGATGATTCTCTTAAGGACATGAGACAGGCACTATAATCGCAGAGGGGGCCTGTCATCAGACACAAGGCTGCTGAGTTCCTATTGTCCATGCGAGCTCAACGGTAGCCCTGGGTCCCAGGTGGGGTGGGTGACAAGGAGCCCAGGGGACACTGGGAAACAGGGGATGATGCTTTGGTGCACCGTCACCTCTGTCTCTGTTGCTAAGGTAATGAAGCTGCTGCTCAGTGTTTTAGAAGAGTTTCATTGGTGGCTGGGAGCTCATTTCTAATCAGCACATTATCAACATGTCTAATCAGCACAGTTACCAGTCGAAACCGGTCTCTTTCTGACTGGAAGTGAAAACAAGAAGCATTACAAGTGTTTGTTAAAGGGACTGTTTTTTCTCCCCCTACCAAGTATTTAAGTTAAATAGGGGTTGAGCTGTGTGACCTAGCTCTTAGGTTGAAGCCGGCTGAATATTAATGTGTGTGGAAACAGTGCTCCTTCCCCACACTCCCATCTCTACTCCTCATTAAAGAGACATGCCAGCTTTGTTTTCCTTCACGGGCATGATGGGATGAGGCTGGGGGGTGTACTCTGATGAGGAAATGTGGCACAACAAACACAAGCAGAGGCTGGCTTTCTGGCACCCGGCCAAAAGCAGTTCACAAAAAGAAAAGGGGGTGGGAGAACATTTTTTTTTTTTGGTATGCAAATTCGAGCATCGTGTGAGACTTTGCTGCCCTAGATTCTGGGATCTGAGGTTGAGTCTGAAGGAATGGCAATGTATTAAAGTCGATAAAGGTTGGCTCCAAACATATGTGCCTTTATTTGGATTGTTGTTCAAAACCAGCGCATTAATAATTAATATCAGAGCTCTCGCAGATTTATGTGACACACTTTGTTTCATCAATAAAACATCAAAGACAGGCATCAGACCATATTATAGTACTATTTCGGGATGGGAGAACGAATGCTTACAATGAAATGGGAATCTCGTGTTTGAGTATGTGATAGACAACAAAGTAAATACACTGCAACTATTTCCCTCACAGTAGCAGAGCTGAATGTGTGAATGTTATTTGTCACATAAAGACTGAAAATGCTTGTAGACTATTGGTGAATATTCTTAAAATGAGCCCATAATTCATAGAAAATAAACACAGAAATCTTCCACGAAAGCAACGAGAACTGTACTGTGCGCTTTCAGGCCTACGAGACTGCAAATGTTCTTTAAAATCTTTTGGTTTTGGTCACGCTGATGAGAGAATGTGAAGACGCACTGAGGATTGTGGAGTTATGTGGAGTTATTATATTATTTAAGACTTTAGAGCAAAAAATAAGGAAGTAGATCAGAAAAAAGAAGCTTTTTACTTCATGTAACATATCTGTTACATCACAGTCATAAAGACCCCATTTCATTCTGTTACACAATTAATAATCCTTAAACTACTCAATAATCCAGCTCCAGATGCACTGAAAGCCAAGTAACCCATTTACAGCGACGCCCCACCACCAACGCAACGAAAGAAAGCTGTAAAGTAATCAAGGGGTTTATGTAATGCGACTGAGAACAAGTCATACCTGTACATTTGACCCCCTGAGCCATCAGTCCCCACATGAAGCTGGCACAGTGCTCGCACCAGTGAGGTCCCCGAAAGGTATGGACCTACAACAGAGAGGAGGACAGTGACAGATATTAGCGATGAAGTGCAGTGACGAGATAGAAGGAAACAGTGGGTAGTTGCAGTGATTTCTCCAGGAGACCAGTGGGTGCTGCCACCTAAAATGACACAGTGGAGGAGGATTGTTGTTTAAACAGGCCCTCAAAATGACAATGCTTTGGCGGGTGCAGCCGTGACACTGAGTGGCAGAGGCTTTGCCATCATGGCGCAGCATGTTGTGACACCTCACGAGAGAAAAGGTGCGAGCTGTCAGGAAATAGTCTATGGAAAGACAACTTCTTGTGTAGCAGAGGAAGCCCCACGCTCCAGGAGCTAACGACAGCCTCGCCAATCAGGGAGGCCTCTGGGAAAAAGAGCAAACCACAGCTCTCCTGGCATTTTTGCATTTAGCCATTAGCAATCTTAGATAAAAAGGCTTTTGTGTAGTATTGTTAGACTGTTAGATGTGTAGAAGTGTGGAGGCAATCGTGCTATAAAATATCCAAAAACTGTAAACACAAAACACTGACATCAATCGACTGGAGTGATGTCATCCTTAGCCATGATTGCATGTTACCATACCACATCGTACTCTCAAAAGTACAATCTAATGTGGACCTTTTAATTAATTGAACACAGTAAATGTAAATGTCTGCCCAATTTAAACTGGAAAGTCTGACATTAGAAGACACAAAGTGCACATTTCACTCATTATACTTCAAAATATTCTCTTGATTTTGATTTCGCGCGCATAGCTTTCTCCTTTATGGCTGCAGAGGCTTCAAATTCTCTAAAGGTCGAAATGTAACATTCAGCAAAACAAGAGAACAAAGCAGCAGAGAGAGATGAGTGAGCATCAGCAGTTTAAAAGCCTTGACAGTAATATATCGTTCACTGTTCTCCATCCCATTAACCAGCCAAACTAGGAGAGTGAGCCTGAGCCAAACGGGGATACTGTCCGCCACTTTTTCTGCTCTCTATTGGCCTAATCTCTCCATCTGGTGCTCAAACTAACAGCAGTGGTTCACAGACCACCCAACAGATTTTCTTTTGATTAGGGCTCACTGGACAGACCAAAACAGCTCTGTTTTTCATCCCCAGTCTCCCTGTCAGTAACCCACACCCCTCCCCTTCGATCTCCCACAAGGGAGGCTCGAGCAGCAGCCCTGTGGCCACACATGATGAAATTAAACCAAGAGATGCAACAGCTGACAAGCGTTCTTTAAGTTGACTCATGCTCACCTTAAAGTTGTGGGCTTTCTCAGATCTGGAGGGCCAGTCGCTCTCCTTCAGTGAAGCTCTGCGAACCAGTGAGGTGAGCTGCGAATAGGCGAACAGTTTAAGTGGCTGCCAAAAAGTGGCTGAAGGTTTTTGTGGCCCCATCCTCATCCCCAGGGCTGCGGCCAGAATATCCTCCTGATTGGCCTCACGCTTGGCCTTTTGCACCAGAGGCTTCTCTTCCTGGCAAACCTCATAGGACTCTCTAGATGGCATTCTGGAGCAAAAAAAGGATGAAAAAAAAAAAACCCACAACCCCAGGAAAAAAAAATGGGAATAAACTCCTTGATGTTCAAACAAGATATACGTCAAATAATACTACTTTCATTTTGCCAATTAAAAAGAGACATGGCCTTTTTAAATGATATAAACAAGTCTTTAGATCATTCAAAAGAGTCCAAAAGAAAAAAAACCAAAATAAACAACAACTGTGGTCCCTTTTGAATCTCCTCACAGCAGTGAGAGTAGATGAAGTGGAGACTCTGTGATAGGAGTGCCAGCTTTTATACAAAAGAGGTGCAGCCTTGGGTGCTCATGTGGTTCTCTGGGAACATGTATGCAGATGAGCTGAGTGGCTGTGGCTAATCCTCTCCTCCCTGTGCAGAGCTGATATTCTCCCTGGAACAGAGACAGCGCACTGTTGTGTATGGATGCTGTCAGTGAGGGCAAAGAGAGGGGGAGGAGTATGGGGGTGGACCCTATAGTAGTCAGAGCAGATTAAAGGAATCCCACCAGCCAATCGCAGCACGGATGCACCAGCTTTATAGTAGCCAGTACCCCGCCCCCACACCACCATCAGATATCCAAGCAGGGGAGACTGGGTAGGACGAAATGAGAGTGGGATGATAATGAGCAATGAATGAGTCATGCGTCAGGAGTGGGCTACAGCCTGGAGAACTTGCGACAGCAGTGGGCCGTTAGAGAGGGGAGCTATTTTCAAAATCGTGTTGCTACAGAAACCGATCACGACACAAAAGCTTCAACCGTTCAACCAAAATAGGGCATCACTGTTATCGATGCATGCTATGACAGGAAGTGATGCGCAAAAGTTTTAGACAAATTCATTTTCGGATGGAAAGCTTTTCAACGAAACTTTTTTTTAAAAGTTGTATAAATAAAGCACTTCTTGAAAAATATTCTGCCTCAGTGAACTCTGTTTATACCACACACCAACCATAATGAAAAGGGACTGAAATTTCAACCCTGGCATTAGTGTGCACCATAGCGGAAGATGTGCTTTGTGTACATTTTAATGCTGCATTTCCTACATTAGATGAATACCCTTGAATTACCATTAGCTAAGCTATATATACTCTAAAAATAAACAAAAACAATACAAACATGACCCAGAAGATATCACTGCAATTGAAATAGCATAGTAACAACAGTAGCAACACTATCATATTTTGTATCACACATCTATATTCACCGTTACCAGCTTATTCCACCCCCTTACATTATGATAAAATATACAATAAAGAATTAAACAACATGTGTCTGTGCCAGGCGTGGGGGATCCAGCTGGGAGGATTTTCTTTCTTTGCTGCCTTTGTCTGACTGTTCATTTCCTTGAGGTATACACTGATGTAAGCTTGTTGTCTGCATAGAAATGAAGTATTAAATATAGCATCGTGGTGGCAATGTGAGAGAAAGGATGTGCAACCTACCTCGGTAACTCACACTGCAAGTCAAGTGCGATTATGCTCCCACGTCTCAGAATCTAATTCAGACTCGGCTGTTAAAGGGTAACATTCGCACCTTTTCCAGCTGCAGAGGAAGTGACTATACAGACTGTAGACTTCAGGAATCAATGACTGTTAAAGGCTCTTGCTGCTCCCATCTCATTGCAGAGGTATCAAAATCAGAGCATGAGCAGCAGAGGGGAGCAGGAAAGAGGCTTTGAAGATCGGCGTACTTATGTAGAATGGCATCCCAAACAGTGGTGTCTGACAGGGACAGGCTCACAACATGAAACAGAGGGCTTCCAGTGTGGCTACCCTCTCTCATGCTCAGTGAAAGTCTCTGCTCAGGAGGGTACCTGAGAGAGGATAGATAAAAGACAGTAAGAGCCTTTTATATGCACCACTTCATCCTCTCAGACCCTTAGCCCTTCAGAGGTTTTGCAGCGTAATTGCATTGCCTGCTGTTGAGTGCAGAATGAACGTCTGACATCCAGGATGTGGTTTACTTTGAACAAAGCTCTAATTGACACTGATTGATTTGCTTGTTTCCCAGACATGCCCAGAAATGGGACCCCTGAGAATGGATGCATGGATATACTCAGTATCCTCCGTGCTGTCCATCTGTGGCCAGCCTAGGCCAGAGTGCTAGGCTTCTCCACATTCGAGGTTTAAAGTGTTACTCAATCTTTCTAGATTAACAGTTTTATTCTGATTTGCCCCAGAAACTAGCAAAATCTCAAAGCCTTCACATTCTTTTTTTAAACTTAATTTCCTCACTCACTCCCTCCCACTCCCATTTGATCCATTAAGCTGTTGGTGTCACTAAGTACTTCTGTGAGGTAAGAAAGTCGTTACGTAAGGAAAGTTTCCTCTAATGCACTGCTGACCCAACAAAACACGACGACCCATTAAGTGGACAATGGCAAGATCTGAATGTGAACTCTCACGGCTATGATTTCTTTTCTAGTCATTTGGACACTTTCATATGTTTAAAATAAATAAGGTACAGCTGCAATAATCCATCATTCAAAATCAAAGCGAATGTCAAAACACACAAAAAAGCAGAACAACCATTTACTTATATAACACCAAAAGGCTTTGAATTAATGCTGATCTACAAACCTCAATCTCAAGGAAATGTGATGATGTTATGTAATTCGAAGGTTGAAGAAGCTGGGATGTTTTAATACAGTTAGATCCATAATTTGTTGAACAAAGGCACAGTTTTTGTAGTTTTGCCTCTGTTCAACACCACGGTGGATTTTAACATTTAATTAGTGGGGTTTTACATACGTTTTAAATTAACTGTTTAGGAATTGCAGTCATTTTCATGCATACAGCCTCATCTTCAGAAGCTCAAAATTAATTGGACAATTGACTGACAAGCTGTTTCATGACCTAGTCAGGCCTGTTCCTGTGATATTTCATGACAAATGTGGAAGGCATAATATCTGAAGTCGATTCAAAGTGTTGAATTTTCATTTTGATGTGTTTCAGCCCAAAGATATCACTGTCAAAGTCTATAAGCCAGACACACCTTTAAGAATGGTTTTACAACAAGCTGTAAAACCACTGGTTACACTCAAGAACATAAAAATAAGATTAGATTTTACCAGAAAACATATAAAACAGCAACATGCTCCTGAAAAAAAAGACATATGAAACCAAGATTAACTTTCATACCAGAATGATGGAAAGAGAAAAATTATGGGGAAGGAAAGAAACAGCTTGTGATTTGAAGCATAACACATTATCTGCCAAAGAGGCAAAGTTATGGTATGGGCATGCCGGCACAATCGGGTCATTAGAGTTAACTGATAATGTGAGCGTTGATAGAAGTATCAGGACGAATTCTGAAGTTTGCAAGGCTGTGCAGATTCAGCCAAATGTTCCAAAACTGAATAAATGGCACCTCACAGTCCAATCAGTTACTGAAAACAACTCTGAATGCAGAGAGACCCACACTTAGCCACTGGAGGCTGCAGCAAAGCCCTGACAGAGCATCTCAAGGAGGAAAAATAACACTTGGTATGCCAATTTTAGACTTCATTCTATACCTCATGCGAGTTTAAAAACAACCCCTCTATTTGCAATTATGTTAGTTTGCAATTCCTAAACTGTAAATCCAACTTTTCTGTAGAGCCTCTTGAATTAAAGCTGAAAATCTCCAGTTCTATTACATCTTAACTGTTTGATATAAAATCCACTGCAGTTGTGTACAGAGGCAAAACTACAAAACTGTGCCTTTGCCCAACAAATTATGGATTTACCTGTAAAATCTTAGAGTACAGGCCACTAATATCAGAACTAGGAACAGAAAACTTTCTGCAGAATTAAATGTGTGGCACAACAAGAAAGAAATTCATTGTCAGTAGTCTTGTTACTTAAGCACTGTGTAGCTATCTACAGTAAATGCATAAAATAGCGTCATGGTGGAGAAAGATTTTCACAATGTGAATCAGAAGTACCGAAAGACTGTGCATGGCTAAAGCTTCACTGCCAGGAAATACCACATATGCATAAGATGCAGCACAAATGCATGCCTTTTTTTTTTTTTTTGCTGGGCCTGCAAGAAACCCAGAACAAATTACACTGGCACAAATAGATTACCTGCATGTGGCTGGAACAGTCTGTGCTGTGACACTGATTTATGGTAGGCTGCTATCACATTTTGCTATTCACACTGCAAGGTCAAAACATACATGTGGCAAGCTTTAAGTGCACAGAAACAACAGTATAGAGTGGGTTACAGCATCTGTGCAATTGTCTACTTGGCTGTAATTTTACAATTTATTTATTTATTTATTTTTTAAATAGGAATCAATTTTTGCCGCGATTTAAAGGAAATTCTAGATTACAAAGGAAATCACTCCTGATGGATGCAGGAGCTCTGAGAGTAGAAGTGCAGGCTGAAAATGTCAGATATGGTGCTGAATGTCATGGTCACTCTGCTTCAGTGGCGTGGAAGAAAATCAGTGATCACACTTCTGCCGCACACAGGGACCTAACGCCAGAATAAAAACATCTTCTGTTCTGCTCTATGTTTACCTGAACTGAAAGTTATATTAAACTGTAATATCAATAGAACAAAATTAAACACATAGCACTTTATGTTAATTTATTATCAGTAGTGGGTGTCCCACAGCCAATCTAAACTCACAGCTACCGGCAGTCATCAGCAAATACTGTCATCAATCCTGTCTGGAGAAACAATTTGCTTACCTCAAACTCATCTACCCAGGAATCACCTTCTGTTACAGAGAGCGACTGGTTATTACATAGGAATGAGAAATGATTGCGAAGAATAATTAAAAGGCTTGAATCGTCCTTTATCTCTTTGTGAGGTTCTGCTGAGAGACGCCCCCACCGCCCCTGCAACATCAGTGTGAGTATGTGTTTAGAGCATGATGAATGAGTCATTGTGCTTCAGCTATTTTGGCAACAGAGTGATGATGATGGTACTAGATGAGTTAGTTAATGCCTCAAATATTCGGTGAGCTTTCAAGTGTCTTAAAAGAGAAATCCTGTGCCAGTGGAAAATCTTTAAAAAAAGAGTCATCTTCATCTACTTTTCCATCAACAAAGGATTTCATCAGTTAAAGCTTTTGGATAATTTTGTTTCTTCTTTTTAAAAAGAAAGAAGTTAGTTTCAAAATGTAAAGCTTGATAACACCCTTCGCTGTAAAATCAGAGTAGCAGGTTTGCTTACTGTTTCCTGCACAAACAATTTCCTACACCAAATTACAACACTGTGTTATACGTAAGATTCACGTTGCTAAATGCTTTTTTGCCATTTCACTGTTATTTTAGGCTTCTTGTTGTGCACAGTTAATTGCCACAAAATGTAATTGCCTGTTTTTATCCCTAAATGGATTTAAGTCGTGCTTAAATTCTGATATGAATCTGATGATCTGGTTGGATTTTCCCCACACAACCATCTCTTTTAAAGATGGTCTGAAAAAAAGAAAGGGCCTCAGTTGCGGTTCATATTATAAAGAGTTACCAAGAGAAAATATCCAGTGAGCAGCAGTCCAGGGAAAAATTCCCTTGTTGGAGTCATAGGTCAGAGGAGAATGGCCACACTGTTTCGGGATGATAGGAAGGCAATGGAAACTCAAATAATCACTCATTACAACAAAAATTTGCAGAAAAGCATCTCTGAAGATACAACACATCAAAACTTGGAGCAGGCGGCCTACAGCAGCAGAAGAGCACATCAGGTGCCTCTTCTGTCAGGTAAGAACAGGAAACTGAGGATACAAATGACACAGGCTCTCTTAAATCCTCTTGGCACACTTTGTCTCCCATAGTAACAAGATGACATTGTTTAAGTGGCAGAGCCCTCTTGAGTAATGTTGTTGACTAAGTCCATCACTTTGTGACCAGAGTGCAACCACCTTCTGTTGGCTGCTTCAGCAGAATAACACATCATGTCTCAAAGCTCACAAAGTTGAAGATATGCAATGAAGAATTTAGTTAAAGCAAAAGTGGGTCAACCTCAGTATTAGAAAGTGTAACCAATGATGTGCATGTTATTCTCTCCTTTATATTGTGTTCTTAAAACCCAAATACAATTGTTCAACAGTATTACACTAAAGGTACTAAATGCCTGCTGAACTGTATGGATGAATGCCTTTTAGTGAGAGTGCCCATTGTGTAACATCTGAAGTAGGACATGGCATGCTGGTCTCATAATCACAGACTATGGTGCAGCTATATATTTTTCACAGTTATATAACTGTACTTTACTCCTCCGCCTCACTGGACAGGGGAAAGATAGAACTCTGTGCAGTTCCCTGATTTCATGATTAGTTCGCTCAGGTTTGGTTATATCAGGAACAGAAAGCAAACCTGGAGATGTAAAATGAATCAGGGTTTATAATAACATCCAACATCATGGTATATCCTCCGGTTATGCCAGTTGCCGTGAAGGTATTTTGATATTGTTTGCATTTATGGCTGAATGAAGTGAAGAGTACTCAGAAAGGCCCCGACTACAGCATTAGAAAGCTTCAACATTCAGTCCAAATTTCTAGAAAAAGAAAATTATATTCAAATAGAAGAATCTGAGTATTGTTTTGATAATAGTAAAATAAAAAATCCAAGCATTTAGAGAAAATATTGTAATTCAGTATATACAAGTAAAAACACAAAAATACAAAGACACAAACTTCTAGTAATAAATCAGAGAAAACCAGTTACTTTAATTTAAATGTACAATTTTTCAGTTATCAGCTGATTTTAATCCAACACAACTCAGGTAAGTAAAAAGTCAAGGCTCCACAGAGGTGTCTGAAATCTTAATTCCTTCCCATTTCCACTGCTTGCGAAGATAATTCATATTGTATGAATATGATTTATGATAAATCATAAACATGTGTGCTGTAGTCGCGGTGGCCGAGAGGTTAAGGCGTTGGACTCGAAATCCAATGGGGTTTCCCCGCACAGGTTCGAACCCTGTTCGTGACGATAAAGCTTTACTGAATTTCCCGGAGGAACCTACCTGAAAGATTAATAAAGTCCTATCTATATACTTTAAGGTGTGGTTTGGTTGTGATTGGCAAGTCTTTTCCTTATGAATGTGCTACATTCTTGGTTTCTTACTCAGAGCCACCGCTCCTTCGGCCGCAGGCTCTAAAACAGCTGATTACAAAGAAATGGTTAATGTCCATTTAGATACAGTCCCTCTGTGCTGAACTTAAAGTGACGTGCGGAGGAGTTTGACTGGCCTGCATAGAGCCTTACCTCAACTCAATCCAGCACTTAAGTGGTAAATCAGTTGTAAACATTCATTTTCTTAGTAAGTGTTGAGAGGCATGGACACAAACCATGTCTGTCACACTAGATGAGTGAAGTGTATCTTTAAATAACAATAGAGCCAATAACAGTTTGAAGTTTTCCAAAGGTCAACAAGCAGGTGTTCTGTAACATACAAAAACGTGATTCCTTACCAGCTTCACACCCATGAAAACTATCAGTTCTGTTCACAGACAGTGTGCACTGGAAACCATGTGTGTGCTGCTCTTGTAGCTTGTTTTCCAGTGTTTGGGGACAGGTGGCCCAGAGTCACTTTTTGGCAGCAGGTCTTGACTTTCTGATCAGTAATCTGCTCACTGTCTGCTCTGGCTGGAGGACACAAACCTGTGGAGTGTTGACCATATTGCATCTTATTAGGTTTCACTTTCTGAGGAAGAACAACATCTGTTTGGAGCGTTAGGTTCCCATGAGAGCAGCGTTTCTGAGCCGGTGGACTTCTTTTATCCACCACTGGTTGTCTTACCAGCTGAAATGATCAGACTAGTCCCATGAGTAGGCACTGTTAATAGATATTTCAGAGGTGTTGAGGTATGAATAATTAGATTAGCATCCTTTATACTACATTACAGGGAAAACATGTTGCAATCGTAGCAGCATAGACAGTTCATAATGCTGTATGATATGTTATAAGGTAGAGAAGATAAAAAAAAACCCACTATAATTATCCACTCCGCTATTATCAACATATTAACAGGCTTGTGGTGATGCTGACATACTATAATGCAGGTTCATCATCATAATTATTCACTCATGAAGATATAGTCATATGAGAAAGAACATTTCCACAGGACTCTCTGTAATCCGGTGGAAAAATAAGCCCACTCTGTGATTCGGTAGCTTGTAGAACCTCCTGTGGCAGCAATAACTTGAAGTAATTGTTTTTGTTATCATTTAATCAGTCTTTCATATCATTGAGCAGGAATTTGGACAATTTATGCACAAGTCTATTAATGTCCAGAGACAAGATTTCAGTCAGGTTGAAATGAGGTTGTGGACTTTGGGCCACTGCAACACAATGATTGTTTTCTTCTTGAACCATCCTGTAAATTTACGCTGGTGTTTGGTATTATTAGCCTGCTGCATACCCAGTTTCAGCCAAGCTTTAGCTGACAGACCTGTAGTCTCACATTTGACCTTTAGAATGGTCTTCATACATTTGATTGGCAACATCTGGCTGATTTATACCATCTAAATTCCTTTGAAAGCACCAGGGGTGTACAGGACTGCGCAGAGTCCTGTGAAAATTTGGTTTTTACACAGCTGTATAATCAGATTTCCTGGTAGCGTAATATTTACTAGTCAGAAAACGCTAAAGTGTGTGAACCAGAAACACCTAGGGCTTGCTTACCTTATCTGCCTGAGATCATAAAAAGTGATTATTTCACTGTAGCACGGATTCTCACTACTGAAATCAGAGCAGTTCATCTTGAAATAAAGAAACTAATTAAGAACTTACTTATATAAAAAAAAATAGCTCAGTTTGTTAAATTAAAATAAATAAATCAACCCCTGTATTTTTCATCAGTTTCCAATTTTCGCATCCATGTGAAAATGAACAAAGCTACTAAAATCATGAAATAAAAACAACATTTTAAGCAAGCATGTGACTTGTCTAGTGATCATTTTTAGATTTTAATTCAAATTAGACCAGCTGGGATGCTTGATGTTTTGCCATAATCTGTTTTAATGAATATAGTACTATATTTTGTAAAATATTTAAACAAAAAACAATATTAAAATGGCAAAAGTGAGTGGAGGAAGGATCAAGAAATTAGACAACCAGTCACTTTATGTGCTGAGGAATCAGCTTTGAGAATTCTTTCTTAAAGCTAAACATGGGCTACTGTGTGATCCAGTTTGTAGTTACAGGGAATTATCCGTTATTAAGAATGTTGTTAGCAGTGGTACAAAAGTTATACTAACTGCAATTCTCCTTATGCTGCAACATTGTAGTATCATGGCAGCTGGCAAAGGCAAGATGATTGACATTGATTGCCGCATAAACAAGCCAACTGATAGATATATGTATTTATATCCATCCAAAACAAGGCATTTGGCTTGAGGCAGTTTTCAAATCAGCAGGCCATGAATATCAAATCATTCAGAATTACGCAGAAGAGAGCGACTGGCGGACATCTGGTCGACTGGTGCTTGTGCTCTGCTGCCTGCTTGTTAGCATATCAGAGAGAGAGAGAGAGAGAGAAATGCATCTTTCAGCCAGAGACAGAAAATAGCACGTAGCATATGTTTCCAAAGAAGAACAGATCATTTAAACAGAGATTATTGTTTTATTTGAACATTTCAGAAAAGTGCCTTCAGTTTACATAACCTCCAGAAGAACACATGCATGAGCCAGTTTTAGACAGAGCTCCTCTTTGTTTTTAACTGATGAAGTTGAAAACAAACCACCCCAACCGCTCCACTCTGAGCCACCGCCACTGTTATCCAACCTTGTTTATGAGTCCCCTGTGC
This sequence comes from Astatotilapia calliptera, assembly GCF_964374335.1. NCBI lineage: Eukaryota > Metazoa > Chordata > Actinopteri > Cichliformes > Cichlidae > Astatotilapia > Astatotilapia calliptera. The sequence goes on along the minus strand of NC_137437.1, from coordinate 20,280,166 downwards.
TGCGAGAATACGTAACGCACACTGCAGGAGAAAGGGAGGGTTTGCTACAGAATTTTTTCAACTGGAAAGATCGCCCTGAACCATCTTCCATCCTCTGAATTTATTTCAAGACGATGTGAAATTGTCACTTTCTACGTAAGTGAAGCAAGGACAATTGCGCTCATTGTCGACATGCTGCCTTGCTTGCCGTCGGCTGGTTGCCTGCATGTTTTCAGAGGAATGCATTATCCTGAAGAGGCCTGTCTCTTTGAGCTCATTTACCATCCCCTGTATTCATCAAAAGATGAAGCTCAAACTCAAAATGGAAGAAAGATTTCATATAAATAAGCAAATATTATTCACTTTGTACATAAATTAAGAAAGAGGCAGATACAGATAAAGAAAAGGTGGATTGTACAGTTATCTTTTTTTTTTTTCATTACAAAAATCCAATTTTTTACTTTCATTTTCATGATACTGTAGGTATCTTAAAAATGTGTCTAAGGTCCAGCCAGAATCCTAAGTATTTAAAACAAAATCAATAGTTTCAGTTTTACGACTATGAAGAGAATGGAGGCTACTTTTAGGTGACCTTATGAATATCATAGACTTAATTTTACTGAAATTTAAAACAAGCTCATGCTTGATAAGAGATTTTTGAAATGTATCAAAACCAGACGAGATTTGCAATGTTCAGTTTAAACAACAAGCGAGTGGAATATATAATAGTGTCATCTGCATAAATACACATATTACAGTTTTGGCTGGTAGAGATAATATTGTTTGTACACAAGGTGAAAAAAAAAAACAGATCCAAGAATGGTTCCCTGTGGAACGCCTGTTAAAATGACCTGAACCCTCCTCTACATGAAACCATTTAGAGAACTCTTAATCTAAGAGTGAGTCAATCTATTGACTGAGAATATATTGATGCCATGAATCGAATGTTTCTGATAGATCAGTGATCCACCTAAAGCTGATAATCTTTAAGCGTTTCAGTAATATTACTGAGTAGACATGATGCAGCTGTTGTGGTACTGTGACATGCTCTACTAATATACATTTTTAGTTTACATCAAAAAGTAACTTTCTGTCGCAATATCCCATAAATAACTTAGTTTAGCCTTAGCTTCTCATATGCAGCCCTACATTTCAGATTGACAAGACAACACCAAAAGGTCATCTAGGTAGCCATTCTTGAGTTTACTGTTAAATTATATGATCAGTATTAGTTGATAGATTTATTTTTGCAGTGAAGTTTTAACTGACTTTTAAATCCTGATTTTTTCTTTTCTTTCCTCTTTTTTGTGTTTCTTTTAAGCTTGACAAACTAACGTTTAGGAGAAAAAAAATGACACATTATTCCTCTCACAGTGTTGGCTGACTTTAGGAAATGTTACGCATATTTTTTTTTATTAATGACTTTTTTCTTTTCTAAAAGTACATATAACCCATCCATGATGGCTGAAAAAGTCAAGGTTCAAACTCGTGGCCTTATAAACAGTATCCAATAATGACAATGACATGAACAAACACTGAATCTCAACAGGCACAAGTCAAGATAGCAAACCACATAAAGCAGAAACCCGTTTTGTCTCCTGAGCTGACATACGAATGGTTTCCCCGTTGGGAAACCACCGATGTGGAAACAATTTTTCATTTTGATTATCGGGTTCTCTTTTTGTGCTCCTTCTGCCAAGCATCTCCACAAGTCTGACACTGATGCTATTCAGATCATTTCTAAGAAGCTCAGAATTGATTATAAATGGATCAAATGACAAATGCAGGGTGCTAAAAAATATTGTTTTGCATGCAAAATAAATATACATTTTCCTGGCACTGTAAGAACTCCACCATGTAACGACACAGTCAGCTACTGCACACAATGCACAGCTCATTGAGCTGGCTATCTTTACAGGGGCTGGCTTATGATGTGGATAGAATGATGGTGGTTAACATCAACCTAATTCCCCTGTTATTACTTCTCTTTCCAGAGAAAAGATGAGAAGTACAATTTAAGACCTGACCCAACATAAAAAAAAGCATTAGGTTTGTTTGCAGCGTGACAAAAATGTAATAAAAAGCTCAACGTGTCATTAAAATGTCTGCATCGATCAATATCTGTCAGGCTTACATCTACCAGAACTGCAGGTTTACACAGGGACCAGCCAGAGTGTGTCATGATTACAGGAACAGCTGCTGACACGAACCTGCAATATTAAGTCATTATATTGATATTAAACAAATCTTACTATAGTCTTGAGAATTATCAGGGTAGGGTTCATTTTACATAGAAATAGGGGAAAGATGGCAGTGTCTTTTACTCGCTTTACCTTTCTTTTTTCCCCCCAAATACATATATTACAAATGCCAAAAACAGAACATGATCCAATGACATTTAGTTTCTTTGAAGACATACATCTCAGTCAGTGGCATAACTCCCCTGAAATAATTAAAGCTAAACAATTTACATTGTACATACGAGTTTTTAAAAAAGTGAAAAATTTTATGGTAATTTGGGTAAACTAACCCATTGGCAAATCTTATTTTATCAGAATTTCACAGCTCATAGAAAGAATAATATCTGTGTATTTCTGCATCTCTGGGCATGTAAACAGGATGAAAGTTATCATCCATGAAAGGTTAGAATAAGAGATCTTTTTGATATCAGACAAAGATGATATCTGACTCCAAAGCAGTTTAAAAATTCCTGAAAGGCTGTCTTAAAGCACAAGCAGTAATTAGCCATCACTTCATTTAATGGGGGAATGTTAAAACAGTGATTAGCCTGTCTTTGTTGACTTGATTAATTCATTCGCTGGCGTGAAAGCAAGCAGCTGCAAGTCTGCTAATCAGTGGCAACAATCATCACAACACTGTAATCTTAATGACTATCTGAGTGAGGAAAAGATAATATTCAGCAAAGAACTATCGATCATCTTTTTTTTTAGACAAAAGCATATCAAATCTACATATATATTTTTACATTTAAACGTGTAAAATTGTGACTAAATACATTTTCCACTTGCCAGTAACATGTCTAAGTGTTGTGCCAAGAATGGCTTCGATGCTCTTTATACATCACGTGTTCTGACATCGATGAGTATTCAAACCTCACAAGCAAATTATCACTGAACTGAGTGAAGCAAATAAAAATGAAAGGATTAGAAAAAAATCAGGATGACTCATACTGCAACTAATGAAGCGACTGGAGCTTTAAATTCATGTACGCTGATTCCTGAGAGTTACTCGAAAGGCTTCAAAGGATTAAAGGACAGATGTCTTATGGTTTTAAAGAGATATCATGTGATGATGCCATGTAAAACAAAGGGACGTCCTTTGTTTTACATGGCATCATCGTTTTGCAGATGAGGTTTTCACATAAACTATTGTTCACTAAGTAAAAAGCAAGGTACGGTTCTTAGGAATAAAATACATTTTTATGAACAGTTCTTTTGTCTCTCCTTCTTCGCTTTGACTTACATAACAATGTTGTGACACTATGTCAATGAAAATAATGTTCATACCTACATCCAAATCTTTAAAATTATTTCTACAAAACCGATCAGACAGAATTTTTACCCTAGATAAGTGACATTAACTTAGTAATCAAATCATTCTTCAGTATGGCAACTTTTTTTTGTTGTGCATAAATTATAGTTTCCTATTTTTTGTAGCACAAAAAGAACAAATGACAACGTTAGCATACATACAAAATACATACATGCATAAATGTAGCCACTGTAACATTACCCACAGGATTGCTGTGTTTGAAAAGGATAAAGCCTCAACTTTTACATCATAACATTTTGGGGCCAGAAGGGACCGTATTTAGATGAGAGGGGGGTATGTGGAAGGTTTTCTTAATCTTTGGCAACATTGCACAGACATGCACATCTCTTACACTCTTACAATGAATCTAACAACAAGTAAGCCAAATATTTGCGTATAACATGCCTCAAAGGACTCAGCAACAACACAGTCAGCAGGTCCACTTCAGTGACATGAATTAGTACCCATGAAGCCTAGCAGATAGCTTAACGCCCACCTTTCACTCAGCATGGCCAAGAACACATACAAAATAATACAATACAATAAAAAACGGTGATCCACTGACCAATTGTGCCAAATGGGAAGATTATTAAAAACAGTTTTTTGTACTAGTCTGAAAACGTGCTTATATCTGCTCAAAGGGGCTGGCATTTTTAACATGGCAGTTTATGGTGACTGACTCACTTTTCTAGTTAGTTTCTAGTGGCCATTAGAGGAACTACAGTTTTTGAAACTTCAAAGGTTATACTTGGAAATGATTTTAATTTATGTGAGCAAAGTCCCGATACTGTGTGCTTTGGTTCACTAAAACAAGTGACTCAATTAGATTTCCTAACAATTAACTTAATGTTCAAGAAATTGTTCAGCTTCTCACTGCTCATGATTATATTATTATTTTACATCTTTGGTTTGGTCTTGTTCAATGACTGCAGTCTTGTTCAGCGCGATACTTTTTAAATAAGACAGCTTTGGCTTTTTTAAAGATCCAGTACAAATGCAGCATATTTCAAATCTGCCCACATATATAGAGGCTAAAATACACTTGATTTAGAACATTTACACAACTTTAGCTCATTTAACTTCTACGCTCCAACAGGTCACTGAAATTACACTTAGTAAAAACAGATTTTGATCTTTCTAAATGCAAGTTGGCATTCCACAGCAGGTAAACCTCAACCTTAAATAATAACAATTATAAATGGCTGAAATGTTAAAAGACTGAAGTCAACATTGGCCTGTGCACTGACAAGTATTTTATACCGACAGAGCGCATGTGCATAAAATGACCAAAACCATCAAAGCCTCTCATTTTTTTACTCTCCTAACTTATCTGTGGCTCTCACTGTAACCCCTCATGTTTTCTTTGTTTGTGATTCAACTAAATCATGTCACAAATATATGATTTCACTTTAGAAATAATTTATTGCAAAGTGATTTCACATTGCAAACCTTGCTGTGTCCATATTAAAATAAATTTTGTGCCAAGTATTTATTGCAGTTGAACACTTGTGTGTATGTAAAAAAAATTCAACATATATTACTGTAATGACTCATACTTTGCAATGTGCTTATTATAGCAAGTACAGACATAAGCTTAATAAGCTTTATTTAGCTACTCTACATTGGGATTTGGATGTGGGCACGATTTTTAAGTATGTTTTCAGATAATATTAAAAATGAAAAAAAAGGTAAAATATTGGTAAATTGATATGCTTATCAATTAACACAACTGCTTTTGTATAAAAGTGACAGTATATCTCCTGAAATCCTGACTGCTCTTCAAAGAGCTCAGTGTTTGGATTCACAGCACTGCACAACAAATCCAAAGTGATTTCTGTTGCCTCTGTAGGTCTGTCACGCAGACACAATCCTCGTTTCATCTTGATAGTTCGGTTTATGAGCACGAGAAGTGCTGTATGTGCGTTATTACAACCAGTAAACACAGTGACCTCGCAGTCCCTGGTGTCATCTGATAAGCCAAAGTAATCAAGCTCCCCCTCATGAGATGCCCTCATTAGCTTAAACATTTGATAGCTGAATCTTGGGTTAGCAGCCTCTTCTCCTATAATCCCATTAGCTTCATCAAGCTCAGGCCTTACTGGTGGAGGAAATGGCTGCCAAATTGTGTGCATCTGGAACATATTTTCAGAGTCCACATAAGGATTTCTGAAATTCACATCTGGGCAAAGCTGTTTTAAAGCCATTTAGCAGATTTATGGAAATCCCATTAAAGTGTAACTGACTGAAGTCAGTGCTGTTGAAATTGGAAGATACAATGTTGTGACAAAAATTGCCTGGGCTCATTTTTGAAAACGACGTCCTATGAATAAATTGTAGAAGCACAACTGTAAAAAAGAGAAAGAGAGAGTTTGAAAAGACAGATGCCTGATGACCTCACTCCTTGTGGCCATTGATGAAAACGAGTTAACAACTTCATGAAATACATTAGGATAAAAAAAAATAAAGCAGCACAATGCATCCTGGTTGCTGTAAAGCAGAGTGACAGCAGGAAATAGGTGCTTTGCATATTGTCTTCCCTAATGGGAAATTCTCACTTACCTGCAAGGTCATTTTCACACATGACTGCTTCATAGATTTAAAGGGCATTGTAAGGCAGATATTTAGAAATCATACTAAATATTTGTTTTTGATATCTAGAATAAATTTGTATTTTCACTGAAAAATGCAAAGCAGAAAAGAAAAACAGCTTGTTGGGGGATGTGGGATGCTGCAATGAAAACAACAGCAGCCGATCTTTCTCAGATCTTTCTCAGAGCTGTGTCTTTTATGACATTCACTTTGAATTAACTCCATATGATGCCCAAACAATTAGCTAAATTAATATTTAATTAAGCCTCATATTTAATTACGATTAATCGTAATATTTAATTACGATTAAATATGAGGCTGCATCTGCACCAACACTGTAACCGCGATAAAGCCAGTGCACCCATGTTTAGCAGTTGTAATACTTACAGTGTTTGCCACCTTACTTTGAGGAGAATGAATGCTAATGGAAGCACAGCTGAAGCTGCTGGGTATGTCAGTCCTCCATGAGGGACCCTGATGGTACAGTATTTGCCAAAATCATCAGTCTATCCTGTGTTTTAAACTATTTCAGTTTAAAATATATATATTTTTTAAAATGTGCCAGAGAGCGATGGGCGTGTGGCAAATAACCATGTCTATAAATCTGATGAAGGAAAAGCTTAAAAAGCTTAAACTTGTGACAGACACACATCAGCATTGCCAGGCCCAGACCTATCCTGCTGGCATAGCTTAAAGGATGTGTAAGTACAATGTGAAAAATTCTTACAAACAACATGACACATAAATATAAATGCAACATCCATTAGCTATATAAATGTAACAGTAAGGTGTGTTATTTCTATAGCGCCAAATCACAATAACAGTGATTTATATATTTTAAGGTAAAAACCCAACAATAATATAGAGAAGCTCCAACAATCAGATGATCCCCCTAAAAGCAAGTGCTCGGCGACAGGGGGAAGGAAAAACTCCCTTTCAACAGGATGAAACCTGAGGCAGAACCAGGCTCAGGGAGAGATGGCCAACTGCCATGACTGGCTGGGAGAGAGGGGAGGAAGACAGGGCAAAGACACAGAGACGCAGAGATTAATACTAACCAATGATTAAATTCAGAGTGATGTTTAAACACACAGTGAGTGAAAGAAGGTGAGTGAAATAGAAACAGTGCATCATGGGGAAGCCCCCAAGCAGCCTAGACCTATTGCAACGTAACTAAGGGGGGTTCGGGGTCATCTGATCTAATCCTAACTATATGCTTTATCAAAAAGAAAAGTTTTAAGCCTAAAAGCAGATAAGATGATCTGTCGCCTTAATCCAAACTGGGAGCTAGTTCCATAGAAGAGGGGCCTGAAAGCTGAAGGCTCTACCCCCCATTCCACTTTTTTCCTAAATATCCTTGGAACCACAAGCAAGCCAGCAGTCTAAAGAAATAGGCACCAAATACACTGCAATCAGGAGATGACATTGTTTCATACAGTAAGTCATGAAACTGCATTAAAAACAGTCTGCCAACAGCAGTGGGAAACAGTAACAACAATGTTAATTGCTTAACCCACAATCAGCAACAGTTTCTGTAATAATTTTAAATAGTTTTTGCAAGAAAAAAGTTCAGTATGGCTTCTAAATACAAATATTCTCAATTTTTTCCTTCTACAACTATTCAAATCTTAACATTTTGTGCACTGAATAGAAAAGTGACTTCAAAAAACAAAAAGTGTATCAAGGATGAGACTCACATAGGAAATATCCCGTATGTGTTAGAAAAAGCTTGTGGGAAATTTTGTTTTCATGCATTTTTGGCAGAAACGTGTTTAAAGGCCGACAATCCAATGTAACAAAAGAAGGAATCTATCACAATAACCGCCGACCACAACAATGTGCCAGGAGAGCCAGCTCAATAAAACTCAGCGTCCAATATGGCCCGCCATGAAATGATCGACGGTGTAATGAAGAAGCTAATGAGGGGGATCAAGATCGCTGCAGAGCCAATAAATCAACACAACTGTGCCTACAATGATACAGGAGCAATCAGTAATGCTGGTCAGTGCGCAGGGAGCAGAGGGAGGATGGGGGCTGGGGAACGGAGAGGGGAGGCAGACATGGGGGTTGACACTTTAATGCAAGTCAATGTCTAGAATATCCTGGTTTTATTTGTCTTTTAGAAAAGCATAGCTTCAGTGTGAAGTCAGCACCTAATGGGGAAATCATTCAGTAAAAACTTCCTGTCTAAATATATATAAATGTGATAATCACTACAATTATATTTTTGATGGGACTTTTCCAGGTAAAGACTGTCCTTGGATCCTGTCTGAAAAATCAATACGGCTCTGCTCTGATCAGCACACTGTGAGGAAGATTCCCAAGCGTAAGCAAGTTGAAGCAGAAGGTCAATCAACACTTCAGTCCAGATGCATCTGCAGGGAGGCACTTAAACAGCACCTTTTTGAAATCATTTAAAAATCATTAGTCCTCGTGCTGAAATCAGAGGACAGTCCGCCTCTGTTTCAGTCAATACTGATCAATTATTAATTGCAAATATTTACAGAGTGGGACTGAAAAAAAACTTTTTTCTTCCTCACAACAAATCAACCAAGGTTGGCATGTTTCTGTAGTTAGAGTACGTTGTAGCTAACACATACCAGAGCTGCTGGTCAAACCATAGCCACAAGGGTGACCAGGAAACTATTTTCACCCCAAAATCAATACACATTAGGCACTGTAGTGTAGTGATTCTCAGACTAGGGGTCTTGACCTTTCTACAGAGATAACTAGAGAGCAGCTCATTTTGGGAGGAGGGAATACAAAACAACTATATGTATATATAAGAAACATAAAATCTCAAGCCTGAATTCACTCACAATAAAAAAAAAATAGTGAAAAGGTTCCACCAAAAATCATTAAGGGCAATAAATGCCGCCAGCAGACATCAAAAAGCCAATCACATGATCACAACTCATTGCATTTAGGTATGTAGACACGGTCAAGATGATCTGCTAATATTCAAACTGAGATTCGAAACGGTGACCAGGGGTGATGTAAGTGACTTTGAATGTGCTCTTACCTGCTGGGATTTTCCCACACAACCATCTCTAGGGTTTACAGAGAAAGATTTTAAAAAGAGAAAATGTCCAGTGCGCGGCATGTTTCTAGGTGAAAATGGTTTGTTGATACGTGGGGTCAAAGGAGAATGGCCAGAGTGCTTCGAGCTACTTTGAGCTGATAGGAAGGCAAGAGCAGCTCAGATAAACTCATTTTAACCAAGCTATGCTTGAAAGACCAAATCTGTCCCTTTTTGACCACAGTGTGTGCTCAAATGGCTTCCACAGTCACCAGATCAGACAGTGAGCGCGAGAGTCCATGCAGGTACCCACAATTGCAGAGTATTTACATTGTAAATACTATTATATTATATTTTCTTTGTTATTTACTGTGCTAAGTGCCTTCCTTTTACTTTATATCTTATACTTTTACCACGGTTATTTATTACTATGCTGCTTCTTGTTTTATTGCTGCTGGCCTCTGTGAGCTACCAAACAAATTTCATTGCATAACTACAATGACAATAAAGTTCTTCTTATCTTATCTTAAAATGTGTCTATATAGTAACAGTGAGCGTGTACCCTGGGCAGTGGACATCAAGCAGACCTGTATAACAGGAATGACTATTCATCTGTGGGACCTCCAGCTGTCTTTACTCACAAAATCAAGCGATAAAGGGTAAAACCTGCATTACTTTTAATGCCCAGAAGAAGAAAACTGTGTTTGTCAAAAGAGTTAAGATTGTTTAGAACTCTATTGGAAAACAGTCCTCCCTTGTTTTATCACCTCAGTAAACACAATGGATTAGTTTATGGGCGCCGTCAGCAATTATAATTCCTACTAAATGCTTAACTTTGCACATCAGTAAATAATTCCTTTGGTTTCGCATACAGAGCTGCTCCACACTCAGTATGTCTGGTTCTTAAAAACTAAGATGACGACACCAAAAACGCTCAACCTGAGGCTTCATGGCCACACTAATAGCTGGAGATGTCCCTTTACAGTCTTTCTGCGTATAAACTATTAATGGAAATCTATCTTATGAGAAGCTGTGTAAATGTTATTAGAGTTCAAATATTGGATTTTATGCTACTTTATATTAACTGTCAGTTGTTAAAGTTTTATAGTTTCATTTTTAAAGTTCTTTTTTGTTTTTGAGTTTCAATTAGTTTAAAGGTTTTTTTTTTCTCTGTTTAGTTTTTATTGTTTAAAAATGTTTAGTTTTAGTTCAGTTTGTATTCATGTCAGTGTTAGTTTTAGTCCTTTGACATAGAGGACATGTGCTGGAAGCAATATTTAGGAAAAATCAGTACATGTATTAAATAAAAACAAAGGCCTTCTTTAAAGCATTTGACTCTTAGTCTTATAGACATCCAGAGTCTCAATAAACATGCTCATCAAAGCCTCAGGCAGGTTCTTCGATCTAATACATTTACTTTTATTTCAGTTCACTAACACCCCTTTTCACATCACGTTTTGACAGTTTAGTTGTTCATTATGATGAATTGCTACCACTGTAACCCTATATATTTGACAGAAAATAGGGGAATGCATAATATCCCCCCTTTAAATAAATACTTCAAATGCATGACCAAACAGGTACATGTACACTGAAGTATTAAGGCAGGGAAATAGTACTTCTTTGAGCAAAGACTAGATGCTGATTAAAGAAGACAACCTTCAGCTCTGTGTGAGTTTTTCCAGCGTGCACAGCCTTTGTGCCAACACAGCTGAGAGTGGACCTGACCAACATTAAATATTCATAACAAAATAGGCAAAATCATATGCAAGGCAGGATTTAGTATAGGCTAAGTACTGCATATACAGTGTTAAGCCTACTATTGTGAATAGACCTTCATGCATAATAATGCCAGTAAAGGCTAATGGTGGAGGGGCATCCTGGTGCCTGCAGATGCACCATGGAGAGCCAGGTGCCCAGGGGAGGGATTGGCAGAGTCGAGCTCACTCAACACACATGCAAATGCCTGTTGGGGATTTCCCTCCACTGTGCACTTAGCGATAGCCATGCAGATATACCCCTATAATGCTGTTACATAGATGAACATCCCTGGTGACAGACCCTGATGCCATGCCCAGTTGCCCTCCATTCAAGAGCAAAAGCAAACACACACTCAGTCTGAAAACATGCAGAGGTTGCCAACTGAAAATAATGAGCAGATATCAGTATTTGCAGAAATAACATATTAAATCTGATCAAGACTTTAATTAAATGATCCAGACCATGTGTGGAAGAAATATTTAATTCAATGCATTTAAATGACAATAGAGTCTGTCTTTGCAGGGCGCTGCAGGCAGCTTGTATTGTGTCCCATGTTTGATTTGGGACCCAACCAGTGTATTTACATAATCTGAATTAAATGTAAATCAAGCCGTTTCATCTGCCTGCATCAGTCTCCCTGGATTTGAGGGGTTAAAAAGCGTGTGCTCAAAAACAGCACCTCTCAGCATGGTGGGTGGGGGTGATCCCCATTGTTGAAAAATCTGGAGTTAAAGGCCTGGAGCCTCTTCATTTCAGCTTCCTCTGCGTTTTTAAAAATCTAGCCCAGATGCCCCCTTGAAGGAAAAGGGCCATCCAGTTTGTATTTGTGATACAATTCACGTAAATGAGGCAGTTTGGCCTTAATCCTTGCCTAATTAAGTGCCAGTCTGCTGAGGCAGACTGCTAAGGGCCAAAGCGCAATACCTGTCGAATTATGGGAACAGCTGGAGATCAGCAGATCAGCACCACATTATTATCCTGCTCATTTATCGAGAGCCTAAAACAGGGGGACTCTCAACTCCAGTTGGCCGTCTTTATTTCTGTTGCTTTTCTTTCCCAATTAGGCTAATAATTTCCTGGAATCTGATGCTGGGAAAACAAGAAATTCTGTGGATTATTCACCCAAAAAGCTGTAAGACTAACTGTCTGTAAGCTTTTCTTCCCGCTGCAGCAGCCAGAAAATGGCGATACCTCTGAAATGTTCTGCATTAATTAATAAAAAACCTCATCAAATTAGCATTAAAATAATTATGGAATGAATAATGAATAACACCGAGCTGTTTGCCAAGGGGAATTTAATTAAACAATCAAAATTCTGTGTGTGGTGAAACAGTTCACGGTGGTGCTCTGCTTTTCTTCAGTGCTTTGATTTACTGTCGAATATGCAGGAGGTGCTCTAAGATTATACACTTCCAGCTTTGTAAAAATATACTGAAGCATCCAGGAAAAGTGTTATAAGCCAGTGCTGTGACCTACATAGTAGAATTTACAATTGTCCCTCTGTGATCAGCAGCTAATCAAGGCTGCCCTAGTTAGGCAATGTTACTGAGCGCCAGAGTGCAGGCAGTGTTGCCGGGCAAAATTCTGCAAAAGTCTCCTGTACATGAAAAAAACCTTTATCATATAAAGCAAACAGTCTGTTGTTCACCACGTGTTATAAAAAAAAATAATTAAAAAAAGATGAACATGTGTTTATTTTAATGTGGGGGTTGATCTCCCTTAATTTAGAAAACAGTGCTGCTCTTCGGCGATTCCTTTTAACAATAATTTATGTATGTTTTACCATTAGTGGTAGTGGTACATACCTTAAAAGTAAGTCTCTTCTATTGCGTTTGGATGTAACGCCACCTGCTGGCCACTTTGAGCTGGTGCTGGTGAATTAATAAGTCTCATCATAGCCAGTGTAATGGAGCAGTGAGGTATGTAATTAAAGCCTCTAGTTCAACTGCATTTTACAGTAACTTTCTAATAGTTCAATGACTTTTGTGTTTGCATGTAGTTTAAGCAATTTATTAACTTTTTAGTCACTTTGTTTCGTTCGCCAATGTGCTTTGATTGTATAAATTTCTTGTGTTTGCTATTTATTCCTGCTGCCTTACTATTTATATTTTACTCCTGCACACATAACTTTGTTGTACGTGTAAAATTACAATAAAGAGATATTCTATTCTTTTTTCCTACCTACTGAAACTGCACACAATTCTTGGCCATTGCTATTTAAATTTAACTGAACCCTGCAAAAATGTTTCATTCCTCTGAATTTTATCCCTCTTAAAAATCTCAGTTGGGTTGTTTTGAATTAGGGCCTCAATCTTTGAGGAGCTGAAAATCGCCACAAAGATCATCAGCTCATCCATGACTATTTGGGTGTCTTTTAGTCTCAAGTGTTGATTGATGGTATTTAACGTTTAGCATATTCAAGGGATAAATATAGATCGGATATTTTGTTGTGTAAACAAGCTGATACATTTTACAGTGAACTGAGTGCGGGACTGTTCTGGAGTACTGAGTATCTGTACAAGTAATAAGTGTTCTGGGAAATGTTAGATGGACTCATGAGCATATTTGTTATTTCTTTTGATGGGAGTTGTTTGTTTTTTATTAAAAGTTGACATGAACAGCGGTGCAGTAGTTAACACAATGCTTCTCCGCAAGAAGGTCCTAGGTTTGAATCCACTCTGGGACATTTCTGTATGGAGCTTGCATGTTCTCTCTCGGTTCTTCCCACACTCCAAAGACATGCATTGATTTAGTTTATTGCTTATTCTAAATTGGCCATATGTATGAATATTGTCTCAATCCATGCTTTACCCCGGTTACTGTCCCTCCTAAGATAAGTGAAAGAAAATGACAATAGCAGTCAAACTGATACTTTACCAAGGAAAGAAAATGAAAATGAAGCATCACAAGTACAACAAGTACAAGAGCAACCTGCCCCTTTTCTTTGTGGCAAAATATATCCCAAAAAATAAAGAAAAATCACATTTGAATGGAAGGAGGAGGAGGACTTGCTGTGGAAGTGCTGCAAGTGAAGGATGTTGAAGCTGGACTCTAATCCTGCTTCCTGGAGGTTTTATGGCTCAGCACTGATGATGTCAATAAATTCTGCTCAAAGATACTGATTCTTGTGAAAGTACTATCAGCTAAACTCCACACAATAGGGGTGTTAGTGTTCCTAATGAACTGTCATTACTGTGAAAGGGAGATTTTGAAGTTGGGTACAGTTTTCACAGTCATGATTCTGTAAAGTTTAGTGGTTGCGAAGTTCTTTCATTTACTCATAGAGTAAAACATCTGCTAACCTGACCTGAACAAGAACATTAGATTTTAAAAAACACAAGAAACTACAGGGGTGGTGGTAAAATGTTTGAGCATGTATTGTTTAGTCACATATATATATATTTTTTTGCACGGACTCTGGATCACAAATACACCTGCAGATCTTCCACAAGGTGGCAGTCTACACCACAGTAAATGTTCGAGCTTATCACAGCTCTACACTGTGGTTTCATATCTGGGTTTGTCACATACCAAATTACAGATTCGTATAAGAAGCATATTAACGGAGTTTAATCCCACCTGTGCTTAATTCATGTGACATTAATCAGGCAAATTAATCAGAAGCAGAGATCGACTTTAAAGAGATATTAAAAGGTTTATTACAACAACTTATCAATTCAAATTTTATACAGAACTTTCACGTTACAAGTACACTTTCAACACAGTATCACACCCCTTTTTTTTTTTTTTTTTAGCAATTAAGCCAAAAAGTAAAACAAGTAACCAAAGTTTTCACAACTCAAGTTGTAATAACTCGTTTAATTATATTTATCTGAGACATTATCAAATAAACAGTTAAATTCTCGCAGAGAATTATTATCTCATGCAGATAGCACATAACAGTAAAATCATACTTTAGGAAAACAATGAGTTAGCTTCTTGTAAAACTACACAGTAGTAAGCCAGTACAGACTAAGAGAAAAAGGCAAACTGACTTCATGGTGTAATTTGACTTCTTACAATTATTTGAATGAAATGCTCACAATTCTTACAGACTTGTAGTAGTTTAATATACATGATGTGATTCCAGTTCACATCTCAATGCTTTCGTTTTACATGACGACCTATTGGAAGAAAAAATGCATATCCTAATAAGACTGTTAAGGTCAGTTTTTAAACTGCTTACAAAGTTAATGTAATCAAAAGGGCTCAGCTACTGAATCCGGACAATCCTATAAAAACAAAGTACATAATACCAAGAAAGATCACGTACAACGTATCGTTGATGTTATTTACAATGTTTTCTAAAAATGTCACCTAGAATTGCAACCATGAAAACAGCCTAATGTCATTACGTGCTCCGCATTAGACGCTAAAGCCATTAAGAGTCACTTATAAAGCAGAGACAGTATACAAAGCAGGAGATCTCCTCTACTGAGACCCTTAAAATCGGAAATTACGGCAATCAACTCAAACTAATCTGCATTAAAAATGTACTCAAGTCATTTATACAAAAACATTAATGGCACTGAATGAAGTCAACATCACCATGATTGAGTAATGGAAAATAAGGTACTGCAATCCTACAATCACTGCTTCAGGAACAATCAGACTACAGGTGGAATGTTAATGAAATAACACACGTTTCCTAATCGGCTCACCTCCAGAAGACTACCCTACAGGCAGAGGCGAGCTCACACATTCAAATTGCACAACTACAGCTGACCTCACTCACAGAAAATCAGTCAAAGTTCAAATCTGATTCAGACATTTACGTTTGTGTGATGCGACAGTACTTTAATCTACTTCTAAAGGAAAACAAAAACAGAGCTGCCTGTACTTAATGTACGGACTGTCTTTAAAGTAAACCCGTCATATCTCTCAAATATGTGCAAAATGGAACAAAGTAAAGTTACTTTTAAATAAAAAGTGTCAGTTCTACTTCATTGTAAAGATAGTGCTTACAAAACGTCGTGAAGACGAAACAAGAAAACAAACTGCAAAATGAGCCACGGCACGCTTTGGTACGGTCGCTAACGATTCGCTGATCAACCGCTGAAGCTGATAGCCTTTAAATTAAAAAGAAAAAAACCCATAAGATTAATAAATAAGTCACACAAATACAAAAAAAACTCCAAACACTTAAGAACCACGTGTTTTACATCTTACACCTAAAGTGCCTATTCTTTTGTCTTCATCGGTTCCAGAGAAAACATTGCATTTTTAAAAGCATTGCCTATAAATTACAAAATGGACAAAACATAAAAGAAATCAGGAATAAATTAAAAACAGTACGGTCCGAACTGAAGCTCAGAGAGAATCCCTTTGCTCTGCTCGTCAGAGAGACTGTAGAGGCGACGGCACTCCGGCGATGACGCTCGGGCACAGTTTGGGACGATCAACTCCCTGAAGGCTGAGACTGGTTGGCGCCCCTCCGCGTTTGGCTCTCCTCTGTGCTCTGATTTGACGCGGTGGCGGCAGCGCCGGACGGGGCGGAGACGGCCGGGGTCGTGGAGGAGGAGCTGACCCCGTTGGAGGTGCTGACGGAGCTGTGCTGAATGGCCTCGCTCTGGGGGCTGCTCGGGACGGACATCTCCTCGCAGCTCTCATCTTTGTCGGTAACTGCAACGACGTCAGAAAAAAAAAACTGAAATAAAGGGGGTTTGAGGAGCAGCCGTTTTTATTTTACCGGATACTCTTCAGAAGGCTTGGGCTAGCTGTGTCACACAGGCCTAATCAGATGTAAAACAGCTATTTGCATGTAGCGTATGGAAACTGTTTCATTAATCCCCATAATGCTACTCCTGCACCCCTTCCTTTAATTAAAGCTCCAATGTCAATTTAAACCCACATCATAAGGGTACATTACATTCTGGGGCATGTGGCTGTGTTTCCCATCCCTAACTGCATTCTCATTTGTTTTTTGTTACCTTGCCAACTACTGCAGCGACAGATGATTACAGCACCTGATTTTAATGATGCTCACACTGGAGAGTAGGCAAGACTTGGAGTCGAAATGCCACCAGCTGTTAGGCAGTTGCATTGAATTAATTGGATCCTGATGGAAAAAAAAGACTCCACTCTCATGCTCTGTTTCATAAAGGAATAAGGAGCACAATGATAATTAATATTGCTAATGATATGAAGTCACTTGTGATGGCACTTTGTAATTAATGGCTGGGTTTCGTACTCGGGAACGTAAAATAGAAATTCCGTAGCAGGAAGACGCAATTAAAGAGCGATACAAATGTCTCCACATTAGAGGTTTCATCTGCCTTCTTGGCTGGACTTTGACCGCGTGATTTAGTGCGAGCGAATGTCAAAGAGCCATAAACTCCCTCGCTGCTTTACTGCGCAGAAGGTCAGCCTCGGAATAAATCAGCTTGGTGGTTTTTGTTTCATGTTCAAGTGAGCATTATTGCTCCTAACAACGGCAAGTGCTGGCTGCCCGATATTTCATAATGCTCTAAAATTCTGGTTCCCTGGACCGACAGGAGCTTCTTTCCGCTCTCTTGGTTCCTGAAGTGGGGTTCACTGTAGACAGATGGACAGCTTAGTGTGCCAAGTGAAAGCATGGCCTGGCTTGTTTGTGGGGCAGTCTGGGTAATTTCCTCCCACCTGCCATGTCTACGCTTGGGCAGGACGATGAAGGGTATTACAGGTTCTGGAGGGCCAGTGTGGCCTTATGGGGTATGTAACACTGAGAAAACGGAGCGCTTTACATGACTCACTCACAATTAAATAACGTGCTTTACTAATTAGCAAAATAGTTTATTTCAGTGATTCTCAACTGAGGTGCTCAAGCCCCAGGGGGTAATTCTGTTGGTGTCGGGGAATAAATGGAGGACTGTGGAGTAATCTGAAATAAACACAAATTAAAAGAAAATTACCCCTTTGTTAATGCTGCAGTTTTAAGTGTGAGAATGGCAGTTAGCAAGCGAGGAGAGATGTTCGCTATTAGTCGTGGATGGATGGACCGAAATATCTCAGCAGCACTTAGTAAACAGTTCAGTTTTAATACAAAAGCAGCTGCGAGAGAGAGCTAAAACCATCACAGGTTAAAGTTAGTAAATGTGACTGTCAAACACATGAAAAAGGAAACAAAAATAACAAAAATAAAACTTCTTCAATTCAGGTTAGTTTACTTCTGTTTGTGTGTTTCAGCTCATCCATTTAGTTAAAACTACCACAGGAGGAAATAAAGTAACGGCTCTAGTCAGTCAAATATTGAAGAAAATTTGTTCAAATGAACATATCTAGGTCTTTAGCAGTGTATCATTAAGTATCACTATGTGATATATAGAGACTAACCACTTTATTAGGTACAACTTGGTAGTATAGCGCTGGACCCCAGTTTGTCTTCAGAGCTGCCTTGATGATTCAAGGCATAGATGCAATAAGGTGCTGGAAGAAATTTTGTGCTATACTGACATGACTGTACTCATCACATACAGTTATGAGTGCACTGACTTTATTGTCAAACAGCATGTCATTTTCAAGAACCCATTTTCAGATGATCTCAGCTTTGAGACATGGTTCACGGTAGAAGCAGTAATCAGAAGTTGTGTACCCTCTAATCATAAAGAGACAGACATAATCAGTGACCATGCTTGGGTAGGTTGTAGTGTTTAAACAATCCTCACTTGGTGCTAAGGGGCCCAGTGCGCCAAGAAAACATCCCTTACACCATTACACCAACAACCTAAACCTTTGATACAAGGCAGTATGGATCTATGCTGTCATCTTGTCTACACCATGTTCTGACCCTACCATCACAATTTATGAATGAATGGAGACTCATCAGACCAGCCAACATTTTTCCAGTCTTCTATTTTTCAATTTTAGTGAGCTGACAGGAGTGGTCTTCTGCTTCAAGGTTCAAAGTCATCAGAGATGCTCTTCTGCATAATTTAGTTATAAGATATGCAGAAGAGCTTTAGCTTTGGCATCAACGAAGGATTTTTGCCAGAGAACTGCCGCTCACTTCAGATTATTCTCTGTAAACCCTAGAGGTGGTTGTGTGTGAAAATCCCAGTAAGATTGGCAGTTTCTAAAATACTCAAACCAGCCTGTCAGCAAAGTAAATCCCCTTTCTCCCACATTCTGATACTCAGTTTGAACTTGAGCAGGTCATCTTGACCATGTCCACATGCATCGAGTTGCTGCTGTGTGATTGGCTGAAGAGACTGTTGCGCTAACAAGCTAATACAGTGGCTGTTGAGTGTAATTTTGTGTTGATGCTTTGTCCCACAACTAATGAAAAACTAGTTTAAATGAACACAAGGGTGTTATTTTTTTAAGGTGGATATCATAAACTATTGGGAATCTTTGTATTCTGCCATTCAATCAGAGTTCACCTTACTTCCTTTCACTCTCATAATAGTTGCCATTCCTTCTAGGATTTCTGAAACTCAAACACACCTGTTAGCATGAACCAAATTAATAAACTGTGGTATTAGAATAAAGTTCTATTTTTCCATAAAGTGTAACAAACGTGTTTGCTGACACCCTCAGCAACCATGTGAGAAAGATGACCCACTTTATCTGTGGATTCTGCTAAAAATGTCTGCACCAAATGAGACTTGGCTATGACAGCCCACTCTAGCCTGGAAACCATCAGTCCCATAATGCACATGACATGCGTCTGTGGGATGGTTAGCAATAAGAGATGCATAATGAACAGTGGAGCTTGGTGGCCACCCCACAATGAGAATGGTCTGCAGCACTGTCAAGCTTGCTGCTTTAATAGACTCATTTCAGTGGCAATCATTGTCAATACAAGTCAGCAGAGGTGTTCAGAGCAGTGGAGAAGTGACTTGGAGCCCATTTGCTCTGGCTGCATGCTGGCTCATCTGTGAAGGAAGGTGAGTTATGACCAAAAAATCAGACCGACAGAGCCCCGGTCTGGGGAAACAAAGAAAAATAGGTGATATGTTTCTAAATGAGACTTTGTGATGATGCTGTACAGTCCGGGTTGACAACAGCAATTTGAATAAATAAATAGGCTACAAATGGCACACTCTTCTTGCTTATTCAAATATCCACTAAAACGATTATTGTAAGCTAAAGATGTTCAAACAACAAATAAATGAATGCTTACATAAAAAGCATCCTTATCATCCTTTATAATTCAGTTCCTGGCACCTTTTTTTTCTCCTGAACATCCGTCAAGACGCACTCAGCAGACATTTAACTTCATCTAACAAATGTTTATGTTGGTATCAAATGAGGAGGAAGTGCGAATACCACCTGTGGCCTCTTCACGGGAATGGGACAACAACGCCAGTGAGAATTTGTCTCATACACCAGCACCCATAAATATCCAAACTTTTGCAAAGTTTGTCAAAAACTAACAGAAGAAAGGAAGCCAATATGTCAACGGCTCTTTTTTGTTTGGCCACACGTCCTTCTAGTGGTTAGCCGGAGCTCATTTTTAGACACGTTTCTCCAGAAGCCTCGGGCTGAGAATAATGGAGCATTACTCACTGTGATAGCCAGATTTCTTCTGCATGACGGTTACAGGGCAATCTTTATGAGCCAGAAGAAGCTGCTTCAGCCGAGCCACTTCGTTCCTCAGGTCGGTGACTTCAGTCTTGAGGAGTGAGGAGACACACAAGAGCGATCAGTGAAATGGCCACTGGAGCAAACAGCATGCCAGATATATAAACGACAGGTGCACACAGATCAAATCCTACGAAATGATTTTCCAAACTAGATAAAAGGTTAGCTGGTAATTGTGTAAATGCAAATATTATGATTATTATTTTTATTCCTGTTGTAAGCAATGAGCTAAATTGGGTAAATATGAGTTCCAGGTTTAGCAAAGCTACACAATATGCTACAGTGGGAATGTTACTGCAAAAAAATGAACCCCAAAATCTGCATATATACACTATAATAAATTCACATATGTATGAAGACACACCAAAAGCAACTTGAATGTGGCTGTGTGCCCTCTCTATATGAAAAACTCTATCGCTAATGAATTATTACTGGAAATGCAGAGTTGAATTTTAAAGACCTCGCCCACACGACCAGTCAAACTTCTAAAGACTCAGATGAGAACCGGTGAACACAGGGGGAAGGTAACAATACAACAAATGAATTCAGAATCAAGTATGCACTTTTTCATTTATGTATTTCCTGCACAATAATTATGAGCCTTCACTGGCTAGCGACCAGCGCATTTGTCAGAGGTGAGCTGTTCGGATTGTCAGAGCAACTTTGTAGATGTTGCTGAGATTTACGCTCTCGCGTCGTTACAGCTCCCGAGGGAGGTGAGGATTTCTGCATGTCGTAAAAGAGAGCCACATTACGTTGAAGGTGACTTTAACTGGATTTAGAGCGGCCAGGGGCCCACAGAACACCCAATGGCAGATTTAAGCTCGGGCTCTTCTCCTTTAAAGGACTATGGGTGGCTTAATCTATTAGTCTAAAAGCAGCCAATTTATTTGATTCCATCTGTTTAGTCTAGCTGGTTTTGGCAGGGTTGAGCTATCGTAAGACAGATTTAAACACAGCTGGAAGGAGCGTATGTATCACATCCAGCCAACACTGTATTCAGTGTGCTTCCACCATGACCGATTTCATTTACAGGCAATAGAAAACAGGCACTATTTTCAAACATGCCCACTAGTTCACGACAGAGACAAACATGTGCCAAACATTCCAGCTCCAGTAACGCCAAACTGCGTCATTTTATGACATTGTATTTTAAACGGTTACTAAAATGGACTTTTGAGAGTGAAAAACTTATCTGGAACTTTGTGATTTAATCGAAATCGAGCAAATGGGCCTTCGGTGATGCTGGAAGCTCTGTGAGCTGCCTGGTCTGACACCTCATTAAAAAGCCAGTTAAGGATGATGTTAAAATAATTGTGCATCATTAGAGGCAGTTTTGCTGATCAGCTGGGCCATGTCAGCATGGGTTTAAAAAAAAGAAAGCAGCACCGCTGATTAATGCCCTCGTATGAAGCGTCCTTTCTTCTCAGCCACATGTTGTTCCGTTTTTTTTTGCAGTTAACAGATAAAACTCTTTGATTTCATAACCTTATTCACTCACCTATCCTTTCCTTTTCATCTGCCTTTATTTAAATAAAATCCTAAGTAGCGCCGCCTGACAAGTGCTGATAACTTCTTTTTGAACCAGACGATATTAACAACGTGAACCCATTTATTTTGCGCTGCTGTGTATTCCCTCCTCCACCCTGCACATCTTACTCTGCTTTCATAGAAAAATAAGACAGTGAGCAAATAAACACCACATCTCATTTAATTGTCTGGAACACCGATGTGCCGCACCCCCGGCTCACACTTATCAACAGAGACAGCAGATACATGAACTGTTTCGAACTTGTCAGCATCAGATCCTAATTGCTTCCAGCGAAATGAAGGTTCAAAAAGACACCTTTCCCTAGGAGATTTTTGAGGCCATTCAGTAAACTGCTGAGACAGAAGCGAAGACACGCTTGTGTGCGGCTGACATCTGGAGGATACATCTTTATTGACAGGGACACATCGATGTAAAGGGCTCACACACCGCTGCTGTCACACGGCAGCTCTTCTTAATCGGCTTTAATGACTTCATCACCGCAGAAGGGAAAAGTCTGTGTACGGACGCATACGCTAACATCGTACAATGACAAACAGACACCACAGAGTATGAACACGTACATACACAAAATGACACACTAATAGATCTGAGCGTACAACAAAGAGAGACAAAAGAGTGGTTTGTTTTGGGTCTTTTTTACATGCAGCAGATGAAAGAAATACGTAAAAAGCACCTGTAGGCGTGCGTTCATGGAGGTGAGGTCCTCAGCCTTCTTCTCGAGAGACTGGACCCACACCTTCCTCTTCTGCCTACAGCGAGAAGCTGCGGCCCTGTTCCGCTCCAGGAATTTACGCCTCTTTTCGTCGGGGTCTTCGCTCGTTGTTCTGCGCCGCCGACCCCCTGTGCTTGGTGGGTTTGGTGCAGGGGGCACCGGGGAAGCCTGTACAACAACAACAACAACAATACTAATAATGGAAAGTATAATTGGAAGTGGTCCTGCTACTGAGTGACCACTTTGCCATCACTCTTTGCCATTAAACACAACAGGAAAGGGAGATTATTCGTTTATATTCTTCCCAACTCTGTTTGAACAGCTGATTGTTGTGTCTGGTGGACACACTACACAATGACTTTTATAATGTTTATTTAGCACTAATTAGAAATGTCAATACAAACAGCTAATATTTGCATTGATATTTATGATGTATAATTGTATTGATATTTTATCTGCAAACAGCTAATATCAGTCGATATAATGGCCCTGCTGATGTACTGGCTTAAATTAAAAATAAATTGTTTATACAGGTAATCGCACACAATATTAAGATTTACCCTCACTCTCACTGTACCTGTTACCTGTATGAACTTCTGCAACATTTTAAAACCAAAGGACACGGCAGCCGTGATTAAATACTTTAATAAGCAACAAAAATGGATGATCTCTTTGCATTAGTCTACATTCAAATATAGCTGAAGATTTAAGACACACAAGAGTAGCTTCTTATATGAAATATTAATAAAACAATAAACTGTGAAGATATAAGTACTTACAGGTGTCTCTGTCGTGGAGGTGGCTGGCTGCTGCAGAGAATGTGGAGAAGGTGCCTCGGTTGTGGGCAGGTGAGGAGCCGGAGTAAGGATTGCGGTCGGGGCTGGAGTTGGGGTTGGAGTCGGGACAGGAGAAGCAGGGGCAGCGGTGTGTGTTACAGCGCTGCTTTGGATTTCACCACCATCTCCATTGGTTACCTGAGGAAGCTGCTGGCTTAATGTGGCTTTCAATTTCTGGAAACAGAATTTGGCAAAGCAGGTTAATAAAAACAAGTACCGGTTAGTACAAGAAGGAAAACATTATGTAAAAAGCAAGTGATGTAAAAAAGGAGGCCATATGGTCTGCTAAAGTGCACATTAAAAGGTGTGGCCATTAAAAAGTTGTATTTCTGAAAAATTCACTGTCTATCACAGTGTGATGTACAACAGAGCACAAAAACTACGGATTGTATACTTTTACTTTTACTGGGGAAAATGAAAGGTTACTCATGTGGACCAAAATTTTTATTCTACAACATATCAATAAACAAACTAAAATCTCTCATTTACAAAAACATCCTGATATTTTGTCTTTGTAGACTTACAGGGTAGGTTCTCGTTCTTAAATGTGGCTGTATGCTAAGATGTTTTATAGTACAGGGTTATAGTTGGACACTTGGACCCTAGTCTCAGTTCTTATGTAATCTGGAACAAGTTTCCTTTCTTCTCAGCTTGCAGCTGTAATAATCTATACTATAACTAACCAGTCTGTCTGTCTGCACTGCTCACAAACCCCCCTCCACAGTCCCGCTGCACTATGCTGCCTCCACCGTGCGTCACTGTAGAGGCGTTGTTAGTCAGGTGACGGTGGCTTTAGAAATTTCCCTGATCTATACTTCACAATTTCAGGTCTACAGACAGTTTCTATGATTTCATGGCTTGGACATGAGCTGTGATGCATTTCAAAGATCAACTTCAGGAAACAGGACTGGATCATGAAAAAAGATCTGAATACTTTCTAAGAACACTGCAGTAAGCTAATACAACACATAAAAATATTGAAATGTTATTTATCTTAAAAATAGCCATATTTGAACTAGTGGAATACTGTGTCAAGTTACAGCACAGACCTCAACTTGCTAAGCATGTGGTCAGGAAACATTTGGGCTTAGTGTCAATTGATGATATGAAGTAGCTACAATATTTCTATTGCTTGCTGTAAAGGTAGCTAACACATAAGCCAAGGTCTACAGCAGTATCAATGAATTTACTGGACCAGTGATTTCATGTTGGACCCATACATTGAGTGTATGTACAAACTGTATGAGTAGTAAAATAGGTAAAACAATGTAGTAAATAAGTAGTAATTAATATGGAATAATATAGTGAAACAGGGTATTAAAATGAATAACGTAAAGAGGAAAATTACTGTGAAAGGGTTTCAGAATGTTTATGACATCTTTAGAGCTATGCTTAAAATGTACTTGCATCCTAAGCTTTTCATTTCCCGCATTCTTAATTTTATTTTGCACATGTTGAAACGTGATCTGGATAAAACTATTAATAAAGGAGTCTTTTAACACTACCTCTAACCATGTTACACACAAACAATCCCTGCAATTCACAGGTCAATTCCTCTAGCATCAAAGACGCAAACAAACAAGGTGAAAGTGAATGAGCCTTTGGAAGCAATAACAGAGTGAGAGGGAATGCATTTACATGAGAAAACAGAGGACCACATTATTCTAGCAACTACCTTTGCCAGACCAATCTATCTACCAAATTAGTTTATCGTGTAATACCCTTCCAGAAGCTCTTCTGGCAGAAACAAGATATTATTCTCTTGGAATGGCCCACAGAAAGAGGGAAAAGCCAGTCAGATTCATATTTCATTTCTGCCATGGAAACCTCATCAGTGTAATAACCCTCCATCTCATGGGTGTTATTCAACCATCTGCTACTATATTACTTATCTTTATTTTGCAACTAATTAACAGCATAATCTTCTAAATTCAGCAAGTTAATTATCATTATTGTGGTCTTTGCAGCATCATCAGTCCTTGTAAAGTGCCGTCTCCGCGCCCCCCGAGAGCTAGGTGGGGGTGGGGAGCAGGCAGGTTGAGCTGGGGGTCTGTTTTCTTGACGCAGGCTCATTAGGTGTTTGCTGATGAGCTGAGTGCGGTGGGAGGCGCCGCGAGTAAGAGGGGGGATGCAGGTCAGGCAGGATTCTGCTGAACAAAAGGTTCCATGCAGGGTGAGGCCGACTTAATGTGCCTCGCTGAGCGTGTGCCAGGATGCCCCCAGCTGGCTCTCGCAGGTAGCCCCCCTCTGGTTGGCCCTTGTGACGGCGTGCTGAGCTCAACGCTGCCTCTGCGTTTGTCATCTCCATACCCCATGATCCCCGACAACTCCCTGCCCCTCCCTTTACTCCTTCCTCTTCCTCCTTCTCACGAGTCAGGATCAATCCTACCCTCCCAACACACACAAACACACACACCTCCTCTCTGCAGTTTAGCTGCTAATTTCCAAAGGCGGAGCATGCTGCGAACACTTACAGGTTCTGTGATCCGTGCTTCATCACATTGCCACTGATTTCCCACATAACACTTTGTATCTCTGCCCTTCAACTATCACTGTTAAAACAGGACAACAACGACCATGTTCTCCCTACAGAGAGATATCTGAAGCATTTTTGGTTTTTTGTAGATGGATTATGTTAAATTAGCGGGGCAGGCACAAGTGTTTTTATTCTGTTCCTGATTAATTTGAAAATTATTTTCTCAAATAATTGATTAATCATTTATTTATGTAACAAAATACTGAGTAAATCAGCCAATGGACACACTGCACATGGAATAATAAATCATCTGCACCATTTTTTTGATACCACAAACCCAGTTCTGCTCATCACTTATGAAGAAAGCAACCTTATTGTCTTATTGTTACTCATTAGACTCTCTCATTACCTTGGCTGTTATCACCTCTCTCAAATGGGGAATAACAGCTTCGGTGTGGAAACAACATTTGATGTAAATTAAAGAAGAGATAATAAATACCAGCTTTGCTTCTGACTGGGCCGGCTGAGGCTGTGGCGAGGGAGGTCCTGGGATTCCAGGGACGTTAGGCACTACGGTGACAGGTCTGACAAGCTGACAGCAGACACACAGACACAAATCAGCACAGAGAAAATTAGTCTTCGGCAGTAAAAAGGCACCCAGTGCTCCCCCCACAACGTAAACATACACACACATACACACACAGCCATGGCAGGCTCTCAGAGTTTCCTCATATCTCAGCCTCATTAGGTTGGATGGCCTGTTATTTTGTGGAGGCAGCGCCACATGGAGATGCAGTGTGCACGCTAATGAACCTCTGCCTGCCTGCGTGAGAGCATATGGACAGGGAAGCTGAAGAGAGGATGGAGAGACATGAGTCAGAAGGCCAGACTTGGGCCTCCTCTCGCAGCCGCTGACAATGAGACAGAGGGAGATGGGAAGAGCTGGGGGGAGGGGGTTTGATCGAGTGAAAGGGAGGCCCACTGGTGGCTCATGTTCTCCATCTACTTTTGCCCTCCTTTACTTGTCAAAGGCTTTCCATATCCCCACAGACCAGGAAGACAGAGGTTTTCCCTGCTGTGCCTCTATCAGGAGATAATCGACTGCTGCTCAGTGTTCCACATAGATAATCAGGACTACAGTGAACAATAAGACAGGCAACCACATGGGAGAGTTCAAGAAATACCAACAAGGCCTTCATTTACAACATATTTCTAGATGACACGCAGCCGCGCTGTTCGCAAAATAAACGAGTGGCATCATCTATGGCTTCCACTTTAAATTACGGGCGCTGATTTTGATTGTACAAGAAAAAACAGGAGTAAAACGTGCTGGACAGAAGCCCGCTGCACCTCATCCAAATCCTGTGTCTCTGCCACAAGTGAACTCTAAAGTCCATTATTTCAGTCAGCCTCTCCAGCTTTACACTGACTGCCAAATCTGAGGTGCCAACTTTGTAAACAGTCCCTCTGTCCAACTACAGCAAAAAAAACCCAAACAAACAAAAACAACAAACAAAAAAGAGGTTAATTTAATGTATCGCAATAGCTCAATATCAATGTCATCCGAGAGGGATTTGAATTGTAATCACTCGCGTTGCTGTCCATTAATGTTTGAAAGCAACAGTGGAATTCCTGTGTTTTCACGTTAAATGGAAAACAACATTTCATATGTAAACTGGTGATCAGTCGAGCATGAAATCAATCGACTCATTTGGTGAAAACAAATGCTTTCGTTCATTAGTTAATTCCTTCTTTTCCATGGAAACAGCAGTTGGCGACTGACAACCGGGCACATTACATCTGCCGCAGAAGCTCAAAAGCTGCACAACAGCTACTAAATAAACTTCACAACAAGATTATTTCAGTAATAAATAGCTCTGACTCCTCTATTTGTCCTGTAAATAATGGGTGCTGCGCGTTGATCCGTTTAATCAAATAAACACCAAAATATTCAGCTTCTACACAAAAGTGTTTTCACACATGAACTCCAGAAAATGTCAGGATAAACACCGTTTAAAAATTACTTTTTTAAATACAGCATACGGCATAAGATAATTTCCTTCAGCTGCATTCTCACTCCTTGAAATACTCTGTGTGGTTTCGGTGGGGGAGCTGCCTAACTGGAGCATGCAGGTAACAGGTACTAGACGACTACCTGCTAGCTGTGAATTCACA
This sequence comes from Astatotilapia calliptera, assembly GCF_964374335.1. Taxonomy (NCBI): domain Eukaryota; kingdom Metazoa; phylum Chordata; class Actinopteri; order Cichliformes; family Cichlidae; genus Astatotilapia; species Astatotilapia calliptera. The sequence goes on along the minus strand of NC_137437.1, from coordinate 20,251,954 downwards.
GAAATATTACCTGTGCTTCTCACATCAACACAAGACTTTGTATCACAGAGCTGGCAGGTTAAGGGTAAAGACTGGCTAACATTCACATTCACAAAAGCACCTCTGCCAGACGATATCAGGAAAAGTTCTGCCCCGTGCATGTGTGAAAGTAGCATAAAAGCACAATGAAACACAATGCTGACAGAATATTACTGGGCATAAAACTTACAGGAATTGTAGTTGGAATATGTACACTTGAGCTTGTAATAGATGCAGGTATAGCAACTGGCATGGTCTGGCCATTAGGCAGCTGTAAGAGCACAGGGAAGGTACCAGACACTGGGCTGAAAGAGGAAAGAGGAAATCACAGTGAGGCAAACAGTAAGCTTTGTGATTAACACAAAATGGAATATGTCACAAAATTAAAGACAGGAGCGACTACAAATATACGACATGATGTCATATTCAGGCAAACTGATGGAAATTAAGGTGTAATCAAGACAAAAAACAAACAAACAAACAGAAAAAGCACCCGTAAGAAAAAGAGTCAAACAATATCTTCAAAAGATCCAGTGTTACTGCTATATTATGACCTAATAAATGACATCAGTATTGCCCAGATATTGACTTCTGGTAACAAGTTGATTTCACTGTCAAGAAAACACACAGGGCTTCACTAAATCATCTGTGTCAGGATTTCAAATATTAAAGAATATCTACTATTAAAGGGAAAGGCCTCTTGAAGCCTTACTGTGAGTACGACAAGCATTTAGCACCTGATTCACTGACCGTCTATGCCAGCGAAAAAATCCTGTTTTAGCATTAAGTTTGTGACTGAAAGGTGTTTCCCTTTTAGAGAGAGAAATCTGAGAGGAGAGTATTTCAATGAATTATATAAACATGACTTATTGTGGTTTGTGGCATACACTATTTAACCCTGAAATAAGCATGCCCTTTTCAGTGCCTGACATAGCAAGGATAGTTGTGTATAGGAGAGTTAATTTAGGATAAATTGGCTTGGGGTGGGTCACTCAAAGCTTTGGGTGCAGGTGTCAAAGTTTTGGCTTTCTCCTGCACATCTTCACTGAGAGCTTAAGGTTCAGTGTCAAAGGCTGTGACTGAGACTCTGACTTTATTTATCTCCAAAGTTGGGAAATTACCTTGTTATAGCTCTCAAAGACTCAATAAAGTTCAATAAAATGAAGCTCGGAAAGTTTAGAATTTCCACAAAAAAGGGAGCTCAGTTAAAAAGGAAATACAAAAAAAGTGATGAGCTCACAAAATTAAAGATGACACAATAAAGAGCTCAAATCTAAAATGAATGCAAATGAATCAGACTTCATCCTTTTTTCAGAACATATTAAATCTCCTTCAGCCATCTTTCTTTTATCTGACTTTTTAAGCAGTTTCTGGAAAGAAACTCATAAAGTGCAAAGCCCACAACCTACAGCTCCTACTGTGTGCCTGTGACTCCCACTGCTCTTGGTACATCACACTGGTCATTATTAAAATGAAATAGCTGCATCTGTGTTCAAAGATGAACAACATGAACACTGTTAGCAGATCGCCTGCAGAACTTTCCATGCTAATTTGCCCTGCTTAGTAAATCATGTGCACAATAATGAAAGTAATGAAGGTGCTGCTATGTCAATTTCATCTGCTGGATGAAAAGCTGCAGTGTGGGTTTTTATAAACTGATTAACTAAAAAAATTAGTCTTTCAAGAGACAAAAGAGGTTGCATGGACTAACATGTGGGACATCGGCAGGAAGAAAACCATTCCACTCAGTATAATTGTGAGTGCAGTTAGCATTTTGCGACCGACTGAATGAAGTTTTCTTCGGTTAGCCTTGTGAAAAATAAATAAATAAATAATTCTAACTAGGTTTTGATTTTGGCTCTCTGCCAAAGACAATAATCAGAGGATACTGGAGGAAAATAAAGCACAAGACTTGCTGTGACGGTGATGATTATGTGAAAACCCCGTTCATGTTTTTTTCTCTAAGTCTCAGATTTTTCATCGATATTTGTATATTTGAGCAACACTGATTTTGTTCTTCAAAGACGGAACTTAGAGCCAAAAGAAAATGTTCCTGCAGAATGCAAATAAATCCCAAAACAAATAAGCACATGCCTCATGAAATATGAGCTCACCATGGCAAAACTGCACAAAAATGATTTGGAAAAGGAAACGATGATTTAATAGAACTAGGATCTTAAGAAACGGACACATTTGGTTACTTACACTATAGGCCTATTAGTAGATGGGACTTGGGTAATAACAGAGCTAGATGTTGGCGATGGGAGAGCTTGCTGTATTACAACATTAGCGTCTGAGGTTGCTAGGAGTACATTGGGAACTTGGAGGGATGCAGGATGGACTATAGTGGATGTTGGCAGTGAGGCTGGCTGCAAAGATAAATCCTGCAAACATCATAGAAGATCTTAGCTGAATGAAGTGTTTAACTGACACCAGATTACTTGAATGTTTCCTATAATAAGATGCTGTTACTCTTTCCTCAACATCAGGAATAAATAATATGAGCAATCAAGTAAAAGGTATTTGTCTGAATCCAACTAATATTTGTGTAGTACTGCTAATCTTTTCAGTTTTAGTGTATTAACAACAGAATAAGACAAGTTAAGAGTTCAAAATTAAATTATATTAAGCAGAAAGTCCCAATGCTTCACAAAGCGGATTTGCAAATTTCTGATCGCAGGAGTAGAGAACGCCCTTCATTAGAGCGTTGTAAATGCTCTATGGTTAGAAAAAATGCCAGAGGCAGCTTAAAGTGCCTACCTTGTCATCATTTGTAGTAGACTCAGGATGAGGCAGAGGGCTATCTCGATGTGTCTCTATCACTGTGGGCTCCTCAATTTTGTTGCGGATGATAGGTGTCGCAAGAGGTGACAAATCCAGGGGTAGCTGTGGAACAACAACAAGCCAAAAATGATCACAAGAATGAACACAGACAAGGCTCAGATGATCTGCTTACACATTTAACAGCGAGAACCACCTTTTTAATTTCATCTTCAGTGGCTTTTTTGAAGTCATGGTCAAAAGGACTGGCGAGTTCATTGAAGAGCCCGACCTCCTCGCAGTTCTTCAGGAAGCGAGTAGGCGTTGGGGTTTGGTCTGCAAGGGAGGAAACTCTTGAGCACAGAGATGGAAATGTAAAGCATCCATCACCTCTGAATATTCCATCTAACAGAGCACTCACCTGCAATGATAACAGTGTCATTCCGAGCAGGGCCAAACTTCAGGGTCATCTCATGTTTGTGTTTGTGGACAGCCAAGTGGTCTTCATTTGTGAATCTCTATGCAAGGTTTCAAAAAATACAGCAAGTGTGACTGAAAGAAGTCTCACTTAAACCTTAAAATTTTAATTCTGACCAATAATTTAGTCTTCTACGTCATGGCTGGATTCTAGCTTGACAGCTTTACGGCCTCTAATGTGTGGCTGTCGAAACTCATTATAAGCTTTAACTGCGAAAGCTGTTATATAATTGTGCCCAACCCGTTTATTTTTATGAGTATTGACTAAACAACAGAAACAAATCCTGCTGACCAAAACCACGAGCAACTGAGCAGCAACAAAGCAACTCTAATGTTACTATGAAAGCAGACCTGACTAAGTAAAATGGACTCTAACAAACACTGGACATTGGACTTCATAAGGTTAATAGCACGATCTACGTATGTACTTATCAGAAAACTCACTGAGTACAGCAAATACACATCTAACACCTGTGATACACTAGACATGCCCTCAGAACTGTGAAAAGGATCTCAGGACTCTGAAGACCCATTTATATACATTAAGTCAAATTAAGCATCTCCAGATATTAGATGAGCAGTAAGTAAATAAATTAAGAAGCTTATTTTGATCTATTTAGTCACGTTAATTTTGCTTTGATGAGCCAAAATACTTTATTTTTCTAATGAGTATTTGTTTGTTTCCTATGCAGACAAGAGGGAATAATTACAAAGTAAAACTAAATTTGAAAAATGCAGATTATCATTGCTTATTGGTCAAATTGTCATTTAAATCACTGGCAATGGTATTTGCATACATTTCACAAGTGGAGCATCTTTTTTTAGATGACAGGTTGTGAGTCTTTTAGGAAAATTTCAATACTTTTTGAATTCAGTTCATCTGAATTTTATGTATTTTAGCACAAAAATGAAATAGTTAAGTGTAAATTTTGACCAAAACCTACACTTTAGTGGGTTTTAGATCATATAATACATAGAGTATGTCAAAATTACTTTAAAAAAATCACAACAAAAAACAGAGCACCTGATTACCAGCTAGGCATTGTGATTAAGTTCCTTAGAGCCCCAAATCAATGTATATGAGTAGGTGTTGGGAAGTGTACCCTATTGTTAATGTTTCCAGTATTGCTATGATGGGATAGGTTTTAAACTTAGTTATTTAAAACCATTTTTGCTTTAGTTTATAATGTGCTCATATGGCACTTAAAAAAAAAATGTTTGGGTCTATATACTACGTCAATGAAAAAGTGACCAGTTTGCAATGTATATATCTATGTATACCAATGTATATATATATTTTTGGGGGGATGTGGAAATGTGGATCCAGTCATGTTCATCTGTACCGTGAGATTTATGAAACACCTGTGATCAAACACTTACCTGTCCACACCCAGGAGCAGTACATAGGAAAGGTTTATCATCACTCATATTAAGGAATTCCTGTTACCTCGCCCTGAAATAACAATAAATAAATAAAAGATATATATATATATATGTAAATAAATATCACACCTGCAGATATGCAATGATGTATAGTTCAAGAGCTGACGGTATACAAATAGGGCTATAGCAAATAATAATTAGTGAGAATAAATGTAGCTCATAAATGTGTAAATACAGGGTGGTTGGAGGATGCAGTGGTTATAAAGCAGAGCTGGAAATTTGGACAAAGCCTATGGATGCAGGGCGGCTGCTTTGGTTGTTTACACTCGTTGTCATCATAAAGAGGATTATCGCTTCACTTGTTTTGGCACAACAAGCGACTGAGCCACGCATCCAGGGCTACCATCATCTGACAGCTTCTGTGCTGTAAATATAGCAGCTCATTTTTAACAGACATCACACACATGAACATCTCACTATTACGTTACTACATATGTAGCGCTCATCTCTTCCAGTCGCTTCCACGGAATAGCCTGAGCCCTGCGTTAACATACTAGCGTCGCCATATTAGGAGCTAAATATCACTGTAAACAAAGGAGATGTCAGCGTTTGTTTCGAGGCTGTCTCGTCGTAACGGAGCACGAGTACCTCACGGTCCCAGTAATTATGTCTTTTACCGCAGCTTTTTACCCATTCGCTATCAGTTTATGTGGTCACTTACCCCCTCAGCCACAACCCTCGATTTCCAAAATCCCACGGTCGTACTAAAGCATCGCGAGAACAGCTATGACTCTTCCGTAAACGTCACATTCGGACCGACGAGCCACATACACTTTGCTCTTGTTGTCATTGACCTTCAAGTAGTTTTGGAAAAGAATTAGGAGCATGTTTTAAGGCATATAAAATATCCTTGCTAACAAAAGTCATATTTCTGATGTTTCTCCTTCCAGAAAATTACTGATTTAGTTTTCAGTGTTTTCTGGAGGCTCCAACTTAATCCCTTTTATTATTTTTTATACATAAAACAATCTCTAATCATTTTGTTATTTTCATTACTATTATTTTTAATGTTGTAACCTTCCAAGATTTTTTTTAAGCGTTAAAAAAGTAACAGATCCGATATGTTATCTGACCAGAATCCTTTTGTCACTGCTGATGCTCAAGACTTTCAAGGTTTTAAACATGATTTCAGGCAATCTGTGAAAGGCTCCGGTCCCCCATGACCTGGGGAGTGGATATAAACCATAAACCATCCCTAGTTAACTGCACTAGTTTACAATATACACTCCATTTTGAACTAATATTAATATTAATATATATATATATATATATATATATACACACACACACACACACACACACAATATAGATCACCATTTTATATTGTTATACATTTGGATCTATGCTGATCATTTTTTGTCATGACAAGTGACAAATATTACCTTATCATAGTAAAGGATTGTACAGCAACAGTTTGTGTGAGCCAAATCTTAAACTGAGATATTTAAAGATCACCCTTAACAATGAATGTTAAGCATTTCTGCTTGATAAGTGACTTAATGATTATCAACTCTGGCATTTTTTAAGACTGATTTTACCTCTTCAAATTTAAGCTCAGCCAGTGAAAGCAGCCAACAATAAAGGTGTAATGACTCCAATCTGTCAGCTTTTGAAACCGGGGGCTTTCATCACAAGTCAAAAAATTCAAAACCCATTACTTAGCTCAATTAAAATCAGCTAGATTTATTCAGTGGCATTTACAAAAGCAAGCACTCACTTGCTGTCTGAATACAATATTACTTAAGTGCAGCTGAACCAAAAAGTCATTAAGGTGGACCCCAAAAAGCTTGCATGTTATAGTCTATGAAAACAAGGCTGAGTAATGGCAAGTCTAAGCACCTGCTTCACAGAAAAGATGACATTCATGAAGGCCAAGTGCTTTCTGTTGTGTTAGCATTTATAATCCAGACATAAAAGTTACTGCCATTGTTAAATAGTCAAACACATGTATTTTAATCACGTAATTTCTTACATTTGTACAATACATGTCTTGGCTTTTTTGACAGTGTCTAAAAGACTTGAAAATGTACATTTCCCATGACACCAACACGGAACAATTTTGGTAGCCACAATAAAATATGTAGTCACATCTGTAATGAAAATTTTGTCTGACAGCAGAGTTTTACATAGCGAACAGGATAAGGAAAGCCACCATCAAACAGAACAGTCCCATGGCTTCAGACAGGGCGAATCCCAGGATAGCGTATGAAAACAGCTGCTGCTTCAGAGATGGGTTCCTGCAAAGAAAGGAAGAAAATAAGATATCAGCACATTTACAGAACACACAAGGAATCAATTAGCGTTATAGTGAAGAATAAAGACACTAAAATTAAAACAAACCTAGCATAGCCAATGATGAGACTACCAAACACTGTCCCAATTCCAGCACCAGATCCAGCTACTCCGACTGTGGCGGCTCCAGCACCAATGAACTTGGCGGCAGTGTCAATGTCCCTGCTGATAGCGCTTGTCTGGAAGCCTCTCAGTGTAGCCTGGCTCAGGGGGCTCTGAGGCAGCAGAGCAACACTGCTCTGTAACAAGAGAAGAGGCACTGTAAACACTGTCCTTTCGCTGCCCGCCTCAATGTAAACATCAGCTGACATTTAAAACAGTGTGGCAACAGATGACAGGAGTAATATAGGAGGCACAGTCTGAAATTTAGGGAAATTTTAAGCAGTTCTGTCACACCATTAATCAAAAAAATTGCCATTTTACTGGCAAGTTTTAAACGTAAAGATAAACTACAGAGCAGAAATCCACACATAAAGGTTGAACTATTTATTGCATGTGTGTTTTAACTTGTATTTTATTTCTTTTAAAACTTTGATCTGTTGCTTTCAGACACTGCAGACTTGCATAGCTGGTCTTTATCTTTTATGGTAAGCACACGGAGTTTACGTATTATGAAATGTGCTATACAAAATTGACAGTGGTAATTTAGGTAATAATTTCCAACACTGCACTGTTAAGAAGGGCTGTAGAAGTTGCAGAAAGCCTGCATTTCTTCTTACCTCTGATTTGACATCAGGCCTGGACAGCACAGAGGCAGACAGAGGTCGGTAAAGAACCCGGGAACCAGCACGGACCTGCAACAACAACACCAAAAACACGAATAATGAGTCCAGATAAACAATTTACATGAATGTATGCTCAGTATCATACAACACATGTGCTTTAACAGTGGCAACTATTCCCCATTTGTGGATATGTTTGAAGGTGGATGACTCCTTGAATGTCACAGTGTAATTCATTGCAATGTGTGACCTGTGGCGCTTAGTGATGACTGCAAGTAGTATTAAAAGTTTACTGTTGAGCAATGATGTTGGCATATTACAATAAAAATCCAGTGCAAGTTAGCTAACACCCATTTGTGTTGTCATTCAAACTGGTTAGCCTCCAAAACCAGTATCATGACCTTGGATAAAGACACTCCAGGATATATGTAAGTGCAAGCTGGCAGCCCAAACGGAAAATGTAACCATTTCTGTAGTGTTTGCAAAGTGCGAGGTCTTGTGCACTCTGCGCCTTGTTCTGCTAATAGAAGGCCTAAATGACCTTAGCTAGCGGCCATAATGGGAGCTACGTGCTAAAGGCTAACGCAGGATTATAGATGCATTATTATTAACAATTTTAAAAATCGCATGCGTAAATTTCAGGAACATTGCACCCATTCTGCTGCCATTAAAAAGGAATGTGAATTACTGGTTTAGCATTAGCCGGCTAAGCTCCCGGCCTAGTCTGATACCCTTGCAGGAAAGCTGCAGTCAAGTTCAACCAGAGGCCCACCGGCTTTATTTGCGACATTAAGAGAAGTCCGACTCAAAGAAACACACAGACGAGGAGAAACTCACCACAGCCGGCGTGGAGACGAACTTAGCGCAGGCGTACATTTTCTAGTTTAGGTAGTTTTAACCGGTTCGGTCAAATCTGGTTGAATCCCGGGTTTCTCTATGGAGGGAAGATCGGAGAGAATTAAGGTCAAACGGGTGTAAAAATGCCCAGTAGAGAAAATAACAGCATTCATAAGTGCATTCACATCCGTTCTGTATGTTATCCTCACTTGCCCACTGCAATGCGAAGCTTAAAGAGAGGATGAAAAGGGATTTATAAAGATACGTTTCTCATTCAAACTGCCATTACACACTTACCGACTGCAGAGGTCGAACCACAGTGGAAGAGTGCGCATGCGCGATGGTGTGTTCGTAAGATGCCCGGATGGTAACTGGGCAGGTCGTTTCAATTAAACTTTATTGAAAATCAGCCGGGAAGAAACTTTATCAATAAATGTTTTAAGTACGTTTTTTTTTTTTATTTTAATGTGAGAAAAAAAGTTCAGATGGACATTTAAAAATGTTTTATACTATTGGAAATGGCCAGTTCTACTACATTCAATGTTAAGAAATCAGGTTTTTTTAAAGTTAAAAAAAAACCCCCAATTACATTTATCTGCTTTTCCAATTCTTTCTTATCACCAATCACTGAGTCTGAAGCATTACTTGATACTTTTCTATATTTTTTAAACAGGTTTAGAAGAAGGATGTATTTCATTACTGAACAAAATCATGTAACTAATTAACTCAAATAATTAAGTGGCAATGCTAAGTTTTTGAGTAGGGATACTTAACATCAATTTATCCACTCTTAAATATTTATGTGTACCCACACACATCCTCAGTCCTGCTGTGAAAATGAGTGATTTTTTTTTAAGTGCAGATACATGATTAGTTTCTCTTTCTCTCGTGTAATATATTTGAATTTAACACGGCCAACACTGTGAGACCATTTTTCAGGTAGAGGTAGAATTCAACCCCACATTTCAGCATTAGTTTTTCTCTCATAACAAAACCTGCCCGCTGCTGTCCACCTCTATCACCTGTTGTGGTGTGAATTTAACACTCTGTCCAGGGGGACTGATGACTAGGGCCTATCTATGCTCCTCACAGGCTGATGTTGGAGCTGCAGGCTACCAGCACCAGGCAGATTTGTAATCGTGATGAATGACTCCACAGCAGCTGGTCTGTGATGGAAAGGTAATGAGCATGGGGAGCATGCCTTTGCTGCAAGCTGGCTTAAAGGAAGGAAAGTCCCACTGGCTCCTCAGATATGATCTTTTCAGTTTTACAATGAACATGAAACCACAGATTTCTGACCTCATAACCATTGAGTGGGATCAGTCAGTAGATCATATATGTACCAGAAACACAGAGGAAGACAGTGATAGATTTTATGCATTGAGAAACACATAACAGCTGCATGCTACTCCATTCTATTGTATTGTGTTGACTCTGTTCTGGTATAATTCGTTTTATTCTGTTATGTACTATTCCCTTCAGATCTACAATTGTACTGCTGTTTATTCTAACCCATTCAGTTTTATTTTGTTCTGTTCTATACTGTTGTATGCACTTCTTTTTAATGATATTCTGTTCTTAAATGTTCCATTCTATTCTATTTTATATCTTTATATCTTTGTATTTGATCAGAATCTGTGACCTATGTTTATTTGAACTTTACATTGCAGAAGTGAAAGGTGTTTGGAAGCTTGCATTACAGACCAGAGCCAAGCATCTATGTCGCCACAGTGGATCTGCCACACCTCACTCTATCCCCAGCATCATCCACCTGTCACACCAATCTCCTTCTGCATGTCCTCCTTCATTACATCTCTAAACCTTCTCTGTGGTCTTCCTCTTGTTCTCCTGCCTAGCAGCTTCATCTTCAACACCCTTTGTACAAAGTATCCACTATCCCTCCTCTGCACATCATTTCCCCCTCTCCTCTCTAACTTTGTCTCGTAACTGCTCAACCTGAGCTTTTCCTCTGATATACTAATTTCTAATTTTTTTCCATGTTGGTCAATCCCAATGTAAATGCTAATATCTTTAACTCTAACACCTCCAACTTGCCCTCCTGTCTTTTTCTCATTGCCGCTGTCTCCAACCTGCACACTGATTGGCAATATCTCAAATTACAAACTTGTTATCTTGTTATTGAACCATTGTATGGTGAGTACAGCCTGAAACATGTACAGATTTTCTAACGAAGAACAAGGTCATTCTCATTGAGGTCCAGCAGAGGGAGCAATAGGGTCTGATGTGATCAGAGCCTTTGTTGCTGGGGTCATGGTAACAGCACAAAAGAGGAGAGACACCAACCCATTCCACAGTGACACTGTTATAAATTTCCTAGTGAATTAGTCATTAATTGTGACATAGCAACACTCCTGTGGGTAAAATACTTTTTATATATTTTTCTGATTCTATGTCTGGTTTGGACTAGAGCTCTTGCACAAAAGACAAATAGGTAAATGGCCTGCATTTGTATAGCGCTTTTCTAGTCCATAGGACCCCAAAGCGCTTTACACTACATTCAGTCATTCACCCATTCACACACACATTCACACACTGGCGATGGCAAGCTACATTGTACCCACAGCTGCCCTGCATGAATAGAGAGCTTTCTTGGCAAAATTACCATCTGACAGATTCAATTTACCCCGTTGCAACTGAATTGTGTTAATGCACAATGTAGAATGACAGAACACACTTTATGTCCAAGTGCTGCGCAGCAACTTATAGGTCAGAGCTAACCGTATGATAAAACACGAAGATTTACAATATATTAATTGCAAGACGGCACACATCAAAGTGGCCGTTAACTACCTGAGGTCAATGTCATACTGTCTAATTAACCGGGCAGCGGCTGTGTGGTCCTACATGGCTGTGGAGGGTGGAGAGAGCAGCCGATCCCACCCCCCTCCCCCCGACACCCTTTACCCACCTTTTACTTCCTCCCATTCAGAGGCACGCACGCACTCGCTGTCTGAGTTCTTGCATAGAACACTCTGAGACATTCCATTTGCATGCCCGCCCCATCAAGCTGGATGCACTCAGACTGGTAATAAAAGGCATTGACCCCCTTAACCTTTATGAATTACAATTTGTGCCTGCAGCACGTCCTGTCAGAGGCCTCAGAAAAGCAGGCACCTCAGCCGGGGTGTGTGCGTGTTGTTTTGCAGTTGTTAAGGAGAGGGGAAAAGGTTTTTACAGCTCCTCGTCGGAGCTTCTGACAAGCAGGGAGGAGGCGGTCTGACAGCAGAAGCAAGGTAGGGAGGGACTGCAGCGCTGCTGATGGCTCCATGCTAATCTCTATCGCTGGATCCTGCACTAAACTACTGAGGCTCCTTTCTTTGTCAAGAACAGGGAAACACAGCCTGCAGGGCTACAGTTCACTTGTGTTCTGCTCCTGGTGTTTTTACTCATATGTAAACCTTTTAAAATCTGTCTGTGGAGAGAAAAAAAGCAGTAAATTGTAGGATGGGAACACTTGTTGAATGGTTTAGATCACATAAACACATGTTCAATCTAACAAAGAGTTTCTTAACTTATTACTTACTTGTCTGCTTTAAGCTTACAAATATATGCTTGTTTTAAACTGGAAGTGGGTTAAAACAAGCAATCTGCAGACCTTTAATGATGGAAAAAAGCAATAGTACATTTCTCAATGTTTTCGGTTTTTATGCTGAGACTGTGATTGTACCAATTAGCTATCTGAGAATAATTCATTCAGTATTTTTATTTGTTTGTGTAGCCAAAATGTAAATTAAAGGGAACCAAGTATATAGCCCTATGTGTTCATCAACACATCAGTCTGATAAGCCTGTTTTATTCTTTCTGTGCCAATTAATAGTTAGCAGCAAGGTTCTCGAGTACTGAACAGGGCAGGTTTTAATGAAATCAAATACAGCATGAAATGAGGAGCTGGGGGGCTTGGTGGGTTGCAAAGTGGGTGACAGATGCAGCCGTGTTTTTATGCTCACCGTACACCCCTGTCACATGGCGCAACTGTGCATGTGCAGTTATGCACCTCTCAATTTTTCTAACCTGTATTGGCTTATGGTGATCTGCTTTTTATGAATGCACCTGGCCAGTACTTATAAAGGTTGGATGCTGTCTATCCTTGTGCTTCACGTTTTATTGCTAGCTGTGGAAACTGTTCTCTGTATGCTGTTGCTAAATGGTCATCTCTGTACATCCATAGACTTTCCCACTGGTTGACTTTTATCTACAAATCTCTCCTTGGGCTGGTTCCTTCTTATCTCTGTGTGTTTATATGTGTAAAAGCCGCAACCAACATAGCCTACGCTCTAGGGATGGGAATCAAGAACCGGTTCCTAGTAGTCCAATTCCTTGGAATCATTAGTCTGCCTACCTATTGATCCTGCTAATCATTTCTTGCACTTGCAGTATTATCAGCTGATTACAGTTTGTGTGTCAGAGGAGGAAAATAGTGATGGAGTCTAGAGCGTGGATATGGACATTTATTTTATTGCACAAAAGGACGAGAAGAATGGAAGTGGAAAACTGCATCAAGGACAGAAACAACTGCATTATGGGTGCTAACGAAACTTCGGTTCTTTACAAGCATCAAGCATCTGCCAAGACAGCATGCTAACGCTAAGCTAGCCAAGAACCAAGAGTAAAAGCTGAGTGAATCCAGCAGCCAGATCCTTAACTTCAACAGGTGACAAGCAGATGAGCAGTCAGGCTGCAGCCTTCCTTTCTACCTGTTCACATTTCTAAAGTAGAATTACTATGGAAATTGCTTTTTTGTGCTGGGGTTCATCTTTGCTTTGTGTGGTCAACTTTGTTTTCTACTAAGAGAAAGATCTTAGCTAAGTGTGTCCCCATTAGGGATTTGTGTTGGTTTGGGGTTCTAGCCTCAAGTTTATATTGTTAAATGGTGACTATGATTATGACTGTGTTTCAGAACATTTTACAGAGTAACATTAAAGTAATGTAACGAGTAGTATAACAAATTACTTTTTCATTGCTTTGCTTTTAAGAAAAGGGTTCTGTGTAACAATGACTTTTTGAATAACGACCACAATACTCCAACAAAACAAAGAAGGGAAATACCTCAACAAATATGCAGAAACATTTCACCTCCAACGTGCATTTAATTTGCATGAATGCTGCTTAGCAATGGTGGTGACTCTCAAAACAAAGCCAATGACGACCCAATAACAATAGATAAGAGAATCGACAAGTGATATTGTATCCCATCCCTACTGCACTCTCACAACATCATACAAATGCTTGTCCCGAGAATCAGAACAGAACAAACAAGAGTTGATATAGCAACAAAACAATTTAGGCACATAAACCAATCATTTTTGCTAAAAAATTATTCGAATTCAAAGAAATATAAACACAAAGTCCTTAAAGAAATAAGTGCCTATAACTTCAGTTTTTTTCTAGTACTAACACAAAATTAGGTAGCTCTGGTGCTTGTAGTTTTGCTTCACAAATGAAAAAAATCCTGAGTGAAAGAAACTATTCTGGCTAAATGTATTCATGCAGTTTGGTCTATAATTATCAAACCACTTTCACATTTTCGAATGCTAAGAGCCAATATGTAGCAGGAAAAGTGGTCTCAGTTTATTAATCATTATATGTTCACGAGAAAAAAATTTCCAAGCCCAGCAAAGCTAAAAAATGTGACTGCTCCATTTCTCGTGGGTGGCACACTTGGTAATTACTGCACTGATGATCATACGCTATCATAACACTTGCAGTTTTAGTCCCTAAGCAAACTGGAGAACAGGTGTGAAATCAGGTGGCGACTGAATCCAGGTCACAGCTCTGCAGAGCCGCAGGTTGTGAAAAATTTTAGCAGTTCTTTAACTCGTGTGGAAAGATTCTGAGAATCATATTCAGCGAGAGTACAGACAGCCTTCAAGCAGCGGCTCCAATAATCCAGAGCTGGAGTATGCAGGCAGTTTCCTGATACAGCTGAAAATCATCCCACAGAAATGAAGCAAGCATTCTTTATCTCGAAAAGATTTAAAGGACATTCACAGAAATCAATTTGTCTGCGAATCCATAATAACACTCATGTTTGCGCTGCTGCTGAGCAGAGCAGTTGGACGTGGTCTGGGAAATGCTGAAGGCTGCAGTATCATTAGTCTTCATCCTGACTTTTTAGCTAAGTCTGTAACACCCCTGCATCCACTGCATGCCCTGTTCTTACGAGCATTCCAGTGAACAGGGTGATTTTATTAAATTATTCCTTAGCAGAAGTACTCTATTGGCCAATATTGGCTAGATTTTAAATAAAGTTTAAAAACTGACATTTTGTTTTTCACAAAACACCAGCTTGAACCGAGCTTTAATCCCCTTTCCTCTCTCTGTTTAACATCAGGAAATTCAGTCAGCGACTGCGTGAACAGGAGCGTGGCTGACAGGGGCAGCCGTGCGATGATTGGTTTACGGATCTCTGCTTTCTGTAGTGACTTCAAGGTCACTAAGATTTACAATCAAATGGCTTATGACACTTTAGTAAAAACCAGCCAAAGCTGATGACAGGAAAAGAAACGAAGGCGATGGCGTTGGAGGAATCTGCTTGACCTCACAGTGTGGTCCATGACTGGATGTGCTGCCGTCTGTTTTTATTACAACAACCAACACAGATATGCACGTGAGCAGACAGAAGGTTGTTAAGGATGGCATATGGAGAATGAATTTGATAGACAGACACTATATGGTGCACACTGTATAGTAGATTATAAGAAAGGTGTATTTCAAGCTCGAGGAAAACTGCAGTTTCAGTCTACTACACAAAAGAGCAATTAAATATGATTTAAAGGCCAATCTGTAATGACAGTGTGCTGCCCCCTATTGAGATATTACTGCCCTACTACTTATAGTTTTAGACGGTGATTTAGTGTAGTGTTCTGTCTAGCTCGGTTTATTTCAGTCATCACTCTGAAATTTAATGGCTGGGTGTTGATTTAAAGTGCATTTAACTGCTAAATGTGTCTTTACCTGAGTGTGGCGATGCTTTGACAAAGCTTTGTACTCCTCATGAACAAAACAAGTCTCTATTTTAAAATAATGATGGGTTTATGATATGCAACTGACAAGCAGCCCTTTAACTAATGTGAATATTACCTCCAAATGACTAAACAATAAGTGGATGGGAGTTTTGTTTCAATCATCAGCAAAATTAGTGGATATGAGACTTATAAGATGTTCGGCATAAACTGAAATTCCAGGCGTGTTTACTTAGCACTGACATGGAACGCTGTTGATTTTTATGGGAGGCATATGGCTGCTTTTTATTGTGCTCAATTAAATTGCTTTAAACTAGGATCAACTTTTTGGTGCGGCAATTCATTCGACAACGTCTCCTTACTTAGAGGTATTTACCGTGCGGCTGCTGCAAACGCCGCCCGCACAGTGCTCACATACTGTGGTGTCAAGTATGAGGCTGTCACAGCAATATTTACTGAAAGAGCCCTTCCTGCTTTTAATGGCCTGACCTACATCCCAGTTCAGAGAGCTAATAAAGGGCAGTCTGGTGTAGGTCCTGGTGCTGCACAATGTCACTCACAGATGCCCAACTCAGCAAGATCCGGAATGCTCAATTAGTTGCTTTTATAGGCCTCATTAATATGCATTAACTCTTTTTCCAGTGTACGTGCACAGCCAAACAGTTGCTCCTGGCCACATATTAACTAGGTAACAGATTTTTAAAACCCTTTTGAAAACATGTTACATTGTTGCACTATGAAAAGATATTATGGAGATCTAAAAAAAAAAAGGAGGGGGGTTAGCCTAAACATGACTAAGTAAAATATCCTAATACATTGGTGGAAGCGCATTTATGAATTTTAGCTATTTTATTATAATTCACTAGTTCTCGGCTCTTCCTAATTTTCCAATACTAGATCTGACTCTTACCATAAACACTGATAATATACAACAGCTATTTAAAGACTAGTTGAAAACAATACAAAACACTACACAGCAGCTATAAGGAGCTTGATCTTTACATTTACATAGAATCTCAGCTCAGAGCCCCAGACAACAGATAGCTCATCACAGAACCCCACACAATCTGGTACCACTCCTCCCACACAATAAACCGATGTGGCACACAGCAAGCTGAATCAATCATGGCACTTTATTATCCTGTCACTAGTCTGCTTCCTGCAAGTGTGTTTACCCTGTCCATGGCCCTGCGATTGTGGCTGTTCAGTGTACATTAAGACAGACATAATTGAGATTGTGGGCGGCCGAAAGTACGGGGCTCAACCTGTTGTCGTTAATCTGTCATTTTGTCGAGAGTCACAGCAGTGGTGACCTATAGAAGGCTCCGTCTTGGAGGCACTGCTGATGGTGCTTTGTTGTTCATGGCAGAGGGCCTCACCTATTTTAACTTTATTGGTTTGCCACCAACGGAGAGCCCAAAGAAAGTGTGATCTATTGCCCAACCTCTGGCTTCAATTTCTCTGCTCTCGTCCTATCCATGCTCAGTACTTTATGTTCGCAGTAACTCTCTTAAAACTCATCACCTCTACATTACATAAAGGTATTCATGATTTGAGTTATTAAGGGTCAGACCTGTTTGATGAAAAATAAGTTGAAAAACGCAAAGGAGGAACAGTCACGGCCCATGTAATGAAAGCTTAATGCTGCTCTGTAATAGACTAAATTATTATAGGCAATCAATTTGAATTAATTGGTAACCCTTCAGATAGCTGCAGCCTCCCTTTAAATTCGATTACTGATGGTTCTGGTGAAATTTTGCCTTCACTTTGTATAAATTAGAGCTCTGGAAAAGCATTTACAATATAACAAGATATAAATGAATGCAATCGTACCGTTGGAAAAGGTACTTTTTACAATCGCACACCATATTAGAAATAATAGCTGAATCTTGCCTCAGCGGACTGTTATTAATTACCTGGCAAATAGAACCTGTCTGTTTTCAACCTGAGCTATAGCGGCGGCGAGAGATCACCAAAGAAAATTAAACAGCAATCAAACTACATTTCTTTCATCATAATTCTGATTGTCAGGATCACCTTCCCCGAGATGGCTCATAGCATAAAAAATCCTAGTTTTTATTAAGTGGCTCAATTTGCTGCCGTTCATATTTCATATTTATGCTGCATTACAACAGTGTCATACGTGTATCCTCCGTTCTTGTTATTTCTGGTATGCAGTGTGATTTAATAGATAAGGAAAGAGGGGAATGTTGCCATGAAACTGGATCTAATTGATAGTTTGAGATGATGTAGCATATAAACAGCAGTATCTGGCTTCTTCTGAGCAAAACAGCACAATATTTTTACGCCACACCTACACAGAAACAGCAGCTGCAACACGGAGCCCCTGGAATGTTTTTTTTTTTAAAAATCACATCATGCATTGCTCTTAACCAACCATGATTTTTTTTTACACTGCAAAAATTCACAAAGCAATTGGTTAAAACCTCAGAGAGGATGTAAGTATCTGGCTCGGTGTCTTCACAATGTTGCTTCCTTTATAGCGGGGGGTTATATCAGCCTGGAGACCCATAAGTTATGAAATGTCAGGATCCTATGCATTCTAATTGAGTGTGGAACAGTTAATGGCTGTGGAAATTCAGCCGCTTGACGTCTTATTCCCCTGTGCGCCGTTTCGCAGCCGAGCCCATGAGCCTCAATTAAATGACAAAATGGGCCCATTCTTGAAAATAACAACAATAAAAACACAAGCCTATAAGGCAATAATATCAGGTCTCACCTTGAATCAACAATGGCCACAGCTTGCAAATGGCTAAGAGCTGAAAGAGGAGGTCTTTACGAGATCATTTTAGCAGGAATATGGCGCTTGAGAGGTCTTTATTTATTAGTTAATCTACTGCTGATTATTTTCTGGATAAATCAATTAACTGTCTGGCTCATAAAATTTCAGACCATGGTACAAAAAGCCTAAAATCAGCATCTTTACATGTTCCTGTTGCATCTCAATAACAGTCCTCAAGCTGGAAATACTGAATGATGGAATGATTGGCCTTTCTTGATTATTAGATCAGTTACAGATCAAACAGACAGCTGATTCAGTGCACTACCACAATACTGTGCACCTAAACTACAAGAATAAAAAAATGATCTTAAACTTCAGGCTGACGTACAGCAGGTAAAACTCAGCCTGTCCTCGGTACCCACAGGATTTCTTTTTTTTATAAGTTTTTCCTCTAAGTCAGGCCTACTTTTTCCACCAAACTAGATCATGTCCCAAAACGTACCCCTCCCCAAAACTAAGCTACATACTGTATGTGCTACTGAATAAAACAAAACAAAAAATCTGAATCAATACTGCCTAAACCTTTTCCCATTTTCAGCAGATGTCTGCAATCTATAAATACACATGGAGCATGTCCTATTAAATCCCGTGATATGGTGAGGGTCTAAATATTGACCCAGTCCTGATTGGAGTCGATTTTTTTCACGCCCTTGCTTATTGTTTTTATAACTCTTTGACTTTAACCCCTTTACTGCTTCGCTGATTTCATGCAACAAACAATAGCTTTTCAATAATTCAATTTATAGCTCGCCATAAATAGAATTCAAAGGACAGTGCTGTTGCAAATGAACACAGACGATGCTCTTGGCTCCGGCAACACCCTGCGTGCCAGAGGAAGGAGAATATTTATTTTACGGTTCCCTCACATTCCCATTAAAACCAGGAAGCTACATTTCCAAGCATGTGGTGTAAATGTAATATACAGAGTTGAAAGAGACAGATGGTAGAGGGGAAATCTCACATGGCAACACCTTGCAATGGTACCAGTGCAGCTAGTGCCAATGAAGAAATCCTCCCCAAACCATCCAAGGCCAGATTAGATCCATTAATACATGTTCATGTGCATCTATCATGTTCCTGCTCACATACATGTCCGTGTGAGCTGTCTGATCCTGGCTGAATCATTAATGTAAATGCCAAAACAGTGAGAGGTGATGTCTGGGAAAGGATCTAAGACACAAGCACAGAAATGAATTACCATCCTATTTATTTATCCAGGCCTTTCTGTCAATCACAGCAATAATCAGAACTAACTCATTCAGATTTTGAGAAAATGGAGGATGCATTCCGTCCAATTTTCAATTTGGAAGTGGCAACTATGGCCATGATGAATGTCTGAATAGTCCATCTTCTTCCTCTCATTTCTCCTAACCTTTCCTGACAGCTTAGATATTGCCTACCTGGTAATTTGCTCTACAATAATTGTTACTGTGAGATTTTCCCCCAGCTTTTAACAAGGATTCTTAACACCCTCTGTAGGTGACAAAATGCAATTACAAACACAAGTGCCCCATCGTGACTGGTCATCAGCAGCTGCCACCTCCATTCTCCAGTCCCAACTGGTTCCATTAATGAAGGAGAAAAAACCCCCCCAAAAGACATGCAGGCAGAGTCGGCAAACATTTGCTGGGAATAAAACTTTAATTAAAAGATATGAAGCTGCTTTATTGATTAACAACATCAGTGATTAAAATGAGCGCCTGACATTTTTTTCCACCCTGGCTACTTTGTTTCCTCTCAGAGATCATTTATTGTTGCACGGTCCTCTTTATTGATAAGTGTGTTTGATGAATGCAGATGCGGCAGTTAGGAGAGCGGGCTCGCTGATGGAGCGATCATATTGTGCGAAACACCAGGCTCAGGCAAGAACAGCTGTTGCAGCTCCATCCACTGGGACGCCATGTTTCACCAACACCCCGAGTGCACATGCAGGCATGCTGCTGTAAAGCTGCAACCAAACGCATTCACAGCGCCCTAACAACTCTATGAATTTTATGACACATCACCAGCACTCTCTCGTCTCTGTCCGGCACTAAAGCCTTAATTATTGGACTAATTGCTACGGCTATATTCATCTCTCTCTGTAATCCTTTGGTGATTACATTTTGTGTTCAATACAGGCTTATCCTTTAATTAAAAGGATTATTAACCTTTAAAATGGAGACATGTGGGATTAAACCCTCAAACGCTGGTGTCAAAAGCTTTTTCTGTTTCTATTTTTTAAAGTGAGCCGAGAATGGGATGCATCATATCAATCATAATCAGGAGACTACAGGGCTGATCAGATGTCTCATGGCTCCACTACATGTTAGCCTTTTCAAGGAACTGACTTACAACAGCTATAAGCCATCATCTATATCTTCTTCCAATTAAAGTCCACAAAATGCTGACACATTACACCTGGTGGGTGAGCAATCAGTGTGAATAGATGGATAATGATAGAGATCTGACCACAGAGGATCTAATCGTGGTGAGAACAAGGCGAAAGGGTGAACGAGTCAATGGTAAAAAACTCATTAGAATACAGACAGTGAGATATTTGCCTCGGTAAGCTTCAGAGTCCTGAGCAAGCAAGAGTTCAAAGTTCAAAGTCAGCCTAAGTGGAGCCTGATTGAAAATCATTGGAAATCTTGGACAAATACGAGTACGCCTCAGACAGTGAAAGTGGTGCATCGGTTTGGTCGGGTTTGGATGACACCTCATTGATCAACACACAGCCCTCTTCATGAACACCTGCGTGAGAAACTGTAAGGAGGAACACATGCTCTGATTAGTGCATGAATACATAAATATAAAAGATGCTCTGTTGATAATGTCGGTGTCACGGCTGCTGCTTTGGTCACCCGATACGGCATCATTTTGTCTCATCGATACCCGCCTACATCAATAATGCGGCTGAACTATTTGGCACCAACGAGGCAAACGTGAACCACGACACTGAACCCCTCCTCGGCTGAGTCAAGCAGTTAGAATCAAGTGCTGTTTGCCCATGCCAAAGCCACGCTGCATTATCCAGAGCAAGTCTTCATTTGAATGTCCTAATTAGTTAATTAGTTGGTGGTTAAGGATGATATGAGCATCTCATCAATCTCTCTATCTCTAAAAATAAACACCCTGGGACGGCAGTGGTGAGTCATTAGAATGCTGATGACTGTGGGAAGTGTCTGTGAGGAGGAGAGGTCTGCTTGTGACACTCCATATTTCCACAAACCACCCGGCAACATAAAGAAGACTGAGGAGCTATTGCTGTGAGCATTGTATGGATGGCAAGTCAAGCATGACTTAATGAGTTTAGAGAAACTCTGAGGAGCTCAATTACGGTTTTTTCATGCGTAACTTTTGGGATCCATTTACTTGTTTATCATCGATGAAGGGAAATGAAAATTAGGCATGAGAAGAGAAAAAAGATTAAAACAAGTTTATTTTAAGAAAGCACCTGTTATGCCTTCAACTTCAGCTAGAAAGCAGCTTTTTCCGAAGTGACTGTTTCTGCCCTTTGTTTTCATAAAGTCCTTTTGAACAATTACTTTTGGCAAAGTAACAGCAGCCGTATGAAAAGAGAGTTAAGTTTGTTCTTCATTTCTGCAGCAGCATATATGAAAAAAAAGAGGGTAGGGGAGGAGGAAAGAATAGGTTAAAAATAGTTAGCATATGGCAGCGTATGATTGAGTTTCCAGGGCTGTGAAAATTCACTCTAATTATTCAACAGTATCCCTCTGTCATCCTTCCCTATATGCACCCCTTTGCATGGAAGTACAAGTGACTTCAACTAATATACATAATTCTGCTACTTAATTGGCACAGATCGGGTGAAAGTGGGCTAGGAAAAATCCTTAGAGACTAATAGGGGCACATATCATTGGCTCCATCAGAACAGTAGTCCCATAGGTGATAGAAGTCAGCAAATATTTCATGAGCTGCAATATCAAAGTACCTCACCTCTGGAGTCCTGTGCGCTATCCTGCAACGAACACCTCTGAAACAGTTGTGCTGTCAGGTGTATTTATAGCAGGCGGCCCGATGACTGATGCTAATGCCATAGAAATTATGCAGTGCTCTGTTGCTGTCATAACAATATGTTACGCTTAAACAGTAAGGTTAACTAAACTAGTCATTTAAGTTATAAGTGGGCCACTGGCGTATGTTTGCATACACAGATATGGATTATGCCAAGTGCTGCGCTGACTCCAGCTGCTTTTCATAGACATTATGCTGGATTTAGCCTCATGTTGACTTAAATAATTTTGTGATGGATGGAAAAAAAATTGAGGATTACATTAAACTGTCGCTGGGAAAAAGTTAAAGGTTGCTCCTGTGCATAAAGTGGACAAGACCCATACAAAGGCGCATACAAAGAAGCAGACAGACAGCAATAATGAAGAGGCTCACTAGAAGGAGTGCAAAGAAATGTAAAATGTACTTAAAGATACAACATCAAAAACAAAGGCATTAAAATCCTAATGCAAGAAAATCTATGTACCATGATCATCCTATAGCTGGGCTGCTGCTGTGCAATAAAACAGCATGTGTTAAAAATGCCATAATGCATAATTTGCTGTAACAAGCTCACAACCCTGAATACGGTTAAATAACAGCCTCTCGTTTCACTGCATGTAACGAGCTTAACAGAGGAAACCTAAAATCACAAACACTTAAAACAGAGTGTTGCGATTGGCGAGGGCAGCCATTCGCAGGAGTCATTAGCACTCATAATTAGCTCTATAAGGTTTCTTAATAGATAGGGAATACGAGGATATTTTCCAGGAATGGGTGCACCCAAGGGTGTCAGCACTGTTCACTCAAGATGCTTCTGTATGTAATTACGGAATGAAAATGCCACAACAACATAAATTACACAAATTCGAGGTTTCAAAACAGCCCCGATGAACAGCCCAATAGTTCACTGCACAGTTCAGGTCATACATGACAACATACAAGGACAACTGTTGATTAAGAGCTTGATATTCACATCCCGTTAGGTGGTTCCATTATTTATATGGCATCCTGTGGTTATGCAGTCTTTAAGACTGTGACGGTATTTTTCATATAAGCAAAATTATGTCACAGCACTAACAGGACGTTTAGCATATTTTAGGATTTATCTGCCATCAGCTGTATAGAATATAACTCGAAATGTTATCTAGTACTTTTATCAATGTGTAGGATTATATTGTTTTTGACTTTTTCATAGTGTTTTCAGGTCTACAAGGTATAAGAGCAGTGGAGTTTCTCTGATAATTCAGAGAAAGATGTTTTAAGAATATTATCTTTGATTTGATTGAGAGGAAGAATTAAATTTTTTTAATTATCTCCAGTTTAGCTTTGTGTGCGTGTGCCTTAAAAGTGAAAACAGCCTCAGTAAATCTGTACATGAGCATAGAGTAGAAGTGCCTGCACAGAGTAAAGTGGACTCTAATTGAATAAATCATACTTAGGTTGTTGATGTCTTCAATTTTATGGCCCAGTGTTTTATAATGTTAATGTAGGTCAACAATACCAAGTAATACTTGCAATAACCTGTAGAAGTAAAAGCAAGCTGCAAACCTGAAATACCAAAATTCCTGTCCCTTGCCTTCACACTCTGCATATTCATGTGGAGACGTGTTTATAGAGATTAGTATTTGCCCAAAATACCTGAATACATTTGTAATTTTATGAGGAATTTATTTCCATTATACTTCATGTTTACATGAATTTGTCAGGATGCAGTAACAGAAAAAAAATATTTCAGGTGGACTCTTCACCTACCAGATCTGCAGCATGGGAACATACACATTTTCAGGGGTCTGTTTAAAGCCACACTCTCAGGTAATTGTAATCAGTGCAATGAAACATGAACATACATGAGTGTTATTAATCTCCCAACACCTAAAATTAACAAAGACTGCCAAAAGACACTAAATGCTAAATGGTACAATAGCTCCATAACAAAAGGCTCACTATATCAAAACAAATTGTAGCCACTAAAGGAATCAATTTCTGACATTTCACCTCTATCTATAAAGAGTTCACTGACCCTGGCTCTTAAATTTACTGCTCTGTGCAGCCTCTATCAAAATGTTTGTCAGCAACGCGTTTTGCTGAAAGTTTTAGTGCAACACATTGCAAATCATGACATGTATGGATTTAATGGGCCCTTGAGCCATCCTTATATATGTCACGTTGTTCACACAGGATAAATATCTTAGCTCTCGGTCGGTGTAATAACAAAGGAGAAGATTTGCGGATGAGACCCCCATTGCTAATCTTAGATCTTTCCGAGTCTTTCTGAATGAATCATGAAAGCTTGTGGATGTTAGTGGAGGCTTGTTAGCTGATTCTTGGAGTCATGCAAACAGATGCTTCTAAAAGAGTAACACACACTTGATTATGCAAGATGGTAAAGCTTTAAAATGTGAAAGGTTTGAGGTTTAGTTCAGTGCATTGTTTGTGTTAAAAAGAATGTCAGTGGTGTGGTAGGACGCTAGCAAATAGAAAAACATCAGCTATAATCTCAGCTCTGTCTTTTCCACAAACTAACACAACCCACATGCGAGGTTTCTTTTGAGAATCACAGAGAAGTGAACTGCTCAAGCTGAGGATTCCCTCTAAAGCAGCAGAGATGACTTTTTCTATCGCGGTGAGAGGCTGTTCTGTTAGCCCAGGGAGAGGGATCATGAGTACAATATTGACTTTAAATTACAGCAATAGCTGCTGCTCATGCTGTCTCAGGACCACGCTGCGGATCAAACACAAAGATCAGGCCAGGATTAGGAGAAAGCCACTGACAAGCGCAGAGCCGCCTCTCTGCTGCCGCAGCGCACACGCTCACACGGCACCGCTCAAATCTCACACTAAGCTCTCACTCTCACCCTGCAACGTGTAACACGCAGACCTCGCTGTCATCTCATTTACATTTCAAAGCCAAAATTGATTGCAAACAAAATTATCTAAACACGAGGGGTGAGGGTGGCCGGTTGTGTGCCTTTGTCAGCACAGATCTATTCTGAGGACTAGAGGATGGCAGCATTTCCTCCCCGACTCTCACGACTGCTTACAGGATACAAACGTGTTCTTGCAATGCCTTCTAACTGGGCTTTTATTTTCCTTTTCCTGGCAGTTAAACACAAATAACAGCATGGATGATGTGCTGGGATCCATTGTCTGTGCTCAGGGAGGAGTGCAGGATATGACTAGTGTGATAAATGATCACACCTTGTGCCTGGCATGACAAAGGAACTGCAGCACAATCTGCATGTGCTCCATCCTTTTGCTATCATTAGGTGTAATTGGGACTCATGGCGAGGCATGTTCTTTTTTCTGCTGTGGAAGTATCAGGAATGGAGCTGCTACTCCTCTAATAGGTACAGAAAAAAGCTACAGAAGGGAGACACGTCCAGGCCACTGCTACAGCAGTAACACTGTGTCCTGATATCACACTTCTGGCCTAAATGGAAGCTCAGCGAGATCTGTGCATGTGTCAAATCCCCTTAACTCTAATGTCAAACCAAGTCTATTGTCATGTCAGACTACCCTTTTTGATGTTGACCTTCAAGGGTGTGCACACAGGGGCCGTTATTGGCATCTGTCTGAGGAAGCCAGAACATGTTCCCTCACTATAAAAACAGTACTGATTACAGTGCTGCTCATTAGCTATAATGGGGATACATGTGGAATTTACAGCATTGTGTAACAAGGTTAAAACAACCTCATGAATTCTAGTATTCACGCAACATTTTTTTCCCCCCTGCAGTACTATTATTCATCATTAAGACAAGTATATCCAACTACACAGCTGAATATATATATAGTAGCAGGGACTAAAGTGGAATAGTAAATGTGGAGGGATAAGTGTGTGTGCATGTTGCCCCTGTTTGTCAATGAAATATTCAAAGACCCCCTATGCGCTCTTTAAATGCAGTTAGAGTACTTTCTGGCAGCAACAGAAACACAAAGTCTTTGTTTCATGACCTCAGTCTGTGTATCCTTTCCCCTCCTTTGAATCAAAGCCCCCACACCATCTTTAGCATTTAGAATTAATTGCACAGTTATCCTCAAATTAATTCCTAACTGTTTTACAACACACAGAGAGAAAAGGGCAAACCAATTATTATTCTGTTTTCACCTTACAGAGGGGGATATTATGCAAATCATCTTCTCTACATGAGAAGGAAAAGGGGCTTTATTTTCCTCAGCAGATGCTACCTAGACAGTCTAGCGTTCTGTGGGGGACAGGAAGTGGGGATGCTGTGAAGATCTGATCGCTCCACCTGGCTTCCTACTGACTCCATATCCAAGCAATAATAGAAAACACACTGATTAATTATTTATTTCAAGATATTGTTTTTTTTTCTGTATCTCATGCTCGACAACTAAGGTTAAAAGGAATGTTCCAAGTGCTGTCTGGAAGTATTTTACAACTTCTGTGCTTAAGAGGTAGAGGTGTTTCTTGATGGAAGACAAAGTCCCTTGGCTAGGCAGCCTTGCAAAAGGTTTTATTTGCTACTTTCCCAGGAAGTGAATACATACTAAGACAGAGCAGCGAGCCTGTGAGCCAGACGTCAAGATGTGGCTGACAGGATAGCCACGAGAAATGCTGGGTTTCAGAGAGGACAGGCGGCATCTCGCCTCCCTGGGCTGCTCTGCACTTCTGACCACAGCGAGTGTTTATTAATCTGAGACCTTGAGACCTCCGAGAAGTTGCTAAATAAAAACTAAAACAGAGACATGCAGCAAATCCAACTTCTTAACAGTCAAGAGCCATAATGCTTTGTGAGCTGATTTAAAACCATCTTCTTCTTCCAAGGTGGTACAAACAAAAGCTTTAATGAGCTGTAATGATGAGCTAAGGTCAAAGCACTTATCATCTTTACAAATCAGGAGAAGATGTGCGCATGGAAATAAGCTCCCATGAGTATCCATCATCACCTCAAAAAACTGCATGCAGTGGCACAGCTCCAGGTGCTCGAGCAAATTGGGCTTCCAATGTGGAATGGCTCAAACGTCGGCTCAATATTCATTACTCTCTCTGACTGTGATCTGCTGCAGTTCTGCGAGCGGGTGTGGGTAATTGTGTACCTCATTGTGCACGTGTTTGGACCAAACTTAATCATGATGTCAGGCTGTTAATAAAAGGTTATTAAAGGAACAAAGATCCAGGTTTTACATATGTTAGGCAGGGGAGGTCTCGGGAACTCCTGTCTCAGAGGTAAACATGGGCCCTCATGACAAATGATGCTCATGCTGAGATCAGATAGTTAACAAGAGATCCCCTTATTAACCAGGTCTGCATAGATAATTGGCACTTGAGCCTCACATTTTGAATCTGGCCTGAGTGGTGTCATTTATCAAGAACCTGAGCATGCTGTCAAGGCTCCATAATAAGCTGCAGTAACTGATGAATCAAGATTAAGCACTAGATTGAGAATGAAGGAGGAGAAAATGGGCTTCAGCCATGTTGCAGGGGGCTTTAGTCTAATATTCATAACATTAAAGTGGTGATATTCCTCACAGAGAGGGATTAATGCAGTTTGGAAATCTGGAGTGGAAAACAGCTTCAGCCCGACTGCAGCATAAAGAGTATCAGCACTGTGCATGGATCTGCAGTACCGATAAAGAATCCTCATATATTGTCATACAATAATGTCGCTATATTTTCTCTAGAAATTTCTTTTTTATGAGAAAATGTGTTGTCACATCAGGTTCCATGAAGATTTCCTGCTCTGCAAATTATTTTCTTTATACATATTTTACTATATAAATATAGTATGTTGGAGTTATATCTAAATTGTGCATTAATTATCCACCAATGTATTCCACAATTATCAATTCAAAGTGAAGCCATTGCTTGACTCTGCATCCCCGTGTCTGGAGCTGCTATGCTACTCTGTTACATGCGCTGCACACAAGCGATGACAGTATCTTAAACAAAGGCAGCTCTGTTGGAGAAACCATGTGATGAAACCATTTCTATTAACCCAGATTAACCCAAGCACCTTTTTCTGGATTATATTCTTGAGAAAATAACAATAACAATAATATATCAAGTACTCATGTTACTCATGTTTCACAACATATCTGGGGGTGCTATGCTGCTATTAACCAAAAAACAAAATTTTAAAATTGTTTAATATATATAATATTTATGACCCAAATGAGACGGTACTAGATCTAGCTGTTGCCTTAGTTTAAATAAATACTAAGTATCTCATTTTGAGCGAACCGTATTCGTCACACAATATCATTTTCATCAGCTAAACAACACAGGAGCTCGTTATGGCTATTACACCTGCACAAGTATATGAAGCATAATCATAGCATAACAATCTAGCCCTTCCCTATCATACCTTTTTAATGTGGTTATGACTGTGTGTCTGAGTGCACGTGTGTCTTACTGTTTATCTCACTGGTATATAAGTGCAGATAATTACAGATGATGGGCTGGTGATCAGCTGCAGGTATGGGAGCCACCTCAGGCCTTGCCCAGCCTTGCACCTCCACCACTCCCCTGTTCTGTCGGGCATGTTTGGCAGCGTCTTCTTTCCCTAAGTCTCCAGCTGTCCAGTGGGGTGCGCCAAGTCACAGCAGGAGTGCCTGCCTCTCCATCTATGGCCCATCTCTTTCTAGAAGTGTGAGGTGTGTGTATGTGTGTGTGTGTGTGTTTTTTAGGGGGGGTGGAGGGGGTCCTTGCTGTACTCGCATTACTCACTAGCAGACGGAGCATGCTGCCAGCACCCAGCATGTCCGCCCACACGCCCCTGCCCTGCCGGTTAGACCTCACGGTTGGAGGAGATGATGGAGAGAATCTGGGATCCTGGAGGGGGGTGGTGGATCCAAAGGAATCTGAGAGACAGAGAAAGACAGACAGAAGCCCAGAAGCTTACCTTCATCCCACAGGCCGATCCTCGGACAGCCCGACCTTAAATGGTAGTCTGAATCTCTCCTTGTTGGGTTTCTTTGCGAGGGAGCAAAAGGGGTGTGAAATGACAGCTGACTTACTTGGTTCTGTATGATCACTTTCACGTATTTCTGTGCTACTGAGTCTACAGGCATCTTTCTTAGCACAAAAACTGTAAGATGGTATTCATGCTGAGAATGCATTTCTAATGAATTATTATTAGGAATACCATTAACACAGTGTAATCTTTTCATAGTTATTTATGGAGAAGATTTACCAAACGAGCAAAGTTTGAGAAGCACCACGTTCTGCTACATGTCTTGTCTGAGCGAGCCCTAACTTACAAAGCAAAGAGGACCACATTTTACATCCACGTTTTCAGTTAGACAGCAAGTCGCGTGTTAAGAAACCTGACTGATGTTAAACTGTAGCAGAATATTTGTAACAACTGGCTGGAAACAATTAAAAAAAAGTGTTTCGCATTATATTAATCATTAGCCCTGGGCAAAATTTTCAACAATAAATCCTCATCCAAATATAAATAAGTAGAACTCATTATAACCAGCTGGTATTACTTTCATGTGCCCACAGGGGGCTCTAGTGTACCACAGATTTTACTGCTCAGAATCTGTTAAGTGCAGCTCAGAGACCAAGGCAGTGATTGTGTTAAGGGTAGACCTTTTGAACTGCTACGCTATACAATCGATACAAGCATTAACCAAGCTTATGCACAAACCAGAATATTAGCATGCTGTAACAGTGCAAATTAAATCCAAAATGGGGTAAACAATAGTTAAAACAGAAAAAAAATAATCATAATGTAATATCATGCAATGTCAAAGAGGTGCAAAAAACTGAAATTTCTGAGTAGATACATATCTTTCCCCCGATCTTTTATATATAAATATATATATAGCTGTGTGTGTGCATGTGTGCGTGCATGTGTGTGCGTATGAAATTCCAAGGAGGTGAACAGTACTTGATGAGCTAGCTCTGGAGACCTCTGAATTTTAATGATGTTGGAGATGATATTGTGTGTCCTTCAGCTTGTTATACTGACACAAGCACTCCATAAATCATCATACCTAGCTATCGTAAAATCAATACCAAACTGCTACCTCAGCGCTAACCCGTAATAAGTTTTTCAGCCATCTAACAGCTTAAACTTTGCTGTAATGCCGTTCGACCTATAGGTTAAGATCAGAGCATGCTTAATTTGTTTTGTAATAGAGACTTTCTAATCCTTAATGAAGCGCCTATTAGGGAGGCTTTTGTTGGCACATTGGTGATCAGTTGGTGGAACAGCCACTGCAATTAAGTTTGAATCTTTGTCCTGGAGCAAAAAAAAAAAAAAGAAAAGAAAAGAAAAAAAGGAAAATAAAAAAGTGGGTGAAAAAAAAAGGAAAGCTTGAGCGGTCAATAAATGTTAATCCAGTCAGAACTCGTCTGTGCCTTTGAACAGGACTCACGCTGGGTTTTTTTCACATGCACTTGTTTCATCCTTTCCTAAGAGAGGCCATCCCTTAAGGATACTGCCACTGATCCTGAGACCAGACTACCACTCACTAATAAGAGCCCATGTGTAAGCAATATTGTCCACATTAAACACATTATTAGTGAGCTTTGTGTAAGACATAAGCCATAAATACATTCACTGAAATAAACCCAAGACCATAGTTCTTTATGGGAAAGGAGGACTAATGGGGCTGTCATTAGGTTAACAATAATAAAGTTAAAATAAATGTTTTATGGCACAACTTAGGAATTCATTGCTACTTTTATTTTTGCCTGGAACTGAAATTATCGTCACATGTTTCATCCAAAAGCCAAACAAAATGCAAATAAGTGGAGAAATCACAAAATGACAAGCCTCATGTAGCCTTCAGGGGTTGTTTTTCTTTTTTTTCAGAATGATAGCTATAACTGGGGCGGCATTTCTGAGACACACAACATATGTAAAAACCTTTGCACAAGAGAGAAGCCATTGCCACAATTTCTGAAGCGTAAACAGCTTATGAAAGTCAAATGGATATGTGGCATAATCTGACACGGTGAGTCGCCGCTTCAAAAACATCCCTAACAAACCACGAATCCAGACAACAGCGACCATGGTTGCATGTTTTTAAATGCTCCACAGGTGATCGAGTTATAATATCAGCCACCTGAAAGTCAACAAAATTAGCCAGGTATGTAACTAATGAAAGAGGATTAGAAACCCCAAAAAACAAAAAAACTAAATATATTTTTCACGACTGAACTTTCTCTTCATTCTCCAGTGGATATCGTATTTAAAGGCTAACAAGGGTCACCGTACGAAAATCTCAAGTCAGAAAGAAAAGTGACCTGACACCAATATCAGCTCATGACTCGTGTTTTGGGGTTTTTTTTTTTTTTTGTTTTTTTAACTTTTGGCAAGGGGAACACCAGCATGCCTGTGGTTTTTTAGGAACACTGAATTTGGCTGTGATTTACACACAGTAAGAGGTGGTAACCAATTGTTAGAGGGCTTTCTGGCTGACCCTGAAACATCTGTGTTCAGGGTCTGTTGCTTGTTACACAACAGATAAGACAGCAGTTAAAAGTATTTTCCTTAAATGGCAGCAAGAAATAATATGATTTTTAATGTCATTTTCAGTGAAGCTGACACATGTTAACATTATTTTAAAAAATAGAGAAAAAGTCTTTATGAAAAGCTCTACATACACACATATACTGAAGCGACTACATCATGCTGTCTGCTGTCTTGTCAAAAATAATTTTTCAAAGATTAATAATTGCTGGTAAATCTTTATGCCTGAAGGTGAATTTCCCCGTTCTTTGACGCTAACACTTTTTCTGATGCTAATGATATAAATCTCTCAGCCAGGACTGCCACAGTGAGTTTCCAGGCTTAAAGCACAGCTGTGTGTAACAAATGATTTTTGTTGTTTTGTATAGGGAATAGTGTACACTTATTTTCCAGTTTAAAATGATGGACTGATGTGATTGGACTATTTTTAGCCACTATCCTCAAACTCAGTTTAAGGATAAAAAAAAAACCAACTAAATATAAATCTGTAATTTATTTTAAAAAGGGTTCAGAGTTTTTTAATTAGCACTCTTTATAGGAAATTGTTATTAATAATATTTTTGTTTATTTCTTATATCTGTGGTTGTGCTTTCCCCGCTTTCTCCCCATTAATTCGCTTTTTTCAAACAGCTTATTTTTCCATAAGAGTTTACCATTTCAACCAAGATTAAATTAAAGATTTCCAATATTTGTGAAATTATTTCAATATAGTGGTTTACTGTGACAATGTGTTTAATTCAGCTTGCAAATGTGGATCTTAAAAAACATAGTTTATGTTTTAATTTGATGGCAGCTTTTCTTTTCTTTTCTTTTGAATTTTGATATTTACACACAATTTTTACCTTGAGGTAAATTTCCACTTTAAGAAAAGACAGTCGCTATATCCACTTATAGGGAAGGCGTAAATTAAAATTCAAGCACGTATGTAGCACTAAAATGCCCTCAAAATGTTTGTTTTTAAAAAAAAAATCAATAGTGAACAGCACACCATGCAGCTAGGTGCAGTTTATAATTCTGCAACATCCTCAGTTGCTCATGGAAATGGACCAAGCATCGTGAGCTTACGAAGATGTCGACATGGCGACTTTGCAGTCTTTTATTTGAATATTGGGGCAAATTGGAGTAGCCTGGTATCTTGCGTGTCTGTCAGCGGCCTCCCATGTGGCTCTGATGGGGCTGTTAGGGACTGGCAAGGCCAAAACAGGGCAGAGAGTGAGGGGGAGAGCAGGATTTACACTTAAGGCCAGAGCTGGGATCCGTCAGTGTGGGCGGATCGGGTCATCTTCAGCATGACCTGCCACCTCTGATGGAGCTCTGAAAAGTGCAATGTGACCCTGCTGCTGAGCAGCCATCTCTCACTGTCACAAGCCTGCGTCATCTGAAGAGAGAGCTTTTACTTTAATTTGGTAATGATCCTTTATTTTTTGGTGTGTGATTGTGTAACTTGTAAATCATGAGCTTTTGTACAATGTTGTGCAAGAAGTAAAACATGAGATCGCGATGATATCTCTAAGCTACAGCAAATGAAAACAAATATCTGTGCAAAAACCATATACAAGCAATGCCTTTTAATTAAATCCACACAGTAGCAGCCGTCGCTTCAGAAAACACAGATGTAGTTTTTCACAATTGTATGATCTGCCAAAAAGTCCAGCCTCGCCCTTTGTTGAGCATCACCAGAGGAAGAAACACGGATAATAAAGGTCTCTTTATGATGAGGCTCCTGCGTGCAGAGCCACAAAAAAAAACTTAAGAAAAAATATCTATCAAGAGGTGGGAATTACTTTGCCCTGTGCTGGGGTGGGAAAATGAAGCAGGCATTTCTGAGCTCGCTGGCAACATAACCTTCAGAAACATCCTATTTTTCATTAGAGTTGTGTCAGACAGCTATGCCTTTAATAACATTCATCCCCGTACCAAGGAGAGGATAACTCAAGCTTTAGGCACATAATGAATGGGAGAATGGGCCCTGGCGCTGTTAAGAACAGGAGGGCTTGCCAAACAGGCAGAGCTGCACTGCTGCACTCGTGGCAAGCCTTTCACAGCACGGCATCCTCCTGTATTAACGCCATGCAAATGAACAGTCAGATGCTTCCTGAGGTGGCTCTCTAATGTGGCCCTGTTAATTACTGTCATTAGAGCCGAGGTTAGAAGAAAGGACTAACAAGCCAACTTCCTCATGATCTGTGCATTTGAAAGTCATCTTCGGAGATAAAAATACGTCACAACCCTCTAGTAAGAAAATTGCAAATTGCTAAATTTGCTGACAGAGTGCGAAAAATTTCTGCTGACGCCGAGCAGCCTGCCGGTGATGGATGCATTCTTGACAGAGTCTTGGTGTTTAGACTTAAGAAATAATGAGTATCAATGTCCCAGCCGCGGAATATGCAAAGATGAAAGAGCGCTGTGTGGGTTTAATTAAGGGAAACAGAGGCAGGGTCTGCTTTCAAACAGAGTGACCCAACATGATCAGATTCTTATTGCTGTCATTTTGTGCTGAAATATGGCCAGGAAGGTACAGGCAGCGCTTTAAAAACTCCAACGTAATGTCATAGCAAGTCAGTCCAATACTATTAATGTAGTGCAAATGAAGCCCAGGGATATTTCAGTGCAGCACAACTTGGTTTCAGAAACACAGGTTAATGTGTTCAACATAACATCTGAATAAGGCGAGCGCCAGGCTCTCTGAATAAGGGCGGTTTTGTTTTAAGAACCGTTGAATTGGTTTTCACTGCATCATTACAACCGCAGGGGGTGTGGGCACTCATTGTTTCCACAGTCAAGTAAAGTATTTTGTTTTACAAATGCCTTCCAGCAATTCACACTCCCTACATCGGGTGGGAGGGAAAAAAATGTTTCTCATACTTCAGAGAGCAAACCAAAATATCCTCTATTATGTCTGTGATGCATCAAATCCCTGGTGTGGCCTTGAATTTAGTTTCTCCCCCCAAAACTGGAGGGTGACACGGTCAATATATTCAACACTCAAGGCCACTTCCAGGCTAATATAGAGGACTTTACTCTTCTCCTTCTTTGTTTTACTTTCTCGCTCTCATTCGCTCTTCTGTTTTTCAAACGTCTGCGCTGTTGAGGACAAATCAAAGGCTCTATTTTACTAATGTAACACTGAGCAGACTGTGAGGTGGATGTGGGGATAATGAGGGACTGCGGAGATGTGAAACAGGCAGGCTGAAATGGATAATTAGGACAGAAAGTTTCTGCAATGCCAATGACACTCTACAGGATATAGGATCATTAAGTTCTATATAAAATCACTGTACGGTGTATCTATATAAAATTGCTCGTCATAGTCATCCTTTTTATTACAACTTTTCATTTCATTGCAACCAGGCTCTGTTTAACTTAAGGTGCAGCCCTTACCTCTGTTTTAGAAAAATGTCAGAATGTAGGCACTTTAACTATCTTTATAACTACCTGTGAATATATTTAGCATAATTTCTGCTTTGACCTCCTGGACAAATACAAGGCTGCTTTTCATCCTTTTTTTTTTGGCACACCTGCCCGGTCTTAGTTATTTTGCAAAGCCATTAGTCTTGTTTTGAAATGTAAGTACAGGATGAAAGTTTTGCAGCGCTTGAATTTCAGGACATGCGGATGAAAAGGACATCCTCGCAGGTCCTGCAGTGCTCGTAATATGATATGAGGGTTTGGTGCAGGCAAACTGGATAATAAGCTGCAATAGCTTGTTAAAAGGTGTTTGAGGGAGATATCATATGTTGCTCTATTATGATTAGATTTCTCCTTGACAATATGAAAAGATCAAATCAATATCTACTGAAATTTTGATGATCCACAAGTCACTCCCACCTCCCCATTCCCCCCCAGTCCCTCCTTCCCCAGGCTCTATTGAGAGAACATGATCTGACATCACCACAGTAGCATCAGGCTTTTCTCTGCCACTGTGAAAATATGTAACTTCGATTAGCGCGATGCTTAACAAAATGACCCCCGTTTTGGGTTTGCTCCCAAATCTTGCTGTCTGGGTACTGATGACAGGACCAATTGTGTTCCTCTTTAAAGCAATTCAATTAGGAGTCATTAGTCCTCTGAGTGATTACCAGTGGCCTATCGATAGCAGGAAGGACACACTAATTAAAGGGCATTTAAATGTTTCTCGGTGTAGAGTAATGGGGAGAAACATAGCATTTAAAATGCAGTTTGTAGGAAAATATCCTTGCACAGCAAATGACCGACATAACATGTTCACTTTGCTCTCTGCAAATTCCCTTTATAGACACATATATGGTAATGGATCCCGTGGGAATACTAAAATGTGGTAATACAGCAGTCACCAAGAAGCTACTAGCCCTGCTGAAAAGCAGGTAAACATTCAGATGTGTGCTCATCCACTTTGGAAAAAAATTAAAATGACAGATAAATAGCAAACTGATGTAAAATGATGGCAGGTATTTATAGTGCATATGCCAAACTGAATATTCCTCTGCGAGGGAGGGGTGGATTATCTTTCATTTTTAATTGACTGTCAGTGCTGTGCATCTTTGAATTCATTGTATCAAAGATGGATAGGTACTTTCACTGCCTATCATGAAGTTAATTCCATTCTGAGATGAATTGGAGTGATAACGCTGAAGAAAGGTGACTTACTCGAAATCAGCTTCCCTTTTTCATAATACGCTGCTTTTATTCTTGTGGTTTTACAGGATGTGCTCTGAAAATCATCTGAAATTAAAACAGAGACAATCTGTGTATTAACAAGACGAATACAGAAATGTCTGCCTTTTAAATGCACTCTCAAAACTAGCTCATTGTACTCTGAGTGTCATTAAACAAATTAAGTGCTTCAGCATTGGCACAGGTCGCAGAATCATGCTTAATATACACATGCATTTCCATAGACTCATCAACTACAAAATAAGGACACTGCAGCTCCACAGTGTTGAGAGGACTGCTTTGTGTTAACATAGCGAGAAAGATATTGATTAAAGTATGATAAGAAAAAGCTCCAGTCCCAGGGCAGAGTCTCCACAGTTATGATTAAATAGGGTGCACAGAGATAGGACCTATATCTCACACACAAGCCAACCTTGTGCATCTATATACAGCATATGAGCTAATCCTAAAAATAGCTGTTTTCACATTAAAGAAAATAGCGTCTATTATAGCACCTTACTTTGGGTTCAACTTTGGGTCGTAACTTGTCTGTGGAATAAGACAACAACTGAAATGATGAAATCCAAACCCTTGAAAAGGTTTCTAAAAAGTTAGTATACTAACATACTACTCTGACATTTAAAATAACTGTTAATAAACTAGTGTTGTGTTACAGATTGTGAGCATCTGCATAATCATTAGCAACAGAGAGAAGAATTTCCAGGCATATTAAAGACTGCAGCAAAAGCATCACTCTGCTGTTCGGTTTCTGAAATGACCTCAATTCACAAAAATGTTTATGTTACCAAACTTTTCATTTAGTAGAGCTTGTATATGATCATTTATCTCAGACTGACATCTAATATTATATTACATATTTTGGAATGATATTTTCAGAGACCTATAAATGCCATCAGTACGATCTTCCTAAACGTTTGCATACATGCATATTTGTTGTGCTGAAATGGTTGAGGCTCAGCTTCATAATCAAAATATAATTATGTTCTACTATTATGTACAACACACCAATATACATCTAACACTGGTGTATAAAATCTTAAATTGAAGCAAAGAGTTTTAATAAATAAATATGAAAGTTTGGTTATTGTGATCTGATCAAGCCAACAAAGGTTGTGTCACCGCCTAAGAATAAACTCTTATAAGCTACTGCATGAGAACTGATACTGTATGTAAAACTCACACCAGTATGGTCCATCAAGTATCATCATACTGAATCTCCTGCAAAATCTTTTGCAGAGGATTAAAATATATTAAAATGTACCTGTAATTTGCACAAACTAATGACAGCAGGTGTGCTAAAAGAAACCGTTTGAAGTAAAAATGAAAAATAGCAACTAGAAACTCATGCTACCTGAAATACTTTGTTCAATCCTGGCAGGTTTGGGCTTTATATAGTGATGTGTATACTTTGCTACACAAGCCCTGATCTGTCATGCTGCTCAGTCCCTTTTATATTCTTCCCTGTTTTGGTGGGGATTACAGGAAAAACGGGGAAGAATTTAAGTGCTTTACTATGGATTTGGTCGACACTTTACATAATATCTCGAATCTGCAACCTGAATACAGCAAACAGTCTTCAACTACCAATGAGCAATGGAGAGAACAAGGTATAGTTTCCAGATTTCCTTTGTAATAACATAAAGCCTTGTTGTTATTTTGTGTAAAACATATTACTTATATCACTATAACATGAAAAAATGCATCCTAACTGCATTCCCTGGATTTAGCTACACAGCTGAAATAACTGTGAAAAATGTCCCCTTGGTCTGACTTTTATTCCTCACCTTATTCCCAATGTCATTCATTTGCCACTGAAGGTAACAAGCCTTTTCCACTCGGTGCTCTGTAACGGCAGACCTTTAATAGCCATTTCCCGGTGTGGCGAGGGGAGAGAGGGGGAACATGTTTATTTGTGTGTCTGCACATGCTTCTCCAGCGATTCTCTCTGCTCCACTCACCCAGCTGCTGGCTGGAGGAGTGATTCATGGGCCTGACAGATGCCTGGTGCAGCTGGATCTGTCCTTGATCATCCCAAAAGCCTGGACAGCACTGTCATTCACCATTGCCCAAATTATCTCTGTATTGACTGCAGAACCCTCTGTGACAGCACTGTAATGGCTAATTACCCAGGATGCTTTGGGTACTTTTAAACCCCAGAGTGTTCTCTTGCTGTCTTGCCATGCTGCTGCTAGCTTATCCTGTCGTTGTGAGGGCCACTGTTTTCTCTAACCCCACCTGAGCACCACAGCCCGAGGATCCCAATGCAAAATGCCAAGAGAAACGAAGAAATAATATCCTCTTTTCCCTAATATATGATATCAAAGTAACAGCAGTGTCAGTGAGAGACACGCACGCAGAGTTTCACAGAGGGAACAGAACATACAGTACTGTTTATGGTTTGTCTATTTCTCTATCCTTCTCTGCATGTCAGGGGAATTGCATTGTGAAACACACACAGTTAATTATCAAAATCTGTCTCAAGATGTTAGAAAAATTGCCTAGCTCTTCCTCAGCATGTAAATACCGAAAAAGATAAACATGAATAATTGCCAGAAGTTTTCATTACCAAGAAGTCGGCATACTAATCTACAATTCTAAACCCGCAATGTTACTTCAGACTTTGACTTGCACTTCAGGAGGAAGCTGACAGAGAGAAGTGAAAGGAAATGAATGGAGAGACAGAAAGAGAGAAGGAGAAGGTGAGGGAATAGAGGGTACAAAATCCCATCCTGACTGTTAGAGAAGATGATGAGGTCCCCTGAGAATGGACAGAGTAGAGAGGGAGCAGCTTTTCCTCACAAAGATTCTAGTAATTTGCCACATCCTGTCCGCACACCAGGCATGGAAGCCACTCTGTCCTTAATTACCAGGATAACAAACCCATCCCCTCCCTGCTCCTCATTGTCCTGTTCTCCTCACAGTACCCCCACTCCTTGGGCAACGCCATCACTTCCCAGGCTTCCTACGCTCTTCCTTCCAATCAGTATAAATGAATGGCCTTTGCTGCTGTTTGCCATGAGTGGATGGATGGACACCAAATAAAGTGACAAAAGCTGAAGGAACGACTGTCTGAGTTAGCAGCTCTGTGCTTGACTGGCAGACATTATAGTCACAGAAAGGCCTCACCGGGATAAAGGAGCAGTTTACAGGTAAATCATCCTAATAAACTGTCAATAATACTAAATCATTCCTTACATCATCACAGCAATATTTTTGCAACACTAAATCTATGCTCTCTTGCTTCAAGTGTCCAGAAATTATATTTAATAAACATTCAAATCTTTACTGTATGACACTGCAAACAGCGCAGCTTGTAAGGACATCACCGTCAGGAAACGACCAGCACATAGAGGCCGTGGCCTCTCCGTCTAGCCGTCGTCTGTCACCTCCAAGATGGCGCCGTGTCTGCTTCGGCTTTATTTGCATTGGCATTTTGCATACGTATGCGTTGCTGCATGAATCCTGCACTGTAAAAAAAAATCGTGATATAAAAGTATTTTACTGTCTATTTCACAGTTTTGTACTCTTCTTCTAGAATATCATTAAATTCACATATATAGACAGTGATTTTACATTTCAAATGTAAATTAACGTAAAATCACTGTAAATGTAATACAACATAATTTTCATGTTTTTTAAATGTATCTGTCTGTACATATGCTTATTTAGATTGTTAAAATACATTCACAAATGCATCATAATTTCACAAATATTTGTCCGTTATTTGAAAGATTGAACTTGAACTATTATTGTTATTCAGGGCAATCGTGGCTCAAGAGTTGGCAGTTCGCCTTGTAATCAGAAGGTTGCCGGTTTGAGCCCCGGCTTGGACACTCTCGGTCGTTGTGTCCTTGGGCAAGACACTTCACCTACCACCTACTGGTGACGGCCAAAGGGGAATTATAACATGGAATTGTAAAGCGCTTTGAGGGTCTCATAAAGCGCTATATGAATGCAATCCATTATTATTTAAGTTAACTGTGTATTTCTGTACATTTAAGTATTATTATTCATATTGCTGCATTCATTGACCTTTTTAATAGGTAATTTCATTGTTTAATCACATTAAATTGTTCCTAATTTAATGTTTAAAAGCACTTGAAAAAGGCAAAATCCCATGTAAGATTAGGGCAACAAACTGCATTGTCATTACTGAAAATAACCGTATTTTCATGGGAAAGTTGTTTTCTGTTATTTTCTGGTATTATTTTGTTGCCCCAGCTGCCGGAATATTACTGTTTGTTTAGGGTTTTTTTTTTTTACGGTGTGACTATGCAGCATCAAAACAAAGGGGGAGAACCAGGCGTGACACTACAGTCCTGCCTTGCTACATACAGATACATTCAGCTCAGAGGGAATGACAAGGCTGTATTAGTGCAGTGTTTGTACGCCTTTTCAGTGAACAGGCAGTGGGAGGGTCTGATATTCCTAGGGGTGAAGGGGTTAGAGGGGTGTGTGTGTCTGTGTTACCAGTCACCTGCTGCTAAATCCTATTAGCAAGGCCTGGGGGTTAAACCAACCATCACCATTAAAGGCCTGTCAGGGGAAAGCCCACAAATAATAGGGCTGATCGCTACAACTGACAAATAATTAGGTGCTTTGATAGAGGATAATCAATTAGAGATAATAGGAACAGGCTTGACATTCTGAGATGTACCAGAAAGAGGGAAATAGTAAGAAAGACAGCAAAAAAATGTTGATGAGAAATTAGATTTAAGGTTTTTATTAAAGACAATAAACCTTATTTTTAAAGAAGTACAGATCGAAATCTAAGAAAGAGTATTACATGGTCAATCAGTCAGCAATTATTTTCTAGACTAATTATTAATTTGATGTGTTCTTGAAAACAATAATAAATGGTCTGTAGCAGTATCCCGAAGCCCAAGGCACACTCATGTAACTGCCATGTTTGAACAGTCCCAGATATTAAATTTAGTGACCCATTAGACTGAGAAAAGAAGCAAATCCTCACAAACGAAAAGCTGCTGACATTTTTTACTTTGAAAGTTACTTACTGATTATCATAATAGTAGCAGATAATTTTTCTGTCACTTGGATAATCAACTAATTGTCACATTACTCACTCTAAAATGCTATTTTACTTAATTTTTTGCAAGATAATGATGTAAGCACCATAATACATACACCAAATCTTTACTACTGTTTGTGCCCAATGATCCGAAAAATAAACCCATTCCTTTCTTAACGTCTAGCTCTTCAAATATGTACATTCTAGATGCTAACAGGGGAAAATGGGCTGAGGTAAGATTTGGTTCAGCTAAAACCCAACTGGCTAAAATGTAGCTTTGCTTCTATCTTTCAGAAACTGCAACAGATTCTTGTACTTAGTTAAATAACACAGCTGTATTCAGACTGCATTTCTTTGAGCACAGAGCGAACGGTCTTCTTCACCAAGGACAACAGAGCGTGTGGTTCTAGGTCTCACCGCCTGTAGGTGAGGAGTACAAGTCAATATCCTAAAGCTGATATAGTTCAAGGATTAAAGCATCTGCCTAAATATTTCCATATGTTTGCTAACATAAGGGAAAAGGAGGTGAGAAAAAAACTGGCAAAGGTAGTGTTAAATGAGATGAGAAGTGACAGTTTACATTTCCAGCCACAATTAACACGTTGATGGCGTTTTTCGCCGGGCCCCTCACAGTGATAATGCCTGTTGTCAAATCTGTTTAGCACGCCAAATCTCCTGGAGCCTTCAGCTAGGCAGCAAGCTTTTGACAGATTGAAGGTTCAGAGATAGGCTATCATGACAGATGGAAGCTGGCATCGATGTTCAGCTCTCGCCAATCACAGGGGACCTGCCCCCCTTAT
Source organism: Astatotilapia calliptera (assembly GCF_964374335.1). Lineage (NCBI taxonomy): Eukaryota > Metazoa > Chordata > Actinopteri > Cichliformes > Cichlidae > Astatotilapia > Astatotilapia calliptera. Next base: position 20,209,692 of record NC_137437.1, on the reverse strand, counting down.
TCTGCGGGGCGCAGCTCCGCAACCTTCCCCCCTCTGATGGGAGCAGGGGATGGCATTGTTAAGCAGTGCATCTGTGAGACTCAGTCTCCTCTGATGGAAGCATAAGGCAAAGAGCTCTCAAGCAAAAGACGGCCACTGCTGTAAGCGCATTTCAGATATGATGGGAGGCTAGCTCCAGGGAATTGTGGAAAAGAAAAACTTTGAAACATTTTGAGGAGCAGAAGAGGACCCAGGAGAGAAAAGAGCGACTGCAGCAAGCCTCAGCTATTCAGTAATGCCATCATTAAATTTGATTATTACCTAAATGCTGGCAAATGCTCTGCAGTCACACCACAGTGGAGTTTGACAGAAACGTTTACTTGATTACTCTTTATATCTGATTAGTAGAATGACATTTTTCTCATGACCAACAGAATCACACCTGTTAAATACTCAATACTGAGAAGGGAAATCAATTTAGATAGCCTTGGCTTGTGTATAAAGTCCTCCTTAGAACTCATACTACAGTATGATTACCCTTAATGAGATCCATCTGAAACAGTGGCACAGGAGAAACTCATTAAACTGAGCTTGTTCTAATCAGACAGGCTTATATGGATTTTGCAGACATCAGAAATTGTTCTGAAAAAGAAAAATACACCAGGGCCTCTGAAACAGAAGAGGGGATCTGATAATTAAGTATCTGCCATGCGCTGATGATATCACGAGTGTTAATGATCACTTTAATGACAGTTCACGCAGCACCCAGTTGATTTACAATACACCTACTGCGAGGCACCACTGCGACAGCCACTGCAGCAAACAGACTCAAGTGAAAACAGTTTAGTATAGATTAAAACGACATAAGTTAGATCTAATAGGCGCTCTTAGGGAAAAGAATTAAATGCTTACTTGCACTAAAAAAATGTCCATAGGTAGACAAGTTTGAGATGCAGCGTTGTTGGTTTACTTGCTGGCAGGCAGCCCTCTAAGTTGTTTGGTCTCTCCCTCCCTGTTTAGGCGAACACATTGTTGATTCAGACCCATCATGTTGAGGCTTGAGGTCACCCTGTCTCAGGCTTGGCTAGTTAGCAGCAGCCCACCTGATGGCCCAGAGGAAATCACAGCAGCCGCACTCACAGGAGAGGGCCTGACAGCCAGGCCCCGCACCAGAGAGAGGGGTCCAGCTAAGGGGGTGGAGAGAGGTGGGTCAGTATGGGGGGAGGGAGAAAAAACAAGGAGAGGGTTCTGAAAAGGGGGGAGGTTGGGGGCTTCAAAGGCAGGGAGGGATGAGACATAGCTAAAGAGGGCGCAATAGTGATGGTCACGGCTGTATTAAGGCTGCTAAACGTACAGCATGAAAGAAAGGAAACAGGAGTTGATAAAGTGAGTGAGGCTACCTTACTGGGTGGTACACCGTAGAAGAAAAACAGAGCTGAGAAGAGAAGAAGACAGCTCTTGGGTTAAGTTGTATGAGAAGAAGAGGAAGGTCCAGTCTGTGTAAGAGAGTGATGGGGATCCTCATTCACAAAGATGGATGGCTCAAATTTGGGGGGGAGGGGGAGGGATTTCTTTCCAGCATTATATATGGATCTATACAGGGAGTTGGTCAAATGGTCTAGTTGTCTAGTTTTTCCAACATCTAACAGCAGTTTCTGTTCAAGCAGAAGCAAAACTGCACTGTGTAAATGAAGTGAGGCATCAGTGTAAGCTATCCTGGGGCAGTGATGCTGCTCTTGCAGAGAAAACGTTGGCTGTAAAATGCTGTGATGAACAGCAGACATTTCCAGTTCACAAGACTCCCAGTCTCTCCTGAGAGTCTGCTTCATCCCTATTATAGCCAATAATAGCCCATTGTAGTCAAATGCTCTTTCTCTTCACTGTGACTGAATGAGGACACATTATTTACCGAGAGGAGACAACGCTAATACACGGCTGCAGAAAACTGCTGACAGGAAGAGGGCAAAAATCATAGGTTTTCCCTCCTAGAGGACGTTGCACTTCTTTTATATTTATAGTTATGTTTAATAGCATCCCACAGTCTGTCAATACACCTCCAGACAACCTCCACAGTCGCTTTCTCATTGCCGGTTCAACTACAAGGTGTTGGATCTGAGGAGATCAATACTTTTTTTCCCTCCATTTCTACAATAGGAGTGCATTGACACTGATGAGGTCAATCAGTGACATATGAAAGTAAAGACATGTCTTCAAGGTGGTAAAACCTACATACCTTTTACGACCAGGTTAAAAAAAGAAAAGACAGGATTTTAAAGGTTAAAGATACAAAATACTTAGAAGGCCTATAATTTCAAATTCAATGATATACATATAGGAACATAACTTAAATGTGTGATTGCAGTTTGCACACATAATGAGCAGGGACAAATTAAAATGTAAAAAAAAAGAGAACTAATTAAATGAGTCCTTTAATACTCATTAAAAGATCATCTTAATTGATAAAACTCCTTTTTTGTCTGGAGCATGCCAGCAGGGCAATAACTGCAAAATGCAGATCAAATCTTCACTGTATTCATCACTCACTTTCTTTAGGTTTCCGTTTTGTGCTTATGTCTAAAGGCATCTGAGACAAATGCCTCACCATAAAGTCATACACCATTAATGCAGTCAGTGGTGCTGCAGCCTCAGAATCTTATTATCTTAGTTGGTTCAGCCTCATTAGCTGTTCTATGCATATTAATGGGTGGGAAATGGAAAACTATACCCCATTTAAGAACAAAACATGCTCAAAGTACTGGCTGCTTCTAGGTTATAGGACATAACTCACTCTGCAAATTGCTATCATCGGGCTCCTGGCAGAACCCTGCTGTTTTCTTTACCCAAAAGCCCCTTGTTCCCTCGCAGAGACAGAGTTTCATTAACCTGCACTGCATTCAGATACCATTATGGCTCTAATTATGGCGCATGCTCTTATGAAGAACTGCCTGGGTTCTTGGAGACTTTTATGTCCAGCTGTCCTGTCACCAAGGCCAGGGTCATCTCCACTGCTGCCGAAGATACAGACAGAGACGATGTGCTAATCTCTGATGCATTGAAGCTGGCTTTGTAGACTTATGCAGGCTTATCTATCATGGTCACGACTGCATTAGACATAAGACCTTAAGTTTGTAGGCACTGAAGCACAAAGAAGAGCAAATTAAATTCTTCTCATCTACCTCCTCAGCTGTGTCCAGATTGCATCAGTCAAAAAAAAGAGGATCTCTTGAGGATAAAACTGGCACCTAGCAGTTCAGGGGTAAGTCTTTGTCTTATGTTTGCTCCCCATAATAAAAAGAAATTCTTGTTATATATTTTATCTATCTCCATTTAATTATTAGCAAAGCAACCAAACTGCAGCTTTTTGTCATTCTAGACTCAGCACATCTGCCAACACACCAATGGAGACCTTAGCTTGGGAAACAAATAAAACCTCTGTCCAGTGTCTCATTATCCATGAAACTATCTTCTTGGCTTCCTCGGTCTAATCAAAGAGAAAGGAAACACAGGAACAAGCTGAAAAATTCCAACATGAGGGAGCCTGAAATAGTTCCCTCAGCATTGAGCATTGCTCACTCACAGCAGATAGCAAAGGTAAGGAGATCCTTTGGCAGGTGCTTTGGGCTGTCAGAGCTGTAGATGAGCTCTGCTGCTGGATAACATCTTGCCAAATGCTCGAAGCTTGTCAGTTAACAGTCTGCCAGAAAAAAAAGGTGGACAGTTACTAACCTCTCAAAGAAAAGACAAAGGCCGAAGGTAAGTTTTGAACAATAAAAAGAAAGTTTAGACTTTCTTGAGAAAAATAATTAGCAGTATTTTACACTGATTAAATTCAAGATAAAATGGTTTGATGGTTTTAAAAGAAAAGATCCAAGGAGAGTTTATAAAAGTTTTTCATCAATGTTTTTAACAATCTACAAGACATATGGAAGTTACAACCTTGTTTTGAAACACATTAAGACACTTTATAAAACATGATTGGCATATCTAACTGAAAATTTTATGAAGACAAAGTATAAAACATTGAAAAATATATGGTTATTTTGGATGTGACATCAAAAACTGATAAGAGTAGGTCTACATTCATCACCTATAATTTTAAAAGCATCCATAAGCATTCAAGAACTAACTCGATCGGCTGAAAGGATTTCAGCTGCTCAACATTTCAAGGCCTTATTGTGTTCGTCATTTTAATTCTAAGTATTTAAAAATAGTTGACATATCTGAACTGCTGGAAGGACAGTGGAGCAACCAGACTCTTTTATTATTGAGCCATGCTGATGTTAAGAGTGCAGAATGTGGTCTCGATTTGCTTAGCTGAACTAGCATCATCTGGAAAGGCACCAGAGTTGCTCCAAAACATGTAAATATCATTTGGCATTAAAGTTACCTTCACAGATTTATAAATTACTCATACCGTGTGCACTAACACTCCCCTACATTATCACGCATGCTGGATTTTGAACTGTGTGCTGATAGCAAGCCGGAAGGTCCCTCTCCTATTTTCAATTTTTGATTCGTCAGACCACAGGACAATTTGCACACCTCAGTCGATCTAAAATGAGCTCATATCCAGAGAAGGCATTTCTGGATCTTGTTTTAAAGTATATCTACAAAGTTTTAAAGTATATCTACAGAGGCGATGACAAGCTTTGTTTGCATTTACGCATTGCATAAATCGCTCAATCAAGACATGCTACATTTATTTTATTTCAAACAATGTTAGCATAAAAGGGTTCTCTGGAGACCTGTTAGTAACATAAGCCATAAGCCAATGATGCAGTTTGACAATCAAACACAAAGAAAATAAGCCCTAACACGTCAGTGATATGGAATTTAACAAGGAACATGAAGTCATACTTTTGCAAGTGCTGCTGTTCTTGATGAGAACCTATCGTGACCCAAAATGTATGCCACTTAATCACTATGATTTCATGACTAAAATAATGAATCTGACTTATTGATCTGTTTGTATCGAGCCTCATGGAGAAACTGATCTCAAGTGCTTGAGTGTTATATTTCGAGATTAACTGATAGATCTCTCCAGTAGCTCCAGCTTCTTAACTTCAATGATACTCTATTTAAGAGTGTCACTTTAAGAGCAAGGTTTTGTAAGAGGATATCTTTCTGTGGATTTGCATGACTAATAGACAATCAATCTGAATTAATGTGACTTTATGATTGAAAACACAGTTGAAGTCTATGCATTTGCAAAGTGCATTGCTAATTCCAATAAGCCCTTTTCCTATCTAAATAATTTTGCTTTAATTATAACAATGAGCCACAGTTAGATAAATAAATAACTTCACTGTCCTCCCTGGAATTGTGCTGATGCGGAGGCCTGCCTAGGCATTATAAACCTAATTAGCAGAAGATTACTATGCAGTGTGCAAGGCTGTGGTCCAGAAAGACATCATTAGGTCTTCTGATGGGGATATGCCTTCAGCACATTGATTGTTTTTCGCTCCAAGAACAATGCAGATTGCAGACTTTATAATTGGGCTTTCAGGTCACTTGTGACTTCACTTCTACTATGTGTGGCTGATGATCTCTATTCAAACAAAAGAAGCTGATAACAAAAACACATTCCCACCAAGCTCATGGAATTAGTAGAATGTCCATGGATTGTAAGGCACACCATAAAACTCAAAGAACAGCATAACTATTCAACAGAAACAGATGAAGTCAGATATTCTTAGCACAATGACACTGGTGCTGCTTGACTTAATTCAATCTTGAATGAAAAAAAAATGCATTTTTCAATCTATACCAATAATACTCAATATAAATATATTTTTATGTATTACCACTAGTTACCACATGATAGAATGTAAAGGTAACTTAGAGAAAAAAGGTGAATGTGAGCTGATCGTGTCAGCAGACCGAGAGGTCACTGGAGACAAAGAGATGATGTCCAAATCACTACCTCTCATTTAGTAAAGAGGGTGACTAAAGTTGACTAAAGAATTGTTGTACTCTCCAGCCCCCCTACTATTCAAAATTGAATAAGCGGAAGAGAATGGATGGATGGCGAATTGTTGAGATGTTTGTTTAAAAAGTTAATCCTCTGGAGGAATCCCGAGGTGTTTTGAGCTCACTAGTGGTCTAGGTCTGACCCAGATATTAAAACTCTTGCCGTTCCCAACTACCAAGAGCTTATGATTGGGTAGAATATAGACTGAGTGGCAAATGAAGAGATATGCTTCTAATCTAAGCTCTCTTTTTTAAACTCAGCTGTCAGCTGCAATGTGTAAATCACTGCCAATACTTCACTGCTGTCAAAGTTCATTTTACTTTTACTTCACAGGACCATGTGGTACTTGAAAACCTTCACTGCAACTGAGTCCCAGCTCAATGGAGGAAATTCACTATATTCTAAGAGACTATTATAGCTTCAAAACTGGTGTGGGTGATTTCAGTATGAAGTAAGCAAAACAAAATCTCCAAAAAATTGTTAAAGTCATTGAAATGGAAACCATATACTCTATGAATCCCAGAAGACAAAGCAAGGCAAGCAGAGGGATATATATTCAAATATGCAGTAAATAACTAAATAAATACATAGATAGTTGTTGAAAATTAAGTTTACCAAAATCCTTCCACAAGTATGTCTCAAAACTTAGCAGCAATCTTTGTACCACTTCTAGGCAGTTATTTTGACACCCCTATCTAAATGAATGGCAGCAAAACATAACTTTAATTACTGTAACATAAAGGTACATGCATAGAAACATTAGCCAAAATCCTTACAACATTTGCCCCAAATTTAAATCTAGAAAGCTGTTCCTCCACCAGATTGTGATTATGCTATACATGCCCTAATGTACTGAACACCGTGATCAACAGTGAACAAATTTCATAGGACATCAATTTATGAATAAAGAAATACAGAGAATATATAATAGATAATATATGAATAAAAAAACAATAAAATAAAATGACACCAAAATTACTAAATACAAGTATGAAAATACCATGCAATCATAAATTTTTTGCAGTCTTTTCCAAGACTTCCTGTTCAATCTAATAGTCAATTTTTAAAAAGCTAACATCATTAGCCAGAATCACTCTTGTTCTCCACATAGACTATTTACTTACAAGCAACCAATGCTTGCTCATTGATTGCTTAATAGAATTCAGATTACAAGTAGAGTACAAACACTAGTACTCCAAATACACAACACTAAGTACATTCAAATGCAGTTTGACTGTAGTTTATTAAGGACATTTTGTTGTACACCAATCAGGCATAATATTATGACTTTATAATACTATTGTAAAGTTATAATACACTTTATAACACTATTATAATCAGGCATAATATTATGACCACTGACTGGTAAAGTGAGTAACACTGATATATTGTTTTTAATCATGGCACCTGTTAGTGGTTGGGCTATATCATGGATCAAGTGACCATTTTGTCCTCAAAGCTGTTGGGAGTAGGAAAAATGGGCAAGTGTAAGGATTTAAGCGAGTCTGATAAAACCCAGATTGTGATGGCTAGAGTGGAGACTGGACAATGTGGTTCGATCCAAGAAACGAGCTACTGTAGCTCAAATTGTCTAAAAAGTTCATGCTGGCTCGCAGTTTGTTGTGTATGGAGCTGTATGGGTGCAGACTAGTAAGGGTGTCCATGCTGACCCTGTCAACTGCCAAAAGTGCCAACAATGGGCATCTGAGCATCAGAACTGGACCACAGAGCAATAGAAGAAGGTGGCCTGTCTGATGAATCACATTTTCTTTTACATCACATGGATGGCTGGGTGTGTCGCTTACCTGAGGAACACCTGGTACCAGGATGAACTATGGAAAATTGGCAACCTGGGGGAGGCAGTGTGATACTTTGAGCACTGTTTTTCTGGGAAACCTTGGATCCTGCCATCCACATTGATGTTACTTTGATATGTATCACCTACCCAAGCATTCTTACAGACCATGTATGGTTTAAGGCATTAGGGAAACATTTTTTTTCCTGATGGCTGTGGCCTCTTTCAGCAGGATAATGTGCCCTGGTACAAAGCAAAATGGTTCAGAAATTGCTTGAGGAGCACAACAATGTTTGAGGTGTGACTTGGTTTCCCAATTTCCCAGGCCTTTATCCAATTTATATCTGTAAGACGTGCGCAACAAATAACTCTATCTATGGAGGCCCAACCTCGCAACTTAAAAGACCAACAAAAGCCATTGATAAGAAAAATTAGATGTTAGCAAAAGGAAATTCTTTTGCTAACATCTTGGTGCCAGATACAAAAGCACACATTCAGGGATCTGGTGGAGTCCATGCCTCGATGGGTAAGGACCAACGCAATATTAGGTAGCTGGTTATAGTGTTATGCCTGATCGGTGTAAGTATTGGTAAGAAAATTAGACTAGAAAGAAAAGCACTTACTCACATGCTTCTTTAAATATTATCAGTGAAACAAGAGCTGGCCCTGAGATTCAAGCTTGGTTTCAGGTTTAGAAATAGCCTCAGCCTCGCCATAGGAATATATTGTTACAGTCACGACTTCCCAGTCGCAACTCTCTAGATTTCTCCTTCATTAGTCACATAAGCACAGAGGTCCCCCAGAAGAACTATGTGATCCCCATGTGATGCCCTCTCCAGATGCCAGACTTACATTTGTATATATTCATCCTGCTTTGATTTATGCACTTCCTTCCTGCTGTAGGTCAAAAAGGCAGTTTTAAAACCAAAAGTTTCAATGTCTGAGGCATCAAAATGAATGTCAGGATAACATAGTCATACTCAGATTTACACTTTAGGGTTTTAAGGTCATAAGAATGAAAAAATATAACTATAAATATTCTAATGCTCTCTTCTGCTTGAGTTGCGCTTTGTTTGCTTACTTTGCATTCCTCTATCTGTGTTCATAAGAGAGCATGTTTAATCAGCTTTGCTTGCTGCCCTCCTAGCTGGACTCACCCATCGTATGTCTGTCTCCTGCACCTCGTTCTCTCTGGCTGCCGTTTGTAACAGAACAGTACAGCCCCATTTGAGGTATGATAATCAGCTGATTAGCCAGCGAAGTCCTTCTCCCAGAGGCTCCTTTGTGTGCAAAATCCTCACACTCAATTGACATGTGGACATCATCAAGCTGATGAAATGCAATTGTAATGAACAAGTGAGGCAGAGCATCTGCAGTGGGACCCTGAACAAAAAGGACCCTTCCCTCCTGACATGCTAATGCTGAAAACTGCTCTCTGCCTGTACTTCCCGTGGGTCCCTCATGGAAATGTGAAGAGATGCATATTCAAACCAGTACCTTCTGAGGGGGATAGATTTACGAAGAGAGAGATGGGAGGAAAAAAAACTCAGTGTGGACTTGGCCAAATGCTAATTCTGAGACAGATTATATTGCATCACGCGCAGTAATGATCTGACAGTTCATTTGTGAGGAGAGTTCAGGATCTGAGGTTTAATGCTTGGGTGGACGCAGGTGCTGAGCCCCAGCTTCTCAAAGCTGTCAGAGGAAGGCAGGGGGCTGCTGTCAAATTATCCCAGTTAAAAAGGCTGAGGCGCCTGCAAATATGAAAGACATTTAAGAAATTAATGCATTCGTATTCAACACATATTGCAACAGTGTTTCATTAGAGGTGCTCTAGTCATATTAAAACTGACATCTGACCTTTCACATTTCTCTGAGGCACTCTGAAACATTCTTATTACATACATGCATAAGTCAAAGAGAAGGCAATTGTGATAACTAGCAATAATTAAACAAACTGACATCTTAGCACCATCATTTCCCTAATACTTCTCTTCTTTTTGCATTACGCTAAAGAATAATTATAAAAGCTGTATGTGTATTTAAGGGTGAAAACAGAAAGAATGGAGACGGTGTGCCTATCACACACACCATCATTTTCTCCTCATTGTTTTGTCTTATCAAGGAGATTTATTGTATTACCATTGCTTTTTTGTTACTGCATAATCTTGCCTTGATTATGATAAGCATGCATAATGGAGACAAATTCTATACAATTTCCCTGATCAACATTTTCTGCTTTCATGCATAAAACATTTATCATAAACAGACACAAGGAGGAAAGTCACGGGGGCTATCAAAGTCAGGATTTCATAAATTAAGTAAGAACATTTCTCAACATCATATTTCCAGCACACAGCAGCTTGCAAAGTTCATCTGAGTAAATCAGACTTTTTCCAGTTTAAATCTTTTAGATATTTGCATGTTCAGTCTAGAACTGTGATATGAAATGCAAGTACAATTGGCAAAGGTCAAGTCAAGCTAACAGACTGATGATGCCATACATATTGTTCTATAAGGATAGATGTAGGTCATTACACTTATGGCCTCCAGCCGAGCCATTCCATGATGACAGGACCTCTGGGCTTGGACCTCAGAGACAGAGCAAATGGGCAGTCAGCAGGCCCCCTGCTTTCTGGGCCTTTTGGGTCGTTGAGGTGTCAAGGTAAGAGGGGGTCGTGGACCCTGAAATCCAGCCTCACACACTTCAACACCATTCCTAACCCGACGTAAGCACAACTAGACCCTAGGCTCTGAGGTGGACTCCCTCCCACCAGGTGTTCAGGATGGCATACATGTCTTCAGGGTATGGAGTGCTGCTGGCTGCCCGGGACTACACATGGTGCTGGGGGTCAAACATGGAGCCATGCTGGACCAGCTGTCGCTTTGCTGTTTGCCCCAGCTCTGAGCTAAGCCCGTTGGAGGGGGCCAGATGCGCAACTCAGTCACTCTTCTACAGCTCACTGCAAAATAGGTTTTGCTATCTGACCAGAGTGCTTTGGCATTATTTTGCCAAAATCATTGCAACAAATAATCAGACATATTTGTTATGATCATTGCCAACTTTGGTTCTCTGCATAACAGCACAGAGTGTGAACGCAGTTCCAGTATACCTCCAATAATTGACACGGTCACAGTTCTGTGTTCCCATTCAGCATACAAGGGCATCCATTAATTTGAAAAGGCTAAGCTACCATGCTCACACATGTACGCACCTAGATCACAGACTCCGCACTGCTTTGGAAGCAGCAGCACTCCATCTTCTGTCTAACTGCAGCTAAAAGCATGAAAGCAGCAGTGAGATTTCATTTGGCTAACTGACTGAAGGCACTGAGGGAGTAAAGCTCGCTGGAGAGATTTATACATCCAGTCTGACGCCTCCTGCTCCCTATAATAGAACAAAAGCTTGTTGTCTCTTCCAATTACAGATGTCAAAACGCTTATTTTGAGGGTTGTGATCTTTTCCCTTTTAATCTGCAAAGATAAAAGGTCTCAGCTTCATTAGCATGTGTTCTCTCCCCCTAGACTCAGATTCCCTGCAAGCAGCCAGCTCAGCCTAACAGACTATTACCCACTCTTGGGGCCATTAAGGTCTAACATTAATGATGTGTAATTAGCATATGATGACAAATAATAACAATGCACACCCATTCAATGTAATGGAGGGGGGGTAGGATAATAACATGGAATCCCACTGTTTCAAGCCTACATAAAGCTCACGATATCTATGTTTTATTGCCTACGCTGTTGTTCATAGGTATAATGGAGTGGTGTGTACTGCGTGTGCATAAATTATTCAAATTAATATGTTTATCGGGAAATATCACAAATACAATACATCAAAGTGCTTAATCTGCAAAAAGCCTGACCGTAGTTTAATTATACTCCGCGGCAAAAGAAGCAAATTTTGATCTAATTTTGAGAGCTTCAGCCTTGTTGTGTATGTGTGAAAAACAGAGATTTTTTTTTTTGCTAAACCTTTAAGTGCAATATGTACACAAACCTGTATAGCAGCCGAGTTAATGGGTCAAATAGGCAATTACTGAGTCTTTTTTTTAGCTCCTCCTACCTACTGTATATTCCTAATTTATCTATTAAAAATAATGACTGCAAGAACTCAAGTTAAACGGAGGGGTATTAGTAGACAAGTGATCAATTATACTGTAGAACAGAGGCAAAGCAATCAGAAGTGACAGACCGTCTTCAAACGGCTCTCCTCATCCATTAAACAGGCTGCCTGTTTGTGTCAGCTGTGGGTCTGGAAGAAAACCATACAATTAAAGAGACCCCGCATGTTTACCCACACACATTCATATGCAGCTCCAACATGGAGCATCTTGTATTGTGTTTTGCGTAATGCAGCACACGATGCATTTTTTATTTATTTTTTTAGTTTCCACATCTGTCACAAAACAACCCATCACCAATTATACTGAAGCACAAACACGGCCGCTTTTGAAATTTGTCGGTTACCTCCTGTAAAGAAGATGGTGGGGCATCTTGGAATCAAACTAATCAAAGCACCTCAAAAGTAGAAACTGAATGGATGTATTGACAAACGCAAAAGTGAGGTGCAGCCAAATTAAACAAGTGTGAGATGTTGCGAGACATCCTACTGTCTTTGTGCATTAAATGCGAATGGTGAAGTTTTAAAAATGGCCCTTTTATTTTGAAAAAAGCATCACCGAAAAGGCTTTCTATACAGCAAATGTTACTAGTGTTTCACTGGTCACTGATAACTGTAAAGCCAGGTAAAGATGAGCATTTGCAATATAATATCTACTGCAAGATTATGAAAAGTCTCACTGGAAAGGAAAAAATATTGAAATGGAGACCTGCATGAAGGAAAAGGATAAAAAGAAAAACACAGATTTCAGTTGTTTCAAATGGAATTTGCTGTCTGGGAACATACTTATTCTCTATTTTTCAAGCAAGCAAAGCAGGGCTATGCGAAGCCCTGTTTACAGCGCCCAGATCTCAAATTGACTTGCTAATGTTAACTTTTATTCCGTTGCCATGGGTTACCATGTCGTGTGATTTGACACCGAGCTACAGGCACTGCTGATTAGTAGCATCCAGTTCTGTCCATCTCTGTGCATCACTGAACCATCTGGTCATTTATTCACTAATAAGCCCCTAATGGCCCAAATATTCAGCAGCCTGTCATTGTGACATGGCAGAAAATGCCTACATCTTTCAACTCGCCTTGACATGCTGCTTGTTTCACATCAAAACTCGTCATTTACAGGAGAGAAACTCAGAGGGGTAAAAACTTGACCTAATCTGCAGTGTTAACACAGAGGCAAGGAGCTTTGTTATCTGCTAGACTGACTGAAAGGATGTTAATGCATTCATCCTTCTCCACCTCAAGATCTTCTTTTCTGCCACAGGGAGAAGGATATGAGCGCTGTCAATAGGAATTTGATTATGCGCACATTGATTCTACACTCAAAAAGGAAAGATTATGCGCAGCTCAGACCGTAAGATGCTGCGAGAGAATGTAACACGCGGCTCGCGGTTGTGCATTGTGTTCACGTCCAGCCTGTCATTTGTCGCCCAAAACATTGACTTTTTGCCATAAATATTTCCAGATGAACAAAGCCAGCTGGGATTGTAATTAGCGACATGCTACCATAAATTTAACCTTTCCCGGGACACTGGTGGCAACCAATTAACTAGCCATTGAATAAAAAATATCCTCAATTATCTGTCTCATTATGGCTATGTTGGCCTGCATGTGTAAAGAGCAAAGACAATGACCAACAAAAACAAGTTTCTGTTTTTTTAACGTTGACTTTATCTATTTACATTTAAGTAGTTAAAGTTAATGGGGAAAAAATCAAATTCATTAGAGTTACAGCAAGAATAGCACAAATATGCAGTGATTGCTTTTGTGCGAGAAAACATGAAAGCACCGTAAAGTGTGATAAGCAAATAAGACACTTTAACACAAAATTCTAAATGAAATTCTAAAACAACCCTGTTCTCTATCATTGGTCTGATTGGAGTGTGAATGTGCTTCACGGTGACCGACTGGTTGCAGAACCTCTCTGTCAGCTTAACTAGCAGCCCAAGATGGTGTGAATGTATACTTAACTCCCTGTCACTTAGAAAGGCATGCACCCTGAGTCTCCATCAAGACGAGCTAAGTAAGATGGAAGACGAGCAGGCTTTGGCTGGAAAGGAGACGGGAAATGCCACCTTTGGTGAACTCGCCTGGGACCCAAATCTCTCAGACTTATTTGAATGTTGTGCTAAGGGTGAGAGGCTACAGAGCGTGTGTCTTTCACTTTCTATTGTAGAAATGTTAGGGTATGGCTGTTTGAGGGATTTACTTCATGCTGGAAGCACTCACAGGAAAATCCCTATTGTAGCTCATCTTTTCCCTGTTTAAATCTCCTACCATGCATTGGCATTGCAAACTACACCAGAAGGAGAGGAAATCAAATCATCTATGTCTTAAACCATCAGGCTTCATACAAAAATAAAGTTGAAACCATAGCCATCTGATAAAGGAAAGCAAGGGGAAAATGTTTTATGTATGCAGTACAGACTTGGACTAGAATGTGAAGCAGAGTATATGTTTTCAGTTCACTTTTTTTAAAAACCACTTATAATTAACCAAAGTATTTGAATACAAACAGTCCAGCCTGTCTGATGCCACTGCAGCTCTGTGGTCTAATTTATGTAAACTTGTTCCATTATATAGGCTGCTGAGAGCATCATTAAGGTTTGGCTTGGTTTTGGGAATCTTTTAAAAGCAAACCTACAATAAAGCACAGCCAGCTCATCTCATTTGCTCGGTGTGTTGGATGTGTATTCTAATGAATGGCTTACAACAATGTGACCTGCCAGTGCAAATAATTAACCTTAAGTGAAACCAATTACATACTTTTCTGCCATCGTGAAAGCCTCCAAAAGCAATCATGTATGGCTTTCCCCAGGAATGTTTTGCTGATAAAGAAACTAAGTAGAGGATTCGGGGCTATTCTGTAGCAACAAATGGACACTGAGAAGCCTCTTTATGCTCAGAGAGATATCTAAAGAGGAAGAAGATAAACAACAATTATACTGCTCTCCCTGTCAGCACAGCATGCCTTGGGTCAGTCCATTAGAGATCACTGTTTGGTGCACTCTTGTGCTGGAATAAGAAGTGCACCCGTTTGCGGCCAGGCTTTTGACTGGCAGTTGGGACCTGGAGACTGTGTGTGTTGTGAGCTGCCTGCGAATGCAGACGGGGGATATCCAGACATAAACTTCTGCTGTCAGCATGGGCAATCATGGCACTTCATTGTCCAGCAGCATCATTACAATATGGTTATCATCTGAGCTTGAGTCTGACACCTTCTCCAGGACCTCTCCAATCACCCCCATAGTAGGCTTCAGTACTAGGCAGTCAGGGCAAATCTCTGCTTTGTGCTTGTCTGCCTTAATAGACTGGATGTCACTTCTGCCTGTGGAATGTGCCCGGTCTTCAGCTGTCAGTCAGAGGCGCGGGTGTCAGGCCGGAGCGTGGCTGGAGCCGTCTGGATTAGAGGGTAGTTACCATAGCTGTCAGATTACTGACAGCCTGACACCCCCTCTCCCAACTTCCTTTTATTGTTTCTTTGTTTCTCTCAAACATCCTCCAGATGGGAGAATTACCAACCAGAAGAGAGAGGGAGAAGAGAGAGATAGGGAGCATGGGGGTGGGGTGTGGGGGTGTGGATACAAAAGCTGAGGCGGGTTTTAAAAGTTCTATGCCACGTTAGTTTTGTGATGAAGTAAAGCGTGCTTGGTAGATTCCCATAGAGAGAGAAGGAAGGAGAGAGAGGATGAAAGAGAGCATTACACCTATTCCCACCTCTCCTTGTTATCTTTGGTATTCATGTCAAGATAGGTGATTGTGTTGGTCATTAGTGCTCCTATACCCAACAGAGTGTCTTAGTTAGTACCTTTGAGGGAAGCTTCATCTTCACCGAATATTCACCTCTGTGACTGCACCTGCCTCATTCATCGGGAGATATGTTGGAAATGTTCTTTAATTTCTCTTCCTTTTTGAGACAAATGAACTGGCTCAATGTAGAGATGTAGACAGCCACGATAAAAATCACTTATAATACGATAACCTATAATGAATAATGGAATCCTTCATGGTTTCTGGAAGTATTTTAATGATTGAAGAAACTGTGGGTAGGCTACGGGTCAGCACCTGTCTTAAATTTTTTTTATTCCCTCTCATTTCACTGACCCTGAATGGGTGACACTGTCATTCTGCCTTTTCCAAATGAGCACTGGACTAACACCAGACTCCGTATTAGCAAGAGAGATGAAGACTACACCTCTCTATCTGGGGTCTGTTTAAACGAATAGCACAAAAGGGGGGATTTTTAAAAAAAATATGAAACATTTTACTCTACCGAGTTGTGAAAGAAAAGGCAAAGCATATAGAAAAACAAACTCCACTGTGAAATAACACACTCTAACCTGCTTGAACTTCCGACAGCCACAAGCGGTGAACTTCAGAAACAATTACATGGATGTAAAATGAAAAGAAATGAGGTCTTATGTTTGTAAAATACACTGATACACTGCTTCAGCCTCCGGCCGTCGGATTCTACCATAAAAATAACCAAAGGCAGATTACAGTTTGCCCTGACCTCCAATCTCCTCTAACAAGCCCGGCTACTAAAATCAGCTGTGCCGTCATGTACGGGTAAAGATAATGAGGGCGGCTGCCTGAGGAGAGACTGAATGCAAAACAATTATAGTTAGTTACAGGAGCACAGGTTAATATTCTCTCATGTCCCTCTTCTTACACATTCCCTTTTGTCTTACATCAATCTTAATGAAAGTTATGAGACCTGTCCTCAATGATAAGCAGCCACTCAGGCGTACTCTGTGTCAAGGCTCCCACATTATGCCTCCCTTTCAGCCTATGTTTTGCATAGCCTAAAGCATCTATTAAAATCCCCTTGTAAAATTCATAAAACAAAAATGTGGTGGGTCAAGTCTAGAGGGAGCCAAAGTAAGCTGCTTATTAGCAGGGAGTCGAAAACACAGATCCAATTACAGATCCTGAACAAGGAGCACTAAGAATCAGCATTGGGGAATAAGTATTTTCCTTTTCTCTCCCCTTCAATTGGCCTAGGTGCAGAGGAGAGAGAGAGAGGTATCAGAGAGCAAGATCCACGAATGGTAATTACAGTGGGAGTGTTTAGTGCATGAAGCCAGAGTTGGAGCCATTCAAGTACAAACTCATGTAAATCTTCACTTTGCTTCAAATAGTAAATTGGTCGGGTTTAAGAGGAATCCCAGATGGAGAGGAGGAGAGGGGCTGCGCCAAGAGGAGCCATGAGCTCCAGAGATATGTAAAGAATCTCTGTCTGGAATTTAAAGGGCTACAAATTAGACCTGACATTAGCCTTTTTCTTTTACAGAGCCAGCAGAATGTGAATGAAACAGAATAAATAACTATAAGACGGCTTTCCCCCCCTTCTTATAAGATGACATTAATCCTTTCATGTGCAATGACAGCTTACAGGGTTTGACCCTCTCCCCAGACAGCCATATAAAGCCAGGAGATTTCTTAACATCCCACCAAGAACAAGCTTCTGTTAATAAGAGATCCTGATAGAGGTCTCCACCCCACATTTTATACTCCAGTTTACGCCAACCTACCCTGCTCAATGTGTTCAACAGATGGTTCTTATTAATAAAATCAACAATACTGTGATTTTTTAAAATTCCACTTAGCCTTTTAATTTGAATTTGAATTATTCTGTATCTGTAACAAGCAGACGGGACTTTTATATATTTTTTTCTTCCTGGGTAGTGAAGGCTGACGTGTCTCTCAAGCGTACAATAGCGTGAGCATTTGAGCCCTTTGAAAGAAAAAAGATCAAAGGCGGCAAGTCCTGCTGCTGCTGCTGGGTTTAAGCTGTAACCAGCACAGACCCTGCTCTCCACATCTCAAATAGCGCATAGTGGTGGGTGGCGAGCTGACTGATTGCCAGGAGTGTACTGTCAGCGTCACTCCCCTTCACAGAGGACCACGATGGGGGGACAGAGTGTGGGCAGTTGATGTGGACCCCCACACCACTAGCAGAGGTGTCCGGTGTCTCCTGTAATGACCTCAATAGCTAATGCGCTGCGCTCAGATTTCGACGGGGTAATTCATTTGCACAAATGGACAATCAATCACATTTTTGCACACAATAAATTCTGGCCCACGCTGAATGAATGCCGTATTTAGTTTTCGATACAATCCTGAAAAATAATTGGGTATTTTCAAAAAAAGAAATCAATAGGGCTACAGTGGAATTTCTATAAGTGATACTTAAAGAAGCAAGATGCCCTGCTGAGGCATATAATAGCCTCATTTGACAGTGAGATGGTTTAAAGGTGAGAGAAAAACATAATCTAAATTATTATCAACGGAAAAGGACGAGCTCAATCAACTTATAAAACTAACATTGCTAACAGCTTTAATTGTATTGCATTATTTATGGGTTACTATAGCCACAATACACTAAACCCAGGAATTGCACGAGGTAGCCGAGGTTAGGATGTCGTAAAGAAAATGATTATTATTATTTTTATATTTACAAGGCTCAGGGAAAAGTTGTCATGTTGTGGTTTTAGGTCTGGCTTGTGGCCTGTGTTGGCTTTCATCCCTGCCGTCTTCTCTATGTCCTTACTATGCTGTGAGTCTGTTCTGTGCTGTCTGATGTGATGCTATCTCACATTCTATTATATACAGACATCCATACAATATATTATATTACATCAGGATACACTGGAGTTATGTCTCCGGCTAAACTAAGTGCAAGGGTCTCACATCCTTAAATAAATGTTAACACAGTGATATGAGTTAACAGACACTCCTGTACAATTACCAGCCAGGGTTACACCGCTGACATTATCAGAAGGAAATCTACATTACAAATGGTACTCCTCTTGAAAACGGCAGCAAAGCGGCCACTTTATATTCCATCACCTTAGTTTTTTTTTTCCTCCAGCCACCCCTTATCTCCCCGTTTTCCAATCAATTCCATCTGCTGCCAATGGACTGATACAAATACAATTTCTATTTACGCAACAGGATCAGACACAAAGCAAATAAAATCTGCAAGATATGCAGTCCAAAACAACATCTGGTTGTCGGAGTATGCAGATTAATTGGAAGTCTTTGTGTTGTGATTTCAGTTGAGTGCAGTTTGACTAACATCTTAACCTACTTAGTGCAATTAGTGCTTCATTAGAGAGGCTAACTAACTATTGCTTCTCTCCATAATGATGTGCAAGAGTGTAGACATAAAAGTACATAATCAATGGTTTCCAATTACTCCACAAGTGCAACCACTATTTCAAATAAACTGGATAATAATATAGAGCCATTACAAAGTCTAAGGTAGCAGAACCATTTAATTGCAGTGCAGTTCTTCTCAGCTCCAAGATTTTTTCACACTAATGAAGTGTCATACAAAAAAGGCTGTATTGATTTTTTCACCACACAGCCTCCACCACAAATATGTAATTATCCTTTTTATATCTGGCAGGGGATTAAGGTAATCTATAGTATCTAGCCTTTGCGCTTCCCTGACAGGGCTGTGTGTGGCTTTTACCCTTTTCAAAATATGCAGCTTTTTTGATGAATGAACTTTAGACAAAATGATGTTCTGTTCTATATTGTTTTGTCTAAAAACCTGTATTCTGAAGACATCATGCAGCATGTACAGCTGCCTGAGCTTTCAGTACACAATCATGGCATTTCAAGCCCTGTCATCCATAAGCCAGGCAGTTAGAGGTAACCATCAGCTAACGCACACATAGACAGATAGGCTCCACAATCAAACACAAACACACTAAAAGCAGAACGGGCTGCACACTATTACACACACACACACACGATTTCTTTGAAGATGTGTGTGAAGCTGTTAGTTCAATAGAATTCATCACAGCTGGTTAATAAGGTTAATTTAATCCAATAATGTGTCCATGAAAATCACTATTTCCTCTAGAGCATCACACAAAAAGCTCCCCACTGTTCACAGTGAACCACACAACACATCCACACTTATCCTCGGGCTTCACACGATAACAACCCAGTCCATTTAACTTCAGGCTAGCAACTCTTCTCCTCTCTCTCCCTCTCTGTCTGTCTTTGCTGCATCTCCAAACCTGAGATGGACGAGCAACCTTAAGACTACCCCACGCTGGGCTGCCCTTCACGATAATAAAAAGCCATTACCTTGACCGCTGACACGAGGCCAAGTGTGAGGGTCAGAGTGATATTTATTGATGAAACTCTGAGCTCCCAATCTGCTGCACTCAGTGCGCATCATACAGCTGTCAGCACAGACAGGGATCAGGCAGCATGATGGCCCTCGACATGGCCCATCTATAATTTATGAACTACACAGAAAACAACCAGGAGACAACAGAGAAGCCCTGGCTGCCCAGGGATTACCCTCCAGCCCAGCTAAAGAGATCTGAACGAGAACCATCTAAGGGCCACTGTGGGCCACGCTGATATGGGGCAGCAGGTAAGCACAATAGCTGGTGTTCCATATTCAGAGAGGCCTCACCGGGATCCATCTCTCTGGAGGACAGTGTTGTGAATAATAGACAGTGTTTACAGTGGGGATGTAAAGTGAGTGCGCTGGTGCATCACACACCCCAGCACACTTCAGCTGAGCCCTGTAAATGAGCTAACAGAGGGGCAGAGGATGTAAAGTTTCACAGTTTATTCGACAAAAAGCTCTGGGATGGCCCAGTGCCACGGCAGAGCGTTCTCACTCCCGAGGCATAACATGTCGACGTTTTGTCACGTCCCGCGGCGTTCCTGGGGAACGCGAAAGGAGACCTTCGGCGTTCTTATGGTACGCGGCGGGTTATGGCTGAAATCCAGTTAATGACACTCCCGCGGTAATAGACGTTCCAGCCCTGTATTCCAGCCCTAAACCTAACCTTATCCCTAGCCCTAACCATAACCTTATTCCTGACCTTATCCAGGTCTTTAATGATGTTAAATAGCGTGTTTCTAAGCGATTTGAAGAAAAAGAGCGAACATGTGTAGATTCAGTCCAGACGGTTCTCATATGTCCTCTTTTTTCCGAGGTCGTCATTTAGGAACGTGGTGGGTAGCCGAAAACGTAATATGGTGACGATTTGTCACCTAGCGTAAAATGTTACGCTTTGGGAGTGAGAACGGGTTGGCCACGGACAGTCAAAGATGACCCTCACAAGGTGTTTAGTTCATTTTTCTCTTGATGATTATTATTTTGAATTATTATTATTATTGTCATTATTATTGCCGCTAATAAAACATAATCATAGATTAATATGCAGAGGGTTTTCTCCATAAATTGTTTCATAACTTTTTTCTTGATCATCAAACAGCAAAAGAAAGGAAAACAAAGGGTGGAGAATGAAAGAAATATTGAGTTGCAACTGCTTTAAAAATTGATCAGTTTTTTTTTTTTAGTTGGAAGGTGGTATTCTGATATTAACAGGGGTATTTAGCAAATAAAAAAAATGTTAGTTAGTAATAAAACTGATGAAAAAGTGGGAAAATTAAGCCTGAGCTAATTTAAACGATCTGTTAATTAAAAAAAACACAAACATTTTCTTTTTTACTTCTACAATAAAGTAAACACGGATTATAGTAGATGGATAGTATTTTTTTTTCTTCTTAGAAAGTTTTCCCGCTGGTTTATTTTGGTATTGTTATGCGTTTTTTCTTTCTCATTTTAAATCCCACTTGACAGTTCTTTGTTGAAAACTTTAATTGCAAATACACTCCTTGCCCATTTTTAACACCAGGGTATTCTGTCTCCATTCTTGAATTCCCACCCAGATCAAATGCAATCCTTCATCGGCCAATTTCACTGACACTTTCTTTTTATCTTCTGAATTCATCCTTACATGTGGCAGACAGACATATATTGTTTCTGATCAATAAATAACCATATAATTGAATACTGCTGCATCTCAAATGAAGCCCTCATTTACCAAGCTTCAGTAAACAGGCTAGATTCTTTGCCTATCTAACGCTGACATTTCAGAATTCAAACACATTCGGGGCAGTGTCAGTGCACAGTGCTTCTGTATCCCACTTAGGCTCTCTTTTCAATATGGAACTATCTCCACCCAATAAATTATTCTGGGCATCTCCAGAGTCATTACACATTTATTTTGATCTTGCATCATAATTCACAGCTTGGCGCACAATGCATTTTCTCAAAATGCATGGTAATTCCTTGGTGCAGAGCAAAGTTATGATTCATTTATACTGGAGTGACAGCATAATGCAGAGACGTCAAAATCCATTAAACTGTTCAATGTCTTGGGGTTTATTTTTAGATTCAATTGAGATTTAACTGATGGTGAAAAATACACAGTCAGGTGTGTTTACCTCACCTTTAGAGAGAATGTGTTATGGTTCCAATTAATTTGTTATTCCTGTCACTAAAGGCATTGTCTATGTCAAAACTGTCACAGCGCTTTGGGCTTTGTTTTCTGGAGAATGGCATTTAATTTCGCTGTATACTTTCATAACTATACTCATTTAAAAGGTGTGCATTTTATTTGGAGACACTTAAATTTGATTTGATTGCTCATCACAATGGCAGATTGCAAAATTGCTAGCTGTTACCTTGACCACTGAGCTATGATCATCCACAGTTTAAAAGACATTCAATTATCCTATGTGTGCCTCTAGAGATGAGTGCTGAGAGGAGGATCCTACAGTCTGAGTGGATGCTAAATTGCATGACTGTGGATATAATGCTAGCACTTAACATTGTTAGCTTTGTGAGCTTTGTTTCCAAAGTAAAACAGTGCATACGCCCATACTTTTCTGTGGCACTGCACACTGATATTTTTTAGTACAATGCATATTAATTCCCAATTAAGTCGGTATATCTGCAATAAAATACAATCAAATAAAAGCTTAGTTTAATTTTAACATTTAAGCGAATAAATGATTCACAATTTATTTTTGTACTATTTAAAAAATAGTAAATATATATAGTCAATTAAAACAGATATTTTGCTGTGTATCTGTGCACAGCTGCCCATGCAAATTCCACTGAACAGAGACTGTAAACTCCACATTTCTGCAGTACTTTATATCAAAGCCCAGAAGTGCACTGACTATAGCTAGCTGCTGTCTGATATGGGGAAAGGCAGGCAGGAGGGGATTTTTTTTTCTTCCTTCTACAAGGATTTTTTTGTGTGCAGTTATGGTCCATCATTATTAAATGTCTCTTGTTGGATGGGAGAGGCGCTTTATCAAAAACAGCCATTCATCAGGCGCTGTGCAAGACAGCTCACATCTGACCTCTGCGGCAATAATGCCGCATCAAGTAGGCCAACTACCTAGTTTAGCGGCAGAGCAGGGAGCAGGGGCCGGCTCCAAGATTAAGTGCGCTGTTTCAGGTTTTCATTCCCAGGGGTTCTGCTTGCTGATGTTGTATTGATTGCAAAAGTTTACCAGTAAGTATCACAAACAACAATAGCCAGGTCAACGATCGGTGATGCCTGAACTGCTATTCCCTGGCGGAGGACTACACGTTCAGGGCTAAAGCACTGCCATCATCATTGGCTGTGTGCAGGGTGCAGAGAAGGCTCTCTTGAGTTGGGGGAAGAGAAGTGCATTGGCTGTTCCTACTGACATTTAGGAAAGCGATATGTCAGTGTGAAATGAGCGTGCGTGAGATAATTATAAGCCTTTGCATTATAAAAGGCTGCATCGACAAACTGTCGGATTGGCCTTCCACAGAGGCACCTAGCCCTGTTAGGTACTCCTACATAGGTTACCACTTATCCCATTTAATGGTTTCGTAATTTATTTTAACATCAACTGGAAAGCCTTTCTATGCACAGATGTAGCAGATCCAAGCAAATGATTCAAAGTATCAGCCATTTCCAAACAGCTCTGTTCCTTTATTTACGATAGCATGTCCAAGAAAAGAACTGTTACCCCAAAACAGTATTTTTTAGAAGGAAACTGCACTGCTACAGTCATAACATAAGTGAAAGGACTGAGCAGTAAAGAAGACGATTCACCCTGAGGCCATCTCCAGCAGGCTGAATGATGGTGCATCCTTGGCCCTGCATGGGGGACAGCACACAACCCTCCATCACAGTGCCACCGGACCATTACCCAGGGACTGTAACGGCCAGCCGCTCCAACCGGGCCTCCTCCACTGCCCCATGAAGCTAATCATGTGATTTGATGCAATGACAGAGTAATGACACAGATTGGTGGTGTGTTCAGCTTCCCCTCTGCTGGAGGCAACAGAGGAGATGGTAAACACACGAGACTGCCTGAGCCACGACAAGAGATACCACGTTGCAGAGCAAGTTACAGAAGATATCCAAGTGCTCTCACAAGTGAAATCAAGATTAATGGTGCTGCTGAGGGATTCTTTTATGTCCTTCAGTAACTATATTTCACTTAATGAGGGACATTAGCTGTAATAAAACTACTCAGAAGTACAAGCCGTTAATTAATGCATCCACATTACCACTGAATGAAAATAACTGAGTTGTGGGACCCATTGGACCAAATATTAAAGGTGCAATCTGTGGAGTCATAATTTCCACTGCTCTGTGCCTATTCATCATTTCAGCCTTTAAGTAAGATGCCTGTACTAAAAATTCTAAACCAGTATTGTGAAACTTACTGCGCTGCAAATCATTCCTTATTAGACTCAGACTGGATTTAGGAAGGGTTTAAATTATCATATTGGTTTACCTTTTATTATTATGCATAGGTTGCTTTTAAGAGTGCATGAAGTTGAAAGTAAGTGAACAGCTAACGACCACTGCTGTTTGATTCCAGCTTCGTGCTACTGTTTCTGTTCCTGCACAAGGCATTCAAAAAATTACTTCCAGATCTTCGCTTAACTTAACAACACAGAAATACATCTCACTAACCTCCCTCTAAGAGCACCTTTATCTGGGCTATAATCCTGGCTGTAATGTGCCCTCGTTAGGAAAGCACTGCTGGCCCACACCAGTAGTAACACAGGGAAGGCCTCAGGCACCACTGGAATTAATTACAGACAAAAGCGATGGTGTTTGCAATTGTCATGCCAAATTTATCACTAGCCACTTAATGTGCCTCATCTGAACTGATCCACACTAGCTGAATTGCCCCAGGGCATCTATTCTTCATCTTCCAGGGGTGAGGTGGTGGTAGAGACCGTGTCTGTGTGTGTGTGTGTGTGCAGGGCAGTCTGCATCTGCTGGGGGCCTGCCTAAATCCTATGCTGGAGGCGGTGTGTGCTAACAATGCCCCCAGCAAATACAACATGTAGAAGTGTATAACAAATGTCAACACCCCCTAACCAGCCCCTCATTCTCTACCCACCCAGCTATGTCTCCAGAGGGAGGTTCAAAGCCAGTCTTGACATCTTTAATTCTGTAATTTTTGTGATGATAATCCTTGATGTGCTTGGATGTGCTGTCTGCAGTCATTTGCTCCCCACCAAAGTACATCTTTACACAGGCTTGTGGTGCACAAAAAAATACTGTCGATTAATAAAAGATTAAATCTGTGTGTGTTTTGTCAAAAAGTGCATGAAAAAAAAAACATTTTAGAGAAATAAGAAGACAACTAACAAATGTTTTCTGTTCAGCTTTCAGTCTATAAAATTTGATAAATTTCAACTGCGTTTGATGCAAAGTCATCACATCTTTTGTGTCAGTGCGTTGGTTTACTAAAAAACTCTTTACATTTGAGAAGCTGGAAGACATGATATTTTTGGTATTTTTACTTACTAATTACTAAATTATAAAAAGTAGATAAAGTTAAACATTTAATCTCTGTGTGGATGCTGAAAATTGTCACTGTAACTTAGGCTTATTAGAAAGTCAAACTGTTAAACTGTTAAGTTAAACCTCTGTCTCCTGTTCAGTGAAAAATTTTACAATGAATCCTGTGAAAATCTCAGCAGTAAACTACAGCGTTATTATTATTATTTTTTTATCATTTAACTGCTTTCTTTAATCTTGTCATTTAGGTGGTTGCTTATATCAAAAGCACAAAGACTGTCCCAAAAGCGTACTTACACATAAGCCACCATTATCTTTCTGCTTGTGCAGCTGAAAACCTAATACCTTAGTTCAATAATAATGCAGAGGGGACAGCTCATTGGTAGCCCAGTGGTACAACAGAATAATGGCTCCAAAGGAGCGCTGCCTCTCTAAAACAAATGTGCAGGTGCTTCGGTTCAACTTGAAAAAATACACAAAAATATTGTATCCACAAGTGCATAATGCCTCATCAACACAAATCGGTTATCAATTAAAGCAAAAACCATCTCATTATATTAATGAATGGCCTCAGCTAGTAATAGCCTGTCTTATTGATGTTTGAACAAGGTAAGCACAAACCCCCTTACACAGCACCGGGATCCACAGCATCAGCAGCTGAGAGGAGATTTGCAAGGATGAAGAAAACAACAGGAAAAAAAAAAAAAAAAAAAAAAAAGAAACGCAAAGAGGAATTGAAGGGCACAACAGGGTGCTCTCAGAGGGACTGCATTTATTCCAGCAATTGTCATGCAAGCCTTGTTGTAAGTAATAATGTGGCCTTTAATGACGGAATGATGGACCTGCCAAACACTGCCTCTGCTATATACTGTCTGCATGTCCCCGCCGTCCGCTTCTCACATACCCATCTGGGACATATTAGCATATCCTCGTCAATTCACAGCCCGCTTTAACATAATCCATATTTGTTGGGTAAAGTCCAACAGCAAGCCTCCCATACAGCGGTCATAGGATGCTATGACACACTTCAGGAGCCCGGCCCACATAAAGCATGCTTGGGCAGCTAAGCAATTCAGAAATGCAAAATAGTAGGGCACACCATCCCCTGCCTTGTACCGAGAGGGACAAATCCCTTTTGGCCAGACATCTCCAGACTGTTACCTTGGTATTCCTCCACAACAGTACTTCTGATTTTTATTCTAAGTGTTCAGGAAAAAGGAGAAAAAGAACAAAAAGCAGCCTGCTGTCATGGCTGGCAGTGAGTGTGTAGAATACATTGGGTTGCTGAGGCATGTCAAAGTAAGTATGCTTCACCTATCAGAGAATAATGCCATATTTTGATACACATTTGCTTGGTAAATATTCTTATTTTTACTCTTTATAAAATGGATTTGACTGCAGAAAAGCACAGTTTAAAAAAACCTCCAAATAATCTGTAAAATAAATGTATTTAATTACATTTCTCTAGCAAGACCCTCAGCTTCTGCAATCGTGATATAGAACATTACTATATATAAGCATGCATATTAATGAATACATACCTGAGTGATAAATAATATAAGCAGTGTGAGACAAATGCAGTTGCAGTGCATTAGGTCACAGTAATGCCTATTATTTTTGGATCCATGGAGAAATAATTTACTTAGTGGCTCATCTCTTAGGAGCACAATAATCTTTATTGCTGAGAAGAAAAACACTTCTCAGAAGACCTGAAATTTATGTAAACACTGATTTTACTGAGTGAAGTCAGGAAATGGGTTTAAGCAAATGTAAACTTCAATTTTAATCAATACACCAGTCCAATCATGCTTTAAAATAAAATAAAAAGTAAAAGAGAAACTGAATAACATGTATTGTTTACTAATAATATATTCAACTGATGTAGTTCTTTGAAGTTCTCTGCAGTAAAGACATTCAGTAGTATTCCTTCACCCACTTGAAAGCAATACCTGTCATGAACCATCATCACAAAAGCCTTCTGAGATATAATCTCAGAGAACTTTTAACCCAAGAATTTCAAACCTTCCTGTCAAAGAGAAAGCAGAGATCTTGGGATCATGACACTCAGTCAGCAGCAGTCACACAGCTCTGGGCCGGGTGCTCAAGTGCTGGACTATGTAGCAGCCAGCAGAGCCAGAGACTGAGTTTCACAAGTCCAGAGGAATCCTCTTAATGTACTGCAACAAACATGAAAGCTATGTTCATATAATCCAGTAATATCCATTTGTAATTAAGGAATTGTCATTTTAGTAATTATTAAGCAAGGATTCAATTCAAGTCCAAACATCTAGGCTTGCGGTGTCCTTTTTTATACCAAAAGAAATCTACCACCACTGTTTGGAGGTAAACAGAGTGGAGCAAATTGTAAACATCACGAAAGCTATAAATATTTCAGCCGTGTCAGTTGTCAGACCCACCTAGTGTTCAGGCCCGAGACATCTAGTTATGGCTGAATTCAAACTGAGGTTGACTTATGATAATAAGATTCATTCACAGCACGATCTGCTGTATGTATACAGGATGCCCCCTTCATTTCATTAAGCTGAAACTTCCTCAACTTAGTGAAAGGAAGGATGCAGTTTCATTCTGTCTGTACAAGCATTTTTTAAAAGGGGATATCTGCTATGCATGGCTTCAGTGTGAAAAATTACATGAACCAAACAATATTCCCCTTAAATCAAAGACCATTTTTATTTGTGTTCCAGAGAGGTCAGCAAGGGTTCCTAAGATTCACTCGCACCCCCCACTACGGCTGCGAGTGGGACGCTTCTCTAAGGGATGTCATGCTGCATGTCATCAGCCTGGTTAAATTGCACTGCCAGTGGGTAAGCAGCAGGGGTCACATGAGGCTCAGTGTGGACTGCAACATGTAACGCATGGCAGACCACAGTCTGAAGACTGGCCTGTAATGACTCCAAAACATCCCGATAAAGATTGAGGGGCAGCTGTTTTCATCTAAAGTATCTCGTCTCACACACACAAACACATGCACACTCACACACACAATGAAGGAAAGCACTGTAGTAAAACATTAAAAGGACTATAAGGTTTTGCTTGTTTGCCCTGAAGAAATCAATATATCAATACTGCATCAATAGAATCCATATATAATAGAGTAGTTGTTTAGGGGGTCGTCTGCAAGATAATTCTCATTTTAGGAATGATTATACAATCCAATATATCAAGCTAAAAGAAAAATGTTTGTTTCAGGGGTGAGCCCGAGCATTTGCCCTTGTAAACACAAAGCCCACATGTGACTGGGAGAGGCCTCAGTTGGGCAGACAGCAGAGGGAGTTAACAAAGCTAATTAGGAGAGGCTGACATGTTAAAGTGAGCTGCGGCTCGGGAGTCAGCTCTATCACATATGTTTCCTTTGTGGCGGGTGAAGTGGCTCCTTTGTTTGTGAATTGATGGCGTTTCGCTCTGCCGTCCCTTTGGGTAGAGGCACTGACCTGCGGAGGCCCCGACAGTGTGAAGAGGCTCTTTCTCTATCTCCCCAACGCCTCCTGCTCCAGCTGTCCCACTCCCTCCCCAAACCTAAACCTTCCCAGAACCGTGGACTCACAGAGAGATGGGCAACACCTGTAAAGGAGTGAATACCCCCTCCGCCCAGGCACCTCAAAGCAGCCTGCCCACCTGCTACTGAGCTCTCTGGGCCCTGGAGCTTAAACGCTCATTTTGTGCCTCTCAGCACGGGACTTATTGATATAAATAGCTGTGCACAAAGTGCACACTCTGTTTTCTCTTGGTCTGATGCAGTAGGTGTGTATGTGATTATACTCAATGGCAGCCTCTTTCAGGTGGGGATGAAATATGAGCAGTTTGGACACTTGGTAAATGACAATCTCTGTTAAATTCACTGAAAATGATTATTGTACAATTGACATGTATCGAAATGGACAGCATGATTTGGGCCCCCGTCTTAAACAAGGATTCAATATCTAATATGTAGACACAATATGCTCTGTAATAAACCTTACAGATACTGCAATAGATTTAATGATGACCTTACCATTTGTCTTTATAAAGCCTGTCCTTCCTCACTGGTGAATCATAAGGTTTGTCCTTGAACAACACACTTTATGGTTACAATGAAAAAAGCATTAAGTCTATATACTGCAAGTCTTCCATTTGTTATTCTGTGCTAATTGTAGTTTAACATACACCAGGCTATTTACTATGAAGTGTATGAGGGATGCTTGTGTGTGGATCAAACAGAAACAACAAAAGGGAACTAAACACACTGTATAGCATGTCAAAACCTGGCCATTAAAGTGTTAACTTGCCCTATAAGCCCACAAAGTTTGAAAAAAGTCAATCTCTTTCATTCACCTAAGCCAGCATGGCAACAGATTAATCCTCACCCATTAAGATGACAAGACAATTTGTGGAGTAGTTGAGTGTAAATAAATATGTTGAGGAGGAGATAATACATTAGGCTGCTGACCGGGCTATTCCATTACGGCAGCACATTTGTTTCCCTACACGGAGGAAGCCATTCAGCGGATAGCGTCTTTCCTTCATGAGGTGAAAGTGGAATCTTGCCTCTGAGAGGAAAATAAGGACATCAGGACTCCCCAACATTAACTTTCATCACAAAAGTCATCTCATCCACCAGCGATAGAGGCTCTCTCAGGCTTGCTCATAAAAAGGAAAAGATATAATACACAGCCTTCAGTTTAAGAGGTAACAATAGTTTTGTCTCCATTAGATGCGATAAAACAACAGCAGTGAGAAGTGCATCTGGTGCCTCCCCATTTCAGAGACATGACTGTAAAACACTACCTGCCACTGATGCTCCAGCATCACAAAACAATGCTAGAAACTTTTTTAGTTGTTTTATATGCATGTTTAGATTTACAGGCTTCTTTACGATTCCAGGTGGTAGTTCTGCTGGAAGACAAGAGGCAGTACAAGCCAAGTGGCTGCATTGATTTCGCAGTAATTGATCTGATGGTTCCTTGTGATAATTGACAATTATCCCTGATTACCAGACAGGGGCTTAAAATCAGTCTAAGAAAATGACCGGCATTATGGGATGTTGTACAATGGCTGAACAAAGATAAATCAATACACCTCAGAAACTGCTTACAAAACAAGACAAAAGAGAGTTACAATGGACCCCATGCTGCAATCCCTCATGATATACTACTACATATACACAGTGCTACACATAAAGTAATAAAAAAATAAAGGGAGACTAAAATTAACACAATAGTTGTGTAAGTGCATAAAAAAAGCTGTTAATAACTGTCCACACGCACACATGCGAACGTGCATCTGTCTACACGTTTACATGTGTATGCGTGCGTGCGTGCGTGCGTGCGTGCTTGCATACATGTGTGTGTCCATAAAAAGCATGCATCAGTGTGTAGCTACATGTCTATATTTCTCTGTTACTATGTGTCTGACCTCGGTTGATTGGTCCTCTTGATTCAACCAGACAGATGCAACTCATTGCAGCTTAATAAATATAGGGGCCCAAGGGATCTGCGCTAAACAGTTCTATTAAGTTGGAAACATGTCAGCCAATATAAAAGCAGCCTGACCCCGGGAAAGGTCAACAGTGACACGCATGTTTACTCAGGAAAACAACCCGAGGCTGGAAGGTCTTGTTTTATCGGATGTCTTCAAAAGAGAGAGAGAAAGCGAGCACGTCTGGCTGGCCAATTGTTAGTTTTACGTGATTTTGGATCTTTGAACCCACAGAGGAAAGGGCTGTGTTGTCACTGAGCTGTCCTGTACACACATAAGGCAACATGCATGCAGCATAGATAGATAGATAGATAGATAGATAGATAGATAGATAGATAGATAGATAGATAGATAGATAGATAGATAGATAGATAGATAGATAGATAGATAGATAGATAGATAGATAGATAGATAGATAGATAGATAGATAGATAGATAGATAGATAGATAGATAGATAGATAGATAGATAGATAGATAGATAGAACAATAAATCCTGCCACTCAAGAAAAGCAGAGGTGAGAGACCCACTTCCTGTCTCAAATAATCTGCCTCCACAATGTTTAATCAGCACATCAAAACATTGAGGGAGAGGAATTTCCGTGCTTGGTGAGCATATTAGGGATGCAGTCGCAGCGTTAACTAGCATTGATGAACTGTTTGCTTATGCAGTAATAATTAACTTCCATTACATTACTTTGTGTGATTACTTTCTTAATTGCCTGAATTATGCATCAATTTAATATCTAATAACCAGTCTTAGACATTAGACACCGTTCAGACACATTGCTTATAGTTTCCCAGCTTTAATTAAACACACTAGAATAAATGAAACCGTGTAGGATGGATGTCTTGCAGTGATTTCCTGGGTGCTTAAATATGCTATTTATTATAAAAGCATATACAATTCACTTTCTCCTCAGGAAAGCAAACCACAAGATGCCAATTATAGAATGAAAGTTGCTTTGCCATGGCTTTTTGAGGATCTAGACTAATAAATTTGTTGAGTGGGACTCATTGTGTATTATGCAAATACAACACTGTGCCAATTTTTAAGTTTCAAATCTGCAGAGCAAAAACATGTCCCCAAAGATGATTTTAATTATATAGCAGAATGGTCTCCTGTTTTGCATTGTTATTGTCCCACAGTAAGGAACCAGTTAACTGGAACAATAAATGAGAGTGTACACTGATATTCAAATTATTTTTTATATCATTTAAATGCAACATATCTCACACATACTCTTTGCATGAAATATGGCCATGTGCTTACTGGCTGAAGCTACAAATAGATGACCTAATCAGGAATATAAAAACACTATAAAGGTATTACAGACAGAGAGCAGCATAGGAAAGCTATTTTCCACAGAAAAGCCTTTCACTCGCCTTGTCTCTTCCAATGCAGCAGAAAAATAAACATTTTAGAATTAGGTCATCTTTCTCAATTGAACCTTCATGTTATCAGATCTAAATTTGATTTACAGGTACTGCATGTCATATGAGCTAAATCTAATTAAAAAGCCAGCCCATGGAAGCACCACGTCATTCAGTGAATTGATATTAACTTTTAGTCCCCTTGCATCATCATTTTAGCCTCACTAGAAAAGTGACATATCCACTTAAAAAGAAAAATGAATCCAATTTTCCTCATCAGCAGTAGTTTGGTAAACATTCATATAACAGTAAAAGCCACACTAGCCGCATCTTTCTTTTAAAACCCTTTAAAATTATAAGACTTAAAAACCACACTTTACATGAATTATTGTAAATTATATGATGGTAAATCAACGCAAAAGTCACTAGGTGGTAAGAAAAAAAAATCACCTATGGCTAAACTAGAAATCTATTTAGCTGATCTGAACTGATGCAAATCCTTGTGACTGGTGTTAGGTCTGGCAGCATCGTTAGTCTGCCTTTTAAATGATTTCCAGAGCTGGTGAGCTGCTGGCAATGCAAGGTTAGACAGAAAATGATGGCAGCACGCGGATGCTTCACAGACCTCATGATAGTTTCCGTCTGTCATTATTTACGTCTGACTAGTCGCGTCATGTCAGCTACCTAGAGAGACACTTTTAATGTGAACCCCCCTTCGTTCTCCTATTGCTCTTCACAAGCAGTGTAGTATACCATTATTTCTTTGCTTCAGTACCTTTAGGTGAAGCTCGCCCTCCCATCAGCCAGAATCAAAGACAGATCCCCTGCTTGATATTGTACATGCCCGTGTTTTTACAGAGCTGGCGCAGAAGCTACACAGCTACCACAGTGAGGAAGGCAATTCTGTATCTCATTTGACTAATTAAATAAAACAGGGGAAAAACACGGGGTGATATGGAGTTTGGGGATTTAAAGCTTGGATGTGGAAAGATTTTGGTGGGCACATCACATCTGCAGCAACAGTTCCATAATAAATATCTAAAATGATTTATAGCTACCTTTATGCAGTACTGCTGCATAATCTACAGTTATTAGCTAACATAGTATCTTCTCCTGAGCAGCAGAGTGCATCATAGGATGCTATGAGCCGTTGAGACTAATCAATTAATGAAACACTGAAAGCAAAGGCAAAAGTATTATCCTATGAGGTCTCTTTCACGACATACAAATATTATCTCAAAACAGTTACCCTCAAGCTCGATACAATGGCCATTTATCACAGCAGTAGCCATGAATCAAGTCACGCAGTAAAATCGATCATTGATTCACCTTATTCCCTTGTTTTTCCATCTGAGCCACATAATGATCATTAAACTGACCACAGCATGTCCAAAAAATGGATTTATAATACTCTGAGCACAGCTTGAAACATCACAAGAGTGGTATCCTGAGGAAAAGTTGACACAGATACAGAATAGAAAAAATAATATTAATTTGCAGTTTCTTATGGCTACGCAACTTCTTCCTGCAACTTTACGTGCGGCACACTTGTGCTGTGGAACTATCTACTATAGGACCAAGACCTCTTGGCCAGAGTCCATCTCTACGCTTTGTGCACGTGATCCCAGCCTAGATGAGCATGCTTTAATGGGGCTGCTTAGCCCCATCATGACCCAATGAGTGCCGGCTGTGGAGTGGATGTGCTTGGTGTATGTGTGTGTGTTCCCAGCAGGGAGACAGTGCCTTATGAAGGTCAAAACTGCAGTAGTCTGGGGCTCTCTAAGTGAACCCTGGAGAGGATAACAAGCCACATCTAACACTTTCTCTTTGTGCTCTCACAGCCACTGATTCACCTGAGAATAGTAGAAGCTAAAAGATAACACACAGAAAAGCAAAATTCTCGGGACTCGGGATGCTAAGAAAAACATTTTCAATTACTACGCAGAATTATTGTCTCAACCCAGGAATAAAACGTATCAGTCTTGACCCAAAATGAGAAAAGCTGTGTTTTGCAAAACAATTCCTATGTAGACTGTATATAAAAATTAAATAAATAACAAATACCGTTCGCCTCAAGGGAATTTCAGTTTAACCACAACGTGTGACAGTATTGCCCTGTGTTATGGCCACCTAATGGACAATGTAGCATTAATTCAGCTTCAGATGAACAGGCAGGACAGCAGAATCAAAAATGAGGAGGGGGGCCCTAGGTGTATGAATTATGCATATTACATTACCATAACACTACAATACACCGTGCGACAAAACAATGCGGTGAAAATTGGGCTTCGACTGAGATATTGAGCAATTTCCTACATGGTTCTTGCCTACCTTCGAAGTGGAATTGTATTAAGCTTCCTCAATAACAGCAAAACCCATATGAGATTTGTATGTTCACATCTAGGCCAGTGAACAAAACACTCTGTAAACAAGTCAGGGATAATTGAAAAGAAAGTCTCCTGACTGCTTTCCCTGGGACCTATCATTCAGGTAGATGGGAATTTGGTTAAATGGCAGGAGAGAAATTACTTCTTTCATTGATTTTCCTTTAGACTTCAAAAACAGATAAATGAAATGGAGCAATTTATTTTATCAGGCCCTGAAATGGTATTCAAGAAAAACATGTCAGAAACTATTATTTGCAATCATGTTGCTCTTATTAATCCTGAGGAAAAATGGATAAATGAAAACGCACAAAGGGATTTACTGGGCTACAACACGTTTTCAGTCTGTATTAGGCCGTAAACAGTGTTGAGAAACACGTGCAGTCACGCAGAGTAAATGAAGGGAAAAATTTTTTTAACAAAGTTCTTACATAAACATCACAGGAGAATTGGTTTCTGAGATCATTGTAAGTGGAAAAAATTATTTAAGTGGCATGCCACTGAGATTAAGATTTTTTGTTTGGAAGACATCCCACTACACACCCAACGCTAAGCATTTTAAACCATGTTTAAGTTTTTTATCAATGTCATTTAATTACAGTGTAGTCCTTAAAAACAAACAAACAAAAAAAACTACAAGTCCGATAATATAACGCTGAGCCTCCATCACTGATTTGTAGATGAACCCTGTAAAGGAGACAGCCTTAAGCTGTACCACACACTTGCAGTGTGCTGTGTAAAACAGTATGTGGTATTGGTAACTGCTTCTGTTCAAGCCTTGTAATCATTACCTGGCATCTTATTGCCTCTGTGGCTTTTAAAGCTCTTGTCTCACGCCCAGAAAACAGGGAGTTATAGCTGATCTTTTATTAAAACTTTAGGAGAGCGTCCCTCTCTGGAGGGGGGCGGAGGAGGAGTGGGACAAATTAGTGTTGACAGTAGACACTTAAAGCAGGAAAATCACGGGCCCACTGGGAGGCAGGAGCCACATGGGGCTCCCCGCCTGTGTAAAGAACACTCCAGATTTCACTTGAGATGCAGTCGCCTTTTAACAGGGCAGGGGGAATGTCAACAGACTCTCTTGAATGAACCAATAAAGCCACTAAAAGCAGAGGATTAACCAGCTGATATCAGGGACAGCGGTTTGTTTTGAATGCCGCTCCTTCTCTGTGGAGCATGGCCTGAAACACGCTGGGCGGAACATTTCCTTTGCCAAGCATGCGATTACACTGCCAAAATTGTGTAGTTAATTGTGCTAATACTTGATTGTGGTCACGCCAGATTTAACCACGTAATTTTACTGACATTACCGCTGCTTATTCGGAGCATAAAAATATAACTTTGCATTCATTTTTACGTGACACAAACTAAATTTCTTCTTTTTTCTTGACCTTAATTTTTGATACAAAAAGCACTCATTTCCAGATCAAATCCTTTGCATTATAGACACTCTATTGTTGCTTTTACTGCCCATTCATCAGAAAGCACGGCTTCTGGTAAGTGTGGCTACACAACATGAAACAGTAATTACAAGACATCAGGGGCTTTCAATCTCCTCTTAATTTCCCAACAGCTGTGACGAAAAGCCCTTAGTCCAATTAATGTGTCAAAATATCACCAAACAATGTCATGACCCTCTCACAACCCCCTAAGCATCAAATAAAGAAAAAAAAAACACGAGTTAAATTTGATTTGTTCGAACTACAGTGACAGCGTTTTCATTTTTGTAAAACGAGTCAAGGTTGCTGCTGCTTTTGGTGACGTGTAACAGCTGCAGGTCACTAAGGCAGGTATGGGAGGGTTTAGACACATTTAATTTCAAAATATCTTGGCGAGTAAAATGTTTTAATGTTAGGGCCTGTTCAGGCTAAGAGAGTAACAGGTTGGGCCTTTGTGAAATTTGTTTAGACAAAACTTCATTTGCAGTTAAACTGTTTATTTAATTAAAATGTAAAAGCAAAAGTTGTTACCTAATATTGTGTCTTCTTTTTAAGTAAATGTAATTATTTAAATGATTTGTGATATTATTATTATAGATTTTTCAAATTAAATTAATTCACTCTGAATTAATTCACAGTTTCTAAACTACAGAAGTCTGTAATGCACAAGTACTTGTCAACACACAATCTTGTGTCTGTTCTTCTATGCGTTATGTGGCAATGTTTGCATGTTGATTACTATCTAATGAAAAAAATGTTGAGGAAATGTTTTTTTACTCTGCAGATGATGTAAAGTATCAAAGTATCAGTGCCTGTTAAGGTCTCGAAGGTCACAATGGCCCAAAATAAAGTGCCTTTTTTTTGACAACGTAAAATCTACAATTCGAGTTATGGAAAAATGTTGGCTAAATTACGATTAGTATTTCTGAGCACTGATACTGGAGACTTTCTTCCTAATGTCAAGCCAGGCACAGTAAGATGAATTTAGGCATTTGCAATGTGCAACTGATTTATTATGGAGAAGGTGAGGGTAAAACATTGAGGGATTTCCCTTTAATCAGATCTCTTAGGAGTCTATGTACTAGACCAATACCCCAATGAGTTTGCTTTTAAAAAGCTCCGAATAGATTGGTTGCATGCTGCCACAGTCTTAGCCTCAATCAGAGGGAGTTGAGGAGGATTTTGTTAAATCTAAGAGCCTTTTACATCTCTGGAAAGTTCATTTCTCTTCATCTATTAACTCTGAATAAAAACCTACCATCATTTATGCATTTGTCCATTTAGGAATCCTCAAGCTCGTGAGCTGCAGATCTGAGGCCAAATTTTGAGCTTACGGATGACCAATCAAAGAGTTGCATGCCTCAGAGCTGAACCACAAATGGATCCTTCACAGCATTGTAAATCAGGACCTCAAAGAGTATTATTTAGCCTCAAGCAAAGAGTGGTGGTTTATCAGATGGTGCCTGAGTCTAGGATAAAAACCTCCCCATAAATCTGGGTACCTTTTATGTGCTCATGGAGACTGGCTGGCTCATTCTGAGTTTAAAGCTTTCAAGAATGCAGAGGTAAGCATGGCATTCATGTCAAAGAGTAAACATTGTATTACGAGGTCCTGAGGGCAAGTTTACGAGATGTTCAAACATAATCTAATCGTCTTAATGTATTTTTAATGACACCTGTATCCCAGTGTAGCTTTGCTGTAACAAACAAAAAAGAAACCACAAATCAGTGACAAATCCTAACACTTAAAGGGTGAATTCAAGGTGAATCTTCAGTCTGGCTAAAACCTTTGCATTCATGATTTAGTGTATGGAGTCAATATACAGGTTCAATAAGCACTGTCAGTAGGTGCTACACTATATCCAACTCTGTGCTAGATGTAAGTTATCACGATTGCGGCGCCCCGGAAGGTAATTTTCAGAACATTTTATTTCGTTATCTGATTTATTGAAGCTCAGACATGGCATTGCCAAGCCCCAGATGATAAATCAAACGTGCAGCGGCTGCCTCTGATAACTCAATAAGCACCTGGACTCCTCCTAACATGTCACACCTGCACTTCTACATATACCAGTTTCATTCTCGAGCCTCACTGGGGGGGCTTAATACACCTGCCTAGTGCATTTCAGCAGTCTAGCAGCTGGGAGAGAAACATCATGCATGCTTAATTAGGAGGATCGAGGAACCATGGGAGGAGGCAATTTTTTTATGCATCTTATATATACTCTTAACAATTTGAAGTGCAATGGGGAGCATTTTGCTGGAATGACACTCACCCTCCCTTGTTGAGAAAAGAGGCACTGCAAATCAATAGAAAGTTGTTTTCATGGATCGTCTTTATCCTGGGATGAATGATTTCTATCTTGATTGGAGTGGTATCATCCAAGATGACAATGCTCCTATACACAGGACATAGGGGGTTACCAAATGATTTAAGAACAATGAGAATAAAATTTTGGGGCTGTTGTGATCTCTGTCCAACTGATCACCTGTAGAGGACCAGCGTGTTAGGCATTGCACCTCACCACATAATGGAATAACAGTTGGACTATTCATGTTTCTTCCCACAAGCAAAGCTCAAACGACTTGTAGCATCAATGCTATGGCACAAGGAAAGTGCTCTGGTAACACATTTGCCTACAAACTTAAAACAATGTTTTTTCCTTATTTTTTGTCCTTTTGTATGTAGTATTCCTCTCTCAATCGCCACCTTTTCCACTATTATTTTAAACAACCATGAAGGATTTAAAGCATATTCATATTTTGTGTATTCAATTTTATTCACACTGCAGAGTATTAAAAAGACTTAATTTAATGAGCACATTTGAGCATATTTAAAAAGAGAATACCAAGG
Source organism: Astatotilapia calliptera (assembly GCF_964374335.1). Taxonomy (NCBI): domain Eukaryota; kingdom Metazoa; phylum Chordata; class Actinopteri; order Cichliformes; family Cichlidae; genus Astatotilapia; species Astatotilapia calliptera. The sequence continues at coordinate 20,170,657 of NC_137437.1, read as the reverse complement.
GGAGACTTTGTTGATCGATACTATTGCATATTTTCTGGCCAATCAATTTGGTGCCTGCTTAGGAGCCATTACCAAGAGTAATGAATAGGGGGTATTTATTAAATTTCATGGAGACTTTTCCAATGTCATATATGGGGAAAAGCCTGCTCAATGGATAGATTGTTCACTCTTTGAGTGTCAACAAGCCAAAATTGACTTTCAAATCCTCCAGCTGAATAATAGGAACTATAAGAATTGTTTTTATTTCCTGTAGTTTATATAGTGCTGTTTTTGAAGCACTTATTCCAATAAAATTTAAGAATTCACAGCCATATTTGTGCTGATCTGCACAGAGTTGATAAGTTAGAAAAGGTGAAAATAGAGGAGATTCAGTATACAAAGGTTGTTTATCTGTTCTGAATTCAAGATACGAACATATCCTTGAGCTGAGATTTTATGCCCTGTGGAATATCACTTGCTGTAGTTGTGTCTGTGGCAACATGCACAGAGGTAGTAATATCTAAGAAGCCATTTCAGACAGGTGAAATTTCCAAATGAATTTTTAGTGTTTTACAAGGACAATCTTCTGCTTTAAGAGTACTGCTGTTGCAGAATGACTCTCATCAACACTTCACAAGCTATGTGTTTATCGCAGACTTACAATCATACACCCAAATCTGATGTGGGCTCCAGCATTGCTACAAATGCTACAAACCCTATAAGGGACTGAGGAGGGAAGATGCAGTATGATAACTCAGAATGTCCTGCTGTAATTATGGTATTCATGAAAAGATGAAAGTGAGTGCAGACTAAATCTCTAGCTGCAGGCAAAATCAACAGCTTGGCATTACTCCGTGACCCCTGCCTATCTTGAGGATACAGCAAACATACCAAAACTTTGCAGCTTTTTTTCATCAGTCAAGAGTGAGGGAATGAAGTGCATCGATTGCTTGTGATTATTAACTAGACTGAGATAAGCCCTCTCCTTATTATGCAGATTACTGAGGCTCCCCGCTCCAGCATATTGTACAGATGCAAGGGAGCAGCTGCTCTTACAGATGGTGGGTACACGGATCTATCATTATGCCTCCATTGTCTCCACTTCAATTGTTTGGGGGACAACAGAACTGCATCAAAGAGGAATCCGACTGCAATGAATTAAGAAAGAGAAACAAAAACCATCAAGTAAATTTATACACCCGAGGCCGTGGAATGGAGAGGAGCGTAAAGCTGAAGCTATTTCATATATACAACCATGGAGTCACCCAGTCATGTATACTGTACCCAAATCTGTTGGATGCAGCACTGTGCACCAAACATATGTTGTTTTTAGCAACAAACAGACATTCATTTAGGAGTCAGATATTAATTCAAATATGAAAAAAAAACTACAGCTAAGCAAATAAAAAAATCATTGAACTTAAATGTTCAGAAATTGAAACAAAAAATATGTAAACCCCCTCTTTGGAGTAATTTCAAGTAACTACTCAAATAAAAAAAAAAATAAAAAAAAATCAGATTATGCACTTTCATTTAGCACACAAGCAATAACTGATCCCAGTTATTTTTAGATCTATGAACTCACCCCACAAAGGCCACCGCAGTGAAGGGAGAATATGCAGACAACATCAGTTTTGCCCTTAAGGGGAACCTCTGGTTGTCCATTTGACTCTCCACACCTCCTGCTGTGTGCTGCTCAGATCAGGACACTGGTACCTCCTCTGATCCAACATGACATTACACTGGAGGGAATTACATGCTCAGATTATACAGGAGAAGGTCACACCGAGTTGTAGATGATGACAGCAGTCACACTATTTTGCAGTTAGCGACGGGTAATATTACTTTAAACATTAATGCAGTGACATTAACCCTGGCACAAAACAGGGTTCCAAATCTTGTCAAGGAGGCTGGTAATTTAAGGTTGGATAAAAATGTCCCTGACATATAAAGAATTTACACCCTTAAGCGTAAGTAATTACAACCTTTTCCCTTACACATCCAGCAACCACAATGGGTGACAAAGATAAAGCGTAGGATAATGCAGGCTCATAGTGAATGTCCAACACAACAGGAGCATATGAATGAAAAGCTATTTCAAACTAAGAAGTACAATAGGTATACTAAAATCAATAGATTGAACTAATCATGGTGCTTTTGATTTTTGAATATGGATTGGTTGAAGAAGAAGGTAACTGAATAACTGATATATTAAAGCGATAAATGTTGTACTGAATAGTCCACTCTTTCAACTAGAGTATAACATAGCATTATGCATAATTTTCTGCCAGTACATTATCTATTTTTTAAACTGAAGTTTATGGGAGTTTCTACAAAATTTTAAAATTCCATGCATAACAAATGCATAAAAATATAAGTAAAAATAAATAAATAACACAGAAAGTGATTTCATTGTAAAGCAGTACATTGAAACTGATTTTAACAGATTGCTATTTATTTTCACTGTAGCAGACTTACAAGAGAAAACAATAAAATCCATATGATTACTGTATTTCTTCTTTGTTGGTTGTCATTTAATTCCAATATTAAGCTTCGATCTTTGATCTTTATTGGTTTTGATTCCATAATTCTCATAACAGCTGCTATTGAATACAAAGACAGGCTTAAACTATAAGCACAAAATTCCCGCTACCATCCATATATTACAGTAATATGCAGTTTAATTCCCATAAGATAGAGATAACGTACTCCTCCTTATGGGAATTAATTATTTGCTTCAGATAGAAAATCAATTCCTTAGCAGAATATATTAAATTTTCAATATCCCAGAGAAGCTGCTCTCAGTATCATTTAATAAATTCCACCTTAGCAACTTACTGCCTGTTTATTCAATATTAAAGCAGAATTCATCCTTCTAACAGTAAAATTCATGCAAATATAATATGTGTGTGAGTAAAAACACAGTGTATAGCAAAATATGCAGATATATCCCAGGAGGTCAAAAAGCTAACATTAATTCCTTAACTTGAATCTGCTATATTCCAATAAATAACAGTTTTCCTTTCTTGGGTCATGTGTCATGGGTGGATTGAGCTCCTGTCAGAGCACAAAGCTCCCCACACAAGTCCACGCTGCCTCGTCTGTTGTTAGGACCCGGTCCACATGGGGCCAAATTTGATTGGAAAGCCCAGAGGGAGGAGTTCCACCAGTCACAGGGGCATTGTTAGCGCCTCCAAAATGGCCAGAGAAGAATGACTGATTATGCAACCACAGCCAGGGTTACTAATAGGAATTCTATTTGAATTTCTAACATAACAGATGTTTGCTGGGCACCTCCATGGAGTGTGCATACACAGTTATGCTAATTCACCAGTGTTTCCCTTCAAGTTAGCTCAGAGTCATTAGAGCACACAGCTAGCTTGGATCCTTCTGTCAAAATAATAATTGGCCATTATTGATATTAATTAACATTTTTGCTCTCTATGTCCTTTTTGACCCACTATCTGTTAGTAAATCCAGTTACCGAGCCCTATTAGGGCAACAAAATCCACGGGACTCTATAGTCGGTGTGAGTTATTTATCAGAAACAGAACATAAAGCCAATTAGGAATGGGTGCAGACAGTTGTCTTCATTCTCCACTGACTACTTCTTGATCTCCATTATAAACTGCTAATAGAGCAGATACTGGTTAACAAAAGGGGGGAGAAGGGTAGGTTACCATTTCTCACTCCCACCCCAATGACAGGTGAAAAGCACCAATTACAGTATTTTTGCTTGATGAGGCTACGCCATCAGCTGTTTTCTTTCCTTTTTTTTCCTGTAGTTGAGGGGCACATGGTGCACCTTTCTCTGTTCTGCTGGTCAGCAGGGTTAATTGGCCCAAAACTTGAATATTACTGCAGGCCATTAAAGTGTTGATGGTTTGTCCTCCAAAAGTCATAGCTTTTGGTCTCTGTGCTATTATGACACAACGAGCAGGAGAAACGCTTTATAGGCTCAGATCAAGAAATCCTAATAGGTGTATATTGACTGGTTTATTTTCCACAAAGGGGTTGGTGGCTGCAAGAAAATATATCAAAAAGGCTATCAACAATGGTTGGGTCTTTTGTGTGGAATCAATAGTGAGCCATAGACGAGCTGAGTTTTCACAGTTCTCTCTCGTCATTTAAAAAGACTGTAGACTACATGATGGAAGGACTCACACGACTTTTTTAACATAGTATTCACACTAGACAGCAGGTTATTGTTACTCTAACGTGATGCTTGGGAACTATTCGTTTAGTATTGTACAACAAAAGAACTTAGTAGCATGAAAGATCATTAGTTGGTGTTGATGCAGGTAGTGTAACATAACCTATGTGAATTAAAACTAATGTTCCTGCTCCCTGAATCCAGATGCTGCCATAGTAGCTGCAGGTTTATGACAAGAGGTATTGCGGTCCCTTAAATGAGCAGTATTTAATAGCCTGGATTCAAGTGTAAAGGCTTTCTCCCTAGTGCATTACTCCGAGAACCTAATTACAAGTTTCATCATCAATCATGAGCATTATTTATTCAGCGAAATGAATTTCTAATTAATAACTGATGAGCATTATGGCCTCAAAGACTGTAAAGTAATTAATTATAGTTGGCAACAGGGAATGTCCCTGTAAAGGACTATCTGGTGCACAGTCACAGCACAGCAGTGCCAACAGGCTAATGTCCACAAAGAAGATGCACTGATTTTTTTTTCTATCCCTTATTGAGATACTTACAGTCATGAATGTTGTCTCAGGCTGTCATACAATTGGTAATCTAATAAAAAAAGTGACATTAAAATTTTGTTGCCTCCCTTCTATCATCCTCATAGATGGTTTTGGCTTCCATTTGCTTTAACTGTTAAGAAAATACAGAAGATTTTTGTTTCACAGAGTCAAAAGTAAATGGACAAAATAATAAAGATTAAATTTAAACACTGATGTAAATCTTTTGCCATCAGTGGCTGCCTGACGTTGGGAACCCATGAAATCTTCTTGTTGGGGGCCCTTTGCTAGGCCTTTACTTTTTGTGGATTTTTGTGGATCTTTCTTCAGTTTTGTATTCAGTAAAAAAACAAAAAAACAAACTCGTGCTCAGATTGGCCATTGAAGAACATTCCCCTTCTTTCCATAAATAACCTCTAGGGTTGCTTTGCTGTGTGTGGTTTTTTAGGGTTTTTTGGGGGGCTATCCCATCTGTCAAAGGGCTAACACAGCGAGACAGAGAACCATTTGCATTCACACCTACTGGCTGTTTAGAGTCACCAATTAACCTGATCACACTAACTGCATGTTTCTGGACCGTGTGGGATGCTGGAGTACCCAGAGAGAACCCACACAGACACGGGGAGAACATGCAAACGCCACACTGAAGGGCCTTGGCCAGATGGTGGATTCAAACCCAAGATCTTCTTGCTAGAGGCTATAGTGCTGACCACTGTGCTGCTAACATATCCAAATACTGTTTTTTACATTTTTTTTTCTAAAAATAACATTAAAAACCAAAACAAAAAGCAGTTTGGGGGGGGCAGGGGTGTTACAAATCATTTCTGCACTTGTGCATCCAACCTTTCAAAAGACAATGCACAATTGGGCTAGGCATTCAAATATTGACTAAATATTTTGTCAATTTTTTTAATCTCTTATCTTTGCCTCTTATTACTTTTCATCATGTTTGAAATATTAGTATTCTCTTCTTCTTTCTTTTTTTTACACAATTGTTTTAGGGTAAATTTTACCAAGAACTAACTGCATTTTGTGATTACCAGACCAAATCTAAATTGAAATACCAACCAGTCTATGAAGTGTACAAATTTAAAAACATCCATAACAATAAGAATGACAGAGCAGATAGAGATAATATACATAATACTGTTTCTATTGTATGTATTTACTATTAATATTAGCTCATAACAATGAAAATTAATATTCCCACTTTGTCATAAACTGATAGCTAATCAGCTGTTATTTGCTCAAAAGGTTTTGAAGTTTTTATGACTGTTTTAAAGAAAGGTCACAGTTGAGGAGATAACATTCACAAGAAAAAGAAGACACAACCGCTTTTGAAAAGAGAAACATGATTACATAAAAGCATGTTTGTGGAATACTATGGGTCGTGAGAAAAGATTCAGCACTGATTCCATTAGCTTGACCTCCTTCAAGAGGGTTTTACAAAGTGGATCACCTAGTGCCAAATGACCACACTCACTTCAGACAGAAATATATAAATAATTGCAGTACACGGTTTAACTTGTTCAAGCAAATGCAAGTCTCTCTTTTGAGGTGAATTATGTGCATATAATAAACCCTGTGTACTGGTACACAGCAAAATCTCCAGTGTTAAATTAACACTGGAGAGTGTCTATATGGGTCCACACCTCTGAGTGTTAAATACAACAGTGCTGATTTTCTAATATTTCTAACATTTTGAGTTATTTTCCAGTGTTAGAAAATCAGCACTGCTCAGTGTTAGCCATTGTTAATCTTCAAAACTGACTAGGTTACTTTTAAACATATAACACTGTCAAAAGTGTTAATTTAACACTCAACAGTGTTGTATTTAACACTCAGAGGTGTGGACCCATATAGACACTCTCCAGTGTTAATTTAACACTGGAGATTTTGCTGTGTAGTTATTACATATTAATGACTCTTCTGTTGATACCATTAATGACTATTATTATATTTCTCACTGCCACAAACATAACACTGGACATTTTTTTTCCATCACTGCAATTTTGCCTAATTTATACACAGAATTACATCCTCGCATCACTGTAATCATGTTGTCCTGAACTAATCCTTTTCAAGGCTCATTTCAGCTGTAGTATATTTGGAATAACCACAGGTCAAACATAAGATTGGTTAAAATGAAAGATGATTGTGCATCTTCCTCCAGACATTACAATAAAATATAGACATTATGAAAAAGGCACAGACTGTCAAAATGATGATAAAGAACCATGAGAGGCTGTAATTCTGTCATTTAGAAAATGGAAATCACCGATGCAGCTCTTTAATTTATCTGTTGTTTCAATTCAGCACAAATTTTTGCACATTTGTGGCAGGTTTGTTTTTTTTACATATATTTATCTCACACAACTCCTACCTGCAAAAAACAGAGATGGATTAAGTCATGCATGGCTGTTTAAGCTATTCAGAGTAAATGTAATGAATGTTCATGGCTAATGCTGAACTGCAGCACCTTTAATATGCAGCACTGCATCCTTGCAGGTTAAAAGATGCTACAAGATAATGTTCATGCCTGCACATAGAACTACAAAACATGACATCAAAATATAAACACAACAATGGATGCCACTTAAATAGACTTTAGCAATGGAGACATTTATAAATTTGACACCATCACATGAATTCAATAATACTCTCTAACCATAATTTTCATAGTTTTAAAGGCAGATAAGATCTTCCTTGTGTATGATAACAGTGTACACATTTGTAATTTAGATATTTTTACACAGGTCATTATGTAGTAACTAAACATTATGCTATAGTTAGTCTGGTCATACATTTGTACTTAATTTTTAAATAATTTTAGCAGAGCACGAATTATGATATCAATAAAATATTAAACACTTTGTCTTAGTGCATCACACATAGGACCTCTGTACAAGCAGAGAACATTAAAAAGTAGGTGGAGTATTTGTAAGGCGTGTACATGAGGATTACTTACACAGGGGTGAGAATTGGATCAAACATCACCCTACTATAAAACAGGCCTAAGACTTCTGTAAGCATACTGCTAATGTGTCAACCGTGCAGTCAGTGACATTTAAACTAAATTTAACGTGTCACAATGTCCTTTTATATCCTTTTATAGGGTGTTAATTGTTTTTCAACACACGACAACAGAGCAGACTGGAAGATATAATTAAGGCACAAAGTTTTCATGCAGATGTTTGTTTAAAAATGTGGGTGCTTTGCTCAAGCATGATCTCATAAGATGATAAAACAGGAACACATCTGCTGCTGTTCAAGCGGATGTTCCAATCACTCTATTAAATCTAACTTTGGAGTATTGGATACTTTTTGCCTTTTAAATTTGACTTCAATTTTAAGTCATTGGGCATTGTTTCTACTTAAAAATAATAGATGAAAGTGAATTAATTATCTCACTTTCATATTTTCAGTTTAGCTTGTTTCAAACTGTCACCCAAGGGACAAAGTATCTGAACTGAATTAAACTGGGAACCAAGTGAAACACATAAAATGAGTGCACAAGTAAAACAGTAAAAACAGAAAACGTCTTCTTTATTTCACCCCTATTTTTTTGTTTTCGTGGTGAATTAAAAAGCAGAGATAAAACTAACAGAAAAATGTATTTAGCAGGCTCGATTATATTTAATCTGCTGTGCACAGTGGTGCTGTGCAGCTTGATAAAATTATCAAACAAAAAAAACTAATACCATGCAACGTTTTAGCAATCATTTGATAGTGAGGAGACATAATGAAGTAGCTGTACTCTGCAAATATAGAACTTTATGCCAAATGTTTAGGCTACTGAACCCATTATACAGTTAATCTACATTAAAAACTGCTAAATATGGATAGCTCCTATCCATAGCTCCTTTATTAGCACACTTTTTTAGTACCAGATTGGACCCTCTTTTACCTTCACTGCATTAATTCTTCGTGGCAAAGATTCAGTAAGGTGCTGGAAACACTGTACACTGTGGTGATAATGGATGGACGCGGTCAGCAACGAAAAGTATGCTGTGAATTTGAAATAATGTTCAGTTAATGATCGAGGCACAATGGATCAATGCTTTCATGTTGTTTATTACCAAATTCTGACCCAATAATCCAAATGTTGCAAAATAATGACTAAAATCAAGTAAAGTTCAGCTGTTCTAGGACTTTCTGGAGGTTTATTTAGTTGAATCTCATAGCAAAAGCCATGATCTGCAAAGAGCTTAGAAATCATTGACAGGATATCATTGTTGAAAGTCAGCAGTCAGATGAAGGGTACAAAAGACTATCTAAGTCATCAAAATGTACCAGGAAGCCCAATGAAGATAATCAACAACAATAATAATAATAAAACAATCATATTATTAAAAATTTAGCAAAAACATGGTTATTTAAGGTACGTTTGGCACCAACACAACTCTGCACAACACCAAAAGAAGACCATACCTATGGAGAAGCATGCTGATGGCAACTTTGGGGTTGTTTTTCTTAAGCTTTAGTCAAGGTGGAGGGGATTATGAACAGCTCCAAATACCAGTCAACTCTGAGACAAAAAGACATCTGATAGAAAGCTGAACACTATATATAAATTGAAGATAAATTTGTCTTTTCAGAACAACAATGATGACAAAAAATGGCTTCAGTAGAAGAAGATTAAAGTTTTGCAAGGGCCCAGTCAGAGCCCAGACTTTTCAAAAAATGTGAATGGTGCCCCAAAGAGGGCTGTACAAAATCCTCACAATCTGACAAATTTGGAGTGATTTTACACAAAATAGTGTGCAAATATTGCCAGGCAAAGATGTGCAATGGAGATGAACTCCTACCCAATGAGACTAAATGCTGAATTACATTTTTTTAATTCATTTTTCTGCCCTAAAGATATCTCCTTTTTTATTATTTTCAATTGTTATGGATCACATTAAAGATGGTAAGCTATAAAATTATACTTACTATTTAAAGAAAAAATCACAAAAACCTGGCTCTTGTCCTCCAAATAAACAATTGACTTTATTGTTATTAATGAGACACATTCCTATATAAATGGCCAAAAAACATAGTAATACCTCTAGCAATAACTTTTAATTACTTAAAATGCCTAATTTTATATTCGTCCAAGACTTAAGCACTGACTTTAGAAGCAGAGTTTTTACCATAGTTGCTATAAAGTGTACAAAATCCCCCACAGAGAGTACAACATACAAGACTTATTTTAAAAGCACTAACCTGTCAGTCTTTGAAGAGCTGCTCCAAAGGTTAGCTCATTTCGCTCCTTATGCTATTGTTAGCAAAGTAGTGATAGGAATTTTAAAACAGAGCTACATTTTTTCCCGACTAGAAATTTTTTTCAAATGCTATGTCTTTCAGCATTCTGTAATGTTGACGTAACATAAATCCCTAACAGCTAAAAACTTGTTGCTAATGCTAACACTATTGACTTTCACCTCGAAAGTCGTGCTCTGATTGGGTGTACGGGCCACCGAGCTGAAATCCAGTTTTCCTATTGGCTGAGACTAAGCGTTTTTGTCTCCTAAGTGCTGTAGACAAATAAAGCTAAACTGAATGTTGAGCTTGCTCTACATTGATCATGCAGCAATTTAAGTTTGCGTTGAGTATTGTTGTCAATATATAAGTCTACATTTCTTACACATTGTTCTTAAAAAACAGAACCTTTGTATTTTCTGTAGCATAAGCTTAGTACTATGAAAGACAAATTGGGATACCAAGTACCTTCCTCAGTGAACAGTGAGTTGTCTGTCATGTGTGAGATAACTGCATTAAAGGGGTTTTTTTCCTATTGGATTACACATGATTGGTAATTCAATTAAGTAATTGTTTAAGAATCTAAAAGTTCAGGCGGGTCAGTTCATTATAGGGCACATTATTTCACTCTCACAGCACTGCCAGCTCAACACTGGAAACAGATACACTATGTTATCCTTCAGTATGAGTGAGACATAACAGAGACAGGACTGCACATCCTATAACTGTCCTTCTCTGTGGTTCCACAAGACACCCACTCACACAAACACACACACACATGCACTGAAAGCCGTCTTTCCATCTGGTAAAGTGGGCTTTTGTGATTGATTTGTGGATTTGCTCCCTCTTTTTTTCTCTCCATTTAAGTGAAATAATGTATGGAAGCAATCTGGCGACAGACATTTTGGAAAATCTATTTGAAATCATTTCAGTTGAAGCCAAGGCAGTTTGTCTTCTTAGGGGATAGGAGCAAAGTATAATTGTCTGCAGTCTAGTAAAACACAGTATAACTGCCATCACACTTGACTGAGCTTATAGCCAGCTAGTCCCATGGCCTCTAGAAGATAGAGCAGTTAATGTTCCCTTTTATTTTAGAGGATATGTCACTTGTATCGCAGATTTATACCATGATACAGCAATTTTGTCCAAACAGATGGATAATGGTGTCACCAGCAAAAAGCCCTGTTTTTATTGAGTTTAGAGCATATTGTTTAGATAGGGGACTGTGTTGAACGGCTCCGCCAGCCCTTTCTCTCTTTATCTCTCTAATCTTGCCAGTATTAGATTTGATCATTTTTGTTTGAAGGAGGAAAATGTGGCTGTAATGGCTTCCTAATAGCAAACACAGGGGAAACAAATCCAGGGACCCTGTTCTGTAGTGCTTCCATAAGCACCACTGATTTATAGAGGTCTTTATGACAGAAAGGAAAATGATCTGCTGCAGGTATAAATCAGGTGAGGAGTAGGAAATTGAACTTAGATATCATCTTGTCAGATGCTTAATGCTCTTCCTCCTGTCACATTCGATAGGACCAATTTGGAGAATCCTGCAGAGGTAAAAAGAAGACAATTAACAATGACAGTGTGGTAATAGATGAAGCTATAAAATGAACCTGCTGCCTGCAGGATGCTTTGTATGATTTCCACATGAGATAGTGAAGGGCTATGTTGTCGTAGCTCTCCATTTCTTCTCCTCTCTCTTCTCTTTTTGGTTGTCTTTCCATCAAAATATGTTCTAAATGCATTACATACTAAACTATGTAATTTTTTGTGTGATTTGATTGTGCTCTATAGTTGCTGAAATGTTACCCAGCACACGACAGGATTTGTAAATTCAGGATAACCTTGTTTCTATGTTATTGATTCCTGTGGCATGTTGGATCCTTACACTGCGTTAAATGAATCAATATATATACACATTTATACATACGTGTGTCCTCATGCACAAAATCATGCATGCATGGGAACATTAAAACCACTAAGTCTAAAATCAAAATAATCTACAGCACTATAATACAGAAGATTCTGATACTATCCACTTCACTTGCATGCACTCTTTCCAAAAGTTTACTTCTATATTATTCTTCCAGTATAGCATATATGTAGGAAAGTGGATTGTTTGCTGTAATAACTGTCAAACTGCATCAGTGCTCGAACAGATGCCATCGTTCAAGTGGTATAATGAGTTCAAGATAGGACAGAGAATGACAATGCTCTCTGATCCCTGAATGTCACTCTGGTATAAACCACAACACAGCGGTTTATTGCTGGCATCATGCATTCAGCAGCATGCAATGATATGACAGATAGAATGTGGGGGGAAAAAACGGAAGCCCATCCATCTGGGTGTGAAAGTTTAATCTGACTTGAATTATTAATAAAAGAAAAACGAAAACCCTAATTTCTTGAAAGCTGATGACCTTTCGTGGTAAGCTTTATCAAGTGGCAATTCAAGCCCAAGCACCTGAAGAGCTTTACAGTAATAACCAGAGAGCCACTCTTTAGGAACCATCACCCCTCGCAGCTCATCAAGCCAAGCGCTTGTATAATCTAATTTGATTTTAATGCTTCTCTGAAGGAGATTGTGCTCTGTGTAATGATGCTGTTGTCAAGAGCCACTGGTAATGTCTAATATCACAACCAAGTTAACTACTTCTGTGACACTCATTGCAGCATTTTTTTCTTCCACATTGTCTCCAGTGCACAATGGCATGTGCTGCATATTTATGACTTTGTTGTTCTTCCTGTTGCTTTCTACTTCATGACTGACAGAAACATGGTAAATGCTTAAAACTCCCGTCCTTATTACCTTTGCCTGATATGGTACTTTTTTCGTATTCAGTACAGTAGATAGAGCATAACGATGAAGGTCTTAGCTGAGATGAGGAGAATTTTGAAGTGCTCACACTCGGGGGCAGCAAATGGAAAAGTGACAAGCCTGGTGCACTTGTCTATTTTACTTATTCTGTGCCTCTGTTTCATATTCTGCCTCGCACCGTGGGGTTATTTTCCTCCAGGGTTCAGGAGGGCACGCTCTTTCATTTCTTCAGAAAATTGTTTCGCAGGATTTCAATCTTTGGCTGCTAGATATGACAAAACACAATATCAAGAACACTTATGTTTCTTATCTGCCATTTTTTCTGGGTATAAATAAAAGATCAGTATAAATTTAAGTCAAGTGGCCTCGAATGCACATGTGAGAGATGAGTATGAAAAGAACTATGAACCTTGGGACAGCACCATGTACATTTTCATCTCTTGCTCAAAATTACCTTGGCACTGGGGCTTTGTGTGTCATTTGTCATCCTTGAAAATCAATTAAGTGTTTCCATGATAGCAATCCAGATGTAATCTTTTGACTGGCTGGACAATCAAGCAGAACCCCGAAAAAAAAACAAAAAACAAAACAAAAACTAAAAATGTGCCTTTGGATTTTGCATTATGTACACAGTATTTCTTTGAAATACTCTTTGTTCATATAATAGATTTTGAGATGGTGGTCAATTAGGTGCGGACAATGATAACTACAGTATAAATCAGATAGCTGAAGGGCTATCCCAAGTATTGATTGTACTTAAATAGGCCTTCAATTTGGCACCCGATAAAAATCATCACACCACGCAAATGCTAGTACCAGCGTAACTGCAACCCCTCTAAAGGCATGTTAAACAGTTGAGACCACAATTTTACTCTTCTCCCTGCGATCATTCATCTGTTTGTGAAAGTCTTCATGCATCAAAAACAACGAAAGAAAAACAAAAAACTGAAAGCTGTTACGAAGATTTGATAACCCCACACACAATTTCACTGGCTGATATAATACAAACTGTCATGAAATGATTCAGTGCTTTGGAATTAAAAAGTGTATATATATATATACACATACACACACACGTAATTTTCAAACCACACAGCATCGAGATCTTTCATGAAATATTACTTGTGATGATTCTCACACACACACACACACACACACACACACACACACACACACACACACAGACTTTGTATACTGAACAACCTCCCAGTGGTGTGAAAACATCCAAACATCGTCCTATTGATGTCCCATTTTTTTTCCCCCGTTTGGCTCTTGTCAGAGGTCAACCTCAAACAGTATGCGGTGGAATCAGGCGTTACTGTTGGTGTCAGATTGATGCATTACAAGGCCCGGGAGGTCACGTCTCTGTAAACATACATTATCAAAACCCATAGAAGATGTGGGATGTTGAACTCGCCAATAGTTTACGGTGTATCTTCAGGGGAAAAGGGTCATGTAACGGTAGAAAACAACTTTGTAGCCGCAATGACTTTGCTGTTGCAAATGAAGAGGGTCAAGCAATCAAGACTGGTCAGGCTCTGTGTCAGCACCATTATCTTACACTGTCTGAAATGATCAATGAGCTAAAATAAAATGATCACAAGCTAAAACTGGCCTGCTAATGAAAACGGACTGCTTAAATTTGGGCCTGATTGAGAAGACGGCCAAAGAAGAAAATGGGTACCCATTTAAAATACAACATATACAAGAAGAAACAATACAGGTTAGAGAGATCCTGGGGAGTTGTTTCTCATGTTGTTGCTCAAATGTTAATTTAATGCTGATGTAGAATCACTTTTAAAATACAACAGAAATAAATGGTGCTTTCATAAATATAGCAATGAAGACAAAGTGGTTGTGATTGTGAACACAGATAAATAGATTTTCTCAAACGTTTATTTAATATCATTTATACATACATACATACCGGGAACTTGTTTAGCAAACAGACGCTGCCTTTTAAGACTTAAAACAGCTGAATGACTTCACCGTCTACATGTAAAAACATTTAATAGACAATGTTCTCAAATAGGGACTTGACATATAAAAAGGCACTTCAGTCAGTATAACAGGACTGACAAACCTGTTTTCCTCCTTTAGCAAAAAAATACATAGTGCATGTGCATTATTATTATCATCATCATCATTCTGGTACAGTGGTAGTGTAAACATGTAAGCACCTCCAAGCTGCAAAGTATTCCATTCAACACTGTCAGAAAAGGGCGCAGCAATATAGAAAAAATATTTATAAATAATTTCCCATAAATAATTTTTCCACAAAATATTTCTGTTTCTGAAGTTGTACCTTGTTAGAATAAAGACAGAAACTCCTTCAAAACCCTGTTAAAAAAAAGAGAGAGAGACTTTTCCTATGCAACACTGAGACAAGCTTAACCCTCATAGCTCTGTTATTGACCTGTAAACATGCTAAAAATATAAGAGTGTTTGGCAGTTGCTATCAAATGCTACTACTATGCAAGTTCAATGTTTAATTAATTACTATTGCAATTTTCAAAAGAAAGAACACTCTGTAAGCTGAAGATTGCATTAACATCTGTTATTGTGCTCTTCAAACTTACGGCATTTACTTGGAAGCTAATCATTTCTACATTTCCTCAATGAAAACAAAAATGTTCCAGTCTGACTTGTGGTGAAATTACCGCGCCGCTGTTTTATTCCACTTCCATGGCAGACAAATCTTGCTCTCCGTCAGATTTCTCAGAGGGCAGGTCTTGCGACTCTGGGGTGTTTTGGCCATCTGATGCAGAACTGGGCTCTGTGGCTGTTGGTATAGCCGGCTCTTGGGTATTTGAACCAGCAGGGACATCAGTAAGCTTCGTGTTCTCTGATAATTAGAAACAGTTATTTCTTCTCTTTTTTTTTTACGTTTAGATTTGAAATGCATATGAACAAGTATTTTTTTTAAAAGGGTGAAGATAAGAAAATGACTACTACTGTATGCGTACAAAAGAATGCTATTTTATCCATTTTAGATCTGTATCTGTATTAGATTAATTAATTTAACATTTTAGTGTAATACACCTTAATAACTTGATTTACATTTGCAGTTCATTATTACCTAAAACAGTTTGGTTATCATCTGCATCAGTACCAGTCGCCTCTGGTGACATCTTATGGTTACCAGCGACCTCGGTGAGCCTGGGTGCCTGAGGCCTCGTCTTTCTTGCAGGGTTCAAGAAATAACAATACGCACATCGAAAGGCTGAAAAGAAACAAATAAAACCCCACGCATATATTTTATGTAACCATGCTAATACATTGTGAAACAGACATAGATTAATATACATGAATATGAACCAATGGGAAAAAAATGCCTCAGATGCATAAACATTTCAGATTGATGTGTAGCACTACTTTGCATATTCAATCTTGCTTTCTTTTTGCTTACAGGAGTTGGTAGTGGCAGAGGCATTTAAGAGCCATATGATATACTATGCTGCCAAATGCTAGAGGGCAAATGAAGGCACAGTGTTTGATGGAGACTGACAAAGTGTGCTGTGATTCTCAAAGTCTCACCAATATATTCAAATTCTTCTTTTAATGCCATGCCGTTATGGGACAGACACTGCTGACATATGAGAGCGTATCTATGAAGAAGGGAAACAACAACAACAAACAAACAATCTAGTAAGATATTACATAGCATGTGAACAGGCACTGGATAACTCAGTATTACCACTCCTAACACAAATCTACAAAGTAGATTTAAAATTTCCAGATAAAGTAATGTGCAACATAAAAAAAACAACTACAAACTGTAAAAAAATTGTTTTAAAACAGACTATATGATTTTAGCTGATAAAGCTACAACTATTGCAGGCTACTACAAAAGAGTACTATATTTCAGTCAGTGTTCAGCAGCTGCAATGATGGACAAGTTTAAATTAATGTTTAAGGGAAGCATGATCATCATATATTAAAAAGGAGGATCGGTGCAAGAAGAATAAGAGTTGTTTTCAGTTCGCCTTTTTAAGAGCTCTTTCAAGGTTTAATAAACGTAACTTTAAATGGTTTGGCATTTAAAAAAAAAAAAAAAAAAAAAAAGCAGATTCTGCCTAAAAAATTCATTTACACATTTCAACACAGCTATATTCCGATCGTCTAATATTTATCAAATTAATGCACTTCAGATGTTTACAACTTTTTCATGACATGATACACAGGTTGCATTTACTTTACTGCATTACTGAAGAGACTCATTTTCCCATTTTATTTACCTGTTCTGAGGGCCATCTCCAACAAGATACTCTATGACTCTGTCCATAGCACCTCTCTCCCTTGGGATCACAGGTCTGGCCAGCGGTGGGCCTGGGGGGTGCATCCCTGTTAAAGCATAGCATCTTTGCCTGTTAGATGCACTCTGCAGCTTGGAATGCATACTTCAGTAAACAGGTGCTGCTTACAGTAATAAATCTGTGAAATAGTGTGGTGCACAAACCATGATTAATTTTACAAAAAGCTGCCTCTTTTTCTTAATGTCTTAACACCGGATCGCACTTGCAAAGCACGTCCCGAATCCCTGCTGCGTTGGTGAGTAGTAATTAATATAATCCAACATCAAGAGCAATCATAGGAAGATGACTGGTCATTTCTGTGAGACTTGGCAGAGTCTCAGTATCCTGCTGGTTATTAATTTACCAACATATGGAAACTCTGTGGTGACTCTTTGTATCAAATTGCTTTTCACTTTCAATTTTCAGCAGAAGCAGGTGATAACATCAACTCATGTAAACCATTTGTGAGGTGTTCCCAATGCCAAAGGCAATTTCACTAAGCATTAAAAGACATTTAGTGAGATTCTACCACCATTGCCCAGAGAACAAATGCAGGTCTGGCTAATTAATCATAGTTAATGTAATACTGCATCGTGCATACCTCACAGTTGGCATTCCACATGGCAATTACAGCATACAGCTTCCACTACTCTAGGAGCACATTTTCCTTTACTGTTTGCAGTTATTTGCATTTTTTTTTCTATTGAGTGGTCAGTCCAGAAATTACTGATATTGAATATTCAATACCCCTATACCCCACAGATGTCTTCCATATAAAACAACTGCTTTATGAGAAATGTTTCATCTATCTTTCTGGTTGTTCCTTTTCAATCTTTAAAAGCAGCCAATGATGATAGATCATATCCTCTTGAGGTAAATATTATACAAATATTATGGTCATAGTAACAAAAGTTATCAATTGCAATCTCAGGCCCAAGTAAGACACTTAGTGGACAAAAGTTAGACCATATAGTTAGATATTGTTATCATACATTTCCACAATTATCCACTACCTTACTGTACAACATACTACATCCTTTCTGACAACACACACCACAGAGCTTTGAACAACTGGGGACAAAGAGCCAGGAAAGAGTAAATCACACCTTAATCGACCACATTATGATCTGGTCCCCCTGTGTGCAGGTAACTCACCGACTCCTGGAACAGGTGTTCCAGGGGTCACAGGCTTCCTCATCAAGCTCTGCTGAGCAGCTATAGCTGACAGGCTCCTCTCTGGGGGTCCACCTGGAGCAGAGTGGGAAGATCTTCCAGGATAGGTGGGCCTGGAGGCAAGAGGAGGGCGGGCAGCAGCTTCGCTTGCAGGATTCACCACCACTGGGGGGGCCTTTGGGATGACATTCCGATGGCGGAGTTCTAACACAGAAAACATTGCAGGATGCTTTAATAGCATAATAGGAAATGCCAGAGTCGAAGTAGGGCAAATAGTATTGTCTCCTGAGAACGTTCAAAACTCACTGCTACCTTGTCCTGGTTTTGGAGTTATCTGAGGAGCAACTGGAGTCGATTCAAGCTCCTTCATACAGAACAGAGGAGTGTACAAGAACATGCTTTAATATAAAAATATATATATATATAAACCGAACGCAATCAGACAATTTATACAGCAGAGAAAAAAAACAAAAAAGAACTCACAATATTTTTCTTGGAATCAGGATCAAATCTCTCCAGAATCATTTTTGCATTTTTATATGTTTCAGTTTCCATAACTTCTTCAAGCTGGAAATAAATGCAAAAACATTAAGAAATAAACTTAAATTATCTTTTAATTTATTGCCTGAAAGTATTTATCACTGTTAACATATCAGAGTAATCATTTGCTGATCATGTGTGTCATAAACTGGCATTTATAAATACACACAAATATCTTAGAATCACCTTCAATAACATCGCATGTCAAAGTGACTGAGAAAAGAGCCCTTAAAGCAACTTCACTACATTGTACATCTTCATTTAGAGTGAGTACAGAACATTTCTTAATGTTTACATATAATATGAGGAATAATTACATTCACTACTTCGATAATGGAGAGTGTGAAAATCCATCAGCCCTAATTATTGAAAGTTATTAGACTTGACAGAGGATGACAAGCAATTTCTCAGATTTATTTCTTTCCTGTAGTAAATGCAATTAATTAAAGTGACATTAGAAGAGTAGTTTACTGGATCAAGGTTTTGTACCAATCAAATGTTGTCTTCACAGAGCTTAGAGTATCTTACAGAAAATTGCTGAGAAGATAACCAAAACTAATTTTATAAGGCATTAAATGTCAATCCTGGCTTTACGAGTGGACCGTGAAGAATCAAAATTACAATTTTTTTTAAGTGGACTTCAGGCTACAAGTTAAAAAAAAAAAAAATGCCAAACTATATTTAACTCATTCATTGTTTATGTCACATCAAGGATGTAGCAGCACAGGACAAAACCAACTGAGCTGTTCTACTCAATTTCAACTCATATATTCATAGCAGACTTAAGTTTCTCAACACTGACAAATACACCCATCAACCACTTTACAAACTTGTTCAGCTGCTCTTTAACACAAGTATCTAATCAGCTAATCACATGGCAACACCCCAGTTTATTTAGCCATGTAGATATAAAAACCCGCTACATTTCAAACTGACCATTAGAATGAGGAAGAAAAGGGACTTTGAATGCAGCATGGTTGTTAGTGCCAGAGGGGCTGGTCTGAGTATGTCAGAAACTGCTGATGTATTGAAATTTTCCCATGCAATCGCCTCTAGGATTTACACCGCAGTGAATGATATATAAAAAAAGAAAGCGTAAAGGGCCAAGTTCAAATCATCTCCACAGTCACCAGATTTCAATTCAATGGAGTATCTTTGGGAATTGGCTGGAACAAGAGATCACGGTTCTGTAGCCAACAAATCTGCAGTGTGTGATGTTATCATATAAAAATGAATATAAATCTCTGAGAAATATCTCCAGCACCTTGTTGAATCTGTGCCATGAAGAAATGGGGTAGTTGGAAAAGCAAAAGAGGGTCCAAACCAGTACTAACAAGATGCACCTAATGAAATGGTTGGTGGGTAAACACTAAGTGTAAAGAATGTAAAAGCCATTTCACTTGTAGTTAGGGCTGCTCGATTATGGCAAAAATGATAATCACGATTATTTTCACTGAAATTGAGATCACGATTATTTGACGATATTTATTTAACCCTTTAAGACCTACCATAGAACCAAGTCGGCCAGAGATTATATTATTTTTTTTTTTACATGTTGTAGTGCTATTTGTGGGAGCATTTCAAGTTGCTATACATCAATACAACTGTTATAGCCCATATTTTAATAATATGTACGTATTAAGTCCATAGTAATTACATTAATTGCAAAAAAGTGCAATAAACTAGAAAAAAATTGAAAATCGTTTTTGTTTTGTTTTTTACATATATTTCTACTTGGATAAATTTAAGAGGTTTATCCCTCAAAACTTTAAATACAAAAAAGTTGCAAAAAATAGTTTACAACAACAGGAAATTTATTTTGAGTGTCTTCACAGTTTTATTTTGGAGATACAGCAATTTTTATATACTGCAGGAAAAACAAAAAAATAAACAATCCTATGATGCAAATTTGCAAAGAAAACAGCAGGTGCATCAAAATAAACTATTTCCAGCAGTGCAATTAGAGTTCTAAGCATCACAGAAACTATTCAGAAAAGTCAAACATGACTTATAAAAACACCAGTATAGGCTTTTAAGGCCTAAAAGTAAAAAACTACATTTTCCGCGAAAATGACGTCACTTCCGGTTTCGGGCAGTAAATGCGATAGTTCGCGTTGACGTCTTTTTCAATGTGGGAAGTGTTACGAACAGCTGATCAGCAAAGCGTGTTTCTGGAGTATTATGTTTTTGTTCCTGCAAGCGCTTTTTATGCAATTTTAGCAAAACTTTATGTGGAAGGAAACCGTGACCGAGGACAAGCTGATGGCATAAGATGTAAGTACAACTCCTCTGGTTTCATATGGAAAAAAATTTATTGTGCTAGCTTAGCGGCTTAGCGGGATTTAAAAATAGTTACACAAAACAGAGCTTGCTGCTCTGACCGGCTTTAAAGGGTTAACAATAACAATGTATTGAATAATGACTTTAAAAAATAATATAAAATAGTGTGCAAATACTGATAACAGTGCAAATGTTTGCAATATAAGAAATAAATGAAAAATGTAAACATCTATGTTTAGTGAACTTTGCAGTGTTGCTCTGTGGTGCAGCTACTACACCATAGCAAAGTTTACACACTGTGTCTACTTGATCCACGTCTGACTCCGCGAACCCATAATGTTTCCACACCACTGAAGTTTTTTTTTACCTCTTTTCAACCAATGGCAGTCACTCTTCTCTCCAAATAACTTCTGCTTAGCTTTCCGAGCTTCCCTCGGGTCACACGGAGCAGCGCGAGAGTAAAGCATGAGGGAGGGGCTAATAATCGGCTCAGTCATTTTTAATGATCGTTGAAAACCCAGATCGTAATCGTGATTAAAATTCAATTAATTGAGCAGCCCTACTTATAGTTAAAACTCTAAACCACTGCAAAGATTATAATTACCAATATAAATCACCATCCCCTAAACAGAAAAAAATAAAACACTAACAACAAATAATTGATCACACATTTTGTGGCTTTCAATGATCAAGCCTTTGAAATCTTACATTACACACTTAGGTAGAGTCACAGATCATTGTGCAACGATGCATGGCAATATCTGTTTTGAAATGTGTTTTTGAATTTACGTAACTGATTGCTGACACTTTTGTTAGATTTTTGGAATGTCGCCCGTTTAAAAGATGTTATTAACTTTGGCTGAATACATACAATCTTAGAGGCTTTATAACTACTTGAAACAATCAAAAACAAAAAGCAAATATAAAAATAAATCATCTTCAAAGACAAGCACAGTGAGCCTTGTAATAGATGGTGTTCTCAGGTTCTCTATTGTGCCAAGCCCATCTTCAAAAGCTCCCGAAGAAAAAAGGTCATGTTCAACCTCGCAAAACTTTTTATGAATCATCGACATTATGACAGAATTCACATTCAAGTTGAGTCAAATAAAATTTAGCACAACAGCATCAGTAAACATAAATCATATCAGGCAAACTTATTATTTTCACTTCATAATTTTCTTCCCAGGCATCCAACAGTGTCTCAATTCTGCACAGCACTGCACATAAAAGTATTTCTGTATTATAAATAAAAACATCACTTACTATTTTCCTCTTTTCTGCTTTAAGATCCTCTAACTTTTCATCTGGAAAGAAAACGTTAGGAAATCCAACATCTGTTTAAACATAAATTTATAAAAAAAAAACAAAAAAAACTTGCACAACAGAGGAAAAAAAACTTACTATTTTTTTCAGTTCTTCTGGAAAAAAACTTTATCAGCAATTTTCGAAGTAACCACACTCTAAACAGAAGAGAAAAAACAGCCATCTCAATAAATCACAATTACAGTTTAGTGAAAATATGATAGATTATCTCTTATACTTACAATAACGGAACTATTAGAAAGGGAAGAGACAATATGAGCCGTCCCATTAACTGTTCGGGCAGATACCAGAAATACACAACTACACAAGTGATCAAGTAGAGAAGCGACGAGTAGAGAAGCAGTCGTCCAACCCATATCTTCAGCTGCCTTTGATTTTTCTCACTATATTCTTCAAGAACCTGTATGCCCTGTGGAGAAAAATGGAAGGATCATGAAAGGATCAATAATAAAAATTAAAAAAACAAAACTGGAGTTTGAACTTACATTTTATATTCAAACTTCTATTAACATATTTATAAAAATAACCATTAATGTTTTGAACATATTTTAACTTCAGTCTCATGTAATGCAAGTCATTCAAATGCAGTTTATATATTTATTAGGAAAATTATTAACATTTTGTTAACGCCATTTCACCTATTTTGGATCATTACTAAAACTGGTTTTCTACATGCCATCAACTTTAAGTTTCAAGCTTTATTTGTCACATACAGATAACATTGGCAATGAAATTCTTAGGCTCAGAGCCCCCTCAATGTTGTACGCAAACTGCTGTTTTTACAACTTTTTACAGAGATGGATGTGAAGAAAAACAAAACAAAAAACTGTTGCTATTTGTGTGGTAATGTTATGACAATACAAGGACACTGTAAAGTCCACTTGTGTCCCAAGAAGGAAGTCATTGTAAATCAGTATCAAGTTATTCTGAGTTGTTGTTGTTGTTGTTTTGAAGTGGGGTTTCATTTACACAAAACATACATTTTGGTTTATTGTCAGCCAGAAATAACAGCATAAAGCTCACTCTTCAGTTAGCTCATGTAACAGACTCACTGACTAGAAACCCCTCAAAGGCCCACTATGAGCCAGCTATGGCCTTGATTATATATTAACTAGTTCACAACCCAATTTAACATGCACTGAACATTTGGAACCAAGCCCCATCGCCACCATACCAAATACATCTTTTGGAAAACTTGTGCCAAGTTTCCTAGACTTTTAGAATCAATGCAAATGCACACTGACTCTGTCTCTCTGTGGTCTGCTTTTTTTGCTTTCCTCACACCCCAACCAGTAGACAGATTGCCTCCCTGAGTCTGGTTTATCCTGTTAAAAGGTAGTCTTTTTCTTTTTGTTCTCTCCACTGTAGCTAAGTGCTTGCTCACAAGTGATCACTGCATTTCTGCCTTTATAGTGATAAAATAAAAGGCCTCAAATGCCCTTTTGGTTTGGTCTAATATAAATAAAATTGTATTGAAAATTTCACAACAGGCTTTTCCATTACGACTTGGGCATGATCCTGCATTATCTTAATTTAATTTAATAGAAGGTAATATAAATGCAGTAAGATGCTGTGGAAAAACAGCTAGATGCAATCTTGCAGTGGGGAACCATTAGGGTTATAAATACTGGAACAGTTTTATTTTTCTTAGATGCAAACTTTAAGTGCAGAATTTCATCCAACATTCAGCATTTGCATCACTCCCTTTATGATATTTCTCTCACTACATTTTAGCAAATAACCTAAGCTCACAAGACTAAAGAGATGTGTAATCTAACATAGGGTTTAACTGGAAATGAATCATTTGGTCAGAACATGAGTTTTCTCTCACCTCAACCATTATTACGTCACACATAAACAGGTACTTTATGCTTTTTTAAACTGAAATGTGACACCACTGCTTCAGGCTGCTGACTACATATTCTAAAAATAGCTACTGGACAAAAATGGGACCACTCTTGGCCACTATGGTTGCACTGTAACATGTGTGTGTGTCACTCTAAGCACAAGCTGGTCTCACATTTAACCTCACAGTGGTCTGTTTGTGTTTACGAATGTGCTGTGTGCTATATGTCACACACACACACACGCTCACAACATATATATATATTCTTTCACAGGTGAATAATTGAAGCTAAACAAAAAGCAGCAACACCCATTGCATTGCAACTTCAATGTCATTGATGTCTTTGTGACAGGAAGATGTCATCATGTCCGTGCTCCAAGGACAGGATCTTTAAATAGTCTGACACTGGCTGCAATGCAGAAGAGCAGTAAAGCTCTATCACTTAGCAAATAAGGAGCTGCTATGGCAGTCACTGAAGGTCGGTGCTTATACAACACATTTAAGTCATTTTTTCTGCATCAAAATCTGCCTTGATTGAGCATAAAAACCAATTGTGCAATAACCAATATTTATCATAGATTTGCATTAATAAAAGACAGGAAGTTCATATTGTAGCTTGAAAGAGTTTGTTTTTTGTTTTTTTTTTAATAGGTTAAGCGTACCTTGTCAATTCCTTCCAAAATCTCCACAGTGGATGGTTTCGCCTATAAGACAAAAAGTTTGAATAAGAGGTATTGTACAATTACGATTTCCAAAACAATAGCGCTCTTTGTGAGGAACTTTAAAAAAAAAAAAAAAAAAAAAAAAAGAAAAAAAAAGAGAGAGAGAGAGAGAGAGAGAGAGAGAGAGAGAGAGAGATCTGGAAACTTCCTTTTTCTTCTTCCTACTTTTGTACGTGCATTATGTGTGTTATTCTATTACTAACAGGCTACCCTGATCATGCAAATGTGCATCATGTCATGCCAACTAGAACACAGATGTACTGTTTAGACATACAAAATTTATGTAAATCTATCCAACCATGAGATCATTGCTTGTGTATTACGTTTGGTGTGGTAGAAATGGTGCCTGTTAAAGTCATGCTTCCAAAGTAAGAGTTTACTGAAAATGATTCAAAACTATCAAAAAGCAGAAGTAACACTAACTAACTGCACTGTAATTTGTTTCACATGACATGGTTAATAAAGGTTTGAATACAAACCCTCCACCGTGAGACCGCAGCCCCCATGTTGATGAAGAGGAAGGAGTGTAGGTTACTCTGTTACTGGGACCCTCCTCTGATGCCGTTTCACAAATTACCTCTCCACCTGTTGACAGCAGTAATGAGTTGTGAATACACACTCGGTTGCCAATGTATTAGGTACATTGTGCAACAACTGCCGCAGTATAATACAGCATTCCCGAAATAAATCCAGAAGTTTTAATAATACTTTTTCTGTGAGGCTCATTTTTAGTTAAACTGTAGAGCTATAAAGCATGTACTTCTGTATATGTATGTGCAACAGCAGCTCCAAACAATCACAGAGGAGCGTTCACAGCTTCAGCGGCTCGTTAACAGCTATAGGTACATGTTTTGACTGACGTTTAGAAAACATACACCAATCCTCTTAAATCACCTGTAAAACACACTTAAACGCTTTTTATTAAACTTCATCAGTGACTAAGCTGAAGTAGGTTGTCCTTGCTAGCTCAAATTAGCAAACCTAAACAACTTTCCGGAGGCGTCAGCAAGAATC
This sequence comes from Astatotilapia calliptera, assembly GCF_964374335.1. Taxonomy (NCBI): domain Eukaryota; kingdom Metazoa; phylum Chordata; class Actinopteri; order Cichliformes; family Cichlidae; genus Astatotilapia; species Astatotilapia calliptera. The sequence continues at coordinate 20,144,719 of NC_137437.1, read as the reverse complement.
GAGCTGACGTTAATAGTTATCTCACAGGTTTTTTATATCGCTTTTTTCAGCCAACATGTACTAAATAGCCTATAATAAATGAATACACATATACATATACATTAGCTTTGAGGTGTTGCAGCTAAGTTTGTGTAATCGCTAGCTTGCAGGGCTAACACTACTGCGCCCTGCAGTTCACCGAAAAACTAAAGCAAGGTCGCCAAGTTTCGCCAGAGTTTGTACACACAAGCGAGGCCAAATTATAGAAGTGCTAAGTGAATGAATAACAGCTCCGTGTTTTGACAGAGACTGGTGTACTTACCTTGAAAGTTGTGTTGTCCTGTTTCAACAGCCTGTGGCAGTCGCTCCTGTCTTTGCACGGAGGGTGTGTGAGCCAAGATGGGGGAGTGTCCACTCGAAGAGCCAGCATGGAGCATGAGCACACCGGGGCCTTCACGGGAGTTTGGTCTGTGGCTCATGAAGCCTGGTACAAAGTTGTGAGAAACTCAAACTAATTTTAATTTTAGACAAATATAACATGAGTTAATACAAAAATTAAGTTCTTAAATAATGATTTCATTTATTAACAGGTGGGGGAGGGGGTTAGGGTTAGTAAAATCTATCTGGTCTTATGGGAAAATGTAATTGCCCCCTAAACCTACACTAAGTGGTTGTTCCAGTCAAGTGTTTATGATAACTGGCAATGAGTCTTTCACATGTCTGTGGAGGAATTTTGGTTAACTATCTTTTGCATAATTCTTTTTTGTAAGTCAGCCACATTACAGGGTTTTCAAACACCAACGACCTGTTTGAGGTCATGCCAAGCATCTCAATCTGACTTGAGTTAGGACTTCGACTAGGCCGCTCCAAAACCTTCATTTTGAGGCGGTTCAGATTATTGTCTTACTGCACAACCTTGGGATTCAGGACTTTTTTTCTTCAGGATTTTCTGGTGGAGAGCAGAAATCATGGTTCTGTCAATCACAGCAAGTTGTTTAGGTCCTGAAACAGCAAAGCAGCCCCAAACCATCACAAAACCATTACCATGCTTGATTGTTGGTGTGTTAGTTTTGGTCACATGTAACAGGACATAAACTTTCCAGAAAGTTAAAGATTTGTCTCATCAGTCCACAGAATAATTTCTCTAAAGGTTAGTCTTATGTTCCTTCCTGGGAAGGTTCCCTGCTGCTCCACGAATTCTTCATTTGTGGATAATAGTTTTCGCTGTGGTTCTGTGGAGTCCCAAGTCCTTAGAAATTGCTTTGTAATTACTTTTTCACATAGGACCAAGTAGGTTTAAATAAGTTTCCCCCTTAATAAATAACCATTGAAAAACTGTATTTTGTATTTATTCTGGTTATCTTTTGCTAATATAAAAAATATGGGTTTTTTTTGTTATTGATCTGAGACATCTAAGTGTGAGAAGATCAAGCAAAAAAAGAAATTAGGAAGGGGACAAATAGGTTTTCATAGCACTGTACATTTTACTGTTACCCTTATAACTAAGCTATGTACACCCGGTACACATATGCAAGAGAGAATTAATTCCCCCTCTAACGATTTCTTGATTTCAGTGACAGACTGAATGGTAAAAACTGAGCGTGTGATCCAGCAAATGAAGTAACCCGTCTGACATGCACACGACATGAACATAATGCTGATACTGGATAGTGTATCGATATTAGTAGTACTTGCTGCTCAGTAATTGCAACGTTAAATACAAAATGGTTATTGTGCATGCACTGTTACATTTTTATGCCGTAAATATATATCTCCAGGTAAAACTGTCTGCCAAATTAATGTAATGTGCTAGTGGTTCTCATGCTATTATAAAGTACAGATTTTATAGTAGGTGTTAACAGTTTTTACAGTGTTTCACTGTGCAACAAAGGTTTTTTCAAATCCAAAGCAAGCATTATATTTATTTAGTTTGTGCAATATGTTCCCATATACCCTTCAACAAACATTACAAACTGCCAATAGCTGAAAATTCCCATGTTTATATTTTCGTTTGTGGTTGCACATAAAATTACCAATATAGCTAACTATATAGCTGTGATATTCATTAGTGGGAATGTGAACACAGCACTAGCCTGAGGGTGCTCAATAAAAGCTAGAGTGGATAAAAAATGCCCATTATTTGCTGAAAACAAAGATGAAAAAGTGGAATTAATTAAAGAAAAAAAAACATGTTCCAGTACTTCCAGTAAGTACATTATAAATTGCTTTGATGGCAGACACCATGCCGTTTCTGTTTAATTCATGAAAAAAAAACTGCTTTGAAAATCATCTGTAATTCATTCACTGGGGGGAAAAGAGGTAAAAATGTTTATGATTTTTCATCATTAAACTTTGTTTTTTCCATCCTTGGGCAGCCTGTACAGAGCATGTGAAAAAATATAAGTTTGCTTTCACTAATTGCTATTTAAATACTGATTTAGTTGCAATGAAAGGAATGTGCACCCAAGTTTATTTTAATGTCAAGTTTATCTTGAATGCCAGTTAGATTGCTGAAGCACCACAATTAAATTAATGCATGCAGAATTTATTGGAAAGCCATCCAAGAGTTTTTGAGACATTTCAGTCAAAGTCAAGTGTATGGTGGTTTCACAGAAAAGACAAGTGAATTTTTACTGATATAAAGATTGATCTAAAACAAAGGAAAATGTTGCCATCATTCAACAGTTGATGAGTTCACTTTGGAGTGAAGTAATGGGCAGTAAGTAATCATGTGGCCAAGCTGTTGTTACTGGAGTTAATTATTTATTTATTTGTATATATAGGTGCATGTTTGTGAGAGTGCCCATATGGAAAATATATAAATCTTATAAAGTTTGTATCTGTCTTGTGTGAAACTTGTATGAAAAGCATACAAGAGTGAAAACAGATATAAGATCCCTTGAAAAATTATATAAATGAAACTTGTATGTTTTGGATACTTACTAAAACAATACATGAAAGTAATGAGAAAGTGGCCACTTTCACGAGTAAATCAAATAAGCCTTATATGATTCACTATATGAAGTAGGCCACATCTTATGCAAGTAAGTCTTTTATAAGTTTTTTTCTATTTCTTTTCCATATGGGTGAAAAAGAAGAAAGAAAAGCTGGTGGCCGAAATGGCTGAAAGTCAATTACACATCTCCCAGGCCACTGCCTGACCAAAGAGACTTTCAGCATTGCGTTTTGGGTCTTCAGTCTCTTTCCCTGGAGATGCATTAGTTGTCCAAACTGTGGCATTCACTCATTCTGGACAAAACTAACAGATATGTGCTTAGACTAACATGATGGAAGAGTTGATAATTACAATGGTGTCTTAAAATCAGCATCTTGTACAGTGCTTTCAGAGATCTTTTGGGGGAGATAATAATGGTGCTGCATGTAGATGAGCTACAAAATGATGGAAATTAAATTTAAATGGCTCACGTTTTCCATTAACCATGCTCTAATTAAACTTTGATGGGATGCACTGGTTTCCAACACAATGTGACCTGAAAGTTCTGTATACACTTGTATGCCCACTTTCCAATAAATGGATTAGGCACAGAGGCTTGTCATTTGTGGGGCTTCCAGGATCCTCTGTCTAGACCGAGGAACAAGTACACTGAATGCATGTTAGATTTATGTATTTATTTTAAATATACTGATTTTTTAAATATTCATTTAGCTTTCCAGGCTTTAATGAGATTATATAGAATGTCTATAAAAAAAATGACATGCCACCATGTTTTCACCAGCTGGTTTGTGAGCTACCATTTTTGAAGCTTTGACCTGAGCAGTTACATATATACACAATCTAAATTTAAAACTGAGGGACATTAAACACTCATACGGTAGTGATTTGTCCAACATAAAGTAGAACTTCTTCAGTAAAACCTGACATTGGTGACAGAGCCCTCATCAGAAGTGTTAGAATGGCCAATAGTGGCTGAATTAAAGTAGCAGGCCTGAGGCAGAGATAAGGTGCAGTCAAACCAAGTATTGGTCTGCACCAGTAAAGAACACACAAAATAATAACGAAATAAAATAAAGCGATGCTGTGCACAGGTGGCACTTGTTTTCTGCAGCCTCTGATGTTAACTGGCAGCCTTTAATAGACTGCTACTAATTGAACCCCAAGCCATACCACTGTGTATTGTTACATGCTGAACTAAATCAATCAAATGGCCTAACCAAACTTGCCATGCTAATCTATATTTCAGTTCCTAGACCAGAACTTCACCAGTACAAGCTGGGAAGCTACCAACAAGAAAACACGTACAGAAAATCTCAATTTCAAACATAAAAAATTCCTTTGTGTGACTGTATTCTTTTTTACAAATAGTATCAAAGTCACCCATGTGTAAATACATGCTTTTTATCTAACTGATGAAACTTACATCAGCTAGATAAAACCCCTTCCTGCAGAGGGGTGGACTTCATTCTGCTCTTTGTTTGCCTTTCTTTATTACATGGAGAAAGGCAAACAAAGGGTTGTTTTGTCATATACTTCTGTGCAGTCAGAGTTCCATTTGCAACTTTAAACTAAAAGTAATTACAGTTCTTACAGGCATATTGTATATGGCTGTAAGACATATACAATATGCCATTACTACCAGACAAGACTTGTGATATAAAGTCTTGTCTGGTAGTAACTCTGCTAAGGTACTTTCTATAGACCCTCTAGCCAAGACTGTGGCAAAATTTGACTTAAGGCTTCTATATAGACTAGACTATATATTCTAAATTTCTATAATGATGATGACAGCAGTCAAGAAACCTCATGTGGACCAGGGATACCGGGTCTTACCCTGCAGCTAGTTCTGGGGCAGGGGCTTGTTTGAGAGTGTCCGATGCTTTGTTGACTGGGCAGAAGTTGAAGGTGGAGGCCTTGGTGGTTCAACTCCCCTGCTGCTTAAACTGGTTTTGGTGACATTGAACATCACTTCTCTGTTGGAGAAGGATCAAGTAGACAGCGGGGTCACCTCAATGCACATCATGAGTTTCCTGTAGAGGGGTGGACTTCATTCTGCTCTGGAGTACGCCATGGTTAAAGGTTCTGAGCAGGATGAGTATGCTTACATCCCACAAACACAGAGCAAACCCCTGTATGCTGAGGTTTTCCACAGTACAGGGTGGGCCATTTATATGGATACGCCATAATAAAATGGGAATGGCTGGTGATATTAAAGTCCTGTTTGTGGCACATTAGTATATGTGAGGGGGCAAACTCCTCAAGATGGGTGGTGACCATGGTGGCCATTTAGAAGTCGGCCATCTTGGATACAACTTTTGTTTTTTCAATAGGAAGAGGGCCATGTGACACTTCAAACATATTGGTAATGTCACAAGAAAAACAATGGTGTTCTTGGTTTCAACGTAACTTTGTTCTTTCATGAGTTATTTACAAGTTTCTGACCACTTATAAAATGTGTTCAATGTGCTGCCCATTGTGTTGGATTGTCAATGTAACCCTTTTCTCCCACTCTTCACACACTGATAGCAACACAGCAGGAGAAATGCCAGCACAGGCATCCAGTATCCGTAGTTTCAGGTGCTGCACATCTCGTATCTTCACACCATAGACAATTGCCTTCAGATGACCCCAAAGATAAAAGTCTAAGGGGGTCAGATCGGGAGACCTTGGGGGCCATTCAACTGGCCCACAATGACCAATCCACTTTCCAGGAAACTGTTCATCTAGGAATGCTCGGACCTGGCACGCATAATGTGGTGGTGCACCATCTTGCTGGAAAAACTCAGGGAACGTGCCAGCTTCAGTGCATGAAGAGGAAAACACATCATCATGTAGCAATTTCAAATATCCAGTGGCCTTGAGGTTTCCATTGATGAAGAATGGACCCACTATCATTGTACCCCATATACCACATCAAACCATCACTTTTGTTGTTCCAACAGTCTTGGAGGGATCCATCCAATGTGGGTTAGTATCAGACCAATAGCGGTGGTTTTGTTTGTTAACTTCACTATTCACATAAAAGTTTGCCTCATCACTGAACAAAATCTTCTGCATGAACTGAGGGTCCTGTTCCAATTTTTGTTTTGCCCATTCTGCAAATTCTGTGCACCGATCTGGGTCATCCTCGTTGAGATGCGGCAGTAGCTGGAGTTTGTAAGGGTGCCATTTGTGAGTAGCTAATATCTGCCGAAGGGATGTTCGACTAATGCCACTCTCCAGTGACATGCGGCGAGTGCTACGCTGTGGGTTCTTGCTGAATGAAGCTAGGACAGCCACTGATGTTTCTTCATTAGTGACAGTTTTCTTGCGTCCACATTTTGGCAAATCCAACACTGAACCAGTTTCACGAAACTTAGCAAGCAGTTTGCTGACTGTAGCATGGGAGATGGGTGATCTCGTAGGAAATCTGCTGCAATGACCCGGTTACTGCGTTCACCAGATATCAACACAATTTCGATCCGCTCCTCACGTGTTAACCTCTTCAACATGTCAATGGCTGTGAACAAAGAGAAACTTCTAAATAACTCATGATAGCATAAATTTACGTTGAAACCAAGCACACCATTGTTTTTCTTGTGACATTACCAATAAGTTTGATCTGTCACATGGCCCTCTTCCTATTGAAAAAACAAAAGTTGTATCCAAAATGGCCGACTTCTAAATGGCCACCATGGTCACCACCCATCTTGAGGAGTTTGCCCCCTCACATATACTAATGTGCCACAAACAGGACTTTAATATCACCAGCCATTCCCATTTTATTATGGTGTATCCATATAAATGGCCCACCCTGTAGATGGAAAAGTTTTTTCCTTGTGCCTTCAAGTCAGAAAACAGTTCATCACTGTTGTTAGTGCTTGTTTCTATGAACAACAGGTCAGTTGGATACTCAGATGGAGTCCACTGGGGAGCTGGACAGTGCACCAGAAGGGAAGCCATTGTTCTACTGGGGGACAACAATTTTGTGACAATACTAGTGTAACCTAGAGGGGGTATGACTGGTAGGAATGGGCTGCTTGATAAGAAACTGGAAGCGTTCATATGTGCACTTGGCTGCAGGTTAATAACAGATTTTGCCATTTTTATCATCAGAACTGTGATCACATGTCTTGAAAACTTGAGGTGAAGAGAGGAGCTGAGCTGTCAACTGATGAGAAGTATCAGGTGGTGGGGAAACTGGAATATTCCTTGTGTGCCAAAATATGTAGTGAGGGTATGCTGGGATCATCTTGAAGAGGCCCTGGTCAAGAGATCTTTAGCTCATATATCCAGTAGTGCTTTGACAGCATACTGAGAGGGAAGCTGTCAACACTGAGTCCAAGTGGACAATGTTCCATACCTACTTTGCTGTAGTGGTGGAAAATAGAGATAACCCACGTAAACATGTGGAGAACATCCAAACTTAGGTGGCATCGCACTGAGGAACCTTCTTGCTGGGAGGCAACAGTGCTAACCACTACATCACCATGATGCTCTGCACTGGCACTGAATTGTGAAACATTTAATGCTGTGAGGAGGCATAAATAGTATATTGATATCAATCTGGTTTGGTTTCAAAGTAAAAATCTCATAACTCCAACATGAACGATGGATTTGAAAACTGAGCCCCATTCCATTTTACATTTAGTCAGGAATATCCTTTCCACTCTAGTTTGTCATACATTTGTGGTGCATTCCATTTACTTTGGAAGTTGGCTGCCAGAGCTGGGAATAATGTCACCCTAGAGTTGACCATGTTCCAGTAGTAGTAGTAAGAAAAGCAAGAAAAATTGGATTTATTTTGGTCTTTAACCAGGTACCATTCCTCTATCAATATCAATACAATGCAATGTCTGTTTTTTCTGCAGTAACTTCATAGAGCCTGGTCAGTGCCCTGTGCATGCTTGGTTTGGGAAATCAGCTATGCAGGTCAAAGAAACCTTTTTCCATGCTAGCAGTAAAAATGTTAATTTCTGACTGGTAAGTATGTTAACATACAATTCTTAAACACTGTTATTCTTTTGGACTATTTTGGCCTTAAATGTCATTTTGGCTAATTGCAGATTTTGACACTCAGATTTCAATCTTAGCTACTGCACTTATAATATACTAGCTAAAGTAACTGTAATTTAAATTCATGACGTAATCATAGCTGTAACACACACTTTTAAATGATGTAGCATTAAGTGTATTTATTGCCATATTGAGGTAAGATAGGTAAGATAATTTGTTCTGGGCAGTGTTTCACAATTATCTAAGGTATTGCATCACATAGGCAAATACTTTGTTATATTCAGAAGTCACAGTAGTAACCAAAGCCACAGTTACAGCTAAAACTGCAACTGTTGTTGGAGCAGCAAGTTGTGTTTTTGTGCCAGTTGCTCAGCAAGCTATAAGTTAATAATAAGTGCTGACAGAGTGACAAGAAGTGTCCCTTTTGAGACTTTTTCCATTTGCAAGCCACAAATAGTGTATTCTTTGCAACCATTGGCACCTGTAGCTGAATTACTGGCAGACATCCATTAACTGAATGGCCAAAACAGATATCATATGCTATAGCTGCAAATTTCCCAAACTGTGCATCAAAAGAAAAGCTGACATCTTGTCTATAGCTTTTATATCAGTTTATCTTTCATTAAGTTAATGTTGTGTAAGACTTACCTTCCCTTAAGATACTTAATTCCAATATTTAATTCCCAATAAGATATTTTATCTCTGTCTTTATATTTGCTTATTGTCTCTCTATATCAGTCAGAATTTTATTTAATTCAGCTAAAATAACATGTGAGGAACTAACAACAAAGGCTCAGTATCCTGATATGCCAGCAACTCTTTTATTATCTTCACTTCATCGGTCTCTTGTCTGCTCCACTCTGTGTGTGCATTTTTATCAGATTGTATTTTTTATTATTTAAATCAAGCCTGATGTCGTCCACAAATAAGAATGATCTGCTGTCTTTTGTTCACAGTAAACAATATAGCTTATAATTTTTCCAGTGGTATTGGATTGATACTTACTACTGGCTTATAGCCAAAGACAAGGTGACTGTATCGATATCTGGACTAAAATGTTGGATCCATGCTTCCCTGATAGTGGGATTTAGTGCATCACAGTGTATTTTGTATTTTGAGGGTACCAGTAACATGTTCCTTTTTAATAGGTCACAAAAGAGCAGGTGTCGGGATCAAATATGAGATGAAGTTAATCAGATCTGTGACTACCATAGACATACTGTATATACTGGATCTGGCTAAGTGTGAGCAAAATCCTTTCTGTGTTTTTATATGAATATCTGAACAGGACCTCGCATATAATGATGTGAAGGAAACAATTAAGGAATCATCAGAAATATTATTATTTGCGTAACTAATTTCATTACAATCTGTGAAAGATGCAACACGTACATGTCACACAGAGCATCAGATTTTTTATGGTACTCTATATAATAAGAGGTTTACCAAGGACATAAGATATTTAGCTTGATACACTGGTTTAATGTTACTCAGAAAAATTAGAGGGAATTAAAGCTGACCACTGCTGTTTGTTGTTAAAGACAATTGTAGGGGTAATTCCTGGATTATCTAAATGTGATGGCACAATCCACACTAAAACCAGTTGTATGGGGCCAATAGTTAATAATACAATTAATCAGAAATAAATACTGTGCTGAAAATTATCTTAGATAACATTGGCCAGAATTTTTGAGCATTTAGTCAGTGGCTTGTGCTGTATATAGAGGGAATTATGTGCGACGTTTTACTGCATAAGTCTAAAGATAATTGTGTATTTGAAAAACAAAACAAAAAACTCCTTCATGCTGACTGAAGATCCATGTAGATTCAGTTCTTATTCAAAAGTAGCAATTCTACAGTGTAATAATAATCTTCTAGAAAGTTTCCACTTAACAAAATCATAAATACAATAGTATAAGCGTTGAAAATGTTGAAAATATAGGCATTTACAGTAAAGACACTCATTATGCAGAACAGCTATATAGAAATCATTTATATGATATTATTCAGTCATCTACTAATACATTACATAAACATTAATGCCCTTATGTTCCACTTTTATGTTGAAACTGGAGCAATTTTGTATTACTTCATGCCTTTTTGTGTTTAATCTTTAGTAACATTGCATCAGTTATATACAGCAAAAAAAACAAAAAAAAAAACAACTATAAGTAACAATTTTTACAGCAAAGTAAAGTGGAGTATCAGAATATTTACACACTTAAAAATGGAAAAACGTTCACTGATTCAGTGGCTTTGGGATGGAGGGAGCACTCTATATTCCTAGAAGTGTGGGCTGGGTGGGGGTGAAAGGGCACCCCCAGCTCCTTTTAAGACACGCCCCTGGAGAAAGCTATCAATTTACAGACGTTTAATGACTACATGTATATGACACTAGAACCACTGTGGGTAAAGTATCTCCCCAAATACACTTTCTCTGGTGCTGACTCTTCATTGTTGTGTTACTAACCCCGTCTGTTTGAGGTTTTTATCTTCCATTTACTGTTTCTGTGGCACTCTTTAAAATTGTAGCCAATTCATTTAAATTTCTGCTTTGTATTCCTGCCTCTAAGTAAGTACAAACTGACGGGTCACTCTGTAATCAACTCAAAAAAAGAAAATAATACAGTGTATTTTATACATTCACGCAGAATGTTTGTAGAATACGCGCGTCCTCTTTCACTTTTTATTTCGGCTTTAACGTGCTCGGGTTCCAGCGGAGAAGTTATCAGCGCAGAGAGCAATTTTCCCATGCAAAAAAGCCCAAAAATTAAGTGTACACTTTTTTTTTTATTATCGTCGTGTATAGATGTTCCAATGATGGAACTATACCGCCAGTCAAAATATTCATGCACTCAGGACGGTTTTTTTTTGTGTTTTTTAAAATATTTTTTGCATCCCCGGAGACTTTCAATATATCTTGTTGCTTCATGTTTGGTCACTCCAAAAAGTACGTTTTGGAGAAGCATACTTATTTGAGTATTGCAGCAGAAACAAGTCTACAACACGCTGTCTATACTGAAAACACTGTTGAAAATAACTGGTCTGCTCAAAGGAATATTTATAATCTGACTCCGGTCAAATAGACCTGAAACTAGTCTAGATTAGCTAGGGAACCAATATTGGTACCAAGGCAGCAATTTCAGTGAGTGGAAATTCCGTTGTGTGCTACTTAAAACACTGGGACACTTTCCCACAGAACATTACAAAAACAGGGGGGCAGTGTAAATCTCAGTGAGGCTAAGATGGAACAAATTTGAAAATCGTGGAAATGATGTTAACTCTGTATTTACTCTTAGAACCATATTTTGAACAGTATTTAATATCATTTTTAATACAGCATTTTGTGAACTGCTTTGGGACTCCTGACAACAATATAACCATTTTAGGTCGCAAACAATTTTAATCCATTGTAATTGTATCTTAACCTGTCTATTTCTTGGTCTTTACGTTGACCTTGCCCCACCTTAACCCAGCTCCTTTACCCAGATAAACAAATAAATAAATAAGTGATGAATTTGTGACTAATTTGATGAGATGTAATGCTTTTTCAGTACCGGGAAAAAGGGTTTAAAATAAAACGCTGAATTTCTTTTCCTAATAAATCGTGTTTTCCACACATGGTTTTTAAAAATGCAACACTACAGGCTTAACAGACCTTTCAGAAAAAAAGAGTGGCAATTTGGAGTACCACCTTAACTAGAACCAGAGTGAAGAACCACTGAAAGAATCACTCTAAAACCTATAAAAGCAATTTCCAAAAATAATTGAGAACATGTTTCAATACATATGCATGAAAAGGGGATTTTCCATACGACCGACTCACATGTTCATGTAATTGATTGAGGGGATGACCCGCTATATTAAATGTTATTTGAGAACCATCAAAACGCGCAAAATTGCAAATTACCCAGCTTGTATCTGAATTAATACCCCATTCATCATCATTATGAGTTGATAAGTTAATTTAACCATTTCATTCTGTCTTAATGAGCTATAGTTGAATTAATGCCATGTAATATATGAAAGTAACATTTGAACAGAGGCAATGATTTGAGACAAACAGAGCAGAGACTACTTTAGAAGCATAATGGTGGCATAAATCTCATCAGGCTCCCGTTTGTGGTGTGCGTTTAATCCAAGAGTTTGGAGAAATATGTTAGCTAAATATGAAAACGTCTACCTCAAAGATGCTTTTTGGTTGTTGCTGTCTTGATAGGTTTCGCCACCATTTTAAATAATAGCTGGGAAGTCACTTTTACTGTATCATATATGTTTTATATACGCTCAGCTGGAGTGCACGCTACAATGGACTCGGGTTTATGCTTTTAAACCTACAATAGTAACAAAATAGCTGTTTTAGTTCCCAGTTGGCTCACTGAAGACCCAGCTGAGCTGCCAGTCCGTTATGTGGCGTTGAACGACTATTTGACCACAGGGCCGTGTGTTGTCTTCTAGTTCCACCTTAAATGCGTTTTGGCCCCGCTTGCTCCCTGTAGTTTAGGTTTTTTGTCCTCCCGCAGCAGCTGTCACCCTGCATTACTCGCAGTCAGCTAAATGAAACATTATTCTAAACATATGCATCGTAATCAGTCCGGTCACACTTACAAGAACACGCGTTAATAAGGCAATCAATCACTCTGGAACAAGCAAGTTGTTCTGTAACAGCTCATAAACAGTGTGTAATGAAGAATTGGAGGTTAGCATGACACGGCGCTGATCAGATAATCAATGTCAAAGATGCGATGAATGTCAGTAAATGTAGTTTTCATGTCGTTTCTATAAAATCCTCAATTTACAACAAGCAGTTCAATTACCCTGAAAATACAGTCAATTAAATAGGGGTGATTGGACAGTAGCTGCAGGATCATCGATCTTTGCATTTCTATTTCGCTGGTGGACATTTTAATTTGGTTTTTCTATTAGCACTGAAATAAAGAAAATATAAAATATATTTAACAACCCAAAAGATTTATTTTCTTGTCAAAAACCATTCAGTGAAGGTGACAGACAGTCCTCTGCATTATGATGAATTCTCTTTTTCTGTCTTGCACATTGGATACAAAACTAATCGTGTTATTGTGGACAGTGTTTTTCTGGCCTCTGTCTTTTCCTTTTTACACCTCCATCTATCTCAGTGCCTTTGTTGCATGGGTTGCAGCCCTCTCTTTAGTAAAGAGCAAGTAAACCTGGTGATATATCACGCCCATATTTGCTCCCCTAATCCTATTTCTTTAATGGGGACGTTCAAAAAAGCAACTTATCTTGAAGTCCCCTGGGGGCATTCTGGTGTAGGCTATATTTAACCAAGTGCAATTAACGACAGTATCAGCTTGTATCATTTAGAGGTAATGTAAAAATAATGGTAAATTATAGGGCCGGAATGACCCGTGATGGCAGGCCTCATATTCCCTGTAGCTTTCCACGTATTTTTAATTAATGTTAGACTGGGTATAGATATGGTGCAGCGGCACTTAAATAAGCCTGTGCCTTCAATGTCGCTATAAGCATACGCAGAAAAAATGTTTACATTATTTTAAGCAGTTAAATTCAAAATTAATCATAATAATTTGTAGCATCCAGGGTTACAATTATTTTTTAAAAATGTGTCATTCATGTGAAGAAACGGAAATGTGTAAAGACTTTTTTTATTTACTTTCCAAGAACAAACACGATCAATAAATAACATAATTTACATTTCATATTGCACATTTTTTTCAAGTTAAAATATTTAAATTCATACAGTCATTGATATTTTAAATACAGAGATATAGAGTTATAACAGAGACCATGGGGACAAAGGCCAGTAGATTTTTCCATTTAATTTCAGTGCCCGTTTATCAGCCCTTCCAAGCCTCTTTTGAGTGGATCATAAGAATTTTTCTCCATCTCTATAGTAAATGTATAAATTTGCACGAAAAAACAAACAAACAAACCCCCAAAACAGGTCATGAGTTTGGACCATTGGTGAATTTACAAGCCAGTTTGTTGGCTATGGGATCCAGTGTTTTAACATTTAAAAAGAAACATTCAACAAGTCACAAAATAAATTAAAAAAAAGTTTTAAAAATAGCCTACCATCCACATTTCGTGGTACATTTTTCCGGATCAATATTTCAGTTTTAAGCTATCAGTAGGACTATTTGGAAAATATTTAACGATTTACAGTTCACATGTTTTATAATTAACATATTGGTGATGTCCCAACAGGAACAACTAAAATGCACATAGCCATTTTACAGGCGCAGACAGATTGTAAAGCCAGGCTATTTTATCTGAACTCTCGCCTTGCTCCGTCCCGTCATTGTGGGTGAAGAGGTCCTATAGGGATTAGATAGCCCACGTATGAAAATACTGGATTGATATAATGAGGTGCAGCAATGCAAATAAAAGAGACTGATATATCGAGGTATCTGCCATTATCAGAAAAAATCAAAGAGTCCTGGAAAGCTACTTTGTGTGTAATATTTTATAACCGTCCATGTGTCAGATACAGCATCCTCATACAGTGCGTTCTGTGTGCCAGGACTGTCGCTTTGTTCCAGGTCTTTTGTATGTCTAATGACTTCCCTCCGCGGGTTGTTAGCACTTGACAGCGGGTCTCAAAACGAGGAACTTTCTTACAGTCATGTATTCAAAGGAGCTCCATCTAGGTACATGATTGGCAATTTTTGTCATGATCCTCTCATTATTAACATAAAACTTGACGCGAAAGACGCGGTGCAAAATTATATGCACCTTCTAGCTGATTAGAGGTGTCCCTATAGAGCCGAGGCTGGGTGTTGGAGAAGCTATTGCTGCCAAAATCTCAGTCTATTAGACCTATAGTGAAGAAAGATATGCTGCTGGGCAGAAAAGTAGACCGTCTGCTATATCTAAATTTAGATAAGCATGATTAGTTCACATTTTTATCCGAAAACTAAAGGAGCCGAGATAGCCAAGGCTGGGTTTGTCACACAGAGTATTGGACATTTAAGTTGAAGTTTATGTTTTCATTTGGGGAAAAAATATAAATATGATACATTTATTGAGGCAGTGGGACATTATTAAATAAAAAAGCTAAAATGTTTTTTTCTCCCCTCAAATGTGTAAATTAATCCAGTAGCTCCCGTAAAAATAGTTCAACACACGACCATAAGCCTTTAAAAAAGTTACTAGCTGCAAAATTTTCAGAGTTTTGGGTATCAGTGTTTGTTTTAATAAAAACAGTCTCTTCCAGTTGAATCACTTTTAGACTTTTAATCTTCGAGTGTCGGTGTGTTTATGATACCGCCTAATGCATCGCCCAGGTGGGACTCCCCATTTAAAGTAGTAGGCCTAATACCCCCACCCCACCCCTAAAAGTAGGACTGGAGCAAAATAGGAAACGGTCGCGTTGGCTGCGTGATCAGTTATCTGTTAAGTGAAGTTTCTTCTCGCTGGTCTGGTGACGGGACTGAAGTTTTACTTAGAACCGCAGCAGAATACGGCAAAAATCCACTCTCGGATCTTTGCCCGGAAGCTGTGCAGGTAAAGTCAGCGCTGGCGCTCCTGGAGCCCAATGCGCTTGCCGCCTGGCTGCTGTGGCAGCTCAAGCACGAACAGGGCCCGGTGGCTGACGGAGCGCTTACCGCAGCTGCCGCGGCCGCGGCCGCAGCCGCCGCGGATGCAGCGGCCGAGCTATTCAGGCCTGCAGGCGACTGGTAGAGTCCCGGGTGCCTGAAGCTGCATAGAAGCTCTGGCCGTGAGTATGGGTGGGAGAGCGCTCGGAAGGTATCGAGGGGGCGGATGGAAGTGGCGAAAGGTGACGAGGCGGCACCGGTGGCGGCGGCGGCCGCTGCTGCTGCCGTGACACCGACGTGCGGGTAGTAATGTAGAGGCATGTGCGAGTGGAAAGGGTAAGGTAGACTTCCTGTAGCTGCCGCGTGCGTCATCATGTAAGTGTAGAAGCTAGGGTCTGCTGGATGGGGCCAGGACATCGCCAAACGCTGCCTTTTATCCTTCATCCGCCTGTTCTGGAACCACACCTGCACACAGAGTCAAAACAAGCCCCATATTGAAGCTGCCATGTTGTTTTCAAGCTCAGACCTCTGAAGAGCTGAGCTGGACAGACACGTTACCTGCGCTGATTTCAAATGTTTCATGCAAATGTTCTCGAAGTAATGATCGGCTTATTGCAGTATTATCAATCCGTTAAAGTAAAGGGGGGTATATTGTTTTGCACTTATTCTTGTTTTAATGGATTAATGTACAAATTACTTGGATCCATAACGTAAAATTTGTCACTATCCACATCTTTAGCTGTTTAGTAAAATCGCATTTTGTGTGAGTGTGTGCAAGATAAAATAAATTTAAAAAATGTCTGCACCATTTTATGCGCACGAATAAAGATAACACGGCCCCTGTTTTAAACTGCAGAGTATTTTCACTGTTGCTATTAATGTGTTTGCTTTTAAATAGTCACATCATTGCTTTCCATGCACAAAAACACGTGCACGTCACACACAACGCGCGCGCGCACACACAGAGGAATATTTATTCAAGCTTAATTTTGCAACGTACCTTAATTGTAGTTTCGGGCAAATTTAGCGTCGCCGCTAACTCACATCTTCTCGGTCTCGAAACATAATTTTCCCTGTAAAACTCTTTTTCCAGTCTTGCGATTTGTTCTCTGGTGAAAGCAGTCCGATACCTTCTGACTTGATCGGCATTTGAATTGTTTGATCCCACCGTTGAATTACCGTTCATGTTCTGGAGGGAGTTTGAGCTTGTGTTGGAAGATCCAGAGCTACTGTCTGAAAAACCTGAAAATTAAAAAAATAAATAAAAAATAAAACTTTCGCAGTAATAATAATAAGATTAATACTAATACTAATAATAGTAATTCAGCTTTACTTGTGAGTGGGCCTACCGGATTTCACAGTGTAGTAGAATAACAAGACGTTTGTGTAACTAATAATAATAATAATAATAATAATAATAATAATAATAATAATAATAAAATAATAATAATAATAATAATAATAATAATAATTTAGGGTTTTGGTTTGGAATTTTTTGTCCTTGGATAAAATAAATAGTCGACAATAACAACAATAATAGTAATGTTCATGTCCAAAATGATTGCCGAGAGAAAAACTGATGAAAATAAAATCTTACCTTTATTGTTTTCCTTGTGCTGGCTCGGGGAGCGATGCGCAGGGCATCCCACTTCCACATCACTGTTAATATCTGATTCTTGCGAAACTTCGGAGTAAAGGCTCATTTTCTTCCTGCTTTCTGACGAGGAAATCTCCGCCGAGGAAGAATTTTCACTGCCGTGGTGTGTACCGAAAAGACTGTCAATTTCAAATTTGCTTTTCGTCGGGATGTCCCCAAGATTTCCATGGAGGGAAGCGGAAGTTATTCTCGGGCTTAGTCGTCCGCCGTGCTGGGAGTTTTCCAGGGCCTCCAGCACTGAATTTCCAGGCGTGTCTGCGAGCCTCTTCCCGGCGACAGGACTGTGGAGACCTCTCTCCATCAATATCATCTCTTTTCTTATCCTCTCCATCATTAAGCCGTGGAAGACGACGACGACGAAGAAGAAGAAAAAAAAGCACACACACACACAGACACACACACAACACTTGTCCAGGGGGCTGGAGCACCAATGAGTTGTGTCGGAGCTAAATCCGCATGCAACTCCTGCAACTGTGTCTAAATAACTGTCTCTAAACCTTTTTATAAGCAAGACGCAAAAATGAAAGAATCTAAACGCAATCGACGAGCGACTGCTCAAAATGAGCCGTGCATCCTCCCCACAGCAGCAAAATGTCATTCATCAAAAGTGGCTGCTGTTCGTTGTTAAAATGCTGGGCTGACGTTGCTCCAATGATCATTTATTGTAACAGGTTTATAAGCAAATAAATAGGAGAGGGCTGTCACTTGATGATGGAGGCGGCCTTCGGTCAGACGAATAATATCCAAGTGGAGAGGAAGAGAGAAGTGAGGAGCGAGGTGCTTGTCCCTGGGTTGATCTCTGAGTCTGTTGTAGATCGCTCTTGGGTTTGGCCTCTTGGGTGAAATTGACAGTCTGATTAATAAAATGAGCGAGGCAACATTTCCCTCTTCGTTTAGGAATATTATTATGCTTTGATTCTCCATTGTTTGCCTCCTCTCTTCCAGCCCTCCCCCTCCCTAATCATTGTTCTTTTTTTATTCCTTTTATTCCCCTTTTTTCTTTTATATATATATTTTTGCCATTTTTGCGACTTAATCAGAATGCGAAGTGCAATCAGATTAAGCTGGAAAGCAGTGACGTGAGAATAAGAGTGTTATTCTTCAGATAGTGTTACGTTGATGATTTGTTTTATTTTATTATTATTTTATTTTATGAAGTATGTGTTTTTCTCCGTTTTTTGGGGGACTTGCACCCAGCTCTTTAATCGTGAACGACACATTTCGTTGCGATAATCGCGCCTGGATTTTCTATTTATTTATTTTATTTATTTATTTTTTTACAGCAGCACACACAAACAGTTATCAGTACACATAGTATGAAGGCTGCTCGTTAACACAAGGCCACTTTTAAAATTAATTTAGCCAAATTGGGTCTATATAAGCTTTTATGATTTGACGATCGAAACGTCGCTGTTGTAATAACAGCCGTTTCGTTACAGCTAATTCTCGTTACGTTTCCCTCGTTCGTTTTGATTGACTTGTGCATTAAATTCATCTGAATTACTCAGATTTCATATCTTACACAGCCATTTCTGGCATTTTAGGATGTCTTATCTAATTGAAGTATTATATCCAGTTTTTAGTCCGTTTCAATCGTTTCTGTTGAAAGGTAGTTAGGGTGTATTCATAAGACAATTACAGAAAAGTATTTAACATATTAACTGTATGTGAGCACATAACACCCGTGCTTGGACTAGTTTGTCGACGTGAAAACACTATAAAGGCGCCCTCAGATAATCCTATGCGCGTCCTCTGGCGCCTCCTGCAGGTTTTAATTTTAATTGCATTGAAATGAGACGTTGAATGGATGTTTGGTTGTAGTTTAAGTCCTGACTTGTGTCTGGCCAGCCAATACTAGTGTCTATGACAATGGTTTAATAGATCAATACTGTAATGAGCCTACCACAAGAGTATTATAAAACAGCTGCAAGCAGCTGGAAACTGAAAGAGCTTTATTCCTATTTTACAGTGTCCTCTGTATTATCAAGAATATAATGGAGTTAATCAGCTGACTGTGGGCTATAATATATTTGTATCACTTGCATTGTGTTGCAGTTTGAAAAAGAAATCATTCACCCAACCCATGTTTTGTTGTATTATTATTATTTTTCAGTAACTAACAGTGAAAGCGTGACTAAGTATCAACATGGCAGCATCAGCACCCCCTTTTTCGTTTGTTTTATCCACACAAGTCATAATCATTTAATCAGGGACCCAGCCCACTGTTTAACTGCTGTTGATTTTATTTTTATGTTTTACAACCTGCAGTAAAAGACCAACTAATTAAATTTACACAAATCTAAAGCAAGTTACATGCATTTGTTATACTGTCTGGGAACACAATATGTTTTAAAAAAAAATACAAATATTGTTAAACTGAAATAAGACACTGAAATGCATTGTTCCCCCAGAGCTTTGGGAATTTACATGTAATATAATTAGATAATTTGCATATGCACTGCTTTAATTCTGCAGCTGATGGATCTTTTTATGAATTTTTTTTAAGTGTGTGTGTTGGTTGGAGGTTGGGCATAAAAAATGATATGCTTAATATGTGCATGAATACAAATGACATGTAGAAGACAGGAAAGGTTTGGATGTGCAGCTACTGCAGTGCGACTCTTGCACAGGCACCATCCAACAAAAGAGAGCTAGTCCTACAGTGCAAAAGTTTATGTACTATAAAAATGTAATTTGTAATCTGTAATTTTGGCAAATTTCAGAGAAATAGACCAAATCTTTTTCTTCTGTACATAAAAAAAATCTGTGACAGAAAATAAATCTTGCCACTGATTTGTTTGATTAAATTTTCCTTTGAAGTTCAATTTTATTAAGTCACAGTCATCTTGTTGCGAGAGTGCAATTACATATATAATTCTTTTTTAAAGTTATACACCTTTACCTTCTTTTATGACAGGAGTTAGTGTTAATATCCATGCACAGTGTGGAGGAATAAGCATTCCCTCACTTTTCTGCTACATTTACACTCGGACATGAAGGCTTTAATGTGGATGACTTGAGGTGACTCTGAAGGTTTTCCTCAGCAGTTGATGCATTGCACAGATGCACATGTGTTGAGTTATCACATTTTATGACTTAAAGTGAGCAGCTGCACTGAGAACCAGAGCTCTTTCACACAGAATTTACCTATGTACATATGTTGGGAACATTTGGAGCCTATAAATATAAACCTGCAGCTTTCATAGTATTAGCCAAATCACCGGGTGGAAAGCAAGGCTGCAGTTGTGCTGATGAAAGGTTATATGTTGTTTCTCTCCTTTTTTTGTACTTTACAGTTACGTTTCTCTGTCATGTGGAGTCACCATGCACACAATTTCTGTGTGTTTTTATGTGCAAGGGATAGCTTGTTTGGACAAAGAGTTTCTTCAGGTATTGATCGATTACTTCTCTCTTCATTGATAGATAATTAGGGTAGTGAAGGTGAGGTAGAAAATATGTGTAATCAAAGATTTTGCTATCATTGTGTGTGACGATATCTACTCGCAATTTCATAGTAGCAAAGGTGTCCTTTGTTCTTATGTGAAAGAAATTTTCAGACATTGTGATTGTTAAGAAGATTTTCCATTTGTGAACATAATTAACTTTTTTTTTTTTTTACTGTAAAGTAAGGTAAAAACAGATATTCTGGAATCTGGAAAAAGTATAGGAAACAGCATCTTATAGAATGGGATAAAATGCAATCAGGTGAATAAAAAAAGTTCATATTGCTTGACTTGAATAAGTTATTTATTTATTCCGGAGAGCAAACATTGATTAAATGTGCCATTTCTTTTGCCTATTACAGTGGACAGAAATGACATTGATGCAATAATGTTATATCAAAGTATGCATTGTGGAGTGTGAAGCAATAAAAAGCACAAATGAGTTTAACAGCTAATAAATTGTTCACATGTTTAGTGTCGATGAGTCACAAGACACAGAAAAAGCATAAGATCAGATTTAATGCATGTACAGTTAAACTCAAATAAACTAGGGACTCGGGACTGGTGACCATCCTGCACTGGGGTCACACAGTGGCAGTGGTGCTTAAGAGTTGTACAACATCAGTCTTCAAACTTTACATCTGCAAATGTTGCTACAGTATGCAATGCACAATTGGAGTGTTAACACATTAGAAACCTGTTTCCAAAGAGATGGACAGATATATAAACACCTGCCCAAGCACACAAAACTACCTTTGTGGTAGTTACTCTTCAGTGGTGTCACCACACAAACATACAAAGATAAACAGACATTAGAAACACAAAACCGAACATTTATTTTCACATTGTGCTAAAACTTCAGAAAAACGTGTCTGTTTTAATAAGTCAGAAAATACAAGTGTGGGCAGAGAGGAAGAGTCTGGTGGAACGGACATGGGACAAGCTGTCATTTCTTAACTAAGACACCTGCCAATTAAGCTTACATGCTTTGAATATTTCCCCATAATCTCTAATATCAACTTTGTGAGATGATGGATTTCAAACTGGATAATGAACCA
Source organism: Astatotilapia calliptera (assembly GCF_964374335.1). NCBI lineage: Eukaryota > Metazoa > Chordata > Actinopteri > Cichliformes > Cichlidae > Astatotilapia > Astatotilapia calliptera. Next base: position 20,123,090 of record NC_137437.1, on the reverse strand, counting down.
CAGACCATAAAACATGGGAGAAGTTTGGGGAGTTTCCCAGTTAACCTCAGTAGATTTGTGTGTATCAGTATTCCTCTAGTGACCATTAGTGGAACTGCATTTTCGCGGCTCTTAAGTGGCTTCAGTTGGCCCCTGATCAGTGGACATTACCTTCTAAAAAATCTTCTTATACCTCGAACATCTGTTAATTGTTTTTGCATTAAAGAGGAATTTATTCAATGAAGAGTGAAAGATAAATACATGATGACACACACATAAAGAATAAAAAAAATTACACAACAAACCTATAAAAAACAAAGGTTAGTTGGTTATTAAAATATGATCCACAGTGACAAAAATTTCACATTTGCAGTTTGAAGTGCAATAGATGAAGAATGAGTCATTTTCCCATTACATTCAGACTGAGCAAATGCACTTGGCATTGGAAAATTATTGATCCATCCTGGCACCACAGTCTAGGTAGTTATCTTGATCCATGGTAAAACAATCTCTAGGTGAAGAATACAAAACGAGCACCCAGGGTATTGCTAAGAACAATTCTCACAACTGAATAAATGTTAACAAATGCTAGCAAAGATTTACTGGTACTTGTTTTCTCCTCATCGCATCTCAAGCTCTTGCACAAAAAATAATATGTGAAACATACAAATGTGATAGTAGAATATTAAGTTAATAAATCCTAGATATTGTTTTGATAACCAGGGAGTAAATCCGAGGCAACTGAAGGATTACTAATAGCCTATATTAGAGGTGAACAATAACACGAGGCTGTAAAATAATGTACCTCCATCAATGATCAAAGATGCTGAGCTTACTTGAAATAATAATCAAAGTGACAAATATACTGAGCTATGTGGGACACCAAATCATCATGTATGTGTAGGATTGTGTGTGATATTAGTCATTCATAAAATCAAGAGAATTAAAGTGTGATATTGTAAAAGAGTGTTAACTCACTTGTGTAGGCAATTCTCTCAGCTTTTTAAGAACTTCCTGTGCTTAGTGCTTTATTTTTTGTTTCAACACTTGAAGTATGATAACATGGGGCTGGTTTTGCAGACAGGGTCAGTGATAGATAAAGTTGTTTCACATGATCCTCCTCCTTTTAAAATGTGCAGAAGAGAGAACCACTTACACCATCATTAGTGCTTCTGATATTGCTAAAACAATCCATATACACTGTTAAAACGACTTTGTAGACTTCTTTCTTGAAGTGAGAGGTCCATCTAGTGGCGCTATCTTGTGAATGCAGTTGCATAACAAAGGGGAGCATATTATGTTGTCCTAATCGACCATATTTGAAAGCCACATTGTCCCACAAGTCGAGTTATGATGCATTATTGCAAGTATTTCGATGCTTGCTTATTATTTATTTATTTATTTTGCTTTAACTAGTCAACCAGGTTAAGATTATACAGGACGTTTTGAGTGAGAGATGAAAGCCATGATGAAACATTCACATTTAAACCCTCTGCTTCGTTGATACAAAACATGAGCATTTTCTGGTACTTTTATTTATGCTTTTAAAAGCCATTAAAAGGAAACACTGTACCGGAATCATGTAAATATGTTTTTTTTTTAATCTAAATTGTTGAGAATTTTCGTCTTTTCCTGATGTCATTAAAGCAATACTTTTACCACGCCCCACCTCATCTATCAACTCTACACACACAAAAAAGACCAAAGACAAAAAGAAACAATTTGTCAGTAGTGAGAAAATTGACTGCAATCTAAACAATGTGGCAAACTAAATGTTAAATAACACAGTAGTAACTGTTTTCCACCATAAAACTTACAACTTTTGTGATGTATGCTGGAAACTATCCCCACCCTTGTTTTGGGACCACTTTTTGAAATGTTAACTGTGTCATTTCTTTGCAGTGCTTTCGTGGCACGTTTATACAAAATCATGACTGCACTGGAGATAAAGTTATAATGCAGCATCAGCACCGTCCTTATAACATAGGGTAGCTTTTATAGCCCAATGCATATGAGGCATTTTAACGATTTTTCACCATCAGTAAATTAATTGTGACGCAGCATATTTGAGAAGAAACTGTGACTCCAAGCTCCAAAAATACACACCACTGATGTATTTGAGTCAGCACACCTAATTTTTAAAGACAGTGATCCTTTTCGGTAGCCCCATTAAAATACAGAAAACAGAAAAAAAAAAACAGCAACCACATTTGTGGGAGTACTATCCTCGAAGGAACTCTTGGTTCAGGTCCATTACTTCAGATAATTCTATTGAAAGGCACCAGGGTGTCAAGTGTTCCCAAATGAACGCGACAGTTTCTCAGAATATAATCAGCTTTTTCTCCGATGCAACATCTCACGTTATTATTTCTGTTAGGTGACCGGAGCTTTATATTTTACATAATGGAAATTTAAGCTGAATGTAAGTCTACAGTCTCTTAAATTTGCTATATTTTTATGTTTATTCATTTTTAAAAATTTATTTTTACTTCCAATGACTCTAAATTGCTGCGAAATTACTCAGAAAAAAACTTAGAAATAACTGCGAAAATTCAGTGTAGCATTTCTCAGCCATGAGAACTTGAACGAGGGAAGCAGCAAGTTTATTACCAAGGACAATAGACGGCGGATAGCCCTCAAAGGAAAACAGCCAGACTGGAAACAGCTAGACTGAGTATCCTCAGTTTGGCTCCTGACACCCTAAACACGAAGGACGAAGAACAGTAAATGACATTAAAACTCTATTTTGAAATTGTCGGAGTCTGTAATTTTGTGATTCTTGGCTGCAGCCGAAAGCTCACTTTTATAAAGCAAAACGTTTCCTAAATATAGGTTCACACACGTTTCATGTGCGTTATTATATTAATTTTCTAGCATTAAAGCTAGCATTTCTGATGACTGCTATCCATTTGGCCTCGATAGAAGCTGTGAACACCAGATTCTGGGCAACACTCGTAGGAAACACGAACAATTCGTGGGCGCAGGTAAAACCGTTCATCTGCACACACATAATTGTTCCTAATCCTAATATTTTCTTCTCAATTAGTTTTAGTCATATAAATAGTTGTAGTCACATTAAAATGATGATGTAATAAACGACAATTTTCAGATTTTTATTTTTGACTTTTTCTTTGCTGAAGTTTCATTGTAGTGTCTCGTGAGTTACTCTGAATACTGAAAACACATGGCGCATGAGTCGTGCAAAAAAGTGATGGCCGATGTCTGTGTGTGTTTTATTTCTAACATCGATAAAGAAGGGGTTATATATAAATTAAAGAACCTGTTTTGTAAGTAGGCTATCTATAAGTATCTCCTCTGTGCTCCACGTTACTCCACGTTGATAACTTCAAATATTTTTACAGAACTCTGTTTATGTTGCATTTTGCGCAGCCGTCTTGGCCAGATGTCGTGAAAAAGACATTTCTAATGTCATTTTTTCAGGTTTTGAGCTGGGTGAAGAAAATTTGTAATGAAGGTTTGAGAAGAATTAAGGTCACTTTGCAAAAAAACGATTGTAGCGCCTAAATTGTGACAGGAAGGTTCAAAATGCCTTCGAATCAAATGTGCGATATGTTTGAGATTTGACTGATTATAGGCCAACAAGTTATTTACGACAGTTTAAATCTAAAACCTCGCATAGTCTATATTTTAAAAGTTTTTAAACTATGAAATGTAAAACAGAAAATGTATAAACTGCAAACCCTCCCCCCCAAAACGTCTGATTTTATAACGTTTCCCTCTTTGGATGAAATAAATGTAACAGCGTCACTGGACTTTTAATTAATTGAAAAAACGTTGTTTTCAGTCTAACACATATAATTTTAATCCCTTAAAATCGGCTTTGTAAAACATCAGTTCATGTGATTGTTATATTTAGCATACCTAGGTACTGATGACGATGTAGACTCTGGAGACATTATCTCATGGTTCCTTTCTTTTTTTTTCTTCTTGCACAGGAAACCAAACACGACTCAAATGGTTACTGGAGATAAGCAAAGCTCCTACCGCAGTAAAAACATTACAATGGTCAGAGTAAAGACATAATGACACGATACAAAGGCTATATATGCATAATGTTATGCTGCCACCTATTGGATTAAAGCCGAAACATCTCACATAATCAAACAGGTTTATTAAAGCTTTTGTCTTTTATCTTGTATCAAATTAAACCCATTCAGAAGCTTTGGCTTTAATGCTAAACATTTCCAGACATATCCAAAAAACCTGAAACAAAAAATAAAAAAGATCACAGCGACAGGTTCAGCATGATTAAATGTTTATTTTACATTTTAGGGATGTTTTGTTTATTTATTCATAACCACAAAATCCTCCCTGTCGTCAGTGTCATTTAAATCAAAAATCAATTTCACGTCACAGGGGAATACTGTATCCAAGAAAAAAAATAAACAAATAATTTATATAAAACATGCAGTAATACCAAAGAAAATAGTGCAATATACTCCCCATGAATTACAGGCGTCCTTTCGAAAATAATATGGTATGGAGATATTATGGGTGTATTAGGAAAGCTGGTATAACGCACAATTACACCGTGTAGCTGAAGTATCCCACAACAGTACATTCCCACATATCCCAACAGTACGATCATAAATAAATACGGAAAACTACAAACAAAACCGAGGTTGTTCTAAATTTAGCCAAGCACTTGATATTACCAGAACAAATGTGCTACAAAATGATAGCAGACGGAAGTATTTTCCATTTTATGTAAAGGTACTAACATTTTACAAGAATCTCAGTGTTATTTTGGCACAGTTGGGTTACAGCGTAGCATAATTTTACACAGAGATGAAGGCACCAATATTCTATAGTGAATTTCATATGTGACTTTATGGTGATCTTTAACTGGTGTGTTCAGATCTACCTACCTCAAGTTTCTTGAGCAAGTTTTGTCAAATAAATAAATAGATAGATAGACAGATAAATACAAATAATAAAAATAATAGACAAAAATACTTCTCTAAAAGTCAGTGGGAATTTTCAATCATGCGTAACTTTATTTCTGTGCTTAGACCTTGGCTCTTTACCAGCGCAAATAAAGGGTATTTTGCAGGCATTACGAGGAAACCAGGGCTACAATCAAATATCAAATACAATGCCCTGCGTGCACTAAAGGTATGTGCCCCTTTATGTCCGTTTATCCTGATATAGTGGCATTGTGTATAAATACAGCACGCCAGGCAGGACGAATTCGTACTTCTTGTCTGCACAATTTAAGGTTTTTGCGTGCAATTTCAGTGAAAAGGTAGTTAGAATTATGGTCAGGGTTACTGGGCCTTTCATTGTGTCACATGAAAGGCAAAACGCAAACTTAGTATCTATCTATCTATCTATCTATCTATCTATCTATCTATCTATCTATCTATCTATCTATCTATCTATCTATCTATCTATCTATCTATCTATCTATCTATCTATCTATCTATCTATCTATCTATCTATCTATCTAGCATTTCAGTGCTTCCATGCGCACATGCTACTGCATGAGTCAGCCCACACAATCAACTTGTTATCCTTGATATGTGCTTCACGGTGGCATCCCAAGTGCTCATGTTCTGTTCAGCAGCCGCTCGTGGCACTGAAATCATCGTCTAAAATCATATTTCTAAGTTTTTTTTTCCGAGTAATTGCAAAGATTAAATGGTTGGTTGGAACCATTTCATTGCCCACCCGCCCAATACCAAAACATTTCCTCAAGGAGTATTTTGCTTTGCTGTATTGGAAGCAAGGGTGGGGGCGGAACAACATAGTTTACATATCACGTGACACTGTATTAACAAATCAACAATTACCTTCCCTTTATTCTTCAGGAGTTGCTAAAACGCTTGCAAGAAGCGTTTGAGGAAAGCTCCATGGAAATGTGTGAGCGGAATCCTTTAAATCCCGGCTATGTTGGTTCTCTGTTAAATTTTGCTCCCCCTGAGTCGTTGTATTTCTCCAACTTGCGCGGTAATGGAGCCCATATACCCGGGCTGCATCAGCTCCCTTACAATAGGAGGGAGGTGTGCACGCTCCCGTGGACTTCCTCAAGTTCGTGCGCGTCTGGGCCAGCGGCACCACCACAGAGCCGCGCCTTCGGAGGCTACTGTCCGCCGTTTTTGTCCAATTCAGTGTCTTTAAACACAAACTCCTCGAGCGGCCACGTCAAGACGCATTTGGAGGAGTCTCCTCGATGCTTTCAGGACACAAGCCAAAAGACAGAGGAGTCTGGCAGTCAAGATGAAGTTTACGCCGGGGATCACGGGGTCCGTTACTCAGCTCTGGACAACCGGTCTCACGGTTCTGCGGCACAGCTTGATCCGGATACAGCAGGTCCACTGAACGTGAACGGCCCCAAACAGGAGGAGAATCCCATTCACACGTTATCCAGTAACCCATGCTCCAGGACGACTTTTGCTCAAGGTTAAGTAGTTACATAATTCTTCAGGCCAGATTCCTTATTTTATCAGCAGTGCTAGCTATTTTACTATAAAACCACACATTTGCAACAATATGGGCATGATCTATGCTTCTGTGTGGCCACTGTGTGGTTCTGTGGCTATAACTAATCTCATATAAGGTTATTACAACAGGAATGCATACATGTGGCTATGATTTTATTTATTTTTTTGGTCCATGTATACTATTTAAAATGTCCCATAATAACCTTGTAGAGTCCTTTGCATGTGTGAGTCATTCTAATGTCAGGTCTTTTTTTCCATAAGCGCAGCAGATGTGGTTCCTTTTTCTTATGATCTTAATAAAATATGTAAGACGTTAGCCACGCTATAAGCAGCGCATTTGGGACCACTTATTTTCCTTCGCCTTATTTAACTGTGGCTGGAGGTGCTGTTAAAGTTTAAATCTTGTTTGCGCCTCTACTCTCTTCAGGTGCCCCGTGGTGCTCGTCGCAAGTGAAAACAAGAAAAAAGAGAAAGCCCTACTCGAAGCTGCAGCTAGCTGAACTTGAGAATGAATTTATGATGAACGAGTTCATTAACAGACAGAAACGCAAGGAGCTGTCAGACAGACTTGACCTTAGCGACCAGCAGGTGAAAATCTGGTTTCAGAATCGGAGGATGAAGAAGAAACGACTGATGATGCGCGAGCAAGCTTTCTCTGCATACTGATGACCTTTGGCCTTGATCCTGAGCATCGCATCAATAATGTAACGTTCTGCGTCCGCACTCCATGTTGCTAAATTGATTCCTCCAGTTGTGTTGGAGGAGTCACTGACTGGAATAATTTCCTATGTTCTTTTTTTTCTTTTCTCGAATGAATGAATCTCAACATTTATCAGCTGCACAGGTGGGAAAGGTGGGTGGACGGAATTGGTGGGCCGGGTTTCGTGTCTACAGTCGTGTCTGTCGTTAGGTCTGGGCGACTAAAGCACTTTGGTGAAGGTCATGGAAATACATTTGTTTTAGTTTAATTTAAATGCGCAGCTTCTGTTACGTTATATATTATACCTTCATCAAAAGGTTCCAGCATATTTGTAGTATAGCCTAACAAATGCAAAAAATAAATTTGCATTGGTGACTGAGACTGAGTAGATTTTTACGCATGCTGGGTCACTTTTGGCTTTAAGATTCTCCAAATGCGCCGTAGGCCACAGCTTCCAAACTGGTCTTAGCCGGCGGATGATAATCAGTCTATAAGCCCACTTGTTTCTCATCCAGCGCAAATATGAGACCAGCTTAAACGGAAATGTGGAACCATTTGTTTTTGTGTCTTTTGTATGACGGCCTTTGCATGTAGTGCAGCCTTATTGTAGAAGGCAACAGTCAAGTTCACGTTTACGATGTGTAAAACATTAGCAATAGTCAGCACTGCAAAATATATCTCATGATTGCATGCCCATCCCCTAATTGATGTTATTTAATCAAATGTCTGAATTATCCACCTTTTTTTTGTGTAAATCTGTTTAAAGAAGTAATGCGAAACTACTTTTCGCAGCGTATTTGGCGCTAGGAAGTGTTTGAAGCCCGCAAAAAAAGAAAAAGAAAAGAAAAAAGGTTTGTGGATGTGAAACAGTCTGATGGTGTCAAAACGCATAATATCTGTTGTAAATTAAATGTTTATCTTTTTTTGTTGTTGTTGTAGACCTCTGTATTGTCACAAAAAACGCACATATGTGTGATCTCAAGGTCGCATCAAAGTCATTCTAAAGCGGAAGATTTACATTTTTTGAAAATAAATACGCAGTTATAGTTTATTCCAAACTGGATTTGACTTATTTAATAGCAATTTCAGAATGCATGGTGTTGGTAAGTATAATATGAAGTTATACAAGTTTTTTTTTTTTTTTTTTAAATCAAGGTAAATTGGTTTTGTACTGTGGATGCACCTGGAGATGAATGCATTTGTAAATAAAGATCCTTTAAAAAAGAATCGTGACCAAGTTATTTTGCATCATGATAGATATTTCATATTTATTAGGAATGATATTGGAAAGAAAATGTAACTAAAGACTTCACGCTTGTGCCGTTCACCGTTATTCATATAGCTTCGCTCCAGAGCTGATATTTAGCGTATAACCGAGCACTGATCTGCACCTCTTCCACGCTGCGTCACATAGATTTTAAAACTAAAGTCAGCGTCTTTTGTTTAGGAAATCTCAAAGCCTGCAGATGTAAAAGAACCATGAGAGGGCTGCCTTATGCGAGCGTAATCTTTCTCTAGAAATAAATTGTATCTCTATAAAATGTCTGTAGCATGGAGGAATATTTTTCTTTTATATCTGCACCTTTAACAGGCTATTATCTCTCTGCTCTCCAGCACTCACTTTAAATTGAAACCCCTCCATTCTGCATTTGGCTTTGGCATTTTATATGCGTAATTCCTCTGCACAGTGGATAACCCAGCAGCATTTCTCACCCACAAGAAAATCTCTGCATGCCAGTTGGAGGTTATTGCGGCTGTAACTAAATGAAATGGATGTAAATCAATATCTCAGCGACATCAAGTGAACTTTCTGCACCAGACAAGTCCATCCGTGCTCATTAGTGGTGCATGTGATATGGCCAAATCTAGCTCTGTCACTGTTTTCATTACCAAAACTCTTCGCTGGTGTTTCCACGGCGGACCTGCAGGTCACAAGTGGTCAGGGTAATTTTAAACGAAGAGAGACCGCGACTCTGCAGGAACGACCAGCCATCAGCAGAGCAGCACACGCGACATTACGGGAGAGTGAATCTATAAATGGTTCCCCTCGTTACATCATTATCACGTCATCATCACCGCATCACTGCAACTATTATGTTTCTGTTAAACTGCAGTCATAAGTTCAAGGAAGTCTGAATAACATTTTAGAGCTATAGTAATTTGTAATGAAACATAAAGATTTTTCCCCTCTCCTTACAGAGTTTCTGGGACTTTGGCATACTTTCAAACCACTGCAATTCATTCTTTTTGCCCTCACTGTTTTGCGGGCCTGTTGTGTGGTGCTTAGAAGCTTAACAGCCAGTTCTCCTTCCACAGAGTATTTCAGACGCCTGCAGTGGGTTTTCTGTGCGTCTCAGACATTGTTTGCTGCTTTATTGGTTTACTGCCTGGCTGCGTCACATAGCTAAGGCTTCCTTTAGATAGTTGGGGTGCCAAAAACAAAGTTAAGGTCAAGTTAGTAGACTGGGTTTCTATTTCTCACAATATCAGAAAAAAAGTCTTATGGAAGTTAGCTTTCGTGTGTCTATTTCAGCAATTGTGTTTCAAGTGGAACCTTTTAATGTTTTGCTTAATGTCACACGCCTTAATTAAACAAGCTGGACAACACGACGTTTAACCTTTTTGTAAATGCTTGGAACTTTAAAGCATCTCGTCTGCAGCCTGATTTGATATCTGAAATTTTAAGCTTAATACAGTCTTACACATTGCAACCTTTCCATGTAATAGAAGACGGCCAAAAAAGACAACCTAAAGCACACAAAACACCAAATTATAGCAACAACTCGTCTTAACTTAAAGTAAGCCATTAGTCTCATACCGCTATCAACTTTTCACTGCAATTATTTAAATTAATTAAATAATTAAGTTATTTATTCATGTGATAGTTACATAGATACAGATGTTTTGACCTCCTAACGCTGTGGAATATAGATGGAAGTAGTTTACTTTGGAACATTTTGGCCTAATTTTGGAAAATATCTTCTAACTGGCTAAAAAGGGATTATTATGAAATGTAGTTAGATTGGATACAGAACAGGACCAACGAGCTCGACTTTAGCCCCAGATAACATTATGTTTGAAGCCCGACAATCGATTAACCTTTAAAAACAATATAAGCCCACAGAGAAGTATGAACTACATTTTTCCTGCATATTTTCCTGCATATATATATATATATATATATATATATATATATATATATATATATATATATATATATATATATATATATATATATATATATAAAACTAGCCCAGTGCCTGATGCAGTTTCACAACTGCAGTATCACAACTACAATAAAAAAAAACTACATTAAGTGGAGTCATATAAAATAAAATAAAAATCGCCAGGTAATAAGTTAAAAATACAGAAAGAGATGAAACAATAAAGTTATTAATACTTACATAGACAAAAAAAAATATTGGAGGAAATTTCATTTATATGAGAGATCCGTTCATCAGTGGTATAAGTTCGTTTTCTCCACCAAGAAGGAGGAAAACACTGCAAGCATGGCTGCCCAGGGGCAGTAAAATGATTTGGCTGCAGAGGCTTGTTGGTGAAAAAGGCTTGGTGGACATCAGCTACACCACAGACGGTCAAAGTCAGTTGTTTTGGACTTGGCAATGCTGGATGTGCTTACCGATTTGTGCTTGCGCTTGATTTATGTTTCTGTGGAAACCAAAAATCAACATTTCTGTGTTTGCAGTAACATTCCATGGGGTTGTTTACTTGTCTGTTTTCAAGTGCATCCATCTGTACTTAAAATTGGGGATTTTTTTTTGTTTTTTGTTTTAATCAACAGGACCATTTAATGGGCAGATATTTCTAAACAACGAGTTTTATTAAAAATGGACTCTGCAATGTAACTGGGGTGTAATATATACAATAATCTATTGCAGCCCAGTCTTGTCGTGGTCTTTTATTTCTTTGTGAAGCCTCAGCTTTTTGTCACCATGGTGAAGGCCAAGAAGCTTGTCAGTGAAACTGAATTCAAACGATTTCCTTCTGGCGTTTCTGTATGTATTTAACTCTACTCAAACCACCATGGTGCACAGTGATTATGCGCAATGAGCCTTAAATGTATTTGCATAAAATCTGACTTGGTGAATCACATATTCCACAGGCTGCTTCTTCTTCTTTTTCTTTTTTTCAGCGCGAGTAGGTACGGTAGCCTTGTTGCCATGCCATTTAAGCTTTGCATTGAGGTTAACGTTAATATTTCCGCTAACTGTTGCCACAAACATATAAAGCCAAAATTTACTGACACCATCACTGCGTATGACCGTCATTACACATCATTACAAGATGAGGATGATGTTGCAGCAAAGCTTTTAATTAAATATTCCAGCGATGGTTCACACATTTCTTCTTTTTTTTTTCGTGAGCTATAGGGCAAGAAGGCTGGAGAGGAGTTGCCTCTGCAGCCAGAGAGCCAATGGAGTCTCTTGCATGCGCTCACATGAGTTTTTCCGGACAGTTTTTAATGACTGATATTGATGTATGGTAATTTCTTAGCTGGATCACATGACACAATTACCTCAAGAATCGATCAAGATGTATTGCAGGTCTGCCTACGTTTCCGATTTTTTCTCCCTGGCGGGGTCTTTCCACACGCATGTGGTGCTATAGATGGACAAAGTTTAACACAGCAAAGCTGCCAATTCTTTCCTCTGTTGCAGAGAGGAAAACTGAAGAGGAGATATGACGGAATATGATGATCGCAGCTGTGCGTCAAATATGTTTTTACCGAGCTGCACTTATTACGTTTCGTCGCCCGATTTTACATCAGTCTCCTCCTTTCTACCCCAGACGACTTCGTGTCAGATTAATTTCCCCTATTCTTCCAACATAGCTCAAGTCCAACCTGTTCGAGAAGTCGCTTTCAGGGATTACGGACTGGACCATCCCAAATGGCACTACAGGGGCAATTACACGTCTTACTACTCAACGGACGAGATAATGCACCGGGACTTAATCCAGTCCTCCAGCAGCAGGGCGGATGTGATATTCAAAAACGAGTCCTTGTATGGCCACCACGGAGGGACAGGCTCGCCTTGCAATTTCTTTACCAGCGTGGGTCGAAATGGGGTTCTTCCCCAGGGCTTCGACCAGTTTTTTGACACTCCTAACTCGGACAAGCCTAACGCGGAGCTCCCCAAACAAAAGACAGACTATAACGTTCCGGGTGATGCTGCGAATAACAATCAGGCTGTGACCAAAGTAGAACAACACAAAGCTGATCAAACCGGGAACGTCGACGAGGACTCGTCCTCCAACTGCAGCGACAAGATCAACCAGCAAAGTAAGTCAGTAAGGATATACTCCTATGTGTGTTAGACATAAGATGAACAGTCCAGACTTTTGAGGGTCTGGACTGCGCCATTTCCACCGCCGTGACCGTGCAGGGTTATATGCTTCTTTATAAGCATGCAAAAGCTTTTATATCCCAATAAGATTTACTTTACGGTTGTAAAGGTATTTACAATGGGAGACCGTTAAGTAACCATACTTAAAGGCCTCCCTGTGTCCAATAATAATACCTTGTTGCCAGGTTTGATTTGTTTTGATAGGACATTAGAGGAATTTTTTTGTGACTCTATATTTTATATTTTAGTGCTGTGCAGATATAGAAATACAGTGAGGAAATGCAGACTGGGATGTAGTGGAAAGTAACCAAACACCAACATGTAGATGATCATTTGCGCAATATTGACTAATTTTCAAGGGAATACCTGTGTTGGTTAGTTCAGTCTACGCTCATGTGTGTGTGTGTGTGTGTGTGTGTGTGTGTGTGTGTGTGTGTGTGTGTGTGTGTGTGTGTGTGTGTGTGTGTGGATGAGGAAGTTTTTTTTCGGAAATAAAGAAGTAAATCTATTAATCTGCTCTCTTTGCTATATTTCACATTTGGGAATTTTGGCATTTGATGTAAAATCTGGGAAAACTTTTTTTTTTGTCTTCCACAGGTTCATCAACCAAGTCCAGGAAGAAGAGGTGTCCCTACACCAAATACCAAATCCGAGAACTTGAACGAGAGTTTTTCTTCAATGTGTACATTAACAAAGAGAAGCGACTCCAGCTGTCCAGGATGTTAAACCTGACAGATCGGCAAGTGAAGATTTGGTTTCAGAACAGAAGAATGAAAGAGAAAAAGCTAAACCGCGACCGTCTACAGTATTTCACTGGGAATCCTTTGTTCTGATACCTGGCATGTCACACACAGACACACTCACACACGGAGGAAAAATCGCAAACACTTTTCCAAGTGGCTTCATGGTCAGCTGTGATTAACAGTTGATTTCACAAAAATCTGGCTTTAAAAAATTAATTTGCCAATATTTTGTATCATTCGAATTTTTGCACCAACTCTTGCGTTTATTTGTATTCTCATATTTTTGCGTTATCGGTAGCAGAAATTTCCGCAAATTGCGAGCTGTGCTTCGAAATAATTTATATTAAATATATGTAGGCTTCTTTCTTCTCTGAATGTATATTTGTAAGGCGCATGCAATGCAAATTGTGGTGTGAATAAAAGTACGAAAATAAATATGCTGTCACGAAACCGATCACAAGGAAGTTTTACAAAAAACTAAACTAAACTAAAAAAAACTTTACATCAGGAAAGATTTCGGAATAATTTAGGCGCTTGCAGTACTGTAATGTCCCGTTATTTCCTTTGCTTTGAAACACTTGATTGTTTACTAAACCTTGAACCGTCTAGACACTATAATAAAAGTAGCTGTAAATGTCTAAATAGGGGGCTATTGGACTTTGGTGTCCCAACCCCCAGACCACATGAGGACTGATTCTCCTTCCTGTCTTAAAGTACTTTAACTCCAGGCTAGAAATGCTTTGAGAATTTCTGCGCATCGTTTCCATATTTAGCTCATGCTGGCATATTGGGGCACTTGCAACTAAAGAAATGGAAGACAATGGAAAATATTGTAACCAGGCCGGTCTTCTAGAAGGATAAGTATTTCTTTTTCATGTTTCTCTCCTTTTGCAGTATTATAAATTGGATATATGTTTCTTTGATGGCTCTGAATCTGCGAAGAAGAAAGAAACGCAAAGTGAGCTTATAGCACGAAATTTGTACGATCTTCCTTGTGTAGGTAAGGCGATTCCATCTTTGTGTAGCTTCACCATACACGAACCATCAAGCTGCCTCTGCAAAAAGTGAAAAAATTTTTAATTCCATAAAAATATAAGGTGCTGTATATCCTTCTTTCCCTTTTTTTGTAACCAGTAGGGGGGACGAACTAAATAAATGCACCAATTTCGGACAAAACAGCCGCTTTATTGATAATTCATTTGTTAAAAGATAGGCGATCGCTCATTTATGCAACAAAAATTACTCCCATTTTTTTAGTGTCAGAAAAAGAAAACCTCTATAGATTGATTTTTGCTAATTTAGTACCACCTGGGTTACATTTACCGTTTTCCTCCCCAAAAGGATATTAGAAAACTGAGGTTTCATTAAGCATTTAGAAGGGTGCTCAGCTTGTCCTGCAGTGCAATTGCATTACCAACTGTGAGGGGCGTTTCACTTCAATTCTCAATGTAGCCACAAGAGGGCACTCTCAGTTTTTACAGCCATGCAGTCAATTTAGCATCAACCCCACATGAAAGCCTGTCAGTGAGGGAATAATCAGTTCAGCAAGCTGTTTGTTTACATTTCTATTTTAATTATTACTTCTTCCAGTCCACTAAATTCAGCATGGTTTGCATGTTGCTGTTTTTTTTTATTTAAAGACTCATTCCCTTCAAAGTATTTAATCCTCTTTTTTAATGAACTGATAAAAAAACACCGACAAAACGAGAGCCTTGAGTTTCCTTAAAGAAAATAAGAACACTGTTAATCAGAGAGCGCATTACATTTTGCTAAATGCTTCTCTGAAGGGATGAAATTCCTCATGAGTTTCATGAAAACAGCAAACACAATTTCAAATAATTGTCATGCGTATGGAAATGACACCAGGAATTTAATTCTGTTCTGTTTCTTTGTTTGTGATCTGCATCATAAAGGCTTAGACCTTTACCTGAGGGCCGCATGGGCCTGAAGCCCAGTAATATCTCATGTTTATGCTAAAAGGAGCAGTGAATATTGACCCACATTTGCTATATATGTATTTCTGTTCAAATATATATATGTATATGTAACATATATATGTAACGTTTGTTTCTTTTATTTTCATTGTCAAATTTTCGTCTATTTGAGTCTAGCTATTTACTTTGAAAAAAGGTACAGGTACTCCGAATAAAGACCGAGTATTGTCGCAGTTTTTAAGCTTTCTTGTTTTGCTTGTAACTAAAATCAGCCAGTATTTTTTTTCTTGTTTTTAGATTTTTTCTTCGTTTTTTAAATTTACGCGCTCTACTCCAATGTTTTAAATACAAGTGAATCTCTTGTTATTTTCTTTAAATTATCACTGTTAATATTTCCACTGTTCACAAGACTAATAATGACAGCAATGATGTCAACGAGTGTACGTATCCTTCGGACCATTTGACTTAAAAATATATTTTGGATCAATGTGATGTATAAATTGTTGATTTTGCCTGAAGAACATACTGGCTTCCAAATGAGTTTTTTTTTTATTGTATGTTAAAATGTTATCTTTGCAACATTATTGGAAACATGATAATTAAAAAAGAGAAAAAATATATATCCATTATCATTTGCCTCATTTAACTGTTGTAAAGCTTTATTTAAATAGCTATAACTGCTGCATATGGTATTCTAGGTTTTTCTTTTTTGACAATCCCGTTTGCATAGCACACGTGTTTGTTTACAGCCAACTATAAATATCGAAGAGCCTTAAAGAGAGCCAAACGGACGTTACACATCTTCTCTTACACACTGTATAATTATTTCAAGCTTGTGCCATTACTATCAAACACATAAGGATTCCCAGTGTTACACTTTTTTGTAAAGGCCGTTAGAGTCAGTGGCAATTACTGGCATGACCTCTGATTTGTGATCATGAATAATTTCGTGGACAGTGTTTTTTTTCCTCTCTAGTTTAACAGGCAGTACACGTTTGCCTTCCTTACGAGCGAAAACACTGAGGTATTTAGAGAATACTGTGACTGTGAGCACAGCCACGGTCAAGCAAGTCATTTTGAACTCTGCTTCTGAGCGTCAAATACGTTAAACGAAAGCACAGATATGATAATCCTGGAGAAATAGCTTCATGGATTAAGTGTGAAGTGTGTAATAACGACTGCGAAAGCTATAACGTTGACCTTCACGTTTTTACCAGTCTGTGAGTTCAATTTGTTAAAGGTATGTGTCCACCTTTCACATCATCTTATGGATCTTCTGGGTATTTTAAAAGCTGATATCTTCCAGGAAATCGTTTCCTCTTTAATAGAGAGATTCTGTGCACCTTAATTGAAAAACATCAACAACAATAAGCCTTTCATAAATTGTCAAATCATAATGAAAAAAGACCAAAATTTAAATAGATGAAAGGAGAAAGCGTTACATTTATATTTAGTTTATTCTTTTGTTACATATTTAATACAAATACAATCGAGACATATGCTGCATATATGCAGGGAAAGCACTCTTAATGATTACAGCGGGTGAAGTGTGAAAGGTTAAATAAAAATATAATCAGCATTATAATCAGCAGAGCTGCTAAATTTTTTCCAAATAGTCTGCAGTTGTCGCCTATGCGCCATGCAGGCACCCCCACCCCCCTCCCCATACACCTACACACACGCACACCTACACACACACACTCTCTCTCTCTCGAGAATGTCTTCCACACAAAGAGACACGCATATTCTTCAAGTTGGTGCACTGATAAACACTTAAACACTTCACAGCGCGTCTGTCGTTATAAATCTGAGACTAGATTGAAGGCGAGCAGTTTTTGTTGGGATTCAAATGGTCCTTTCGACGCATTTCTTTCAATTTCGCGAATAAGTCTCCAAGTCCCGCGATGCCCATTGGAAACGTGCGCGACTCTCTGCAAAAACCAATTTCAAGTCCGTGTTGTAGGTGTCGCTGTTGACCACGTCTGCATCCGCAGTGCGAGTGTGTGCAGAGAGAGGAGGCTGCGTCTCAAGGCCATTTTCAAATCTCATTGGTGGGCTTGTCATGTGGTTGGGAGGCATCCTGACTTACAGATTGTTTTTCCTAGATATGTCAGCTTACAAAGGACATCTCTCTCCTCCTAAGAACTTAAATTCAAAAAATGTCCTTCTCCAGTAGCTCTCCTGTGGCAAATACATTTTTAGTGGACTCTTTAATTGGTGCTTGCAGGACGGACAGCTTTTACTCCAACAGCAACATGTACATGCCGTCTGGCTCAGAAATGGGAACTTACGGAATGCAAACCTGTGGACTCCTGCCGTCTTTCGGCAAAAGAGGGGAGGTCAACCACCAAAATATGGGCATGAACGTCCACTCGTACATACCTCAGATAGATAACTGGACTGATCCGAGCAGACCCTGCAGAATAGAGCCTCCCAATCAGATGTCAAACTGTACATTTTCACAGAGCATAAAGGAAGAGAGTAATTGCTGCATGTACTCCGATAAGAGAGTACAAAAAGTCAACTCTTCAGAAGTCCCCGCATATTCTAACGTTATTCCTGAATCGTGTCCGGTCGATGGTCCCGAGATCCCGGTTCCCGGCTATTTCAGACTGAGCCAAACTTATGCGAACGGGAAGCATCAGGAAAACTACTGCCATGAAGCACCGAGTCCAAACGCGACACTGATGCAGCTCAGCCGGGTCACCCCGAAACCGCAGCCCTCGTCGGCATCTTCTAATTTCTCAGAGGTGGATAAAAAAATTGAGGACGCTTCGCAAAACCCGGAAACCGCAAGAACGCCGGTCCCCGTAGAAAGCCCGGATCCCAAGTCGGGCTCGGAGGAGAAAAACTGCTCAGTGGAAGCGCCTGTGTCCAGTCCTGAGCTGCTACAGAAGGAAGGGAAAGGTGGGTTGGCTGTAATGAAAGCTTTTATCTCGTGGCGCGGTGCTGAGAAGGCTCCAGCATCATAAAACCAAGTATAAAACACAAACAACCCTAAAGTCGTAATGTTTAATGAGAGTCTTTCTCAGGTTGCACTGATAGGCAACAGAGAATGGTTTTACCATGCAGCATGAAGCCTATGTCCTCCTGTTCTTTGGATATTTAAAGTATATGCATAGTTTTTTTTATGCATAATCTTGTCTTATGTGAGCATATTGCACAGCTTTCATAAATTGAAGCGTTAAATCAAGCTCCACTGATTAATTCTAACATCTGTTTGGCAAATGTGTGAACTTTTAAGTTTTGGAAAAAGATGAAAAATGATGAGGAGAAATCTCACCCTAATCCCAATCCAGTTTTGACAATTTGCAAAATTAGTAGAATATGTCAAATTCCTTATGAAATCTTACACGATTCATATTAATTCACCATTTAAATCAGGATTTACAGAAAAAAAATCAGGCCATATACACACGTATTCCTCGTGTGCGGGTTGATCATTTGGGGTTTCATTTCATTTTTGTTTTATTAGTGATGGCATGTGAGTGACTAATAACAACCCATGCATTTTATTTATTCAGGGAAATGTTGTGCGTTATTTCCCAGAGGTGAAATCCAAAGCAACTGATGAGCTTTTTGTTCGAGAGGACGCTCAGTGCGTCGCTAAAAGAATAAAAAATAAATAAATAAAAAATAAAACTCTGATCTCTCTGATTTGAATCCCTGCAGACTGCAAGAGTGACACTCTCACAAACAACTGGCTGACAGCAAAAAGTGGGAGAAAGAAAAGGTGCCCGTACACAAAGCACCAAACCCTGGAGCTGGAGAAAGAGTTTCTCTTCAATATGTACCTGACCCGAGAGCGCCGCCTAGAGATCAGCAGGAGCGTTAACCTGACCGACAGGCAGGTCAAGATCTGGTTTCAGAACCGCAGGATGAAGCTGAAGAAAATGAACAGGGAAAACCGCATCCGTGAACTGACCTCAAATCTCACCTTTTCGTGAGGCTGCATGTGTTAGCTGTCTTTCCTCCTCCTCGTCCTTCACATATTGATGCTTCGCTGGCATTGGACATTTATCTCAAAATCAACAAAACTGTGACTGTATTGCCAATCTTAGTATTTTTTTATTTGTATTATTATTATTATTATTTTGCGTGGCGTCCTGTATTTGTTTTGTTTCATCACAGGGTAACACTTTGTGGTCTTAAATTATTGGAGGGTGCTTCTCTTCTACTAAAAAGACATGGGTATCCGGCCGAGCTGTGGAAAAGGTTACTCTATTTCAGTCATGAAAGCACATTTATTGTCGTCTAGTGCAACATTTGTTTAAGAGTAAGTGCAAGCCGTGTGCTCGATAGTGAAATGTTTCTATGGGCTTTAAAGTGATGGAAAAAATACAGAACAAAACAATGTCAATCTGTGAATTTATTGCATGTTTGTGGCATGTATCTTGCAATAAATATATTGTCAAAGGATCTTGTTTTAGATTTGTCCGTGCTACACGGTCTCTGCTCGGCAAATAGCCTGCCTCAGTTTTAGCAGCACTGTGAGTATCCGAAATTAATTTGCACTGACGCAAGCATTGTTTTCCTTCAAAAAACAGTCCCATTCCGAGCAGGAAAAGGCAAGAAAAAGAACAATTTCCTCCAAGCTTGTTGCACAAAACAGCAGGCAAAACAGTGTGAACGCGTCCCTCATTTGTGTTTCCAGTTTCGCCAAACGTTTGTAATTATGCCGCAACTTCATCTGAAGACGAGCCGAAACAGTAATCTTCTTAAATTCAGAAAATATATTCTCACGCTCATTTACGCGTAGGCTACTCGAGGAAGGCAAATTCTGGCTAAAAACGACTTAAAAATAAAATCTAAGTAAAATTAGTATGAATAACAAGATAGAATTCCTTTAAAGTCTATTTGGATGCAAAAGAAAAAGCTCAGCAAAATCATGCGAAGATGGCTGATTGTGTAATGGAATAAAGTTGGCTTAGCTTTTGGGTGCAGGCCTGTTTATAATTAAACTCACTGCCTATAAGGATTAGAGGACGGAGTAAATTACTTTCGGCTCTCCCTTTCTTCGTGGCGAAATCAGCCTTCATTTTCATCTACAAAATAACTTCGTGTGGCCTTCTTAGCTTGCCACAAATCTTTTTCAAACGTCTGATAACGTAACACAATTTCTGATCCCCTCCTCAGATTTGACCTAGTTCTTATCTCCAAGTGTTCACTGAAGGTCGAGACATTCTGCCTTACACAGTGCGAGAAAATGACATAGTGAAAAAAGTAGGTAAAAAAGTAGAAGAAGAAACATGGCAAGATGTGCAGGCTATTAGTGCTAAATTACACCTTTCAGAGAGCAATACACACATGGACTCCTCCAAGACTTTTTTTTATTGACGGCATGTATAATCACACGCACCTCGTAAAACATTTATTGATACATTATTACTCTCCTTTCAATGAATATAATAATTTCACGACTGCTGCTGTTTCCGCCTCAACTTAAAAAATTAAACCAACTCAGAAAATACGTTTCCTTGCCAAAATATTAACAATGGATACACCGCACTGTGAGCTGAAATGGCGTCTTTTTTATTTTACAACATGTTATTACATCTATTTTACGAGGACTCTGTAAGTCCATAAACCATTTTACTGGGATTGAGGGTATCGGGACAGGACGATATTAGAAGAGCTTTTTCCCCCTTGAAGGATTAAGACAGAAGGAATCCGTGTTTTTGGACGCCGTGTGTGCTTTTTGGTGGAAATGTTTCTTACTCCTTTAAATAACAGAACAACAGACTGTAGGTTTTGTTGAAACATCCTCACATCTTCATTAAAAAAAAGGGGCGTTTTATTTGAGCGTTAGTTTTCTCCCACTAGTCACATCAGAATGGGCTTTTTATTATTTGAGAAATGAAAAGCTAAATTAAACCTGACGAAAAAAAAAGGGGGGGGGGGGGTGAGCAAGGGCAGGATTGATTTACTCGCTGTATTGGTAAATATGACCACGTGATCCATGTAACCAATCCCTGTAGATGCGGGCCAGCAAAAATACTATGATTGTTCATAAAGGGAAGCTTCCCGTAACAGTGCAACCCTTATTATATGAGTAGGAAGCCATCAAAAATGTCTTCCAGTGGCACTCTCAGTAACTGCTATGTGGACGCTATAATGGGGCAGGAGCCGGAGGATGTGTACGGTGCTCGCTTTATTCAGGCTCCACACGCGATGACCCCGAGGCCGTCAGGTGCTGGGGACAACGCAGACTTTTCCTCGTGTAATTTTGCACCGAAATCCGCTGTTTTCTCGCCGTCCTGGTCCTCAGTTCATCCTCAGGGGATTTATCATCCATATGTGCACCACCACCACCACCACCAGTCCCATCTGCCTGCGTCGGACGGGAGATACGTTAGCGTCCGACCGTGGATGGACCCCATTTCGAACCACGTTTCGTTCGCCGGATTCCCCTCCAGCAGTCGGTCGTACGGGACAAAGCCAGAGGTCTTGCCAGCTAAATCTTCAGATTGTGACACGTTGGAAGCGGAGGCTCGGCCGCTTGCTGGCGAATTCACGTGTGGAGTATCGGAGTGTCCAGAAAAAACAACCAAAGAACACAGTGGAAGTGAGCTTTCGAGCCACAGCGAACCCAAAGAGGAAAAACAAAAACTTGACCCAAGTAAGTAAACGAAATAGCCGGTGCTGATTTACAACTTTAAGAACTGTATGAGCCGGGTGTGTAAAACTGGAGGTTTTACTAACCTATAAAAGTGTCTCGTACTATACTGTTGCTCCGAAAGGGGAGAACCCGCCCTACAAGGGTTATTGCAGGGATCCTAATGTTTTTCATGTCACGGGACACCCGAAATAGATACACAACTTAATATTTCGATAAGACTGCATCTAAAGAGACTTTATACCTAAGTACAGATCTATTCCCCTCTGTTGGTGCACGGGGGCAATCGGTACAAACAGGAAATCATGTAATCGAAATAGTCCTCTTTGGACATAACAGGCAACAGTTCTCATTTTCTTTTGCTTCAATGAAACCGACCGCAAGTCTCTGAGCCCCATTAAGTAAAAACAATGGCTATGGTTTATTAAAGGTTACAATAAAAAGGGGAAAAACCAAACAACTAATCACATGTGTATTTACTTTATGTGTCTTTAGGTAACCCTGCAGCAAATTGGATTCACGCACGCTCGACGAGAAAGAAGCGATGTCCCTACACAAAATATCAGACTTTAGAGCTAGAGAAGGAGTTCCTCTACAACATGTATTTGACAAGAGACCGGCGCTATGAAGTCGCTCGCATACTCAGTTTAACGGAGAGACAAGTGAAGATCTGGTTCCAGAACAGGAGGATGAAAATGAAGAAGATGAACAGAGAGAGGAACGGCAAGGAGCAGCTATAAGTCCGGTGCTGGTGCCGTTTCACACATTCTGACGTTTGTACCAAGGAAGCCATGTGAACAATTATAATGATTTTTGATAGGAGCCTCCTTAGCCATTTTATTTTTTTTAATCTTATTATTATTATTATTATTTTTAACATTTATTAAGTGTCAGCGTTCTGGGGTTATTTGGCCAAATATGCATCACACGTGCAAAAAATTTGCCTTGATGAGACCCACAGAGGATTTGTCGAACAATGTTTCAAGCCAACTGAAAGTTTTACGCAACAAAGTGGGATGTTTACGCAGCAGGAAACATGTATGTGTATTGCTGTTATTTGGAGTTGTGTGTGTATATATATATATATAAATATAAATATAAAAAGAATTCAGAGCAACTACTTCGACTGCTGTCTATGTCACTACACACACGGGACGCAGTTTTAGTAAAGCCAGAATTTACCCAGTTTTAACGACATTTTGCTTAAAATCTTTGTTTTTAAAACCTCCTAAATTATTTTTTAAGCTTTCATACAGTTCATGACAAGGTGCCATGTTTAGGAAAGGAAAAATCTCCCTTTAGTCTAAATCAAAAATAAATGCATAAAGATTTTATCCTTTATTCGTATTTTTGACATGTTGACGTAAGCACCTTGCTCTTTAATTTATTTGTATTAGACCAAAGCATATCCCCTAAGGCCTTACTTATCCAAATGCGGTTTATCGAGGCCATGTAACCTAATAGAGAACAGCACTATTTAACATAATATTAAATATGTAATGGCTGGATGTTCTTATTAGCAGCCCACATATTAAAATTATATTAACCCCCCACTAAATATTATTTAAAACATCTTTAAAAATAACTTTAAAAAACGGAAGATTTTAGTGTTTTTTTGAAAAGTAGTGCTCCAAGTCATAAAATGTTTGCTATTGGGAGAGGTGTTGCGGCGAATTTCCAATTTATGGTCCAACTTGTACGAACAATTACTTTAAAGCAGGAAGAACCGCGGTCCAATAAAGCTATAGAAATGGCTAGACGTCTGGCCTAAATTACTTTATGGGCCTGGCCAGTAATTACGCTCTCCTTTGAAAAACCCTTTTTCCTGGGTGTTTGCGTCTGTTGCTGACAAACAGAGTGTAGACACTTTTCCATGGGGTGTCTGGTCGATGAATTGTTTTAGAGGAAATCACCCCCCACCTTAATGGTCACGTGTATTCATCAATTGCACTTCCCACCGATGGGAAAAAAAACTTAACTTTGACTGCTGTGTGGTGCAGTCTTATCTTCTGATGGGACTGTGTACTGAAATGGTCAAGAAGAGCACGTGTCTTAATTGTACTTTACGGGCAGGAGCTAACACGCTTTGTTTTTCTTTGTTCTTAAACCACCTTCAGTGGAACTTGTTGATTAAAACAGGAATCCAGAAAGTTGCAGATCTAAAAGCAATCTGTTTACCTTTACTGGAGCTTCAGGGCCCCTGGAAAGAATACCGGGAGCGCTAGAGGGCGATGTTGTCCTTTAAGTCTCAGCTAAAGCAGCCTATTCACAGCTGGAACACGTAGACAAGGCAAGGTCCATACCATTGTCCATGTTTTTACTGATTTATATCATAAACGTCTTATGCCCTGATGAACGTGTGTGAAGAAGAGCGCTCTACTTTTAATAGTTCCAAAACCTGAAAGCCCCATTTTTCTAATCGGTTATTGCAGCACCCTTATACTGATTTTGAAATCTCCTGACAGCTCCCAGGCCCCATATTTCAGCAATATGTCACACATTTGCACAAAGGAGAAGCCAAATTTAATCGTTAGAGGGAAGGCTTTCTGAAGGCAGAAGCAGACCCAGCCCACCGTGTAAATGCAGAGAAAATAACAACAGAGACACTGATCTTTCACAGATGGTTTTTTCCTTTAAAGGGCATGTCTCTGAGCCTCGTCGTTTTATTATTATTAGCCTGCTATTGTTATTGTTAAATAACCAGCGAAGTAGCCTGTCGTTTTTAGACTGTCCCACAGTGTCCTGCTTGTTGTAAGATAAGATAAGATAAGATAACCTTTATTAGTCCCACACGTGGGAAATTTGTTTTGTCTATTTGTTGTGATACTATTAATAATATTACTACTACTTAAAATGTAAACTGTAGTGCTTTCTGTTTCACAAAGCTCACATTAAAATAAGTAATTACAGTTTAAAAATGGCGTCAATTCACTGGCAATAAAACACACCAAGTACACTCAGATTTAGCTTTCTTTTTATATATAAATCCAAGTTGTTTTGCTTTATTTTTACACCTTACACTCATTTCGTGAAATAAAATGCAGCTTATCCTTCTTCTGCTGTTTGTGCGTTTTAGCGCAGTTATGGAGCCATAAAGAGATGTTGCAGCACATACTGCTGTGAGCATCACTTTAGTAATCACTATTGAAACGGCTGAACACACGTTCAACTTGGTTGTTGTTTTTTCTTTTTTTGAGACTACACTGTTTACACACACGAGGAATGGATCGAATTCTGTCTCTGCAAAGGAAGCTGCTTACCCTTTAAATAATGCGAATAGTTAGAGACCGTACTGGTTCAATTACTGGTTCAAAGGAGAATAATAGACCTAGAAGGAGCATGGGAGTAACATTTTAGTACGTCTGTCCGTCTGACGTTATTGTGTACAGTCACTACAGCAGGACAAAAACAACAGAATATATATATATATATATATATATATATATATATATATATATATATATATATATATATGTGTGTGTGTGTTCTGTTATATATATATATATATATATATATATATATATATATATATATATATATATATATATATATATATATATATATATATATATATATATATATATATATATATCCGTGTGTCTGTGTGTGTACATACTGTGAACAGGGACAGTTTTTTAGTGAGCACTGCATGCAGACTTTTCCCGTATTAATGTTATGCGTGTAGGCCAAGATAATCAGGGCAATTTAACATAAAAAAGAGTAAAACGTAAAGTGATAACTTTATTAGAAAAAACGACGTAAGACACATAATACACCTTTTTATTTTATTTTATTTTATTGTTGGGAGAACTGTGTGCGCATTAAAAAAACGAAGAAAAGAAGAAGACGAAAAGAAAACAAATGTGATGTATGAGTTTTAAAGTTCGCTTGTCAGGAATGAATTTTAATGTCTCCTGTCCCCCACTCGTCCCAATATAATTTTAGATTTTTAATATGTTTTTTTTAATGATGTATTGTTATAAATATGCTTATGAATTTAACCGCTTTTGTTTTCATAGCGACTGCAACGAAACAAGCATAGAATATGACTATATATTCTAGATCCTATTCAACAGATCCTGGACGTTACACGGTGTTTCTATGAGAATAGAGCTGCGGATGAATATAGAATGACAATGCGGAGGAACACTAAATGACACTTCTCCAAAAGCGAATGAAACACTGCGGTTTGATAAAAGTGTGGGTAGGCAGCCTCTGGCTGGTCAGGAGTAATGTGACGAGGAATTTGTAGCTCAGAATGGGTCACAAAGACAGATAGAGTCAGTGTGCTTGGCAAATAATGACACAAATGTGCCTGTAAGCATTAACTTAGTTCACCACCCTTTTTAATATTTAGTTTCTTGAAGGCAGACTTTGACATGATTCCAGGATCTGAATTTATGTCTCTGAGAAAATCAGTGTCGGCCTATCAATAAGCATGCAGCACTAAACCTGTCAGTGAAAGCCACTTGGCAAAAGAAGGAGAAAAAGAAGAAGAAGAAAACGATTTTTAAACTTTGCAAAGCCCTAATTGTCGTTTGCAGAATAACTGATATGTGATTGATTCATTTATATAAATGTATATTATGTGGCATGCCGAAACGCTTAAAGTCGTGCAACAAGATATATGTTGGGCGCAAACAAAGAGGCGCCGACATACAGTGAAAAAATGACATTGATATGCCCCATATATGTGTGTGTGTGTGTGTGTGTGTGTGTGTGTGTGTGTGTGTGTGTGTGTGTGTGTGTGCCTGCATAGATAGATAGATAGATAGATAGATAGATAGATAGATAGATAGATAGATAGATAGATAGATAGATAGATAGGTTAAAAGTACAGTAAAAATGCATCAGTCTATTTCCCTCCAAAAGAAAGGCCTTCAAGTATAGTCTACATTACAGTAACGTCATAGTCGCAATGCAATGTGATTTAACAAATCCTGAGGTCTTGCATCTTTCTCCCTCTTTCACAGGGACACACGCGGGGAGAGAGAAAGGAAAGGGAGCTATAAGACAGGAAACCAGAGCCATTGCTCGGGCTAGCCTAACTATAAATCGCACGATGCTTTCTCTGGCGTGCCACCAGATGAAAGAGAGTGAAATACATGAAATTCCTCTTTGGTGCAGTCGTAGACACATGTGCAGAGACTGCATGCAGTTGCAGTATTTAGGTCTTTAAGTGTCGAGTTTCAATTACACGAAAAAACTTTCACACCATAGTGTATCTCTGTCTCTAATAATAAACAACAGCTGGCCTGTAAGAGGGTGGGAAAAAGCCGTTGATATGCAATATCATTTGGAAACACAAAAGTCCCGCATCCGTTGAAAATCTGTCCTCCAGGACAATGACTGAACATCCACGGGAAAAGGCCGGCGACAAAGCATTAGACTTTTAATGAGGGAAAAAAGGTGTAAATTATACTTGCTGGTTTTATTGTGTGGCGTTTTCCTAGCGTCTGCTGCACAGGCCGTGAACTCACAGATGAGAAATAAAATAAAATAAAGGCACAAAGTTGTTCTGTATTTTATACAAGAAATATTTGGTTTCTCAAAAGATTTTGTTTCGTAAAATCTCCAGTTTCTGCAAAACGTTAAACATCAACGTGATCTATGGCAGATTATGCATTTTAACACTGTAATATCCAAACCTCGGATCAGTTTGATTTTGCCAAATATTTAATAATAATAAAAAAGATTAATCTCATATACTTAATCAGACTCGTTTCTTAGTTGTTCTGTACACTTTGCATGAAGTTTTAGATTTTTGAGTGATGCAAACGACGACAGAAAAAAAAACAACAGGGGGAAAAGCTCTTGCTTGGGGGACCTGGTGGGGCTTCTGCTGTTATGCGCCAAGATGGAGAGAATTGCTGCAGTCCAAATTCCTTTTTGTGAGGGGACAATTTACAACTTGGTAATAGACCTTTTTATGTGCCTCCATCGCCTGTCATTGGATGCCACTGGTCATGTGCGAGAGGCAAACGTCTTCATGGCCCTTTTCCTGATTTCCCTGGCGATTTCCCCCCACTGCATTCTGTATCACGTTGTCTATGGTGTTAAACCGATACACTACGGTCTGCTCTCTTAAAAATCGCCTGCCATTCGTTTCATAATTGTCTGATCAGCGCATATTTTCCCGGCGCTGCGTCGTTTGTTTAATTAATTATTTTTTCTTTTACTGGATGACAAGAGAAGCGTTTCAACTTTATCCACATCCCACCTTCTTCATTCACAGAGCTGTGCTGGCTCTTTCACGCAAAATGCACTGCCTGAGCAAACTTCAAAGAGCAAGCATGGAGTACCTCACCACCATAGGTAAGATTTCTTGTGCGATAATGGCGTTTATTAGTTGGGCATGTGTGAGAGCATGTAAAGTTTGACAGCTTCCTGTTTCATTGGTCATGTAAATGAGCTGCAAGGTAATGGCACTCAGGTAATTTGGTGAAGTCACATGTTGCTGGGTGTGTTGGGATTAATTGTTTTTGTTTTTAGACATGTTCAGTAACAGAAGTCTGGCCATTATATTATAATGATTAACAAACGTCCGTTTAGCCGGCAAGTTGCCTTTTATAATGCAACAACCACAGAGAAATATTTAAGAAGATATCATATGGATTTCAAGTCGTTTCATCGTGTTTATTGATGCCTTTTTAAAGCCTTAGATGCACAAATAGAAGTTGTTTCTGAGGTCACAGATGGTGATGTGTGAGCTGTGTTTTTGATGCAGAGAAGTTTTTTTTTTCCACTGTGCACTGCAAGAGAGCTTTGTCTTTAACCGGTCATTCCTTATTTTGCTTTCAGCGTTAAGTTATTGGTTGTAGACAGATCCCAATTCCATCAGCCTCTACGAATAATTGTAGCTATATTATCCCTCATCTCTCAACCTGCTAGAAAATCTGTATTGGCGTATTCAGGCCACCATATTCCATCACACTGTTTCGCTTTATATGCTAATAAATGAGGGATTATACTCGAGACAAAGTTCAGTTAATTTGCTTTATGGAACGTATACAAAGCCTGGCAGCAAAAGTTCAGTTTTCCTACTTGTTTTCAGCTGCCTGGAGATGAGGCCAACTGAACAAAGACAGTATTTCACTGTTGCCTGACAGGCAGCTGCGAAAGTATTTACAGCCTTACTGCAATGCGGCAAAATGGACCCTGAAAGACAGGCACAAGCAGAAGCCTGAGAGAATTACATAGGACTCAGTCATGATCTTTTACATTTTGACAGTGCAAAAAAAAAAAAAGATCACACGTTTTAAGCGTTTTTTGTAATGCACGTAATTATTTAGTATATGTGTGACCGCAGGCCCTGCACTAATATTTTTATTAGTTTCCATAAATGGATTTCCTCCCTTCACTCCTACTCAGCTCCTCTCAGACATCCAGACTGTCTAGACCCTTTAGCAACAGACTTATATAATCATATAATAATATTTTGTGAGATTTCTTTTTTTAATTTTTTTTGCTCAAGCCAAGCCATGTGAACCTAAATGTGCTGTCATTTGCCTTCTATTTAATAGTTTTAATAGTTTTTTTGTTTCCACCTAGATAAATGATGCTTTCATTAACAATGTTAAGTATGAATCATCACCACAACATCAGCATTTTCAATTTCAACATCTACTTTGCAGTTTATTACTACAGATATTCCCATTATAGTCTTTTTTAAATGTTCACTCTACAAATAGAGGAAAATATTTAGATATAAATATGCTATGGTAATTATTCTGAATTCATACAATGTGTTTAAAGAGCTTGACTAAACCTAGTTTTGAATTAGCTTGCATTAGGCTACTTGCTTTGGAGGGAATCATTTAGAGGAGTAATTGAGCAAATTTTGAAATCAGTGGTCTGCATACCAACAGTAAATCTCCTCTCCCCTCATTCAAAACTTCATCAACAGTTTGATGAAACACAGGATTGGGTGAAATAACTGGTTTGTGTATGTTTTATATATTTATTTATTTATTGTATTTATTACAGTGGAACTGTGGAGAGGCCTTTATCATGCCAGCAGAAGGCGCTGTTGCCCAACAGTCAGATTCTCTGGTCCCATTTAGCAATCCTTTTACTAGCATGCTCTTTGGTGCTGTAAGTAGATGAGGCGGGAATCACGTGATCCAGTTCGTTTTCTTTCTAAAAGTTGTTTTGGTGCCAGAAAAGTCACCCATGTGGCGCGCATGGGCACTAGATACGTTAAAGGCTGCTATCAAATGAGATCAGCCATTAAGATTATACAATGGTGCATTTTGTGCTGGTTTGGAAATCCTCCAAATATTCATGTCTGTCATCTTTCCCCAGCAAACAGTCATTCAATAATCGTAAACTGTGTCCTCGTGATAAACAGGATGATTCAATTAAAACGACTTTATTTACAAGTTCAAAACAGTTCGAGGAAACATGAAAACTAGAAGCAGGGGTTATGTGTAGGAAGAATTTGAATCTGCAAGGAAGGAAAAGCTTTTATGAAGACATACATGTAAGAAAATTCAAAGCCTCTGATCTGCTGCCCTCACATTTATTATACCTGCCGCACTGTGGCAGCCACCCAAACCTCAACATGGTCTGCTCTCTCCGGTTAGGTCAGAGCAGGGGGAGGAGGAGGACCAAAAGGCATTGCACTCTGGGATTGGCCCGGAAGAATGAATGACATCAGTCCTATTGTGACAGGTTCACTGGACAGAAAAAAAATGTATTCGGGCACCAATCAGTGACGCGTAGTGGTTCATTTGTTAACACTTTAGAGGTCAAAAGGCGTCAGATTTCAGGAGATTTAAATATTGAAATTCTCGATTTCAGTAGTTTTGATTCCATCACACCTCAATATTAAAATGATTAAAATGAATATTTAAGATGACCAGGATACTTTGGTGTTTGTTCATGGAAGTTTAAAGCTCGCACATATTTTTCTCCCCAGTTTTCACGGTGGGAATAAAACATGCTATTCTGTCACGGCTCGCTCTTGTACCACTTTCTGTTGTGACTGTTACAAAATCCCTTCCGCTTCCCTGCTTCCTCATTTCCACGACTTTTCCTCAGTGCACATCAGTGCAATCGCTATTATTGAGTAAGTGCAACTTTCGGGGTTATTTATGGGCCTGCGCCCTGTTGTGAATGGCTGTGAGGAAACACGTGATGCCATTAAACTTTGTTTTATGGCCTGGGACTTGACAAGCCAAAATATAATTCTCATTGTGTATTAGTAAGACAGTCCAGATGGAATAGAGCCTCAATTGACATGGAACTCTACCGGACTGACTTTTCCCCTTCAGCATGGATGCGTTTGTTGGACTGCGTGTCATCTGTTGCGGTTTCCGCGGTAAGCTGCGTTTTATCATTATGCTCGTGGTATGGGCGTGTGATGTCACATGCGTAATGCTCAGGCTAAACTGTTTCCTGCCTGTAAAGCTGCAGTGCATGCTCGGTAACTTTTAGACAGTGTGCTCTTCTGATGAAGTTGTGTTCAAGTTTAGTACTTGTTTGATTTGTTTTGAAAAGCTTTTATGGATCTAACCTTCACTCTTTTTAAAAAAGTGTTATTGGTCTGATTTGCTCCACACCATATTCTTCTTATTCCTCTTTTGGTTCTGCTTCTTTGTTTGGTCTTTTTAAAGCTGTATGGTGATCTTGTGCAGTTAACTTGAGATTTTAATCAAAGGAATTTTATTTTAAATTGCATTAATTTCCTGCTGTGTCCAACTGTTAAGCTGCACATTTCTTCACCCACAATTCGTTTGCTAGATAACGTCATCTTCTCTTTGGGTTTCAATCACACAGAAATGTTTTGTTTTTTTTAAAACAGCACTGATTTCGCAAGAAAATCAGTTTTAAGTCTTTACATGGTGTGGATTTTCTTTTTTCTTAATTCACCCCAGGCCTGGCGCGTTTCTAACTGCAGGCCTTTAAATTATTAATTTGTCACCCTTTGTTAGAAATCTAGTCTTGCAATGGTTGCATGTTTGATCCAAGCTTCAAATGGAATTTAGCGTTTATTTTGTATTACTATCAGACAAAAAAAAATCCCTTTATTAAGTTGTGTGAAAAATAAGCAGGCCTGGTGTTTTCTGCAGCTTTCAAATCCACAGCTGATGGTTTACAAAATCGAAAACAAATATCTGTGAATGTAATGAAGAAATAGTCGAGCTGGAGACTAGTTGGCCATTGGTTTAACACGAGCTGCCAGGAAACGCTGACTTTATCATTCTTTTGTTGGGGAACTCGGCTTTGACCCGTCACAAGGACCGGCAGGGTCAGGTGAAAGGCAGGTCAGCCTGTCTAATAAATACTGAAACGTGAAGTGCAAGGACGATTTATAATAAATGAGTAAATAAATAAATAATGCACTCATCATTTAATTGAGGCCATAACGAATATTTTGAGTTTTTGTTCGTATTTTAGCGGAAGTTTTCCAGCTCAGATCACAGCATATATATGTGCACATGCATACTACACGCAGGCCTACATATTCGTTAAAGGAGCTCCAGCACAAAGCGTCACACTGATTTTACATTTTACTGTTTTATGTTTGATTCTTATTTATTAAAGGCCTCTTTTACAAGGTTGGTGCAAGCCAATAATATTCCCTATTATATTACACTAAACCGTTTACATCACCTGTCAAATAATTAGCCACGAATTTGTTTCTTTATCCGTTTAATTTTTCTTATTAAAGAAGAAAACGTGTTCTGTGTGTGAGGCACAGTTGCTTTTTAAGCCCTTTCAGAGCTGAGATGCAATTATTGTGTCACATTTTGGACAAGAAGGAAACATGTCATAAATTCAAATTACTGTCTCGTTGCTTAAATACTGACTCAAAATTTTTAGAGTTTGCTATATTTTCTCGCCATCAGCGTTATTTTTCTCCATATAGACGCACTGATATGAAATTAGCTCACTCGCATGGTGATTTAGCGTCCTTGAAAAAAAAAAGTGTATTATTTTTGCTAGACCCTCTCAGTTTCTCTCAGTTTTGGCCAATCTGTCTTGATCACGCCCAGCTTTAACTAATTTAATTTGTAGAGGAAGCTCGGTGTAGGGCTTGAGGTGGTCTCCATGGCAGTTAGTTAAGGTCTGACGACTTGGTAAACTTTTGCACCCTTTGAGCTGTCAGCAGCAGTAAAAATAATTGAACTTTTTGATAAGTTTGTAAATGATTTGAGTTGACCTCGATGGCCTCCAGCCCGTAGCATCTTTTGGACAGCGGAGGTAGGAAACCCCTGTATAACCTGGCAAGTGCTCAGGGGTTTATACCGTTGCTCGATTGCTTGACGGAGGCTTAACTTTAAATCTGAGCTGACAGTTTTAAAAAGTTTAAGGTCATTTATGGATTTATGGTGTTTGAAGAAGTGTATTGTCTTGCTGTGAACTTGGGCTGTAGCCTGATGAAGAGAAGAAGATCTTCTGCGTTGAAAGCTGGGCTGACCTCAGTTGGTAGCTGTTTTTTCATTTACTTTACGCTTGTCATTTTCTTACGATTGACAGGAGCACCCAGGGCAGAGGTAGCCTGTAGCCAAATATTTTTGCTTTTCCTTTTCTTTATGTCTTTCTTCTTCTGCTTTTTTGGAAGCCTTGTCAACCAGCAACTGACAAGGCTTCGAGGGTTTCGTGTGTCCTATTGACGAGATTTCCTTCAAATAAGCAACAAAAAAGACCACGAAAAAAGCCTACTTTATACTGTAGAAAAGGGGAATAAATTAAAAAGGAAATGCCGTGGCTAAAACAAAGAAAATAGGGCACTCCGGAGTGATTATAGCTTATAAAAGTATGTGTTTATCCCTGGGTTTTTAATTCTTGCCTCTTATTTTCTTATGTAACCTCAGCTTCTTTGATGGTTTTGGTTTATTCTGATTGTGAGCCACTCTGTTAATTTTATTAGTCTAGAGTGCTGCACAAAGAAAACGTGATGTGGTTTAGGGGGTAAAATTAGGCAGCATCGCTTCCCGTCGTCTATATATACCCTGTAGAACCGAATTTGTGTGATGAAACCAGATTCACAGATTCGATTCTAGGGGAGTATATGGTCGATGAAAAAACTTCGATTTATTGACTTTACTGCCATCGTTATCAGGCATTTGAAGCCTAATGTGCTTCCAGTTGTTACATTAACAGTGTTGGTTTATGAGTGAGAGTAAATCTGACAACACCACATTCCTCATAAGAGGTCGTGCTGTAACTCTGTAGGCTTAAAGGAAATCTAATATGAAATGTTGCACGTGGAAATAAACATTGGAAGGTGTCTCTATTCCTGTTTGGCTCGCTGTGCTTTGCATGAAATACCAAATGAATTTACTAAATGAAACCAAGCCACAGACACTCCAGCTGTAGCTCTTTTTTCTCTTGTGGGCAGTTTCTGTCTCTACATTATTGATTCCCAGAGACTGCTGCTGCTGTCCAATAGGCTCCTGAGACAGATTTTTTTTTCAAAGGGATGGGAGCAGATGAAGTGATGAGATTCGTGTAACTTTTGGATGACCCCTTCTTGACAAAGACAGTGTCCATCAATTGTCCTCACTCATTATTCGCTGTCTTTATGCCAAGGGGCTTTTTGTATCTTTTGTTGGTTTCTCTGTTGAACACCATGCTTTTAAGTTAGACTTTAGAAACCAGGAATCAGCTTTGATGAAACATCACCATGCACAGAAGACAATCCCCATTTTTAATATTCTGTTTTCTTTTTAATACGTTTCGTAAGTTCAATATTGTGCATATTTTCCCCCAATTTTTCTATTTATTTATTTTGAAATCCTCATTTTCTGTCTTCCAAACACGTACGCCGATGTTTCAAGATAATATTTGCGTTTTTTCCATCAGGTTCTAATTTCTGTGTATCTTAACTCAGATAAAAATGCATTTAGTTGTATGTTTACCAGTGTTTGGACCCGCATCACCTCTATTGGCCGATCTGGTCACATGGTTCGCTAACTTTATTCAGTTGACACCAAGTAGGAGGGCTTTATGGAGGGAGGAAAAAAGACAACTCGAGAAAAATTAGTATTTTCTACCTTCAGAAATTAATGGCCATGAGTTCGTATATGGTGAACTCTAAGTATGTGGATCCCAAATTTCCTCCCTGCGAGGAATATTCACAGAATAACTATATACCTGAGCAGGGCTCCGACTACTACAGTCCATCTCAGGACACAGACTTTCAGCATCCAGGGATCTACCCACGGTCAAACTACACGGAGCAACCCTTCAGCTGCAACACTGTGCAGGACTCCACAGTGCAACCACGGGGTCATGGGCACGAGAGAGCCAGCCACCCGAGCCATTTTAGCGCACAGACTGAGCAGGGGACTCCGGTCCAAGTGGCCGGACCCCGGACTTGTGGACAGCAGCAAAACACAAAGAGCCAAAATGGGATACAAGCCAAGCAGCCAGCAGTAGTTTACCCCTGGATGAAGAAAGTTCACGTAACTACTGGTAAGATTTCCTCTTCTTCCTCTACTGAGGGCTATAATCCAGAAATCAGTCAGTATACTATTTATAGGAGTCTTTGAAAGGCCTCGCCAATTACACAAGTCATAAATTTTTATAGCTCAGGAAATAGGCCGCTAGGTGAGCTCCTAAAAGCTCCTCAAACACGCAGACTAGCCGGTGGAAATTGGGATGAAATCTAGAGCAAATCTGGTTAAATTTAGCTAAAATAATCCACTGTTTCCTGATGACAGTTCCGTTTAAATTTCCTTAAAGTATGAACTTTGACAGAGAAACTAATTTTCTTGTCCTGCACATGTTCTACCTGCATGCTGCATCGACCACATTTAGTGACTTTTGTTTGTTTCGTTTTGTTTTTCTTTTGTGTTCTTTCTCCCAGTGAACCCGGATTACACGGGATCTGAACCCAAGCGGTCCAGAACAGCTTACACCCGGCAGCAGGTTCTGGAGCTAGAAAAGGAGTTTCATTTTAACAGGTATCTGACCAGGCGGCGGCGGATTGAGATTGCCCACACTCTTTGTCTCTCCGAAAGGCAGATTAAAATCTGGTTTCAAAACAGACGGATGAAATGGAAGAAAGATCACAAACTACCCAACACCAAGGGGAGATCTGCACCAGTCTCCAACCATCTGCAGAGCATTCAGAAGGATAACCTGACTGATATCACAGCATTATAAGAAAGGAAAGTGGTCCTGTCCTTAGAGATTAACTGTATATAAAAAAAGACAAAAGTTACATCTGACTTTTGCATGGACTGATGTCGTTTCTAGCCATTTTGTTTTTAATTTAACAAACATGACCCTCCAGCATTGTTGCCTCGAGTCTGAGTGAGAAAATCAATCGGTCTTTAAAACCGAGAGGTTTGCAAGCTGAGCCTCTTCTGTGTTCAAATTTCCTCAAAGAGACAGAAAAAACGTCGAAATAAACTTTTCCTTCCCTCTTTTTCCGACGTTGCCCCCTCTGAGGAGACATTTATCAAGCAGCCTCGGCCGATTCAGTGGATTTAAACAAAGTGTCTCTGCTCTTCTCACGTGGATTCAGCTGATTTAAACAATGAAATATCTTTGCTTAAAAACAAAACAGTGAGATCATTTCAAATTACACGCACATACACAAAAGTTATTACAGCTTTCAGCACAGAAATTATTTTAGCCAACTGAAAAATTCACATTAAACGCACAATATATATATATATATATATATAAATGTATACTTGAAGGAAATATTATTTGCATATAGAGCACGCCAAACACTCCTCAACCTTTTTCAGAAATCCCCGCTGAATCTTTTGTGACTTGTATGTTTTAACTTATTTTGTACAAAAAAAGCTTTGAAATTTTAAAATTGTTATTTCCCAAACACAAGACATTCCTGTGTGCATACTATTCAGAGTGCCCTTATAAATCTTTCCTGACATCTTTGTAAACAGTGTACATTTTCAGAGGCTCTCTTGTGCCATTTAAAACTCTCCTATGAAAGATCATTTGTTCTTGCATGGCATCAAATTGATACTAGATGTTTCCAATCGGAAATAATCAAATCCTGGAGATTTAGCAGTATTTTATTTTTTATTTTTCAGACGATTTCTGCGTCATTATTTATTTGTTTAAAAACGTGTACATTTTTTTCGTATAGCACACAATTAAATTAAAAGTATTCGTTAAACCTTTATTATTCCGAAATATGTTTGAACTCTTGTGCGTTATTAGCATGGCCTTATGCAAAGTTTTAGTCTTAGTTAACATGGGAATCTTCTATTTTTTTTTTTCATTCACAACCAAGCTATCCATGGGGCTCTTTCAGGTCATGTTTCAAGACAGATATTTCTCGTTTTATACCGTCTTTGTCCTCGGACAAAAAGCCAAGAAGCTCTCCCAGTATGTGGAGGTCTCCTTTCTGAAGTCTTCTTGACGAGAGAGTTGAAAAGGTATTTCAACCGAAGGTCGACAAAGCAGCAGTGGCAGGTTCATCCAGGGGACACATTTCAGCCGCAAGGACTGACCCCAGCACCCCTGACCCGCCGGACAGGCAGCATTTCTCTCCCAGGCGCTGTTCGCTTTGCTTTGGAGGACTGTTCCACCCTCAAAAAAAAAAGAAAAAGAAAAAAGGCTAAAGCTGATTCAAAGTAAGAGCCACTGAATTCCTCGTTTTACACGTGTTTAAACAGTATTTATACCAGGCGAAGCCCCCGAAAAGGTTCTGATTTGTGCGTTTGTCTCCTCATGTCTATATGCAATCTTTTCGTTTTTATTTTTGTACATGCTTTTTACCTTGTACGGTGCATTGAGATGTGAGAAGTATATTGAATAAAAAAAAATAAAGATTTCTACTGATTATGCATTTAAGTATTTGGGAGACTGTGTGTGTTCTGGGATGTTTATTTCCTGCACTCAAGATAGATTTTGATTTAGAAGAAATACATATATTTTTTCGACCCCGGGGTTATTTATTATTTCCCCGATAGCTTGAAATTTTAGAGTAACTTTTCTTTGTTTGCGTTATTTGGTGCCATTTGGTTTACGCTAGACGCAAAGGACAGCTTTGCTCCAAGTGTTTTTTCACCTAAGAGTTACAAGCGTGTGGAACCATATGGAACTAAAGGCCGCTTTTACAAAACATCTACAAATGGACCAAATGGCCAATGGATACACAAATGCAGCCTGTTGTCTTGGCAGGTCCTAAATTTAAGCACACAAGTGTATTTTTATTATTTAGAAAATAAAATAAAATAGAAGAGGGTTTTTTTTTTTTACTTTGCCGTTTCATTTTACTCATGAGTTCGTAACAAAGCGAGAGCAAGCACTGCGCAAAAACCTCCCCTTAGGAAAAAAAAAACTCTTAGTGGGGATTATTTAATTTATTTATTATTATTTTTGTGCCATAAAAACCACATTCAATGCGTAAAAGTTATTTAGACGGTTCTTTACGGTGCAGTGGAAGCACAAATTATCTCTAGTGCCCTCATAAGACTCAAATTGACAGGGAAAACTTGTTAAGAGGAGTTGGTCCTTCTCCAAGACTAATTCACGCCACATTTGTTAGAGCTGTATTAGAACGAAGGAACAAACACCCAATAGCACAGTATAGAACTTTAGGCTATTAAAGCATACCTATATTCTGCTTATGGTTAATATTAACCCCCAACCCCCCATGATCCACAAGCTGAGACTTTATTGAGGATGAGACGCAGCAATACCGACCTTCGACCCCTTCACGTTACAGGATCAGCTCGGATACAAACAAAGTGACCATATGTATGTATTTGTAAAGACAACCTGCATCCAAACACTTTTCATCCCCAGTGACCACGGGCTGATGCCCACTGAGCACGTGCGTGCACCGCGCATAAACGTTTGTGTATACATAAAATGTAAGTTTGTCACACGGATGTGAAGAGAAGCAGAGACAAAGTGATGCTACCAATCCACCATCCTGCCAAAAATGATCTCCATATAGATGCTGAGGAGAAGATGAGAGAGAGAGAGGGAGAGAGAGCGAGGGGGGCTGGGTGGGGGGGGGGGGGGGGGGGGGGGACTGGGGAGAAGCGACTAGAAGGGGGGTGAGGGGGGAGAACCTACCTAAAATACATTACAAGCTCTAACTTAACCAAAGGTTGCTTTTTTATTATTATTATTTTTAGCTACTTAATATAAAACCTGGGTGTTTTGAGCGTCTGATATATAATGCATGAATTGAACTAATGCCAATATCATAGTTTCCTTGGCAGTTATCAGGTCAGAGCAGCCTACTACAACGTGCAGTGTGTAGCCACACTGACCTACATGTCTGAACAGCAATAAATGGGAGCCAAAGGCAGTGCCATTTTCAATGACACTGCACCCAGTGCAGGAATACAACGTCGTTGCTCTCCATCCGGCCATATTTGATTTCCAGCTGTTTTCGCAAGAAGCCTCTCCGAGCCAGACAACCCCCCTAAGATATATTAAAGTGCGCTGTCTGCATTCAGAGATATAATCCAGAGACTATACCACTCCGCTCTCTATTCTCGACCACGTGATTGTCTAAATAATTAATGCAGCACGTCCCCCTAGAAACACGGCGTCGTCATTAATCGCAAGGACTCTATCAGACTTGAAAACTGAAGAGATCCCCCAAGAAAATAATATCCGATTCCCGGCGCAACTGTAGTCCCGCACTTTAGCAACACATCTGAACCGATGGATGCTTGGGTAGGTAAATATTTCAACATTTTTCATGTTGCCCCAGCTGGTAAATGACGATATCAAATGTCGTGATATTTGATAAATTGCTCCCTTTGATGTGTGCGCTCTGAGCGCAATTGTATAGGCTGTGGCTAGTCGCTGTACGCATGCCTTCTTCTTTTTTTAAAATAAATAAATAAATTAAATATATTAGCAGTAGCATAATTTTTCAGTTTTGCGGTTTGCAAATGTCTTGAAATGGACTGATGGGACTAATGTGAAAAAAGTAAATGGCAGTGACAAGTAGGATTTATGGATGCTCGCTTTGAATAACTGCTCTTTCGGACACATGCAGCTTAGTCTGCTCCCTCTTTTGGGCCCATAGACTCCTTATTCAGAGTCTAATTCGGATTTTTGCTAATTTAATGTGAAGTTGTTTTTGTTTCTTTTAATCTGAAGTAAATTGAATATGTTTAAAGAAAGCATTAAAATTAACTTGTCTTGTTTGCGAAGCAGAAATCGCGATTTTTGGTGTTGTATTTTTAACCATAAGACAAATTCCTAGTTATTTATCTCTCCCTTTCGCTTTAGAGCACAATCATTTTCTATTGTTTTTATTGTTAGTGGGGGATGATCTAATTTTGATTTCTTAGAAGTCCTAGAAGTTCGGCCAGGCTGACAGTTCTGCCTCCTTGTAAATCATTCTCAGTTATCCCTGAAAGGGTGCGAGGCTGTTGGGGGCCGGGCGAAAACTGTAAATCTTTCACTTTTATTACCCTCTGAACATATGCTGAGACGCTACCAGTCCGGCATCCCTTCTTCTTCTTCTTCTCTAGCAAAGATTACCCACCGCTGAACCAACCAGGTCCGAGAACCGTCTCTGTGGTTCGAAATCTTAGAGTCTGGCCTTTCGGTATATTTTCTCTGGCATTAAAGCGTGCCATTATTTGGCATAGTGTGGGGTTAGTACCGAAAACAATGCAAGAAGACACTGGCTCCGTGCCTCTTTGTGCTTCAGCTGTGTGGGAAGACAGACACAACAAACACGAGATGATAATGTGGTTTATTTGAATACAATCCTTTCCCAGTTGCAAGAAAATACACACACGTCATTTATTTCATAAATCATTTTTTAAAATGCACTCCCACATCATTGCGCAGTTGTTTGTAAATTACACAGAACCGCGTTTTAAAACGTTTCAATATTATGCAAAATGTGGTGAGTGAGGCCCTCTTTATTCGTTTTATTGCGAAATCCCCGCTAGTTTCTATCTTTAGGGGGAGTGAGGCAAAGAAAAAGAAATCTTCATAAATGTTGGAAATTTCAAATCTTCTGTGACATAAAATGCACAGATCATTTTTTGCACACATGCATTGCACTTCAGTGCCTTTGTGGGGGGGAGGTTAAAGATGTCTAGATTTGCACGTTGAGCACCCAAACAAAAGCATATCTGCTTGGGTTTAAACGCTGAAGTGCAGGCGAGCTGCAAAGCTCGCAGCTCATGGGGACATAAAAAGAAATAGGCAGAGGAACATTTTCACATTCACACAGTTCAGATGAGGAAATAAACGCCACCCTTTATCAAAATGGATTGGTGAGGTAAGGCTTACTTGAAGAAGGGAACAATCACGTGAACAAATATGCTTGTACCTTAAGGCAGCGCCTTTATTTGTCATCATAAAGCTTCCGAAACACCCCAAAATCCCAATGTTAGCTGCAAATCTTTACAGGCCTCTCCGTTTTTGAATTCCTGTATATTTCACTGGGTGATTGATTGCCAGTGATTTTTTTCAGGAATAAGGATACCTTGTTCGCTTTTTATTGGTAGTTGAATGCGAGTCCTTCCATTCTTTCGGGAATACTGTCTCCACTGGTATATGGAAATGTCTGAAAAACAGCAAGATCAGGTTTAGGACAGCATTGTCTACAGACAAAGGGTGAAGGATTTATTCTTGAGACAACGTGGAAAGGAACTGAGACTGAGAGGGAACTGCTTTATGATGAATTGATTCACAGGTAAGAAATTGCATGGCAGAACGCAACCTTTAACCACGGGTTAATATAATCCAAGGAAATATATATGATTCATTCCATTCATGGAGGCGATGCTCGTTAACGTCGCTCTCACCGGCAAACGCGCGGGTATGGAGCCCAAAGCTATCTCTTCAAAAGCAGATTCATATTATTACCATTATTATAGTTTTTTTTCCTCGAGAAATTGCGTTCAAATATTATCGACAGATCGAGCCAAAGCTACCCTGCGCTTTTCAGCTGATTTCACGTTTATGAAAACCTGCTCGGAGGAAAAAGTGGGAGAGGAACTTTTCTTTTTGACTCTTGGATCGTAAATCACATTAATTTGTTGTCTTATCCTCACTCGCTGGCGTTTGCCGTTGATTTATGTGGGTTCAATAGTATGGCTTTGTTAACCTGCAACGTTATATTATAGGTGAATTTATAGTGGATGCTTTAAGGGATAGGAGGTCTGAATAGTGAAC
This sequence comes from Astatotilapia calliptera, assembly GCF_964374335.1. Classification (NCBI taxonomy): domain Eukaryota; kingdom Metazoa; phylum Chordata; class Actinopteri; order Cichliformes; family Cichlidae; genus Astatotilapia; species Astatotilapia calliptera. The sequence continues at coordinate 20,081,185 of NC_137437.1, read as the reverse complement.
AAGGACAATGCAAATGCGTTTTTTTTTAATGTTTGGATACCTTAATGGCTAATTTGTTCCATGCAAATATATTTTCTCTCTCTTTGGACTGATGAGCAGCAGGTCTAAGAACACAAGGCAATAAACTCAAATTTGAGATAATTTCCACCCATTTTCGTTCAGTTTACTGTTTTACTTTGGATAAAGATTTAATGTTTGTGCACTGCAGCTTTTGTATTATAGGCCTGAGCTGCTCATAATTACGCGCAGTCTCCTGGATTAAAAAAAAAAAAAAAAAAAAAAAAAAAAGCTAAACTAAAAATACAGACATTTTGCTACAAAATGGGAATTTGTAAGCACTATACAATTTTCTGCAAAAAAACAAACAAAACGCAATTTGTGTTTTGTTTTCGTTTTCGTTGTTTCAAAACAGCAGCGAATACATTGTGTAAAATTATAAACTTAGCTTAAAAAATAATATATATATATTTCCAGTTATACAAACTTCCCTCTTATTAATAGATTTTCAAAGGTTAAGCTGAAGAAACGACTAAGTGAGATAATAACACTCCAGATTGAGTCCGACCCATTGTGTGGACCAAACTTACCGTAACAACGCGTAGGCGAAAAACACAGCCGCGTGAAAAGGGAACCATGTCTGCTACTAGTAGCTCAGTGTGCTCAAAAGCACTCGAGGTGCAGACTATCGACCGGCTTTTTAGAAAATCCTCATGAAAAAATCCTACAGTTGAATCGTGATACTATGAAGCTAAATTCCTCGGATAGATGCAATGAAACAGGAGCTGTTTGTTTCTTTTTTTTACACTCACTGCAAATATAATTATCTGGAAGATTTCTGGGTTTGAAGTTCTGGTTTCCTTGCCGTCGGTCGAGCATCTTGTCCTGTTTCTCTTAGCGCTGAAAAGCTGCTGTGAATTTAGTCGAGACTTGGCTCTTCTTTAAGGCAAACTGTTCGTTGTTCATTAAACTATGACTTACTGCTGAATGACCCTAAGGTCACCTAAAACGCTTATGAGTGCTAGATATTTGGCCTGACTCTTTTGTACTAAAACTGCACATGTCAGACTTTTCAGTCTCAAGAAAATGAAAGCAAAAGAAGAAGAAAAAATAAAAAAAAAAAAAAAGTGAAATAAAAATAGACATACAATAAAAACGCTGGAAAATATGGAACTAAAGCCTCAGTTCTATTAAGCTACTATATTTTTCAATTAATTATCTAGAACTGTTTAGTTTAGCTTGAGTTTACACATAAATCTAAATTTAAAAAAAAATACTACAACTAAAAATGTATCACTCATTTTTAACACAACATGCATCGAAAATAACGCAGGGCTCAGACTAATAACAATACATTTATTTGTGTTATTATTTTTGTCTTTTAGGTCGAGATGGAAGCAGTGGTGAATGCTTGAGGGGTATAAAACAGATCTGCGCAGATTTCGGTGAGTAACGTTTTTTTAATGAAGGGAGAGGACAACACAGCCAACTGCTAACAAGGTGAAAGGGTGATTTGTTATTAGGCTACATATTTACGCTCACAGTGTTTCACAGGAGGCTTAAATCAAGAAAACAGACATGAAGGATGGTCTTAACCTGTACGTGTAATTATTTACGCAGGCCAGAGTCCAATTTCAGTAAGTCCCATTTCCTTTTTTAGCAGCGTTGCCGGAATTAAACAGTGAGAGCACACACAATAAGAAAATTAAAAAGAAAAAAAAAAGTAGAGTTTTTCAAGACCTCGCCAGTATCCCCGTGCCTTATTCAAAGCAGCAAAACAGCTCCGTGCTTTCCACCTCTGTGTTTAGCTGGAGACTCGCACTAAGCCAGAATGGAGGCATCAATTATAAACCGAGCCTCTTCATGGGAGAAGTCGCCGACTATGAAATTCTTTCCCTTGCCTTCCTCCTACGCTTAGTTTTACACTTCTGAGGGGCTGTGAGTCTTGAGGAGTGTTTTGCTTTTCATTCCCCTCTCTCAGGCCGTTTACAACCATAACATTTGCGGTCATAAATTTTGCCGCGGTCCAAACTGACAGGTGCAATTGTTATGCACGGCGCAGGCCGCACCTCGTAAAGCCACCAACATACAGTACAGGAGGGCCCCTTTGATATTTTTGTTTCGGCTTACTTTAAATGTTGTCATGCTTTTTATCATATTGGTAAAATAATGAGAATATTAATAATAATTTTTTGGTTTTCAAAAATATCCTCCAAAAGTTTAAAAAAGATAATTCAAGATAATTAGACATAAATCTTTAAGAAGAAAACCGACCAAGCAGCCAAATTATAATGTTTGAGATGTGCGTAAAGGCTGGTGAAATGTCATATTTAACCCAGCCCAACCCAACCCATCTTTCTCTCTCTCTCACTCTCACTCTATCCCTCCCTTTCTCTCTCTCTCTGTCTCTCTCTCTGTCTCTCGCTCTCTCTTTCTAACCCTCTCACACGGCTACATTTTTATATGAACAGTGCGGGAGTTCAGTGTTGTGCTTCTTGCGCTCTTCAACATGCGATCCTAATGCCTGTGCGCGCGTGAACAATGAATGCATTAGGGGCTTTGTCAGGCCTTGTGATTACTGAAAAGGGTATTGTGTGTACGTGTGTGTCAAATGCTGATTCAGCTTATTTGCAAGGGACTCCCAGAGCCTCCCAGAGGGTCCTTTTAGTCCAAGTTAAACTTTAACTGTTTTGTGCCAAGAAACGAGTCGAACGAGCTGGAGATGAAGCATTGTCATAGACAGTTTGAAGACATTTGGTGCTTTTCTAATTTAATTGCTCTAGTTGTTTAATTAGAAAGCACCAAATGCTCTATACAGTAGCTTCAGTCTGGGCCAAGCAAGCTGTGCCTTTTGGTTTAATGTGGATTTCAAACGCTGCATCTCACACATTCTGTGGCGTTACAGTGAGAGATGTTTCTTTTTATAGGTCACAGAGTGGAGCAGCGGTGGGAAACACCAATCACGTAAATAAACAACACTCATGCAACTGGATAAAGCTTCACTGGCTTACTGGCTTTGAATCCACAAAATGCAGAAAGCAACATACTACGACAACTCTGGACTTTTTGGAGGCTACACCTACCCCAAACCAGACTCTTACAACTATGGGCCCGCACACCAGTCCTATCCTACTTCAAACATAGACAGCGACTACCAGGGCTCAGTTTGTCCCATTCAGACAGCTGCAGTCCGGCCACCAGCCCTAAAAGACAGTGACCTGAACGGAGACTGCATGCGACAAAGCAGCAGTCAAAATAACAACAACAACCAAGCGACTAGTATTTCAGAGCAGCAGGCTCCTCCACTGTCTGCATCTTCCCCTAGCTCCAACAGCTCTGCATCTCAGAAGAAGAAATCCCCATCCAGCAGTGCTTCCAGCAGTGCCACACCAGCCCTCACCAAGCAGATATTCCCCTGGATGAAGGAGACCCGACAGAACTCAAAGCAGAAGAACTCAAACAACTGTGCCACCGCAGGTAGTGATCATGATGGTGACGTGTATGTGTAGTGTCTGTGTATGTTGTGTGAGCGTGTAGAGGTGTGTTTGGGTAGGGAGGGATCAGGGTGGGGGGGAGTCTTGATGTGCATGGAATTTATAAATTATTCCTCACATTGTTCAAAAGACCCTAAGATGATTCTGTGATTCCTTCACAGGTGGTGAAGTGAGTGATGAGAAAAGCCCACCGGGACCAGCGTCCAAACGGGTCAGAACTGCTTACACCAGCGCGCAACTTGTGGAGCTGGAGAAGGAGTTTCACTTTAACCGCTATCTTTGTCGTCCTCGGAGGGTGGAAATGGCAAATCTGTTGAATCTCACCGAGCGCCAAATAAAGATCTGGTTTCAAAACAGGAGGATGAAATACAAAAAGGACCAGAAGTCTAAAGGGCTGGCGCACTCCCCCCTGGGACATTCCCCGGATAGAAGCCCGCCGCTGAGTGGCCCAAATCACATTGGATACTCTGGCCAGCTCCAAAATGTGAACAGCCTCAGCTATGACGCACCCTCACCCCCGTCCTTTGCCAAACCCCAGCAAAATATGTACGGCTTGGCCGCGTACACGGCACCCTTGGGTGGCTGCATCCCACAACAGAAGAGATACCCGGGCTCCGAGTACGAACACCACGGCATGCAGAGCAACGGCAGCTTTGCCAACGCCAATTTGCAAAGCAGCCCCGTTTACGTGGGTGGGAATTTTGTTGATTCCATGCCAGCCTCGGGCCCCATGTTCAACCTCGGCCATCTTCCCCACCCCTCATCCACCAGTGTGGACTACAGCTGTGCCGCACAGATCCCAGGAAACCACCACCATGGACCCTGTGATCCCCATCCCACATACACAGACCTCACCTCTCACCAAGCGTCTCAGGGAAGGATTCAGGAAGCGCCTAAACTGACGCATTTGTAATATGTGGTTTCGCGTGTGTGCGTGTGCGTGCGCGTGTATGTTTGCGTGTGTGTGTGCCAAGATTATGTTGCGCTCTTTTTTTATTACCTCACTAGTCTAATAACTACACTCCAAGCGAGTCGTGTGTATTATTACAGTATTATTGATATTACTATTAATGCTATTGTGTAATTATTTTCTAAATAATACAGCTTTGTCCATTTCTCTTGAATATTTGGGGATGCGGAGAAGCAGATAGCCCGGTTGTCAGTAGTTCTTTTTTTGTTCTTGTTTTTTCTCAAGTGCAATGCGCAATTGTTTTTTTTCTTTTTGACTGAGTATTTCATGCCATTACTTGAAGGTAAGTCTTGTAGATCACAAAAATAGAAGCGCATCCTTAGCGAGAAGGATTTTTAGGGAAGTTTTTCGTCTGTTTGTTAGGCTCTCATTTCCCCCCGCGCACACCCCAATTTATTTATTGTTTTGTATTTTTCTTTTGATTTGCATAATCTTTTGTACTAGCATATAGCCTATTTATTATTTAATTACTTTTGTATTGCACATTATTTATCGTTTATATGCGAGTATTTATACGTGTGGAGTTTGTTGTAAGATTGGACAGATCAGTGCACTTGGAAGTGTGGGCAAAACAGGGTTTGGAAAATGCTATGACTCGCAATGTGTTGTTGGTATATAAAAAAGAGCATTTCTAATTGTAAATCTGGGACAAATGGGACATTTTATAGTGTATAAACATCACTATATGTCCATGGTTATTCTTGTGTCAAATCTTAAGCAAAACGTAGACTATCGAAGTATCAAATATTATACACACCAGCATGTCATTTTGTGTAGTCCATTGCTATTTTTTATTTGTCTTCCATTGTTATTCCATTCAGTTGGATATCCATAAATTTATGAAACCCTAATGATATTGAAATGTTATATTTTATTGTGTTCAACATTTTGTAAATAAAGTGCTTAAACTTCGTTTTTTATTGCATTTTGTTGATTTCCTTTTCTTTTCCCCCTTCTTTCTTTTTCAACAAACCCTGCAGCAGGAACTCTGGTTACCCTGCAGCTTCTCATTATTTTTAATTTCTCATTCAGCTGCTGCTGTTGCTGCCAGTGAATCTGTCAGGTAACTGTGCCGAGGAGGCGTATTGACCCACAGCTTTACTGTACAGCCTAAACGGGGAGAGACAATCAATAATTAGACACCAGGATATCTAAAACTCATCAGACGGCTCTATGCTTCCAATGCAAAGTGCATTTCAGCGGAATAAAAGGCTCTGGAGGTTATTGATGTTTTATTGGTATGAGGGAAGTGAGTCTACGGGCTTATTGCATCTTCCACATGTCACTTATCTTCTTCTTTTTTTTTTTTTAGAGACGGCCACATGATTAGCCTCCTGCTTGCTGAGACAAGAAAATAAGCTCAATTTTCCAGCAAAGACCAAAGCCTAATCACTGACTACTGTCTAATTGATTGGTGCACAGCGAGACTGAGCATATATAGTCTCGCTTAATATATATATATATATATATATATATATATATATATATATATATATATATATATATATATATATATATATATATATATATATACACGACCATTTGTTTTCATGGTCGGTGTAAGACAAAGCAGACTGGTGACAAAACAGAAAAATACACGGCGATTCCTTGACACAGGACAAGATGCAGAGGGGTGTGTGACTAAGAGAGAGAGGGAGAAAGAGAGAGAGCAGTTCATCCTTTATTGCTCCTGGAGAGCCATTTCAAAGCTCATTAATCAAAAACTCGTCGCTTTCAGACTCCTCGCTGATCCCTCCTCCTCGTGAACAAAGCATTTGCATTCCAAATCCAAGTAACACATTTCTAACCGAACAGGCCAATCTTTAATGGTGGTGGTGGTGGGGGAGCTGGGGAGAAGAAGAAAAAAGGAAGGGGGGGGGGGGGGGGCTGTGGCAGCTGGAATCTGTGTTCACATTTTCCAAGATGATATATCCCTGGATTTAAGAGCGCATGAAGGAAAATGAAACTCTTGTCACAGAAATCATCAGTGGCTTTAATTCACTGTGGCTCTAATTCAGAGTGAGCCCCCACCCCAGAAGTTTCACAAACATCAGCCGCTGAACTGAGCGTGATTCACGGTTATATTAACGGCGGCGTTTGTACGTTCAGTCCGTGCTGTGCCACAAACAAATCCATCTTGCATTTTGTCTCTGAGCTACTGCAACACAAATCATCAGTATTCCGTGGATGGCGGCCATTTTAACCCTGGGTGGGTTCCCCCCACCACCGCCACCTCCCTCTTTCTGCACCTCACATGTAATTTATGAAGCTTAAAATAGTTCTCATAAAAACAACAACTTTAGCACCGAGGAAGATAATATTAATTGTTTTCCTGGGATTTTCGGGCAATTTTAAGTTCCAATGAAAATACAATTTTATTATTTACATGCAAGTAAGTGAAATAATGATCATATAAATAAATATTTAAATTAAAAACAAAAACACAGCTGAATAAGTAGAGGACCGTTTCCCCACTGTTTTGGCTAACTTGTGAGGCTAAGTGGAAATCTGCATCCTCCAGCTTGGAAATAATGCAAGTTAAAATCTAATTTACGAGGCAACAAATGGAGCAAATTGTGTTTTAGATTTTATCCACGTCATAATGCCCCTGATTTTGAAAATTAACCACGGGTGTAGCTGAGATCAAATTCAGCACTGTGGCATACAAAAAAAGAAAAAGAAAAAAAAGCAAGTTACACCTCAGCTGGAAATAGCAGCGGCACAGTTCCGTTGCCTGCGGCTGCCGAGTAAAAAAATAAAAAATAAAAAAAGACATTCTAACCCTACAAAGAAGAAAAAACCATGGTTAGAAAACTGTGCAGAGAGGTGGTGTTTTACAGAATCCTGGGTTTGAATTTTGTCCATGCAAACTGAGGAAAAGGTGAGGTTGGGGAGAAATATCATTACAGTGATTGTCAATTAAGCACATGCAACTGGTTATGGTGAAATTACACATGCACTTTATCCTGTATAGACTGTGTATTAAATACATTTTTAAATGATGGCTTAAAAAGAGAAGTAGTACATTTAATTAAACACGAAAGCATTTGTTGGAGCAGGCTGTGCAGCGCATTTTGCGCTCCTGATTGGACACAAAGCCGACAGGCCACGCCTTCTCAGTGGAGAGTAATATTTACATATGGCGAAGTAGTGTTACTGTTTTAATGAGAACAAGAGCTTCTAACAGCATTTAAACTCATCTGTATTCAGGACATCCTGCAAAAAACATTTTTTTTGGTGAGGGGTTCATGTATGCTGTCTCTGCTGAAGATCAGGAGCTGTACAACAAGGGAGGAATCCAGCTGTTCATTCAAACTGTCTGAGGTAAACTAGAAAAGGTACCCTTTCTTTATACAGGCAGGGTCCCAAATTCATTCGTACTGAAAGACGCGAAACAATTATTTAATCAGATCTCAAAGAAAGTTACTACGTCGGCATTGGCATAACATATCGCGATGTCTCCTTTGTGTAAGTGAGCAGCGTTCATCTCCATCCCGATGTGTGTGTATGGGGAGGGGGGTCATTGTTTGTTACCCGCGCTGGTTCAAGAGAAAAGAGAGCTGTAGTCGTGGAAAAAGCTGCAGAAGAAGCCCTTGTTTTAAGATTAGAGCTGTACTGACATCTAGTTTCTTTCAATGTCTTTATGCTTTTGTTAAAGGACTCCTTGGCTGCTCTGTTTGCACCTGATTGTGGATTACAGAGCATCGGATCAAGACTGAACTTCACAGCAAGCAGCTGAGTGACCTGGGAGATGAGTTTCAGCTTTAAAAAATGTGTCGTAAAGGCAGGGCTGGTACTTAGTTTGAAACGGATTTTTGGCTGACGAGCGTGATATTAAAAAAGGGGGATGAGGGGCAAGGTCTGTTTTGTTTGTCTTATCATTAAATCCACAAATTAAAATTAAGAAAGTGACTAAAGTGCTCTAGTTCTGATATTAGAGAATCAACTGTAAAGTATTAGGATGTCTTGCTGTAGATTTGTGGCTTTACAAAATTTGAAATCAGTAAGAACAAAGCACAGCAAAGGAAATAAAAAAAAAAGCTCACGTTAATGTTGTTTTTTGTTTGTCTATTCACATTCTTTTTATGCTTTTTTCCTGGTGTAAGAACAAACCAGTGTAATGTTATGCCTACTGTAAGATGATGAAGCATAAGTTTCAGGTTGATTGTGCCATTATGTAACACTTAGTGTTTTCAGTTACTCCATGGACTGTTTAATAGCATAATTTAATTCATGTCAACAAAATCCAGATCCTCCAAATAAAAGGATTAGTTTGACTTGAACGGGTGTGTTCTTTTTAATATTCATTCACTTCCTTTCTTCTCTTATCTAAACTAATCACAAAATACAGGACAGGAACAGCTCTGCAGAAATTCCCACCTCTCCAGAACCACCCTGTTGTTCCAGAGCATGTTTTATGCAATATCATATCTCATTTTTATTGTAAAACCGACAGGCAGGATTTAATTTCTTTCCTCATGGAGTCGTTCGCTAAGCCTTTGGCATCAGGCAGCAGGAAAGATGATCTTTCACACACACCCTGACCATCTGTAAACAGTGACAGAGGATGTGAATGTCAGAGGACACCACTGCCAGAAGTCCTTCCTTCTATGGCCTCTGCTGTCATCAGGGATCTACCAAACTGTGTGTGGTTGGATGAGCAAAACAGGCAGACACTTTTTTCCCCCTTAGGAAGGTCATACAGTAAGTAGGTGTTATTTTGCAACCTGTAAAGTCTGCACTTCTCCTCCTCAAAGGAAATGAACTACACAACTACTTTATTTAACTACTTTTGTTCTGCAGTTGTTTATGCCCGCGGAACAACAAATGTGAAAACATTACCAAAGAGCTAAACACAGCACTGGATACTGTCTGTTAATAAACCACTGACTGATATTTGTTCTTGGTTTGCACAGTCCAGATCTGATGCAACTAAAGTACTGACAATAGTTTTTTCATGCTGGCAGCTCCTACTCCTAAAACATGCCTGTACAGCTCACTGAAAAGGATTTCCAGTGAAGTTATGCATAGCATAACAGTAGGGCTACGGTGTGTTTCTTTCAATAAGAGCATGCAGTAGATGAAAATTGACCATAAAAAGAGTGAAAATTGATGTCATACTAAAATGAGAAGAGCTGGTACTTTAATTCATGGTTCTTGTGTTGAGCTTGTGTCCTGTTGAGTCATGAAACACATTAACCGTGAGAAACCTGCAGCCAAACGAATAACAGTAGCTGAGGAACCTCCCCACATGGATCATGCATTGTGTCACAGAAACTGATGTGCGTGGATTTATCGCAGCTCTTATGTGTTAGTGATATTGATATAATTGTAACTGTTATAAATGACTCACTCGTCCGGGTATGATTTAGAGGGCTTGGCCAAAAAGGCTCTACTCCTCCTTCCTTGTGTGAAAGATAGCTCACTGATGTGAGGAAACCTGAAGTAATTCATACATTACGCAAGCCTTTGACTGCAATGCTCTGATAGTCTATATCAAAAAGTATTAGTGCCTGTACCCTTTTCTGATGCTCTTATGGATTTCCTTCTTGGTATTTTCTGTATGAAATTATGAGTGAATAAATTGCATCTTCATTTATCTTCGAAAAAACCTTCTGTGCTGACTGTGATACTCAGCTCTCAGCACTTTACATAATTATATTAGTCTTCTGCTACACCACGAAATTGATTGCCCAAGAAAATGAACCTGGCTTATGCTATAAATTACACCTATGGATCATAAGAAATGTGTTATTTTGTTTAAAATAGTACCTAATATAATTAGAGCTCTAATTCATGGCAAGCTACAAGTGTGGCTATTACAGTAACACGGTTTGGAATTTAATCTGTCTCCTGGATAAAGAATGATCCTGTGTGGTTTTCATTTGTAATCCCAGACACATTATTTCAGTAAAATAGTCTGTGACTTTTAGATATGAGAGATGGATTGTTGAATGAATAACTATATTCATAAGTTTCTGTATTAAAGTTAACAATTCATCCAAGGAAGTTTCAACGGTCAATCCTACAGCCTGCCCTGTTTTACTCTGGAAGCCATTTTCTTGGGAATATTTGCCAGTGTCATCTTTGCTGGAAAGCCTACAGCAGAACACAAGCAAACACCTGATTGAAATATTTACAGGAGAGGAGAATGACACCTGAAAGATTTACACTGATGGGTGATGTTGTTCAAATCATGGAAATGTGTATTTAAAGGATAAGGCTGTCACTGGTTTGCGTTTCCCTTCGCATTAACAAATTCCACAAAAAGGACCAAAACCAACAGCGTGCTAATAGGTCTTTCAAAACTGTCCAACTTTCCTGCTGTGTCTGACTCATTCTGCCCCGGGCCAATTTGCTCCCTCCGAAGATGTAATTTTCCAAAGACCACTACAAATAGTTTCATTTTAAAACATAGATTAATGGTGCATTTGTTGAGGACTTTGTGTTTCAGGCACACTTTAATAAATACAGTACTTGGTGCTGGGGAAACTGTACAAGGGTTAGACTCCACATCAACCACTGTGCCTACATCCATTGCATTGAAACACTTAACATTTCTTATTACAGACAGGAATAAACTATAACACCACCACTACCTGTGCTTAAGTTATCCATGCTTGTTGGACCACTTCATTGTTGGTTTTGGTCATTTTTGGAGATCTGTGCACCAATAAAATGATAATAACACCACCTTTAACTGTCAGTTAAGTAATTATTTATCCCATAATGTCTTCCACATTACCTTTGAAAATTACAGCACTATTTCTTGTGATAAAGTATGAAATAAGGTTGATCATTTGTGTAGTTTAACACAGTCTTGTTACCATGCCTTGAATTGATTTGAGAGATTGTGCATTTCAAATACTTCTAATCATAATCAGGCATCAAATATTGAAAGAATCTTTGTTATCTTTAAAAACTATCACTGTGTCTGTCTATGCCACGCATTAGGTAAGCTTATTTGACCTTACTGATTACTTTCTTCAAATTTCTAATTTTGTCAAATGTAATTGTTTCACTGTTATAACAGCAGCAAATTTAAAGGAAAACGTTAAAGTCTCATTTTATATTTCTGTTTTCTTTGGAGACATATGGCAAAGCCCTAAGATTTATTTGTCTAACCAGTATAACCCAAGTCTCACATAAATTTTTAGATTTTTTTAAATCACCTTTTGGTTTGGACTACATCTGATCTGACCTCACTGACCTCAAGTTAAAATCTACTATGTAACAGTCGACTATAGATTATTATTATTTTTTATGTTAAGCCCATTTAAATAAAACATTTAAAGAAGATCAGCTTTCTTTTGCTGGAAACTTGGTATCTTAAAATAAGATAAAATGATTGAAAATAAGATTAGTGCTGGGTGTGTTTACTTATAGCAACAGTTCACAATTAAGTTAACAGCCAACTATAACAACCAATGAGGATCCATGTGAAAGGATGACAGACACCATGGCTCCAGTCATCGCAGTGCTGGTCACTTTGATCTAGCAGACTCACATATCGAGACAACTATTGGATCACTTTGGCAATTTGTACTGACAATAATTCCTCTGGGGGGGGACTTTAGTGTTCTCTTGTTTCTTTAGTGCCACATCAAGGTGATGTTTTTAGTTTGGGGTAAAAAAAATTATTATCACATTTGATTCTGACTTTTATGCTCCCCCGGAGGATGAATCTCAGTTTCAGCATAGCGATCCCTGACTTTTCCTGTAGTGTCACCAGCTGGCTAATGTTACTACTACTGTGGTTGAAATATCTCAACATATCCTTGATGGATAGGGCCAAAATCTGCTGCAGGCTTTCATGATACCCAGAGGATGGATGCATGCCAATAACTTTTGTAATTTTTTTTAACTGTTCACTTAGAATTCAAGCAAATAAAAGCCTCAACCTTGAGATGGGAGATTTTGTCCCAGCAAACAAGCCAAAACACCAAAACTGTCAAGACACAAACAAATGACAGTCATTTAATAAAATTACAGATCTTGCCATCTTATAGACAGTTTGCAGTGTCTCCCTTTTGAAATTACCAGTCTTAGGAACATTTCCTACTTCTGTTGTTCTCCTTACCTACAGGCCTCTGCATTACAATCTAAAATCCAAGAGCGCAGAGGCAGCTTGCAGGGTTAAGTAATTCTGCACCATCGAGAAAGACATTTGATTTCATTTGTAGTGTGTCTTGCAGCGGGCGGAGGTGAGCCCACCTTTGGCTGCGGGAGGAGTGAAGCGGCACACATATCTAGTGCTGGGAGACACAAAATTGACAATGCATTTATCTTTGAATAATGTAAATGTCCTGAGAATACGGTGGCAGTGGTCCTGGTGTGTCCACCGAGGGTGCAGGGCTGTCACACACCGAGCTCTCTGGCCCCGCTGCAGCATAATGTAGCCTCCGGCTCCCCTCGAGCATCCCGCTGCTATGCTCTGCTCTGCCTCAGGCCCACATTCCTGCTTCAGCACACTGCACTAGCTCCCCACTTAATTTACACTCTGGTAGGAGAGGGAGTTAATGCAGAAAAGCCTGCCAAGTTGAATCTTATCTTCTTTCCCTCTTAAGCGCGAGCTAGTTCAAAGCATAGGTGGAAGGCGGTGGTATTTTTCCTGCACATCTGTGTGATATTTGTCTATCAGAATGTTAAACATAAAATGAAATCAGAGATGTGTGATGAGGCTACACACTTCCCGTGTTTGAATAGCTTCTATTATCTTAAGTAGTTGGCATAACTTAAATGGTTCTATGAATAGTGTGAGTTATTGTGTCCAAGAAATGTGCAGCCTCGTGACTAAAACATGTATTGTTTAAAATGGATGGTTCCTGGCAGGCTGACAGTGCTGTTCAGTGAGGCAAAGTGCCAGTAAATTGTTTGTCTTCTGCAGTGCAGCCCTATAATTCTTCTGGGAACCAATGGCATTGTGTTTGCCAAAGAGAATAATGATAGATGGGATAAAATCAAACTAGAGGATTTTGGGATGCACTCTGACCACCAGGCATAATCTGAATTCATTTGTGTCCCCAGAAATAGTGCCATTGTTACCTTTCTGAATTCCCAGTATTCGTCTGTCCCTGTCTGATTTTTTATTTTTATTTTTTTTTGTGGGGGGGGGGGGGGGGGGGGGGGGGGGAGAGATTGTGTACTGTGTACGTAATGATTAATATCATCACATTTCTTATTCAGTTATTACAATTTCAGTCTGTTTATTGCCCGCATTGAAATGGTACACCTATACATTCATGTACAGTCTGCCATGAGTACCATTGGACTATACAGGAGCTGTATGAATAGAACTATGAACCAATTAACGCAACTGTAATAAGCACTGGCTTGTAATGACTCCAGTTCTGAGGTGTAAATGTAAATGCGCAATCTGCCTGTTCAAGTGTCCTGCTGGCCCAACAACAGGATCACATCTCCATCTGTTCTCTCTCTGGAGTGGCCAGACAATACATTTCCCCCCGCCAGACGTTCCCATTTGCTCGAGCAAAGGTTTTTCCAGCTATTTCTATGGTTACAGGCAGGATAAGTGCCCTGACTGTTTGCTTACAGTTCTCTGACCAGAACTAGTCTTTTCTCATTTGCAGAGACACTTGGGCTTTTTTTTTTTTTTTTTGCTGAGAAATATTTAAATGTGCTATCCTTGGCTTTCAAGCGTTTTGTTGCTGCTGCTGCAGTTCCACAGGACGCGAGAAGCGAAAGACGAGCACGGCTGTCAGTGGAGTGTGATTTGTTGCAAGCCCAGCCTTGCCAACTGTGAGGTACTGAGGTGTGACCATAGAGATGCCTACAGTCGCCTCAGGGCCAGCCAGTCAATTACACAATACTGCCTACCCAGAGCAACGATATGTGCTCAGTAATGGACCAACGGCAGACAGGCCTCACAATTGTTTATACTGATGCCATTGATAGAGATTTTTTTTTTTTGTTAAAAGATTTTCATTTTCATTCTGTCAAATAACGCATTGGTCACCTGTGAAAATGATTGTGTCTGCATGAGAGTCTGTTTGCAGTACAGTGAGAATTTGTATTAGGATATTTTCAGCAGGCTGTATCAAAAGAGTAATACTGTGGACCTCGACTGTTTATGAGGACCATGTGTGGGAAACTCCAAGCAGGTCCTTGCTCAAAGCAACAAAAAAGATGCCTCTTCTTTGTGAAGCACTTTATCGGGTGGATGCAGATGTGCTTTTTGTTGGAACCTTGCACCTCATCCATTACACGCAGTCTGCCAGAGAGATAGTGCAGAATGAATCCATTCAAAAGGTCTATGACAGGGCCTGCTGCTCAGCTGAACTTTCTGTGAACTAGGCTCAACAGCGGGATCCATGCATCAAAAAAAAAAAAGAAGTTATTTCTCTTTGCTGCTCTGGCCTGTGTTTCATGCAGATTGCTACTATCATCACGTCTGGCATCCTCATGTATCAATCTGTCAATCTGATATTTGTTTGAGGGCTGTATCTGTCTCCGAGGATTCAATCTCTGAAAGAATAAGTGTGAGCTTGGAATTTTGTGAGCATCTTGATGCAACAAGGTAAGATTTTGTTTTTTGCAGTTTTTGCATTCTATATTTTTTACAGCTTATAAAAGCTGTAAATTAGTTTGTTTGTTTTTTGCATGGATACAGAACAATAATTGTATTACTTTTATAGTCTCTATTACAATAGTATAACTGTTTTCATTTGCCTTATAAGGACCATATGATATTTAAAATTATGTTGTAGTTATTGTTTTTGTAGCTTCAAATACATGAATGAATATCTTGGGAATATGCTGGAGTGTTAGTAGGTGGATTTAGATAGCGCTAGGCAAGCAGCTAAGCTATGATAACAAAATATGGGCTGTAACCCTGTATTTCTCAAAGAGGTTTGAAAGTAGGCTTAATCTTTTGGTCAAAAAATGCCAGACAGATATTTTTCAAAAATATTTCTTTAAGGCATTATGTTTAAATTATTCACACTACCATTAACATTTACAGGGAGGTGTTAGAGATATAAATTTCTATACCAGCAGCAACTTAAGGAGTAGTTGTGCAGTACAGCAGCATATCTGTTTTTAGCCTTTCTTCTATTGCCCATTCATTGTACTCATTAAACACACTCGCTAAGGTTTCATTTGTTTGGAAATAGCAAATCGATGCCGGTCCTTGAGTTTCATTTGAAATGATGCCTGTATTGACTGTTGTGGACAAGCCTTGTACACAAGTCATGTATCAGTCTACAAGGAAGTTAAACAAACTAAAAACGACCCCACAATGAGAAAAGGGGAAACTGAAACACAGTAAAGTCTAGAGATCGTCCGAAATTATGTACTAGGTTAGAATCACATGTGTGCTGGTTTTGTGTTCTCATTCATTTTGAATACGAATGAATATTTTCAGAAACTTTGCTGGTATGAAAATCTGTATTATCAGTCATTATTAATAGAAAATATATAATACAGTTTACCCATAAGTGATGTTTCACAGTTACAGTTGTGATTTATTTTTCTTTATTAGCTTCTCATAATAAAATAATTTTTAAAATGCTCCAGTTCAAGCAAAAAGGCATCTCTGACCACTAATGCTACAGAGACTCTGGCACTATTGCCATAGACCTTGGGTTGCAATATGAAAAGTCAGTGGACACAATTTAATTTCTGTCAGCAGTCAGGCTCCACAGCCACAATGGATTTCTTTTATGCCTTAGCCTCTGACTCTCACCAAGCATCTGTGTGAATGGAAAACACAGTTTCTCCTAAACCCCTTCTTCCCCTCCCCTCCACCCACTGCTTCTGCCCTTAAGGTGCATTTCATCCACATAGAAAATGAAGTTATATCTGAACTTCGACCAATAGTCTTGGTTGCCCAGGGGAAAGCTCGCCTTAGTATGGCCAGGCAGCAGAGACTGCACAGGGCTACACAAGTCCATCAATCTCCCTCTGTTCTGCACAATGCCTGCATACATACCATAACCATTTGAAAAATATTTGCTGATATGAAGTGGGTTCTTTCTTTAACACAAAATGCAGAAATTATGTTAAACACTACATTTTTTCTGGAGTTGTGTTACACATTAGATTTCTTTATTGGTTCAAACGGTCCTGACTCTTTATTGTTACAGCTGCAGCATCTTAGACGAGTCATTAGGACCCGTCTTGGTGTAAAATCCTCGGACCTCTTGTCCTGAAGCTGCGTGTTGAAGGGTTGGATTTTGTCCAAAAGCCCCTGAGTAAAGCCCTCTGATGAAAAATGTCTTGCTGACAGCTCGGGTGCTGTAAATGTTCAAAATGTGACTGCTGCCACTCCTAATGACATGTAGAAGAGCAGCGTGTTTGTGGCTCTTTTGCTTATGGTGACTGACAGCTCTCAAGTCTGGTTTGACTGACAGGAAAATAAATTACACAATTTTCTTCTTCAGAGGTGCTGACATTAGATTTCTCTGGGCAAGGGCTTGTTGAATGTGAAGAGTTTGTACACATAACCAGACCACCATGCAATATCTTGGACCGCTATTAGCAATGGATCAAATCTTCAGAATAAATTGTGGGCTCTGGGATGAGAGTCTAGATTTAGCCCAGCTGCCCTTTTCCCCTTCTTTTTTTAGCTTCACAGCTGTGGCTCTGGAGGTAGAGTGAGCTGTCTACAAGTCTGAAGTTTAGTAGTTTAATCCCAGGCAACTATATCCTTGGGTAAGATACCAAACCCCGAGTTGCCCTTGATGCATCCATCGGAGTGTGGGTGTGTGTGAATTTTAGACAAGGTATTTCAGTATATTAAAAAAAAAAGCTCTTGTTTGAATGTGTGTGTGACTGAGTGAATGCGGCATGTAGTAAAGAAATGCTTTGAGTGCTAGGTTAAAATAGTAAATGGTAAATCTGCCCATTTACCATTTATCTTACTGGTCTAACCAGCTTCAGGACAGCAGTCAGCTAAAAAGCTCTGATGAATCTGTGCTAAATACTTAGCACCAAATTTAGGATACACCAAATAAATACTTAGCTGGTGAGGACAGCAAGCTTTTGGGGTATATAAAGAGCCTTCTCCCTTAGAATATACAAAAAACAAAAAACGAGTGCAGCATCAACATCCATCAATGGCCACATGGTTTTGCATGAGATGTTATCCAATCACGTTGATGCCTTTTTACTGTGACACTGTGAAATTTCATTAATGACATGTTGCTAACCTTTTCGGATTTCTGCCATCTCATTATAAATCACATCACCTGCCACTAGGACGTTGTTTCACACAACTCTTCAAACCTCCTCAGCTTTTGCTGTTTTAGTTTCAGTACTCTATGTATGTAACTCAGCGAGAAACTCACAAGTCTATTGTTCATTATCTAGTCGCCAATGTTTCCTCCTTCTCTCTGCGTCTCCTCTCTCTCCTCAGCAGTTGCAACCAGCTGGTTGTCACATGAGGACAGCCACCTAAGAGACGGTATGCTCTCACAGATCATTTGTCTTAATTAAAATTTAATGAAATGCAGCTCTCTTTACTATTGTGTCTTGCAGCTCATAAATGAAACATTGTACTTTATAGCATTGCCTTTACAGTGTTCATTTAGGCCTGCTGAAACAAATGGTATACTAGCAAATATAGTATATAGCTGTTTTCACTCGTGAACAATTTTCAGAGAATACAGTTGGGACATTTTTTTCACAGTCTTCTCACACAGCAGACACATTCGCTTTACATGAGATGCTCTGTGTGGTTTAAGCAACCGGAGGCAGCACACATGACGCCCACTCACTAACGGTGACAATTAGCTGCACTAGTTGCGTATTCCTGCGATCACACAGACTTTGCACTAGAGAGCGGAAAGGTTAAAGCTGTGTTGCACATTTGCATTCAGAAATGAACCTCTGTCAGGTTAATCTTTAGAAATGCCACTGCCTGAATAAATTAGGCTTTCAAAGCCAAGAGATGCCTGTTTTCAGTACAGCTACACAGCCCATGCAATGAATTATGTCATTTCTAACAGCCACTCCTATTGGCTGATATCACAGCCCAAGTGTAAGCTATTATTTTTGTTTTAAGTAGCATGCAACTGAGGAAGAGGCCATGCTAGCAAGTGCTCCATCCTCTTCTGTGCCGTCTCTCTTTAACTTGAATAATTTCAATTTCAGATTTGTAACTTTTTTTGTTATTTTATTCTGTACATTATTATTTTTTCTTAATTTAATTTTAGACTTGGCAAAACTGGCAAGGTGGGACAGTGACTCTCAGGACCAACTCACAGTGACAGCCACACTAAGTCTTAAATACCTCATGGACTTCATCAGCTTTGAGAACTGAAGAAACCTCTCAGATGAGAGGTGAAACATCTTCATGAGCCTATAAAAAGAAGTCTAGTTCAAATCAAGTACTTGAGTCTTCAGTGACCTAAATGACTGGCATCTTACAGACATATTCAAACGTGATCTTTTACCACTTTTATTTTCATTCATCTTTTTTCCTTTCTCTTTAATAAAATATTAAAGAATACATTAATATTAAATGAATTAAATGTACATCACTGCATTTTCTCACTGTCTTGGTCCCTGGCAATATTTGCTATCTAAAGATATGCCTTCACCATGAAAGAGTTTACTTTTTGATGACATGAATGTGCGCCACACATGCCTTACCATGCCTTTAAAAACAGTGTTCATCTGTCTTTCTAAAGAATGACACACAGTGTGAAATATAGTATGACTTTGTAAGAGTTGAAGATATATAAAGACAAGTTGAACACTGACTTCATGATTTTAATAAACAATGGTTATATTTTGTGGCATCCAAAATGTGTACAGCCCACATGAAACTGTTAACGCGGAAGGTGCACAGTGTGAGCAGCATTTTAGCCGAGCAGCAGTAACAGCTCTGTTGGTGCATCTGTGTGTAAAAAAAGAATGCGTTCAGGCAGATTATCAAGCTATAATCTCTCCCATTTCGTTTACGGGCAGACAGGGTGAGTAAAATGCAAGCTGTTATCCCGCCTGTTGCCCCACTCTACTGGTGTACCAACTGTACTTTGCATTTATGATTTCTTAAGTTCCTCTGCATCTTCCAATCTATCCTCCAGGATTAGCGTTACTTTTTTGTTCGTGATGCTGACTTCTTTAACTCCCGCAGGCCTCAACTCATTTTGCTTCATGTTTATCTAAACACACCTCAGGGAGTCATCTTAACCAGAGCAGAAAAGGTTGCAAGTCATGCTGTTGCTATGGATACTGGCAGTTTAAAGATTCTTTGAGCGATGTGTCCCGATGCAAAAACAAAACCAGAATCGGTGGCAGTGTAGTGGCGGAGATTATCATGCGGACAAACTGCATGATGTATTGAAGAAAGGTGTGAAAAATGTCCAGTGTTCCACAAAGCAAGCCTCTGCGTTAGATCAAAATG
Source organism: Astatotilapia calliptera (assembly GCF_964374335.1). Lineage (NCBI taxonomy): Eukaryota > Metazoa > Chordata > Actinopteri > Cichliformes > Cichlidae > Astatotilapia > Astatotilapia calliptera. The sequence continues at coordinate 20,061,354 of NC_137437.1, read as the reverse complement.
TATGCAGAAGGTACAATCGAGTCATCTTGGGTTGTAATAAACTCACACTGATATTCTTCTTAAGTGATCAGTTTGAAATGAGTTTTATAGTTTCGGTGTGCAACTTGCTTGACAGGTGGTAGATTTATGGCTTTAGGCAGAAAAAGCATCTTGTTGATACACTTGAAGCATTTCAGAGACAAATCACAACCACGAGCAGTGTATGCTGGTGATACTAAATAACGAATAAATACATTTTTTTTTACCTTATTGACTGATGCTTTGCCTTTATATTGCATAAAGAAAGATTTCACATCCTTCCAAGTTTTTCTTATATGTCAGACTCACCTTAAGATGGGTTCATTTTTCTCATTAATTTCCACAGAACAGACTATGACAAAGCAAAACTGCTTCTTAGAGTTTTTTTGTTTTCGTATAAAAATAAAAGAACATCCTATGTATGTACTAAAAAATCAGACATTTCGGTATGAGACTTGCAGTTTATCTCTGGAAAAAAAAAACACTTCTATCAACTGTCACTTTGATTCTTTTACTGGAATACATAAGTGCCTCATTAAACTACGTGTTAACAATTAGAAATGATTTGTAGGAGGTCCTGTTGGAGAAAAACTTATTTTTGTCTTGTACACTAGAGCTAGGTCCATGAGTTTTTGGACAATGACCACATTTTTATAATTGTGCCTCTATACACCACTGCAGTGGATTTTAAATCAGACAATCGGGGTGTAAATGAAGGGGGACCTCAAGTTTTATTTGAAGAGGTTTTACAAAAGAATTGAGAGTTAAAGGTGATTGGACTATTGACCGACAAGCTCTTTCATGGCCAGGTGAGGCCTTTTCCCTTGTTATTTTTTATAGAAAGGATGTAGAGTTAAGTCCAAATGTTACACTTGCATTTGGTAGATTCTCAATATGAGGTCCAGAGAGAGCTTAAAGCTACAAAATCAAAATAAAGCAATCAGAATGAAAGCAAAAACTTTAAAAGTAGCCAAATCAAAAATCTGATGCATTCTTATAAAGGAGGAATACTCTGGCCAGCCCAACAACACCAAACAACGAGAGTTCATGATAACACAATTATTTCTGTTGTTAAGAAAAACATTTTACCAAGTAAAGATTGCTCTCGTAAATACAGAGGGTTTACAACAAGGTGGTTACACTCAGGAACGGGGGGGGGGGGGGGGGGGGGGGGGGGGGGCAGATTAGACTGTGCAGGCTGAAAACATCTAAAACAGCCTCTGAAAGACAAAACTTTGGAGCAAATGAAACCATGATTAATTATTTTTATTTATTAATGATGTGACTGCTGATAGAGGTAGCAGGAGGAATTTTGAAGTTTAAGAGCTTCACTCTGCAAAACTGATCAGACGGTGCTTCACGGCGCAAACGCATAATGACCCGAAGCAGCCCAAGAGTTTCCAGAAGGAAACAAATGGGATTTCCTTCCGCTGCCAAGTCAGGTACCTGGTCTCAGCCCAAAAGAATAAAACTGAAGGCAGAGAAATGAACAAACAACAACAACCAAGAATGAGTGCGGTAAAAGCCTAAAAGAGCATCTTAAGTGAGAAAACACAGCATTTGGTTTGAGTTCTACTCTTTAGAGAGTCATTGACTGCAAAGTTATAAAAACATGTTGTTAAACCCTTTGAATTGAGGTTAAAGGTCAGCACTTCAGTCACATATTAATACAAAATTACAGAACTTGTGTCATTGTCCAAATATATAGGGATCCGACGTTCATAGTCACCATGCTGTTAGAGAAGAACAACCACTGGTGCAGCACTCCCCCGATCAGGCCTTCATGGTAGAGTGGCCAGACAGAAGCCATTCGTCACTAAAATGCAGATGACAGCCCACTGAGAGTTTGCCAGAAGGCACCTGAACAACTTGCAGACCATAAGAAGCAAAATCCTCTGGTTTGTGTGGAGGAAACCAAGCAATGAGCATCACCTCATTAATACTATCCCTACAGTCAAACACAGAGCTGTGGGGATGTGTTTTTTCTGCAACAGGGACTTTGAGACTAGTTTGAATCAAAGGAAAGATGTAGAAAAACATAGGGCAATCCTGAGTAACTGTGTCTGCGGTGCTGAAATTCTCTGGCAGGCACAAAAGTTTACATTTCAGCAAGACAACAACCCACAGTATGTGGCCAAGAACACACAGCAGTGGCTTCAGAAAAACTCTGCCAAAGACTTTTATTGGCCCAGCCAGTTTCGGGACCTGAATCCAACACAGCTTCTCTGGAGGCAGGCTGTGCATGTAACATCATTCCCAAGAAGGGCTAATGTGGTTGTGACTGCCAAAGGTCTGTTAAGGGTATGAATGCTTAAACTGAATGCTTTAATATTTTTGTTTTATACAAATATACAGTGAATCCAAAAACCTGTTTTTGTTTTTGCATTCAAAATATATTATGATGAGCATTTGACAGCACAAGATCAGGGTGAAATAAAAAAAAGATTTTCAGAATGCACAGAAGCACAAGGTGTGCTTGGCTGGAAAGGTCATGCAGAGGTCATCATTTCTTTAAAGATTAGCATAATTTAGCTTTCATTTGAGTTTGACACCATTCATAGAGATATAGACACAACACATGTATAAAAAGAGGGTAGAACATGCAACAAAGACCCCCTCCAGCCCAGAGTTTTACCACTTAATGATTAAGGCAATAAGGAATAGTAGATTTTTCATGAAGCGTAGAGCTAACTCTTTGTATTCCTTGTTTTAATGAGTATACAAACGATCCATTAAAAGAGGCATTAATTGTCACCATGATAACATAACTTGTTTCCATCTACATTGAAATATGTTATGTTATAAATAAAGAGCAGAAACATGTCAATCATGGATACCACAGAGTGATAAAAACATACCTACTATATATTTTTTATTTATTTAAAAATAAAAAATTTTCTAATGCAATATTGAATTATTTCGCGAAAACTAATTACAAATGTTTATGAACTAAGACTCTCACTCTCACCTGCACTTACTGTGTTTAAATTCACTGTAACCCAAGATGATGAATTCAGAAAGGGAAGAACTTTTATGAGGTGCAAATTACAGGTGGGGGTCATTAGAGATGATTAAGGGTGATATAATGAGTTTAATTCCCACCTTTGTCTAATATTGGGCTATTACCTTTCTCCCAACTAGCCTTTTAATGTCCTCGCCTCGCAGCCTTTAACATAAATTAGCTAAACTTACCCTGACCTCAATATCTCTGTGCTCTTCCTTTAATTTGTAGGGGACAGACCTTCGGTGACTTGCTGTTCACGTTAGCTGGTATCTGGTTCGCTGCACCTACGTATGCATCATGTCTTTTCTTTGTTAATCTGCCGATATTAGTACAGCAGTTTAGCTCTTAGCTCTAAAGATTTGTGCAGTTTTATTATTATAAGTTATATTAAGGTTCATCAGGTTTTGGACAACAGTAGAGTTTTTATAGTTTTGTCTCTTTGCACCACTGCACTTTTTTTTTTAAATTAAACAATCAAGAAGTTCTAGGTTTTCCAAAAAGTTAGCATGTTTAGAGGGTCAAAAGAAATGAGACGTGGCCACGACACCTTTATTCCACGAAAATTTAAAGAGATAACCCTGGAGCTGATGTGTGTTAAACTTGGTTTTTACTAATTCTCTCAGTATAAATATAGGGTCCAATGAGATGCCAATACATAAAAAGAAGGCTGACATTAGGCTGAAAAACCCAAATAAACCAGATAACCAAAACTTTGGGAGTGACCAAGTCAACAGTCTGGGTCATCTTTAAAAAGAAGGCATGAACTGGCCACCTCAGTAAGAGAAGGTCTGGAAGATCACAGAGGGGAAAAAAAGTGCACGATGGGCAGAATTATTATCACGGTTAAGAAAAACAAGCTCACACCCTCTGACCAAGTCAAGAGCTCCTGAGGTTTCTCAGTGATCAAGTCAATCACCTGATCTCAACATATTATATTATGCATTTCAATACCTGAAGACAAAACTGAATGCAGAAAAACCCACAAACACACAGCAGTTGCAGGTGGCTGCAATAAAAGGCTACACAGAGTGTCTCAAGGGAGGAAACGCTGCATTTAGTGATGTCCCCGACTTCTAGTTTTCAGGTAGTCATTGACTGTGAAGCATTTTTATCCAAGCATTAGAAAAAATATCTTATAAACTAACATCACATGAATGATGTTAGTTTTTCCAGCTACCTCTGAACATAGTCATATCTTAATAAAAATCCACTGCAGTGTTGTGCAGAGGCAAAATTTGTTTTTCACAGCAGGCTGTAAACATACTTATTTCTGCTCTAAAGCTGGGCATCGACTCTAATGACCATTTGAGGGTCTAGGGTTCCTGGCACTTGTGCGTTGTTGTGAGGGACCAAGCAGTGAAGGTCAGAAAAAAATGTTTTCATTGTGGGGTTTTATTTCACTCCCCAAAATGAAAAAGTTAAAAATATAATTAATGGGTCCATTAAAGAGGTCAAGTAAGCATAACTTCTCAAAAAGTGACTTAGAGAAAATTAACTCAGCAAACAAAGTATATACAACTTAATTTATAAACTGGCAAACAAAGACTAGGAGTGTAACTTTTATAGTGGTTTGGTCAAACCATTTACACACAATAGGGGAAACTAAACTAATCAATGGGAGATCAATACTATCCAAGCACAAAATAACCTAGCTAAACCTAGCTAGCTAGACAAGCACATGGTTGGTCCACACCTTTTGCACAGACAGGAAACAGCAAACTCCCCAAACCAGGTAACTCAAAATTAAGAGAAACATAATTAATATAACAGAATGCACTTAATAAATTTGAAAAAACACAGTAATATTATGGTTGCACACATCACTGTTTAAGTAAAGAAATTAATGAATTACGTTACTAAAATACGTGTTTAACTGTGAAACAAAACTAATGAGGTGTGTGGACTGATTTTACTAATGTGTGGCTGAGGCCATCCCAGTCGGCTTCATTTATTATATGTTGAGGTTTCAGTTTGGGGACAGCATTTAAATGTTGTAAAATGAGTCCACTGCATTAAGAAAGGCTTGGAAGAACAGCTGGAATAATTACCTATGATACACAACTTCAAAGCGACTGGACTGAGCAGTCTTTCATTAATTCCACCGATGTTCTTGTCGTGTAGAAATTTGTCCACTGTTTTGGTTTTCAGGCTTTCCAGTTGCGAAACAATAATGCAAGCTGATATGGTCGTGATAATAGCTTTGGGAGTTGGTATTTGTTTGCAGCTGAAGGGCAGCAGTTTAACAGTCAACCACTGATGTAAAGTAATACTGTACATGACATCTACACTCTCTGTTACTGTCATGTTTTTTGGACGGTGACCCAAAGGAGGAGGATCCAACAGCAGCTTTCATGTCTTTTTTTGAGTTTCTTGGCACATCGTGAACTGGGAGGAGACAGTCTCCCCTTTGAAGTGGATCAGCTCTATCTGAGCGCATTGTTAAGGCTGAGAAGAAGCTCAGGAGCAGACCCCTGGTTCCATCTTATCATTTACTTTCAGGAAGGGTGAAGGGTAAAGGCACTGGAATGATGGAACGCGGTTACCCAACTCTCATTGTTTTTAAGGGGCGCCTGTATGCATTCACGTTTCTCTTTAACTCTGAGCTCAGGGGGAAATTATAATTAATCTGTTAATGACAGTCGGGGCTGTCATAAGCTTGGGGAGTGTATAATAAATTGCTGTAATAAAAATTAAGATTGCATGCATCATTGAGGCCTTCAGAGGGTTTGTTTAATGTAGTTACAAAAATGGTAGCAGCTGATGTGGCGTCCACTGCTCTACCAGGAGAACGCTAATTTCTGAGTGACACTTAACCTGCTGTAGCTCAACCAAGGCTGAGGGAGGTGAGGAGAAACCTAATGAGTTTTTCTGCGTCCCATTTTGAGAACCACTGAACTGGATGGCCTGGTTTGTTTCCAAAAAAATAATAAAAAAGGACTTGCATTGTTCATGGGAAATTAGCTATATCCCCCTGTAAGTCTACCCAATTTCAAAATTCAAATAAAAGTATTATTATGGTCTGCTGCCCTGGACAATGAGTGATTGGTCATTATTTCTAAGTACCAAAACATCAACCAAGGGCCCTGAAAAGTCGTGCACGGGTTAAAGGTTACGTTATTCACTTGTTCCTCTTCTCCTTAACTTTAACATGAAAGATGCTGCATCATCTGTAACGCGCCCTTTGACTTTGAAGCCGCAGTTACAGTAGACCGCTTCTTTTGTTTGAGAGCCAAAGCTTCCTCTGTGGTGCAGGGTGCCAGAAAATGAGAAACCTTGACTTCTGCCCTGGAGGAAACAAAAGAGCAAATCTTAAGCATAGATGCACATTTTAGAAAACACTCTTCTTCCTTAAGAAGCACCTCAAAATATCAGTTTCAACTGAAATTTTTGCACAGCAATGTTCATGCACTCTACTTGAGATCTCTCAACTGTGATCTGCTAACATTGAAAGCATAAGTTGGCTGACCAACGTCCTGTGTCATCACCGCAGCCGTGTCTTGTCTTCTGGTGTTTTTAACCAGAAATATTTGTCAAGGAAGAGACTGGGAACCCTATCTTTGGTTAGGTTGTTTAGGACACAAGGGGCCTCGTTTGGGGTTTTAGCCTGCAGGCAAGCTGCTATATTGCACTTGTAGCCTGACACCAGTTGACATTGTATAGGTGCTGAGGTCACCCTACAAAAACACTGCTCTCTTTCTGGATGAAGCAACCAAACAATGGATAGTTGTTGTTGACAGACAGCCCGTGGAGCTCTAATTGAGACTAAGCTCACTTGGGTGGATTTTGCAATGAACTTTAAAGAAACTGCCTGCTTCCTGTCTTGCTGTTCAACTTAGAAGGTGTTAGAGGATGAGGTTACATTGTTTTATCATATTTATTCTGTAGAGATAACAAACATCAGTTCTTTACCTTTTACATGAATAGGCCATTTTTAAAAGCCGGGATTTGTCTTATAACATCAGTTACAGTGCAAGTTTGGGCTTTCAAAGCCACAGCTATAAGTCTGTAGCTCAAAGATAAAGCTTGTGAGCCAAGTCTAATGGGGCCTCAGTGGAAGGTAGACTGCAGCGGGAGGTCCTCCAGTGTGATTCATCTCTATTGTTTTGCTGGTTTGTTACCTTTCCCTCAAACAGCCTATTGCTCCCGTGGCTCCCACAACAATTATCACCCCACTTGTCTCTCAGCTTGCCTGATAACACTATGTGGTTGTGTCAGCGTCTCCGCTACCGTCCTCCGCATCTTCCACCTTTTTAGTTGTGCTGAATTTAGTCATATATAAACTTGTTATGCATCACCCACCGGCCATGAAAGATAATTATGGACCAAAAGGAGCAATGGGCTTAATTTTCAAAATTAAGTGAAATTTAATAATACTCGCCTAAATCCTGGCAGTGATTAATGACTTGGAAGCGACTAGGAAAAAGTGTTATGTACATACAGGTCAACTGCTTTGTATAGTAAATAAACAATGCGCTGTCTTTCTGAAGAATACTGGAAATAAAAAACTGCTAAAGCCTACAAAACCGTCATGGAAGAAAAAACAATAACAAAATAAAATAATACATTTTTATATGTATTGCAATTTCACTGTCCTTTAAAAGTGTTCACCATGACACACGTGAAAAACAAAATACATATAAGACAAAAGGGGCAAGCACCCCCGCACAGCATCATCCACTTTTTCATACATACAGGAATAAATATAATCATTCTTTTTAATTACTGTACCTAGGCACTCTATTAAAATTCTAATTCACCTCATCCACCTCGATTGATCTGTTCACAGTGGGTGGCTATGGTGAAATACACTGTATAATATTCATGCTGGTACGCCTTGGTTGTGCTGTGTGTCAGAAGCCATCTTGCAGAGAATCCCTCACCCACCTTGGAGCGCAGCCTGTGGAACTGATGAGGTGAAGAGCATTGCTCTGCAGCTCCATGCTAGTAATCACGGGACTGAAGAAACACATACATCATCTGCCACACAGGTTGGCATGGCGAGTGAAAAGCCTTCACATCACGTAAGATGTTGGACAAATGATGGTCATACGTGTGTTTGTCTCCTCACAGATGGCAGTGCATCTTCAGTCAGGAAAAAGCTGAGCCTGGCACTTATTCCCCTCCCCCAATCCTCTCCTCTTGCTCCCTCTTCCTCACTCCCTCCATCAGTCTTTTGTAGCACGTTGCCTTTTTTTTCTGCCTCTCCTCTGCAGGAGGTTTGATATTGGCAACACGGTTAGTGCCCTCCACGGAAATAACAGTGGAAAAGATGACATAAATTATTTGCCAATTGTTTGACACATGCAGGGCATTGTCCTTGCTATAATCATCAGCACTCTGTCACCTGAAGGTATGAATGGTGCCACTGCTGTTTTGTGTCTCTGCTAAGCCTCTTGGGCTGTTCTGGGCTAATCCTCTCTTCAGTAAGAAAGTATACCACGCACCTATCTGCCAAGCTGCATGAAGGGAGGATGGTGCAATGAATCACATCATGATTAATATTTAATGCAAAAATAAAAAAGGACAGCACAGCATTTAAACACCAATAGTCATTCTTATACAATGACAGCTTGCCACCTGAGTGACATACATTTTTCTCATACAAAAAGGTCTCTATTTGACTATTGGTAAAACACTGATATTTGTTTAATTTCATAAACATGTGACGATGCACGGACAGAAAGTTTAATTATATTTAAGTAACCATCTGTAATGGCAATGTTGAGGACACGCTCACTCTTTTTAGTACCTCCGTTAATGCACTTTAGTGTGTACTAACTACTGTGTGCAAATAACCACAATTAATACTTAGTAGCACAGTGTGTGAATTTAACATAATAATATTGTCTCAGACTGAAAAGGTAAGGTGTCATCTGGGTGATGTGGTGGTTAGTAATAACCTATAGGTACTCTGGCTTCCTCTTAAAGTCAAAAATTGGTGACTGAACTTTCTGTAGTTCTGTATTGAATGTGAACATGAATGGTTGTCTGTCTCTCTGTGATGGCCCTGCAATAGACTAGAATCCTGTCCAGGGTGTACATCGCCCATCCTGATAAGTGGACGAGAATGGAAGGCTGGATGAATAAGGTCTCTAATTCTTGTTAAATTATATTACAATAAAGATTGCATTATGGCACATATTTACTAAACACACAACACATGACTAATGAAATGTCACCGCTTAATACAGCTGAAAAGGCTACCTAGCTAGCCTTAGCAAAGCTATCTTCAGTCTAAGCCTTTAGCAAAGCCCTTCCAGAAGCAAGTATCGCACTTGGCAGTCATCTTGGTAATGCTTCTGGAAACATACTTGGATAGTTTTGATTAGGGTTGATGTGCTTTCCCCAAAAAAAGTATACTGTATGTATCTCGACTTCTTTTTTCTCCTGTGGAAATGGTGAGTACTTCACCATAGACGCATTAAGTAATGATGATGTAGCTTGCTTTTTGTGGCTTAAAGCTGTGGCTGAAATTCCAAGACCAAATAATACTCGTCTGTAAAAGATACAAAATTTAAGCTATTATCCATAAAAATGTATAGTAGAATTCTGGCATAAACCTGTTGCCTTATAACTAGTTACACAGTTACTGCAGAAACATGACATATGCAAGCAAACAGATAGCATTTTTCAGTTTCAGGTCCTCTCTCTAAATCCTTTGTGTACTCATCAATGAACAAAGTCTATTATGTTTTTAATCAGCTAGGAGGTAGGAGGTGTTAATGTGTATTTTTTATAATAGGAGAATTATGACTGACACATCTAAACATATAAGGTTAGATCTATATAGGTGAGACAAGCAGCTTATCAGCAATGAAAGGCAAATTCTAGTCTCAATTCCCCAGGCAAAGAAATTATACTCAGCAGTCTATGCAATTCCATTAAAAGTGGTGAGAGAATAAGAGACTGAAAGAAAACTATGTTAGTTTATGTGCATGAGTGTTTGGTTTATTTTCAAAGTGGTTGCCAATGTCAGTATGAAGCACATTTTAGTTAGCCCGTGCAAAACTATTGTTATTAAATTGTGGATGGTGATGCATTACAGTTCATATGTAGCATCCCACAGTAAACGAGAAAATCTCCAATAGGCTCAGCCACATTTCATGCACAGTACACAACACATTATAGTGCATGGATATGAGATATAGAGCTGGATCAATACATGATTTAGCTACATGAAGAATGATGCGCAGCCTAGAACAAGAAAATACAACAAGAGACGAAAGTGGTCCCTCCACATGAAAAATGCTCATTATCAATGGGGGAGGTGTTTAGTCTAGATGTAATGAGATACTGTCATGCTGTGGTACAGTGCAGAACAAGCAGAGCCACCCCTATGCAGCCTGTACCATTCTATAATGTCCTTGCCCTTGATCAGTTCCTACTGCCTTCAATTGCACTGAAACCCATTATAAATTAATCACCTTGTCTCCCAATTTGCATACAACACACACAGCAACATTTCCATTCACCTCTGTCTATGAAGTGGATTAGGAAAAACTGCATTATATGGCACATTAAAGAAGAAGGAGCCGATTTGTGGAAATAGGCAGCAATTCGGTGACAAAGGCAACAGTGAAATTCCTGTGAGCAGCATAATTAATGCGTGCCTTGCAACCATACGTGAGGGACAGCTCATTGCATTTGGGAACAAAATGAAAGATTTCTCACATCGGTCCCTCAATTCCCTTTTGCCGCCTGCTATTTTTTATTTATTTATGTTTGCATAATATGATATGACTATACTGCCGTGATTTTTTTTTTCTGTTTTGACACATTCTTGTATAGAGAATTATGAGATTCCAGAGGATTTACAGATCTTATCTCCCGTGTTTGTTTTGGCTGCATATAGCAGTAAGATGTGCACCTGCTCACTCAAATTATAACAGATTTGCCCTGGAGTGATGAGGTAATCAGCTATGTGAAGATGCCTAGCGATTGCTCAGACAACAAGGAGCCAGTCATGACAATAAACTTAACTGAAAGACTGAAGATTGATCACAGAGTTCTTATTTAGACAAACACGACTCTGCGAAAAAGGCAATTCATCTGATCTGCCCTGGTGTATTTTCCTCATGAATCAGCAAAAAATCGCAAGGCTATCCCTGACATAGATTAGGAAAAAAAGAGCATAAATCATGTAATTACATTGTCAAAGCAAGCATCTGATCTTTGCAGTCATATGCTTTGTTTACAGAGAAAAATGTACTTTCATCTTTATGCTCTGTTTAATTAATGTAGTTTTCACAATCAATGCTCCCGTAGTCAAAAGCAGAAAATAAATGTAATCCAAAACAAATAATTTGTTGCATTTTTTATGCATACTGATGTGGATTTACATTCTGATGCACAATATCTACACAGCATCGACAGCATCTTTATTTTCTCTTTTATCTGGCGTCCAAATGCATTTATAATGCACTGTCTACATTTCTTCAACACATTTGTGTTGTACAATTATCAAAATATTTGAGGAGAGAGGATTGGAAAAAATGGAAAAGTGTGTGCAGGGTAACTATGAAATGATCTAGCTGTGTAATGGACATCAGGCTTGTAAAGCTCCCTGTCCAACAGTGTAGTTTGGCAGTGATGCTCCCATATTAGCAGCACAACAGTAGTTATTCTCACAGTGCTTTCCTAAATGTCACAGTTTGCATTTGTCAGATTGCAATGTATCACTTAGAGGGGGGTGATGGGAACCCCTCCAAGAGTAACCTTGAATGGCAGCCAATCGGCACGGGACCAATGGCCTCCCATTCCTCTGCTTCACTGCGCTGGCGCTGCGCTCTACAGTATATTTAAACACATGCCGACACCCAAGAGGAGGAGAAATAGCACCTGACCCCTTGAAACTGGTACCCTCGAAAGCAAGGGAGAGGGGAAATTGTTTAATGAAGATGGATCACAGTGATGGCTTTACATTTCATTTCTTAACAGCGGGCATACGGCTTTATTACAGCCAGTCCTCACCTTTGTCCTCCCCCTCTCAGACGAGGCACTCGAGAGGCTCTGTGTACTCACTTTAGTTTTGATTTTGGTGTCTTTTTTAGGAGGTGTGTGTGTGTCTGTGTGTATGGTGCCTCTTGCCTCCTGAATGTACAATCTGCTGGCATTGTGGAACTTGTTTAGCTGGCTAGTCAACAGGGAAATGTTGACTATTCAGTCTACTTCCATCTGGCCGCATTCTTCCTGGTCTAGCTGCTCTGAGAGTTCTCCTGTGAAATGATGTCCTCTATCAGCACTGAATGTCACAAGCCCTATGCCATTATTGCAAAAAAGGATCCCTACTGAGTGTATGAAAGAAAAGGATCTGTTATGTACTGTGACTGTATGGTTTCTTGCTTAATATGCTGAAATGAAAAAGATTCAGTCTAGGAGTAGAGTCTCTAGATCATAGGCTGTTTGGAAAAAAATGATGCAGACACTGTGGTGTCACCCACTACTATGTGAAGTCTTATTTTAAAAATAGAACTTCACATTTGGCATTTTGGCTAATGCTATTTAGTTTCTTTTCTATTTTGGGAGTCAGCAATTATCATATTTGTTGACATATTAAGCATTAAATGCTCTGAAAGAAGGCAAAACCACAAACACAATGAAGAGATGCTAAGTTGAGGTGGAAGCTAACAGACAGCTAGCAGCCAAATCAACACCCTCCACATTCTCAAAGCTGCCATGCTCCTAATTAATGCATAACTGTAATGCCCAATAAAGGTTGACCCCTTAACGCCTAGTGCATCATATTTGATATATACAGTTTTTGTGAGTTTTTGAAACCTTTACATCATCATTGTGACTTTTTCCATTTTTAAGCAATAAATTGCACATAAAATGTCAGATGTAGCAAATGTAATACAAATTAAAACTCAACACTTCAATAAATGTTCCATTTTTCTCCCAAAAAAAATAATCCTCTGTTGATTATATTAGGGTTCAGGCTTAAACAACTGACTTATTTAAGAAAATATCTTAAGAAGCGGAAATTAGCCATAGAGATCACATCCAGTTTTTTGTAACAGGCTGTAGACATATGATGAAAAGTTTAGCAGTTGCACATGGCAGCCAGTGTAAATTGGCTTATCTTTTAAAGCAATCCTCAAGCACCCACTTTTATCCTCAGACACAGAGACTGGTAATCACTGGTCACCAGGCAAAAGTGTGAATTCAGTGACCATTTGGTCAGTGGTTGTTGGCAGCATCAGTGTGACACTGGTTGCATGTACGGTGCTGCACTGAAATCTCCTTGGAATTGCTTTGGTTGCTAGAGATGTGCTGTGATTAGTGTAGATTGCATGGAACACACAGACTTGTCTTCAAGCAATCGCAATTGAAGTGATAGTGAAATATAATCAATTATCACAAAAATACTGAATACTGAGTCACAAAATACTGCCAGTCATGTTGACTGTTGCACTTTGATAAGGGATGTTCCTGTGTATCCTGTGCTAAAGGATGTATTATTTAAAGCGCTAGTGTCCTAGCTCTGTCTTTGCTAACAAAAAACCCTTTGCTTTGTTCCTAATCCTCCCTCCCTATGCCCCTTTTATTATTACTTTCCCATATAGTCTGGACATTTGTTGAACTTAAAATCAACCAAACATCTATCAGAGATTCTGGGACCAATGCGTTAGACAACAGTCTCCATCACAATCATCGCAACACCAAATAAGCGAGTACTCTTGGTGCTCCGTCCCTCCAGAGACCTGATTTGTTCAGTCTAGCGTGTGGGCCTGATATGTTATCTGTGAGAAAATATCAAGATATGCGCTCTCTAATCTGCTCATTCATCTGAACAAACATAATCTGTAGTTGTCACAGGCTGCGGTAGCTACTGTTCCATAATCTCCTACAGGTCATGTAAAAGGAACCAGATGTTTTATGCTATTAAAAAAAACTGCTGTTTTACAATGATTGATTAGAGGTTGGTTTTGGCTTGCTACAACTTCATGCTGACTCAGCATTTTCCTAAAAAGCAGGCTTAACTCAGTGGTTTAAACATATAATAATTTTGGATGTATTGTGCAGCTGGACTGCAAATCTGTTGCCTTTTTATCATTCCAGTAGAACATTTACTTAAATAATACTTTTGATAGGCTTGTTTGCATATGGAGCCATGCTCTGGATGTCTGAGATGTAGCACAGTCTGCACCTCTGAACCTCTGGACCAAAGGCCAAGGGTTCAAATGGACAACGGGGCCCTCGGGCAGAAAACATAAACCCTTCTCACCTTGATGACAGGACAAAGTGCATCAGCAGTCCAGTATCTCCCTGAAACTGTGCAACCCTCTAGTTGTATTGAATATTTTTACATCACAGGGAAATTTTAATCTACTTATGGCACCAAACATTCTGAGGATTTGAGGCTGTGCTGCAACAAATTCAATTTAGCAACGGGTAATTCATTTTTGCCTGGTATATCGAGATATAGATGGATATGGAGGTATGGTAGTTCCTCATACAATAGCGATTGAATTTTAAATGAAAGTTAATAGAAGTTTCAGTCATCAAAAAACTCGAACTTGCTCTGGTCATGAACCAAGGGGAGCATTTGTCTGGTATAACAAAGATATATGAGTCTTGCAGTACACAGCTCGCTAGTCTTAATTAGGTAGCTACCATCAAATGGGAATTGTATCATCACATTGGTAAGTGTACCACAACATGCTCGCCCCTAACCTTATACATTTATGAATTTCAATATTAACGGGGGCATAGGATACTTAGAGGAATAATTAATGCAAGACTAAATTGGGTTTGAAAAGCCTGTGGTTTACCGTGTCATTGGTGCAGACTGTCAGCCAATTGCAGCGGCTGAGGGATTGGGAGGGTCAATGTGTAATGTCCGTGCGATGAGTAGTGCTGCTTTATGACTTCCATTTGCTCCATTGCGGGCAGCCTTCCCACTGGTCCTCACTAATGACGCCTCTCTAATGCTGCATGGTAGAGCAGAGGAGGGTAATGTAAGTGGAGATAGGGGAGCCACTTGGGTAAAAATTAAAATGTGATAATTGATTATATTTCAATGTAGCTTAACAGAATTGCTCCATATTATGTTCAAGAAGATTATCAATGAATAATTAATAGAACATAGGCATATTTCATAATTGAGATGGAGCAGATGTGAGCGCTGGATTTTGATCTACCAAGTGTGGAAGCATTGGCAAACATGCACAATCAAACAAATGCGCAATACTCGAATTATTAGCGGTTTTATGTGCAGGCAGTACTCCCAGGTTATTATCTAGCAATTAAAGATGAGGTTTGTTTATTAGCTCTATAGAGTAGGTGGTAGTGTTTTTAACTTGTGAGTTGTGTTTGTGTCATAATGGCAAAATTTGGTCCTGTGTGTGTGTGTATACATATTACTGCTGTTTACTCATTCATTGGCATTTCACCTTATTAACAGGCAGCTGTTCTTTTCCCTATGCGAGACTATCTCTAATATTTCTTTGTGTGAAGTGAAGGTTGTGAACAAAATATGAAGTCAGGGGGAGCCCATAAATTTAAAAAATTGTAATAATTTCTCCACATCTTCCTGACTTTTTTTTTTTATCACAATAGAAGAAGAAGACTTTTGTGTGAGCAGTATTGAGGGCTTGTATGCACTATATGGACAATACTACTAGGCCACACCTCTTAATCTTGAAATTTGGGTGTTTTCATTCATACAAATAAAATCAAGCACCTAGTCATGCTGTCTTGCTTGACAAACGTTTGTGGAAGAATTGGTCGTTCTAAAGAATCTGAGGATACCGCCAGACCATTTGGGAAATTTGTTCAATGCTGCATATTCAGCAATCAACTTAAAGTGGTATTATTGCAAACTGGAGGGAACCACAGTGACTTGGCCATGAAGTGACAAAAGCGGGGCTGCTGAGTGCTGAGGCGCACCATGCATAAACGTTACCAACACTACTGTTTCAGTACTTGCAGAGGTCCAAACCTCCTCTGGGGTTAACTCCAGCACAAAAACTGTGCACCAGAAACTTCATGGCTTGGCTTACCATTGGTGAGCAGCTCCTGCATATGTAATCATATATGCATATGTAGTAACATAACCCTAAAAACACTTTATTATGTAATAAACCGTCTACAGAACTATTACCAAAAAATATAATTTTAGTATTAAATATGAAAACATTTGGTGAGTTGAATTACTCATTTGAGTTTTTTTAAATTTAAGATGGCTGACTTAATAGTGGTGTCAGTTTCTCCATCATGTCAAATTCCTATTGCTCATGTTCGATATCTGGCATTTGTTGTCTTTTGGTTGAGAAAAAAAAGCTCCTGGAGATATTGCCTTACAAATTTAAAAAAAAAACTCACAAAATGTTAATATTTAGCAACGCTATCTTCTCATTTACAATTTTAATTTTAATCTTAAAAGTAACATGTAACTGCAACCTTGAGATAGAAATGTAAACATCATTAATATATTAATATTTTCTATAAAGTTTTGTGGTGCAGAAGTAAAAATGAACAGATAAAAACATTTCAGCAACTGCACCTTTTGTTGCTTGCCATTACTTAAGTTAAAGGTCCCCATGTCGCGATGGAGAGGAGGAGTCATTTGAGTAAACCTCTCAGTGTCATGGTGCTGTGACTCTAGGAGTGTTGTGCCTCGGAAGTAAAATAATTGCAGGAAGCGAGGGACCTGACTAAATCATACCAGTATGGCGGGGAGAGGGCAGCAGACAGGAGCTGGACTATTCGGCCATGATGTCTATAAGTGCATTTCCTCCACCATGCCCCTTCTGATCCAGCTGTCCTTTATATCATAGATGCTCTGTTTGTGTTTGAGAATCAATAGATATTGTGCATGATGGATGAGCTGTTGGTAGACCTGCCCTCTCTTTGGAGTAGAGTCAGGGGTGGCCCGATTTAATGGATAGCTTGTCGGCTTTGAAACTA
Source organism: Astatotilapia calliptera (assembly GCF_964374335.1). Taxonomy (NCBI): domain Eukaryota; kingdom Metazoa; phylum Chordata; class Actinopteri; order Cichliformes; family Cichlidae; genus Astatotilapia; species Astatotilapia calliptera. The sequence goes on along the minus strand of NC_137437.1, from coordinate 20,044,421 downwards.
AACGCGCAACTGCTGCAACACAAAATATACATTTGCTGGAAAGGTGGTGTTAGCTTACTGATATGGTATCTACAGTACATGATTATTATGAGCTGTTTGACAGAGTGCTTTCTACTCTCAGAAGGGGCGTACTTTATTTCATGTACTCGAATGACTGTATGCATATAAGAAATGTAAATATGAAAACAAACAGGGGTAAATATGTTTAAGAGAAAAAAATGGGGATTGTAGTCTTCATTAAAATGTGCTGTATCAATCATGAAGTTATAACAACAATCACGTAATAGGGGGATTACTTGTTACCGTGGTACCTTTTAATGGATGAGCTAGTGCTTCTGCTTTTTGATCTGTCTGGGAAGTATAAGACAGATAGGTGACCTAGATTAGATAACGCTGCATGTATGTGTGCGTGTCTTTCCAGTCTTATACAAATAGGAAGAGCCCAGTAATAGCCATCATCTGAACGTGCACTTTCATCCTGGTGCTTTTTCTTGCCTCCAGCGATGGGAGTGGATGACCTTTTACTGTCAGCTTCCAACATGACAAATTGCAGAGGCTGGATGACCGTGTTTTTTAGGAATGCAAGAGTTCACTGCCTGGTCAGGCCACTAGCAGGGCATCGGACCTCTACAATGGAGACAGATGTATTAATTGATAAATAATAGTGGTAGATGTATTGACTGGGGTCTCTGTATTTTGAGGCACGACATGTGATAGCCAAGTAAGCCTTTAAAGGGTTGTACTACTCCTTCCCCACAGGAGCTGCTAAAGAAGTACAGACCTGCAGAAACTAGATCATGTACCCAACATCAGAGCAGATGACTCCTGGGATGAACCTCCACAGTGCTTCTGCAGGCTCTGTTTGAATGCAAAGACAAAATTAGGTGCCACAATTTCCTCTTGTGTATTTTTTTTTTACTCTAACTTTAACTCTGAAAGCTAAGAGGGTGAGTGTGACATGTCTTGGCTGGAGATCCAGAGATGGCTTACTTCTGCTCTTCTGTGTGATGTCAGTGCCCTGTTTAATTGGAGATCAGTTGGGCCAAACGAAGCGAGAGCTTTGGTTTCTGATCTCAGACGAGCCGATCTGTGCCATCCATTCAGTCCACTTTCTTCCAACCACATCATTCAGCAGCTTGTCAGCTGGCTCAAGCAGCTTGTAAATATTTATTATACTGATTATGTGTGGTAGACCGACTTGCTAAGGGATAGTCTTTTAAGATGTACATCTGATGCTTACCTAATTTACACCACTTCCTGCTAGCAGTTGTAATGAGGTCATTGATACGTTCAGAGCTGACCAGGCGGACAACTGCATGATCAGGGTCATTCCTAAGGCACAGAGAGGGCTTTTGTTCATCTCGTCAGGTGTGCAGTCATGTGGAAATCATTACATATTTACTTGCAGTGTTCATTTTGTCCCACACAGATTGGATCATTACATATTCCTCATTTGTTCAATGACACTACTATATTATGCAAATGCTTATTGTTATGGATTTAGTGCCATAGACCAAATATTACTGGTGTAGTTATCACATATTGCAGTGTAGCCAACAGTTAGTGAGCTGAGAAAATGAAACAGAAATTGCCCAGCATCACATCCACATTTATGGAACGGAGCATTGTGGGAAAAAAAAGTATTATTTTATCCCCAGGGTTTTGAAACACTCGTAAACAATCACGCAGCTTTCCATGCAAGCAGACATTCATGTTAGCTATAATATTAACTCAGGTTCTATGGGCTTCAGTGCAGTTATTCTATACGAATTAATTGCACTTGGTAATATAGTAACTGTTTGCTGTGCAAAACTGAATTTTATTTGATTCTATCATAAACAGCTTTGCCACAGCCAGTGTTTCTTATGGTAAAAGTAAAAGTTTGCATTTTAAGAACAAACAGCAAAGTAAAAGACAGTGCCAATGACATGCAGTGGAGGCTGTAGGCTTAACACACATCTGTTTACTATTTTCACCATTGAACTGGAAAGACATAGTCCTGGCTGCTGTTATTATGGAGAAACAAATGTTTGCCTAATAAAATCTCTCATGCAGACTGAGGGGCTCAACCACACTGTGGCAATATCATTGAAGGATACCTAGATTCATGGCTAGTGCTCCAATAAAATAAACAGCCAATAAAACATCAGGCTGGGACTCCCCTGACAGCACTTTAACATCATTACACTTTCAACAAGCTTTCATTGAAAACTTGAATATATATTTGACTGTTCCCTATTACTTGTAGTCCTTCTTTTTTGTTTCGTTTTATGGCCACCTACTTAATATCACATATCTCAATGCTCTTTGTAAAAGTGCTGCTAGCTCAGTGAGTGTGAGCATCTTGCGGGGAGATCTGGGGCCGATTTACGCTCGCCATTGCTTACATTAACTCCACTTCCACCTAATCACTCTGCCTTGACATCAGTAGCCAGAGAGCATATGGAGCATATACATTTTCCATCCACAGAGGAATTCTCAGGGACTTCACCATTGTATGGGGATTATGTTACTGGAATTGAGCACTAATAATAGTCAGAATAATGTGATTACTCATTGATTGTAGATCATGCAGGAACTGTTGCTCATTAACCAAATAAAAAAACACACACAAGAATGTAATTATGCAAATTATTTCTTAACAAACTGTATCATTGTTTGCATCATGTTTAATTGAATTTTTTTTTTTTCATTTTTATCTTAAATTGAAAATCAAACTATGGAACAAAGACATTTTCTCTTCCCTAACTGAGCCTATACATAAAATACATGCAATATTATGAGAGCCAGAGCTCCTTTGTGAGGGGCAGTGTCACATGCAATGGAGCTGAGAGCTGCCTTTGAAGTTGCTCTTTTTTTTAGAAGGAAGCCGCAAGATCTGTTTCAATGAAGCTAATCCCTCTGACCTTTGCTGTTACTACAGTAGTTATCTTGGTGTGTATACAATGGTTTTCAAGAGGATTATACAGGCGCTTAAAAGGGGATTAGTTTAATCCTCATATTGCTTTTCTCAAATTCTATTACTGAAAAGGATTAGACTACCAACAATAGCTGAAGGCAGTTTGGTCATCCTGGAGTGTGGTACTTAAGACGTGCTGCTCCCTTTGTTCCAATATGACATAAATGATTTGTTTAAAACGCAAGAGCTGTGGGCCTCTTTCCACCTGAGTCAGCGTACACTGAGAGACTGGGTGCAAAAGACACTTTTTCCTTCTTTTTTTAACAACTCTGAAGGTTGGCAGAAAAATGGAAAAGTCTGTAATTACAAGCTGATGACAGGATTGCACATTCCATCATTGTGTGGTCCACTGTGTGTGTTTCCTCATGACACGCAGCAATGATGCCAGACTCCCCCTATAGGATGCCAGGAGTACTTCAGGATTCCAGTGAGAACGGTCTACTGCAATGAATTGCATTTCAAAAAAGCTGATTTTATTTGTGATACAGGCAGTGTCTTACTAATTTGTAGCAACTCTTCTATAAAATAGCAGAATTATTGTTGTTCTGCTGCAGTCGTATTTGCTTTTAGTTTAACGATTTGTTAATTCATGCAAAAAAATAAACATAAATAGATAAAAAAAATCAATCTCTGAAAAATCTTAGCCCTGCAACAGACTGGTGACCTGTCCAGGATGTACCCCGCCCTGCCCTATGACAGCTGGGATAGGCTCCAGCACCCCCTGAAAAGGATAAGCGGAGGCGAATGGAAGGATGGATGGATCTCCAAAAATCTCCTTCAACCAGCTATGACAGAAAAGACAGCATCTGCAAATCAATGAAAATCAGGACATTAAATTATCAAGTAAAGCAGTGGATAACCCTCAGTCTCAGAGGTTTATAATAGACTTCATTGATTTTTTTTTTTTACACACCTAAAGTCTTGCGTGTGAGTACATGCTTCGATTATCCAGCAGAACCAGTCAGTTATCACACAGAACCTCTCAACGACAGCTCCCTCTGCTCACCCCCGAAGAGACACAGAGAGGCCACTTTACTCTACACTCGTGCTGTACTGCTTGTTTTTGTGTTTGTCTGGGTGTGTAAATGCGCTTTTGCTACAAGGCCAAAGGGGAACCCAAAGGCCTACGCACTCCTCTCTCCAGATCATGTTCATCCCTGTTTACTCCTCAAGAAGCACAAATAACTCAATTTGTTGGCGACTTACGTTTTAAGGCATCCCGCTTGTCAACTGATATTCATGGAATTTCAACAAGGGCTTCACAGTGAGCCTGAGCAGAGACGCGGGGAGGCTGACAGCACTAATGGCTATAAAGATAAGTGGAAGAATGTTGACGCTTCAGAAAGCCACAGGCAATGGGAGAGGATGAAAGAGAGAGTTCACCACTTAGACTGTTCCCTCACAATGGGGGGACACAACTAGTATTTATCAGCTCTCACACTTCAAATTACTGCCTCAAACGCTGCTCAGAACAGTGAACAAATAAATCCAATACAATACAATCCCACAAACCAACAGTGTGTTTGATTTTATCATATTAGGACAGTAAATGTTTTTGGCCACACGCCTGCTGTGTGAACGTTGATCTGCAGCCACATTAAGGCCCTAATAAGCACAGAGAAGGCAGTTATTTTCGCCTGTTGATTTAAAAAAAAAAAAAAAAAAGCGAAACACTGAATCTGGAGCCACCTCTTTTTCTGTCCTTGTGTCTGTCTCCCTTCATCTGCTTCCCTCTGAGGTGCGGCCAAAGTAAATACCGTGTTCAGATCTCTCAATCACAGGATCTCTCAGAGGAAGAGGGGGCAGTGCCCTGGCACAGCGCTGGTGGCCAGGCCTGGGGAGCGGACGAGGAAGTAGGCCGCTGCCTCAGAAACGTTCAATCACACAAGCGCCAGCGGGGAATTCACATCTATCAGAGCGGGGGCTTGCAAACTTAAGTGCTCCTACTTGACATAAATATTTGCATGACATGGGCTGACATGGGAGATCCTATTATAAGTCATACAAACTCATCATAGCCCATTACAAGCAGCGCTCAAAGTGACCACCAAGACAGACAGTGGCTAAGGAGAGAATAATAGCTGACTCCTGGCCCGGCAGCAGCTACGGTTACAGAGACATGGGATCATTCTGTCATCACGTTTTTAAACAAAATGTCATCCCAGCTATTAGATTGTCATTTTGAGCTCCTCTCTCGCAGCCCTGCAAAAAGTCCAGTGACAGATCGTCCTCCTGCTGCGCGCTTCTCAGTAGTTATATGCCTGCACATTTTCCCACGTACTTCAACCTTTGCCTGACTGTAGCACACATCACTCTCAATTGTGCTTTGTGAAACAGCGCAAGGAAGAGCCTTTCTGTTATTTTTGGTGTATGAATGTGTCCGTGAGGTGTTGTGTGTGTGCAAGACAGGCCTATTCATTTTACTTTTGTCAGTCATCGCTTACTGTATTCAAGAGGAAGCCCTGGCTTTCATGCAGCGCAGCGGCCAGTTTTTGTCCGACTGAGCATTTCCTTCATTTAGGAGGAAAAAAGATATGTGGTTTGTGACAATATCACTGGCTTCACTGGCTTGTTTTCCTGCTCAGTCTGCTCTGATTCAAAGAGTGTGTTACAGATATGTTTGGCTTGGAACCAGAACAGTTTGCCAAGCGCCAAGCAGGTTATCCTGCTGTGCTCTTCGACATAAATCTACTGCTAAATAGTAACTGCTAGAAATGCAGACACGCTGATCTAAGTGACCTGAATTGAAAAAAGTATAACACTTATGGGATGCTGGATTGGTTTTAGGCCAGCCTTAAGGTACTAAGTTGCTTTAACGCACATGTTTATCTCAAATATATCTTAATATCAGTGTGCGTCTCTTCTCATGCAGACAAGGTTATCATCTACAGTCTCAATGCAGGATTACAGACCACATAAAATAATGGATGCCAGTGAGGAAAGTTCACATGACAGTGATCAGGATAGGATTATTTGCATGCGTTCATATCACAACTCTGTAGAGAACGATCACTGTCATCTCGAAACAATGGAGCTAAGATATGAAATATGACAATACTGAGACATTCATGATTATTGATTGGTGTTGTTAGGAGATTTAAAAGAGCCATATGTCTTCATCTTCAGCAATGACACACGTATAACAAATAAGTGTACCACACTGCGCGAGCCGAAAACCCAAAGGCAACATTTTAGGGTTCTGATACACATCACAGGGTTACTTCATTACATGTTGTGTCATTATAGTGAGATTCTTGCATGAATTATCAAAATAAATGAATATAAACCTTTTTGTTGACAAGCACATCCATAAAAACAGGAGGGAAGAGTTTGCTATTGAAATACAAATGAGTTTCTTATTAGGCAGGTGTGCACTTATTGTACTGTATAGTATCGTAATACACTTATAACATTTACAGTTCAGTTTTGTAGGAGGAACACAGTATGTAGTTTCGGGGCTCATGCGTCTTAGTCAAGCATGATTCCTCTCGGAAATGTGTTTATAGGAATAATCTATTCTCTATTTGTTTTGAATTGTCACAGACAGGAGGATGTTGCCTCCTCTCAAGGTTTGCAAAGTTGCTCAGATGAATGGTTGCTTGAGACTCAGCTCGTCTGTCAATGTTTACCCCATTAGTGACAGCTCCGAGGCAGTAGGCCACTTAATATTGTCCGTGTTACCCCGGCTGTCCCCACACGTCAGTTCAAAAGTTCAGCCACTTCCTCAAGGGTCTCATCACATTCTCGCCACATCTTGATTTTCAAAGCTTCATGAAGAGACTCGACCTGTCAGGAGAGATACCGCAAAAAAATGATGATGGAACACAGGTTTGGAGCCAGGGCCGCTCAGGCCAACAAAGCTGCCTCCTGGCTCTCTGGTTAGGAGGCCTGGACGATGGATCTCATATTAAAGGTTGTGTGGTGGTCAAAGGCACGGCTGCATGCATCCAGCAAGAGGAGGAATTGATTGTTCTGGAAACTGATGAAGCTCGGGCACAATTAGATTGCAAGGCAGCACTGTGAGGTGAGAGAGCACCCTGCCTGCCTCACTGTTGATTGATGATAAAATAATAACCGCTGCGTATTAACTATAGAGTTCACCAGCAGGTTAAGGTGGGCCAAAAATTGCTGCTCTTATTAGATTCTGATATGACTTGCGATGTAAAAAGATTATTTTCACTGTGGCAGTGGGCAGTCATTTTGCATGCAGTGAGGTGGTTTCCTACAGTATGCTGATAAACTGTTAAACCTCCGCGAGATACTTTTGAGTTGGGAGGGCACTGGGTCAGGAGTCACACTAGGATGTTTGCAAATGTTATTCTGACATTCAAGCTGAAGAAAACAGATGTGAAGTCTATTCAAATGCAGTCATTTACACCGAGCTTGTCGCGGGGTCCCTGTGTTCCACTGTTTTCTCATACTGCATCAATGTCCGCTCAGAAATGTAGCTCTTAAAAAGCTGGGAGAGCATCAGTTTATCATGTTACTGCACTTCAAGATGAATATCCCCTTTCATATATGTGTCAGGGAGCCAAGCCAGTGAGTGTACAACCATAGAAAATATGAGTAAAGAAATATCCTGCTCGTGGACAGAGGCAGTTTCTCCGAGCAATCTCTCCGCTCTTTAGATAAGGATTAGGTAGGCCAAACAGTCAAACAGCAAATGCGTTTTCCTTGAAGAGAGTTCCCTCAACATGTGATTACCACCCCCTCCTTGCTCCCTCCCCTTTTTGCTCAAAGTGTGTAATCCTGCTGGTCATTTGTTAGCTGGTGCATCTCCCATGTGGAGGCGAGGCCGCTGGCAGAGTGTTGGGGTATACGGGAGGTGAAAGCTTATAGTCGCGTATCAGAGCTTGGGGATTCACGCTCATTTATCTCCATTTCGTGCACACGGTGTCTAGTAATAAAGGCTCAAGTGAAAATGGTGTTTATCATTGGCATGACAACATCTCCCAGATGCTGCAGTAGAAATCTAGAGAATAGATAACGCATTACAATAACAAGTCCTTACTCTGCAGAGAATCCAATTAGGAGAGCCTTACATCATGATAATCAAGCGGAGGTGGACTGGTTCATTTAGACCAGTGGATAACAGAGCAGAGGGGAGGTCTGGTCCAGGGGATCGGGGTTAGTTGCTGTTAGACCTGCTGCATACATCAGCAGCCCTCTAGTGTGGGCAGCTTTACCCCCTAGTGGTTCACGGGAGCAATACAAGCCAGAGTTGCTTTTAATAAACATTAGGGAAAATCAGTTTAAATGCTGATGTGCGCACTAGAGTGAGAATGACTTGAGCTCACTTTATTTCCGTGCTGTGTTCATTTATAAGAATTGTGGAGTTTGTGCAACAGCAGCTGGGAAGTTTTCCTCTGTCTGTGCAGATGTTTATAAATGAATATGTCAGTATGGCTGTGATGGTGGGTTAGGTTGTTGTGGAGTGGGTGCACCACTGGGCCTGTCTGTTCTGGTGTGCTGCTTTCCTGCTGCTCAGCATTTCGCAGGGCCTCGGGGGGACACAGAGGGGACATATGACTGGGCCATGCAAAGCTGAGCTAGTCACTCCTATCGTTCCGCAACAGACGCATCCCTTTGGCGTCCTTCTGTGTCTTCATTGTAAGCGCACTCCCCAGTACTGCAGTAGACATGGCAACAAGCCTGATGTTCCTCAGCATGTTAGTTAGCGGCGTCAGATCCTTAACATCTCAGAGCCGGCAATTGCAGAGCAGGTGCACATGTAGCCACAAGGGCAAAATGGTCGTTTCTGCACTCCTTTCTCAGCAAAGCTCTGTGCTGACATAACAGTTTACCACCCACCAGCACATACTGTGTCTGGATCCCTCTTTAACATTTACATGACCATACGGTGATTTATCTGTGCTGTGTAATTCTTTGTTCAAAGATGCAATGTGAGCTCGTCCGTGTACAAGAGATGGAGAATGATGATGCTGGCGTGTGAGATTTCTGGCAGCTAATAACAGGAAATTTATAGAAATGATGGTGTAAACAAATTATTAGCAAATCTGATCCTGATTCTGGACTCCACCCCGGTTAAATGAATGTGTCATACTGAAGATAAAATAAAAAATATTCACATTAGGGAGTGCCACGTTATAAAAGAATAAGCAATTATAAAAGAATAAAGAAGTCTTTAGAATGATATAAATGCAATAAAATGAAGTCAGGACTTACAACACCTTACAGCAGGTCATGATCTGAATTATTAGTTATCTTTATTTGTACTGTATATTTGTTTATTGCTTTGTTTGTTTGTTTTATATTGTATATCACAGTTTTATGCTCCAACACTATAACAACCCCATCATTTTAGTGTTTATTCTGTGCATTTATTTATTTCTTTTTAATATCTGCGCACATACTTTGCTGTTGTTGTTTGCTATATGTGGGTAGCAAGCCTAAACTGCATTTCATTGTACTAGTGTATATTGTGTCCAATAAAGTTTAATAGCATTTATTATGCACACAACTTTGTGCAAAAGCTGTACAAATAATATATAAATCTACAGAAACAGGCTAGTGATGCAATGCTGCAGACAGTATGGAGGCAATATTGTAAGTCAAGCGCATACTGTATTCATATACAGAATTTAAATGTGGTTACTATAATTCGTGATTATAATATTTATGCAATGCATGCTGCAGACAGTGCACAATAAACACCAATATGTGCTCCGGTCTGAAGCGTATTAAACATACTGTCAATTAATTTCACCGCAAAAGAAAAAACGAGAGAGAAGTGCTTGAAAGAAATATCATGAAAGCCCGTATTGTGTAACTACACTCTGGCTCATATGAGCAGCCTTTGGTTACTGTCCTCACTCTGTGCTGTTGGCAAAGCAGCACATTGTATGTGATGAGCATGAATCCTGACCTCTGACCTGTGCCGTGGCCTTTGCAACCCCCCTGAAAGTTCAGTGGAGGGTCAGAGAGTCTTTATGCCTCCACAGACATAGTGTTGATGGAAACTCCACCCCTCCTCTGCTGGTCAGTCTGTCTCAGACAGACACAAATACACACTCAAACCAAACAAACAAAACCTGGTCATGATGTGAGCACGAGGGTCACGGAAAATTTTTATGACTGACGATGTTTGCTCGTTAGCTTTATGCAGTTTGGAACGTGCATTTTAAAAAATGTGCTCATCAGTTTCTATAAATTTAAACAAATCACAGATTGCATGGTTCATATTACACATTGTCACACTATAAAAAAAAAACAGCGCTTCTCTAAATAAACAAAAATAATTTGTTTTTTCATAGTGATGGATTATGTCTGCTGGTTTCACAGGGATGCTTTCAGTACCCTAGCTGCTGGGGTTTGATACATGCATTTCTCTATGATCTGTGGCTTCAGGCACGGCCAATGGCAAATGGGGTTGATGCTCATCACATGAGATATCACATGCTGCTAGGCAGAACATCTAGCATGTCCTGTTTGCAAGATATGCTGCTGTAACATGGAGATCATTTTCGTTCGGGGATGCCATTAATACCGAGGGCCTTACAGTTCCACTGATTTCAGTATGTAAATGATTTCATATGAGCCCAGAGCATGGCAGAATACCCTGGATTTGCTGTGATAGTTTGTTTAGGATCAGATTAGACCCCACATCATTCCATGCTAGAGATGACATCGTTACTCATCTGTTCTGCCACACGCATCAATCTTCAAACGCTCTACAGATACTCTTGAGGTGAATGAATTTTTCACTTTAGAGTTCAGTGCAGGGTCACACAGATGCATACCTTTACATATAGAGCGCAGCAGGTAAACCAAAGGACGTACAGCACTCAGTTTTCTTTCTTTCTTTTTATTCTTCCACAGTATCAAATTACTTGGGTTTTGTTTAATTATTCCAGTTGTTTCTGGTTAAGATTCACATGCATGATGCTGACACATGTTGCATGTTTTAAGTCTAAAAATTGCAAACCAGCTCGAGAATTAGTACAGTTTAAAACATACTGTATACAGTATCACTCATGTTTGCATGAGAGCGTGGTTACTACATTTTCTATTCTATATGTAACCCTGGCTTTAGAGGAAAAGTACAGCTAATCCACAATCAAAGACCAGGCTACTGCATGGCTGCAGGACATCTTCTTAGATCTTTTTTACCCTTTGGTAAATGTGATATCATGTTTTAACAGAGGTGTTCTGCGCTGACAGGTGGAGTGAAGGTAAAAGAAAGGCAGGATTTACCCTCCTAAACTGTGTGCTGTCATCTTTACAAAGCATGTTCAGAGGGTGTGAAAGGGATCATTAGTTGTGTGGCAGCGGAAGCAGGCGTGTTGTCAGCTACCTGCTATTTACTTCCCCTCATTACTGTACGCTGGCTGGCGCTGGTGGGAGTGTCAACATCATTAACATGACTGTCATTAGTCCTGTCCCACACTGCATGGAGAAGTTAGTCCTGGGGAGAAAAATGAAGCATCGTTCGACACAAACCTCTCTGCCAGTGCTGCAGCTCCCGCGCTGTAAACACCTTCATTCAGTAAGACTGGAGAAAAGGCGTCCCGAGAAGAAGGGAGAGACGAGCTCGGCACGGCGTACTGAAATGAAACCTTGTGAGCTGCATTATTAGTGCAGTGCATGCTGCCTCAGAGCCAAATCTATGGTTTGGAATAGGTTAAAAACATAAATTAATACAGAACTATAGAAATTAGACACTGAGTGAGTGTTGAAAAAATTTGATGCATGGATGAGAGCTGAAAACAATAGAGCTAATTTCTGTATCATTACATTTGCAGATGTGTGCAGCTATGCAAAACAAAAAACATCCTAATTTCACCCAAATTTCCTCTTAATGAATGCAATGTCTTTTCTCTCAATTTGAGCTCATGCGCTATTACATGAGTGAAGATTAGAAAACAACAAAATGGCTTTAATGTGCCACTCTGCCAATTATTCAAATGCTGGATTTCACCTCTATTGTTGTATTTACCTACAGCGTTTCAGTTATGAATCTGCACCTACAGCAGGATTAAAACAAACAGTCTCCCTCACACCTTGTCATCTGCCTGACTTGGCTGGATGTTATTGTAGCCAACTTCAAGGCCTGAGCAGCAGCTGCAATCACTTATGGCAGTCTGCCTCAGTGCTCAGCCCCTCCATGCCCCCAACTAGTTTCCCATCAGCCTTGAGGGGATAAAGCTCCTTGCACTTAGTTTCAACCCTTCTGCTCTCTGTCTTGTCTCGCTGAGACCTCCCTGACCTCTGCAGAGGTGACTGGAGAAGTAGAACAACCAAGAGTGTAGCAGCACAGAACATGTCTCTGTGCAAACGAATTCTGAGTGGGTCCACATACTGTGTTTCCACAAGCTTTTTGCACAGGGCTCGAGTTCACAGTGGGCTGGGCTTCCAGGGCACAGTGTTGTCCAATGGCAGCGCCGGGATCGCCATGTGGGTCCTCTGATTTACGGTACATCATTAAGTCAACCATTCCTTCTCCCTGTGGCCCAGGTGGCTGTGGGGCCCGAGGCCCAGACACACACAAGCAGAGCAAGGCTCTCTGTGGAGCACTGCACAGCAATGGAGAAGAGGCGCATAACACAGAGGAGCAGCTGCAGACCAGTGAATCCAGCTCCATATCACAACCATGCCACATCCTTTCTTGACAGGAAGTACTTAAAACAATAAATCTCAGCACCTTCTTTGTCTACAAAGAACGTCTTGTCTTGTCTTTTTTTTTTTTTTTTTTTGGTAAAGGCACACAATTCTATTTGATTTCAGCTTCAACTGTGCAGCAACTGAGAGAAAGAATAAGAACCCAGAAACAAAAAACTGTCCCGTGTTCTATTCCAAAGCAGGATCTTTTGGAACATGTTTGATTTAAAGTGAGTCATCCTCAGGCTAGTCTCATTGACAAAATGCATGTACTTACCCCTGTAACAAACATTCATTTTATTCAGGATTTATGTATTATTACATGTTTTAATTAGTAATTTGCACCCTGGTGAATAAATAATCTGCCAAACTGCTTTTTTTTTCATCTCCTGTATCTCAGCAGTAGGAAACAAATGAAGGTGCTCTGAGTCAGGAGAGATTTTTGGAGCTGCTTTGCCCTCTAGTGGTGACTGACAGTGTCAAAGTCAAGAGAGACATGAATGCCTGCCTGCTCCAGCACAGTACCCAGCAGCCACAGCACATGAAGCACAGCCTACAGCCAAACTCTTTGAACATGTAACAGGATGACTTGTCAATCTACACAGACCTTCACATTAACAGCTTTGTCATTTTCTGCAGTCTGTCAGTAAAAGAAATTAGCTGTTACAGGTTTCAGCACTTTATGAAACTTTACAAGGAGACTTTAATATTTTACAAGGCCACTAAAAACCCTGGCAGGCTTTTCGGCTCTGACTTACGCCTTAGAGACAAACCAGGGTTTATGCTGAGGAACTAGGTGGCTCAAAGAAACTGACTGTACAGTTTAAACTTTAATTTATATTTGGAAGCGAGAAAGAAAATCTTTCCTTTATTAGGTGTCATGCTCAAATAACCGAATGTAATACTCTTTATACACCGTGTGGCTATTTTTATTTTTGAAATTTTATTTATTTACTTTTTTTGTCCATGGGTATGTTTTTGTGTGCCAAGGAGAGAGACACCTACACGCTAAGAGAGAGATTTTATTCACTATCATCTATAAGTTCATTCAGGAGGAAAGAAGTTGTGGTCATTTTAGCTTTTGGCTCCAGTTTTGGGAAATAGAAACTGTGTAGTGGTTAGGTTCTTCCTGCACACTGTTCTGTGTGTGTGTGTGTGTGTGTGTGTGTGTGTGTGTGTGTGTGTGTGTGTGTGTGTGTGTGTGTGTGTGTGTGTGTGTGTGTGTGTGTGTGTGTGTGTGCAAAGCCCAGCAGAAATTGGTGTTGGTGTTGGTGAAAAGCTTCTCGGCCCCCTCGCTGTCAGTGGGTAACGTGAGACAAACGGCGTGCCATTTGCTGTGTGCCTGACTCAGATATTGTGACCTGGCCAACTGGACAGGCCTGACTTTCAGCTCTGGCTTATCTCTCTGGCACAGCATTGGTCACTTCACACCATGCCACTTGATCAACCACATTTGCATGGGATCAGAGGCTAGTCTAGAGTGTTTTGTAATGATGTGGATGTGGAATATAGACCGACGGTGAGCTACATTTACTACTGGTAGCTTTAAATTAAAATTAAAATGCTCACTAAAACATTGCTGTTGCTGCATTTTACTGTGTCTAAAATACTGTGCACTTATTTAAGACAGTTCTCTCTCGCTGTACATGCGTTTTAATTGTCACCTGCCAGGATTGCCTTGGGATTTCAATTTAATATGAACAAACAAAAAATTATATAGAGCCATCTAGTAGGGAAACACAACACATGCTTGTCTTTTTTCAGGAACTGAACTATTAACTTTAGCTATTTATACCTAATACACTTTTACATTAAGCATTAAATATGTATATGTTTTTCAGAAGATTATAACTAATTACCTGTAATAATTTTGAAGTTCATTATCCTCCCTCTTAAATAAACTCACCATGTTTTTCCTATTAGTGTGGATGGTTTTCATTTTAGTTTCAGCCTTTCTAGTCATTATTTGTCTCCAGTTACACCCAGATGCTACTGTAACCCACTCCTAACCTAATATGGCAACAGAGTAATGGCAAAGTGCAGTTACTGTCATGTGGCCTTGCAGCATCTTATACAGGTGTGCAGGAGCCCACAACTTGTAAGCCACACTCATGAACTTTGAGCTGTGAGAGTCAAAAATATGATCAGCAGTTTATTTTGTGGTAGGTCACTTTCTTAACTTCATACCCACTGAATTAAAAACAAGCAGTTCTTGCTCACTGCGTTTTTACCTCAAAGATAAACAAAAACGACTGACACAATATGGCTCTAAAAAAGAAAATGCGTTAGCAGTCAGTTTGCTTAATAAAATCTTTAATAAATTAAATAAAATCAGATGGAGTATGATGAGGTATCCTCGCATTCAAGAGTTAATTATAATAGTACACGCGTGCACTCTTGAGCCACTTCACAGTCTACAAAAAAAATCATTAAAACCTTGAGAAAGAAAAGTACTGTTTGAAATACAGGTAACACCAACACACAAAGTGCAACCCTGTTTGCTGACACAGTAAGCCTACAGCCATCACACAAAATAAATGTCCCGCGCAATAGGAAAGCAATTTTGCAATGCATCACTTTAAGTGAGTGGACCTCTGTGCAGCAACCAGCATCTCTTAACCTTTCCCTAATTTGTCTTGTCTTGTTATGAGCTCTCAGGAACAACAACAACGTCCTTTCGCTATCAAGTTTTTAAGTGCTCAGCCCGCGCAAAGCCGGTCCACATCAGGCCCAGCGCGAAAGGATGTTAGTCAAAGACTTTGCTGAAGTCAGATTTAGTTGTATCAGTCCCTTCCTATAGTTGATGCAGCTGTTTCCTCATTTGGTCTTTGAAGAAGCTCAGAAAAACCATGTGACATTACGAACCAGGTGCTCTGACCTGTCCACTCTTTCCTGTTATTAGATAACCATTATTCAAATGAGCGGCTAATAAAGAACAAGTTACTGCAACTTTCACTGCACTCTTGATTTACTGCCGCCACCTTTCCACAGCATGCAAACATCAAACACTTCATTTCAACGGGGAGCTGATAAGGAAATGTTATCTCAGTGTGAAGGAGGCAGTGACCTCCCCTCTGGCTTGTAAGAGGTAGCAGGAGAATACTTTCAGCATTGTCCAATATCACCATCCTCTGGGAGCCAAGTATAACAATTAATAGCTCATTTACTGACGCTGCAGCACATGAACTAAAAGATACGCACATGTAGGGTTTTAATACAGCTAGTGCTGAGAGCAGAGCTAGAATACATGGTTTCTTTTCACTATAAAAAAGTTTAGGGAATGGAGCTTTTGTACTTGTATAGGACATCATCACTCTTGTTCAACAACCTGACACGTATTTTGGTAGGACTGTCACCACAAGAAGGAAGTTGTAAACCAGAGAGGCTCCCAGTGCAGGAAGCCTCCTCGCATTGTGGGTAATGTCACCTTGAAAACATGGTGGTCCTCAGTAGACCCTACACAGAACTCACACTAAGGTAGGGAACAATGTGTACCTCCCAGAACACCTTTTCTCTATTTATATACTCAGAAAATAGCATGCATTCGAGTAACAATGGAAGAAAGTGATCCCAGAAAGTGTACGTGAATCCATATCTATCCAGTGGCATTTGCAAGCAGTGTGTTTTAGACTGACAAGTTTAATTTTTAGGACTTGTTTATGTTGTGTTTATTCCCTCTCATTCCCTGGACACTTTGGTAACTCCAACCTTTCATTAAGCCTTATTACGCACAACACTCACTCAGCATCTGGCTTGGGGCTCCCAGAATGCCTCATTTGCTGTGCTTTTTATTGCAGTCATATAGCTGGAGTTGTAAATGCCTGTGTGGCTGTGTATTGTTTTGTGTTGTGGGGAGTGTGCAGTATTCTCACCAGCAACACAGAGTGTTAATGTGCCCAATTCACAGTGGCAGATCCCATGCAAATCTCTCAACAAGTTGCCTTAAAGTTTTTATGTGTGGGATTTTGCTGTGGAAAAGCGTTTTAAAGCCAAAATAACAGTCTGTGTCATTTTTGAATTATAGCTTTATTAGAAAATGCCATTAGCGGCGACAGTATTTAGACTATAGTGGAAGTGGGTTGTTCAGTTTAGCCTTTGGCCTGTGATTGGGTGAATGTGAGTTGAGTAAGTGGCACACAGTGGAGGGATTGGCAGCTCTATAACTCCCTCAGACAGGTTTGTCATCTGTGTCAATGACCCACCAGGGAGCCGGCCCTAATATCAAACCCAGTGCTGATGGATGACCACCGTTCCAGCTGTTAAAGCACTGTCACAAACAGGTTCCTTCGTAGCCTGTCAACCTGTGTATGTGTGTGTATTTGTGAGCGAGTGTGTGCTGTAAGTAGGATGTAAAAAGCCATGGTCAGCCTTGGAGCCTGGTGAAATCCAGAGCTGATGCTGTCATCATTAGCTCAGAGGGCCAACTCTGTAACAAAGCAGCTTTCTCTGGCTTTGAAAGTGGCACTCTTGCCAATTTCCCTGTGTTACATATACTCAGAAACAGTGAAAAGCATTTTGAAAAATGACAACTCAGTGAGAGTTTGAGCAGGCAAGGATACATGCAGATTTACATGCCTGCAAGAGATGATGCATCTAACTAAACTACAGTTTAATTTAGCAAAATCCATATACATGTTTCTGTCCTAAATGTAGAGCAGAAAATTTCTTAGAGCAGGTACCAGAAGACATATTCAGAAAAGGACATTTAATAATGCATCTTCTTTTGCATTCAAAATGGCACAAATTGAACTTGAATCCCTCGCACACAAGGATGTCAGGGTTGAATAAGAGTGCTGATGGTGAGTGAGATTAATACTGAAGGATCGCGTAGGTGTTGCAAACCACATTTCAAGTGTTACTGGCTTGCACTGCCTCTCTGCACAGCCTCATTGTTTCATTGTTCCGCCTCGCTTCTTTCACCAAACGTGGTTCGTAGTGGCTCAAGTGTAAACTACAGTGCATCGCAGGAAGGAAGAGGGACCTGGTGGTGGTGGGGGTTGGGAGCAGGATCCCAGACCATAAAACCTGGCAGCCGCCCTCCTGCATTGTTCAACGCCACCATTCCAGCCCTGTTTTACCATTTTCTCTCTGTGTCCTGCATATCCTGTCCTTTTAGAGGCAGTAAATGTTGTTGACTAACATGAATCCTGAGCAGGCTTCTCGGCTGCCTTTGTTCCTGCAACGAACGCCCATGAAAGCAGGGAAAATGTTGTGCTAAAAGAGCAAATAAATATGTTATGGTTATGAATTTTGACACAGACGTCATCTGATTCCAATTAGACGTATATCTGGTTGCAAGCAGCATGCATTACACAGTGGTAAGAGTACAATAAATACATACTACAGCCTTTCTGCTTCATCTTAACACACCCAAATCTCCTCTTACGGCACCACCTTGTGGCGAGACTGAACTGTCTTTTTTTTTATAAAAAAAAAACATGCTGCAGCGTCATATAACAGCAAAAGGCCACAGCGACTTAATGTGTGCATGTGTGCAGTTTACTTTTGTCTTTTTACTTGCAATATCTGACACATTGTAGCACATTTTTGTCCCATACTCCTAAACTGTTATTTTATAATGTAGCTTTAAAACAAAAATAAAAGGAAATGAGATCATGTAATAAACAGTCTTGTTTTGGCAGGTTTACCTGCATATTCACAATCAATGCAAAAGTGATATATAGCCTCAAACTTTAGTGCAAAAATGTTTCACTTAACTTTCTATCGTAAATGATTTGCCTGTTCTCGTGTGTGCAATGAAACATTCAACATGACCCCAGCAGGAGCGTTCAACTTCTGTGGAATGCAGATGCTCCCCTCTTTAGTCTATTCATGTGATTTAAGGCTGACAGGGAAACCAAGGAGGGCCAAGACTGGAGGCTGGACATGACAATGAAGCTGGAGTCCTGCACAAACGGCTCCCCCTGCTGGTGGGGTTCAGAGGGCTCTGAGGGAAAACACTGTGAGAGGCATGAATTTAGTCATCTGTCAACTTTACTCAAATAAGTTGTAAGCAGAACAGTGATACATCACTTAAAGTCTTTACATAATATTTCCCAACTTTCCCACTAACACAGTCAGAGTTCATCTGATAACCACATGGCCAGTGGCTCTCCCATCAATCCCTCCTCTTGTCTCTCTCTCTCTCTCTCTCTCTCTCTTCTTGGCAGGATCAGAACTGTAAACAGAGGGCAGAAAACGCCTCTATGATCCCAGCTGCAAATAGAAAGCTGGAGACACGGGAACATTTTTCTTGAAACCGCTGTACACTCCACACTAAATGTAGCCTTTCTCTGAGATCAGAAGGACTGATGAAGCCTGTCATAATCATTTCTATGCTACATTAACAGAAGCAACACTGTAGTTAGCCTTGGCATGAGCGAGTGTTGCTCAGCGGCCTCGAGCATTCATAAACTCCAACCTCCACTCCTGCTGAAGTGAAGGGTAAACGTCTGCCTGAGTTTAAAAAGTTTCACATCAGAAGCACTTAGTATTGCCTTTTAAAAGCTCTCAGATTATTTTTGTTCCATAGCAAAACCAAATACATCTGCTGTGATTATAGTAACATGACCACAGTTGTGTTTTTCATAATCAAATTCAGACTTCGTGCAAAAAAATCGCAAAGGCTTAAAAGCCTATCAGCCCCCCAAAATATTTATGGAGGATAATACTTAGTATCAAAGATCTTGTTACCTGGGACAGCTACATTTTGTAGTCCTTTATCAGATGGGAGCGCTTACAGGAAACACCTAACAGTTTCCAGGCACACGGTTTGTATTTTCAAAATCAATTTCTGTCTCACAGTTGGTTGCAGTGCCACTGAAGTCATCAGGGTCATGCACCTTCCTCCACAGTCGTTTGCCAGCCGCTTCCAGCTGAAAAATGGAGCCTTCTGGACTGGAGGGGTATATGAACAGAGATAGCTTGACACAACCATTTGTTTGGCTCAGGTGAATACAGCCAGACAGCAACACAGTCCCTTCTCCGCAGCAGGGCTTGCACTATGGCCAGATCCTACTGGACACTCATTCCTCAAAAACACTCTGAAGCTGTACTCTGAGACACCACTACTGTGCTGTTTATAAAAAGACAACAATGGTCTCTTTTATGTAGTCTGCGCCCTGATATTCAAGAGTGTTGCTTAAAATGCAGGGCAGAGTACAAACACAAGAATCAAAGCAAGAATCAAGCAATAATTCTTGGCGAGTGATATTTTACATTAAAATTGTGGTTCTTCAAAGTGCAGCAGGTGTCAGAAATGATGGAAGACACCACACTAAAGTATCTATTAGTAGCAAAGTGGGCTACCTGGAAGATGGAGTTTATTAACTAACAAAACATTTTTTATACTTTTGTTTGTATTTCTACAGCCTTGCTAAAGCGAAATAAATGTGGTGTAGTTGGACATAAATACAGTGTGTGAAGACACTGAAGTGGAAACACACACACACACACACGCACACACACACACACACACACACACACACACACACACACACACACACACACACACACACACACAAAGAGATTGGTTTGGAAGTCTCAGGATGAGAACTCTGGCAATCACAATCTTGTTTTCTTTTTAAACTGGCCCCAATGAGCAAGGGGTGGCTCTGAATAAAACAAACTTGTCAAGGTAGCCACACATTAAACCATATCCTGCTTTATTGTCTGTTTCACTGTCAAGGGAATCATATTTTACAAAATCATCACCATGTTCTATTCAGTGAGACTTGAAATTAGTAAGTGAGACCATAAACTCATCAGGAAAGTGTTTTCCGAGGTCATATCACGGGAAATAAGGTGTCAGTTTTCTTGTACAATCTGATTTCTTTTTTTTGCATCCCCTGCTGGATGTTAGAAATATTGCAGGTTTAATGCATTTACACATTTGTTTCACTCTCCAGACCTGGAAACTATGTAATGCTCTTTTATACAGTCTGTGAACCCAGCACCACCCACTGATTTATGCAGACATGCCATGAGAGAAACACAGTTTTTAATTAACACAATTCAGCATTAAAACTCTGTCTTAATGTTTCGAAAGTCCTTACTGTCTCTGTTAACAAATGAGTTATTCATTTCCCTCAATACACAAGGACCGACTCACAAAGGACCCCACACAGTATAAATCTTTGAATTTCAGAAGTCAGAATGGCTGTGATAATAAATATAATTGGTGATAAATAACACTGAAGCCCAATTTTGTGGCGATGACGTTATGTGGCTCTAGCTCTGTTCTTTATTGACCGGGTCACGCGCCTTCGTATAAAGAGTTTTGCTGTAACTCTTGTGCGACTGTCGCAACTTCTCAGACTGGCTGTAATATTCACGGCTGCATACAGGTATGAACTGAAACAGCCCCACACCTTGCATGTAATGAATTTGAATGTGTGCCTGATTCAGTATTAGTCTGGCTTACTGCTCGGCCCTGCAGGAAATGAATTGCCCTTTATTTAACATTACAAATTACAGGTGACCCACGGTGAGGAGAGCTGTGAGTTTGATAGGTGCAACAAATAGATTTAGAGGAGCAATGATTTCCTTCCAGATTCCTGTTGTGCGAATGCAAAAGATTAAATGACAGAGGATATTAGGAAATAATTTGTGATTCCCACTGTGATAAACGTAATGCTGTTAGGAGGCAATGAATATGTCTGTTTTCATCACAAATAAATCACATTAAGTATTAGATTGCATTAGGGTGATTTGTTGTATTGCAAATTGTCATGTGCTAGCAGAGGGCTAATGAGGATATGAGGTTAGCATTGCTGCAGGGGTGGATTTCTTTCAGGTAACGCCATGCTGCTCTAAGTGCTTCAGGTGTGGACTGAGCAACATCCTCATTAGACAGCCTGGAACCTGTGGTAAGGATTAAATCCTCAGTTTTCAGTCAGTATAGTCTTTTGCCAACAAGGGTCCCAGGGTGTAATAAGCTAAGCTAAATGCTGTACAGTAAAAAACTTGTCAGCATTGTGGTATTTAACTTTGTTCTCCCCAAGATTACTCAGCCAGGGTAAACCACATCAGTCAGATGTTAGGATCATATTGCCCCAGAGATAAATCCATCAGTTTCCTTGTGGGTATATCCAAAGCGAATGTGTTCAAACCATGCTTTACACCATCTTTGGTTCCCTCTAAAGCCAGTGACTTGGCCTGTTGAGTAATGAAGTGTTGGAGTTCAGTAATGAGACTGTTTACAGGGCGTGCTTGTTTCACATGAATCAAGCCCAGTGTGTGGTTAGATAAATACCAGCTTGGCCCTGCACGAAGCCAGTCAAACCTTCTCTGCTCAGGAAATGGCAGCCAAATTCCTGCGGAATGAATGAAGAGGAAATCTGCGAGTGGCAGCCTACCACGAGATCGCTCTGAAAGGAGAGGGTGGAAAAGCTGTGGCCCTTCCTCTGCTATGGACCCGGGCCAGGGCTCACTAGGTGAGACTGATGGAATAATAATACACATCCTGAGTGTTCTTTTCATTAGCAGCACGGTTTCATGTTTTTCATCATCCTGCTGAGAGAAATGGAGAGACCCTTATTTCTGAGGTGGACAAATTACCCTTTCCCCTCTGGGAGATGCAGCTGCATTCAATATCATGTATGTGTGCCCGTGTGTGCGTTTCTGTGTGTTTTAGGTGGGGGTCGTCGCTCGATACAGGGATTTCCTGTGGAAATAATAATTAACCGCAACATGCGCACAGAGCCAGCGATAAACACTCGGCCCTCTCCCCGAATATTGTCTTTTACAAGCAGCCAAGTACCTGGATTCATCTCATTTCCTACATGAGATTTAGATGTGAAGCAAACTTCCATTAGGATATAAGAAGTATTAGTTTAAAGCCATGACCTCAATCTGTCAGTTGTGTAAACCTATCAGTCTAGTTCTGCTTGAACTGACGTGACAGCATGGCCATCTGTATTTAGAGCACATTATCGGTGATTCATATTAGCCCTTAACCAAAGCAGTCCCTCCATTAACTCCACCTGCAAACACCTCATATCCCAGGTGACCTATTTTCCCAATTACTAATGCCATTACTCTACACTTCCTGTCCTCAGCAGCCATCACTAGGCGTCCAGATTAGAGCGGATTTCACCGAAACTCCTCTGACGACTGCATTAGTGTACATTTTTCTGCACTCTCATTACAGAGCACACAGAAGAAGAGTTACAGTGCCTCTCAAATGAAGCAGGCTTGAGTGATAAATCTTCCGCACTAATGTGCACGCTTAAGAGTTTTTGACTGTAAATAAAGTCTTGGGAGACATCCTGTATTTACATGGAGAAAACCTTGAGGAAATAGCCCCCCCCCCCCCCCCCCCCCCCGCATGGGTGTGTATGCCTGCAGCCAATCAGGATTCAAGCTGCAAATGCCATTTATTCCCTCTAGGAGTCCTTACCAAGGCGTCATAGCTGTGTTTGTACTCTTACATGTAAGTAATGTAGGACAATAATTCACATGTTATGAAAACACTGTAGTCATCTTCCTAAAGATAACACAGGGTGTTTAGAAAATGTAATGTAAAGCACCATCTGCGATCATACTGCCTGTGATAGAAAAGTACAGCAAACAGCCATCCGAATAACCGTCACACAACCGGGATGTCGGCTCATTCCGGGTCAGCATATAGCTTTTCATCATAATCATCAAAGTGTCATCCATCTCTGTGCAAACACGGGTGACACCTTAATTGCTTTTGATAATACATTCATCCTGTCAAAATGATGCGATAATCAAGTTGTTTCCAGAGCAGCCATTGATGCCTGCACTAAATCAGTGTTAAAAAAATACAGTAAGGCAAAGTTCATCTCAGGTTTTTTGTGCGTTATGTTTGTCGATAAGTTCAATAAACGTAATGCACACGCACGCAGTCATCTGCCATTTGTAAGTTCATCATTTACAAAGTGTACTACCTCCAAACTTGCAATTTAAAGCATAAATAGTATATCCTGAACAGTTTGCTGTTGTTTTTTATGACATGTATGAGGTGCAGAGACGGGCAACGCGTTACTGTAATCTGATTACTTTTTTCAAGTAACGAGTAAAGTAAGGGATTACCTTTGCAAAAACGGTAATTAGATTACCGTTACTTTCCCGTAGGAACGCTGCGTTACTGCGTTACTAAAACCGTGATTTTTTTGCGAGAATGTCTCATGACAATGACGTAAGCGAGTGCGATGTTCCTGACAACAGCTGTGTGCAGATCAACAATGGATCATATATCGAGTGCGGGAGAGAGTATGAGCGTGCAGCGTTTAAAGCGTGGAAGTACTGACCTTGCTTTGAGTTTGATTCCATAAAAAGTGACAAAAAAATTAGCATCAGTTGTGCGTGGGAAGAAAACTTCTTTTTACACCGAAAAAAACCTCTAAACAAGCTCCGAATGCGCAACGACATAATGGGAAATTCACAGAGAAACTCGCGGATTCTTCCACTGACCGCTGCGCCACACCTGCACCAGAGCACACCTCCACCTACCCCACTCCTGCTTTACAGGTGAAAATAGAGCAACAGGACCGCTAGTCTTTGATTTTATTTACTTTCTGCTGTGTTTTACTTGCATCTATTTGAAAGACTGAGTGTAAACACAAAAAATATTTTATTTTATGTGCTGGAATGTGCAGAAAATAGGTTTAAATGTTAAACTAATTTCAGAGTCAGAGAATGGTGCATATAATTTTTTTTTTTTCTTCATGCATAAAGTTAAAAGATTAAAACGGATAAAACAAGTTTAAAAAAAAGAGACTTTTCCATTTGATTACATTTTGTATGATGGATTATGCAGAAAAAGTAGAATTGGGCTGACAGATCTATCGCTTTATCACCTTTTCAGGTTGTAAATCGTGTTTTTAAAAACTAACTAAGTAACTAAGTAATTAATTACTTTTGAAAATAAGTAATCAATAAAGTAATGGATTACTTTTTGGGGGAAGTAATCAGTAATTAGTTACTGATTACTTTTTTCAAGTAACTTGACCAACACTGATGAGGTGTGATCAAAAAGTCACAGGAATGAGTCTATAAAAATTAAAAACCGTACCTGATCTAAAATTGGCAAATTTTTAAATCAAATTCATCTTCTTGCAGACTTCTGGACTGTTTTCAGTATGGCTCTTATTTAAGGTCACTCCCTGGAAGTCTCATGTTGTCCCCTTATCCTCGTGCCTCTGCATTCTGCTTTCGATTTCTTCCAGTACGACAAAGCAGTGATCATTCAGCTTGATTTTTAACATTACAGTTGGTGAGAGAAGATTGTGTTGGTGTGGCCAACAACTGCACCACTGGCAGGCACCAGGTTGCTTTGGCTTTTGTTGTCCTCCAGACACCTCGGGATGGCTCTTCTCTAACAAAACTCTGGATTCTTTAAGTCAAACGTGCTTAAAAAAACTGCTCAGGCACAGAACCGGACCCAGCTCTCGTCACAAGTGGCCATTCTTCACACAAGATTCAGATTAGTTTTGAAAAAGACTAATCTGTTGGTGTCTGCAAGTTTGAGATTTTTGGTGAAATTGCTGTCCGTGCAGTGCAGGCGGTCAAAACCAGACATCCGGGGAGCGATCTGAAAATAACAGCTGCAGTGGAAGCCATCTGGACATGCTTTAAAAGAGGATGTTGGCCTTGCGCTCTGACTGATTTCAGGTAAGGCTTTTTATTTTTACAGGCTGATTTACAGAACAATGAGAAACTAGCTATGAAAATCTGATAACTTCACTTCTTCACACAATTTTCATCTGCAGATACAGCTGACATTAATTCCAGTCATTTTATTTGAATCGAAACAACTACTTCTTAAATTATAAAAGGTCTTCCAAAGCTGGAATTATACTCCTAAACTCATTCGATGTTCATCTCCATTAATTGTATCTTATGTAGCTTATTTATATTTTTGTCTCTATTTTAGCTGCAAACGTGTTTCCAAACACATCTACACAATAACTATAATATAGCACAATAAATTAGACGTACTTTTATAAATGCACCTGCTTTCAAAATGTTCAATTATTAGGTTGTTTGTACAGCTTATAGACTAAACAGCTTATAATACAACATGTTTAACACATTCTTCTGCTCCTGTCAGAGTTTAGCTTTGAACTTCCTGGCACTTAAACTCAAAGATCTGCTGCTTGGGAAAGTATTGATTATTTAGATTAGCTTTCAGTGGAGTGGAAACCACCTTCACGCAGACCATCAAGTGCTAATTGGTTTGGAATGGAGCAAAGGTATCAGCGAACGGATTCCAGATGACACTCCAGTGATGGAAACATCCTTTAAGTAAATGTAGCAGTCGGCTCCAGCATACCACACCATGCTTCATCTGCTCAGGATGTCTGATTACGCAAGCAGTCAGTGCCAGCTGAGGTACAGGGTTCCTCTGTAGTGCATTCTTCTCTTTAATGAAGTGCACTGCTGCCGTTGCAGTTCTGCTTTGGGTCTGTGTGGCAGTTATCTGCTCGGCGTGTACTGTAAGTGGGAAAGTATTCGAGGCGGCAACGTCCCGACGGGTTTGGTACAGATGGAGCCGTTAAAGGCGAGCCACAACGATCAACTTTTCTGTGCCAGATATATTGGAGAATGAACAGGAACGATGAATCCAGTTTAGAATATTTAAGTGAAGTTCACAGAAAACAACATAACTAGCCACAGGAGAGTGGCACGCTGAGCCTGCAACTGAAACAGCCAAGTTCTGTATTTAGCCGTTTAGAAAACTACAACTGTGTTTTTAAGTAGACACTATGAGTTTTGTTTAACGTCATATGAGATATGATTATTGTATAATTGCAGAGTTTAAAAAAATCTTTCTGGTTTACAATGGTTTTTCTGTAATGGTAGGACATAGTCACGGTGAAAGACATGTTTGTTGGCTCTGTCAGAGCCCAGTCCAGTGTGAAGAGCAAACCTGGATGCCCCGGCATATTGCCCTAATTGGACGTCACATCAGCTCAGCGGGATACGAGGGGGTGATGTTGTGAATTGTATTTTCTCGCTCATCGTGGGGTCTTCCCCTCTGCTTGCTGTGCTCTGGAGGTGTCAGGACACCAAAAGCAGACTCGCCATATTTAATACAGAAATCAAATTCTGCCCACTTTGTATCCTCTCTGATCTGATTATCTCTGTATTGATTGACATCATATACCGCCATCTTCTTCATATAAAGTATTTTAAATGGGTTATTGTCTGTGCATCTCCCACTGAAAATGGATACATTCAAGTTTTGGCTTTTTCTTTTTTTGCAGGACAGTCTTTTCTAGAAATTTTATGAATCAGATTTTCTTCTAAATGTTACTCTCACACTGATCTTTTTATAAAAAAAAATTATACATGCTCTCAGCCTCTATTGCTACCTTTTTATAAGAGTATGAGTTCTCCTTCAGATGTTTTGTGCTCGAACTGTGTTGTTGCAGCTGGCACACAGATGGCTCACACACCAAACACTCGGCACATGATTCCATTATGCCAATTAAAAGAAGGAGACCTGGTGTGCAGAAACTGAAAGTAACCGTTTTGTTTTTATCAAGGACGCCAGACTATTAAGATCTGTACACGCTCCCTAGTACTGGGACTAACTCCATTTGTTTCTACAGCATCCAACACATTGATAAAATAATTTGTTCACATGATATTCCTTACTCGAAATGTAGAGAAAAAGTGAAAATGCTGAATTTTGACATCTGATTGATGTTTACTGTGTCCCTGGAAAGATAAAATGTTGGCATTTTAGACTTAAAGGAATAGCGAGAAACTTTAGGGATGTGATTTTTTTGAGGAGTTTGACATAATACAGTAATCCTGACACCATAGTGGTATTTTTTTTTTCTCGTATTACTGATTTTTATCAGTACGCTGTTTTCTTTCTAACATGTTGGTCCTTTAATGTTGCCAGATTTTATTTGGTTTGGACGTTATCCACCCAGACAAGTCTCCAGCACTAATTTCCAACACTGTCGTTTGATCTATAATAAACCCCACTGGTTTAGCAAAACCTGCTCCATCCAGTCCAAGGTATTTATTAATTTCCCTAAAAGATTTCGGGTACCTCTTTCCACAAATGCAAAACTAGTGCATTGTGTTACATTTCTAATATTCAGGATATTGTCTAGAGTTAAGTAAAAAAAATCAACTGTTTCAGTGGTTTAACCCACTATTACAGTTTTGTAATAGATGAACGTCTCTCCTTTGTGTGATCAGTATGGTATCATGTACCAATGTTATGTTGTAGGATGTATTATTATTTCAGTCTTCATAAACCAGCTACAAGGCAGATTAATTCCTACTTATCTAGATAGTTAGCTTAGCTTAGTCCAATTATTAGAAACACTGGAAGCAGTCAGGCACCATTCAAACTCACTAAATAGCAAAGCCATCATGTTTTTGTGGAGTAAAATACAAACCAAAAAAACAAATACATAAAATAATAACATTGTAATATTATATACACAAAACCAACATATTTACATAAGGGCGATGTATGACAAAGATGATGTATTTCCCCACAATGAAAAGTCTTCGAAAGTAACCACTAACGAAGAAGAAGAGCACAAAACACTTTTGAAGATGCAAAATCTGTAAAATGTAGCTGTGTTTTTTTCCTTTTCCCATCAAGCTTGGTATATAAATTATTATGTTACTAAATCACTGTTATATATGAATGTGCAACTATACCCCACCCATCTGAACATTTCCAGACATATTGAAGCAGTTTGGCTGCTCTTACATATGCCATTTGCCTCACACCAAGCGCTCTGTGTCTGCTAATGTTGCAGTCAGTTCCTGATTAAATTATAAACAATGCTGAGTGCTATAGTAAACATTTGGTTGTGTATACTTCATGATCAAAGCCTCTCTTAAGATGGTGGCATGCGTTTTGCTTTTAGCGTCTCTCTATGAGACATAACATATTAATTAGCGATTGATAATAACCAGTCCTCGTAATAATGATAAGAGAGCTGAAAAGAAGTTATTCGTTGCCTTTCAAACTGTTCGGTGGGAGATGACATGAAGGGTTGCTTAATGAACGCAGAGCTCTGTCTGAAAACATGCAGACAAAGAGCACAGTCGCAAAAGTTCTGCTTGCAGCAGATACACAATCTGAGCTGTAAAGATACAGATCAAAGTTTGACAAATGATTATGATGATTTTGATATTCCCTGCAGACAATTCTACTTTTTCATTTCCTGGTAAATTGTCTCGACTCCACGCCTGTCCTGGTGGGTTTTCCTACCACTCCCTTCTCCATTCTGTGGATTTATTAAAGCTAACATTTGTCAGCAGGAAGATGGTTGATATGCAAAACATGCAGCAGCTCTCACTTTAGTAATTCTGGCTGTTAGAGAAATGAGATATGAGGAATGCCCTGCTAAGACACAGCAGATAAGAGACATGAGTAATGTTCAGAAGATTTGGATGTTATTACTCTTTATTATTTATTTTTATTTGTACCTGAGAGCTTTTCAAAGAATGATGTCACTACAGAGCAAACAAGCCAGCCTCTGCAAATACTATTTATTAAATTAAAGGATCCAATACAAAGAAGGTTGAATTTTTATATTTATAATTATACAATTAATTGAGTAAGACTTGAAAGGTTTTTTTTTTTTTTTTTAATGGTAATAGAAATGTTATTGTTGAAAAAATGCATTTGCTAAATTTCAATAGGCCGTCTTTCCTGGACTGCTTACTGGAGCGGGAATTCATTTGCAACATGCAGCCAAAATATTAATGAACAGTTATCACAAATCTGCATCATTCATTCGTTGTACTGCACAGTGTAATTGCAGCTCAAATGTCAATATCATCCCACAGAAATCAAATTAATATTATGCCTTCATGCACACGATGAGATGAATCGCTTCTACAGTTCAGAGACGTTTACATTTTTATTTTACATTTTCTCATTTAATGGCATCGTCACAGCATCGGGCTTTGGCAGTGTGATGTTGATGGGATCTGAGCCTATTTTAAGATTTTTTTTTTTTAAGTTTACATATTAAGTTGCATAGCATACAGTGCATTATAGAATCGATGTGTAACAGTTAAAGTGTTAATAATTTTTTTTTAAATACATAAAAATAATGTAAAAAGTCCACTTAAACTTTGTGTATTTATTTATATTAGCCTTCAACTTGTCACTCACTCCATAGGCACCACTGTATAGGTAACCGATTAAAGACATTGCACTTTAACAGCAGTGCAGTCTCATTGCAGTCATTTACCCCAAGAATCTGTAGGATCACGTTGCCCCTTATTGATTTGGGGGAGTTGTTTAGTATTCCTTTTAGGATGTTGCAGGCTTTGTTGACATGGTCTATGAACCTGTTCCATCATTCGAGCTATATTTCGCCCATTTGCGGTTTATAGCATCAATATCCCCTAGTGATTTATGCCTTATCACAGTATTTATCATCTCAAAGAGATACATCTTTTTCCCCCTGCTTTTGTTGTCAGGCTGGTTCTGTGATACAATGAGGTACAACTCTGTATAGTCTGAAAGCGGGACAATTTCTCTGAATATAATTTGTGCTGGCCTGATAAGGAGAAAGGACCATGCTGCGTGAGGAAATTGTTCTGCTAAGTGACTCTTCCCCTCACATTGCCAAGCTGCATCTCTCTATATAAATGGCCATTGTCAGGAACACACATCAATCTTGGTGCATATCGCCACAGAGCCAGGAGGCGAGTCGGCGTAGTCTGCTGTTACCAGTCACAAATGTGTTGAGCTTGTCTCCTCTAGCCATTCCCACTCTGTACAGTAGAGGCACAAGCTGTGGCCAGTGTTCTGAAGAGTGGTCACTTTCATTAGAGAAGTCATTAAAGGAATTACAGGAGCTGAGCCATGGATTTTTTTTTTGGATTATTGTGCTTGGATTTAGCTCAGTTCCACAAGCACATGACTAAAATACCAGTGCAGCCGTTGCAAAAAAAAAAATGTTTCCCCTTGTGTGTGAGAGAAATGGGGGAGAAAACAGTTCTGCTGATGTGTGTGGCCGTGTGATTGTGCTTGGCTTTCAAAGATAAAAAACTCAACAAGGTGATGAAAACCTTTCTCGTGGATCTTGTTGATTCAGTCAATCCTTCTATGCACCCTTATCCTGATCCCAAGGGGGTCTTTTTGTCCAGTTAATTAGGATAAACTATTGTCTCTGGCACATCCCTGTATCCAAGTCTGACCAGTGTTTTTAGCCAATCAATAGTTTTTTCAGGGTATTCTGTTCATTATTTTTCGTAGTTTTTCAGCTCATCATTAAAACATTACGAACAAAGAAAAACAACAATTTCTCTTAATTATTTCTTTACTTTTCCAGCTCTGAACCGTGTGCCATCCATGCTGTCCCTTTTCAATGAGAGCCTTTCCATCTGGAAGCAGAATAAATGAAATCAACAAAAGCCTGTATCCCAAATGTGTAATTATAGAGAGGAGTTTAGGATACTCTATGTTACACTCTCGCCAGTAATAATAATGTATTATACAATATGAGAAGGGGATGTTAGACTACTCTATAATACAGCCTGCACTCCTAGTTATAATGTGTAATACAGTGTGAGAAAGGAAAAATACTCCATAATACAACCTATTCTCTACTTTGTAATTGCAATATACAATTTTATTTTAATACAATTTTATTTTAATACCCTAAAGAAAGCCTTACAGGAAAAATATTTAGCATAAGCATAGTATAGCATTTTCTTCTTTCCTTTAAAACTGCCAAATGTTATACTCTTGTTATACTCTAATTAGTAAGTAAGGCTGTAATTTTTTTGGGAACTAACAATTACACCCTACATGTCAGAAACGTGACGTGACTATTTTATTACTTTTAAATGTATTACAGAAAATATAAAAGTATAAAAGATTTGAATGTTGTGTTTCTTGCTATAGTAATCTCTTCAGATCAGATGCAGTTAGTAACTTGTCCCTGGACACTAACTCACTTTTTAACTCACTATTTTTATATAATAACTGTGATGTGATCAGTGGAATATCCTGTTAAATTTCAAAATAATTTCACTACAAAGTCCTTTCACCAGGTATTCAGGAAATTTCATGTGATTTGGATGAAATCGTCTATGTAGATGTTTCTTTCCCCTAAAAACTTGTAGACTTTGTGTTGAGCCTAGTTTTGTTATAGGTTATATACACAAAATTATCTAAGAAAATTTTATATGTAAAATAAGAGTAGCTTGATTGTTCCAGGTTCCCTTATCATAGTAACACAAATACAACTTCAGTAGTTGTGGCATAGCTTTCTAATACTCAGATTTTAACAT
The DNA here is from genome assembly GCF_964374335.1 of Astatotilapia calliptera. Taxonomy (NCBI): domain Eukaryota; kingdom Metazoa; phylum Chordata; class Actinopteri; order Cichliformes; family Cichlidae; genus Astatotilapia; species Astatotilapia calliptera. The sequence continues at coordinate 20,012,581 of NC_137437.1, read as the reverse complement.
TTGCACTACAGATGGCGGTTTAATAAAAAACAAACCAAAAAAAAACCCAATTAAATCCATGTTCAGGGTGTTTATTTTTTAATGTTTGTCGAATAAAAGTCACTGGTCATGAAAACTGCAAACAGTGTCTATGTGTGCATTTCCACCTCTTTCCCCTTCCGCTCATTTTTCATACTTACATTGTCATGACCTAGAAGTGTGTGTATTCAGGGGGATGTTTCTGATCTCGTGTCCCGAACTGTGGAATAATGTAAGAGCACTGGTGTGTTGCTGCTGTGGCTGGGGGAGCGTGTTGCCATAAAATATTAACGACTTGGAAGCCCAGCCACATGACAAGATGAATGTAATTGGCCCTCGCAGCTCTATCTGTGCATGTTAATGAGATAGGATGGTATTTAAATCAGTCGCACCCCAGACACTGTGGATGCAGTCTGGAAAACCACAAACAAAGACGCAGTGAGAGAGCACGGATGCAGTGAGATAGATACAGAAAATGTCACTTATTATTCAATGCGGGGACCTACTACTAGCATTTCCTTGTATTATGATTGCTTTTTGTTTATTTAAGCAGAACAGTATATGCAGCTCAGGCTTCAGCTCACCCTTTTGATTGAATACTGAAAACTGATTGTGAGATAAATTTGCTTTTCCAGAACATGCATAGTTTGAAGTTCACAGGCAGACGATGCAAGTTGAGAGAACCTGTGGACAAAATGCATATATAAAACCGTGGTAAAGCTGTGCACCTGCACAGCACCTGTCCTACTGGAGCGCCGAGGCTGAGCCCCTGCCTGTCGCCAGTGATATGGAACAAAGCTGTGGTCCCTAAAACAAACTGTGACCACCTCAGGAGAGAGGCTGTGGTAACTGCAAACAACAGCTTGAGTCTGCTCTCAGGGGACGAGACACAGGAAATGTAGGCGGTAGCAATAATATAACCTTAATCTTAAAGGCAAAGAAGGCCAGCAGTGAAGTGTGTGGGTGCTTCTGTGGGTAAAGCCTTTAAGACTTGAGCAAAACTGAATGAATTAAAATAAAAGTCAGCAGATGGGGCTCTGTGTCGCTTTACTTTCATTATCCTGACAATTCTTGCCTTTTACAGCACTGTGGTCATCCTCACTGGCACCTCATAAAACCACACTCGGGTCCTCGGCTGCAGACATGTGATGCCGGCTGGACAAAGGTGTGATGTATCAAAGCCCCAGACAAAAATCTTGGCATGCTGTCTTTCTGTGAGTGTGTGTGTGTGTGTGTGTGTTTGTTTGTGTGTGCGCGTGTGTGTGTGTGTGTGTGTGTGTGTGTGTGTGTGTGTGTGTGTGTGTGTGTGTGTGTGTGTGTGTATTTTGCGTATTTTTGTGTAGACCGGGAGAGACCTGACGCCAAAGGGTGGGGGAAGTGCAGGCAGGAGGACAGATGGTCTCCCTCATGGTGGCTGAAATAAAAGAGGGAATTAGAAGACTCCAAGGTGTACACTCTGACGGCAATTACAGCAAATAGATTGGAAGTGGACCTCCAGGCACCCGGGGAGACAGCTCTGTGGGGGAGAGCTCCACCTCACTGCATCTGGTCTGTACAGGCGAAACAGTCGAGAGAAACAAACAAAACAAAACAACACACACCTTTTCTTTCCTATCACTGACCAGACCATACTGGCTATTAGCATGCAACTGTATATCAGAAGAAGTGTCAGAATATCAAATAAATAAATAAACTTCATGTGTGCTGAGTCTGAAATGGATTTCTAAATTATCATTTTTCTTGGTTTGGATATGTGGTTGAAGGATTTGCAAAACCAATTTCAGACATCCCTGGGAGCTGTTTTGGTTAGTTATTCTGCTGCCTGCAGGAGTTTGAAAACAGTCAATTATTTTTGTCTTGCTTGCTTCCGCCCATTGATTCTCAAACGATTTTCACTGCACCTCGAAGTAAGGATATGCAGCAATTGAATTAAATAAGCCCTCCCAATCAATATAAAAAGCGTAAAACATTCACAGTTCACTTTCATAGCCTGTGGAAAGTGAGAATTCATTGCAGATGAAAATGCAAACAAAATGAAAGATACTTTTATAGATCTATGAAAGCTGTTATGAAGTTTATTGATAGCCATCAAATATTTTGAATATAAAATATTTAATGCATTACTTCTGGCGATATTTGTGCGCAGAATCTCAAGCAGGATTTGGGCCGCCGTCTTACTTTTCTGAAGCCATTTGGAGCGGTAGGGATCAGCAGATTCCATTAGCCTTGCCCTGTGGCTGAAATAGTGAAATACCATTTAGAGAATAAGTGTCTCTAACCCCAAAACCTTGTGTTCCCATCAGTGCATAAATGATAAAGACGCAGTCTAATGAAACAAAAGGCTCCCTGCCAAAGTCGGCCATAAAAATAACATTTGGGTAAGAGAGACCTTAAGCTTATCCATTAACCTCCGAAAAGTGTCTGTACTGTTACTCCCACATGGTACGCTCTGCAGTGACAACACCACTGAAATATACACAAGACAACAGTAATAAAAACTTGAGCGATTCAGTCTCAATCTCGACTTTTCAAACTATTTAAAGGAATATTTTTATGAGAACACTTGATTTTCGCTGTAAAAATGTGTTGTTTAATTACAAATGTCTTAAAGAATGTAGCTTGCAAGCTACGCATACTATAGACCTTACTTTCTGGTTAGTGCACAGTAAAGTTCTGCACTATTATCGGCTACATGTATTCCCATGAAGATTTACTCACCGGGTTTAAAACAAAATGAGGAATCAGGTTTGTGTTGTATACAATGTAAATAAGGCCAACTTTTGGCCTATGAGTTATGGCCTCCAGAACTGGCTGCTTTCCCTTCTTGCATATATTCATGAACAGTAAATCACTGGCTTCTGAAAAAAAAAACAAAATAGGGGCAAAGAAACAAATGCATAAAAGATAATTAGTCAGGGAGCATATGTAACCAATCAAAATATTTGTTTGAGTTTAGTTATTTTTAGATGAAAATGCAGTGAGAGAGAGAGAAACTTAGAATAACACCAAGAAAGAAAAATCATAACTTACAAACTCCTTTGAAAAAGTCAATATTTGTATTGATGCCTGACTGCATAGAAGCACATAATTATCAGTGAACAAATACAGTTAGTTTTGTGCTAAATTATCAGGAACCATAATATGGAAGAGGGGTTAGAAGAACAACAAGATCATATTTGCGGTGTCATCAGTGGAGGATATTACAATCCATCATGTTTATGGTGCTCTTGTTTTTAGTGATTTGGTTTCTTAAAGTATCTTGTGTCTCACACACCCTAAAATTGATGCCAAGTGGTTAGAGCCTTTTATTTTGCCATCTTATTTAAAGTTCAACAATTTGTTAGCTTTAAGCATTATAAGTTAAATTTGTGTCAGGAAGACTGGATTAGTACAACACAACGCTGCATGGGTGTCATAAATTTGGCACTGGAAGACTCAGGCTTAAGTTGCTGAACGGTGACAATGACCTTTTTTTTCCTGAACGCATCCCAGTTTTGCTCATGAAACTTTATTACTGGTTTATTCATCAACGGTCCTCCTCCTTTCACACTCAGGGCAATTCGAGGGAGAGCACAAACAATATTCAGATCTGCATGTACACATGTTGTTTTGTGACAAGTTTTCTGATGCAGCACCAGTATAAATCTAATAAATCTATGCTTTCACAGGCACAAATCAGTCTGTTCCACTTTAGGTTATTCATTTACTCTTCGTCTATAAGATAGGAGTTTATAGTGTGCCTATTTTAAGCAACTGTGGGAGTATTTGCAGCAGCTTTTTAACATGCAGAGAAAGAAAACATCTGACCTTCACTCTACATGACTCTTGTGTTTGTGTTGGAATTGAAGAGAGCCTGAGAATTAAATTAAAAAAAGTCTGTTGAACTCAACTTGGATGTGGTCATAAATCATCGGCAATATTTCTTGGAACAAGCAAAATCCAAGATGAAATGCTAAAGGCCACATAATTAAACCTAAAAACTGTAAAATCACAAAACCTCTGCCTTATTTCTGTTCTGAAGCTCTGCGGGGTAAGGTCTGTATTTTTTCCTTGACAGCAGGGAGTCAAAGGTACTGAAAAGAAAATGTAGTCGTATTTAGGTAAGAAAAGTAACTCGGCAATAGCTCTGTTGTTCCAGTGACTTAACTACCGGTGACACAGTGACATATTGAATATAACACTGAATTGAGGTTTGCAGCAAAAGAAGGGGAAAAGACAGTACGGTAAACAGCTGCCATGATCCAGCACAGATGGATGAATACCACTGGGTAGTTTGCTAAGTGCTCATCTCCCTGCACAGACAGTGTGTTTTGTCTGTACAGTTAAGCTTTTCTTCTCCCAGAGGTTGCCTGTTTGCCAGTCTGCAGGTCTTTTTGGATTCCTCTGAGAAGCAGCTGCAGGAACCTTGAACATCTTCTAGTAATTCAGATGAAATGACCCAAACAATCTAATCCGAGGTGCAACTAAAAGTATTCATAGCTAAAGCCAACTTTCAACATGCGAACATACTGTTTGCTTCAAAACCTCCAACTGTGTGATGATGATAGTATTTCATTTAGTCTAAAGAATGGTGTAAACATCTGCACAAATACAAGAATTCTTAAAAGCGATTGTTTCCCAACAAATCGAAACATCGCATGCTAGCAACTAAACGCTGCTGCAGATTTTGTCTTGAACGTGCTCATCGTAAAAATGTTTAATCAAATGAACATAAGTCTTATCAGATATTCGAAGTCTTTAAAGAACTATTCAATATCCTCCATGAATGATTTTAATAGAGTGAGTCATATTTCAGGTGGCCTGCTTTTCAGATTGTATCACTGCTCAACATTTGTCACCTGTCAAATTATTTTCCCCCCGCATGTCATGTTCATTTGTCAAAACAGCGCTGTTCAAAGTTGCCTACTGCTTCACGTCCAACTAAATCAGATTTTTTTAGGGGGGTGGATTTTTATTTGGATGTCATATTTATGGTAATGATACAATAATGGAATTGCACACAATTTTAAATGCAATTTATCTACGTCTTAACGTATTTACGCAAATATTGGGACTAATGGTGGGAACATAAAGTGAGAATAAACAGATGAATTTTTCAGAGGGAACGCATTTAATAAGCCATCATGCAGTAATCCTGCAGAACCAGCTGCTGCACACAGCAGCCTTTGCTGAGTATGAGTCTCCTGCCAAAAAAAAGAAACAGTTGTAGTCTTGTTCAGGTTGAAGACAAAATAAAAATAATTGCGTTCAAAAGCCAAGTTACCTTAATTTTAGAAGAACATTTAACCTTTTCACGTTAATGAGAGCTGGACTTGCCCAGAGTCCAGACCACCAGAAGCAGTTCCCATGCTAGAGACTTACCGCTGCCTCTTATCAGGGTTTTAACGCATTAATATTTCTACAGGGTCTGATCAATGCCAGTGAAAGCCATTTTTTTATCATTCTTCCAGCTACGTAGACAACATCTGAGTTACGGTTGGTGCATCCGATGCACATTTATTCTTCCTTCCTGACAGTTTTATGGAACTCATTATCCGCTTTGTGGCCATGGCTTTGAATGGAGGACCTGTTTGGGTTTTATGTGTAGCCAGTAGCTCCTCCACTGACCACATTTAATGTCCTCTCTGAAACAAAGAAAAGGAGGGGGGTAGGCAGGGTCAAGGGGGTGCATCCAAGCTCCTCTGATAACAGCAGCAAGTTCTACTACACACAGAGTGCCAATGTAGATGTGAGGGTAAGGGAGAGGACTGAGAGCCAGACCAAAGTTTTATTTACCTCAGGTGCTATGGCTCATTATAATGGTGTTAATGAGGAGCAGATGCAGCTGAGTGAAGAAAAAGGAGGGGAGGGGCTAAAGGAGCAAGGTGCTGCTTGTCCAGGGTAAACCTACATGGAGGTCTGTCCAGAGATCCCCAAATCCCCCTCTCAGTGCAACAAAAACAGCCTCTCTTCATGTGTTAATATCTACTCAGCAAGTGCTATTAGCAAACACTGAGAACTGCCTACCGCAGTGATTTAGCACATCCATCTAAACCTTGGCTATGCTGAAAGGTTGTTACTGTAGTCGTAAATGATTCAGACCTTTGAAAACCCCTCTTGTTTCATCTATGTAATGCTATTAGGGCTTTTGAGTTCAATTTCCAGCTCTATTTTATGCCCTGGATTTTACTTCTAATTAACCATAATTAAAAATAGCCATAAATAGATTGATATCAGAAACCTTTGCATACTATAGGCCTGTGTTATTATGAAAATACAACAGCTCTAATGATGCATATCGCAGCGCAGAAGAAAGGATTATAACGTACACAGTTTTTTGGTCACTAAGTACTCACTGAATAACGAATATGAGTCAGTCGATAGCCAGTCTGGGAAGCTATCAGCTATGCTAACTTAGCGCCTGGGATCAATGACCATTTTTGAGGCCCAATATATAGATCTCTGTCTACCTGTCACTATTTAAGTGTACAGATAAATGCAAAAATGCAAATAAAATGTTGTCTAAACGTTGTTGTGGAAACAAATGTCAGCCCTCCATAGATCGCCACACTGGCTATTTCCTTGCAGGCAGTTAAAGCCTCCTCAAATGCTATTGGCCAAATGGAAATGGAAATTGACTGCAAATGGAAGCAAGAAGAGACTGAGCGGAAAGGATTTCCAGCCTAATGCATTGTTTGCTCCTGGTACAGTAAGTTAAAAAGCTAAAAACTACTGTGCTCAGCTGTTTCAAGAATGTTTTGTAAAAAATGAAAATGCATCCATTCATCAATTCTTAATCATGGAGGAAAGAGCAACAAACTATCTTTTGTTTCACAGTTTTAAACAGAAAATAGTCATTAATATTCTCAAGCCACAAAGGTGTCACACTACTTTTGTTTGAATTTTTTCAAACTTAAAATATGTATCAGTGTAAGTGGTATACAAACATAGTTTTCAAAGTAAGTTGGACACCAGAATTACAAATAAGGAAAACAAACCATGCTACTGTGCTAAGTAATATGATCCATTATAAAAATAAACATAGGTGGTGTAGTTAATTGTTGGTCTTAAGTACATTCATTCCGGTGTTGCAAAAATGCTCAGTGGAGCTCCAAATATGTAGTTTATTAGCTTAAAATAGTCCAAAATAAATACACTATTTACTCTTGACTGAGTAACCTATTAGTAAAAGTACAGCCTCAGCTGTTTCAGGTAGAAACTGGGCATTTAAAAAGAAAAAGGTGTATATTTGTGAATTTGTGATCCTACAGAAACGACTAGACTTGATGCTTTTAATTTGATTATATTTATCATGACAAGCAACTAAACAATATAGGGCAAAGAAGAGTCAATATTACCACACTATTGAAACAGCAAAGTCAATATCTAACAAAATTCTGAAACTATCAATAAGCTTTTCCTATCTAAAAATACATTTTCATAAATCGGTGATATGACCGTTTATCCCAACATTAACGCCTCCCTGGACTGTTTCAGTAAAGAGAAATGCAGCCCTCTGTTGGTGCCAAGCCTCTATACTCTGCTGACAATGGAATGGCTTCAGCTTTGAGTTTGCCATTGTGTCTTCTTCACTGAATGAGAGCTGGCAGTAATGATCTCCATGAGCCCCCCGTGCATGCCAGTGGTGGACCATAACAGTCTTTATTCACCATGAAACCTCCACTGGGAGCATCTCATGGTCCCCAGGACAACAATGCTGGCAGCCAAGCCCACAGTCCGCTTTACGTTTTTATGGGCTTGGCCTTCCCTCTGCTATTGAGGCAAACGCAGGCTATCAAACAGAACAATTTATGACCCAGCCTGGTTTTGACCTTGGGCCTCCTGAAATGCCATTGCTCAAAAAATGTAGAAACCTCATGAATGGAAGCATGTTTATATTTATGAAGACATGAACTGATTTCTTTATTTTGGATAACACTGGAATATTTTGCCCAGAAAATATGGTTGTTTTGCTCCAAGTTGCTGCACAGGATGGATCCTGTTCAACATGCATGGGTTTTTTTAAGTATTTATTTTGTTGTCTGACCTCAGATATTTCTCTGGCATGAGTTGTTTCTTCTTTTTTTGAGTTCCTGATGCAGCACTGATCTGGCTGATAGCGTCTGGTTTGTTTGGGTAGTTTGACTGAATTCTGTCTTTACTGGAGGGGCGTGCCTTGTTTTCATCGGCCAGTTCATGTCAGATTTCTTTTTTCCCCTTCTTTTGCCGAAAAGTTTTGTTTTTTGTAGCTCTAGTTGTTAATGGTGCATACGTCCTAGAAAACAGAATTTGAAATTTGGCTTCTCTTTGCCAGCGTCCCAGCGGTCATCATGTAAAAAACAAATCCCGCAAGAAACACCCATGTTTAAAAAGATATTTTAAAAGAAGAAAAAGCAGATTCAATCTGATATATATTGGAAATGCACAGACACACAGCGTATACTGTGAAAGAAAACAAAACCCTGCATATGGATAAAATCAAAGGTCAAAAAACTTTAGATAGACTTTCTGGCTTGATCTGTTTCGCTTGGACTTGAAACATTGTGTTGGCCTTTGTTACATCACAGATTGTTACATGCAGATTTTATTAAAAAGACTAGCTCACTTTTCACTGCAAGAGAACATCTTTCTTCCGAATATCTGTACACGTGTCAGCTGGATTCTTCAATGTGATGTAGAGAGTGACCAAGAAGCATGAATGATACAAGATGAAAGAACAGCTTTCCGTCTCTGTGTGTTATATGGATTCTTCTCACGCAATTCCCTCAGAGACAAGGGGGTTCAGTAATCTGTATCCTTTAGTGAGAGAACCCCATGGAGATGCATTAAAGAGATAAATTGGTATCATCCCCAGTGTGACACACTCCTCATCTGTCTCTGCTTGCCTCCATTGATCACAATTTATTTTATTTGTGTTGTTTCATTATTAGGCGGAAGAAAAGCATTGCATTAATAAAGCCCTGATTATAAAGTTAAACAGAAATGCTATACTGTTAGACAGGAAGCTGGGGTTTAAGCACAAAGCTCCGGCACGCCTGCCCTTGTATCTTCTTACACAATAAACTGAGATCACAGGCGGCACTGATCATTCACTGCGGATTTAATTTATTTCTTAACGATTATCCGGCTCTGGAGTGGACACACTTCTCTGAATAGATCACTGAAACCCTACATTTCCCAGTAGCCCTGTCATATTTGTGAGACAAAGCACTGAGCTGGACTGATTCAAATAATTTAATTGATATACAAAGAACAAAGGAAAAAAAGACTTGGTCAAGTTTGTTGTTTGAATATGCAAAATGAACACCTGAAAGATTTCACAGAGTCATAAAACTGCAGTGAAACAACAGAGAGGTCATTTGGTTCAGATCACTGTGAACAAATCTGTACATGTCTAGCCTGTTTTCTGCATTGGGAAAGGAATTTTTGCAACCAGTATCTCAACAATCATTCAACTACTATTTAAATGAGGAGTTTTAGAATCCCTCACATAAAAAGCCTATGATACTCTGCAAAAGTAGGGGTCTTTTATAAGTTATTTGAATTTGCTGGAAATCTAAAATCAAATATTTTACAGGTTTCAATCATACCTTGTGAGCATAAATGGGCTTATGAAGTTTTCAAATGTCAAATTGGTTACAGAGTTGTGTAAAACTGGTAAGTAAAAGACTTGCAAGAAAACAAAATAAAAAGAAATGACATATTTCTCACCAGGTTTAGTAGATGTGAAGTTGGAGAATTTGAGCAAAGTCAAGTCATGCCAAGATTCCCACATTTAACCTGCTGGCTGTATCCCAGGGTAACTGTTGTGATAAATAGGCTGATGATAATTTCTAACAATAACAAGGAACGGTACCATTTTGCAGGGGTGCAATTAAAATAATTGCAATATTTAGAAAGATTGGACGTCTTCTGTGAATGCTGGTTGTGTTTTTTTCAGGAGGCCGCCAGTAACAACAATGTGGTAAAGAGCTGGCCCTTGTGCTGTGTGCCCTCACTGTATGTCAAGAGGTGATGGGGTAATGTGCTGACAGCATGAAATTTCAACACCATTTTAGAGTGGCTTGACTTAATATTCTTCCTTATGAGCCAATCCATTTGACAATAAACATGTTCAAACTCACTGCAACCTGGGCTTGGACTGATTTCTTTATTTCTGCTCAGTTTTAGTGGTCGCTTGGGCTCAGAGACCAGTTTCCAGTCTTCACAGAGGAACAACAAATAGTCAAGTCAAACAGCCCGGCACATCAGGGGTCTATGGGGGTGGGGGGGTGGGGGGGCAGGTATAGTGTGGAAAAATGTAAATAATTTTGGTGTCTCAAGGGTGTTTTTCAAATGGAGTTATAAAACAGGGGTCTCAACTGAGGAAGACCAGACAGTCACGAGTAAGGGGTAGGAATGCATCCAGTGGGCTCAGTGATGGAAAATGTTCAGTCCCAGTTCAGTTTGAACTTTGACTGTGAACCTGAAAAAAAAGAACCAAATACCTAACAAGATATAAGATCATATACGATCTTTAGTCTTGACTGGATGTAAGAGGAAGTTGTCAGAGGTAAGAATACAGAGGTATGAGAAGTCAAATTAAAGTCACAATGAAAAAATAACACATGCCTGCTGAATAAGACTGCATGATGATCTACAAATACATACGGACATAAAAACTTTTACATTTAGGTTTACACATGATGTAGGGTTGTGTAATGGGTTATATTTAGGCCACATAGTGTGCAAACATGCTAGCAAAATGTATAGATTAGCCCAAAGGCAATGCAAAAACACATTTTCTGTCTTAAGCTTTACCCATCCATCCATCCATTTTCCTCCACTTATCCAACTGACTTTTGCAGAGGATCTGGAGCGTCTGAGAGCAGGAGGTGAGGTACATCTAGGACATGTCAAACTTTGTTTATTTCAGAGTATGTATAAAGAAAAAGCTAATCTATTGTAAATTGTGGGCATCATATGTGTCTGAAACATTAGACTACCATGTTACGCTGACTGATATTCTCATTCTTGAACATGTAATGCTGCAAATGTTAATTTCTGAAAAAAAGTATTGCATGTTTAGTTGAAAATTATCACTAAGATATCCACTAATTGTGTTTTTTATGCAATTAACTGGTCTCATCACTTCTTTGGCAACTTAAACTATTACAGTCCATTTGCTTTCGAGGCTCACATGCTTTTTTTTTTTAAAATAATGTGAACTTTCTCACATAGCAGCGTGAAATCACATTCATTCCACAGAGCACAGGTCACCCGTGAATTTGCAGTATTTATATTGCTATAAACTGCACATCACAACAGTCACTGGAAGCTGTTTTCACATTCTCCAATCTCAGCTAACAAGCCAACAGGTATAATTTGAACCAAATAAAACATGTGATATAATGGTAACATGCCCTGTGAGATTTGGTTGTGAATGTGTGGCAGCCTGAGTGTGACAGAACTGGAATGGGGCGCCGTGGATGCCGAGATGTCATGTGCTACACACCCTCTTACAGCAGGAGCTCCTGTTAAGGTTATTTTTACCCCAGCACCTGGAGGTGCTACAGACCTGCTCCGACCTGCACATTCTTTTCCCTCAGCACAATCAGGTGTGAGAGCAAGTGATCTTCATTCACTGCAATTAAGATTCTGCCTTCATCTTCTCCTGGTACACAATTACTGCTCTGCTGCTGTTTGCTCTAATTGCTCTTTCTGCAGGGATTGGTGGGAAGCCAGTGATTGTGATGGGAAGGGGATTATCTGTTTCCTTTACTCTGGCCCCTTAAAAAAATCATCTGTAAACTCCCCGGTGTAATTACCGAGCCTCATGATTAATTGTCTATTGAAATTAGCGCTGGTCTAGCTTTCATTTTTACTGCTACGAATATTAATTTATGTTAACTCTCCCCTTTTCTTTTTTTTCACCCTTTCTAAGGCACATCCTTTGAATATTCATCAAGGTCTTGAAAAATGGGCACAAGCCAATATTTTGACTTGGAGAACTGACACTTGGCTATCACAAAAAAAGCATATCTGGAATTAAAAGATGTTCTTTTGGACCATTAATAATATTTACAGGAGGTCGACAGGTGAGGAAAGCGAGGTCTTATTTAAATCACGTCTCATCTGTTAGTCGAGAGATGTCAGAGAATATGCAAAGCAGCGGCCCGGCTTTTGTTTTCCTTTGGAGAGGGAAGAATTGTTACATTTAATTCAGTTTGTGTTTGTTTAACCCTTGTGAGAAATGACAAGTTGAATAAGTGCCATATAATCACATTCTGCATATTTTCACGCCATAATGTATAGATCTCAATGTCACCTTGAATAAAATATGCACCAGAGGAATACATTTGGGTAATATGGAAATTTACACTAAGGTCTGAATCAGATTAACTTTTGAATATCTCCATACTCTATCAAGCAGCGAGGACTCTTATTGGCCAGGATGGAGCATAGTTATGCACACATGTAGGTGCAAAACTGCTACAAGTCAGCATAGACTAAAAACACTTCCATTCTAGTTAAAACATGCTTTAATTGCATTTAATTACGTGAGTTATCCCCTTTGTTTGGGGCTTATGTTCTTCGGATAAAGAACTTTTTGTGTATTAACTGAATGTTTAATCACTTTGACATGTGTGTCACCTGTGAGATGGTTAACCAAAAAGTGCATTCTAATGTTATTCAGCTTGTTGGTGTATGAATGCATGCTTTTTAAACATTTGGACATGAAGAAGATCCACTGGGAGATCTCTGCATTTAAGTCTTCTTGTAGGAGTCAAGTACAACAAATCAAAGTCCTGCATATGTAGCCAAACTCTGGCTTCATCCTTATTAAAGCTCCACTGTTTTCCAAATATATGTGAAAACATATTTAAGAGCCACATTTACTCTGTTCACTCTGTCCTTTTAATGAAAGGACAGAGTGACGCATAGTTTTGGTCTTTTTCATGCAATTTGTTGACAATGACAAACATATATAACAACATCAAACCAATTTTTTCTGCCTGATGATGTGGTGATGTACACCGTTTTGTCTTCGTCTCAGTTCATTCACTCTCTCTCTCTAGCCACAGTCGCTCTATCATCTTTGTCCACCTGTACACTAAAAATCCAGTCGACCTTCATCCTGCCTCGTTCAATCCACATTCAGATAAAGGGATCACACCGGGCAGATCAAACTAATGTCTTCCCCCCTCAGCATCTCTGAACGGCCGCTGAATAAAATTGCTGCTGCTGTGAAACGGCTGTGACATAACTTGATCCACGCAACGACGGCACACACCACAGCTTGCTCTCTGCAATATATCAGTGCCAGGAAACAGTGGACGTGGAGACACGCTGATTGAATCAGTGGCCCTGGGGAGAGTTCATCTATACCAAACCAGAAGCAAACACACAAGAACCCCTTTAACTGTATCTGCTGTAACAATGTTTAAGGACTTAGAGGTCACTCATTCAACTTCCTCCTGACTAAGCACAGAAAAGAGTAAATGCAATGTAGAGCGTTTTTACTGTCTTCAAGTGGAATTCAAACCACACTAAAGCAGCCGAGAATTCACAGTAAAGCCACAGAACTAACTGCGTTACACTGTATTCTCCTTTTACTAAATACCCTAACCCACAATGCACCATTAAATGTGTGCATAATTTAAACGAAGCACTTAAAAGTTATTTTGATAAGCACAGACTCACCCTGAAGATTCAAATATTACTGTTCGTCGTAGTGGTTTTAAAGCAATTTGATTTACAAAAATTGCGCTTAGGATTTATTTTCTGTGGGTATAAACAATTCAGTATTTACGACTGTCACCCTATGCTCCAGTCTTTATGTCTTTATGAGTCACCAAGTATTATGCGTTTCACTGTACTGAGACATATTATCATTCTCCAAGGATAAATGACCAATAACGTTGACAAATGACAGTAAAACCGCCTTAAAGAGAGCTAATAGGAATCAGAGTTCCATGTTTGACAGGTTATGTTATGCAGTTCAGCATTTTTAACAAGAATGTTACAATAATATCTCATAAAAGAGTGCGATTGTAAGACTGACAAAGATATTTGGTTTTAGATTTAGCTGCTCAGGGAGTAATAAAATTGTTTGAAATCTTGGCTGCCGCTAACTGTGAAGGGTACGCGCAGTGGATGTACAATGATCTTGTGGGGGATTTTTTTCCCAATAGAAGGTAAAATGAGTACCAATGAATGATTCATGTCATGTATTTTTACTTTTATGGTGAGAGTTAATACGGCTGCAGAGATTTGAATGCAAGCTGATGTTTCAGTTCAACATTTCAAATCACGTTTGCCCCTTTTTGACCCAAACAATATGATAAATAGCAGTAAAAACAAACAAACAAAGGAAATGTTGTGTACTACTATACTGCAATCGGGTAACAAACTATCATAACAGCAGGCTACGAAGTTATTCATAAAATAAATAAGTGTTTGTATAGATTACAGCAGGCATACAAAAAACTTTTATGTTTACTTATTGGTCGTTTTTTATACATCTGATTCTACAAAGCTATTTACAGTGTGTTTTTCATTTAAATGTTCTCACACAATCATACAGTTTGGTGCTTGCCAAAGTCCTCTCAGTGGGTAGAGGGGTGGGCCTTTGATGCTGCAGTTAACATTTTCAGATGCGGTTGCATGAGTTTATCCTATTTATATGTGATCATGAATGTCTTTTAAGGTTTTTTTAAGGTCATTGTTTTACCCTTTTATTTTAGTGATGTTCGGAACATTAGTTCTAATTAGCTGATGAACTCCTATATTATATTCTAATAATATATTTTGTAGGATCACAGTGGCCTTTGACTTTTGACCACCAGATCTTAATAAGTTCATCCTTGAGTCAAGCTAAATGTGAAAAAACTCCCTCGAGGCATTCGCGAGAATGAGATAAACAACCTAGCTGTCACCAGCAAGACTGAATTGTAATTTATGGAGAAGTTCTCTGAGAAATGAGATGTTGATGTAATAAATAATATGACACAGAAATGTTCTTTGTTTTATATTATGTAGTCCCCGAATCCACTTAAATTACTTTTGAAAATCTGATTTATTTTATTGGCCAAGTGGACACTACCTGCGCTGTGCCATAGTGCATCTCTCTGAGAATATGAGGTTATTAAACTGTTCCCTCATATGCTAATTTGTTAATTAAAGTGTCTTTGTCTCAGAAGAAATAAGCGATTTAAAAGAAGTACTCTCATTTGTGATATTACAGTTAATAGTGACTGTACATCAGTGATGTTTCTGTACCCGTGTCTTCTGGCTGCGAACAAGGGCGAGTGACTAATTTTCCTTACGGGTGTTCGAGTTCACCGCTCCTAAAGAGAAAGCAGGCCCATCCCATCTTCTGCACCACTGTGACCCTGATCCTCTCTAGAGTTCCTATGCTCCACAGTAACCTGTGTTGCTATAGTTACCTTTTCCCGGCTACTCTGTAAGGTCACCAGCTCTGGTGAGCTCTCCCCTCAGAGAACAGGCATAACTAATGTCCTGCAGGTTCAGGCTTGATGTAAATAGTCTCAGTTGACAGCCTACTGTACAAATACTCAATTACATCTGCTTAAAGGAAATGATTTGTTGTAAGAGAGAGCACTCAACTTCTGTGACATCGGTGTTGCCAGGGCAACAGCAGCTGATTGCACAGGCTGGAATTAGGTATTGATCAGAAGGGGGGGCCCGGCGCCAGTGAGGGACTGGAAGCGATCCGCCGCTACGATTTACAGAGGATGGGGGTGGGGGTGAACCTGCACACTTCGCCCCAGCTCAGAGAGCTGAAAACCCCTCAGGAACCAATTTACACACCGCTACAGTGCAATATCTGCAGCA
The DNA here is from genome assembly GCF_964374335.1 of Astatotilapia calliptera. Lineage (NCBI taxonomy): Eukaryota > Metazoa > Chordata > Actinopteri > Cichliformes > Cichlidae > Astatotilapia > Astatotilapia calliptera. The sequence goes on along the minus strand of NC_137437.1, from coordinate 19,996,747 downwards.
GTCAATAATGGAAATCTGATGCCCCCTCTGCCATCAATGTGACCGCTCCTCTCCCTCTCATTAGAGCACCTTGAAAGTTCTAGGCCAATCCATAGGCATGGTAGATCTTTCCAGTGGAGCAGGACTATTTTGACTTTGGTATTCTGTCTAATTACACCTCTAAATAAGGCTGCAGCCGTAAACACGCTCTCTCCTTTGTTGTCCTCTTCATCTTAATCCTTATTTAATTTAATCACTATTAGATCAAATTCATCCTCCTTTTTATCATATCTCTATTTACTCTTTCCACTCATCTAATAATCAGCAGCTAGTGTTTATTGTAAGGCTCCTGCTGATATACACGTGATTCAGAAATGCATCTTCACCTAATCAATTTTAAAGTATCTTACTATGGTCACATGGCTTTTATTTTGTGCAGTCAAGAGCATTTTGAAAGAATAATCTTGTGAATGATTAGCTCTGTAAAACCATTCCTAAAATGTGCTTTTGATTTGTTTGTATCACAGCTATTTCATATTTTCTGAAACAGTGGAAGAAATCGTCAGAGGGAGAGAAAAAAAGACATTGCATATCTAAATCTGTTTTAGTGCTGAAAATGGACACGTGATGACACAGTGGTTAGAGATGAATTAAAAACAATCTGTTTTACCATATTTGTGGAGTCTGTTCTTCTCGTGCTCATGTGGGTTATCTGTTCAGTTTGTCTTTACAATAAATATGGAGTTAACTATCAGCATAAAAGGAACTGGCCTTAAAACAAAGCACTGCATGGACCTAGTTTTCTTTTAACAAATGATGCGTCAAACTTGAACTTGTATCTACCAGACAAACTGTAAACTTCCTTAACATGAGCGGCAGATGTTTGTAAGTAGAGAAATCGAGACAGGCTACATCGCACACACCACACTGTGGTTTGACAAAATGTGTTTTGCATGAAGCACCTAGGAGCAGCTGTGGAAACCTGACTGCTAAGGCCTGATTTTCCTACAGAGAATTTCTGTCAAAAAGTAGCTCAGTCCATCCACACCACTGGGTAGACATGGAATAACTGAATGGTAGTGCACCACTATGTCTATAGACCCAATTGCTTTCTTGGAAAGAAAAACTCCCTCTCCTGGCAGTGCTCTGCAGTGCATGCCACGGTGTGAAGTAACACCCTGTGACATCTGAGGATGCTTAACCCTACAGGGCACATTGTGGCCAAATTTCCTCTATCCTCCACTGGAGACTACTGTGGTGTAAAAGAGAGAGCTGTCTCTTTTACATTACACAGACCTAGGACATGTCAACAACTTGTCTAATCACAGGAACTGATTATAGAATATATTTGCTATAATGTGATATATGCATATTAAAGTAAACTCTCAAAAGCAACAAAGATGGGCTCTTTAATAGAATCCAGCTATCATCAAGAGTAAATTCCAAGACCTCGATGTAATGGAAAAAATTCCTGTCTGATCTTCCCAAAGCTTTTGTCAGGAATCTGAGAAGCTGCTGGCTGCAGTTGTTGGAGTGTGAGCCTGGTCTGCAGTCACAGGAGTGTTATGGGTAGTCAACCATCCAGGGGAAGAGAGCGCGCTTACATTCCCTCCCTGATGGCAACAAAATTATGGCGCCATCACCAGAAAAGACAGACAGAAGAAATTGAACACATTGCAAGACAAAAACTACAATGCTGGGATGATATCTGAAATTTTATATGAGATGAATGGTGCTTGATTGGAATTCTCACATTGACATGCAGAGAACTGAGACTCTAATCTAGAAAACAGCCTGAAAAAACAAGCCTTTATAATGCAATAAGAACACTTTAGTTTGTGCATATTTGTTTGACAACATGTGTGTCGGAATGCCAAAGCAGCTATTAATTTTCTTCCCTTTGCATAGTATTATTATACATTAGCTGGCCCTGCCAATTTAATATGTTGTACATCTTTTTTGTCTCATTCCTTATAGTTGATTCAATGTCATCTCTTTGTTGTCTCAAAATGCAATCAATGAAGGTCTTCCTACCCCATCTACTGAAAGTCAAACCCAACCTATCCTGAGCCGCTCTGAGCTGTTCTGTCAAATCTTAGAATCAAGCCCATATTTCTTGAAGTCATGTTGTGCTAGTCCTCACTCTAGTTTGTGTGTGCTCTCGCACCTAATATACAAAAGATCTATTGAAATATGCATGAGACCCATGATGCCTGCACTAAAAATACACTCAAATAGGGAATACATTGACAGCTCTGTTATTGAGCTCTCCTTGAGTTTCCTCTGTCACAGCAGCCACAGATCGCTCTCAGGGCTCATGTATTATCAAAACGATGCAACACCTTTCTCTCAGTTTCCCTCTGACACACTCACAATTTATCTCCCCCTCTCCCTGCTCACTGTCTTTCTATCTATGCCTGGCAAGTAGATGCAAATGTCCCATCAAACGTTAGTTAAACAAATCTTCTTTTTTGTCAAATTCCCCAAATAATAGAAGTTAGGAAATGGTTGCACAGATTGCAATTCGATATATCTCAGATATAAGTGTAAGTGTAAACATTTATATATTGGATGAAGTTAATATACAGCTGTTAAAGATTGCTTCATTCTAACTGCGATGTGTCTCACTGACAAAGCTAATGTAATATTAAAATATAAGACCAGCTTAGACTGAAAAATATTGAGTTTGTCATATGTTTTTATCCTGACAAGTGTTCAAAAATATGTTAAATAACGATGGAAAATGACTGTAAAAGTACTTTAAAAGCCTAACATACCACAAATCAGTGTACCTCTAACAACAAGCAAAACAATTACCACAATCTGATTTTTTTATTTTTTTATAGAATTTCATAAAGCCTTGCACTTACAGCATAGGAAAAATGCAAAAATGTAAATAATTAAAATGAAATTAAAAATGTTAAAACTAAGTAGCGGCCCACTGGTGCTAATCAAATGCACTGGAGTAATTGATCATTAGAAAGTATGACTACCTCTATAATAGAAATTGTGTTTGCAGGTCAGCTTTTTGACAATTATCTCAAGCACAGAAGCAAATCTACAACAAAAAAAGAAAAGAATCAATGTGCTGCAATGGACCAATCATAGTTCAGACTTCAACCTGACTGAAACGTGGTGGTGAGATCTTAAGAGAGCTGTGCATAAATGAATGCCATCAAGCCCCAATGAAGTGAAGCAATGCTGTAAAACAAAGGTTAGTATTAGTATTAGTCAGATTAGTTAAAGCTGCCTGCATTAGTACAGTATTTCTCCATATACCATAAGTTAAATAGCCTAAAAATACATTATCTGTTATAACCCTGAAGCTTTGTAAACCTCTCATTTAATCAAACATGTTTAAACCTTTACGGTGTAACAATGTTTATTAGTCACTTATATGAACTGAACCATAAACAATACTTGGTAATTGCCATCTCTTAAAAAAAAACCAAGGCACCAAGTGAATGAATGTGAGAGCAGTTTAACCAACACCTTCAGTGTTCTTCCAACAATTATTCCTGTAATACAGTCAATGCTTCTTTTTACTGCTCTAGATGATCTAGAGGGCAGAGTTTTATGCCACATTAGCTGCTGCTCTACCATAAAGAATAGTAGGAGTTATAGAAATTGGCCACCAACATACAAAAGAGGACACTTTTTATTTGACATAAAATTACATTAAAAAAAAAAAGCAGAACTCAACAACCTTGCATTATTGGTTCTGTTAGGATATTTCTTTTAAGATAATCACTGTAAACTCCACTGTTATCATGTCAGCTTTGACAAAGGCGATGGTGTTTTATGTTTTAGAGTAAGGGGCCAAAATGTTAGGCATCCGTAGCAGCTACACCTCTGTAATTGGGCAGAATTTAGAAAGCCGCTATGAAATACACCCCTGCAACTTTAATAAGTTCCAGAGTCCTAGGCTCCAGGTTGCTGCTCCCAAGGTGCTGGTCTGAGTTAGCTAACATTTATCACATAAACATCCAACAGCACTCCTGCTAAAGCAGACAAATGCCTTCCTGCTCTGCAATCCCTTCCATAGCCATCAGAATCAGGGCAACAAATCCAGCTTTAATAGTTATCTATGGAGTCTCTCGCATGCAATGAACACCCACATTTATTTCTCTGCTTTCTCCCGATGAGGGTAAGTGGATCAATTAGTGAAGACTACAAGTTCAGCATCTTTACACATAGTATCAATTGTTAAGTTGGGCAACAGCAGGTCCCCAGATTATCTCAGATCTGTGCCTCGCCTCGCTCCCATCCCTCCTTCTCTCCCTTCTCCAGATCCAAAGCTATCCTCATTACAAATGATCCTCTGATACACACAACCTTGGGACACACCTTCGCGCTAATGGCCCGCAGATTGATTTTTAATTAGTAACACTTTTGGATGTTGGCCAACTCAAATGGACTTTTATGAAAAACTAATCACCTTTTAGCTTTTAAGCGTTGAAAGCTGTAAGTGAATGGTTTAAAGCTTTACCGGTGTTCACATATTCACTATAAATAAAGGCTACTAATTATTCACAACCTTGCATTTGTATGAATTATAGCGGGAGCAGCCTTTCTCAAAGAAAAATCTCTACACAGAGTACAGAGATGACCTCAGAGTTCTTAAAGTTGTGTGTTGAGAGGGCAGACGTGGAGTAGATGAAAAGTAGGTCAGGTCAGATATCTTCTTAGGGTTCCTGAAAACTTTCAAGCCAACAAAATGTCAGTCCACATTAAACAAGCAGGTCAGATGAGCCCGAAACTCTGCCCTGTGAGTTCATCTGGCATGAGCTCATTATTAAAGCTCACCAAGCTTTTATAAACTGGGCCAATATTTATGATGGCAAAAAGAGACACAGACTACATCTGTAACATTTTAGTCCCAGATGTGCACAGTGCAGTTGCAGGGTCAAGCCCATGAAGTCTGCTACAGAGGAATACTCATCCTTCAAAATCCTGTAGGAGCTGCATTATCTCTTATTTAATTGCTTGGCATTATTATTATATTTTCCACTCGTCATACAGGATCCATTCCTGTGTTTCTAGGTGTATTTTGTTTTTTGGAGGATTGTTATTTGTTGTAGCTTGACTTGACCCAGAAAAGCGTCTTTCGCAGTTCGTTATCATCTACTAGGTATTCCAGGAGTATTGGTATGCAATATTTTTTTTTTTGCTGAATGTTTTGAGACTCGGATGCTTTATTAGCATGGCTAAGGTTTCAGGAACTTTTCTGTTTTCAAAAGTTCTAAACTTTTTGGAAGTTATAAAAGATTATGGTTAAAAATTAGCAGAGGTGCGCAAACAGGGATGAAATTTTGAAGAGTGCCCTTTGCATAAAAGGTGAAAACTGCAGTACTGCAGTATGCAATTTGTTTTAAAAAAAAACATATTGCATGCTACATATAGTAAATTTAGGATTAAGGACTTGTGCAACAGCTGTTTAAAAACACTGCATGTTCCTCAATATTTAAAGACACACAGCTTGTACTTGCTATTGTTTGCTTTTTTTTTTTTGCCTGTGTGCGTTTACCTTGCTGGAGGGGTATTCATAGTTTCCTGGGTGCTCAGGGCTATCAAACATTTGCAGCAGCTCACACACACACTTCCACATCTGACCTAACAATCCACTCAACAGTAATTTATTGGTGTGATCCATCATTATCATGTTTTATTATGGCCACCATTGGAGATATAATTCACAAATAGGCACACTCTGTAGAGATGACAGTGAGGGAGAGGGATGTCCTTTACCTTCGTCCTCTGCCACGAGCCTTCAGGAGTCTCTGAGGGCCTATATGCAAGAGACCCAACCTTAGAATAAGCAGGAAGGCTCGTGATCTGGGGAACAGGAGCCTGCCCTGCTTGCCTATTGCATTGTGGGCCAGCAGGACTTTCCATTAAGTGCCAGAGAGAGAGAGCGAGAGAGAAAGACAGAGAGAACACACCACGGCAGCAGCAGAGCAGTGTCCGTGCCATGTCACATGACCACCTTTGTATTCAGTAGCCATAACTCACTGCTTGTGCACAGGGATTGATCCCAGGCTGGACACTCCCAGGAGAAGCCCTGGCACTCAGCGGACTTTGATCCCTCAGATTAATGCAATAGGGATTCCAGGCCTTTGTCTCCAGCCAAACACTTAACGTCCCCCGAATTTGTATCCAGCAAAGGTTGAGTCCCATGTTTATTTGGGTAATGAATTGCTGTAATTAATGCACGTATTGATTCCCCCTCAGTGTCTCTTGCAAAGGCCAGTCCGATTTCTAATTTAAAGGGAGTGGGAGTGTTAGCAGGAGGGTGAGAATAGGGGAGGAGAGCCCAGTATAGGCAAAACAATTGCACTATGTGCTTGCTGAATGAGAGTGTAATTGTTCAATGAATCACATTTGAATACATTCAATTAAATCCTTCAAGTCGTGTGTTTGGTGTGTGCATTTGTGGTGTTTTATTATTTTGGTTTTCCTCTCATGTTGTAATAAAAATGTAAATCCTTGGAGGGCATCCGAGCGCCGATGAGGACATCTGCCAAGTAGCTTCTCTGAGCTCTGGCATCACATTAATAAGCACGATGCAATTTTCCCACACAAACAGGTAATACTACATTAGCATATAATCCTCTGGAATTATGACTATACTCATCTCCATCACTGCGCCCTCACAGAGGAATTCTGCATGCACTTTCAGAAAAACTATGCGTGTGAGGGAATTATCTCCACGCTTCAAGGACAGGAAGTTTTCCAGTTTGCAAAAGCTATCCAGTGATTGCGCAAAAACATGTTATTGTTTTCAGTCTGGGTAGTGCGGCACAATACATTATGTGTCGTCTCTTTGATCTGAGACCTTTGCATGGCTCCTTTAAATGCTCTTCATGTCCTTCCCCTTGCTGTGATGCTGTGTGGCTGTGCCCTGTGAAAACACCTGGTCACCACCGCTGTGAAATGTCTGACCACAGAACAATGAACAGCCAGCTGGTCCATCTATTATTGTTTGTGTAGGTTCACCTCAAGAATTGCATTCCCCCCCCCCCCCCCCCGTGAGTAATTACAAGAAAATGAGTCTTTGACTTTTGATGCACATTGGGGGGAAAAAAAACTTTAAGGGTAATACAGTATCGTCAATGTGTTTGTATTGATCACAGCTGTAATTATAACTGCAATAATTTTCAAAAGTCTTGAGCCACCTCCCATTTTTTAAGTTTTGTTTCCAAGGAGGCAGAATTTCTTGTAATTTTTAAAGTAGTAGTCTTGAGCAGTAGTTTCAGGTCTTTCACAGCTTTGGACATTGGCTGCTTTTTCACTCATTTTCTGTACAGTCATCTTACCTTACCATTTTCAAAGGAACGTTTTTTTGTTTGTAAAGCCACTTACCACTGACCTATGAATCATTAAAGCATAAAAAGTCACCTAACACAAGGTACTAATCTGTGTTGTGTCTACATATAACAGACAACTTAACAAAAAAACAAGTTTAAATGGTATCTTTAGGCACTTTGTTACTAGCAGCCTGTTGCAAACATACATCATTTATTTCCATTTTTTACTTGAACGAAAAATGCCAACACTGATAACACAGGCTCTGACAGGCAAAAATAGTATTTCTGCAGCAACAAGATTATTCACAAATATTTATTACAAGTGGAGGGCAAAAAAAGTGACAGGCCTAAAAAGTTACAGAGGAACAGTCTTTTGAAAGTCACGCCCTTGAGAATTAGGAAAAAGTCCAATGAAAATCTGGACCTGAGATGCATCTGCCCCTTCAGTTTGAGAAGCCACTCTTAAGGAAGGGAAAGAGTGAGAAAATTCCTCGGTATGGCAAATTGCACAAGAACTGTACTGAAAGACAGTGGCAACAGGTCTAATGGAGTGACGAATCCAAATGTCTACAGCTAACTATCATCTGGAAAGCATCTGACTAGAAACAGCTTCATTTTTCAGTATGACAATAATCACAAACAGAGTGCAAATGTATCAAAAGCATACCTGGATGAAAAAGCACACAGAAGATCTCTTTCAGTCATGGATTGCCCCCCCCCCCCCCCCCAAGAGCAGTGTGCAATCATCTTAACAGAGAATTGAACAAAATACAGCCAACATCCAAAGAAGGCCTTTGAATGTCCCTCAGGAAGCCTGGTGAGCTATTCCTGACAACTACATCAAGAAATTACTAGAAGCTT